>NC_090440.1:1217035050-1218428326 GCF_031143425.1 Pleurodeles waltl
GGACTCACCAGGAAACCACCTTGGACTGCTGCTGCTGCTGTGCTGACCTGTGACCTGCCTGGTCACTAGAAGGAACTGCCACCATCTGCACCCCTTGTGCTGGCCTGTAGCTGGGCCCACCAGCCCTGTGCTTCCTCTTGTCCTGCTTGCTCCCAGGGGCAGGGTGTTGTGGCCCCTGACCCCTGCACCGATCTCTGCAGTTTTGCCTTAGCGCTTGGGAAAAGCGCTCTCTCCTGACTTGCTGCAAAAGATCATCGCCGCAGCCCGGGCTTTAGATTTGCCCTAGCGCTTTGAAAAGCGCTTTATTTCTGCCTAAAGTCACGGCTGCCTCCTGGGTCTTCTTTGTTTAAATGGTGCCTGGTGAGCGCTAGAGCGCTTTTCAGCTTCTTTTGTCTCTCTGTCCATCTTTTTCTCGCAATCCCTGTTCGAGTTGCTTTTTCACTTTTCAGCTTTTTTCACTTTTCTCTTTTTCTTCTGTTTTCACTTTTTCTCTTTTGCTGCTTTTTTCACTTTTTCTGCCCCCCGTTTTGCTCCTTTTTCCTGCTCCCTCTCCGCACCCCCGCCCCCGCACCCCCATTCACCAGCGCCTCCCACCTCCCAGCTGCTCCCCCCTTCCCTCTCCCTTCCTAATGGTGGTCGCCCGCAGTGGGCGCACCGCTGGAGCGCCAGAGGCAAGCCGATCCGTGCCTGGACCGCGCCCAGCACCAGAACCCCTGGACCCCGCAACAGCCACACCGCCAGCCTCCGCTACGACACCAGCACCCTCCTTGCACTCAACACCGGTCGAGACACCACCTGCTTCCAGGCCACCCCGAAAAGACACGGACCCTTCTCCTGCCGCAACTGCAGCTTCACCTGCGTCAGAACCTATAAACCTCCCAGGACCAAGACCACCCACCTCCACTACATACTCCTCAACACTCACTCAGCATGTAAGCACGCCATCGAGCTCAGGGACCTGCTCGACACCACCGCCCCCAACGTAGCCTTCCTGACCAAAACCTGGTGGAACGACTCCTCAGCGCCTGACATCGCCATAGCCATTCCAGACGGGTACAAGATCTCCGGCAGAGACTGCATAAACAGAACAGGAGGAGGCATAGCCATCGTCCACAAGGCCACCCTCGAAGTCCACACCCACCTGGACGACTCCCTCAACTCAGCCGAACTCCTACACTTTCAAATCCACACCGACCCCAACACCACCCTCAGAGGAATGCTTGTCTACAGACCTCCGGGACCCAGGGCACTGTTCAGCAACGCCATCGCCGACCTTGCCAGCACCCACGCACTCGCCTCCACGGACTACATCCTCCTCGGGGACCTTAACTTCCACCTCAAAAACAATAACGACGTCAACTCCACCACCTTGATTGACAACCTCGGCCTCAGACAGCTTGTCAACGCACCCACCCACGCCGCCGATCACACTCTAGACCCCATCTTCTCCACAAGGGACCACATCACCTTCAACAGCACCACTGAACTCTACTGTACCGACCACCACTGCATCCACTTCACCTTCAAGAAACAAACCGAACACCACCACACTGAGCGACCACCCCGTCGATGCTGGAGCAAAGTCACCGAAGATCAACTGACCAACGCTCTAGCCCAGAAACCGCCCACCGACCCCACTGACCCTGACATCGCCGCCCACAAACCCAGGCTATGGATTGACGACTGCGCCAACCACCTCGCTCCAACAACCAAACCAACAAGAAAACGACCTCCAAGCCTCCAAACGCAACTGCCGTAAACTCAAGAAGAAATGGCTCCATGAACGCACACCCAACAGCCACACAGCACTCAAGAACGCCACACGCAGTCATCACCAACTCCTCAGGCTAGCAAAGAGATCCTCCTTCAAAACCCGCCTGGAAAACAACGCTCACAACTGCAAAGAACTCTCCAACATCATGAAGGAGCTCTCCAACCCCAGCGCCACCGTCAAAGACATCCCTCCCTCCCAAGAACTGTGCGACGCCCTAGCCACCGCTTTCCACCGAAAGATCGCTGACATCCACAACAGCTTCAACACCCCTACTACCTCTAACACGCCAGTCTCCCCCTCCACGAACTCCACCCGCACCAACCGCCTGACCTCCTGGACCAGCATCAACGACGAAGAGACTCGCAAGACCATGAATTCCATCCACTCCGGATCACCGTCAGACCCGTGCCCACAACACATATACAACAAAGCAGACACCGCCATCGCACCACACCTACGGAAGGTCATCAACAACTCCTTCGAAACAGCAAGATTCCCGGAGAGCTGGAAACACACCAAAATCAACGCTCTACTCAAAAAAACAAAGGCGGACCCCAAAGACCTTAAGAATTTCTGCCCCATCTCCTTGCTCCCATTCCGAGCGAAGGTCATTGAGAAAATCGTCAATACACAACTCACCCAATACCTCGAAGACAACAACATCCTCGACCCCTCCCAATCCGGATTCAGACGGAACTACAGCACCGAGACCTCTCTCCTTGCCGCCACAGACGACTGCAGACGCCAACTCGACAATGGAGAAACATCAGCCCTCATCCTCCTAGACCTATCAGCCGCCTTCGACACAGTCTGCCACCACACTCTGAAAAACCACCTCCACGAAGCGGGGATCCAAGAAAAAGCCCTCGACAGGACCACATCCTTCCTCTCCGGCAGAACCCAGAGAGTCCGCCTCCCCTTCCAATCCGAAGCCACCAACATCATCTGCGGCGTACCCCAGGGCTCATCCCTCAGCCCGACGCTATTCAACATCTACATGGCCCCCGTCGCACAAGTGGCCCGCCAACACAACCTCAGCATCATATGCTATGCCGACGACACCCAACTCATCCTCTCCCTCACCAAGGACCCACACACCGCCAAAACCAACCTCCTTGGCTGAAGCCGCCCGCCAAGGTTGGACCGCCGGGCTGCCCCCAAGGCGGCTGCACTCCCACTGCATTCATTTGGAGATCCCCGATGGGCCAGCGGGTGGAAACCTGGTTTCCGCCGGCCGGCCCAGCGGGGATCACGTCCGCAACACAGGAGCTTGAAAAGGCTGGTGGTAGGAGGACTCGTAATCCCCTGGGCAGCGCTGTGAAGTGGCGGTAAACCGCCGGTCCCGGCGGTCGTAATGCCATGGGAAGCACCGCCAGCCTGTTGGCAGTGCTTCCATCGGAACAGCCCTGGTGGTCTTTGACCGCCAGGGTTGTAATGACCCCCAGTATGTCTGTGCTATTGTGGGATGGGTATGCTGAAACTGACATGGGTGTGGTCTGTCTGGTCATAACTGCAGGCTTGTTGACTGCGATTTTTCTGATTGAGGGGAAATTGGGTCTCATAGGTTTGCAGCTGTGTGGGTGGGTTTGATGACATGCTGGGTGGGACCAAGACTTTCAAGGTTTTCTAAAAGGGCTGTAGAGTTTGGGTTAGAGCAGTCTTCTAGGTGAAAGTTAAGGTCTCAGAGGAAAATAAAGGTGCAAGAACTGATGAAGATGGGGGCAATGAAGTCTGTGATGTCAAAGGTGAAATTGGTGCAAGGTCCTGGTGGTCCGTACATGAGGCTTCTTCTCAGGGAGAAGTTGACTGTGATGGGTATCTTAAACATGAGGTGTTCCATGTCACTGATGGAGATTTCTGTGAGGGAAAGCAGGTCTGGATTGCGGTGGTGCAGTAGATTTCCTATCTCTGTGGCGTGTTTGGTGAGCGAGCAGGTGTTGAGGGGCATACATATGAGTGTGGTATGTTGTGTGGGTGGTGTCTGGTCTGTGTGAGCATTAGGAGATGGCTGGTTTGTGTGAGTATGAGCAAGTGGGGACTGGGTGCTGTCTTTGCAGGAATACTGGGTGTAGGGTGTAGAAAAGTGCATTAGCACTTGCAGGAGGTGAATGTGAATGCTCCATGTTGTGTGCAGTGTAGCAGCAGTATGGCGAGCTGTGGCCAGGGCTGACAGCATGGAGGCGCTCAAGAGCATACAGGTGTGTAGGGGGAAAAACAGGGTTCCTGGCTCTGGTCGCGGTCCTGGTGTGGATGGGCAATGACAGGCATGCCCTTGGTGCATCTTCCGCACACCAGTGGTGCATCCGTGCTGCAGCTGCCACTAAATGGGTCCTGGGAGGCAAGCTACTGTGGGCAGGAAACGAGGGATGTCACTTCTGGTGCAGATAGATGATGGTAAATCTAGTGATGTCACTTCCTGTGCAGGTGGATGATGGGACACATAGGCTCTCATTATAACATCGGCGGTAAAAACCAACTACTGCCCGCGCAACGGCCGTCAAAAAACTGTTGTTGCGGCTACCAGTCATCCACCATAATATGCCCACAGCCGGATTTCCGCCATAAGAATGGCGCAAATCCGGCTGTGGCCATACTGGTGCCACATTATTGCCGACCGCTGGGGTTGTAATGACCCCCACAGTGATGTTACTTCCTGTGGAGAGGGATAACAGGAAATCAGTAAGGTCATTTCTTGTGCAGATGTGTGATGGGAAATGAAGTCAACTTTCTTGGCTTCTTCTTTTAAAGACAGTTTTGGCTAAAAACCAGTGTTGTCATTTCCTGTGCATATGTAATATGTGAAATCCAGTGATGTCACTTCCTGTGCAGATGCATGAAGGGAAATCCAGTAATGTCACTTCTTGTGAAGAAGGGTAATGGGAAATGTAGTCCTCTTGCTTGGCTTCTTCTTTTAAAGATGGGTTTGCCGGTACACCAGTACTGTAACTTCCTGTGCAGATGGATGATGAGGAATCCAGTGAAGTAAGTTTTTTAAGCAGAAGGATGATGGGCAATCCAGTGATGTCATTTCTTGTGCAGATGGGTAATGGAAAAAATCCTCTGATACAACAGCTCCATTTTCTAGCAAGTGAGTATTCATAGCTAGGGAGCATTTGTGTGTTTTGACTAAAATGTGAAATGTAAGTAGTTGCTCTGCATTTGAATTCACACATGTGTATTCACATAGAACTATTGCAATGCAAACAAAATCATTAAGATGTATTCACATTTGTTTTCTGGCTTAGGCCAAAAGTGGTCCTTAGTTAGGCGTCAGCACCATTTTTGTTTAAAAAAAGGTATTGCATTATTATGTTTATTTACTAGTTTGTTACTAGTCTAATATATGTTGTAAGATGTGCATTGTTTATTTTGCATGACATATTGTTCCCAAAGAACCGCCAGGTGGAAGCCTTTTGTTACTATCCAACTAGTTTGTTCTAGCATGTCATAATGGCATTAGGCCAGAGGGGCAAATCAATATTCATGTAGTGGGACAGTGTTAGAATAGCATGGTTATGTGACATTACAGAAGGACACATTGGGGGTGATTCCGAGACTGGCGGGCGGCGGAGGCCGCCCGCCAGTCTACCCCCGACAAAATACCGCTCCGCGGTCGCAAGACCGCGGAGGGTATTTTGAGATTTGCCCTGGGCTGGCGGGCGGCCGCCAAAAGGCCGCCCGCCAGCCCAGGGCAAATCTACCTTCCCACGAGGACGCCGGCTCCGAATGGAGCCGGCGTAGTGGGGAGGTGCGACGGGTGCTGTTGCACCTGTCGCGTATTTCAGTGTCTGCTTTGCAGACACTGAAATACTTTGTGGGGCCCTCTTACGGGGGCCCCTGCAGTCCCCATGCCATTGGCATGGGGACTGCAGGGGCCCCCAGGGGCCCCGCGGCCCCCCCTACCGCCATCTTGTTCCTGGCGGGAGACCCGCCAGGAACAGGATGGCGGTAGGGGGTGTCAGAATCCCCATGGCTGCGGAGCGCGCTCCGCAGCCATGGAGGATTCTCCCGAGCAGCGGAAAGTCGGCGGGAGACCGCCGACTTTCCGTTTCTGACCGCGGCTGAACCTCCGCAGTCAGAATGCTCGACGGGGCACCGCCAGCCTGTTGGCGGTGCTCCCGTGGTCGGTGACCCCCATTATGTTTCTTATAACAATGCTTACACCATGCTGATTTTTCAGTTTCCATGATCTTCTATGCTGAAATTGGCTAGATTGAATCCCTGTATTTGGGGTGAGCCAGACTCCTTCCCGAGCCTCTAGGGATGCTGCCAGATTTTCTATTTATTTGCTTCAATCTGGAAACTTAGGCCCTCTTTATGACATTGGCAGTAAATCCCACTTACCGCCATGCTGACTGCCACCAACATACCGCCGCGGCGGCGGAAATCTGTTCACCATATTATGATACACACACATCCATCACTATTCAGCCACAGCCACAACTCCACCACACCAAAGGTCAGTGATAAACGCCAACAGAACTACGCCCACCACATTATGACCCACGAATCACCACGGCGGACATTCAATGGCGGTAAACCATTGGCGGTACATACTGCTGAGCTCAAAATATACACACACAAACAAAACAACAGTACATTGGACAATTCAAACTACACACACCTGACACCCATACACACACCACACCCACACCACTATAAAACACACACCCACATTACCCACAACCATTTACGACTACAAACAATTGCAGCAAGAGCACTCACACAACCAGAGCCACACACCACTCACATCTATACACCACTCACACACCTCACAACACACACCCCAACACATCACCCTACACACCCTCAACCACACTACACACACAAAACCCATGGCACCACAACAACACCCCAGATTCTCTGAGGAGAAGCTAAGGGCCATGGTGGAGGAAATCATCTGGGTAGAGCCACAGCTATTTGGAGCACAGTCCAACAGATATCCATTGCTAGGAAGATGGAGCTATGGCGGAGGATCGTGGACAGGGTCAACGCCATGGGACAGCACCCCATAACAAGGGATGACATCAAGAAGAGGTGGAACAACCTACAGGGGAAGGTGTGTTCCATTGCAGAAAGATACCAACTAGCTGTACAGAGGACTGGGGGTGGACCCCCACCTCCTCCCCCAAAACTAACAACATGGGAGGAGCAAGTCTTGGCAATCATGCATCCTGAGGGCCTGACAGGAGCAGCAGGAGGACTGGACTCTGGTAAGTCAACTCTTTACTACTATCACCCCCCTACCTACATGCCATCACATACCCCCCTCACTCCCATCACTCCACTCCATCCCACACACCCCACCATAACAATGCACCCATCGCAATGCCAAGCCCTGCATGCACCACCAATGCATGGACACCACTCACAGCCCTGCATGGACACATATCACTAAAGCATGCACACTGGAGAAAATCGGCTAGCACCACCACATACCAACTCACACAAGTTAAAGCTGCTAGGGCAAATATATCCAAAGAGGGCAACCCACCCATGCACAAAATGTCACATACAGAAACATTAACACTGCATTTACATCCCCACAGGTATCCCAGCCAATGTCAGTGGAGAAAAGGTACCAGCAATTTCCAGTCCCCCCATAGAATAGGCCCACAGTGATGACAGCGACTCTGCTCGCCTGGATCGAGATGACCAACCTGGCCCATCAGGGACCTCCGGACAGTCGGTTACCCAGGCACAGCTACAAACCTCCACAGAGCCTCCCCATCTGGAAACACAACCAGAACCACGGATCACAGGTGCAGCACACCTCCATAGCTAGGAAGATGGAGCTATGTTACAGAATCGTGTACAGGGTCAACGCAGTGGGACAGCACCCAAGAACACGGGATGACATCAGGAAGAGGTGGAGCGACCTACGGTGGAAGGTGCGTTCCGTGGTCTGAAGACACCACATTGCGGTTCAGAGGACTGGCAGCGGATCCCCACCTTCTCCCCCACAACTAACAACATGGGAGGAGCAAGTCTTGGCTATACTGCATCCTGAGGGCCTCGCAGGAGTAGCTGGAGGAATGGACTCTGGTAAGTCAAATCTTTAACTACTTCCTCCCCCACCCTATCTGCATGTTATCACATACCCCTACCCTCGCCCTCACCCCCATCACTCCAACTCCTCACATATGTCCCACTATCACAAACCACACATCCCAACACCAAGCCCTGCATGCAACAACAAAGCATGGACACCCATCACCAATGCATGTCCACTACAGATACCCACACAGACCCCTAAACAATTATCACACAGGGTCCTACACAATAATGTAAGCACTAGGGTACAGAGTCACCCACCCATTGTACACCATGGCACACACAGATACAATAATCATGCCTTTACACCCCTGCAGGACACCTACCCAACGTCACCGGACAGGAGGTTCCAGACATGTCCACTCCCACCACAGAAGAGGCCCAAAGTGATGACAGCAGCTCTGTCCAACTAGATCTAGACGACCAGCCCGGCCCATCTGGGACCTGGGGACAGTCTGTTCCTCTCACACAGTCACGGGCCACTACAGAGCCTCTCCCCTCAGGAAACACCAGCACAGCACCCACCCAGCGTACCCATACCTCTGTCCCCAAGACACGTCAATCAGCAGTGTGTCCACCACTACAGGGTCCCCAGGGCACACCTCGCCCCCAAGGCAATCAGGGACCTGGGATCAGTGGCAGTGGGCACACGGTTCAGGGGACAGAGGCACAGGACAACAGGGAAGCTGGGAGGACTACTGTGCGCCAGGGGGAGGACAGGCCCAGGGAACCGATGCTCCAGGAGGCACTCACTGAGATCCTGGGAGCATACCAACATTTGCGGGATACGCTGGGCCAGATCCTGGACAACATGCAGGAGAACAGGCGGCTACGGGAGTGACAGTACTAGGGGATCAGGGAGGACTTAAAGGCCATTAAAACTACACTGGTCTCCACTGAAGGGGAGCTGGCAGACATGGCCAACATTATGAGGGAGGCAGTTGTACAACAGCGGGCCCCTGCCACTAGCCAGACTACTGAAAAACCTTCCACCTCCGTTGCCGCTGGTGGACAGGAGGCCCCGCCACAGGATCAACAAGCCACCAGCACCCATCCCCCTGCAGAAGGAGAACCACCCCGCAAACGTTCCCTGCAATCCAGGCAGAAGCCAGAGACTATTTCCAAAACCCCCGCCAGGAAATAAGACTCTCCTGATTGTCACCCTTGTGTCCCACTCTGTCACACTGTCCACCTTGAACTGCCATTGCTCCCATTACTATGCCCCCTTGGACAATGCACCTGTGCTACAAATAGACTGGAGCTATACCCTGGACTTTACTCCATCATTACACCAGCCCATGCACTACCCCCTTTTCTTCTTAGCACTGCAGTAAACACACTTTGAAAAAATACAAGTATCGAGTACGTCAAATGATTTGAGTATGTATTCGTTTAACAAGGTTCAAACATTGCAAATCAACTGTACAGTAATGTGCACATAGGATAGACCTGTAGTTGGCTGCAGTGAACACACCAGAAGCGATAGTGGGGCACCAACATCTGCAAAAAAAGTTTCCAAAGGGTACAGTAATTGGGCATAGAAGTGGGAAATAACAGCCTGCCTGTGACAATGTGAAACAATGAAAAGTGAAGTACCAATGTCTTACCTTTGTGTCATTGGAAATATTGTTGAATCACTGCAATTCTGTTGTCCTCATCCTCATTCTCTGCCTCCTCATCTTCAATGTCCACAGGGTCCACCGCTGCCACACAGCCATCCCCAGCCTCCTCCTCTTGCAGAAAAGGCACATGGCATCTCAAGGCAAGGTTATGCAACATGCAGCATGCCACGATTATCTGGCAGACCTTCTTGGGTGAGTAGTACAGGGATCCACTTGTTAGATGGAGGCACCGAAACCTGGCCTTCAGGAGGCCAAAGGTACATTCAATGATCCTTCTTGTTCGCCTATGTGCCTCATTGTAACGTTCCTCTGCCCTTGTCCTGGGATTTCTCACAGGGGTCAGTAGCCATGATAGGTTGGGCTAACCAGAGTCACCTGCAAACATCGAGGGACAACATTTAGCCACATACTATCCCTTACACCAAGATCCACTGGGTGGGAACCAGGGCTCACCTATTAGCCACACCCTGTGCTCTGTAGTTGGCCCATCACATTTGGGATGCTGCTATTCCTCACGATAAAGGCATCATGCACAGACCCAGGATACTTAGCATTGATGTGGAAGATGTACTGGTCCGCCAGGAACACCATCTTCACATTTATGGAGTGAAAACTCTTTTGATTTCTGAAGACCTGTTCATTTTGCCAAGGGGGGGGGCAAATTCAATATATGTTCCATCAATCGCCCCAATTATGTTGGGGGTATATCCCATTGCATAGAAGTCAGCCTTCACTGTCGCCACATGTCCACCTGGGGGAAAAGCATGTAGCTGCACATGTGTTTAATCGGGGCAGACAACATTGGTCAGCACTACTGAGAACATTGGCTGTGACATTCCTGCTGCCAAGCCCACTGTCACTTGGAAAGAACCAGTTGCTAAGAATTGGAGCACACATAGCACTTGCAAAAGAGGGGGGATCCCAGCGGGGTGACCGATAGCAGATATCATGTCACGCTCCATTTGGGCACACAGCTCCGTGATTGTGACCATGTCAAGTCCGTAGGTGAGGATAATGTGCCTGCCCTCCATTGTTGCCAAGTCTACCAGGGGTCTGTACACTGAGGTATGTCTCCATCTCCTATTCATCTGCAGTGGCTGCAATCTGTGGGGCAAAAGAGTGAGGAGTCGGTCATAAACTGTACATTGTAGTCACAACAGTACAATGCATGATGTTATTTTGAAACGTATATGTGGCATTTGTCCTACATGTACAAATGTGAACTATGACGCAGTTATAATCCAGGGCCTGCCCCCCCCTTGAAATGGTGTCCACCTTTTCTGTGTGGAGGGACAGGTGGAAGTGAGGTAATTCTGCTGACGTTGTGCGCCGTTGCGGGAGGCGGTCGGGAACCGCCGTGCAACGCCTCATTGGATAATATTGGACCCTATGGGGTACAGTGGCCAATGGTGATGAACGCCGGCGGTGACGGTATGCACCGCCGCGGACGTCACCGCCATTTTCTATCTGTTCACTCACTTGCTACCTGACCTTCAACAGGAGAGGATCTACGATGCATGTGCTGCTGTGACCTGTGTCTGGAACCTAACATGGCTCGTGTGACTGGGGAAAGGGTCCCTGCCTTCACCTCAGCGGAGTTGGAGCGACCGGTGGATGGGGTCCTACTCCAGTACCGACTGCTGTATGGGCCTCCAGACCAACAGGTGAGTGCACTGTGAGCACGATGCACAGGGCATGAATGCATGGAGTGGTGTGCGTGAAGGTCTCGTGTGGGGGGGGTTGGTGGATGTCCCCTGGGCAGAAGCAGCTTGTGTGTTGGGCCATGTGAGTGCAAATGGGGATGGGAAGGGGTATGGTGGGCCATGAGTGTAACAGGCAGGACGGTCTGACTAATACTATTTTCCTGTGTGTATTACATCTGCAGGTCAGCGCCCATCAAAAGAAGAGTATATGGAGTGCCATCGCCAAGGATGTGAGGACCCTGGGGGTCTACAGAAGGCGGAGCACCCACTTTTGGAAACGATGGGAGAACCTGAGACGCTGGGCATGGAAGATGGCAGAGGCCCAGCTGGACGGCTCCCCGGCTCCCCTGTGTGCTATACAGCTGTACTCATCGTGGTCGTCTTCGATGTCATTGGTGTTCGTGGAAGAGCAGGATGTAGAAGATAATTTCAAAGATCTGCAGCTCGGGTTCCATGGCGGCGTGGTTGTTCCATGTGTCTCCAAAGGTGAGTCATTTCCCTTCTGTGTAGTGTTTCCACCAGGCTTTTGATGTCATTGGTACCGCCCCGGAAAAGGTGGCGAATTGGATTGTCATTATATGGTGGGCGGAACATTGAATTCCGCCTGGCTGTAGGGGGCTACCGCCGTGGTGGCTGTTGTTTCCGCCCTGGCGGTCGGTGTGGTAAAGTGGCTGTCTATTTGAGCTCATTCAACCATGGTCATAATATGGCGGTAGTTACCGCCAGCCTGTTGGAGGTATTACCGCCACTTTATCACCAACCGACAGGGTTGTAATGAGGGCCTTAGTATCTGATTTAGAACTCGGTGTACGGGTTACTCCATCACAATCCTGTCCACGGAAATCTAAATCCTAGGATAGAATGGGATTTAGATTCCAGCGGGGGAATATCCATCAGCGTTATGATGGGGTAACCAAACCGCTGAGTTCTAAATCAGGACCTTAGCCATTTCCCTGATTTTTGCTATATTTGAAAGCCTTGATGGAAAATGGCTTCTATGCATTTCCATGAGTGTATTGCTTCATTTGCATTTTTCTAAATTCTGTTTTTTACTTTTGAATTTGTAATAAACCTTCAGCGTGGGTTCTTTTCTAAATTTCTGATCTAGTACTCCCTTTTTCAGTCAGTCTTTTATTATTGAGTGTATTGGGAAATGTTGTTTGAATCTTGTCTTTGGGACAAATTACCTCATAGACTTTCAGGTTAACAATGTCTCGATCCCTGCAACTGGTGCGCACCACTATTATGTAGATTTATTAGGAAACGGTGCACCCACAATAGCAAGTGACCTGCCAAACACTCCATGCTTTACACTTTCAATGCAAGATTTAGTGACATGTTCCTTTGTAAACAGTGCTGTACCATTCACATGGGATACTTGTGGAAACATGACAATACTTTCCACATACAAACACATTTGATGGCTTCAGGTACCCCATTAGTATGTGTGATACCTTCAGCTATTCCCGGCGTTTTAACCAACTGCACTTTACAGCTTGAGTTTTTGCGATCATACTTACAATGTTAACAGCAAAATCTCAAGTCCCAGAATACAAGGCGATGTGTGTTAAAGGTCAGGACTGACTTAAAGTGAAACATCTGCAATGGAGGCACGTGGCTACAATGAATGTTCCCTCAAAAGCGGCACCACTTTAAAGTAGTCAGGCAAAGAGTGCTTTGAGGCACTCTAGTGAGCATGCTTAATGCACCAAGTTTCAGGTGCTTTGAACTGAAGGGCTCCACAATTTTCTGGTGCAATTCAAAATGCTAAAGATGAGAGAAAGTGTTATGCTGTCCACATCAACATGCAGCTTCAGGCCTCTCGTCTAATTTGTGAAGATATAGAAAACAGATCTTAGGGCCATATGTACGAAAACATTTTCCCATTGACACAGAATGGGAAAAACCCTTTGCTACATCTGGCCCTTAGAGAGACAACATTAAAATTCGTGATCTGGAGGAAGGGACAGAAGGCCCAGACCTGGAACATTTGTGATCGGCCTGTTTTCAGATTTGCTGGGTGATGGGCAGATGAATATAAAGCTCAACAGAGTCCATTGTATTGGATCGAAAACCCCTGGGGGGGCACTCTCATGATGAACTAGCAAAACTCCACTCCTTTGTGGTCAAGGACTTAACCGTGCAGGCTGCACAGAAAAAGAAGAAATCTCCTGCCAGGGTGCCACGTGCTTCCTTTTTCAGGACATAGCCCCTGCAACATTGGCTCATCACCTGCAGTTTTGTCCAGCCACAGATAAACTGTGTGTCGACTGCATCAAATATTGATGGATCTATACCTTTGGCCTTGCCTTCAACCTTTGAAAACACAATTACACAGAGCTACTGGATGCAACCGTCTTATTAAGATTGTCAATCCCAAAAAATGCACTGACCTGAGAGAGGCCTGGCGTTTCGCGGTCAGCACAAAGAAGGGACAGTGGCTATCGCCACGGCATCCACGAAACTAATGGAAACGTTAACCTTGTGGCATTATCTTAATTCTCCCACTAGCAAACTTTGACTCACGACCTTAGGGCCAGGAAAAGCGTCAACCAGTTATTAGCTTACGGGCTGAGTGTGTACACGTTTTTCTTTCCTTTCTAGGTAACCACTGAGCTTTGATGAGACGCTATTGACTACAGACTAGTGATCCCTCTTCTACTGGTTTAAGTAATCTATCAATGTCAGTATGTCTTGATAACTATATGCTTCTCTTGAAAGGTACTAGCGGTTTTTGACCTACACACCTGAATAGGTATTTTTTGCATACATATCTTTCCTTGGTTGGGGATTTTTGTCCTGTTTGTTATTATTCTTTGGTTTAAACTGTTATTGTATATGGTACGAGGGGGTGCACTCAACTAATCCCAGGGTGAAACTGGGGAGGGGGCACCATTTGAGATACCAGCTTCTAAGGATTGTGGGGAGAGAGAGGGAGGTTAAACCGGGGGATGGGGGCAAAATAGCAGTGGTGGTCACTGCTACTAATCTATTATGGTAATCACCACGCTCACATGGCATATAAAAGGACCTAAGTCTCTGGCCAAACGTCACGATCTCTTGAAATATTTGCTTGAACAATGCCACAATGTGATAGCACTGCAGGAGACACACCTCAGGCGAGATGAGGATCATAGACTAGGACACAAACGCCTGGGGGGCACTATCATGATGTACTAGTAAAACTCCACTCCTTTGTGGTCAAAGACTTAACTGTGCAGGCTGCACTGAAAAAGAAGAAATCTCCTGCCAGGGGGACACGTGCCAAAGCCTAACTTGTAATGTATAAATCCTCTGCTCTTGCCAAACACATCGGTGTGGCTTCTTTTTTCACTCCTCCTTGAAATTCAGGCCAGAGGGTTGCAAAACAGATAAGGAAGGTAGGATTGTATTGGTGAAGGGACGCCTGGCTGGCTGGGTGTGTACCTTTGCATCCATATATGGCCCCAACACTGATCAAGCCCCGTTTCTACACTCAATCCTATCCTTATTAGGGGGCTTTGCAGGAGGTGAGCTCTTAATGAGAGATTTTAATTTAACCTGTGACTCGGGGATAGACAGTACCTACTCCTCACAGATCTCCAAGCAGGAGTGTCCCTAAAGCCTTAAACAGGCCATCCACTTGAGAGGGCTCGAAGACACCTGGAAATCCCTCCACATGACAATCCAAGACTATGGCCCTCATTATGACATTGGCGGTCTTTCCTGAAGACCGCCATGCTGGCGGCCGCCAAAAGACTGCAGTGGTGGCGGTAATCAGCCCCGCCAATTATGACACACAAAAACAAAGACTGCGCCCCCAATACGACTCACAAATCAGCACAGTGGTCATAGTGTGGAATGTAATCCATTGGCAGCTGGGACTGCGGTGGCCAAAATGAAACCTCCATTGCAGCATAATACCACGTAGGCCACTTCGAATACCCCACACCTGAAACACATACACACACCACACATCCCTTATAAAACACACACACAACCCACAACCCCTTGCCACAACAAAAAACTGACATACGCTTCAC
This sequence comes from Pleurodeles waltl, assembly GCF_031143425.1. NCBI lineage: Eukaryota > Metazoa > Chordata > Amphibia > Caudata > Salamandridae > Pleurodeles > Pleurodeles waltl. The sequence goes on from NC_090440.1 coordinate 1,217,050,226, forward strand.
GTCCACGCTGAAGATCGCACTGCACACAGATATCAGTCACCTGCACACCTCTCATGCATCACACTTCACTTAAATATTTTACACTCACACACACACCACGCTCACCATGTCCCGACAAAAGCACCCCCTTTTCATCGATGATGAATTAAGGACCATGGTGGATGAAAACATCAGGGTAAAGCCTCAGCTGTTCTGGACATGAGTCCAGCAAATGTCAAAGGCAAAGAAGATGGAGTTATGGTGGAGAATCATCGATAAGGTGAACTTAGTGGAAAGCCACCCACGTACAAAGGACGACATACGCAAGAGGTGGAACGACCTGAGGGGGAAGGTCCGCTCCATGGCGTCCAGGCACCAAATCGCCCTCGTGAAGACTAGTGGTTGGCCCCCAACACCTCCCCTGGGGCTCACATCATGAGGGGAGAAGGTCTTGGCAATCCTGCACCCTGGGGGTCTCAGTCGAAACCCCGGAAGACTGAAAACTGGTGAGTCACCTATAGTCCCCTTGTATGAAGTATACCTGTAATGCATGCATCCCCATTCCCTGCATGCCCACCCTACCCCACTAACACCAATCCCAAAGTCCACACTCCCAAATGCACTCAATGCATGTACAGCATGAAGCACTACGACTCACACAATGCATCACCCTGTAGCCACATAACAATGCACATTCCCCTCACATAACTACACCTGAGTCCTGAAGCATGACATATAGCATTCACCTCACAGCCTTTATAAAGTACATCAGGTAGATGTGAATAGCAATCCCTGTCATCCACAGGTGCCACTGAGAATGTCATCAGACAACCAATGCCACTTACAGCCAGTCCCGACATGATGAAGACCCCAGTAATGACAGCAACATAGGATATCTGCAACAGGAAGACCTACCTGCCCATCCGAGCTCTTTGAGCAGTCCACCTCCACCAGCCTCACCCAGAACACCATGGAGCCTCCCACAACCTCTGCCACCACAAAACCTGTCATCCAGCGGCCCCACATCAGTGTCTCAAGGCCACGTCAATCCATAGTGTGCCCACCTGTACAAGGACTTGAGTCAGAACCCACCACACAAGACAATGAAGGTCCTGATGTAAGTGGAAGTGGGCACAATGTGCCAGAGACACAGGTATAGGGGGCTAGGGCCAGTGGGAGTGCACCTAGGGGGCGACAGGGGAGGGCAACCCAGAGAGCCACCTGCTCATGAGGCTATAGCACAAGTCCTGGGAGCATACAACCAATCCCAGGACAAGATGGGATTGTTGAGGGAAACCTGAGCCAACAGAGGGAGTGCCACCAGGAGGCCATGCAGGAGTGGCATGTCTCAATGCCACCATGGCCTCCATGAAATGCTTGATGCAGGAGCTTGCAGTCCTCCACCCACCACAAGGCCCCTTCCACTGGTCAACCTACTAACCAGCCCTCTACATAAGCTGCAGCTAGTTGGATGATGGTCATGCCTGAGGACTCACAAGCCACCACTGAGCCACACCCTGTTGCTGAGGAACCCCCACGCCAATGTGGTCGACCCAGACATCCTGCAGGGACCGAAGCAAAGACCAACCCCACTGCCAGGAAATGAGCCTCTCATGAACTGTCTCACTTGTGTGGCTCTGAGACACCTTGTTGACTTCAGACTGCCATAGCCCCAATTACAAATGCCACATGGATAGTGGACATGTGCTACCAACTGCTGGGCCTGACAGACTGATGGAAATCGATCACCATGGTCCCACTGGCTTGTACCCTACCTTTTAGTATACAGAATAAATGTACTTACACACAATTTTTGGTGTTATGTGTTTACTCATTGTAATAGTGCAACAAATGTGTGACATGTCACAGAAGCTGAGCCATTAAACACAGTGAAGATGTGCATGTATCATGCTGTCATCCGATTTACATTGTAGGTCCACACACTGATAGACAATCCAATGCTATTGCACACATGACCACAACCCTGTTCAGGTACAATGAGGCAAGTTAATCTAACAGTATTGACCTGAGTAATAGACACTCATTGTAGTTGAACTACACAGCTCAAACCCTTGGATGCCAAGTATTAATAGCACTTGAAGTAAAAGGAAGCAGTAAGCTATGCCAATCAACATGTGATTCCAGAATGGAGAAGTCACAAATGTGTGAAGAAGTAGATAGGATGTCAGAACTACATGTAACCCAGACAGATGGACTAGCTAACCTCACAGTGGCACTGTAGACCTACTTGTCAGACCACTCCTGTATGCACTCATCTGAAATACAAATTGGGGCAACGCGAACTGATATCAGGGATGGATAATGAAGTACACCCAATCTAGAAGTACCTACCAGAAGCTTAGCTGAAGTACTGCTGGATGAGATCTGTCCTTGTGCTTACATCTTCCTCATCCCCATCTTTGTCACTTATGTTTTCTTCCTCCTCTGCCACCAGATTGTCCCCCACTCCTGTGCATGCTCCTCCTTAGTGCCAGATTGTGGAGCATGCAGCAGGCCACCACAATGTGGCACACCTTCTGTGGTGAGTACTGCAGGTAACCACCAGAGATGTGCAGACATCTGAACCTTGCCTTCAAGAGACTGAATGTCCTTTTGACCACCCTTCTAGTCCTCCCAAGAGCCTCATTGTACTGTTCTTCAGCCCTGGCCATTGGATTCCTCACCAGTGTCAGTAGCCAGGAGAGATTGGTATAACCTGATTCACCTGTGGATAGGGTAAACCAACATCTACATTCCACTATGTCACATATAGACTGAGTAGTAGAGCTAGGGTAACAGTAATTTCATATACACTCATCATACTCACCGATGAGGTAGGCCCTCACTCTTTGTAGAGGCGCCATCAACAGTGGGACACTGTTATTCCTGAGCATGTACGAATCATGGACAGACCCTGGAAACCTTGCAGTAACCTGGGAGATGTACTGGTCAGCTAAGCAGACCATCTGCACATTCATGGAGTGAAAACCCTTACGGTTCCTGTACACTTGCTCATCAGCCCTGGGTGGTATTAATGCTATGTGGGTGCCATCTATGGCCTCAATCACATGAGGGACACATCCCAATGCATAGAAATCAGCCTTCACACTGGCCAAATCTACAGGTTCGGTAAATTGAATGTAGCTGTCCATATGTTTGACTAAAGCAGACAAGACATTCCTCAACACATTGCTGTACATAGGTTGAGGCATTCAGGGACCAATGACGACTACCGCCGGCAGTGACGGTGCAGACTGCTGCGCCCATGACTGCAATTTTATACAGTGTATCCCACCTGACTTCTGAATATCCAGCCAACAAGAACTCCACTGAGTGTGCTACTATGTTGTGTTCCTGGGAGCCACAATGGTGTGTGTTACAAGGGATAGGGCCCCAACTTTCACCTCAGAAGAACTGGACAAACTTGTGGATGGGGTCCTACTCCTTTACACAAAGCTGTACGGGGCCCCAGAAAAGCAGGTAGGTCGCATTATGGATATGTATGTTGCTACATGGGTATGTAAGTGTGTTATAGTACGAGTATGGAGGATGTTACAATGGAGGGTGTGTAGGAGGCTGGCCTGGCTTATAGTGTGTAACTGATGGTACTTACACCTTGTGCCAGGTCCATTTATCCCTTATTAGTAGATTAGTAGTGTTCTAGCAGCTTAGGCTGATAGAGGTAGCTATAGCAGAGCAGCTTAGGCTGAACTAGGAGACATGCAAAGCTCCTACTATACCACTTATATCATATAGCACTATATCTTAAGAAAACACAATACTCCAAGTTACTAAAAATAAAGGTACTTTATTTTAGTGACAATATGCCAAAAGTATCTCAGAGGATATACTCCCTTTGGATGTAAGTAATATAAACAAAATATACACACAAACCAAAATCAGGTAAGTAAAACACTTAGAAAAGTAGTGCAAACAATGTAGAACACAATAGAATGCAATAGGAGAAAATAGGCCCAGGGGCAACACAAACCATATACTCCAAAAGTGGAATGAGAACCATGAATGGACCCCAGGCCTAATGTAGTGTGTAGAGGGTCGCTGGGAGTGTAAGAAAACACTAAGGGTGTCCAAGATACCCCACACCAAGACCCGGAAAAGTAGGAGTAAAGTTACCCTACTACCCCAGAAAGACAGTAAAGTCGAGATGGGGGATTCTGCAAAGACCACAACTGACTGCAAAGCACTGAAGATGGATTCCTGGACCTGAGGGCCTGCAAAGGAAGGGGGCCAAGTCCAAGAGTCACGCAAGTGTCCATGGGGGGCAGGAGCCCACTAAACCCGGGATGAAGGTGCAGAAGTGCTCCCTCCGGGTGGAAGAAGCCAAAGATTCTGCAACAACGGAAGGTGCCAGGAACTTCTCCTTTGGTCAGAAGATGTCCCACGGCGTGCTGGAGGGTGCAGAGTTGTTTCCACGCAGAAAAAACGCAAACCGCGGTTGAAGATTTTGGGTGCTGCCAGGGCCAAGTAAGGACCAGGAGGTCGCCCCTTGGAGGAGGAGACAGAGGTGGCGCTCAACAACAGAGAGAGCCCATGCAGAAGCAGGCAGCACCTGCAGATGCACCTGAACAGGCGTTCAGAAAATCTGAGCACAACGAAGTTGGAGTCCAACTCAGCGCGTTGGGCAATGCAGGACGGAGTGCTAAGGACCTGGGCTGTGCTGTGCATGAAGCCCTAGCAGCTGCAGATCAAGCAGTACACAGGATTACTGTCTGGCGTGGGGAGGCAAAGACTTACCTCCACCAACTTTGGGCAGAAGGACCACTGGACTGTCGAGGTCACTTGGATCCAGCTCCTGTGTTCCAGGGACCACACTCGTCAAGATGAGAGGGGACCCAGAGGACCGGTGATGCAGAAGTTTGGTGCCTGCGTTAGCAGGGGGAAGATTCCGTCGACCCACTGGAGAATTCTTCTTGGCTTCCAGAGCAGGGTGAAGCCAGACAGCCCTCAGAGCATGCACCACCAGGAAACAGTTGAGAAAGCTGGCAGGATTAGGCGCTACAATGTTGCTGAAGTGGTGATGGACAGGGGAGTGGTCACTCACCTTTACTTTGTCCAGTTTCACGCCAGAGCAGCGGCTGGGGGCTCCCTGAAATGGTGTAGACTGGCTTATGCAAGGAGGGCCCCATCTGCGCCCTTCAAAGCACTTCCAGAGGCTGGGGGAGGCTACTCCTCCCCGGCCCTTAACACCTATTTCCAAAGGGAGAGGGTGTAACACCCTCTCTCAGAGGAAATCCTTTGTGCTGCCTTCCTGGGACTGGGGCTGCCCAGACCCCAGGAGGACAGAAACCTGTCTGAGGGTTGACAGCAGCGGTAGCTGCAGAGAAAACCCCAGAGAGCTAGTTTGGCAGTATCCGGGGTCCATGCTGGAGCCCAGGGGATGCATGGGATTGGCACCCCAATAAAAGAATGGTATTGGGGGGACAATTCCATGATCTTAGACATGTGACATGGCCATGTTCGGAGTTACCATTGTGAAGCTACACATAGGTATTGACCTATATGTAGTTGACATGAGTAATGGTGTCCCCACACTCACAAAGTCCGGGGAAATTGCCCTGAACAATGTGGGGGCACCTTGGCTAGTGCCAGGGTGCCCTCACACTTAGTAACTTTGCACTTAACCTTCACTAAGTGAGGGTTAAACATATAGGTGACTTATAAGTTACTTAAGTGCAGTGTAAAATGGCTGTGAAATACCGTGGACGTTATTTCACTCAGGCTGCAGTGGCAAAAAAAAAAGAATTGTCTGAGCTCCCTATGGGTGGCAAAAGAAATGCTGCAGCCCATAGGGAACTCCTGTAACCTCAATACCCTGGGTACCAAGGTACCATATACTAGGGAATTATAAGGGTGTTCCAGCGTGCCAATAAGAATTGGTGAGCCTGCAGTGACCACACACAGGTAACACATGTAGGCCACATACTTATGAGCACTGGGGTCCTGGCTAGCAGGATCCCAATGACACATATCAAACACACTGACAACATAGGGTTTCCACTATGAGCACTGGGGCCCTGTCTAGCAGGATCCCAGTGAGGCAGTAAAAACACCCTGACATATACTCACAAGCAGGTCAAAAGTGGGTGTACCAAGGCTAGAAAGAGGCTACCTTCCTACAGGGTGCACCTACGGATATAACTGCTAGGAATGTTGCTGAAGTGTGAAGTGGTGTATGATGCTGACTTGTGTACTCTTGGTAGACCTATGAATGCCGTATGTTGCTGGGTCTACATTAATGTGCCTTTCGTTCTGTGTCTCCCATGCAGGTCAGCGCCCATCAGAAGGGATTGTGGAAAGCCGTTTCAAGGAAGTGCGGACCCTGGGGGTCCATACCCGGTGGAGCACCCACTACAGGAAGTGGTGGGAAGACCTGAGGTGCTGGGCCCGGAAGACCGCAGAGGCCTAGTTGGGGATGGTCTCCCAACAAGGAAGGGGTGCCTGTCGGACCCTGACCCCCCGATGAACTGCACACTGGCAGTGGCCTACCTGGCGTTGAGGGCAACACAGTAGCCACAAGGGGGTAAGTGACAGAGTACATGTCCTGTTCAGTTTGCTATGGACTGATTGGGTCTGTTAGCCATGGGATCACGAATATCTACTGTAGGTATCACAGTTAATGTAGGTAGGATACAGTTGTGCTGTGAACAGAAGTAGCTGTGATAGGTGAGCATTTGAGCAACAGGTTGTCATGGTATTTTTACAGTGCCAAATTGTAGGATTTGACATGGACATACAGGATCTTTGGTTGGTACACATACCCATCTATACATGTCCATTATGGGTGACACGGGTAGGTTTGACAATGTACAAATGTCACTCATTGACAGGATTCTCACAGTAAAGGTCCTGTATACAAGAGCCCTAACAGTGTAGAGTAGAACCTGAGTGTAATGTAGTGGTATCATGATTGTGCATGCACATCAGAGTGTATGCACAGTGGGTATGGGGAAATCTCCATTGACGTTGTATAGAGTGCACTCAGGAATGTTCATAGAGTCATGTTTTTGAAATGTACCTACGTGCAATGGGGATTGGTATTGACCCTATGCTTCCATCTTTTTCACCCCCTCCACTCTTATTTGTTATATCCTATTCTTGTGTACATTAGCATCAGCATGCAAAGGAGTAGGGACACCGGCGAGTGGGGAGGCTGCAGCCCAAGGGACCCAGGAGGCAAAGACCACCGAAGCAGAGGGGACCAGTAGACGGAGGGCGAAGGGAGCACCACGGTGGAGACTGGAGCAGATACCACTGATACAGATTCCTCCTCCGCTGGAAGCTCCCTGGCGGTGGCAGCACATTCTGGGACCATCCTCATCCACCACACCCCTTACCAGCACCGCCCTCCCAGTAGCTCCCCACCCAGTTGCCCGTGCCCGCTCCTTGAGGAATGTGTGCGTCTCCTTCGCTGCAGGCACCTCTGCCCCTGCCCTAGTCAGCCCTACTGCCCTCAATGCTGAGGCTATTGACCTCCTGAGGTCCATATCTGAAGGACAGTCAACCATTGTGAATGCCACCCAGGGCCTGGCATCCCAGATGCAGCAGAATCATGCTTACCTGGAGGGCATTCACAGTGCCTTGACTGGCCTACAGAGATCATTTCAGGCTATGGCCTCTTCACTGACGGTAGCCAGTGTCCCTCGTACGTCTGTCCTCCCTCCTGATACCTGTGCCCCATCCCAAAGTCCTCTCCCAGCCAAGCCCCACATACAGACAAGCACTCACCTAAATCAACAGGCAAGGTACGCAAAGACAAACACAGGCACCACAAATTACATCACAAGCATGCACACACTCAACATACAAAAGCAGACACATCAGCCACTACCTCCCCTGTATCCCCCTGCACCTCCTCCCTTGCTGTCACATCACCACTCACACCTGCCAGTACTGCATCCTCACTCCCAGTCCCTGTCACCACTTTGCCCTCAATCACCACAACAGCAGACACTCAAACATGCACCCCTGCACCACATCTGCACTACCCACAACCAACATCACTCACATGTTACTTGCAGACAACACTCCAACATTTCATCCATACAACCTGTCTGTCCTCTCCCACCCTCTCTCCCCCCCTTCCAAGGACACATGAATGCTTGCACTCACTCAACATTCCTCCACTTCACACATACATACTCTGCATACATCTGCACCCATATTCAGCACACCTACACGACCTACGATCACTCCCTCTACCCCCACTCCTAAACCTGTTTCTCAATCAACCCCCCCTTGCTCCTAAGAAGCTTTTCCTTGACCTGTTCCCTGACCCTGTCCCACCCCTTGTTGCCCCTCCCCCTCATGGTTCTCTCTCTGAGCCAAGTCCCTCCACCTCCAAGTCCTCCTGTGACCCCTCTTCTACCTCTGCTGTCCCTATACCCGCAAAGAAGCCGCCCTGTCCCCAAAAAGAAAACTGCCCCAAAACATGGATTCAAAGCCCCTGCACCTCCGTCCAGAGCAAGGCTGATCCCCCCACCCCCTCCCAAGCCAAAGCCCAAGGATCCCCCACCAAAACCCAACCCCCCACCCCAGACCCTTGAGGTGCCTGCCTGCCCCACTGATGCCCCTACCTTGTGGAGGCCATTAGGCTGTCAGGAGTCAAGTTGGGGCCTTTGACAGGCAGAGTTGTGCCCACTGGACTTTGGACTGGCCTACAGGCCTTGGCGCTTTATGTACTCATTTACCTTGCATTTGGCATTAATATATGTTTATAATACAGGATTCCTGTTGGTTTGCTTCACATGAGTTTCCATTCATCTATCATGTGGTGTTAAATGTGCATTTCTAGGTATTTTTTTATTCAGATTCACTGTTCTTTCTTGTATTTGGGCTTTGTATGTTGTGTTGTGTCTTTGTATTGATTTGTGTGTCTGTTTGTTGGTGCTTTTGTTGTGGTTGTATTGTTGTGAACGTGTGGGTACGCTGGAGTCTGTGCATGGTGTGTCTGTGTCACGCTCCCCTTCCCCCCTTGTGTGCTCTGCAGGTGTACTCACTGGCGGCATTGGTGGTCATAGAGGAGAAAGGCGAGGAAGACCCATGGGAAGATTTCAAGGTGAGGATTCATGGCTTCCCTGAAGGTGAGGCGGTGCTTTTCTACTTGCTGTTTCCGCCAGGCTTTGGGTGGCGGGTGTCCCACCCCGTAAATCGTGGTGATCTGCAGTGTCGTATTAGGGTGGGCGGTGCAGTGGCTACTTCCAGCCTGGGGATAGCAACCGCTGTCGTCAGTGGTCTGGCCGCACTGGCGGTACTGTTGGCAAACTGGATTGGTTTCAGTGGGTTGACCGCTGTGGTCGTAATAAGGCGATCTGCACCGCCGGCTTGGCGGTGGTCCGACCACCATTGCAGGCATAGTGGAACTGTTACTGCCAATGTCATAATGAGGGCCTTTATGTGCTCACACACACACACTGCACATACTCAAGGCTGGATTATGTTTTTGTCAGTCAATCCTTAATGCTAGTTGACACCTTGTTTCATCCCATCAGGCTCTCAGACCATGCGCCTGTAGTATTGGAGCTGGAATGGGATGCTCGAAAATCCAAATATGGCCGCTGGTTTATTCCTGGATATTAACTAGACTAGAGACAAACTCATTCACAATATGGCAAAACTATAAGAGAGTTCTTCCAATTGAATGATCCATGAGACACCAATCTATCTAACAATTGGGATGCTTTTAAGGCAGCGGTAAGAGGGACATGCATAGTACTCATCATCTCTTAACACACAGAGATCATGTGACAAACTTGCACTGTAGGCTGAACTTTGAGGGGCTGATCAGGCGTTAGCCTTACAGCAGAAAGTAAGAGCTTTGAGGAGCAAACTCAGCCCTGTTTATACAACCAGAGCAGAATATACTTTCCTACGTCTTAAATGCACAATGTATGAATAGGGCAACAAGTGGGTTCTCATTTTACGAGGCAACTTAGAACCAAAAACGAGAAATAATACATAGGGAGTATTAATCAGGGGTATGGAACTTTGGCAGTCTCCGACGATAAGAAAGCTAAGACATTTGGACAATTCTATGAGCAGCTCAACTCCACTGATCCTATAGTGAAGCAGTGCAACTAGATTACTTTAACGGAGTGGGGCTTCCCCAGCTGACGGAAGAGCAAAACGATATCTTAGGGGGACTACTTGGGAAGATGAAATCCAAGCCACAGTCTCTGCTCTGAAACTCCATAAGTCACCTGTGCCTGATGGGTTAGGGGGCCAATTTGATAAAACATTTACCTCTGACATGATACCCTGTCTGATGGCTTTCTTCAACTACATGGCCGAGAACGAGGCAGTTACCCCCTCCATGAGTGAAGCATTAATAACCATGATTCCAAAACAGGATAAGTACCGCCACTCCTGTGGCTCATATAGGCCTATTTTGCTGCTTAATTTGGATGCCACATTATACGCCAAGATTCTGGTTACCAGATTGGATGATATTATGCTTTATTTGATCCACCCAGACCAGTCTGGCTTCATTAAAGGCAGACAAACTAAAGATAATCTGCCAAGGGTGATCCACTTGGTTAAAAAAGCAACTAGAAAAACTATGCCAGCAGTATTATTGACACTTAACTCAGAGAAAGCTTTCAGCTGGGTTAATTGGTCCTTCCTCTTCCAAACCCCATGAAGGTTGGGTTTCTGCAACCAATTCATAGCCATGAAGAAGGCTAACTACACAATCCAAAGATCACACATAATAGTCAAAGGTGTGATCTTTTCTGCTTGTGGAGCGGGAGGAGGCAGGGATACATCCTCTCCCTATGCTTGTTTGCTTTAAGCATTGAGCCTTTCGCAGCCGAAATAAGCATGACTCCCTCCCTTCAAGGCCTTTGCTCTGGGTCGACACCACAAAATCACCTTATTTGCAGACGATGTGCTGCATGCCCCCAGACATTGCTGATGGCTAAACAAACCAAATTCTGTATTTATAAAAAAGGTGGCAGACTTTCAAATCCATCTACCCACATCTTTTTTGCTCAGTCTGATAAAAAAAGACTGGGATTAAAAAGACATTACTTACTTAGGCATCAATATCACCCCTAGAATAACAGACCTCTATCAGGCATATTATCCCTGATCCTAAAACAGCTAAAAGCGGACCTCAAGAGATTGGCTCCCACGTATAGCTTGTGGCTTAGTTGTACCATGCAATTAGAATGACTGTCTTACCCAAACTATTGTATCTTTTCCAGGGACTCCCCATTGAGTTAGATCATAACTTTTTATCTACCCTTCACTCCATAATCACATGCGTCAAGAGGCATAACTGCAGAACGTATTTGCCATACAAATTGTTGAGACTGCTGAAAGACTCGGGAGGCCTAGCCCTTCCTGACCTTCAGTTATATGACAAAATGGCACAATTGAGGGTTATTTCTGTGTGGTCACTATGAAATTCCGATAAGCACTGGCTACACATGGATAGAGCAGTGGCGAGCAGGTACATATGGCGTACTATGGAAGTTGAAGGTGGACCATCCTTCCAATGCCTACATTACTAAAAACGACTCAAAGTTTGGAACAAGGTGAGTCAGGTCACAGAATGCACTACTTTTCCATCTCCCTTTACTCCAATTCACTATAACTTGGCACCCGTACTTCTCCTCGGCCCATTTGACTTATGGAGGGTGGGGGGTTGCCTCACCATTTCTGACATCTTCCATGGTTGGGGCATTCTCACCTTTGGGAACTGCCAGCGAGACTTTAATCTCTCAGACTCGAAACACTACCGATATACACAGCTGAAACACTGGGTACTTCACCCGGATATTAGGACTGCAGCCACTAGAGACCTTATCCCTAGTGAACATTTCGCTAGAAGGGCAGAGGCTCATAGGGTTGCATCTCTTTTCTTCACTTCTTACTGCTTAATACTATCATCACCCTGCAACTCAATCACATCACCTTTTGGGAGCAAACTGTCAAAGACTCTTAAAGACACAATCCCAATGAAGAAATGCCACAAACTTTGGAGAGACATCCCCGAATGTAACCATTCTATAAATATGCGAGAGGTGCAAAACACTGTTTGACTGGTACCTTTACCCTACCAAGCTGATAAAAAAATCCAGCAACATCTGAGCTTTGTTGGAGGGGTGTGGACTACTTGGGATTTCCGCCACTTATGGTGGGACTGTCCACCATACACCCATTCTGGACTGAAATACTAGCCCAAATTAAAGGCATCTTGGGGTACCAATCTGGATCTCCCTTGAATTCGCATTTTAGGAATTACGTGATGATTCCCTCAGGCATCGACAACTGGAGATTGGCGGATAATGTGGTTGTGCCTTGGAGCTGCTAAGATCATGCTGGAGACTGCTTTGAAGAAAAAGGAAGCGCTGTTGTTATTTGAGTGGCACGCCTGGCTTTGGCAGGTCAACACCATGGAGAGGATGACTGACATTTTCTTAGACAACTATAAAAACTTTGAATCGACTTGTGGCCCCTTGGTAGAATACCTTTCAAGAGGGCTCCAAATATGTGGGTGCCCCACCTGTACACACTGCCTTTCTCTGTTGTAGTATTGCCAACCAGCACCTTTCCATCCCAGGACGCTACCTCCCCTGACATATGATAGACCCTTTCTCATGTCTCTTGTGCCTCACACCATACTATATAGTGACAACCACACTAATCTTGCGTACCGTCATTTTGGGGTTTTTGGTTTGAGGGTTGGGGGGATGACATTGGGTAAAATGGTTGCCCTGTTGTGAGTTTTGACCGACAGTGATGCACTGTTAAACTACACAAATGTATTTGGAGACACCTCCCCTTTGTAGAAACTCTCCACCAACCTAACTATCCTACTGTAAAATTTGTGTGTCTGATTATGATAAAACAGGTCGATCTCTTAGGACATACAAAAATCCATAAAGAAAGTTTTTTTTTTTTTAACTTTATTTATTGTCATTTTCATCGTCATTACAGCTCATATTCAGCTATTACTGCAATTTGGTATTCGTTTCACATACATTGACAGTGTTACTAGCCCCCAATTGGCAGTACAGTGTGCCTATGCCGCGACTTGCGATTACATACAAGGAGTAGCGGTCACATTGCTTACTCACTCTCATAAGTCACGCATCTTAAGGGATAAGCCCGAGATCAGGAATACCTCTTAATCTCAGTTAGACAGTTTAGAGCCTTTAACCAGCATTTACACATTAAACATTAAACTCTAAACTCTGCGCCAGCTGTTTCCTTCATGTCAGAAATTCCAATGTTATTATGTGCTGGGGTGGGAGGATGCTAATGTGTGGATAGTTCCCTTATATTGTGTGGTCATGTGTAGTGGCGGACATCCCTTCCTGGGAACTAAGGTACGTCCGCCATGGCAGCCCAGGTAGCTAACTTTCAAAGCTGCAATGTTCCACCATCAGACCCCATTCCCTCGTCTTCTCCCCTGATCCCCCAGGTATGTATCTGCGGGTGTCCACTGGAAGCGTTCATTCCGTATGACCTCCTCTACCCTGGGCTCTTGTTCCCAGTCCCCCAGCGTTATCCACTTCCTGACTCCTGTCGCTTAGTCCATAGGCCTCTCTCTTGTCTCCCATGTCTCCACCACCTCTCATCACAAAGAGGCGATGGGACGCTGACGCACTCCCCGTTCGTCCTCCCTCTTCAAGGAGCGTGTCTCCATCTGCGCCCATTTTATCACCTCTTTTCTCCATTCCTCTATTGTTGGTTCCCCAGGTGACTTCCAGTCCATGGCTATCCTGCATCTGGCTAACACTAAAGCCAGGTCCAGAAATCTACTGCCAACCTTCTTATTAGGCAGTCTAGGAAACAGCACCAACAAGCAGACCGCAGTGTCAGTTGGCAACTGACGACCCAGAGTGTCCCCTAGCGCCTTCAGGACTGTCGCAAGACGGAGCACTCCCACGTCATGTTGTCAAAGTCTGGGTCGGAAGCATTGCATCTCGGGCATCCCCTAAGTTCACCTCCATAAATCGTACATAGCCTATGCGGTGTTAGGTATGTTTTATGAATGTAATTGTATTGTAGATATTTAAATTGCGTGTTCCAGGAGACCACGTGTAGAGAAGCCAGTACTCTCTAACACTTGGACTCTGTCAGTTCCCTGGTCAGGGTCACCTCCCATCTGGATCTCAGTGCCCGCAACGACTTTAGGGTCATTTCAGTGAGAGCTCTATAGATCCGGGTGACGAGGTGAGAATCGTCGCCAGTTGTCAGCAAGATCTGCAGTACTCTGTGCCCCTTCGTTTCTGCATTCACTGTGTTCCACAGGCTCTGTATTGTTCGCTTCAGTGCGCTATAGCTAAGGAACTGGCCTGTCTGTAAGTCAGTCTCAGCCGTGAGGGACTCAAATGCGATCAATACACCAGCCAGAAAACAGTCACCCAGTGTCACCACCCCTGCTTCCGTCCACAGTCTCATCCGGTGCATTGTGAGGATCCGCACTGGGATACCATGAGATAGTCCCACCTGTGGCAGCTCAGGCGCATACGGGACTGTCACTCCCGTGTTCCTTAGGCTACAACTCCAGCAGAACAGGGCCACCGTCAGCAGGGCACTCGGGTCTTGAACAGGAGCCCTCGACCTGAGCATTCTAGCTATTAACAGGTCACCATTGCCCTTCCCAGTTGACGTGCCAAGGTGTAGGACAGTGGTTCCCAACCTGTGGTCCGGGGACCCCCGGGGGTCCGCGAAGCCTCTTCAGGGGGTCCGCAACAGCTTAGAAAATTATATATTTTTAACAGATTAGGTCCCCAGCTTTCATTAATGACTCAGTGGGAGGGTCCCCGGATTCCAATAAAGATTCAATCGGGGTCCCTGGGCTCCAGTAGTAATAAAGTGGGGGTCCACAGAAGTCAAAAGGTTGGGAACCACTGGTGTAGGAGATTCTTGCCCGCTAGCCACTTCGCTATCCACTGTAGTTGGCCCGCAAGATAGTATAACTCAAAATTGGGCACCCCCCATGCCTCCCTCTCTCGTGGGCCGACGGAGCGTGATCAGTGAAGTCCTCTGCGTGCCGCCATCCCAAATGAATTCTCTAAGGTAAGCATCCAGGTCCTTAAACCAGCTTGTGGGAATGGTCACCGGAAGACTGATAAAAAAATATAACAGATGGGGTAGCATAATCATCGTAGTCAGTGTTACCCGGGATATCAAGGGGAGCCTGAGGGAGCGCCAAAATGGCATGCAGGATTTCAGCGATCTGAGTGCTTTTCTCAAATTACCATCCCACAAGTCCTGAGGGTCGTGGGATATCTGGATCCCCAGATACCTGAACGTACGGGGAGCCCAGGGAACGTCCGAGGGGCAGATGTCGGGTGGCTCGCTTTTGCCAGCAACGGGAACACACGTGTTTTTTTCCTATTCACCTTTAAACCAGATGAGCGACTAAAATGCTTAAGAATACTTAGGGCCCAGGGGCTCCCATTTGTCCCGACACACAGATATACCAACAAGTCATCTGCATATAACGAGATTACATGGTTGGTGTCACCCCTTAGCACTACTCAGTTGTGACCTTGCTGGCACAATTGGGCTGTGAGGGGCTCTATGGCTAAGACGAACAAAAGGGTAGAGAAAGGGTCAATAAAGAAAGTTTAATAAAAAATATTATAACCATACCTAACAGTAATGCCACTCTAAATGTGTTTTTTCAATGAATTCCTAGGTTTATTTTTAACGTAAAGTAATATTTTACTACAATATCTAACGAGGCTTACCATGTAGCCTGGCCCAAGTCATAAAATGGCGGTGGAAACTCATCATGTGGTAGCCAGACAATTAGATTGCATCATTTGAGCTTTCAGCTTCAGCTTACTGTGTCACTAGGGATCTATACATTTTTAACCTTAATTTCTCAAAACCTACTGAGCAGATTTACGCGAAATAATGAAAAATATGCTTCCTGGATCAAGATCTAGCTTTTTACCACGTTTGGTGCAATTCTGCTAAGCCGTTTTGGCTGCAGCTGTGTCTAACATTGCTATTGGAAACTGCATGGGGAATTAGTTTTAGGACCACCCCGTTTCCTCAGCCCCCACTGACAGATCACACCAAAACTTTCCAGGAAGGATCTGAGGTAGATGAACTTTTCTTTTGGACAGTTTTGTGAAGATTCATCAAAGATGCCAAGGTTTTTAGCAAACCCCAAAATCTACTTCCTTTGGAAACCTGGTCCTAGCTATAACTACTCAGTGGTGACTGTGTAATATCTATCTATCTATCGATCTATCTTATAGCTAGCTGGTGAAATGGGTTAAATGGTTAAAAACAAAGGTTTATAAACAGAAAACTGGCATTTCCAAAATATACTTCAGTGAACTGCCTAGAAATTGAGGCCCTGGATTGCCTTGTTTATGATTTCATATATTACATCACTTGGGACATGTTAAATGGCATCATTGACAACATCACCAATGAATTCATCCAAGCTACTTCTTCTCATAAAACAATTTTAGATAATAGGTAGTAGAGTACCCACAAATCATTTGCGGACACTTTCACCATGGAAAAACAATGACACACACTGGACGCAGCATTTGCTCCGCAGTGATTGCTTTTTTTTATTTGCCCCTGCTGCCCTCCCCACTTTGCCCACGGACATTATACCACCTACGATTGCATTGTTGTTTAAATAAGCACTATGTGCAAGCAGCAAAATGTCTGTCAGCATAATTAATGCTGGCTAAACTCTGCATACCGCCAGAAACATATGCAGCATGGATTGACTATATGTACATGTATGCATTACCAAAGTACAAATAGTGAAGTACTGGAGACAAGTCTGGTTTACTATGATAAAACGTAGACGTGCACAGTTTAATTACCAGTAAACTTTTAAGTTTAAACAGTATTTTATTTAAACACGGTAGATACTGAGGAACCAGTCTGAATTTCATTTGCATGTTACAGATAAGTTACAGCTTAAATCAATGACCTGTTGCAAAAATATGTGAGACAAACCAAAGCATATACTCACAAAATATTATTCACCTGTGGCTTTCTGTGTACATGGTGATGTTAAAGAGTTGCCATGTAGTGCTATCGACAATTTCTATATAAACTGGACATTTATAATTTCTAGAAAGTCAATGAAAATTCAGAGTCTATATACATTGTTAAAGCATTGCGAAGAATATATAATGCATGAGTGACTCACTTACAAATGGTTCAAGGAGCAGTGTGCCTGTATGCATTGTGTTGTGCCATTCTGCTTGTTTTGGGAAGGTGTGAAGGTACAAACTACTGAGGTTTGCATATTGGACCTTGCTGGGCTAATGCATAAATGTGAAGCAGTTGACATAAAATTATCTGTCAAATGAGGTATTTAAAAGGTACATCTTATTAAAGTAAATACTGATGAAACACTCCATTGAAGAGTATTGGAAGTTTAACAAATTGCTGAACACGTTAATGACTACAGCCATTACAAGTCCAATTCAGTAAGGTAACTTACACTTGTGAGTAGTTTCCATAGGTAAGTTTACTTTTACATAGATTGCTGATCCCATTAATATCTACTAAGAAATTACATTTCTTTCGTACCTGAATTCCAGTAAAAGATAGAGCATATCTAAAAAAAATGTGGATGATTACACAGATATGCTTCATGTTCTTGCTATTGTGAGAGGTTATACCCTTTGATACTACAGAGGTTATAGAAAATTGGGTCTAGGAGTATCTCTCTGAATATCATCCAGTATGCAAAGCATAAGCAAATTGTCATAGTCATTGAATGATGTCATCAGTGATGCCATCAATGATGTTATTTAAGAGGCCATCAGTGATGTCATGTCACGATTCAACTTGGGCTTACCATCGGTACTGGAGAGGGATGGTGAGCGGCCCTGGTTCCTGCAAGTCCTGCTCTGACCGAGGTAGGGGCGGACCCCTTCCGGTAGACACAGTGCTGTTGACAATAGTAAGCCACCACAGTCCATGCCCTCCAGAAGGAGTCCCAGAGGAAAAACCCCAAGGGGGAAAAAACCTCCAAAAGGAACTCCCTGAAACAGAAGAAGGACACAAGGATTTGAACTCAGGATCCTGGAAATCTGGAAGACTGAAGACAGAACAAGAATGACTGGCGTCCAAACGAAGACCAGCCGGAGCGTGACCACCACTGCTGAAGTGTTGCAACGCAATGAGAAGAAGAAATGATTCCCCTTACATACCCCTAGACAGGAAGTGATAGACAGGAAGAAGTAACACCACCATCTTCGCTTGGGAAGGAGCTATAGTTAGAGATAGAAAATATACTCATGTACAAAAGGAACAGATGCATGCAGGGAAGAAGGGAAGTGCATGGCATGCTGGGAAGGAGAAAGCATGCCTCAAAACCGTGCAGGAGGAAGAGGAAGGCCCTGAAGGTATGTGGCAGGTAAGTAATGTTAGGGGGGAGGACTCAGACACCCCACAACAATGTCGGCGTCGCGCGCTGTGCGCGGCGAGGACCGAGACCCAATTCTGGGCCTCCGGCCCCGCCGCGCCCTAGCAACAGCGCGCGGCCGGAGAAAAGGGCCGCCCCGAACTCTGCGACCTTTGACATGGGCCGCGGCTGCCCCGCAGCCCGGCCGGGAGACGCTGCAGCTTCCCCCGTGGTTTGGCCGGGAGGCGCGCCGGCTGCCCGCGGCGCAACAGTAGGCCCCCCCCCCGAGGCCCCAGGTTTGTGAGGGAAAAGACGGAAAAAACGACGGATCAAAAGAGGGGCATGAACCGAAGGTGCATTTTCCCAGGAGCATTCACTCATAGGATAGCCCTTCCAATGAATGAGGTATTGGAGACGACCACGGAAGACCCGAGAGTCACAGATTTCCTGGACCTCGTATTCAGGCACGTTATCAATCAATTGAGGAGGAGGACAGGTGAATTGTCTGCGGAAAGGATCAGGGATGTAGGGTTTAAGTTGTGATACATGGAATACAGGATGTATTTTCCATGTCAGAGGCAAGCGAAGACTAACAGACACAGGATTGATCTTCTGAAGAATCAGGAATGGACCGTAATATCGAGGTTTACATTTATTTTGGGTTAGTCGGAGAGGTAAGAATTTAGAGGAAAGCCAGACCTTATCGTGGATCTGATAACGTGGGGCCTCACAACGTTTCTTATCAGCCATTCTTTTCATGCGTGTTTTAGTGGCTAAAGATTTGAATGTTTGACACGTTGGATACCCCGTAGTTGCCGGACATATGAGGTAATGGCAGGAAGATTGGAGGTTTCTTTCAGAGGAATAGGAAAGGCCTTTGGATGGAATCCATAAGAACAATAGAAAGGGGAGACTTTCGAAGCACTGTGTACTGAATTGTCGTATGAGAATTCTGCAAGTGGTAGGTACGTAGACCAATTATTCTGCGTAGCATTACAAAAACGACGTAAATATTGTTCAAGGCCTTGATTCAGCCGTTCTGTCTGTCCATTCGTTTGGGGATGGAAACCAGATGATAAGGCCACCTCTATTCTTAGTGTCTTACAAAATTGTCTCCAAAATCAGGAGATGTATTGGGGGCCCCGATATGAGATAATGATTTGTGGCAGGCCATGAAGCCGAAAGATCTCCTGAATAAAGACTTAGGGGGTCATTCTGACCCCGGCGGTCATGGACCGCCGGGGCCAGGGTTGGCGGGATCACCGCCAACAGGCTGGCGGTGCCCCGCAGGGCATTCTGACCGCGGCGGTTTGGCCGCGGTCAGAAGTGGAAAACCGGCAGTCTCCCGCCGGTTTTCCGCTGCCCAAATTAATCCTCCATGGCGGTGCAGCTCGCTGCGCCGCCATGGGGATTCTGACACCCCATACCGCCATCCTGTTCCTTGCGGTTCTCCCGCCAGGAACAGGATGGCGGTATGGGGTGTCGTGGGGCCCCTGGGGGCCCCTGCAGTGCCGATGCCAATGGCATGGGCACTGCAGGGGCCCTCGTAAGAGGGCCCCACAAAGAATTTCAGTGTCTGCTCAGCAGACACTGAAATTCGCGACGGGTGCAACTGCACCCGTCGCACCTTCCCACTCCGCCGGCTCCATTCGGAGCCGGCATCCTCGTGGGAAGGGTGTTTTCCACTGGGCTGGCGGGCGGCCTTTTGGCGGTCGCCCGCCAGCCCAGTGGAAAACCCAGAATCACCGCAGCGGTCTTATGACTGCGGAGCGGTGTTCTGGAGGGGGGAACTCTGGTGGGCGGCCTCCGCCGCCCGTCAGGGTTAGAATCACCCCCTTAGTTCCTTAGTCATAGGTAGTTTCCTCAATGCCATGAAATGTGCCATGTTTGTGAAGGAATCAATCGTTACCATTATTACCCGAGTCCCAACCGAAAGAACCAAAGAGCTCATAAAATCAGTGGATATAGTGTGCCACGGACCTGGTGGAACAGGTAATGGACAGAGTAATCCTACTGGTTTATTGCGAGGTGTTTTGGCTTGTGCACAGATGGGACAAGAAGTCACATAGTCCTCAGTATCTGCTTTGATTGTGGGCCACCAAAAAGAGCGAAGCAGGAGCTCTTGGGTAGCCTTCATTCCACGATGACCTGCGATGAGAGAGTCGTGGCACATACGTAGGGCTTCTGTTTGGACTATCTTAGTAGGTAGAAACAAAGCTTTTTTGTGATAATAGTATTCCTGATCTTTATGAAGCTGCGGTTGTAAATTGTTCATTTCAGTTGTTTCAAGGTTGGAATATTCAGTCTTAACCTTGTCTAGGAATGTTTGTACTAGGCCAATGATCTTTTTATTTTCAAATAGGTTTTGCACAGGGTAGCGACGGGATAGGGCATCTGCCAAAATATTCTGAGAACCAGGGATATACATGATGCAAAAATCATATTGACTAAAAAAAAAAAAGCCCATCGAGCCTGCCGACTATTTTGGCACTGAAAGTTTCTCAAACACTGTAAATTCCGGTGATCTGTCCTGCCTCAAAAGGTTCTTTCCATCCCATAAGAAAGTGTCTCCATTCCGTGCAAGCTGTCTTCAAGGCGAGTAGTTCTTGTTCTAACACGGAATAGTTAAGTTCGGAATCGGATAGTATGTGTGAGAGATAGAATACAGGGTGCTCTAGTCCATCATCATCTTGTTTTTGTAGCAAAGCAGCCCCGATTGCTCTTTCTGAGGAGTCTGGAGAGGGATGGTGAGCGGCCCCGGTTCCTGCAAGTCCTGCTCTGACCGAGGTAGGGGCGACCCCTTCCGGTAGCCACGGTGCTGTTGACAATAGTAAGCCACCACAGTCCGTGCCCTCCAGAAGGAGTCCCAAAGGAAAAACCTCAAGGGGGAAAAAACCTCCAAAAGGAACTCCCTGAAACAGAAGGAGGACACAAGGATTAGAACTCAAGATCCTGGAAATCTGGAAGACTGAAGACAGAACAAGAACGACTGGCGTCCAAACGAAGACCAGCCGGAGCGTGACCACCACTGCTGAAGTGTTGCAACGCAATGAGAAGAACAAATGATTCCCCTTATATACCCCTAGACAGGAAGAGATAAACAGGAAGAAGGAACACCACCATCTTGGTTTGGGAAGGAACTATAGTTAAAGATAGAAAATATACCCATGTACAAAAGGAACAGATGCATGCAGGGAAGAAGGGAAGTGCACGGCATGCTGGGAAGGAGAAAGCATGCCTCAAAACCATGCAGGAGGAAGAGGAAGGCTCTGAAGGCGTGTGGCAGGTAAGTAATGCTAGGGGGGAGGACCCAGACACCCCACAACAATGTCCGCATCGCGCGCGGAAAAGACCGAGACCCAATTCTGGGCCTCCGGCCCGCCGCGCCCTAGCAACAGCGTGCGGCCGGAGAAAAGGGCCGCCGCGGGCTCCACGACCTTTGACACAGGCCGCGCCTGCCCCCGCAGCCCGGCCAGGAGACGCCGGGGCCTCCCCCGTGGTTTGGCCGGGAGGCGCCGCGGCGGCCCGCGGCGCACCATGTCAATTATGTCATTTAACATGTCTTGAGTGATGTAATATGTGAGATGAAAAGCAGTCAATGGCTGGGGCATAAGGTACAGTTAGTTCACTGAATTGTAACTGTCAAATTTTAGAGTTTTTTTGGTTTATAAATGATAGTTTTAACCCTTTCAACACCTAGCTCTAAAATAACTTTAGTCTTTGTGTTTTTCACTACATTTCTGGATTTCTTGCAAAGACAGGAAAGATCTCATTACCATGCATAAGTGGAACGTTTCTTTTAACGTTTCTCTGCGAATTTTGTTTAAAAAAAAAATCATATTCAGCCATAAACATAACTATGCCCAGCCTTCAGCCTGGGCACCCCGTGTCATAGCCGGTCCCCATGGCCATGTATGGTTCCATGAGGGGGATGTGAGACCCCCCTCCAATGTTTCAAATTCACCAAGGGAAAGTGGTGGTCCCCGGGTCCAGGGGTCCACGACAGAGCCCCATCATTATCTTTTTTGAGCCCTGGGGAGGTGGCGGGACTGCAGGTGGGCTGCACTGCTCCCCTTCATTAGAGCAAATTGCTCCAAGGAGGTGAAGGTTCTCGGGCTGTGGGAGAGCTGCGCAGGCCCCTCTGCACAAATTATATATTTAGCCCTGAGAAGGTGATGGTCTCCAGGGCTGTCGGGGAGGCTGTAAGGGCCTCTCCCATTTTAAACAAAGATTTTGCCCCAGTGAGGTGGTGGTTCCAGGGGCTAATATAAGCCCTAGGAGGGGGCCCTGTGTGACCCCCTCCTGTTTCAATTCCCCAATGCCCCTGGGACAAGATCACCTGGGGGCCAAATAAATGAAAAGGGCTGGAGACCCTCTTTTTAAAAATATTTGGAAAAATCTGCAGATCCGGATCTGCTGATTTTTCCAAGATAGAAAAAAAAATGCTTTTTATCCCTTGCAGGATTTATGAGGGACCCCTAGACCTTTTCTTTTTTAAACTTTTGTTATGGGACTCTTCTGAAGCAGAGTCCCAAGATGAGTGCCAACACTTCCTTGTTGAAGTGTTGGCAGCCAATCAGATATAAGTACAGGGACAGCTGGCTCCGCGGAGGTTCCACATCCCTAGATATCTATATTTTTTACTGTTCAATATCTCCAAAACTACTGAATGGATTTACACCAAAATCACAAAAAGTAAGCTTTCCGGACCAAGAGCTAGCTTTCTGCCAAATTTGGTGTAATTCCTTACAGTTCGGGCTGTAGTTGTGTTAAAAATCCCTATGGGAAAATGCAAGGAGGAAAATGTGTGTTGGGACTCCCTTTTTCTCTGCCCCTCTTGACGTGTAACCCCAAAAACTTCAAGATAGGAGCTGAACCCTCTGAAGTATAGGTTTTGACAATTTTGTGAAGATTCATCAAACATCGTCAAAGTTATTGGCAAAATAAAAAAACGCTCTTCCTAAGGAAACTAGGTCCTATCTATAACCACCTACTGGGGACCGCCAGTAGGTAATATATATATTAACTGTGCATTCACAAATCTTATAAACCTCTCTACTAAACTACAGAGATTGTTCATATTTCTAGCAGGGGTCCAAACACTGAGGCTCATCACAGCACTGACCAGGGCCGTGGAGGTAGATCTGGAATTGCAGGAAGTGAGTGTTTGCATAGACCAACTAGCATGAAGGAAGACA
Source organism: Pleurodeles waltl (assembly GCF_031143425.1). Lineage (NCBI taxonomy): Eukaryota > Metazoa > Chordata > Amphibia > Caudata > Salamandridae > Pleurodeles > Pleurodeles waltl. Next base: position 1,217,073,776 of record NC_090440.1, read on the forward strand.
TTGGGGTGAATGGTCTACCCCCTGAGTTCTACACTATGTACCGGTCAAAACTGGGCCCTAAATTACTTCACAGAGACACTGTGAGCATGGCCACAATGGAGGCCATTATTGTAGTGCTAGCCAAGCCTGGTAGATGCCATCTATACATACGTTTCTACAGGCTGCTCTCGTTACTAGCTATAGAATGTAAAATACTGGGGATGATCCTTGCAAATAGACTCTTAACTTACTTAACACAGTTAGCGCATCCCGATCAATGTTGGTTCATCCCAGGATGTAACACACATGTAAACATCCACTGTCTACTGCACATATTGTACTGGGTTTTCAAGGACACCGACCACATCTGTGCTGGCCTTCGATACCCTACTTTTGCATGTTTGTTCATAGTGTTGTCAGGGATGGTGATTGGGGACAACTTCTTGAAGTTGATACACTTCCTCAATGCTCAACCTCTAGCTGGGGGCCATATGGGTAAAGTTTATTTAGACAGATGGAACTTACAAGGAGGTACCCGACAGGGATGCCCCTTGTCCCTGATCTTCTTTGCCCTTGCCCTGAAGTCACTAGCCTGTTTGGTGCAAGCAAGGGGCCTGAGTGGGGAATTTATTTGCGAGGCAAACCTCATGCGGCTGCACGTTGTGCAAACAAAGCATTAATATTCTTAAGAGACCCGTAACACTCACTATCCCTTCTAGTGGCACTGCTGATAGAATGCAGATAGGCATCAGGACTCAAAGTAGATTGGGAAAAGTCCAGCATTTCTTCTCCTGAAAAGACCATTGATGGCGGATAGACCCTCATATCTTAAGGACACACTACATTGAGAATCTTTCACTTTTGAATATCTGTGTTCAGATTTATTGTACCGACTCGGACCTGAAGAGTGGTAACCTTGGCAAATGGCAAATGACAAATGTTTTGTGGGGATCTGCAGCACACTGCGGTTCTCTCTTTTTGGCCTGGTGGCTATGATAAAATTGGTGATCCTGCCAAGCCTACTGAACTTCTTTATTGCATCACCCCTACATCTACATCTAACAAAGAGATCCTTTTAAGAGTTGCACTCCCTATTTTCAGAATTGATATGAGGGACACATCGTACATGCCTAGGACTTGATTATGCCAAGAGACCACTGGACGATGGTGGCATGGGAGTTCGGAACCCAGATGTCTATTATATATCTGCTCAGTTAGTGTAGATGATTTGATGGCTAGTGATAGGGACTTATAGGGACTTATCTGGAACACCAGGGGCCGTATTATGGAAAGTGCTCCGGGAGTTCAACGGGCATGTGCATCTGCGTTGTACCCCTGAGTGGCACTCTGGTGTTCCAAAAAGGGCTGCAAACGCTTGTGTGGTCCTTATTGTAATACGGAAAGTGTTGGTGCATATATAATGCCAGAGCTATCACCAGAAGGTGTTCCCTAATTTGCATGGTGGCATGAGGGAATCCCTTAGACTCTGCACCCACGCCTGAAGCACAGAAGCTGTGAGGAGGTGTGCTGAGAGTGCGCCACCTAAAAGGTGGCGCACTGTCAATGCGTCCGCTGATGGAAGCCCTATAGAGAGGGAAATGGGGGAATCCTATGGACCCCCGGGACATCCCCTTGTAGGAGGGTGCAGTTACTCACTCCACCCACCTGCAAGCGGATCTCTATCTCCTCCCGGAGTGCAGATGGGTTCCCGTCTGCACAATGAAACACAAAGCGGCTGCTTCAAAGCTGCTTTGTATTTTACTTGAATGTGCTGCCCCCAGGCCAGCGCAAGTTTGCAGCTGACCTGGGGGAACTACATGCTAATATGGCGCGTTCTCCTTGTTTGCGCAGGGCACACCGTTTGAAAGGTGCACCCAGCACAAACAATGGAAATGTGCTGTATGTGTGATACGGCCCCAAGCCAAACAGCATCTACTATAGGAGGAGGCCCTCCTGAAATCCGTTAATGAGAAAGCTAAACTGAGACACAATTACCTTAGCGCAATAAGAGTCATTAAGGATTGCTAGAACAAATACACTAAGAAACTGGTGGAGGTATACCCATATTACCTCAATCTCCTGCTGTGGGCGTTACCAGGATTATTGGACATGGTGGGTCCCCACGCTACGTAGACATGGACATAAAAGGGCATTGTCACAGTGGATGACATAAACGCTAACAGTAACCTATTTACATTTGAAGCATTACTAGATGATTTAGGACTACGCTAACCTCGGAAGCAGTGTGTGGAGCACTCCATGGACTATGGGGCACCAAAGTGATAGAACAAACACAATCTGGGGTTCTAACAGCATTGTTCACACATGGGACACAGCATAGGGCAGTGACATGTATGCATCGTACCCTTACCCCATTTTTTCAACTTCATTGGATCCCATAAAACTGAATTGGAAATAAACACTTAGGCCCTCCTTTTGACATTGGCAGTAAAAAACGCTTACGGCCGTGGTGACGGCCACCAAAAGACCATTGCCGCAGCTACCAGCCATCTGCCGTATTATGACCACAGCCGGATTTCCACCAGAAGAATGGCCGAAATTCAGCTGCGACCTATAATACGGCCTAGCCGTGTTCTGCTGGCGAGCACTGCTGGTGGCAGCAGCACCCCATCCCGTCTCCTGCCGGAGGACCCCCTGCACACAGGTAAGTCGGGTCTCAGACAGAGGAGGTGGGTAGGGGGTGGTGTGTGGGGGTGTGTGAATGTGTGTCCGTGGATGCAGGTGTGTGTTGCGTGTCGAATGCGTGTGTGCATGTATGAAGGTGTGAATGCATGTATGTTGTGTTATGTGAATGCGTGTCTGTGTGTATGTATGAAAGTGTGTGTGAATGAATGTATGGATGCGTGGATGCATGTGGGAATGGATGTGTGTATGTGTGTGTGTGAAGGGGCGTGAATGTAGGGGGGTTTGGAGAGGTAGGGGGGAAGGGGGGCTACCTGGAGGAGAAGGGGGGTTTTGCCCCGTATCAGTGACAGGGAAGGAATTCCCTGTCACTGATAGTGCCTACAGCCATGGTTTTCATGGCGTTAAGGAAGCCACGAAAACCATGGCGGTAGGCGGGGTCATAATCCGGCAGGAGTAACAGTGACGGCCGCCAGGCTTGAGATGGATATCTCCAGCCAGGCGGCTGTTACCGCCGTGGCGGTCGGAGTGGTACATTGACGGGTTGGCTTCAGTCAACCCAACAATGTCATAATATGGCGGTAAGTACCGCCAACCTGTTGGCAGTACTTACCACCATATTATCCCCAACCGCCGGGGTCGTAATGACCCCCTTAGTCACAACATATCAGACAAATAATGGGGGAAAATACAGAAAAATACTAAAATGGTGAATAAGAGCACTCAATTTAAGTAAACGCAACTCAACTCAACTATCTACACTGTACTTAACTATTCACAGCATGCATGACTAACATACCCAGGGCTTCGATCTAAACACCCCACTGATGAACTGCACCATCAAATGTTTTCTATATAGTATGGGACTGCCCCCAGATTGCCCTCTACTATACTAATATCCTTACACTCTGACAGACCTGATGGGCAGACATTACCTAAAACAGTGGCTGTATGTCTACTAGGGTTTTTCCCGAGACCGATGATGTCCAAACATTCCCCCAGGTTCATAGATTTGGCACTACTTATAAGAAAGCACTGGAAAGCATTGGAGCTCCTGTCAGGGGCATACTGGTTACTAAACGGTCCATGGAAGACATAAATGTGCCCACCTACATTTATCAACACATGAGGAAAGGATCTGCCACCAGTGAATCGGACACATTACTCCTAACTTCACCAGCCAAGTCTGATGATAGGCCCCCGTGATTGGAGAGCACTGTGCACAGCACCCACAGGAGACAGGACATTCACATCCCCCAACTACTCGGGCTCAGAAGGCACACGGCACACAATCATGCAATGTTGAAGGGGATGTGGGATAGAATACTAAGGACACATGCTGCACAAGGGATTATCTGGGGAACTGCACAGCACAGTAAAGATAACAATGGTACACATTTAGAGGGAACTGACATTTAGTGGGAGGGTGTACTCGGATTAAGTAGAAAATATTTTTAAATATAACAGTTTTTGTGATACTCAGGCTCCGGCACGTTGCAACACCACAGCACGTATGTACATACAATTATCAATGGATTTAACAATAATAACTCCTGGCATATGTATGTCCCTTTTTTTTTTTTTTTTAAACAAATAGTGATGAAAAAAAAATTATAACCTTGTCATCGTTTGACAAATCTCTACAAAATTTTGCAGATCTATTCCTGATGTTACATTGGCACATAATGCAAAATGTTGTGTGATATGGTAAGGGGGCGCAAGGAAAAACAGGGGGGGGGCGCAAAATGCATTTTTCCACCAATGCTTTTGCAGAGACTTTTTGGACAGATGTAGCTCCAAAATGGCAATTCCGATTGGTATTAAACTTGGCAGGTATATAGATTATGAGGTAGAAAAGATCCATTTGATACTACATGTACTTCGATTAAGTCGTTTTGTGGGCACTTTGACCTAGTGATATACTGGGCCATGGACATCGCTGTCATTTTACAATATATTGCAATATGTGCAGATGACAAGGCAGTATATAATTGCCTAACAAAAGTAAAAGGCAGTCATGTTGTTTTTAACACACTTTGGCTGTGTTCCATGTTAGGGCCTAAGATATAGGTCACCAGTAGGTTTTACATTTTTTACCTACCTATTGTCACTTTATTATAGTGGTATAGGTAGGAAAAATTATCTATATTTTTTTATATATTTTTTAAAAATGTAATTAAGTACTGCAGTACTAACTTAAAAGTAGCACAGTATTTAAAAAATGTAAAAAAAATGTAATATGTAATTTAAAACAATACTACATTATACTTAAGGGGAAATATAGGCCTTAATTTCAAACCTGGCAGTCATTTGACTGCCAGGGTTAATGTGGTGGTATCACCGCCAACAGGCTGGCGGTATATACCGCTACATTATGAGTGTGGCGGGTTGGCCGCAGCCAACCCACCACATTACCACTCATACCGCCATGGCGGTATGAACCGCCGGGCCAGAGATGTGCACCTCCAACCCGGCTGTCCACACGTGACCGCCAGTGGTATAATGAGCTGGCCTACCACCATGGTTTTTGTGGCGGTACCATCGCAGCAAAAACCCTGTCTGTAGGGCTACTGGTGACAGGGAATTCCTTCCCTGTCACCGGTAGAAGATCCCCCACCCCCCAGCAATCACCGAACCCCACCACCCTATGTCCCCCTAGAATTACAGCACTCCCCCACTCCCCTAGAATTACAGCGCCCCCCACGTCTACCCCCCTAGAATTACAGCACCCCCTAGAATCACAGGGCACCCCCGCTCACCTAGAATTACAGCACCCCAACCCCCATTCCCCACCCCCTCGAATCATAGCGCCCCACCCAACCCCCAACCTTGCCCCCTTTCCGCAATCATGCACACACAAACCTACACACACAACTCATGCACCCATGCACCACCACTTCCATGCACGTATTTAATCACATGCATACAACCATGCATACACAATACTCAGACGCACATGCACACACACATTCATACACACACACAGACACCACACACTCACACACAACACCTCCCACCCTCCACCCCCTTCCCCTGACGGATACCCGACTTACCTTGTCCGGCGAGGAGGTTGACCGGCAGGGAACGGGAAGGAGCGCTACTACCGCCAGCAGGACACCGCCAGGCCATATGAAGCTGGCCATAATATAGCTGGCGGCATCCTTCTGGTAGGGCGGTGCAGGTGGTAGCACCGCCTCACCACCCAGCATGGTTACTGCCAGATTTCCACCCTAATCGTGGCTGAAATCCAGCAGCATCCATATTATGGGGGCGTAAGACTGCCACCACTGGCGGTCTTTTGGCGCCCATCGCATCGGCGTAAGACCACCAATGTCATAATGAGGGCCATAGTGTAGGACAGTGTTTTTAAATGTTTAACATACTTAATTTTTTAAAAATTCAAAACAGTGTATTCTGGTTTTTAGATGAAATATAGTTTAATACAGTGTACTTAAAAGAAATGTGAAAACAAAAATAGATATAAAAATGTCTTTAAAAAAAAACCTGTACTATATTAAGGCCCTCATTTTAACCCTGGCGGTCTTTTGACTGCCAAGGTTAATGTGGCTGTATCACCGCCAACAGGCTGGCGGTGTATACCGCCACATCACCACTCATAACGCCATGATGGTATGAACCGCCGGGCCGGAGATGTGCATCTCCGACCCAGCGATCCATAAACGACCACCAGTGGTATAATGAGCAGGCCTACTGCCATGGTTTTTGCGGCAGTACCACCAACACGAAAACCATGGTGGTAGGGCTACCGGTGACAAGGAATACATTTCCTGTCACTGGTAGAAGGCTCCCCCACCCCCACAGAAATCACCGAACTCCTCCACCCCATGCTCCCCAACCCCCTAGAATTATGATGCCCCCCACCCCCTCTAGAATTACAGTGCCCCCAATCCCCCACCCCCCTAGAATCACAGTGCCCCCCAACCCCGCCCCCTAGAATTACAGCACCCCCAACCCCACCCCCTAGAATTACAGCAACCCTCGAGAATCACAGCGCCCCCTCCTCGCAATCATGCACATACACACTCACACGCACGACGCATGCACCCATGCACCACCACTTCCATACACGCATTCACTCACATGCATACAACCACGCATACACCACAACACTCACAGACGCATACACACACACATTCATACACCCACGCAGACACCACACACTCACACACAACACCCCCTCCCCTGATGGTCGTCCAGAAGGGAACAGGAAGGGTCGCTGCCACTGCCAGCAGCACCTCACCAGCAGGACACTACCAGGCCATATGAATGGCCGTATTACGGCTCGCAGCATCCTTCTAGTGGGGTGGTGCAGTTGGTAGCACCGCCCAGGCACCTCCCCCGCCAGCATGGCTACTGCTGGATTTCCACCCTAACTGTGGCAGAAATCCGGTAGTGTCCATATTATGGCAGGCGGAAGACTGCCAGCACTGGCGGTCTTCTGGAGCCCGTAGCATCGGCGGTCTTGGGAAAAGATTGCTGATGTTATAATTAAGGCCTATATTTCCACTGAAAACAGAGAACACAGACTAAAGACCTGATTTAGGGTTTGGCAGACAGATTACTGCATCACAAACATGATGAATATCCCATCCACCATATTACAATTCTCATAGGATATAATGGGAACGTAATATGGTGAACGGGATATCCATCACATTTGTGACGGAGTAACCCCAGCCGCCAAACCCTAAATCAAGCCCTAGGTGTAGCCTAAACTATATTACACAAATACTACAGTATATTTACCCTTAAAATCTAGAATGCAGACTGATGGCCTCGTTATGAGGCTGGTGATCCAAGGACCACCAGCCTCACAGTGACGGTCAGACCACAGCGATTGTGGCAGTCTGACCGCCACAATACAATCCTGGCAGGTGGACCCACCAGGGGCCTGCCGTCCCCGCCAGGAACCTGGGTCCCAACTGGGTGACAGCGGTCTAAGTTGTACGCAGCCAGGGTGGTGCTGAAGTCAGCGCCTCCTGGGTTATTACAACTCAGGTTTCCACCAGCCTTTCCATGGCGGGGACCCTGCCATGGAAAAGATGGCAGAAAGCCAGTGCGGGGCCACGTAGCGCCCCTGCACTGCCTATGTTAATGGCATGGGCAGTTCAGGGCCCCCCCGCACAGCACCATTGGAATGCAAACTATCTGCTTTGCACACAGTGCACATTCTGAGGATGCTGTGTGATACTTTATTGGCCTCGGCTCCCAATATCATAGCATTGTTCCCACCGGTCAGCCCAGCGCAAATGTCATAATACAATTTTTCCGGTATGATAGTGAAGTCCTCCCTGTGAGTTTGGCAGCCGGCTTGTCTAGCCGCCAAACTCGTACTGAGGGCCTAAGTGTAGTCAAAATTATATTTTGAACTTTCAATTATGGAAGGGCAAACTATTATTCAGACTACAGTTAGTCTATGTTCTGTGTTTTAAAGGAAACGTAGTCTACTACAATATATTAAAAAAAATATATGAAAAATTAGAAAAATAATTGCTACACTATATTTCTCCTTAAAAACCATAATGTACAATAATTGTGGTGTAGATTGTACTTCTCACTTTCAACTTTGGACGGGTGAAATATTGTTTAGAGCACACTTTGCATTCTAGGTTTCAGGGGGAATATAATGTAGTACAATGTACTTAAGAAACTAGATAAAAAAAAAAAATATGTAAATTCAACACTAAAACCCAGAATGCATACTAAATTTAATCTAAATAATATTGTAGTAATTTAATAATCTGCAACCTTTTTTTAAACATATCTAAAGTAATAAAATAAATTGTACTTACCATTACACACTTATATACACTGACTCATCCCTTCCTATAATGTTATAAAACAGTAGGACAGTATATTTACCATTAAATGCCAGAACATATTCAAAGCATGGTAAAACAATATGACAGCTTTTTACTTTTGCAAGGGAAGTCAGGCAACCACATGCCGTTTTTTCAATGGCATGTATTGCGGTATACCATGAAATTACTATATAATACCACAGCCCAATATATCACTCAGTTTTTGTGTCTTATGGGACTAATTCACAATGTTAAACTTACACTTCTGTCTAACTTTACAACTGCTTGCTATTCACAAAGGGCATTTTACTAGTACTATCTTTACAACTGCTGAGTCCGCATATAAAAATATAGGACTGTGCTATCTTTTCATGTGCGGAGACTCTGCAGTCGTAAAGATACTTCAAGCTAAATACCTTTATGTATAGTAAACAATCCTAAACGTGCACAAAAGTGTAGGTTTATCTTTGTGAATCAGACCCTATAACTTTTAATTTACTAAAACAAACTAAATCTACTCCAAAAAAGAGCTCTATACATCCAACAATCTAAATTTTGATAAACTTCATCTAAATCCATTCAGCCCTTTCTTGCTATGTCTTTCTAACCAATACTCTACGATAAAACATGCAAATGCACTCCACTGTATGAAGCGCCACTCCACTTTGTCACATCACACCACTCTACAACACCCCCTCTACTCTATGACATTCCACTGTACAACACATCACTTCACTCTACGACAGTCCAGTCCATTGTATAACACTTCATGCATCTCCACTCTATGAGACAACATTGCAATTCTATAAAATGCCACTCTAGTCTACTACATGCCACTCCAATCTACGGATGCCACTCCATTCTACAAAACTCCATTGTATGACATCCTAGTTCACTCAATGCCACTCCAATGTGTAACCCCCTCCACTTTACATACGACATGCCACTCTATGACAGGCCATTTCACTCTACTGTACAGCACACCACTAAACTCTATGCCAATCCAGAACACCGTACTCCACTGTATGTCTCTCGTCTACATGCCCCCTCAACTATACGCCACGCTGTGACATGCCACTCACCTGTATGACACACAAGTCCTTTCTATGAGATTCCATACTACAGCACTTCATGCCACTACACAATACAACACAATCCCTCCACGCTACAACATGCCACTCCACTGTATTACTCGCTACTCTATTCTATGCCAACCTACTCTGTCAGTGTATGCCACTCTATGACAATCTATGCTCTTCATGTTTGTATGCCACTCTGCTCTACAAAGCTCAATGCCACTCTACTCTAACACACTGTACAACACACCACTTCGCTGTATGGCATTCCACTATACAACACTCTACTCTACTCTATGCTCCTCCTCTCTACACCACTCTATTCCACTCACTGACACTGTACGACATGGTGCTCTGGTATATGATGTTGTAGGACACATGACTCAACTGTACACCACTCACCTCCACTCTACAACATTCCACTCTATGACGCGCCATTCTGTTCTGTGAAACACCACTCAACTGTACACCTGCTGTATGCCACCCCGTTGTACGCCGCTCAACTCCCCTCAAACCCACACCACACAACACTCTATGCTTTACGCCCCAGCCATTGCACGCTACAGCACTGCATATCACAACACTCTATGTGACAACACTCAATGACGGAACACTATATGACACTCAACTCTATGCCACTCCACTGTACTTCATTTAACATCATATGACTCCAGCCTATCACACGACACTCTACTGTACCATATGCCACTGCACTGTATGACATTCCCCTCCACTCTATGACAGACCCCTCCACTCTATGACACTTCATGCCAGTGCAACCTGTGACACGCTATTCTACTGTGCGGCATGCCCCTCTGCACTATGACATGCCACTCCATTCTACGGGACTCAACTTTACTCCCATCCTCTCCAAGACTCTCAACATTACTCCACTTTATGATATGCCACTCCACTCTGCTCTATAACACACCACTACAGTCTGTGCTACTACAATCTACTCTAACACACACCACTCCACTGTACACCACTCCACTCTACCCCGCTCCACTCAATGCCACTCACTGTATTCTACATTACGACGCTGTATGCCACGACACCTTACACCAAAACACAGAACGTCATAACACTGTGCACCATGACACTCTACAATATGAAGCTCTACAACATTCCACTCTATGGCACTCAACAGTATGCAACTCCACCCTACACCCCTCCACTCTAGGACACAGAAATTCACTCTATCACACTGTACAACACTGTACTCCAGTCTTTGACTCTCTACGCAAATAGCTCTACCCCACTCCAAACCACTTTAGTCCACTCTACTGTATGACATGCTACTTCATTCTACTCCACTCTTCTCTACTACTCTACCTCACTGCAACGCACTGCACAACATGCCACTCTACGACACACTTCTCCACGACACACCACCCCACTCTATACCACTCCACAAAGCTCTACTTCTCTGCATGCCCTTCAATGCCATGCCAGTCTACTCCATTCTACAACACTGTACAACACACCAGTCTATGGCACTTCACTTCACTCCACTCTACTCTACAACATATCACTCTACAACACTCTACTCAACTCTATGCCCTCCACTCTACTCCACTCAATAAAATTGTACGACACGCCAAACCCCTCTACTAAACGACATGCCACTGCACTCTATGACATGCCACTGCACTTTGCGACACAACACTCTACCCAACAACACTTGATTCCACAACATTCCACCTACCCCCACTGTACAACACATCACTCCACTCTTCAGTGTACACCCCTCCACCCTACTCTAGAACACAGCACTCACCTTGAAGCCACTCCACTCTATCCTATCTCATTCTACTCCACTCTGCTTTAAAAACCAACACTTTACAACACTCTACTCTACTTTATGCCACTCTACAACACTGTATTACACTGTACTACACTGAACACAACTCCCTCTCTGCCACTACATGCCACTTTACACCACTATACTCTGACACACCACTCAACTCTATTCCACTCTACTCCATTGCTCCAGTTTACGCCACTTCACTCTATGCCACTATAATGTAACACAAGCCAACCTCTGACATGCCACTCCACTGTATTCCATGAAATGCCACTACACTCTCTGGCACTGCACTCAACATCACTCTGCTTCACACAATGCCCCTCACTCTATGCCAGTCTACTTCCCTCTATGACCCTGTAGGACATGTCACTCTATTACCGCCACTGCACTCTACTATAGCCTTAGAACCCGCCGTAGCGGGCTCGACCGGCTATCAAAGGCCCGCTCCCACTTTAAAGGCCCGTGCCGAAGGCGAGGGCCTTTATCAAGGGAGAGGGCCTTTAGGAGCCGGTAGAGCCCGCTATGGAGGGTTCTAAGGCTATTAGAACATTCTGCCATTAATGGGCAGAATTTTCTCCTGAATAAAACAAAGGCTTCACGGAACCGGAGGTGATTAAAATCCCCTCAGGCTCCATGAGGCTTTGTTCACAGCTTCTGCTGTGAACAAAGAAGATTGGAATGTTGGCGCTGCTGGCTTTTACCGGCTAGTAAAAACCCGGAGCACTCCATTGTTTTCAATGGAGCTGCCAACATTCCAATGTTCTAATATACAAGATGCCACTTGACTGTATGCCACTGTACTCTAAAAAACTCTACTCCAGTCAATGCCTCAACACTCTACACCACTCTACTGTACTCTATGACACTGTACGACAGACCTCTTCACTGCACTCTATGCCACACCACTCCACTCTATGACATGTACCTTCATTCTATGACACTCCACTCCAACGTGCAACACTCCACTCTGTGACATGCCACTCCACAATACAACATGCCACTATACTCTTCACCACTACACTCCCAGGCCTTCCACTCTAAGACACTCTACAAAATGCCACTCTATGACACACCACTCCACACTAATGTATGGCACACCACTGTACTCTATGCCACTCCACTCTACTGCACAACCTGCCACTCAACCGTACAACACACTCCATTTTAGGAAACTCCATTAAACTCTACAGCACACCATGCCACTGAACTCTATGACAATTTATATTACTCTATGCTACACCACTGAAAGGGACTCCACTTTACTCTATGACAGTACGCTCTACAACGCTATAGCACTCTCCTCCACTGTACTATGAGAGACTCCACTCAACAACACTCAATTTCAATTTGAAACACACTTTAGTAAAAGAAAAACATAGAAATTAAAAGAAGAAACAAGGATTAAAGTTTAGCTATAGTTAGAAAAGCTTTAGTTATTCTTTCTACGCCAACCCCACTTAAACTAAACAATTATTAGAAGTTCAAAAGTTATAGTTATAACTGAAATTATTTATTTTTCTATACAAACCCAACTTAAACTACACAGACATTAAAAATGATTTTATATATATATATATATATATATATATATATATATATATATATATATATATAGTGTCACAGTGATTTTTGTTGTGCATGGAAAGTTTTGGAGTGATCCATCAAGCGGGGGCTTAGAAAAAGGGGGCAACAAAAAATAAATTGCGATTCCCATGTTAATTTCCATAGGATTCTTTAGACACGACTACAGGCTGAACCACTGGATGGAACTACACCAAATTCAGCATAAAGCTACCTGTCGGTAGGCAGATCACGCTTTCGCTTATTTGGAGTAAATCTGTTCAGTAGTTTTTCAGAAATTAATGGAAATTCACATTTGTATATCTCTGACCGTGAAGTATTTGCGAACTAAGACAAGCTTGTACAGGGAAATGCACATTTGTATATCTCTGGCCGTGAAGTATTTGCGAACAAAGACAAGCTTCTGCAGGGAAATGCACAGCTCTGATTGGCTGGCAACACTTCAAACCTGAAAGTGTTGGCAACATCTTCCAGGAAAAAGTAAAAATAAAATAAAAGGGGCCAGGTTATGGACACCCTCACCCCTTAGCACTGGTGGGGGGGTCCCAGAGGGACACCCAGGGCAAAAAAAAACTTGTTTTTAAATTACTTTTTTGCCACAAGTTCGTGAGATTCACAATATAGTGCACAAAATAAAATAAAAACAAGCTTGGGCTCCTGGGCTTGTTTTTTTTATAGGCCCACTGGTGGGCCAGGTCCCGGGGGCATTAAAATAAATGTAGTGTGAGGGGGCCTCCTGGCCCCTCCACAGCTCCAGGTACCACCACCTCCCAGGAGCTTTAATTTTTTATAAGCTGGGGCCCATGGCCCCCCTGCTGCCCTGGGGACCGCCACCACGCCAATGCTTTTGTTTATAAATATGTGGGGGGAGCCTGCGTCATCCCGCTGCCCAGGGAACTGCCACTTCCCCAGGACTTTCTTTGAAAAAATGCGGTGGGCCCAGCGCCCCCTGCTGCCCTGGAGACCGCCACCTCCCCAATGCTTCTTATTAAATACGGGCGGGGGTCCCCAGTGCCCCGTGCCCTCAGGACCACCACCCCTGGGGCAAAGTGTAAAAGAGAAAGGGGTCCCTTTGGAACCCCCAAGCCCTGCGGACCACCACCTCCACAGCCCCCCTCATGGAGCCACAGATGCCCTGAGGTCCGCCAACACCTAGGGCTGGCTCCTGCTATGTCCCAGGGGTGCTGACCCCTGGGACATAGCTGCTTGCTCTGGCTTAGCTACAGCACTGTAGCCAAGCCACAGCAAACACTTCGAATTTTGACAGCAGGACCTTTCAATCAGGTCTTGCTGTGAAAATCCGAACTTTCATGTGCAGGGGACAGAGATGAAATGCTTCAGCAAGCACCGAGCTGATGTCACTGCAGCTCCGTGGTTGCTGAAGCAATGGTACTGCAGTGCCAGGCAGCCCGTAAAGAGCGTTTTAATCTTTTTTTTTTAAATGTAAAGAATTTAATAAAGAATGTATATAGGGACTGCAGGGGAGCCCTCAGGGCTTCCCCCACGGTGCCAGATAGCCTGTGAAGGGCTTTTGATTATTATTTTTTTTATTTGAAAGAAATAATATGAAAGCCTATAAAGGACTAGACAAATACAAAATAAACTCTCCTAGCTCAATGTGAAGGTGGGTCAAACGGGTGTTCGAGCCCAGCTGGACTCATTTCCATTTTTATTTTTTTAAATTAAAAAAAATATATATATATTTTTTTTTTTAAACAAATACATTTTTTTTTTTTTTTTTTTTTAAATGGAACAAATATATCAAGCATCAAAGTCTAAAAAACTCTCTCTATCTCCCTTTCACTTTCTTTCTCTCTCTGTCTCTCAATCAATTCTCCTACTCACACACCCACTCAGACACTTACGCACCCACTCACAGGCCCACTCAGACACTCACGTAGCCACTCACAGACCCACTCAGACCCTCATGCACCCACTCAGACAGTTAACCACTCACTCACACACCCACTCAGACCATCACACACACACTCATACACCCACTGACACCATGATGCACCCACTCACAGACTCACGCACATACTAACGCACCCACTAAAATACTGATGCATGCACTCTCACACCCAGACACTCAGACAGTCACTTCTACCTCCAGGATAATCCTTCCACACCTATTTTCACCCCCCCCAGAGGACGTGGCTAACTTCCACTGTGCATGCGCAAAGGGCTGTGCACAACATCGGGTTGGGTGGTTAGGGAGGTGGCTGCAGGGAATGGCTGAAGGCCAGCCCTTGGCGGCAACCTCTACTGAGCATGGGAGAAGGTTGGCCAGGCCCTGTGCGGCAGTGGTTGGGTTCACGTATAGCAATTAAAATTACTATACGTTAAAAAAAACATAGAAATTCACTGAAAAAAATCAAAGGTTAAAGCGGGCATTATAGTTAGGTTCTGAATTTACATGTACAAAACACTGCACTTTCACCATGCACTGCTAATTATCCACATATTATATCATTGATGACATATTCTATGTCATCTTTCATAATCTCACTTCAACATTTGCAATAAACTTATTGATGAGACAACTGTGCATGACGAGGGCGTGAGTTACAGTTACCTTAGGGCGCGAGTTTTAGTTACTTGAAGGAGATCTAACTATAACTGCTGAATTGCTATGGTTTTGTATTAGTAAATTCATAACCTAACTATAACGTCCCTGTAACCTTTGGTTTTTCAGTGAGATATATATATATATATATATATATATATTTATATATATATATATATATATATACATACACAATCAGTGGCAGTGGCCACTGGATAGTTATAGTTAGGACAGTGTTTGCACAGGAAAAGCATTTTTATGTTGGTAATAACTTTGGCTCACTTGACAAATCTCCACAAAACTTTCGATAAAGCATGGCTTTTTGACTAATTTGCACATGGAAAGTTTTCGAGTGATTCATAAAGAGGGGGCCAAAGAAAAGGGGAGCTCCTAAAATGCATTTTTCCCATAGGAACTTTAGACACAGCTACAGCAGAAACCACTGAACGGATTTACATCAAATTTGTCAGACAGCTAGAACTTGGTCTGGAAAGACTGCTTTTTGTATTTTGGTGTAAATTTGTTCAGTAGTTTTTGAGCAATTAATTTCTCATATGTTTTGAATAACTAAGGACGTGGAGCCTCTGCAGATCCCGAACTATCTCAAGCTGAGATCTGATTGGCTGCCATCACCTCAGACAAGAAGTGTTAACAGCTATCTTAGGACTCGGGACTCAGTCTCAAGTCTTACAAAATGCAAAATCAATAACATAAGGGGACAGGGTAGGGATACCCTGACCCCCCCATGTCTGATGGTGGAGTCCCAGGGGACTCCTCCCTCCATGGTAGAAAAGCTTTTTTTTTTTATTTTGCAGCAAATTTGTAAGGATCTACGATCACACTACAAAATGTTAAAAAAAAAAAAAAAAGTGCAGGCTCCCATGCTTGCCTATTTAAAAAAAAAACCTTGGGACAACTGGCCCCACATCCACAGACCGATTTCAGCCCGAGAACACCATACTCTGGGGCCCAATTTTTGTTTTTTAAGGGGATAGAGTGCACAGCCCCTCTCCCCGGAGCTGTTTTCAGCCCTGTTGACCCCATCCCCTGGAGCCCAATGCATTTGTAAGGGGGAAGGGGCATGAACTCTAGCCTCATTCAGCCCCAGAAACCCAACGTTTGGTTTTAGTGGAAGGTGGTGTGCGTCCTCCATCCACTATCCACTTGAGGCCTGGGGCCATAAGTGTTATTAGGGGAGGGTAGCCCCCACCATGTGCCATTAATAGCTCTTTAGACCACATCCTTGGGGGCCGACTCACATGCTGTGTCCCAGGGTGCCCACCCCCAGGACACAGCAGTTTCCCTGCCAGTGTTACGACTCTGTTGTCCCATTTCTAGGGGGCACTGTAAGGGGACTCTCCATAGCCTGGGAATCACCTTGAACACTTATTTAGAGTCCCTTGCTGACTCTTGTTTGTTTCTCTTTTCGCCATGGTATACTTGTGTAGTACTACATTTGCTTCCTGGGACTGCAAATCCCATAATGCACAGCCTGGTAGTCAGGAAAGCCTGGATTCTGTTTCCCATTGTTTTCTATGGGAGAAGTCCAGTTGCTCCTTTTCACCTGATCCTCTCCTCTAGGACTTGCAAGTGTCTGAAATTACACACACCTGAGACCTCTCCTGTGCAGCCCAGCGTGGAACTGCTTATAAGCAGCCATTTCCTCAAGATCCCCGTTGTGCATTGGAGTTCGATTCCTTTGTGTTACAGACCCCTTATCGGATGGTGTTCCAGTTTTGTTCCTGTTCTGTTCCAGCTTGATCCTCTTTCCTGTTTCTCTGCCCTGCTCCTGATTGTTCCAGCCAGAGTCTGCTCCCTATCTCTTAGCCTTGTACCTGTTTATTTCTTCCAGAGCCTGCTCCCTGTTTCCGTCCTGCTCCTTCCTTGTTTCAGCCAGAACCTGCTCTCTGTTTCCCAGTCCTGTTTACTGCTCATTCCTACTCCCTGTATTCCAGCCCTGTCCTTGCCTGTTCCAGCCAGAGCCTGCTCTCAGTTTCCCAGTCCTATCTCTGTTTGTTCCAGCCAGAAGTTTGCGCCCTGTTTTCCAGTCCTAGTCCTGCCTTTGCTTCAGCCTGAGCCTGTTCCAAGTTCTTGCCTCTGCCTCATAGTTTGTTCCCTTCTGTTTCCGTTTCTTCTTGGTTATTTGTGTCTGGTAAGTGTTCTATCAGTCTTCACCAGTGTATAAGTGTCCTCCTTTGTACTGGGGTTGGCTCCTGGTTTCCATCCTTGTCTAGTGTTATACTTTGTCTTTCGTGCCTAACAGTGACAGTGTGCTATTGCTGGTTTTCCAGGAATTGCCACTGTGTTTCCAGCTGGACCCACAAGCGTGTCTTGTGTATGTAAGTACTATCGTTTGTGCTCTACGGTCCAGAGACAGAATCACTTCTGCTGCCTCCTTGCTATGGGGCTGGCAGGGTGACTATCTCTAAGAGCAAACTGCACGGAGGCATTGACATTCCCTGTCACTGTGGGAGGTTCTGCGCCTTACTCTGTGTACAACCCCAGCGTGTTTGTCCATTAGTAATCTGTTTCCTGTTTGTTTACACAAGGGTTGCTCTGCTTTGACTTTCCTATTTCCTGTGCCTGTCCAAAGCTGTCCTTTCTGTGTATGCCTTTAGCTGCTCTTCTGCCCCAGTACATTATCTCTTTAGGATATTCAGTGACCTCAAGGGGTGTCCCAACCAGAGTCCTGATCAGACCTGCCCGAAACCGTGACAGCCAGTGCAGGCAGGGAAACCTGTGTTGACTCCTGTTTGGCAGGAGAATTTTGAAATTTCCTACCACATAGGAGCAAAGGCAAAGTCTACTCCCAGCTGGCAGGAGGTCTGAAAATGCTCTCAGCAGCTGGGAGCAGAATTTTGATCTGTTTCCCTGCCTGCACTGATATATGCTTCCAGCCAGAGGGAGAAGCATTAAGGATGGCATCCCTAGGGCCTAACATGGCTTGCAGAGAAAGCCTTAATTTTAAGGCGTGATCCTGGGAGGTAGGGTCCACATGGCTTAACGCAACTCTTAATTGGAAAAAGCAGTTCAGGGGGAAGAGGACCCAAAGGCCTAACAAGGCTCAGGGAGGGGGTCACATGGCCCCTTAATGAAAAAAAGGCCCTGGGGTATGGGATCTGCAGGGCCTAAAGAGACTTTGGGAGGGGGGTCATGCGTCCCTCTCCCTTTTTATGCAAGTTTTTCCTCAAGGGGTGGGCTCTGTAGGTCCTATAATGCCTTGAGGACTGGCTCTGCAACCAATCACCTGATGTGCTCGGCCTTCAGGCGGAGGTTGGATTTTTACATGGTAATTAATTATTACTTTATGTTAAAAATACTACAAATTCACTTAAAAAGCAAAGGTTAAAGTAATCTTATAGTTGGGTGAAATGTTCAGTAACAACGTAACATTTAAAACTCTAAACACGATTGAAGTTCACCAGTTATAGTTACCTCAAGTAACTATAACTCATGCCCTAAGATAACTATAACTCACACCCTCGCCCTGCAGTGTTAATTGCCCCACATATTACATCACTCATGACATCTTCTGTGACATTATTGATAAGATCATTGCAACATTTGCAGTAAAATTATTAATGAGAAAACTATGCATGGCAGGGGTACGAGTTGTAGTTACCTTAGGGTACGAAATATAGTTACTTGAGATAACTATAACTGGTGGATAGATAGATAGATAGATAGATAGATAGATAGATAGATAGATAGATAGATAGATAGATAGATAGATAGATAGATAGATAGATAGATAGATAGATAGATAGTCACAATGAAACAAAAGCAAGCTGGGGCAAACATCCCAATCCCAAAGGATACAATGAGTCAAAAAGAAATTTAATATCTAAGATAGGAGTGACTCAAACAGATGGAATCACCAAAGAACAATATGTATGTTTCCCCTATGGCAGTGGTCTTCAAACTTTATAATGCTGCACCACCCCTGAAAAGAAAATGTACCAGGCCCCCCTCCAAATTTTTCACAATTATTCTATTAAATTGGCAACATTTCAATGTGACTAGACTTTTTTAAACATTGCAGTTAAGTTATTTTATTGTTTTAAAAATGGAATCAAATACATGATGTGAAACATTCCATTCTGGTTAGGCAGGCCTTACTAACATGTATAATTATTCACAGTGTGATTATTAGAAGTGGGGTGGGGGTTTTGAAGACTATTTGGAGTCCGTTCCCTTTTTACACATACTCCAAGCTTGGATGTAAATGACAAATCATGTTACTGGTGGACCTTTACAGAGAGGCTTACTGCTGCTCTTTTTTTCAGCTTAAAACAAGGCACTGTCATCAGCATGCTTCTTTTGGCCAGAGCCTGTGCCCCCCACCCCTGGATCACTTGAGGCCCCCCCTTGGGCGTCCATCCCCCAGTTTGAAGAACCCTGCCCTAAAGTGTTTGGGGTTCCACCTTCCCCAGGTAGTACAAGATTGTTTGCTCAGTTGCTGTGGAGCTGACACTGCTGGATTTCTAAAAAGCATCATGAGTGAAGATTATGTTTGGTATGTGGAATCAATACAGTCCTGAGATCTCTTGAAGTATGCAGTAATCTGGTGGTAAGTAGTGTCCATGATGTTCAGTCCATCTGGATGCAATGATTATAAATAGTACATCCAGAGGTTTTCTATGGAGTTCAGTAGTTCTTCCTTTAAGACATGTTTCACATGAAAAATCTTCAAATCTTATAGCAAATTGTTCACGAGGGTAAAATGATTAGCCACAGGCTGGTAAAGTTACATATTAATTATTGCTGATTTGTGATTCCTCAATTGTTTACGGAGGATATTTACTGTTTGACCTACATATTGTTTTTCACAGCCTTGGCATTGGCATTTAACACAGAATGATGTTTCTCCCCTTTAGATTCCTGTACTATGCTATTTGAATGAGAGTGAATTGTTCCAAGGTTTCACCTTTTTGGAGAATGGTGGGATTCTTACTGAGAGCTCATCCTTGTATTTTAACTAACAACATTTGTACAAATTGTTGAGGTATCCGAACAACACCAGGGATGGGAACTGCTTTATGTGAATCTGTGCAATTATTTTATAATTGTCAATTCAGAAACTGTATTGTTCTCTCTTTAATGTGATTGGCCCAAACCATGTGACTCTTGCACATATTACACTGCATGTGTGATTTCCGTTGTATAACACATTATAAAGAGGCCCCTCCGTGAGGGCTGTGGCTCATTCTCTGACTTTTTGGAGGTAGCACCATACCAGTCTAACCTGTAATCTATAACTCTTTAAAGCTGAACTATATCTGTCTGGTTATTCACGTCTTGCATTTTATTCTGAGATTCGTGCTATTTCTTAATTCAAAAGATTAAGTGGTGGATTCTAACCATTTATTTTCCCTTCTGTAATGACTTGAACCTTTAATAAACCTTCATGGTGTCCTTATAATATTTATCTTGTTTTCATTGCACAGACTAAGATAATGTACAGCGTGCAGTGAAATCTTGTTACCTAGATCCATATTGGAAGCAAATGAAGGAGAAATTTAAAAGTGAATTACTGGAATTTATGAAATGCCCTGCATTCCTGGAACATTCCATTGGTCTCACTGAAATATCTTCTAATTCCCATGGTGATAAGTCAGCTCTGGGCATGTACCATTTTATCAGTGATATGCACGGAGAAACTGGTACGCAGTGTCAGGTGAAAGGAGAGTGCGCTCAGGAGGGATTGTTGGTGACGCTGTCTTTGAATACTGGGTGGATTAGCGAGGGGCAACACATTGTAGAGCACCTACAGTCTTCTGCAGACAGTTTAACTTGATCTAAGTTGGTCCATGCACTGTTTGTCTGAATGTTATGAGATATTGGGTGAAGGACTAGTCAACTTCTGTATGAGCCCTGGCCCACTGATAGGGTAATAGAGGCAGTCACCCCAAAGGATCTGAAGGTAGAGAATATACTCACACATGCTATTGGACTTATTGGTGAGGTGACTATGTTGCCCAGTAAAGTTCTACTCAGATGGCTTCAACGTGCAGATCCTATGGAGGCCTTGCTTAAGTGTTCTGCATTAATAAGAGTTTCAATGGACCAAACTAACGATTCGTAATGTAATCTAATTGCCGGATCGTTGCGATCACTGCACATCTGATTTTGGTTCCTATGGCAGGTACCTATCACTGTGGAACACGGAAGAATAAAACGGATACAGAGAAACTGATAGGAAAACATCGGACGGAATAAACATGAGCAGAGACATCTTAATGTTTTTTTGAGACCCTGGGCCAAACGTATTTTGGGGACCACTGTTTGGAACAGCTTAGAATGTGTGATGCAATTGCAGCTCTTTCACGCACTCTTTGCCAGGTCACTGACAGTTCACAGGCACACTCGTCCAGATTCTAATTGTGTTTGCATCTAATATTCGGGGATGATAACGTGGGTTTTCAGTACTGTAAGACAGCAGCAGCTCAATAATATTAATGCAAATAATCTCTGTTACAGTCGCGCATCTCTCATATGTGAGGTCTTGTTTTGATTTAAAATAACTTTTTGAATGGATGTTGCATCGTACATAAACACATTTTTCTGCAAAATGTCTGTAATAGACTCGCACATCATCCACATTAAAAATAAATTTAAGGAAAACGGTATTTAAAACAATATATTTAAGAATTATTCAAGTCAGCAGGATGAGCATCTCTTCTGGACAGAGCTGGCTCAATCATGGCCCTCCTGAAAGGCTGGGGTCCTGGGCTGCAGCCCACTTTGCCCTGCCTTAAAGCGCCTCTGAACATGTGGAAGATGCTGTTTCGGAAGTCATAGTAAGAGGGAACAAGAGCAGAGTGGCAGTGGTACAGGAGGGTTGTTTGCCATTGGTGCGGGAGAGGCAGTATAAAACACTTGGGGAGCGGGGCTGACTGCTTTCCAGCCGGGCACATAACAGTGATTTACTTGCAGGATTCAGCTGAGAACAGCTGGTAGAGTGAGGTCTGCTCTGCAGTTGTTTCCTTCCTGCTACTAGCAGCAGATGTTGCCAGAGGGCAATAGTGCTTCAAAACCCAGGATGAGGCTTGCATAAAACATCTGAAACTTGGTTAGAGGTGGAAACTCACTTAATGATGCACCATCAATTTGAAACATGCAATAGTGAAAAAGCTGTACAGGTAAATTAGGCATGGATTACATCTTCATTGTCCCGGCAGATTGCCTCCTCCTTTGTCTGCATCTGCACCTTACTTTGGATTGTTAAATTGTATGTATTTATCCACTTTGGGTTTAAGTGCGTCTTAACACAATTTCTCTCCAACCCATGACATGCACGTATTGCGAAAATGCTTAACATATACTTCACAGATTAAGATACTGACATGTTGAATGAAAGACTGACCAAGATGAAGAGGCTCATATTGGAGTAGGCGAGGGCAGCCTTGAAGGTGACTACAGGAATAGTGTACTCTCTTTATTCACCTTAATTGAGGGACTGTTAACGTACCATAGCTGCAACAGATGCTTTCCAGGAATTCAACCTCAACCGCAACAGATTGCTTTCCAGGAATTCAACCTCAACTTTACACCTAAATGCTAAACAGGGCCACTGTGGTTAAGATAGACAATTATCTAGTCCCTGTGGGAGGCTGGCCTGGTTTGTAGTAGGTACCCTGCAGTCGATTTCATTTTATTTTCTGGTGATATTTTAAAAATTCTTAAAGTTTTAAAGCTGACTTTTTTATGGGTGATATTTTTCAACTTTTAAAGTCTTAAAGTTGGTTGCTTTGGTTCGCAACAGGCCCACCTTTCCCTTACGGCGCTTACCTTGGGGGGTTGTAAGGGTGCCTTTTCTTTTTCTCTGGATCGGGGGGGTCTTCATTTTTTCTGGACCTCTCAGGAAGTTAGGACCTGTTAAATCTGCTTCCTGTTCCCGGCCGGGGACCGCTTCCGGTTCCAGTTGGTTAGCGGTCTAGGCCTCTGGGAAGGAATAAAATGCCAGCAGTGACACAGCACCAAAGGCAAGCCCGTCTGCGCCCGTCTGCGCCAGAACGGGCCAGAGGGCTAGGGATTATACTTCTATATCTAATATGGGTGTGTATGCTTCCACTGATCTTCGCAGCTTTGCCGGCACTTCCTGCCCTCATACATTGGTGCCTGGCAATTCTGCATCTTGGAAATGTGCGTTATGTAATTGGACTTTGCCTATGCCCCTAACAGTTGAGTAGCATAGAGCCCTGGCCAAGGGGAGAAATAGGTCTGTTCGTGCAAATATTTGGGGCCCTAAGGATGCTAGGAAAATGGTATCCTTTGCCCTTATTAATGTTAGATCCCTTCCCAAGCATAAATTTGAAATTAATGAAGTCATTTTAAACTCTAATATAGACTGCCTTTTCATAACTAAAACTTGGGCTAGGCCAGAATCGGACCCTGATTTTATAGAGGCCTCTCCCGTAGACTCCTCCTTCTACAGTTTAGATAGGATTACGGGTAGAGGAGGGGGACTGGCTATTATCTGTAGGTCGGACCTCACATGTACTTGGAACTGCAATAGATGTATGTGAAACCATGTTTTTTAAACTCTCACATGGTCATTCTTTAGTTTTGGAGGGACTCCTAATCTACCGTCCTCCTGGTCCTCTCCCTAAATGCATTCTGAATTGGACCGACTTGCTTGAAACTCTTATTATGGCCCCAAAAGCCATTTTATTAGGTGATTTTAATATTCATTTTGATGATATTAGCAATCCTCTGGTTATTGAATTCCTCAATCTTATGGCCTCTTTGGTTTGGATTTTAAAGGCGTGGCCAGCTACGCACATAGCTGGCCATACTCTTGACGGGATCTTTACCCATCCTGAGGAACAGTTAGAGTAAACGACTACCCCGCTAGATTGGACTGACCATTCCCTCCTGACTTTTAATCTTATTGGAAAGCAGTTTTCCCTCATACTCAAACCCCCTAACAAATGGATAAGGCAATGGAAAAGCATTAAAGCTGAACATCTGAGAGCGGCATTAGAATACGGCTGGAATGAGCCAAATATGTCCACTCGGCCGCCGCTTGCTCACCTCAACCAGGGAATAACCACGGCCATTGACTCTTTAGCCCCTTTGAAGGTTTATGCGCTACGCGCAGGAAAAAAACCTAGCCAACCATGGTTCTCTAAGGACCTTAAACTCCTTCAAAGGAAATACCGACAACAGGAGCGCTGTTGGAGACTTAGCCCTACCCCCAGCGAGAAAACCAATTTAAAATGTGCTCTAAAAACCTACAAAGAGGCTTGTTTCAAGGCTAATTCAGATTATTTTACCTCTAGAATTAGAAATGCTGCCAACTCCTCCAAAGAATTGTTTAAAGTTATCAACGCTTTAACTTCTCCTCCTGGCACGTCTGAGTTGAAAAACTCTCAGGATTGCTGTAATAAAATAGCCAAATATTTTTAAAGTAAAATCCTGAACATCCATTCGAGCTTCACCTCTTGTAAGGCCAAGGGGAATTCTTCACTAATGGAAGTTATGATGAAGCTCCCTTTCACCCCACCCCCTGCTACCCCCGACAACCTTCAACTACTATCAAGTTTCAAAACTCCCTCCTATGATGGCATCTATAAGCTGATCCACAAATGCAAATCAGGCTCACAGGTAGATCCCTGCCCCCCTGCCATTTTCCAACTGGTCCCTGATTTGGTGGCATCTGCATTAGTTCCCATTTTTCAGGAGATTCTTGCAACCAGTACTTACCCGAATGCATGGAAAGAGACCAGCATTATTCCCCTAAAAAAAAGGAAACGGGAAAGAGCGACGACTTAACCAATCTGCGTCCCATAGCTCTGCTCCCTATCTTAGTCAAAAGTTTTGAAAAATGTATTAATAAAGAATTGATCAACTTCCTGCTAGATTCGGGGGGCTTAGATGTCTCTCAACAGGGATTTCGGAAATCCCACAGCACCGAATCCAATCTCATCTCTTCATCGGATACCATTCGCAGATTGGTTGATGAGGGTCAGGGTCTGATATTGTTGGATCTATCTGCAGCATTTGACACCATCGCCCCCCATATTCTGTTAGAACGATTATATCAGGCAGGAGTCAGGGATCAAGCCCTTAAGCTCCTTGAATCTTTTTCAACTAACAGGTGGTCTACAGTAAATTGTGGAGATTTTAAATCTCCTGCCTATCTTTTGCCATGAGGGGTACCGCAGGGCTCGTCTCTCAGCCCTACTCTATTCAATATTTATGTTGCCCCTCTAGCTGACCTAATACACTCTTTTGGATTCATCCCTACCTCCTAAGCAGATGACACACAACTTATCATCCCTATCAATAAAAATGTGGAGGAAGTTGCGGCTCGTTTTAACACCTGTATGTTAGCTGTAAATAGATGGATGAAGGCCAATTGGCTAAAACTGAATTGCGAAAAAAATTAGATTCTCTGCTTTGGTATGAGCAGAGAACATTAGTCCCCCAGTTGGTGGCCTAAAGAGTGTGGCATTCCCCCCATCCTGGGTTCCACATCAAGGAACCTAGGCCTACTCTTTGATGACCATCTATCTTTTAAACTCAGGTCAACCAGACGATCCAAACCTGTATGTGGATCCTGAAGAAATTGAAGAAAGTTTTTCCCTATATTCAAAAACAATGGAGAATTACAGCTACCCTGGCCCTTGTTCTGTCCAGATTGGACTACGGTAATGCTCTTCTGCTCAATCTGGACAAAGGATCCCTCAATAAATTGCAGTTGATGCAGAATACTGCTGCTAGAATGCTATTGAACCTTCCGCGATTGGCTTCCACTAATATAGCCTCAAACGCTTACATTGGCTTCCGGTAGCCCAACAGATTATTTTTAAAACTCTTTGTATCACTCACAAAGCTACCCATGGGATCGGATCTAAGTATCTGACATCCAAATTATAATGGTATAGACCCAAAAGACTGATGCGTTCTGTTAACACCTATCAACTTCAAGCCCCCCGCACCAAGAAGGTGAAGTGGGGTGACAAAGCCTTCACTATCATGGCTGCAAAGAATTGGAATCTACTCCCTTTGGAACTTAGGAAAGAGCACAATTATCTTACTTTCAGGAAACGGGTCAAGACCTGGCTTTTTCCACGTTAGGTCCTGACCCTGATCCTTTTCTTTTCTTCCGAGCTTCCACACTCTCACCTTTGTCAGCGCTTCGCTGCCTACGGGCCAGAACGCGCTTTAGAAATACATCATACATACATACATACCCTAGATACTTACACCTTATACCAGGTCCAGGTATCCCTTATTAGTGAAATGTAGTCAGTGTTCTAGCATCTTAGGCTTTCTAGAGGTAGCTGTAGCAGACCAACTTAGGATGAACTAGGATACATGCAAAGCTCCTGCAATACCACTATAGTCACACAATACTTATACACAATAAAAGACAATACTCAGTGCTACCAAAAATAAAGGTATTTTATTTTAGTGACACAAGGCCAAAAATATCTTAGAGGCAATACTTCTTCAGGAGGTAAGTATTATACACAATATATACACTAGAGACCAAAATCAGGTAAGTAGTCAGAGAACAGTGCAAACAGTAGAAAATACAATAGATTGCAAGAGGCCTAGGGGCAACACAAACCATATACTAAGAAAGTGGAATGCAAATCACAAATTCCCCCCTAGGCAAGTGTAGTGTGTAGAGAGGTGCTGGGAGTGTAAGAAAACCACAAAGGTGAGTAAAATACCCCACCCCAGAGCACAGGAAAGTAGGAGTAAAGTACTGCAAGATTCCTCAGGACATACTACAAGTCGTAATAAAAGTTATTGCAAGAACCAAGCAAGACTGTAAGCACCAAATGGTGGATTCCTGGACCTAAAAACCTGTGAAGAGAGGAGACCAAGTCCAGAAGTAGCAGAACATTCCAGGAAGGACAGGAGCCCCTGCCAACCTAGAAGATGCTGCAAAAGAAGATTATTTGGTTAGAAGAAGTATGCAGAAGAGCACCAAAGAAGATGGCTGCGGGTTCCTGCATGGTGCAGGAGATGTCCCACATCGAGATGTTTAATGCAGGCAAGTTGCAGCACTGGATTCATCCGACAAATCTTGGTTCAAGCAAGATCGCATTTTGCATCAAAATGGTGCTGCCTGGACCCAGGTGGGACCTAGGGGCCTCAACTCAGACAGAGGAGGCAGAGGGGGCTCCCAACACTTGAAAGAGCCCACAGATGACCAGGCAGCACCCACAGGAGACCCAGGGCATGGGGACAAAGAAGGTGCAAATTGCGGTTGGTGCAGCACAAAAAAAGAAGGTCCCACGCCGCCGGAGAACAACTTAGCGAGTTGTGCGTCGCAGGATGGAGTGCTGGGGACCTGGGCCATGTTGTGCATGAAGGATTCTTGCAAAAAGTGCACAAAGGCCCCAGGAGCTAGAGATGACACGGTGCACATGGGTACTGTTGCAAACCGGGAAGTTAAGCTCTTACCTCCACCAAATTTGGACAGCTGGACCTTAGGACAGTGAGTCGAAGGGGTCCACCACCTGTGTTCCAGGGAGCACGCTCTTCGCCAGGAGAGGAGTCCCAGAGAACCATTCGTCTTCTTGAAAGGTGTCTGCTGGAGCAGGGAAGTGACTCTGTCACTCCACAGGAGATTCCTTTGGATCTTCTGGTGCAGGTGAAGGCAAGGAGTCCTCAGAGCCTGCACCCCTTGGAAACTGTTGCAGTTGCTGGCTGAAGCTGAAGTTGCAGGGTCACAGTAGCCTTTCTGGATACTTTGTTGCAGTTACAGCGGTTCCTGGAGCAGTCATCGGTTGATCCGACGGTCAGAAGCTGAGGCAGAAGTTACTTACCTATAGTGCAAAGGTGTCCTCACACTTAGGAACTTTGCACCTAGCCTTCAGTAAATGACGGTTAGACATATAGGTGACTTATATGTTACTTACGTGCAGTGAAAATGGCTGTGAAATAGTGTGTGCACTATTTCACGCAGGCTGCAGTGGCAGTCCTGTGAAAGGGTTTGTCTGAGCTCCTTATGGGTGGCAAAATAAATGCTGCAGTCCATAAGGATCTCCTGGAACCCCAATGCCTTGGCTACCTAGGTACCATATACTAGGGACTTATAAGGTGAGTCCAATGTGCAAATTGGAATTGAAATATGAAGTCACTAAACTATAGTGACTAATTTGGAAGTGAAGAGAGCATAAGCACTGGAGTTCTGGTTAGCAGAACTTCAGTGACACAGTTAAACATTACTGACAACACACACATTGGCCACAAACTATGAGCACTGTGGTCCTGGCTAGCAGGATCCCAGTGAGATAGGCAAATACACTGACAAATAGGGTTTTAACTATGAGCACTGGGGACCTGGCTAGCAGGATCCCAGTGAGACAGTAAAAACACCCTGACACACACTCACAAAAAGGCCAAAAGTAGGGTTAACCATGCTAGAAAGAGGCTACCTTATCACAGTCCCGCCGTCAGAAGTGTTATAGTATGGCAACAGGAATGGTCAAGCCTTTGTCTCAAGCTCATATGTTTCTGAAGCGGAAGAGCAGGTGCAATATGTCTGTTGTGACTGTTCTACCTGGATTCTGCTGCAACTTTCCTGCACCTATTCTTTTCCTGCAGATCTTACAGCTTACGTTAAAGTTAAAGTGCAGCCAGCCTAGGTGTGGAAGGATTCCTGACAGCCTACACACTAGGTATTGAGTTATCAAAGCTCAGTGGATGAACAAGCAAGGTTCTGATGCTCAGGGGCAGTCTCTCTGCTATGGCGAAGGAGAGTCGCCCTGCTGCAAAAAGCAGAAAAATAAAGTGATAATGAAAGTATTTTATTATTGCTTTATTTTTCCACTTAGTGGGGCGGGATGGGGCCAGCCACCCCCACGTCACTAGGGAGGAGGGTGGTATGTGCACTTCTAAGTGCACATGTCAGTTTGGCCGGCCGGCCAATGCCGGCCAAACTGACAGGAGCACTTAGAACTATCCACCTGGCTGTGCAACACCAAGCGCAGGCTCTCACTTCCTCTGAGTGGAATTTCTGCCCGCTCAGGCCACTCCTGGTAACAGCATGAGAGAAGCATCGGGACTGGTTGGGGAGGGGAGGAAGAAGACAAGAAGAATCAAAGCAGCGGACCACAGAGGCAGCAGGTAATTTTGTTTTAACTATTGGTTCCCCCCTCTGCTCTACCTGCTACCCCTCACCCCTTCCTGGCAGCAGCCATTACTGCTGATACTCATAGAAGATGAACATCTAAGAAAGCAAGAAAGAGACCACTAAGATAATGGAGACTGGAGACAGAGCAAAAGGGATGAGGATTGCCATGTAACTGGTATCCTCACACCATTGCTGTTACCCACCATCTACCATTGTTGTTGTAATCAGACCTGATGTACCAGTGGTGTGTGCAATTTCTTTATGACCTCCATAGGAGAGAGTGCAGACATGAGCCGTTAAAAAGCTAGGTAGGATCCGACATCTGCTACAATGTGTTTTCTCTCTTCTCTCTACCCCCTGTGTTCCTCATTACGAATTAGTACAATGGCAAATCAAATTCCTCCACTTACTGTTATTACTTGGTAGACAGTGAAGCACTAGTATCTGAACCCTCTTTTCTCACACAGCTCCAAATGGGGTTATGACATTTGTAAATCAGGTGACAAAACTTTGGTGCTCAGATTCTAGAGCCAACACCCATGGGCCTTGCAGAAGAACCACAATATATCTGAAAAAGCCATAAAGCTGACTGAAAAACTAATGCATAACTAACTACCAGATGATATTCAACCACCTGAATAAGATCACCAAGAAGCATTGGAGCATGCTGAATTTTTGTTTTGTGGACAGAGATTTCAAAAACATGCATTTGCACTCAAAAGGTTACAGAAACTATGGGAGTATTTGGTCAATAATAGAACCATGAAAGAAAATCAGATGCTATCTGTAGGAGGCTGGCCTGGTTTGTAGTGGGTACCTATGTTACTTACACCTTATAACAGGTCCAGTAATCCCTTAATAGTGAAATGTAGGTGGTGTCTAGAAGCCAGCCTCTCTAGAGGTAGCTGTAGCTGAGAAGCCAAGGATTATCTAGGAGACATGCAAAGCTCATGCAATACCACTGTAGTCACACAGTACTCACACACATGAAAGAAAAAAACTCAATGTTCCCTAAATAAAGGTACTTTATTTTGGTGACACAAATGCCAAAATACCATAGAGACTATACTCCCTTAGGAGGTAAGCAATACACAAATCATACACACTAGTACGCAGAAACAAGTGTAAAAACAATTAAACAGTGCTTCCAGACCTATGGAAGAAGGGGACCAAGTCCAAGAAGCACAGAAGAGTCCAGGGAGAACAGGAGCCCCTGCTAACCTGGATGAAGGTGCAAAAGAAGAACCACCGGTAAAGTAGAACAGTCAGTACTGCACCGAAGAAGATGGACTCAGGTTCCTGGTTGGTGAGGATGATGTCCAATGCCAGAATGAGGACTGCAGTCTGGTTTGTGTTGCAGGAGTCAGCCAACAAGCCTTGGCACATGGAAAGCTTGCGGTAAGCAGAAAATGGCGCTGCCCGGGACCAGGAAAGACCAGGTGGACTCTACCCAGGAGGAGGATTCGGAGGGGGCTCTCAGCAACTCAGAGGGCCCACAGAAGACCAGGCAGCAATCACAGGAGGCCCACAGCACGGGGACATAGGATGTGCAACAGGAGGCCCACGCAACACTACGACAAAGGCTCTCACGGTACTGACACTTCCGTGAATAGAGCCATTGAAAACGTAGCCCTCACCAATGCTTCTCTCCAAACAAATTCTTTTTTAGAGGAATTGGGACGATACAGAAGAGGTATACGGCAGGGTTACAACAAACCAAGCTCAAACCGAAACCCACCCGGAGGGGAGGGCTCAAACATAACAAACCACACAAGGGGGGGCGTTTCAACACGATCCACCACGAGGAATCAGAAGTCCTAACTAGCAAAACAGACCGTGCCACTTCAAAAGCAATAGATGACTCAGTGCAAGTCATTAACCTGTCAAGTTCCTGTTTGTCCACTAATGAAATCAAGGTCCTACAAAAAGGTCTGGGCTTCTGTCCTACTTCAATACCTAATTACACCAATATTCACATTGACCTATTTAAATTTGTACGTAACCTTAAACTGAAAAAATTATTTCACAATAAAATTGGCACCACCATAGAATCACCCGCACATACACCTATCAGCAATAAATCCATTAAGGATCTGCAAGACATACAGACAATACTCTCACTGGACGACCCCTCTCTCTCACCCGTGCGTCTCGAGGAACTTCTAGTTCATCTTGACATCCCTTCCAACTTAGATCAGGACAGTGGTCTCAAACCAAAATCTTCCTTCGTCCCAATCTTATCTCCAGATAACTGCATTGATGTTTTCTACAAAGCAGTGAGCTCTGAACTTTTCCAAATTGAGGACAGACTTGGGACACGTCCACACAGACACAAGAATAACCTGACAAACAGTGAATGTATGGCTTTGCAGCAACTGTCCAGACGCACAGATCTAGTCATCAAAGAAGCAGACAAAGGGGGCAATGTAGTAGTCATGGATAGATCAGACTACATCTTAGAAATCGACAGACAACTGAGTGACACACAGGCTTACATTGCTGTCCTGTCTAACCCTCTCCCTAACATCTCAGACTTAATAGAAAACAGACTTACCCATTGGAAGAATCTGTGTCTCTTATCTGACCTCGAATATAGGTACTTGCGAGTCACAGCACCTCGAGCACCCTGTATTTACATCCTACCCAAGGTACACAAAACTGATG
The DNA here is from genome assembly GCF_031143425.1 of Pleurodeles waltl. Lineage (NCBI taxonomy): Eukaryota > Metazoa > Chordata > Amphibia > Caudata > Salamandridae > Pleurodeles > Pleurodeles waltl. Next base: position 1,217,106,018 of record NC_090440.1, read on the forward strand.
GATTTCCACCTGGTAGGCCCATTATCTCAGGTATTGGGTCTCCCACTGAACACATCTCTGAATACATTGATTCATTTCTCCAACCCTTGGTGCGTAACCTTCCATCCTACATCCAGGACACTAGGGATCTGCTTTGCAAACTTGAGGACATAGAATGGACAGAGGAGTGTACATTTATCTGCCTAGATGTCAGCTCGTTATACACAACCATTCCACTGGAAAAGGGGCTTGAGATGCTTTCTAAGACTCTCAGCTTACGGGATGCCACCCTATTGGAACATACCTGTATGCTTCTTGACCTCACACGCTTGGTACTTGAAAACAACGTCTTTTTACACAATGGTAACTGGTATCGCCAGTGCCAGGGTGTAGCTATGGGTGCAAAATTTTCTCCATCATATGCTAATCTGTATATGGGACAGTTTGAATCAACACATCTGTGGTCCAAATGCCCAAAGCACATCACCCAGCACATTCTCTACTGGGGCAGATACATTGACGATATTTTGGCTATCTGGACGGGCAACGCCTCTGACCTCGACATACTCATTCAACATCTCAACACCAATGATTTCAACTTAAAATTCACACACAAGGTGGACCGCACTCAAATCGAATTCTTAGACCTTCTCCTTTATATCACCAACCATAGGATCACCTCTAGACTATACAGGAAACCAACTGCGTGTAACTCTATCCTACATGCACAGAGCGCCCACCCACTGACACAAATCAGAGCCATTCCTTATGGGGAAATGATCAGAGTTCGACGCAACTGCACTGATCCTGACATCTTCAAACAAGAACTCAACATACTGACATCGCTTCCAAGCCCGTGGATACACTAAGGAACTAATTTCCACAGGGATTAAACGCATTTCTTCCAAAGATCAACACTCGCTTCTTATCAGGGGCTCCAAGAGACCACCCAGAACACCCAACTTACGTCCCATCTCCTTCATCACTCAATACAGCCCGCCAGTAAAACCATACTCCGTGTCCTTAGGAAACATTGGCACATACTACTACTGGATTCTTGTCTCAAGAGCTATATCAACAACTCTCCAACCATGACTCACAGCAGGGGACGCACACTCAGAAATATACTGTGCCCTAGCTTTCTTATGCCCCTCACACAGACACACTCCTCCACCTGGATTCCTAGTAAACCAAGGGGCTTCTTTAAATGTGGAAACTGCATTTCGTGCCAACTGGCTCTCAACAAGATCTCTTTGTTCACATACAATACGAGCGTTACTCACAGAATTACAAGCTTTATTAACTGCAATACGCGATTTTCTGTCTACTGTTTGATTTGTGTGTGCGGACTGATTTACGTTGGCAGCACGATACGCCCTTTGAAGGAACGGATACAAGAACACGTGAGAGCTATCAGGAACTTCAATAGCACATACCCGATGGCCGTCCATTTCAACACTATGCATGGCGAGAGGGATTTGATCAATATTAGGTTTCACAGTATCGCTCAGGTCACGGGTTCACCCAGACTAGGGGATAGAACCAGGGACCTACGGAGATGTGAGGCAGGTTGGATTCTCAAACTCCGTGCAGTAGAGCATGGACTAAACACTGACCATGAACTACATTTCTTCCTCACCTAGCTTTGTGATACATGCCTTTTTAGCTCCATGTTTATACGTCGTATTTGAACATGTAACTCAGTTCATAAGGAACATGCATATTAATGCGCATCAAACTACTGTTGTATGTATTTTGCACTTGTAACCCCATTTCCACACTTACCTACTATCCTCACTGGACTATGTTGTGTCCAAGGAGGTTTCCAATTACGCCTACATTGTACTATGCAAAATGTCACTACTTATGCTCTGTTTATTTTCCTAATTATAGCTGGCAACCCTCACCCCGTTGGCACTTTTGTCACACTCTCAAGCAGGACATTTGAAGATAATTTCAACTGGTGTTTCACAACTCACCTTTAATCAGAGAAGTCAGCCGCTCTTCACCGTCTGGGTTTTTTTTCTCTGCTTACATAGGTATTTCAGGGTTTTCAAACTCCTTTAATTCTGGAGTACCCCTGTAACACGGCCAAACTTACTGCACTCCTACGACTGCTTTCGACCCCACCATTACAAAATGGCTGCCTCTATTTTCCATACACCCGACACGTATTTGGGACGTGTTGAACGTTGAGTTCTCCCTTTATTTTACTCTACTGACACACTCTTCACATTCACCAGAGACCACGGACATGCTATTATCGAATAGTTTATGAACTTAGCACTCCATTCATTATTCCGCTTGTCTACTAGCGTTACATACTTTATCTCCAGTCTACTCCTATCACTAAAAGATGGCCGTTTCTTTTTCTCACAACATCGGCTTGCACATGGGACATCTACTTAGCATAGTCCTCCTTTTATGTCGATAAAACGCTCCCACATTAATACGTGCGGGCGTTCAACACGTCGGACGCTTCATTTCACACAACAGACGAACCGAGTATCATCTATAAGGTAATTCCGCCTTGTATCAGCTTCCCAGACGCTAAGACTTTCTACCTGCCCCCCTTGATACGTGGTCACCACCTCTATGAGGTTACCAACTTGGTCGCACAATGTTTACTTGCCATTTGTATTTCTTTGAATCTCCTATCCGAACCTCAGACCCTTACATCCAAACGTTTTCTCTCTCTATTTACCACCCGGCACCACACACCAGAGTGTGTATAGCTTAATACAGTTACTTGTCAAACTATGGTGTGTTCGTGCCCTCGTAATCTCCTAACTGACCACGGGTCCCATGGTGGTTAACTCTACTGGCGGAGCTCATTTTAATTTGCTCGTTTGTTTTTTCCGATACTTTTTTTATCTTATTTTGTCTCCGGACATCCTGGTTTGTAACCAACACATGCTACAGCTCCTCGCCCGTCATATCCGTTATTTTACACTTGTTCCTTACCACTAAGGGACCTACTCCCTTTTGAAACGTTTTGGTATATGCCGTTCTGCTTTTTCCCCATTAAACTTACATCACTTCTGACCCATGGATAAGTCTTTTATTACTTCCAACACCCCTTTACCAGGCCCCGTCTCCCTTTCTCTCCCCCCCCCCCCCAGGTGCTTTTAGTTTTACTTACCTGAAGGTTTCTGCATGATAGTTATACTTTATACCTTCTGCATCTACTCCACCTCAGACTGCTTAATTTTCTAGGGAATCCTTGGAGGCTTATCAGGGCTTCCTCGCCTCCCTTCTTCGACAACTGGAGAAACCACACTCGACTTAGCTGATCCAGCTCTTTCTCCCAAACCTACCGACACACCAACCACGTTCGTACTCTCCCTGGCCGGACTGGCCCAGGTATGTTACGGAGTACAGGGACTGTTAGTGGGTTTCACCACCCACCGCCTGACACGACTTCTTTCCTTTCTACCAGTTTTAGTCACTTAGTTGTCACGTCTCTTTCTGTCTCAACACTCGCGTTGTTATTTTTACTACACATCGCCTGGGTTATATTTGCATAATAACCTAATACGTAACTTTTCTGTACCTCCTGTTTTCTATTTTCCACTGGATCATTTGGGTGTCCCATTCACGTCTTCCTTTTTTTTCCCCTCTCACCTCGATATTGTTAAAGGACACACTTTGAGTACACAGTTTGCCATGCCAATCACCTTCTTCTCACTAGTGTGTGCATGCTCACACATTTCAACATTAGCGGAGCACGAGTCCAATTTATTTATTTTTCTGACTTGTATATACACTGAATAATATACAACACTTACCTTGATTATTGTTTTACAGCCTTGAAAAAGTCACTTGTGTGACGAAACACGTGTTGGCTGTTTCTCTGCATAAATGAAAAACTCATCTATGACCAACACGGTCTAAAGGATTAAAGACTTTGACCAACACCAACTTGGAATCAGTGTTTTTTTCTCCGCTTCTGGATCCACATTACCTAGGGAAACTTTTTCCCATTGATATAACCGGACTATACTTCTCTGAGTGCCTGGTCAATCTGGACTAAAGGCTCTCACGACGACTAAGAACCACTAAGGAAGATGTGCATCCGGGATAGAGTGCTGGGGGCCGTAGCCGCATGGTGCACGAGGAACTTCGTGAAAGGATGCCAGCAAGCCTTAGCAACTTCAAAACACGCAGTGCATGGGGGAACTGTCTTGCGTGGGGAGGCAGGCTCTTACCTCCACCAAAGTTGGACAGTAGGATGTCAGGACTGTCAGGACCACTTCAGTCCACCACCTGTGATGCAGAATCCAGGCAGCTTAGCAGGAGAGGGGATCCACGCAGCCGGTCGTCGATGCAGTAGGTGCCTGCAGAAGCAGGGGAGTGACTCCTTCACCCCAAGGGAGATCCCTTCGCTCTTCTGGTGCAGGCTGAGAGCAGGCTGTCCTCTGAGGATGCACAACCGGGAAACAGTTGCAGGTGTTGGCAGGAGCTGAAGATACAATGTTGCAGAAGTCGTCTTTGCTTCTTTGTTGCAGTTTGTAGAGTTCCTAAGGGGCCAGATGCAGTTTCTTCGGTGAGAAGTTGAAGTGGAGGATGCAGAGGATTACTGCTGGAGTCTTGCAGCCCGAATCTGAAGAACCACCCAACGGAGAGACCCTAAAATGCCCTGAAAGGGGCATTGGTCAGCTAAACAGGTAAGCACCTACCAGGGGAGGGCTCTGATGTCACCTGTTGGCACTGTCCACACAGATTCTCCAAGAGTTCCCTGCCAATTTAGAATCCAAGAAGGCAATAGCCAGGGACCCTCTGGAGGAGCTCTGAGCACCACTCCTGGGGAGGTGATGGACAGGGGAGTGGCCACTCCCCTTCCCCTTGTCCAGTTTCGTGCCAGAGCAGGGACTGGGGATACCTGAACCGGTGTAGACTGGATTATGCAAGGGGGGCACCAAATGTGCCCTTCAAAGCATTTCCAGTGGCTTGGGGAGGCTAACCATCCCAAGCCTGTAACACATATTTCCAACGGTAGAGGATGTAACACCCCTCTCCCAAAGGAAATCCTTTGTTCTGCCTTCCTGGGCTTGAGCTTTTCAAGCAACAGGAGGGCAGAAACCTGTCTGGTGGCAGCAGCTGGGGCTACCTGGACAACCGCAGAAGGCTGGAATGGCAATACTGGGGGTCCTCTAAGGAGCCCGCAGAGTGCATGGAATCATACAACTAATGCATGCAAAAGCCTTGGGGGTTGATTCCAACATGTTTTATACCAAACATGCCTATGTTCGGATTTACCATTAAGTAGCTAGACACATGTCCAGTACACAAATAAAATAGTGTCCCCGCACACACGAAGTCCGGGAAAATGGTCCTGGAGGTCGTGGGTGCACCTCTGCTAGTGCAGGGGTGCCCTCACAGACAGGTACTCCGCACCCTGCCCTTAGGGCTGGAGGGCTGCCATAGGGGTGACTTATAAGGGACCTGGTGCAGTGTAAATGGCAGTGAAAGGGTGCATGAACCTTTTTACTCAGGCTACAATGGCAGTCCTGCAGAAGCCTTTCCATGGGCTCCCCATGGGTGTCAAAAGATATGCTGCAGCCCACAGGGATCCCCAGGAGCCTCAATGTCCTGGGTACATAAGTACCATATACTAGGGACTTATAAGGGGGCACCAGTATTCCAATTGTGGGTGAAATACTCGGTTACCAGTATGCAACAACCAAATTTAGAGGAGAGAGAGCATAATCACTGGGGTCCTGGTTAGCGGGATCCCAGTGAACACAGTCAAGCACACTGACATCAGGCAGAAAATGGGGGTAGTCATGGCAAAAAGAGGGTACTTTCCTACACTATCCTAAGTGCATAATGGCCACTCCTTTGGTTACTGGCCACTATTCAAATGACAAATGCAAATATACAGATGTTACAAAGTCAACTGACTTATGCTTAAGTATCCCCTGGGAACAGAAAGGTCACACAATCTGCAACAGTGGACTAGCTATCTCACTGCGTGTCCCTGTGACCTCTGCTATGTGGATGGTCTAACGTAAAATGAGGGTACTGATTATGGACTTCAGGATGGTATGGTTGCTTCACAATTAAATTGCTACTTAGTCCCCACTACAAAGAATAGATTATTCCCAGAAAGTTCTGCAGTTGGCAGTGTTTGAAAGGCAAATCCTAGCCCCAATATGAAAACGGTGACAATTCCTGCATGTAAAAGAACACTGATAGGTATATAAGCTAAAAAAACACTGTAGGTTTGAAAGATAAAGTGTATTGAGGAAAGACGCAATTTATGACACATGGCACTGGACTATCACAGTTCGGCAGGGAACTGACGTAGCACTCTTTTCTGAGAACAGATAACACAACTCCAAGGGGACTGTGGAAATTAAATATGGGATTTCCCCATTATAGAATCTGTGATGTGTGTAGTTCACTGTCTTATCAATAACAAGAAAACATATTGATCCTTATTACAACCTTGGCGGGCGGCATCAGGTTTTACTACCGAGCGGCCGCCTATGCGGCCGCAATCCCGCCAGCCACATTATGACATCCCCAGAGTTTCTGCCCGCCGGCCCAACGGGATGTTGGCCGGAACATTGGAGCCGGCTCCTAATGGAGCCGGCGATGTTGTGGCCGTGCGACGGGTGCAGCTGCACCTGTCGCGCTTTTCACTGTCTGCTGTGCAGATAGTGAAAAGCGGGTAGGGCTGTGATTGGGGACCCCTGCACTGCCCATGCCAAGTGCATGGGCAGTACAGGGGCCCCCAGGGGCCCCGCGTCTCCCCTTTCCGCCAGCCTTTCCATGGCGGTCTCTACTGCCATGGACAGGCTGGCGGGAAGGGGAGTCATAATCCCCTGGGCAGCAACCGCCAGGACAACCATGGCGGGAAACCGCCAGGACAACCAAGGCGGGAAACCGCCAGTCCCGGTGGTGCGACAGCGGCGCTACCGTCGCGGTCGTAATGAGGCAGATTGTACCGCCAGCTTGTTGGCGGTACAATCGCCAAAACAACCCTGGCGGTCTTTGACCGCCAGGGTTGTAATGAGGCCCATTGTTACTTGGTACCAGAGTGTGGACATAATCTGATAGCAAAACAGCAAATTATGACAAGGCGTCTCATTAACCACCACACATTAAAACACCTGGGCCCATATTTATACTTTTTGACGCACAACTGCGCCAACGCAGTTGTGCGTCAAAAATTTTAACGCCGGCTAACGCCATTCCAAAGCGCCATGCGGGCGCCTTATTTATTGGATGACGTTAGCCGGCGCTGCGGACTGGTGTGCGTCAAAAACAATTACTCACACCAGGCAGCGCCGGCGTAGGGGAAAATGGAGCTTGGGCGTCAAAAAATGGGGCATGTCAGGCTGAGGCAAAATTTTGGCCTCAACCTGATTTGCGCCATTTATTTTGACGCCCAACCCCCATTGAAATTACTCCTGTCTTAGCAAAGACAGGAGTCATGCCCCCTTGCCCAATGGCCATGCCCAGGGGACATATGTCCCCTGGGCATGGTCATTGGGCATAGTGGCATGTAGGGGGGCACAAATCAGGCCCCCCTATGCCACAAAAAAAAATCGAAAAAATATACTTACCTGAACTTACCTTAACTTCCCTGGGATGGGTCCCTCCATCCTTTGGTGTCCTCCTGGGGTGGGCAAGGGTGGCAGGGGGTGTTCCTGGGGGCATGGGAGGGCACCTCTGGGCTCCTTCTGAGCCCACAGGTACCTTAACGCCTGCCCTGACCCAGGCGTTAAAAAACAGCGCCCATCAGGCTGGGTGCCGTTTTTTAAGGCCTGCCCCCTCCTGTGCGTCAAAATGACGTCACAGTATAAATATGGGGCACAGGCCTTAAAGTCATTTTTTAGAAGGGAACGCCTACCTTGCATATAATTAACGCAAGGCAGGTTCACCCTTCTAAAAAATGGCGCACATGGTGGAACTTTGACGCCCGCTGCGTCGGACGTCAAAGTATAAATATGGGGCAGTGTTTGCGCCGATATGCCCCTTGGAATTCAATAGACAGACCATCACACGGGTCCATTCCGAGTGGTTGCCAAAATGTTTTAAGTGATTGTATGCCATTAGGACAACAAAAGCTAAACACTACATAGGGATCGCAGCTAGGTTTTTGAACTCTGAATGACCTAAGAGGGATCAGAACGTACAAGTTATCATTTAAACATCATCACTCTGGCAACCCATCAGAAAATGGACAGTCAGGCTTCGTCACCATTCAGTGAGGAGCTGACTTGCACATCAGACCTCCGGAGAAGTCTGTTACAACAAAATAAAAATAATTATTAAGAGTAAGTTATGATTTGCTCTGCTCATCAAACAATAACATATAGTGAAAAAATGTGAAACTTAAAGACATGTTATGGTTATAACAAATCATCCTGAAATTGGCTAGCAGTGGTTAGCTAAACAAATCATGCCTTACGCCCACACAATGCACTGCTCAAAACCTCTCACATTGCATCAATAAATACATTTCTCAGTAGTTCAATTGCATCACTAACGGCATCTCATTTGAGATTACTATTGACATCACACATTGCATCATCAATGACATCACACTGTTAACATTTATCTGCTGCAGGCTACATGCACGGCAAGCACACAGAAGACAATAATTGAAGCCCACATTATATGCCTTTAATAACGTGAACCAAAACATATATATATATATCTAAATCCAGAGAAAACAGGGCATATTTACCAACATTTTGTGTAGCCCTTGCACCACGCATGTTCATGCAAGGGAGATGCTAAACGTAGATGAGATTACCAAGCCATGCAAGGCATTTTTGTGCGGCCCTGCATTGTTTGTTAAATTTGGAGTAACGCAAGGCAGCGTAAGTCCTGCCTCGCGTTACTCTTCCCCAAGGATGTGTTCCATGGGTGGAACATAGGTGTTCCCCTCCAGCCAACCATGAATTGTGGTGCATTTCCAGATTTACCATCAGTGGTAGTCCTAGGAATGCATCAAAATGCTACACCTTTCCAGAGAGGTGTAACAATGGGAAATATCTTTATTCCTCCTTGTTTTTCCTCCATGTGTTGCACAGGAAAATCCCCAAAGAATTGTTTTTGTGCAGGAAAGCATCCCTTCCTGCACAAAGGCAATTTTGCCTGCAACACAGTCACCCTTGCACCATAATGCAAGAGTTCCTGCATTGATGCAAGCCAGCCAAGCATGCACAAGCACAAATAGAGAGCAGAAATACACCATATGTTAATAGATATGGTGCATTCGTGCCCTTCCCTTTTCATGCATCTCACTAAAGAATGATAAATATGGCCTTTAATGTATTTGAAGAATACCGTTTTGGATGGAAATGGTAAACTTAGCCCAATTTGTGAACAATTAAAAAAGGGTGGAAGGGCTGAGACCTCAGAGCATGATTGCAGAAATGGTAGTGTACATTATTTCCGTAATATTCAACATGCACAAATGTACAATGTATGCAAAAGTTGAGGAAAGACATTCACCATGATCAACATGTGTTTGAAGTTTGCATGCATCGGGCTGTTTGTGAATGTTAAAAAGCTTTTTGGCATGTACCAGTGCAAAATTGTGATTCTGTAATTTGGCTTTGCGATTCGGTATGAGGAAGAGGCGTGTTTAGAGCATCCCTTCCTAATACCGAGTCACAGTGGTATGTTTAAATGTTTTACAACTGTAATGCGTTTGCAAAACATTTGAAGGTTCTCAACAATTTAAAATTGGTGGTAATCCATTCACAAATGGGATAGGTGTAGGAGGCTGGCCTGGCTTATAGTGGGTACCTTGCGGTACTTACACCTTGTGCCAAGTCCAGTTATCCCTTATTAGTATAATAGAGGTGTTCTGGCAGCTTAGGCTGATAAAGGTAGCTATAGCAGAGCAGCTTAGGCTGAACTAGGAGACATGCAAAGCTCCTACTATACCACTTATATCATATAGCACTATATCACAAGAAAACACAATACTCAGAGTTACTCAAAATAAAGGTACTTTATTTAGTGACAATATGCCAAAAGTATCTCAGAGGATACACTCCCTTAGGAGGTAAGTAATATACACAAATTATATACACACAAACCCAAATCAGGTAAGTAACAGTTAGAAAAGTAGTGCAAACAATGTAGAATCACAATAGAATGCAATAAGAAGAAATAGGCCTAGGGGCAACACAAACCATATACTCCAAAAGTGGAATGCGAACCACGAATGGGCCCCAGGCCTAGTGTAGTGTGTAGAGGGTCGCTGGGAGTGTAAGAAAACACTAAGGGTGTCCAAGATACCCCACCCCAAGACCCTGAAAAGTAGGAGTAAAGTTACCCTACTACCCCAGAAAGACAGTAAAGTCGAGATAGGGGATTCTGCAAGGACAACAACTGACTGCAAAACACTGAAGACGGATTCCTGGACCTGAGGACCTGTAAAGGAAGGGGACCAAGTCCAAGAGTCACGCAAGTGTTCGGGGGGGGGGCAGGAGTCCACTAAACCCCAGATGAAGTTGCAAAAGTCTGCGTCTGGGTGGAAGAAGCCGAAGATTCTGCAACAACGGAAGGTGCCAGGAACTTCTCCTTTGGTCAGAAGATGTCCCACGGCATGCTGGAGGATGCACAGTTGTTTCCACGCAGAAAGACTGCAAACAAGCTTTGCTAGCTTCAAGAGTCGCGATTGAGGATTTTGGGTGCTGCTGGGGCCCAGGAAGGACAAGGAGGTCGCCCCTTGGAGGAGGAGACAGAGGGGGCGCTCAGCAACTCAGAGAGCCCTCGCAGAAGTAGGCAGCACCCGCAGAAGCACCTGAACATGCACTTAGAAGATCTGAGGACAGCGGTCGACTCAGAGTCACAAAGGAGTGGCCCACGACGTCGGAGTCCAACTCAGCGAGTTGGGCAATGCAGGACGGAGTGCTGGGGACCTGGGCTAGGCTGTGCACGAAGGAAGTCTTGCAAAAGTGCACAGAAGCACGAGCAGCTGCAGTTCACGCAGTACACAGGATTACTGTCTGGCATGGGGAGGCAAGGACTTACCTCCACTAAATTTGGACAGAAGGGCCATTTGACTGTCGAAGACACTTGGACCCAGCTCCTGTGTTCCAGGGACCATGCTCGTCAGGATGAGAGGGGACCCAGAGGACCGATGATGCAAATGTTTGGTGCCTGCGTTGGCAGGGGGAAGATTCCGTCAACCCACAGGAGATTTCTTCTTGGCTTCGAGTGCAGGGTGAAGGCAGACAGCACTCAGAGCATGCACCACCAGGAAACAGTTGAGAAAGCCGACAGGATGAGGACGCTACAATGTTGCGGGTAGTCTTCTTGCTACTTTGTTGCAGTTATGCAGGCGTCCTGTAGCAGTCAGCGGTCGATCCTTGGCATAAGTCGAAGAGGGAAGTGCAGAGGAACTCTGGTGAGCTCTTGCATTCGTTATCTGGTGAGATGCCCACAGGAGAGACCCTAAATAGCCCACAGAGGAGGACTGGCTACAGAGAAAGGTAAGCACCTCTCAGGAGGGGTCTCTGACGTCACCTGCTGGCACTGACCACTCAGAGCTGTTCACTGTGCCCTCACACCTCTGCATCCAAGATGGCAGAGGTCTGGGACACACTGGAGGAGCTCTGGGCACCTCCCCTGGGAGGTGCTGGTCAGGGGAGTGGTCACTCTCCTTTCCTTTGTCCAGTTTCACGCCAGAGCAGGGCTGGGGAGAACCCTGAACCGGTGTAGATTGGCTTATGCAAGGAGGGCACCATCTGTGCCCTTCAAAGCATTTCCAGAGGCCAGGAGAGGCTCCTCCTCCCAGGCCCTTCACACCTATTTCCAAAGGGAGAGGGTGTAACTTACACCCTCTCTCAGAGGAAATCCTTTGTTCTGCCTTCCTGGGACCAGGCTGCCCAGGCCCCAGGGGGGCAGAAACCTGTCTGAGGGGTTGGCAGCAGCGGTAGCTGCAGAGGAGACCCGGGAAAGTTTGTTTGGCAGTACCCGGACTCTATGCTGGAGACCCGGGGATGCATGGAATTGTCCCCCCAACACCAGAATGGTATTGGGTTGACAATTCCTCGATCCTAGACATGTTACATGGCCATGTTCGGAGTTTCCATGGTGACGCTACATATAGGTATTGACCTATATGTAATGCATGCGTGTAATGGTGTCCCAGCACTCACAAAGTCTGGGGAATTTGCCCTGAACAATGTGGGGGCACCTTGGCTAGTGCCAGGGTGCCCACACACTAAGTAACTTTGCACCTAACCTTCACCAAGTTAGGGTTAGACATATAGGTGACTTATAAGTTACTTAAGTGCAGCATGGACGTTATTTCACTCAGGCTGCAGTGGCAGTCCTGTGTAAGAATTGTCTGGGCTCCCTATGGCAGGCAAAAGAAATGCTGCAGACCATAGGGATCTCCTGGAACCCCAACACCCTGGGTACCTAGGTACCATATACAAGGGAATTATAAGTGTGTTCCAGTGTGCCAATCAGAATTGGTAAAATTAGTCACTAGCCTGCAGTGACAATTTTAAAAGCAGAGAGAGCATAAACACTGAGGTTCTGGTTAGCAGAGCCTCAGTGCTACAGTTAGGCACCACACAGGGAACACACATAGGCCACAAACGTATGAGCACGAGGGTCCTGGCTAGTAGGATCCCATTGACACATATCAAACACACTGACAACATAGGGTTTTCACTATGAGCACTGGGCCCTGGCTAGCAGTATCCCTATTGAGACAGTAAAAACACCCTGACATATACTCACAACCAGGCCAAAAGTGGGGGTAACAAGGTTAGAAAGAGGCTACCTTCCTACAATAGGTTACCCAAGGGACCCCTTCACCTTTGTGGATGTCTGCAAACACATTTTTTAAGAGCAGGCAGTGGTCCACAGACTGCAATTTTTTTAAACTGCTTTATTGAAAAGCAATCACAGACATGGTGGTCTGCTAACCACAGCAGGCCACCATCCCTGTGAGTTTTTGCGATTCCCAGTGGGTCGCAAAGCGAGACCTACCTCATGAATATAAGTGAGATAGGTGTATTTGCGACACACTAGGAATCACAAATGAAACTCAGAGTTTCGCGCATATGAAATTGCTAAATTCCTAATTGCGATTCACATGGATTTGCAATTAGGAATTTGCAATTTCTAATGTACGTACATGTAAAGCACTAAGGAAAGTATAGGTACATCAGGCTAGCACTACATTGCACTTCCTTTTAGAAAGATGTACAGTTGTAATTAGAGAGTCAATTATTCATGTGGGCTATCCCACTGCCCCATGCTGGTGCTTCGTCAGTGCCTTTTCCATTCCGTTCTTTATCCTTTTTTATTTTTAGTCACCCTTGGGTGTTTATATAACTGTCCTATGTTTTTATGTGTTGAGACTACGCACTCATAAAGATACTGCTCATAAATACCTTTGTGAAAATAAAACAATCGTAAACTTAAACAACAGTGACAGTTTACCTTTGTGAATAAGGCCAAAAGCCGTTTGCCATTTTTGGGTGTTTAACGTGTCTTCAAGTTTCAGTAGTTCAAAGGCAATAGTACAATTTCTTGGTCCCAACAAAAGTCATATTGTAGTGTAGTGCCTTAAAACTAAAAAGGGTAATATATGTCTGTTGTAAGTGCACATCCCTGTTAGGGACCCCTGTACTTGTAAAATAAAATTATAAGCAACAGTTATTTTTTTCAATTTAAAATATAGAACCACCACATATAAAGGCTCAATGTTTTTTCAGGCATGTGCTTACAATAACAATATTTTTAAACAACTATCTACTATGATTTAATATATTTCTGAATTATATTCACTTTCTGCTTATTCTATGTTCATTGTACACACCATAAGATCCTTGAATGAATTTTGAATAGCTGTTATAAATATTCTACTAATACAAGTACAAAAATGTACACTTTGGATATATCAAATACTATGAAAAATATACCTGTTTCTCGAAGTGCAGCCCTTAGCACCTTAAGATTTTAAAAATGAATTATAGGTGAACTCGATACAAAACAACTTTTTTCAGAAGATGTGGCTCATTACAGTAAATATTTTACAAACTAGAAAATGCAACCTTTAAGTGTAAAGCAGTTTGTAATTCACAAACAGCTTTAGATGTCTGTTGGCAGGAGTTTATTTCCAATATGTTGGAAAATGGATTATTGGTAAGGGCAGGTAAGTACCTGCACTTAGCAATAGCAATAGGTCTCTAACCTCCACTTAGGTCCAGTTAGGACTCAATAAATTAAACCCAGCTCAACCCTTGGTAGCTTGGCAACGAGCGACAAGTCTTTACTTAGGAGGAAAATGTGTAAAGCATTTAAAAATCATAAAACGGTAAATAAGTAAAACACAAAACATGATAAAAATCCAACACCAATTTATGCCAACAGAATATATTTTTATCTTTAAAATGGCACCAAAATGAATACAATCGGATAAGGGGAACCAGAGATATGCATTTTTAAAGAATTAGTGTCTTCTACCGCATAGAAGCAACTAGCGCTCAACGGGTTAAAAAAGGTCACACTGAAAAGGGACAAAGTCCAGAGTTCAGGCCACCCACGAGGTAACACTGTCACACTTACTCTCAGAAGAGTTTATTGATTCAGGAAAGTGGTCCACAGCACCAGCCAAGGGTTCAGAGCCTCTGGTTTGCCTCTTGGGGCCTGGGACTACAACTCCCACAGTGCACCTCTTCAACTTATGGAGTTGCTCCAAACGTCCCAAACTTCTGGATTTTCTTCCAGAGGCCCTTTTTGGGTCCTTGGACCAGGTTCCAGAAGCTCTGAGTTGCTCCTATGGAGTTGAAACTACAATTAGCAGAACGCACCTGGTCAGAATCCTCAAATGGCCACTGGACGCTGGTAAGCTGGGCTCTGCTTGCAGGACTTGATGCAGGGGACTCTGGGCAGCTTCTTTGTACCTGTAGCAAACAGGGAGTCCCTCTCTGAACCAGTTGAAGCCAGGCAAAGTCCTTTTTATAGTGAAGCCCAAGTGTGGAGCTGGTGCAGTCCTCCAGATTTCAGTGTCTAGGTGCAGGTCAGTGGTCCAGCAAGGCAGTCCTTCTCCTGTAGTTCCTCTTGGTAGGGATCTGAGGTGTAGATGCAGGTCTGCCAGTTTTATCCTTGCTCCTGGGTAAAAAACAGGGGGGTTCTGGTTCTCCAATTAGGTGCAGGGTCCTTCCCGCTGTGATGACCACTTCCTGGGAAGTGTGGCAAAAATCAATCCCAGGGAGCAACATTCCTCAAAGATCCATTATGGCTGAAAGTGATTTTTGGAGGTTACATCTGGCTGAGCCCACCCACTGGTGTGGCTAAAAATCTTAAACACATCCCTCTCCTGCCCTCTCCTAATCCACTCAGGGGGGCACCTAATTGTCTGGGTTTGTAGGATGTGAGGGAGGTGCTGGGTTGCTACAAATGTCCTTCCCTGCCTTTGAAGAACAGTTTGGCAGCCCTCCCCCTTCCTGCCTCTCCATCTGCTGAGGGACGTTCTCCTCCCCCAGGAACATTCCTTTGTGCTCAGCAAAAACTATTTCACACCTCATAGGCTGGCCCATCAGAGCAGAGTACTACAGGGCTGAAGTTGTCAACTTTTTAGGTAGTGTTTAAAACTCTTTACCCACAACATGTACATTAAATCCAACAATTGTAAGTTGTGGGATTTATTATAACGATTAATTTGATACCAAACTTAAGGTATCTGACACTTAAGGGGACTGTATAAATTAAAATAAAGTCTCCCCATTCTAGCCCATGGAGGCCATTCCCTACAATCAGGGAAAAACGAATTTGGCTGTTTTACCTCAACCAGGGCATATACAACTATTTTTATAAGGGTCCTGCTTATAGTTACATGGCACCCAGCCCTAGGGGCACATAGGGCACACCTTAGGGGTGACGTATATGTAAAAATAAGGTAGTTTAAGACTTTGGAACTACTTTTAATTCCAAAGTCGAATTTGCATGTAACTTTGATTTAAAAGCAGCCAGCAAGGCAGGCTTCCCTTTAAAATGATATGGGGCACCTCAGCAGTGCATCTATGGGTGTACCACCTATGCTGGGGTCCTTAAACCTACATACCCCACCATATACTAGGGACTGATAGATAGGATGACTTAGCCAATTATAATTACCCTAAATTGCATACTCATTTTATACAGAGCACTGGCCCTAGGACTGGTTAGCAGTACCCAGGGCACCATCAGAGTCAGGAAAACACCAGCAAAAAGTGAAAAATGGGGGAAAAAAGTTAAGGGGCCTCTGAAATCAGCTCTGTTTTCTCACACAAGCCCCTCACCTCCCACCAGCACACACTCCCAGGAGACTCAGCCCAACCCTGGGAGAGTCTTCCTGGCTTGTCAGGCGAGGAAGACGGTGAAGAAAACTGGATGTCCCTTTGCAGGGCCTACTCTGCCTTACATCCTCCTGTCATGGTCACTCCCTCTGGGCAGTGAACCCATCCCAACAGTGAAAGGACCCATCTTAAACTGGAACTTCCCTCTAGGGGGGGTCTTCCTCCTCTCTCTCTGCCATTTTGGGTAGTGAGGTGCCCACCTCCCCTATCCCTAACTTTTCCTAGGGCAATACCTAGCTGTTGGAAATGGCCCTTTTTGCAGGGTTATCCCCAAAAATGTTGCCTTCTTCCTCCTATTTTGTCAGGTCTGTTTTTGCTGGTTTATTGTCTCTGCGTTCTTTACCACTGCTAATCAGTGCTAAAGTGCAACTGCTCCCTATAGAAATTGTACTGTTGATTGATTTATCCATGATTGGCATATTTGATTAACTGGTAAGTCCCTAGTAAAGTGCACTAGAGGTGCCCAAGGTCTGAAAATCAAATGCTACTAGTGGGCCTGCAGCACTGATTGTGCCACCCACATTAGTAGCGCTGTAACCATGGCTCAGACCTGCCATTGCAGTGTCTGTGTGTGCAGTTTTAAACTGCCAATTATACTTGTCAAGTGTACCCACTTGCCAGGCCGTAACCTTCCCTTTTACTACATGTAAGGCACCCCTACGTTAGGCCTTAGGTAGCCCCATGGGCAGGGTTCAGTGTATGTTTAAGGTAGGACATATACTAGTCTGTTTTATATGTCCTAATAGTGAAATACTGCTAAATTCGGTTTTCACTGTGTAAGGCCTATCTCTCTCATAGGTTACCATGGTGGCTGCCTTTAAATATCCTTAAAGCGCAGATTCTCTTTGAGAGCAGATAAAAATGCAGAATTTAGGGTCTCTGAGCTCACAATTTAAGAATACATATTTTAGTGAAGTTGGTTTTTAGATTGTTAGTTTGAAAATGCCACTTTTAGAAAGTAGGCATTCTCTTGCTTAATCCTTTCTTGTGACTCCGCCCGTTTGTGGATTCCCTGTCTGGGTCAGTGTGGCAGTGGGCGTGGCGAAAATAAGGACTATGAGGCTCAGGTAGGGTGTGAAACGATAGTTTTATTTAATTTTTATGTATCCGTGTCAGTGTTCAATGGTCTATGGCCCATTGACTCTTAACCCTATGCTGTTTCTTCTTTCCCAGGGCTCCTCTTGACAGGCGAAGGTACTCTCCGTGGGATTCCCAGGTGGACCGGAAACAAGAGGAACGGAAATATGGGTGAGTCTGGGGCTTTTTAGTGGTGATACACGTTTGTGCAGACAGAAGAGAGATAGAGAGAGAGAGAGAGAGAGAGAGAGAGAGAGAGAGAGAGAGAGAGAGAGAGAGAGAGAGAGAGAGAGAGACCGCTCCCTAGAATAACGTGATGGCCTGAAGGCCAGAATATAAAAGGGGTTCACCTTTTGTGCTTTTGGAAGTGTCAGGTTTTAGTTCTTTAGACTGCTCTTGTTTCTCTTCTTTAATGTGCTCTTATTTCTCATTTCTCTTTTTTAATGTGCTCCTATTTCTCTTCTTTAATGTGCTCTTATTTCTCTTCTTTAATACCCTTCTCCAGCCCCTTCCCTCCCCTCTTCTTGCACCCCTCGTCTCTTCTCCTCCCTTCCCCTCGCTCCCCTGTTCCCCTCTCTCGCAGTCCCCTCCCTCCTCTTGTTTAACCACAAACTGTCATTTATGTAGGACCGTACCCGATTGAGCCACGTCCCTCCGGGGACGTGGTGGAGTTCGCGTCCGTCTGGAACCTCTTCGGTTTCTGTAAGGTCCTGGATACTCAATGTCCTCAGTTCCTCCATGGTCGGATGCTTTTCGGCGTCTCTGTGTCCTCCTTTCTTCTTTTCCGCGTCTCGTCCGGCGTCTCTTATGGCATCTCTCCCTTCCAACGAGCGCCGCACGCGTAGTCCGTCATCCACCTTTAGTGCTTCAGGAACCCGGATATCCGGGTTCCCAGTGAAGCAGGTTGCGTCGTTGTTGCTATGACACCCGGACAGGGCGTCGCACGGGATAGAGAATCAGGACTCAATTCCCGATCCAGTCCTTGATGTAGCCGGAGAATCAGTCTGCCGGCTACACACCCCATCCCAAGATCGGGACTGATACAGTTCCGAAGGCCCAGGAAATTGTGATAAATAGTCCGCAGGACTCTGAAGAGTGCCCGGAATATGACGAACCTGAAAAGAGAAGGGTAGTAGTTCCATAAACCATCTGAGGATGTAGGAGTTGGAGTCCTTATGGGAAGCCAACCAAGTTAGGGGAGCATGGTCTGTAAATAAAATGAAAGGATGTCCCAAGAGATAGTACCTCAGGTTCTCAATAGCCCATTTGATAGCAAGACATTCACGTTCGATAATCGGATAGTGACACTCACTGGGTAACAGTTTCCTACTTATGAACACAATGGGGTGGTCATGACCATCGTCGTCTGGTTGAGAAAGCGCCGCCCCTAAACCAACGTCTGAGGCGTCAGTATGAAGATGGAAAACCTTAGTGAAATCAGGACACCGTAGGACAGGTTCTGTAGTGAGACAGGATTTTAAGTGTTGAAAGCTGGCATGTTGGGCTTCCGACAGGGAAGTTATTTTAGATGGCAGTTTTTTTTTAAGGAGGTCTGTGAGGGGGACGGCAAAAGTGGAATATCGTGGTATAAAGCATCGATAATAACCTATCAACCGTAAAAAGGAGCAAAGTAATTTTTTTGTTGTGGGAGTAGGAACTTGCTGGATAGCCTCTACCTTGCTCTTCTGGGGCCGGAGCTGGCCCTTCCCTATAAAGTATCCCAGATAAGCGATGTGGTCATAGCCCAGATGGCACTTTTTCGGATTAGCTGTGAGACCGGCTGTGTGTAAAGCATGGAAAATCTCATGGAGATGGACAAGATGGTCTTCCCATGTTTAGCTGAAGATCATGATATCTTCTAAATAGGCGGCAGCATACTTTTGGAAAGGTCGTAAGAGATGGTCCATTAACCTTTGAAAAGAAGCTGGAGCCCCGTGGAGACCAAACGGGAGTACCGTAAAATGGTAGAGTCCCGAGTGTGTGGAGGAGGTGTTTTTTTCCCGATCGGCTGGCGCTAGGGGTATTTGCCAGTACCCTTTTGTTAAATCAAGTGTTGACATATATTGGGCTTTGCCTAATCGTTCAAGTAGGTCGTCGATTCTGGGAATAGGGTATGTATCGAATAGGGAAATTTCATTTAGACGGCGGAAGTCAATACAGAATCTTACAGAACCATCTGGTTTTGGGACACGCACGACGGGGGAACACCAAGGACTTGTAGATGGCTCTATTACATTCATTTTTAACATAGACTGTACCTCTTCTTCAATTAAATGCCAGCTGGCCTCTGGAATACGATAAGGACGTAGTCGTATCACCTTCCCCTCAGGAGTTCTTATGTGATGTTGGATCAAATGTGTTTTACCGGGTTTTCCCGAGAAAAATTGGCTATGTAGTTTCAAAAGGTTCTTTAGTTGTTTTAGCTGTTCTCCTGTGATGCTGGAATTAATATGGGGTGTCTCTGCGTTTATATCGGTGCTGGTGGGACACAGCTCAATGTCTAGGGGTTTCTCAGGGGTTGTTAGGAAACCGGTAGCCGTCTGGTTTGGGTTGATAGTGGGTTCTTCACATTTTTTTAACAGGTTAATGTTGTAAATTTGTGTTCTGTTTGGGTTTTTAGATATTTCCACCAGGTAAGTAACAGGGGAAACTGCTTTTAATATGGTATATGGGCCCTGCCACTTGGCCAAGAGTTTATTGTCTGAACAGGGCCGTAATATAAGAACTTTATTGTTAGGTTGCAAGTGTTGTGTTTTTGTTCCTCTGTCATAATATTTCTTTTGGGTATTTTGAGCTTTTTCCATATGTCTACGGACGTCCTCCCACACTGTTTGTAGGTGGTATTTAAGTTCGTATACATAATCTAATAAGGGTTTTTGTCCTTCCCCCTCTTCTTCCCATATCTCCGCTGCCATATCCAATAGGCTACAGGGTTGTCGTCCAAAGATGAGTTCGAAGGGACTATAAGTCTGGTAGAGGCCTGTTCATGCGATCTTATGGCGTAAAGGACCAAGGGAAGCTTTCGGTCCCAATCTCGCCCAGATTCTGAGACCGTTTTCTTTCATAATGTTTTTATGGTGCAGTTGTACCTTTCAACCAAACCGTCCATCTGGGATGATAAACTGAGGTCTTAATTTGTTTGATCACTAAAGTCTTACAAATATTGGCCATTAACGAAGACATGAAAGGTGTCCCTTGATCTGTTAGGATTTCATTGGGAAACCCGACTCTGGCAAAGAAGGTGACCATAGCTTGGGCTACATTTTTAGTCGTCATGCTAGTAAGAGGTATAGCCTCAGCATACTGAGTGGCATAGTCAACGAGTACAAGAATATAAGTGTGTCCTTTGGTGGATAGGAGAAGGGGACCTACTAAGTCCATGCCAATTCTAGAAAAAGGGACTTCAATGATAGGTAAGGGTTGGAGGGGTGCTTTTCTTTGGGGTCCGGGATCTATGAGCTGACATCGGGGACACCGGGCACAGTTCCGCCGCAGTTGTGCATATACTCCGGGCCAATAAAATCTTCTTAACAAATATTCTTCTGTCTTCTCCCTCCTATAATGTCCCCCTCCCGGTTGATTGTGGGCCAGAAAGAGTACTTGTGGGCGATAGGGTTCTGGTACTACTAATTGTCTTTTCTCCCTTTCATTCCGTTTAACGACTCTGTACAGGAGATTTTTTGGGATAAGGAAGTACGGACCCACCTCGTTAGTACTCTCTGTTTTAGCTGTTCTCCAAACATTACGGAGAAAGGGATCTTCCCGTTGACTGACCCGGAAGGAAGGAGAGGGAGCTGGAATAGTGGCCGCAACCTTCTCTACATTCTTTTCTTTTTCGGTATTCCGATACTGTTGTTTTATGTGTCTTTTCTCTCGTCTGGTGGGCTTATGTCGGTAGGGTTTATCCTCTATATAGCTGCCGGAAAAACGGGCCTCAGCCCACCAGGAGTCTGATGAGATTCAAGATCTTACCCCTTTTAACAGTTCGGGGAAGCGTATATAGTCAGTTCCTAATATACATTCCTCTACCAAACGATCCATGACACCCACCTGTAGTAGATCATGTTGTCCTTCCCATTCTATCTGTACTATGGACAGGGGGTAGTTGCCTTTGTCCCCGTGTATGCAGCATATAGAGACCCATTGGTGTGTCGGTTGACCCGATAGATTTATCACATCAGCTCTTATGACGGATTGGCTACATCCTGAATCTATCAGGGCTAGGATAGATTTCCCGTTCACTTTAATTTCCTGTCTGTACCTGGAGTCCCCCCTCCTGTGCATAGGACTCTTCCCCTTGTGATTCCGATTTCCATAGGCTCAGGTTTGTCCCCTTTCCGAGGGCAAATTCGAGCTATATGCCCCCACTCTCCACAGCTGTAACACTGTGGTTGTTGCATAGGTGGGTTGTCCCCGATTTTGGGAAGCCCCGCGTCTTCTGAGATTTTCCTGGGAAGGGTTCTTAGAGGTATGGGTGAGGGTCTGGTTGGTGTCTTAGGTATCCTGCTCTTAAATTCGGTTGATCGGTGGTAGGCACAGGCTAAGTCCACCGCCATAGCCGTATTGACATTAGGCTGTTGACGTATCCAACTCCAAGTGGAGGGAGGGATTTCAAATATTGTTCCAAAATCACCGCCGTTATAACGTCTTCCCTCTCTGTTCCTAAAGACCCCACCCATTTCAGTCCCAGATCCTTTACTTTATAATATAATGTCCAAGGGTCTTCCGTAGGCCCCCATTTTATCTTCCGAAACCGTAGGCGGTAGTACTCAGCATCATGACCTACTCTCTCCAATATGCTCTTTTTAATGTCTTTATAGGGAGTGGTACCATCCGGATTTGCAGCTTGATAGGCAGTTTGGAGAATACCTGTCAGTAATGGCGCTACGTATTGACCCCAGCGTTCTTCGGGCCATTGGGCGGAGTAGGCTACTCTTTCAAAGTTGGTAAAGAAAGCAGCGGGGTCCTCCCGTCCTCATACTTCTGGAGGACCGAACTAGGCACATTAGGATGAACCTTGCTAACTGCAATTGTGTCAGTGAGCTTTTGAAGGGCCGTTTCATGTACTAATTGAATATTTGGCCATGATGGTGGCCTGGCTCTTTAACGCACTCTGCAGGGCCTCTCTATCTTCTTTAGCTTCCCTATGTTGGGCCTCCCATACTAGCTGAAGGTGGCGCTGCCCGTCAGCTAGCTGCTGGATCATGTCCTCCAAAGTGGGTTTTTCCCCCATTTTCACCTTTGGGCCTGTCCTCTATCTCACTCTGTTTGATCCCACTTCTGACACCACTGTGGCAGTGGGCGTGGCGATAATAAGGACTATGAGGCTCAGGTGGGGTGTGAAACGATAGTTTTATTTAATTTTTATGTATCCGTGTCAGTGTTCACTGGTCTATGGCCCGTTGACTCTTAACCCTATGCTGTTTCTTCTTTCCCAGGGCTCCTTTTGACAGGCGAAGGTACTCTCCGTGGGATTCCCAGGTGGACCGGACACAAGAGGAACGGAAATATGGGTGAGTCTGGGGCTTTTTAGTGGTGATAAACGTTCATGCAGACAGAAGAGAGATAGGGAGAGAGAGAGAGAGAGAGAGAGAGAGAGACCGCTCCCTAGAATAGCGTGATGGCCTGAAGGCCAGAATATAAAAGGGGGTCACCTTTGTGTGCTTTTGGAAGTGTCAGGTTTTAGTTCTTTAGAGTGCTCTTATTTCTCTTCTTTAATGTGCTCTTATTTCTCTTCTTTAATGTCTATTATTTCTCTTCTTTAATGTGCTCTTATTTCTCTTCTTTAATGCCCTTCTCAGCCCCTTCCCTCCCCTCTTCTTGCACCCCTCGTCTCTTCTCCTCCCCTCCCCTTGCTCCCCTGTTCCTCTCTCTCGCAGTCCCCTCCCTCCCCTTGTTTAACCACAAACTGTCCTTTATGTAGGACCGTACCTGATTGAGCCACGTCCCTCCGGGGACGTGGCAGAGTTCGTGCCCGTCTGGAACCTCTTCAGTTTCTGTAAGGTCCTGGATACTCGATGTCCTCAGTTCCTCCATGGTCGGATGCTTTTCGGCATCCCTGTGTCCTCCTTTCTTCTTTTCCGCGTCTCGTCCGGCATCCCCTTTGGTGTCTCTCCCTTCCAACGCGCCCCGTGCGCATAGTCCGTCATCCACCTTTAGTGCTTCGGGAACCTGGATATCTGGGTTCCCAGTGAAGCAGGTCGCATCGTTGTTGCTATGACGCCCGGACAGGGCATCGCACGGGATAGAGAATCGGGACTCCGTTCCCGATTCAGTCCTTCATGTAGCCGGGGAATCCGTCTGCCGGCTAGTCAGCTTGACAGTTGGGCTGTTCACACCTCTCCTCTAGACAGTGACACAAAGGGGGCTGGGGTGTAGCCTGCATATCTTGATTAGCCATCTGTGCTGGAGGGGAGGGGAGGAGTGGTCACTCACACCTGAAAGGACTGTGCCTGCCCTCACACAATGCCATCTCCGACCCCCTGGTGAGTGTCTGGGTCCTGGCCTGGACAAGGAAGGATCTTGCACACTTGAGACTTTGCTTTGAAGTTTGGAAACTTCAAAGGTAGAACTGGGTATAAGAAGCAGACCCAAAACCACAGACTAGAGAATCTTTCTGGAATCAAGAGGAACCTCTGCCCAGGAGAATAGCTGAAGAGCTGAAGGAGGAGTACTGTCCCTTTGCGGTGTTGCTTTGCTGGACTGGTCTGCAGTTGCTGCTTCTGCCTGAAAAGAGTGCAAAGGGTGACCTTTGCTGTGTGTCCTGCTTGAGAAAAATCTCCAAGGGCTTGGAGTAGAGCTTGCCTCCTTTTGGAAGTCTCAGGGACACCAAAAACTTTAGTTTCCTCGACCTGCAGCACTGGGAACTGTGTGTTTTGTGCTGTTCAAGAGGAGAAACCACTGCAACACCGCCAACGACGCCGCTGGCCTGCACTGTGACCTGCCGACGCCACACGGAGTCACATTGCCCCGCTTCGCACAGCGACCCTGGTCTCACTGACACCGTCTTCGGACGACTTCACTGAGCCGATGCTCGCACCGCGACCTGTGGGCCCCGCACTCCGGCATTGCCTGCTCACACCGCAGCCTGGGCATCATCGACAACGAAGCTCCTGCTGACACCAGTGGCGCTGCCTGCACCATGGCCTGTGGAAACTGCTCGTGAGGTACACAAAGCACCGTCGCATCCTGCACCGCAGCCCCGGTCCACCGACGCTAGCACCATCGACTCCTGTGTCGTCCCCAGGCATCCTGCCTGCACCGTGGCCTGTGGACACCGCTCGTGAGGGTTACGAAGCACTGTCCCATCCTGCACCGCTGGCTTGGGCCTCCCGACGACAGCGTTTCAGCAACAATGACTCTGCTGCCTACACCCTGACCTGTGGACACCGCACGTCGCACTGCCCCACTTCGCACCGCAGCCCTGGTTTCACCAACGCCGCTGGACGCCGTCACCGAGCCGCTGCCTGCACCGTGACCTGTGGGCACCGCACGTCGCATTGTACCAATTTGCACCGCAGCCCGGACGCCATCCACGCCGGCGCACCTGACTTCATCAGCCTGTAGTTCGATCTGCAACGCGTGTGACCTCAAGGGCCCGAAGACTCCTGCACAGACTCCGAACCTGACACCGCGACGTCAGTGACGCCACCCTCCGGAGCTCACCGTGAGGATCACGATGCCCTGCAAATCCAAGGTACTGCTTGCGGGTTTTCCCGACACCGTAGCTGGCCCGCAATGCCGCAGCCGGCCTGAACTGTTGGTTTTGTTGATCACGACGCCGTTATAGCCCCAGGTGGAGCTATTGACTTCAAGGAACTATAGTTTTGAGTAAATCTTGCATAATTCATATTTTTCTTACTGTATGTAGGATTCTTATCGTATTAGGTCTTGTTTTATATAGATAAATATTGGCTATTTTTCTAAAACTGGTGTGGTGTCCTTTTGTAGTGTTTTCACTTATTACTGTGTGTTATGTGCAAATGCTTTACACATTGCTTCTGAGATAAGCCTGACTGCTCGTACCAAGCTACCAAGGGGGTGAGCATGGGGTTATCGGAGCGGGTATCTTCCTTATCCTGACTAGAGTGAGGGTCACTACTTGGACAGGGTGCAAACCGACTGCCATCTAGGGACCCCATTTCTAACACTAGCTTACCCAAAGAGGTCATCCAACACTTGAGCAACCCCACCATGACCAACATGGTCAGGGGGCCTAGTCTGCCTTTGGCCCTGGGGTCTACCTATTTCCTTGGACGTATTTCCTTCGAAAATGGAACGACTTTATACCAGCCCTATCATTAGGCTGATATAACAGGTACCACAAGAATTAACAACAAATATGATTTTATTGTAATTAATCTTACGACTCACCTGGGTGTACTTGGTATTAACTTGGGAACAGTAGTAGAAACTATATTGAGCATGGAATGCCAATATATCAGTCCTTTATATACTACATCTCACATCTTTACACCAGGCTAACCCCTTTTCCTTATTCTAGACTCCTTTAACACCTCAATAGTTGCTTGCTAATAATTATTCTCACTACACCATTCCCATTGGAGAACCAATTTACTCTCGCACGATTATCTATAACTATTGTATCGCATGACAAAGTAACGACCAATTATAGTTCCATTCATACTATCTAGATAAATAAATCTCTTTTCTGTCATATATAAATACTAGAATTGGAGATTTCTGGAGCACAAACATTATATGTATATATTTTCTTTCATTAGATATTATGGGGGTCATTCTAACTCTGACGGGCGGCGGAGGCCGCCCGCCAGAGTTCCCCCCTCCAGAACACCGCTACACGGTCATAAGACCGCTGCGGTGATTCTGGGTTTCCCACTGGGCTGGCGGGCGACCGCCAAAAGGCCGCCCGCCAGCCCAGTGGGAAACACCCCTCCCAGGGGCCCCATGACACCCCATACCGCCATCCTGTTCATGGCGGTATGGGGTGTCAGAATCCCCATGGCGGCGCAGCTTGGGATTCTGCAGGACAGCGGAAAACCGGCGGGGGTTTTTCCTGTTCTGACCGCGGCTGAACCGCCGCGGTCAGAATGTCCTGAGGAGCACCGCCAGCCTGTTGCCGGTGCTCCCGCCGACCCTGGCCCCGGCGGTCCATGACCACCGGGGTCAGAATCAGGCCCTATGTGTATACTTTCCATATAAATCCAGAATTGGGCACAAGTGAAGACCAGGATGTTAGGCTGTTGAGATTATATCAACATTATACTGCAACATTTGGAACGGCCCTGATGAAGGTGACCTCAATAATAGAGGAACACCGAAACTTGTGTAGGCTCTCTGTTCCTACTGTATTCCATCGATAGAATAACTTCATCATTGTTATTCTTCTTCCCTTTTTTAAACATAGATCATGTTTGTACCAGAGAACAGATTGTTATTTCAATTTTGCTAGATTTGAATTTCTCCCCCTTCTTTCATTGATATGTAATTGATTGTTGTCCTTGTTTTACTATTGTTATTGTCTAATTCTTTTTATATCAGGATCACTCGAGTCCCTTTCTTTGTAATTTTGTTTGTTATATTCTCCCTCTAGGTTGTCCTTAGTCCAGTATGATTGCGGTATGTCTGAGTTAGGTATTTTGTTGATTATTTTATTTTTATTAGATTTTATGTGTTTTAGCATTTTGTAAAATTATTGAATAAAATTATATTGTGTGGATAGAATGCCTTAATTTGTCATTCCATTTGATGTTTAGCCGCAGTGTTCATCCATATGTCCTTGTTTGTTCTTGACATACAACACTATGGTTGTCGTTATCTATAGTGATATAAGACCTGAGGAATATCTATCCTACAGGTCAATTGTTGTAGCTCGTCATTTAGATTTCCTCTATAGTAGTTTTCCCTGTACGGGCTACGTTCATCCAATCAGGGAACCCCCCTTTCGTTTTTCTCCACAGGTGTCTCTCAGACCAGTGGTAGGGATCCCATTCACCTGAATGGGGTGAAAATGCCTACTCCCACTTCAGTGATCACCAGCTTACCGCCTGGTCCTGTATCCCAGCCCAATGCTATGAGGACCTCATCATCTGAGGAGTCCTTCTCCGTGGCTGCACTGGACAGCCTAGTGCTAGCCACCTTCCTGGGACAGGCTGTATCTCCTCTGAAGTGACCTGTCTGCTGACAGTCAAAGCAGGCCTTACTGTCCAAGAGCTTTTTCAACCTGGGGTTTCCCTGCCTCTGCTTGTCAGAGTGGGATTGGGATTTACTCCCCTCCTTCTTAGGCTTCTGGGGTACAGAGGGAGTCTCTGTGGTGGGCTTACCACCTTCTTCCATGGTTTTTGGGGACCTGACCCTCCCCCTTCTTGGAGTCTCCCCCCCTGGGACTTAACAACCACTCTGGTTCTCAACCATTCATGAGCTGCCTCCCCCAGCTCTCTGGGGATGGTCAGCTTAAAGTCCACTAGATGCTGGCGTAACCTTTCTTGGATACAATTGGTCAAGATGTCCTCTCTCATGATCAAATTGTATAAACCCTCATAAGTATTTACTTTTTTATCATTAATCCAGCCCTCTAGTGACAAAGACAACCTAAGATTGGGCATTGACCTTCTGGATGTCCCTGAACTTCATCCTATACTGCTCTGGGGTCAGACCAAACGTCTTAGCTAAGTACCTCTTGTATGAATCTGTCTCCTTCCCACTTAAGGTCTGAACCTATTTCTCCCAGAGTTGGGGACCAACTCCCATAGAAATGAACACCAGTAATGAGGCCTAACCCTTCTCATTCGGAGTGCCCTCTAAAAGGCCTCTAACCACTTGTCTATGTCATCCCCCTCTACATAAGCAGGAACCACCCCCATGGGTAATCTGGGACAAACCCCCCACCAATGGACACCTCAACTTCTCTGTTACTGCCACCATATCTCTGTTCAATTCTTGCCCACTTCTCTTTCTCTAGGGTCAACTTCTCTGCTTCCAAAGCTATGAGGGCTACCTGGGCCTCAAGTTCCCTTTCCCTGAGGTCCAGCTCTGCTTCCTCCTGGTCTGATACCATAGACCCTCCCCTCTCACTAGCTCTCGATGTGGCCTTAGCTGCTGAGATCATAGTGAGGCAATCATCCTCCTCCTGGAGGTTGGATAGGACATCTTCCCTCTCCCTTCCTAACTCTGAAGCTTCCTCTTTCTCTTTTTGCGCTACCTAGGCTTCATAGGACTTGACCATCACTTCCTTCCTAAGGTTGTTAGCAGCAGGTAATCCCCTCTTTCTGTACAACACCCTTAGATCAGCTGCACTAAGTGTGGGTAGGCTAGCCAGATCAAGCTCCATGGTCTCCCATAAGTTGTGTGTCACTTTAAAACACTTTGGCACCAACTAATCAGAACAATTTAGAAAAATCAAAAATGAAGTAATTAAAAAAATGAGTCCAAATATGAAAAATCAGAAATACGTTTGCTCTAGGTCAATTTAGAGGAAATTACTTCACTTAAAACTGTTTTGTCATATTAAACACAAGTATTGGATCACACCACTGCGCATCAAAAATGTTGGAAAATGGATTACTGGTAAGGGCAGGTAAGTACCTACACTTAGCAATAGGCCACTAACCTCCACTTAGGTCCATTTAGGTCTCAATAAATTGAACCCAGCTCAACCCTTGGAAGCTTGGCAACAAGCGAAAAGGCTTAACTTGGGAGGCAAATGTGTAAAGCATTTAAAAATCACAAAACAGTAAGGGCCAGATGTAGGAAACGGTTTGCGCCTCGCAAACGGCGGAAAACGCCATTTGCGAGGCGCAAAAGCCTCTCCGCTATGCAGAAATGCATTTTGCGAGTCGGATCCGACTCGCAAAATGCATTTCCGACTCGCAAATAGGAAGGGGTGTTCCCTTCCTATTTGCGACTCGCAATGTGTCGCAAATGAAATCGCAGTTACCATCCACTTGAAGTGGATGGTAACCCAGTCGCAAACGGGAAGGGGTCCCCATGGGACCCCTTCCCCTTTGTGAATGGAAAAAAAAAAACTTTTTCAGAGCAGGTAGTGGTCCTATGGACCACTCCCTGCTTTGAAAAAGACCGAAACTTAAGGTTTCGTTTTTTTTTCTAAGTGCAGCTCATTTTCCTTTAAGGAAAACGGGCTGCAGATAGAAAAAAACAAACTGCTTTATTAAAAAGCAGTCACGGACATGGTGGTCTGCTGTCTCCAGCAGGCCACCATCCCCGTGAGTGCCAATACTCGCAATGGGGTCGCAAACTGCGACCCCATTGCGAGTTGCAGAAGGTGTCTGAGACACCTTTCTGCATAGCAAATTGCAACTTTCCTACATCTGGCCCCAAATAAGTTACACATTAAAAAAAAGATAAAAATCCTTCACCACTTCATAAGAATAGATTACATTTTTATCTTTAAAATGACACCAAAACGAATAACATCGGATAAGGGGAACCGGAGATATGAATGTTTAAAGAATTCATGTTTTCTAGAGCAAAGAGGCAACTAGCGCTCAAAGGGTTAAAAAATGTCACACTGAAAAGGGACAAAGTCAAGAGTTCAGGCCACCCACAAGGTAACACCGTCACACTTACTTTCAAAAGAGTTTCTTGATTCAGGAAAGTGGTCCACTGCACCAGCCAAGGGTTCAGAGGCTCTGGTTTGCCTCTTGGGGACTGGGTCTATAACTCCCACAATGCACCTTTTCAACTTATGGAGTTGCTCCAAACGTCTCCAAACTTCTGGATCTTCTTCCAGAGGTCCTTTTTGGGTCTTTGAAGTGTCCACAACTTGAACCAAGGTTCTAGAAGCTCTGACTTGCTCCTTGGGAGTTGGGATTACAATTAGCAGAATGCACTGGTCAGAATCCTCAAATGGCCACTGGACACTGGTCAGCTGGACTCTGCTTGCAGGACTTGATGCAGGGGACTCTGGGCAGCTCCTTTGTACCTGTAGCAAGTGCAGTGTAGAGGTGCAGGTCATGGGTCCAGCAGGGCAGTCCTTCTTCTCCTGCAGTTCCTCTTGGTAGGGATCTGAGGTGTGGGTGCAGGTCTGCCAGTTTTATCCTTGCTCAAAGGTGAAAAACAGTGGGGTTCTGGTTCTCCAATCAGGTGCAGGATCCTTCCCGCTGTGATGACCACTTCCTGGGAAGTGTGGCAAAAATCAATCCCAGGGAGCAACATTCCTCAAAGATCCATCATGGCTGAAAGTGATTTTTGGAGGTTACATCTGGCTGAGCCCACCCACTGGTGTGGCTAAAAATCTTATACACATCCCTCTCCTGCCCTCTCCTAATCTAATCAGGGGGCCACCTAATTGTCTGGGTTTGCAGGATGTGAGGTAGGTGCTGGGTTGCTCCAAATGTCCTTCCCTGCCTCTGAAGACCAGTTTGGCAGCCCTTCCCCTTCCTGCCTCTCCATCTGCTGTGGGAAGTTCTCCTCCCTCAGGAACATTCCTTTGTGCTCAGCCCAGGCTACTTCACACCTCAGAGGATGGTCAATCAGAGCAGAGCACTACAGGGCTGAAGTTGGCAATATTTTAGGTAGAGTTTAAAACTATTTACCTGCAAAATGTATATTAAATCCAACAACTGTAAGTTGTGAGGTTTATTATAACGATGAATTTGATATCAAACTTAAGGTATCTGAGGCTTAAGGGAACTGTATAAATTAAAATCAAGTCTCCCCATTCTAGCCTATGGAGGCCAATCACTACAATCAGGGAAAATTAATTTGGCTGTTTTACCTCTCCAGGGCTCATAAAACTGTTTTTATAATGTCCAGGCTAATAGTTACATGGCACCCAGCCTTGGGGGCACATAGGGCACAGCTTAGGGGTGACATATGTACAAATAAGGTAGTTTAAGACTTTGGAACTACTTTTAATTCCAAAGTCGAATTTGCATGTCATTTTAATTTAAAAGCAGCCAGCAAGACAGGCCTCCATTTAAAATGACACTGGGTACCTCAGCAGTGCGTCTATGGGTGTACCACCTATGCTGGGGTCCCTAAACCTAAATGCCCTACCATATACTAGGGACTTATTGGTAGGGTGGCTTAGCCAATTATAATTAGCCTAATTTGCATACTCTTATTTTTATTTTTTTATTTTTTTGCAGGTATTATTGCACTACATAAATTCTTTTGGACTCCAATCATAACTTTAACACAACATTTTACAATAAAATAATCAGCCTTTTTACATTTCACTTATGAATCAAAAAAAATAAAAAAAAATAAAGAAGAACCTGCTCCCCATCTTTCTATCTATATCCTGTTCCCTTGGTTATTCCTTCCTTCATTCTCCCCTTATGCCCTCAAATCTTTGCAAGGCTCCCGCCTGTTGAGCATATAGCTTTTTTCTTTCCTGCACCGCTTTAATTTTTTTTTCCCATGCTTGAAAAGTATGGGGTATTGGTGATTTCCAAGTTCGAAGAATCAATGACTTTTCTACTAAAGTAGCAGCAAATATGATTTGCTTGGAGCGAACAGGCAAGGCTAGATTTTGTGAAATCCCAAATAATGCCCCCAGTGGGTTTGGAGCCAATTTATAAGATATTAAGACACTCTGAAATGGAAATGTTGTCAATTATTTACATGTAAAGCTCATATGAAGCCAGCCCCCCTGAATTGCCTGACAGCGCGGACAGGAGCCATGTGGCTCAGGATACATTTCCTTTAATCTAGCCGGAGTATAATAAAGCCCCCATTTAGAATAAAATTAGATTTTTTATTAAGTTAGCCCCCCTGAGTAATTTATATGTTAAGTTATTTTGGTTTTTCCATTGCTGTATTTCTATTTTAAATCCAGTGAGGTTTTCTATTTTAAATAACATTTGAGGGATTATGTCAGATATGTGCCCTGTACAGAGTCTCCTATTCTAGTTACTTATGCCTAGTAAATTCCCAAAATAGGCCTGACCAATGGCAGAGCTAGGGTTTTCAGTTGTTCTCTCCATTGTTTGAAGAAAATGCCAGATTAGATAATAAAACCTAAGATCATCCGAGATTGTGTCTCAGTCTGCTATACACTGTGTCCATGTTTTAATATGATCCCCTATTAAAAAATCAGCAAAGCTCCTCACCCCCGTCTCTTCCCATTTCTGTACATATCCTTGGTTAAGTTCAAGACCTAGCATGCAAGAATCCCGAAGTCTAATTGATGAATAAACCCTACAGATTTGGTATTTTGCCTGTATCGACAACATACTGGCCTGAATCATTACCGGCAATTTGATACCTCACACTTTTCGGAAGGTGAGGTTGTTTAAGGAATCGGGGAAGCTGTATGCCATTGTCCGCTAACATACGTTTAAGATAAAAGCTAGTGCTCAGCAATAATGTGGTCTTTGAAGCCCAATCAAAGAAGGATGCCTTGTAGTAAGTTTTAATATTGGGGAGTGCCAGCCCCCCATCTTGCACTGTAAGAGCTACCTTTTCTAGCTGCAGAGAAGGTTTCTTATTAGCCCATATAAATTGTCTAATCAGAGCATCTATTTCCCTAAAACTTTTTTTGAAGAAATCTCAAGATTATGCTAGAGAGAACAAATAAAATCGAAGGAAGAATCATCATTTTGACCAATGCTACCCGCCCTATTATCGCCATGGAAGATATTTGCCATTTCTGATGTAGACCTTGTATTTTCTGAAAAGTGCTTATATAGTTTAGCTGGAAAAAATCTGAAAAATCATTGGACACAAATATCCCTAAGTATCTAATGGGACCAGAAGTTGAGGATTGGACCCGGATATCCACTGGTAGAACTGTTTTCTCTGCATTATACAAAGGAGCTTCTGATTTAGAGAGGTTAATTCTATAACCGCCCAGGTCAGAAAAAATCTTAACCTTTGAAAATGCTAAGGCAATATTGCGCGAATCAGCACAGAGATATAAAATCATGTCATCAGCGAATAATTTAAGTTTGGGAAGTGGGGAATATATGTGTTTATCTTGTCGGATTTCCGCTGCCAATGGTTCAATAAAAAGTGCAAAAATGACTGGGGAAAGAGGGCAGCCTTGCCGCGTACCTCGTGCTACATGTACTAATCGTGCTATTTGTGCGTTTATTGAGACCTTAGGTTGAGCCCCCAAATACAAGCTACGTAATGTCTGAATAAACTTCCCTGGAAACCCAAACCTTTCTAAGGTCACAAACAAAACTTCCCATTGGACCAAATCAAATGCCTTTTCAGCGTCAAGCATTATGATTGTTGCCGGATGTTTATTTTGGGAAAATTCATTGATTGCCTGTAACAAGAAATTAGTGTTAGTAGACAACAGCCTTCCAGGGAGAAAGCCGCATTGAACCTCATGAATAAGTCCTTGTGCCACTTGGGCTATACGTACTGTTAGAATCTTTGCGAATAACTTGTAATCCTAGTTAAGAAGACTGATCGGGCGATATGAACCTGGGTTTTTCAGTAGTTTATCCTTTTTTTAAAAACTAACCACTGTGGCCTAGAGAATGAAGGTGGAACCCTTCCCCCTTCTAATATTTCATTGAATAGATTAATTAATATTATGGCTATTTTGCCCTCCAAAATCATATAAACTTCCACTGGAAGACCATCCTCACTGGGGGCCTTCCCATAAGGCACAGCCCGTATTGTCTCCTTTACTTCAGAAGGAGTGATGAAAGCCGCAAGTAAGGCTTGTGCTCCTTGGTCTAACCCTATCAATACCAATGCGTCTAAGTAGTGCTCAATTTCCGATGTATTTGCTTGTATTGTCTCAGTATAGAGCTTTGTGTAATGGGAGAAAAAGACACTCTCTATCTCTTTAGGCTGACTGACTTCCCTGCTCCTCAGCAAAGATGTTTTTTTATCAAATTTTAATTCGATTTTTTTTTAACTGACCAAGCCAGAAATCTCCCTACGTGCTCATTCTCTTCATACTGCTCCTGAAAGCTCGTGTGCCTATTAAGTATTTCACAAGACGTGAAAAAATCCCTTAGTCTAGTCTGGGCCCTTTCGAGTGAAGAAGTTGCATCCTTATTACATATTGATTGATGCTGCCTTGTCATATGTTCAAGGTCTTGTTGAAGTGTAGTGTTTTTTTCCCCACCTACCTTCCCTAAATAAACTTTAAATGAAATTGCCTCACCTCCTATGTGGGCTTTGGTGGCTTCTCATATATTAAAGAGGGAAGCTGAGCCTTTATTTATATTTAAAATTTTTGCGACTGGTGCTTTGAGGGATATAATCCAACCCTCCTCTGTCAAAAGAGATTTATCCATACTCCACTGCGGACGACTTGAATGATTATTAGGTCTCATTATGCTGTCCCAGGGGAAGCAGTGATCCGAAAGGGATTGGCAAGTATATCTGACCCCTGTCTTGCCAAAGAATGTGAGATTAAGATGAAATCAATCCTTGAGGCAGTATTGTATCTTTTAGAGAAGCAGGTAAATTCCTTTTCCTGAGGATGTTCCACCCACCAAACGTCGATCAATGCTAAATCCCGAGCTAGCTTGTTAAGCATTTGAGATGCTCTTGGTTTATTCTGTGTTTTGTTGTTATGTGATGTATCTATATGAATATTAGGTATGATATTAAAATCCCCTCAAATACTGTAATAGCCCTGGAGCATGGATAAATATGCATATAAAGCCCATTAGGACCCTACATCGTCCTTGATAGAGCCAAAGAAGCTCACAAAATGAATCTCCTTATTTGCTACTATTGTGCTCAATACTATCCATCTTGCCTGTGGATTCCTAAAGACCTCTTTCACTACCCCCGGAAAGTCACAAGAGATTAGAATCGCCACTCCCCTCACTGCAATATTGGCCAACGCAAAAGATGAATTATCGATAAAGTTAGGGAGTTTAGGGAGTTTTGCATGGAGTTTTAAGTGAGTTTCTTACAAAGGAAATACCTGCACTTGCGAAGCTTTTAACCACTTCAGTATCGCTTGTAATTTTACATTGGTGTTGGCACCATTCAGATTGCATGAGGCAACCTTTACCTTATTCCCATCCATCCCTTATCTCCATGTATGACTTTTCAAAGCAGGAAAGAGGAGGGAGGGGAAGCTCGCCATTCCCCCTCTTTGAACATTGACTCAGATTAGATGACCCCAGGGACACTGAATAGTTGACTGAACTTTTTGCACTTTCGTCATACCCCCACCACCTGCTCTTTCCCCCAAAAACTGATATGACCAATTGCAATTATCCTGCATTTTTTCCTATGTCTTCACCCAGTGTTCTTCCCTCCATCCACCCAAAGGGGCCCTACCCATCATGGCCCCGTTCTCATCCTCCCAATGATCTCTTACACCCCCAGTGACCAACCCAGCACCAAACTCCCTGTTATCGACTTATTCTACATATAATTACTGCAATAATTGCCTTAATGTCTTAATATGACCAAAAAATCCTTCACCTGCTGTACATTCAGGAAAATGTGAGCCTGACCCTTATGAAACACCTTAAGCTTTGTCAATTGCATAATGGCTGCCGGGTCCCAAGTTTCTTAAAGTCATCGATAAGTCTGACAAATTCCCGTCGTCTTCGTGCTGCTGCAAAAGACATGTCGGAAAACACACTGAAAGCTAAGTCGTTGCCCTCATTAAAGTTTTTCGTTCTTATGGCCTTGAACAGTATTTGCTCCTGTAATCCCCAAAGTTAACCAGAATGGTATGTGGATATTTAAAGTTTGTATTATGCGCTGAAGGGACCCTATGTGCCTGCATAGTGAAAAGATCGACTTGAGTCCATGTTCTGTCAGGATGTATATATTTGTATATTAAGTCTATGATCACTTTAGTTATGGATGATGATATTTCTGTCCCTTGCGAAACTCCCATGAATCTCTAATTAGACAGTTGAGATCTATTTTCCAAATCATCGAGCTTAAGTTGTAGTTCCTCGAGTTCCACCTGGACCTGTGAATTCGCAGACACTTGTCGGTTTTTTGCATCTTCAAGGTCTGATACCCTTTGCTCTGCTTGTGAGATCCGTGTGGAGAAAAGGGTTAGATTGATATTTATCTGGTTCAGCTGCTCATCAGTTTCCTTACGTGCCTCCTCCTGTGAAATTGTGATTGTGTGTAGCTCCTGCAGGATTTTTCCAAGCACACCTTCCAATGCGATTGTGTCTTTCGAGACTCCTGTTAGTTCTGAAGTAGATACAAAAGCCTGATATACTTGAGTGGGGGTAGTTCCACCTATGAATACTGAGGCAGGTAGATTATGGGAGGGACCTCCTGACGTAGAATCCATTGGTATATTGGAGGATACTGGTCTGACTTGTATATGCTCCTTAAGCCCATTTGCCACTCTTTCTTTCTCTTTCTCTTGTGTTACCCCTTTGATACTTGTGCTAACAGAAACAAACAAGGGGTAGGAAGGCTTGTCTTTAAGTTGCCCCATATTAGAAGCTGGCGCCAGAAGTGGTTCGCTAATTGCTTTTACACTTGGAGGGCTTGTTGGTCAGGTTATTATTATTTTGCCACCCCCAATGGAGCGGGAATACAATGTAAAAAGTTAGGTAGTTAGCCCCCATCAACAAATCCTCCGACAGACGCACATCAATGAAAGCCAATTGGTTCACACCAGTCCACACAAAGCTGCAGACACCTCGAAAGAAAATGGTGCACCGACAAGACCCCGACCAACCATGAAGCCTTCAAAAAAACATAAACACACACCACCAACTCATCAGGAGCACCAAGAGAAATGCTTTCCAGGAGCGCATCAACAACAACGCACACAACAGCCAAGAACTCTTCGCGATCATCAGTGAACTGACCAACCCCAGAGCGAACTCCACAGACATTCCCCTCACAAGAGCTCTGCAACAACCTCTCCACCTACTACCACCACAAGATAACAGACATCTACAACAGCTTCTCGACTCAGGACCATCCCATGCCCACGACCCTCATATCCACCACCTAAGCTCCTCCAAACCCCCACCACCTGCTTTGCTGGGCCAACATCTCTGATAAAGAAACCCTCAACATCATGAACTCCATCCACTCAGGCTATCCATCCCACCCCTGCCCCCACCACATCTTCAACAAAGCAAACAGCACCATCGCAACCCAACTCCGGCACATCATCAACAGCTCCTTCGAAACCACCACCTTCCCAGAAAACTGGAAACATGCCGAAATGAAGCCCATACTGAAGAAACCCACCACAGACCCAGATGACCTCAAGAACTTCCAGCCCATCTCTCTGCTCCCCTTCCCAGCTAAACTCACCGAAAAAGCTGTCAACAGACAACTCATCAAACACATCGAACTCAACGATATCCTGGACCCTTCACAGTCAGGCTTCCGGAGCAACCACGGCATTGAGACCGCCCTCCTCACTGCCACAGATGACATTTGCATCCTCCTAGACAGGGGTGAGACCTGTCTACCGCCTTCGACACCATCTCCCACCGCATTCCACGGACTCATCTCCATGATGCCGGCGTCCATGACAAGGCACTAGAATGGATCACCTCCTTCCTCTCCAACAGGACCCAAAAAGTCCAACTCCCCCCCTTCTACTCAGAGGCCACCAAGATCATCTGCGGCGTCCCGCAAGACTCCTCTCTGAGCCCCATTCTCTTCAACCTCGACATGGACCCCCTAGCCACCATCGCCAGACACCACGCACTCAACATCGACTCATACGCCAATGACACACAGCTAATCATCTCCCTCACCAACGACCCGCACAAAGCCAAAGCCAACTCCCACGACAGAATGAAGGCAGTGGCCGCATGGACGAAGGAGAGCTGCCTCAAGCTAAATACCAAAAAAACAGAAGTCCTCATCATCGGCAACAACCCCTCAGGCTGGGACATCTCTTGGTGGCCCAATGTCCTCGGAGGCACTCCTGCCCCCGCCGACCACGTACGCAACCTCAGCTTCATCCTGGACTCAGCACTCTCGATGAACCGGCAAGTCAACGCAGTCTCCTCCGCTTGCTTCAACACCATGTGCATGCTCCGGAAGATATTCAAATGGTTCCCAACTGAATCCAAAAGAACAGTCATCCAGGCCCTCGTCAGCAGCCACCTGGACTACGGCAACGCTCTCTACGCCGGAACCACCACCAAGGTAGGGAAAAGACTGCAACACATCCAGAACGCGGCCGTCCGTCTCATCAAGAACGCCCCCAGACACAGCCATACCTCCCTCCTACTGAGGGACCTGCACTGGCTCCCAATAGACAAGAGAATTACATTCAAACTTCTCACACACGCCTACAAAGCCCTTCACAACGCCGGACTAAAATACCTTAACCACAGACTCCACTTCTACTAGCCCACCAGACAGCTCCCCTCCGCCGACCTCGCCGCCGTCCCACGCTTCCAGAAGGCCACAGCCGGAAGAAGATCCTTCTCTCACCACACTGCCAAGACCTAGAACTCCTTCCCATCTAACCTCAGAAGATCTCCCACTCTATTGCAAGTAAGAAAAGACCCAAAAACCTGGCTCTTCGTCTGATCCCCTCTGTTCATCGACTACTCACTTACTGCCCCACCCCAGCACCTTGAGACTCTAACTGGTGACTAGCCGCGCTTTACAAGTATAGTGATTGATTGGTAGCTAAAAAGGGCTGCAGAATCTCTGGTTCTTGACTGTTTGGAGGGCTGATTCCAGAGAAGGCCGGAGGCTCGACCGTCAACTCTTGAAGCCCTTCAAAGTCTCTGGACGCATTGCTCACATGCTCTTGCCTAATAGAGCCATTTCTTTGGTTTCTCATGGTCAGAGCCTTAGGTTTTTTAGGGGTTCTCCCCACTGGACACGATTTCGAGGTTAGGTTCTGTGTCATTCGTTTCATTGCAGGTCCAGGGAAAAGGGAGCAGGGAGATTCCTCTGCCAAAAAACAAAAAAAACAACAAAAAAAATTATTTTTCCCCTTTGAGGGCTAGAGAGAACTAGAGGCAACAAACCGCCTCCATTTCCCACAGACCGTTTCCGCTGCACCCCTAGTCTCCCCCCCTCTTGGTCTGTAAACTGCTTGATAAAAACTGGTTTTCCTCTTTTTCTATTCTCTTTCCTTTTTCCTCCTTTCCCCCCTTTTTCCTCCTCTTTTTATCCAGAAAAGTTATCTCAGTCTGAGAAAAAATAATTTCAGACCAGCCGCTTAGTCCCCCCCCCCTCGGGAAAAAGGCAATAAACACGCAGTCCTACCACACACTCACACTTCACCGTTGCTGCCTCCCAGAAGACTCAGCCATGTCTGCTTCTCATTAAATAGCTTTCCTCCCTTATGTTGTGCTTGCCCCAACCAGGAGTATTATGGTCTCACAGCATTCCTATTATATGAATTGTATCCTTCCATGTATTTCCTTGCTGTCTCCGTCCTTTCCTCTCACCCATGCACACTCTCTTCACTTACCCCAACTTCCCTCTCTCATCCCGTTTCCCATCTCGCTTTTATGTTTTTTTAAATGTTATTATGAGGACCAGGCAGCTGCAAAGTGCTGACAGGTACTCCCTCTTTCATCATCCTTCCTCCACTGCTCCCTACGTCCAGGAGCGGCTTGCGTGGCTTCGGCGGGGCAGGGGTCACAAAGGGGCGCAGGAGAAAATTATTATTTTTTTTTTTTTTAAATCACTTACCTCCTCCGCCACACGCCTCTCCGCTGTCCCTTGTCGACGGAAGGCACAGGCTCCTATCCTGCTCTGCGCAAATCCTGACACTACTCAAAGCAGTGTCAGGATTGGCTGGGAGCACGCAGCCAGGGCGCTCCCAGGCAGACTGGGAGCCTGTGCAGGCTCTCTGCAGCCCAGCAACTGGGTTGCTGGGCTGGAGAGAGCCCTGTGCGCATGTGTGTTTGGCCGGACCAAGAAGGCCAGCCAAACACACATGCGCCTGGGGGAGTGAACAGTGCACTCCACTCAGCTCATCACTCTCAATGCCCCACCCCTTTCAGATGGAAAGGATAATAAACAGGGTTTATTATCCTTTCCGTGTAAAAGGATTTGCAGCAGTTGCTGCTGGTGGGTGTGGTGACGCTCCTCCGCCCATACGGAGGAGCCGCACCTGCCTACATCCCCTGCTCCCAGATGCTGCCCTTAAAGTTGCCTGTCCTGCTCCCCATCCTGGGTTGAACTTTTTTTTTCACATGAACCTGGAAGATGGAAATGGCCCTAGCTCTCTTTTTCACTGTTTCCATGACTTCCTTTGTTGTTTTTTTCTTTTGAGTTTGCCAGTCTAACATGGCCATCCATAAATTAGAATTTGTGCTAGCTTCATGACAGAAGTGCTCATAGGCAGCCAGCTTAGAATAGATTCTATTTAATAGAAAGTCCATCTCAAGTTTGCTACCATGTGTGTCTATGCATGCACATGAAGGCTACTGGAAAAAATGCAAAGATAAAGTTGATAATACGGGGTGGATTCGCCGATACTTGTTTATGAATGCAAACATATTTTAAAATGAGAGACTCCATAGTTCCGTTTGCGAAAGAAACTGTGTTTTAAGACAAAAGCCCAGTTTTAAACTGTCTCATTCTTTGCTTTACTGTTGATTTTAACAATGTACTTTCATGTTCCATTAATTTTCATTTTATGTGAAAAAGTCAGTTTATTTACTAGTCCAATTACTGGTCAAAAACAATTTTAGTTTGGGTCATCCATGAGTGGCCACATCTAAGCTATGCATAACAATAGTTTGTCCATAAACATGAAGAGAGGCCCTTTTATTGAATTACACATGCATCATTAGCATTCTTTGCTCAGGCAGAAACATCACTCACATGGGTGCAGCTTGGCTAGTAAGACTGGGGGTGGGGCAGGGTGAGCTTCTAATTTCCCATCAATGCCACTGGCATATGCTGTTAAAATACTTATACGACAAGAAGGGTACAGGAGAGGGGCTTATGGGGCATTAATAAAGGAGAGGAATGTGGATTGGTAGGTGTACAATTCAAGAGAAAACACAATATTTTGTGAAATAACCAACATTTTTGTGACTTTTATAATAGAGAAGGAGTGAGTGTGTGTTCATTTTTGTTTGTGATATGTAAAAATCCCTGGTGAAATCTGACAGACACCCCACCATACCAGATTGAAAGCACTTGTACGCAACTATTTAAAAGAAAATACATTTATTAGAGGGGTATAACACACCAAACACCTCCCCTGAAGCTACTCCCCTGGTCATTCATCAGGGAAAAATGCTTGGAATAAGGGCATAGTGTTGAAAGACACCTTTGGACATTGGAAACACTTAGGTAGTCTTATAATTTAGACATGTAGGGACTCAAGGCCCTCTGCGTCACCAGAATGTCACGTTTAGTGACGGTCCGATGGTGCACACTGCAGGATATATTTACAAGGCCACGTAAAGCAACCATGCATGGCATTTCATGGCCTTGTAGATATGGACTGAGGCAACACAGCGCAAGTCGCTGCGTTATCTCACCCTGCGACAGGCAGACGGCCCCTGGGTGTTATGGTGGGTGTTCTCATGTAACACCCATGGCATTTGACACATTTCCAGATTTACGAGATTGCCTAAACTTGGGAACTCGCAAAAGCCAACGCCCCCCCAGTAATTTGCTGATAATCTCATACAATGTACTCAGTAGCCCCAATAGACCACAGTGTCCACCCTAATTTAGCATGGTGAACATTGTCAAACAAGGTCTTCTAGTCAACAAAGACAATGAATAAAGTACTTTGCTTCAGTATGGCATATTTTTGAACCCTGAAGTAGGAACTTTATAGCTGAGGCCAATTACAGATGGGGTGCTCTGTCCCAATCTCCACCATGGCGCACCCTTTAGTGTGTATGTACCATATGCAGACCAAGACAGTGTGCTTTATCACAGAAAATGTACTGTGCACAGTGCAGGTGTAAATTTGCCATTGGACTGTGTATAGTGCCTTACGGAAAGGCCAAGCGTCTGTTTAAAGCCGTTGGTTGCTTTTCACTGTAGATGGGGACTCAGCATCTCTTTTAAAGGTAGATAGAAATCCCCTGGCAGGTGGATGCATTGAGTGACTTTATCCCCTGCAGAAGGAAGCCTGGGAGTCTTTTGGACTCTCTGTCCTCCCCATGGGCACCCTTGGGAGTGCACACAGTGCATCCCATCTATGTGGTGCTCAGGCAGTGCACCTTCTAACAGTCCCTTCGCAATGGCGGATGACCCTTTGAGCTTTCTTGACCAACAGAGAAATTATTAGATGTCAAGAATCAGAAGACAGATAAAATATTTGCAAATGTTCTTTTCACCTTTTACTAACACAATGCATTTAAACAAATCACCCGCTACCTAACCTATTCCCTTTAATGCTTTCTATTTGATAACAAGCACTCATACTTTCTTCCATGATACATCGAGAATTTCACTCAATAGCCTGAAGTTAACAGAAAATCGTCTTTAAAAAGAACATTGTCAAACTTTACAAAAGTTTGTGGCATGCACTTTCACTGCCGCTATGAATGCCATTGTATTTGACTTTCAGAGCAGGCAACGCAAATCACTTTTATTGCCAGTCTCATATGATGCAAATAGCATGCTAATATTTCTCCCCAAAAAAGCGTATTTTGTTTTTGCATTCACATAAATAATTACATTTGAGAAAAGTGAGTTATCAGAGAAACCAGCGAACTTAACCCATGATTGAGTGCTCCGAGGCTTTTTATATGTTAGTCGGTGAAAAAGTTATTTTTAAGATAACTAAAAGGGTAACAAATAAATTGGTCTGAGACAATATGGTAATTCAAAATGCTATCTGGCAGAATACATCACCAAAAACACGCACTTGCAAAGCCAATAGACCTGGATTTGCTGCAAGACTTTTGGCTTTGTTAGTGTTTTTTTGTCATGTTTTTTTACAAACTGTATTTTGGGGGAGCTGAGGAGCCCTTGCTAATCTGATAAAAAATATTATTTAAAACCAAAAATATGATTTTGGTCTAAAAAAAATCACACTGCTTTAGTGTCTGGCATTTAGTAGAAATACATTGTGTGTGATATGCTCCTTGTGAAAGGAAAGAAAGCTGTAATTCAAAGTGAAATTAGCCAATGGATAAGGTTGGCTAACACAGTGCGCCCTGCTCTATACCAGTGGGAGGAAGACAAATGTGAATGATACATTAACAGAAGTAGTATAAGGGGATACCTTTCCTCATCAACTGTAAAGAGACAGTTATCCCACCCCGGAAGTGACGTCACTTCCGTTACTGGGACTTCCGGTGCCACAGAGAGCCCTCCCTGGAAGTGACATGGGGTGTAGAGGTGTCACGTGGTTTGTGACCTCATGATGTCATGTATTAGCCACGTGCCTGGGTCCTAGCCCCTGGGTGATGGTCTATGGACTGTGTAAAATGAATGCTTTGGTATTGTACAAGCAATTCCAGAGCCTAAGAGGTCTGGACATGTCAGACATTCAGGACCAAGTGGCTGTTTGGGGCTCCCCTCACAGGGCTGCGAAGTGGACA
Source organism: Pleurodeles waltl (assembly GCF_031143425.1). NCBI lineage: Eukaryota > Metazoa > Chordata > Amphibia > Caudata > Salamandridae > Pleurodeles > Pleurodeles waltl. The sequence goes on from NC_090440.1 coordinate 1,217,149,786, forward strand.
GGCTGGCCAAACCTCCTCCCGGTTGGCTACTCCAAAAAGAGGGAATGGTCAAATGACGCTTCTGTTAGAGCCAGCCTATCAATTTAGAAAGGTAAATCTAAAACAGATGTGTGCCTACAGGTTTTCCCTGGGACACAGTGGAGGTTAAATTAGAAACTGACCATGCATTTAAAAGTTTGAAACAAAACAAAGGACTAGTATTGCAAATCTAAAACAGATGTAGCCCCAAGTGTTCCTAGGATTGGCCTCAAAGGATGAGTGGCATTGTAAAGCTAAAACAGATGTGTGCCTACAGGATTTCCCTGGGACACAGTGGAGGCTAAATTAGAAACTGACCATGCAATTAAAAGTTTGAAACAAAACAATGGACAAGTATTGCCAACCTAAAACAGATGTCTATTTCCAGGCCCCACCCACCACAAAGCCTAGGCACAATTAGCATAGTGAGTCTGGTATAAGAACCCCCACCTTCACAGGCCTCTTTTTTTTCTGAACTACATACTGAAGTTTGTGCCAAGCAGGGCATCATCAGGACATGCTGGCTGAAAACATGAAGGGCAGAGCGCAGACTGGTGTTGCCAAACCTCTTCTACTTAAGGTCTGTAACAGTGTGGTGTTTGTATGTGTTATAAGGTAGTTTAACATTGCTATTAGCCTCAACCGGTTTAACTATGCATAGCAGAGTAAAATGAACATGTTTTTAAAATGATATTAATGTATGTTGGAGATTGTCAGCGGTAATCTGGTGGCTACATGTATTTTGAGGATCTACATTTTATTTTGTTGGGTGGAAGCCATGCCAAATTTGTACTTGTAGGTTCTGGGGCTATATATTTGCATGTATTTTGAGGGTCTGCACTTATCTTGTGGGGTGGTGGCTAGGCTTAATTTGTGCATGATGGTTCTGATGTTGAGCATTTACATGTGTTTTTGATGGTCTGCACTCATTTTGTGCGGTAGAGGCCATGCCTAATTTGTACCTGTAGGTTCTAGTGCAGTGTTTATGAGGGTCTGCACTAATTTTGTGGGGTGGGGACAATGCTTAATTTGTACATACTGGTTCTGGGGACGGTGTTTTTGTATGTATTTTTGAGGGTCTGCACTCATTTTGTGGGGTGGGGACAATGCTTAATTTGTACCTACTGGTTCTGGGGACGGTGTTTTTGTATGTATTTTTGAGGGTCTGCACTAATTTTGTGGGGTGGAGACAATGCTTAATTTGTACTTACTGGTTCTGGGGGTGTATTTTTGTATGTATTTTTGAGGGTCTGCACTCATTTGTGTGGTGGAGACCGCTGCATAATTTGTACTTGTATGTTCTGGTGCTGCGTATGTGTGTGTGTATTTTTGAGGGTCTGCACGTGCTTTGTTAGGATGGTGCCCAGGCTTAATTTGTACCTGATGGTTCAGGGGCTGTGCATCTGTTTGTATTTTTGGGAGGCTGTATTTATTTTGAAGGTGTAGCCCATGCTTAATTTGTATGTGATGGTTCAGGGGCTGTGCAACTGTTAGTATTTTTGTGGGGCTGTATTTATTTTGAAGGTGTAGCACATGCTTGATTTTACATGATGGTTCAGGGGCTGTGCAGGTGTTTGTATTTTTGTGGTGCTGTATTTATTGTTCAGCCTCAATCATTTTACAGGAGTTAAAAGTTATCGCACTTGGCCTCAGTATTATGTGTTCACACATTTAATTGCAGCGGTCGTGTCTTCAATAGGAGAGTTCTTGGGGGGGGTGAATGGTTATTAACTTTAGAGCTCTGCTCTCCGAGTTTCGGTGAGCAGAGCTCTAAAGTTAATAACTGTGTCCTCAGAGCTGGCCAACGCTCAGGGGCACCGTTGTTATTAACTTTTCAGCGCTGATTTCAAGAGACCACGAGGTCTCTTGAGAACAGCGCTCTAAAGTTAATAACTTTGGTCCTCAGAGCCATCCAGCACTCTGGGCACCGTCGTTATTAACTTTTCAGCTGTGCTCTCAAGAGACCGCAATGTCTCTTGAGAACAACTCTGAAAAGTTAATAACGGCGGTCCCCAGAGATACCCAGCACTCTGGGGACCCTCATTATTAACTTTTCAGCGCTGCTCTCAAGAGACTCTTGAGAGCAGATTTGGGATGTTAATTACGGAGGTCTCTGGGCACTGAAAGCCTCGGAGACCCCATTATCAACAAAGCAGATCAGTTCTCTGAGGCCGCGTGGCCTTAGAGAACTGATCAGCTTTGTTGACAACGTGGTCTCCGAGATGTTAAGCGCCTCCGAGACCACCGTAATTATCAAAACCGTGGTCTCTGAGAACTGCTTTGTCAAGTTAGTTACGGAGGTCTCTGAGGCGCAGAAGGCCTCGGAGACTCCGTTATCAAGAAAGCTGACCAGATCTCTGAGGCCGCTCGACCTCGGAGAACTGATCGGATTTTTTTATAACGGAGTCTCTGAGGTGTTCAGAGCCTCGGAGACTCCACAATTTACTGTGTAGTGTGGCTCTCAGTGGCCGCGAGGAACACCCGCGACCTCTGAGAGCTGGTCAGAAGGATTATTAATCCTTCCGATAGGCTCTCAGAGGTCGCGGGTGCCCCACGCGGCTTCTGAGAGCCGTCCTCGCACCACGAGTGTGGCTATAGCGGAAATCACAGCCTGCGCAAGGTGGGGGCCTGAGGGTCCGCGCGCTTGGGCCCTTGGGCCCCTTACAGTTAAAAAAAAAAAAAAAGCATGTTCTGGCCTCTTGGGTGATCCCCAGGGGCTCATGGAGCAAATTTGTTTAAAAATAAATAAAAAAAGTAAAATGGATAAAATAAGACATGTGACCCTGGGGACCCCAGAGCACGTGGCTTGCCCCCCCCCCCCCACCCCCACCCCCCCCAAGGACTCCACATGGTTGTTTTTTCTTTGCTTTTTTTAACAATGAATAGAAAAAAACAAAAAAAAAGCACCAGGGTAAATAATTAAAAAAAAAAACTATGCTATGACTATGGGGGTATTGAGCAGTAGGCTCAGGCCCCCAGGACCCCACCCCGCCACTTACAGTAGTTCATGGGAATCTGGTGTCCAGGGTCTGCACAGTGAAAAACATACCACACATGCTGCTACCACAGAAGGCCTTTTAAAAAAAAAGACTGTGCCTGGGCTGTTGGAACTGGCTCAGCTTGTCTGCTCCACCCAGGAGGTGGGAGTTTAGATCATGCTACACCCTTCACAGGGTTCAGAGCCTTGTTGAGTTAAGGTTAAAACACGGCCTGGGCCCAGGATTCGGCTTCTGGTCTATTGTATATGTATAAATTCTAGGAATTGTAATGCTTTTAAGTAGTGCAGTGTTATATATTTTTATAACTGGTGTGATTATATGTCATTATAAAGATCTCTGGGTGCCGTATAATAAGAGTAAAATAAGGTTGTGGAACCTTTAGAATTATATAAAGAGAATCCTAGACTTTATAGTGTACAAGGGCGCCACCCTGTGGCCTTTGTTTAGTAAACAGTGTATAGTTTTTGAGAAAAGGTCTACAAATGGTTCTGGGTATTATACTTCCAGAACATAGGGGCGCAACAAGATGTATCTCACAAGACTTTTTTATTTGATTTTTTTTTTTTTTTTAAGCACATTGCACGGTTTTATGAAAGGGTTATGCATATAACATTAAATGAGTTGTGCTAAAAGTCAATTCCGTCTCTTTTGTACATAGGACCTCCAAGAGCTTGCGACGCCCCCAGAGGAAACGGAGATCATGCAACAAAGTGAGTTATGGGACATAAGGCCAATCTAAACAGAGTTGCCATGAGTGTTATTTTTTTTTAATTTTACCTTTAATGGTTACCCATGTGTTTGTGTGCTTGTACAGGTTATGATGCAGAAATACAGCTTGCGGTTGATGCTCTGCAACAGATCCTCCAGGTTCAAGATGCTCTGTGCACAATGTCTCAGGATACCACTTATGCAGGCAAATAAAGGAGTCCAAGTGTAAACGCCTTGAAAATCAAAAAAACCCATAAACCCTGTGACGGTGGAGCCCCCAGAGAACACGTATAGTGTATGTATTATATTGTAAATGTAAAGTTTTTTTTACATTTTGTTATCCCGAGGTCCCCCTGCGGGGTGTGCGACTCCAGGGGTAACACCCAAGAAGGTGGATGGGAACGTTCAAAACACTGTACGCAAGAGGAAGACCCCAGCGTCTAACGACAGAGTGCCTACTAAGAATGGCTCCTCACGCTGGGAAACCACAAGTGTGTTTTTGGAAACTGTAGGGCAGATTAATACAATCCTCAGTGTGTCTCAAACCTCTTTCACCCCTGCGGTATAGCGGCTATAACAACCCCTAATATGTATTTAGCTATCTTTACATCCTAGGGTCATCATATAAGAGCTCTGGAGGAGTCAGTCACCGGACTAAACGCTCGAAGGCGTCTTTAAAGGTCAACAACGGGGCCGTTCAAAACCCCATGTCACTAGCCGTATTCGTGAACACCGCAGGACCCAAGAACCTACAATGCAGCGGTTCTACAGACACCAGTGATGACCCAGGTACAGCTCTTTACTACAACACATCAACCGCCGTAAAGGGCATGTCCAATACCGCGAACCCCTCTACACCACCTACATCAGGGCAGCGACTTAGACACTCTGACATTGTCATGCACACCCAGACACCCCGCAGCTTGTACCCTGTGAAACCGCAGCTGGGACCCCTAACCAATGCATCAATCCTAAAATAAATCGCCTGTCTTTAAAGAATAGTAAGAAGTTGCAAACCCCTGAGCTATAGGCCCCGCCTATAGACCTGTCTTTTAAAAAAGTTGTTAAGGCTCAGCCTACACCACCAAGCCCTCAACGTTCTAAATGTTCAACACAATCGGAGTCTAATATGGGGGGCATGTCAGCGATCTACCACCAACAAGCAGTGTAACGTTCCAGCACAGTCTTTGTGGCACAGCCTTTGAAAATGAGCATCAAATAGAGGATCCTTATTCCCATTGTATAGGGCTTCTAAAGGCGTTATCTGGTACTCCAGGGGGCTCTGAAGCCATAGCAGCGCCCCATGACACTTCTAATGTGTCCCCCTCAAGACTGCAATCAGCAGGAATGCAATCATCATCACCCACCCACAGCACTTCTGATGCATCCGAGGCCCTGAGTTATTACGATAAGCATTTAACCTCATCATGTCTGTTGTCGCCAGTTACACCACCGGGGGCGTACGACCCCACCAGCCCTGCATCAAGTGCCTGTGCACAGTGGTCTTTACCATCCTCCTCAATATACCCCGCCAGCAGTATAGGGTGTAGCGGATCACAAAGTCACAGTTTAGGACCACGTCTAGCGACGACCAGGCCTCTCAAACCCCGGGATGCTCACATTGGAACCCTGTTTTTACGCCCTGCGCCAGTCCGCCCGCTCAGAAAGAGGGTCACAATGTTAACCAGGGTTCTATAGCCGAAGCTCCTCAAGGGGGTGTCACTCATACACATAAAGTCTCAAATATTGACCTAGAAACCGGCCCTATGGATCGTACTAGAGTCCTGGACACCTATATAAAAGAAATACATCAGTCTGTTAGACAGTTAAAATTCAGACTATAGACTCTAGAGACTTTAAAACTGGGTAAGAACTGTTACAATACTGGGGCCTCCAGAGCTAGCGTAAGGGCTTTAATACAGGGGTTGGCCCAGTGTAGAAGCACGGTGGTCCAAGCTGATTTAACAGTTGCGGACATGTGTAACATACCCGCGTGACTATGCATGCAAACCGACCTGGGGACTGAAAGACCCACCTTTACTAATACTACTTTCCTTAGGTCTAAATATAAAAAGAAGACCCAGTATTTGCTCAGTAAAGCTCTAAGGGTTTTACAGGCGCTAAAATCTCAAAAGCAGTGCGAGTCACCACCTAACGGTTTAAAACATGTTAAAATAGAACTCTCAACACTTCAAACACATCCCATAAGGCCTCAAAATATAGAGTTAGGAGTTGCTAAGGGCAATTACAGGTCCTCAGGTGTGATGGTCAGACCCGGCTCAGCCCAGAACAATCTGAAGGATCACCACCCTTATAAGGTGAAAGGTCAGGGTCACCACTTGTAAGCCCCCAAATGTTGTTCAGACAGGCTGTGGCCGGCTGCCAAAAACCAAATGGACCTGTAAGAAACAGAAGTGGACTGGTAGTGCTAGAAACCGCAAGCTTTTAATAAGGAAGCTAAAGAAAGCTAGACTAAGTGTTACATGAAGGTATAAAAACACATCTACAGCTAACCTTAGTCAACTACCTGCGGATGATACCCCGGGGGGCCCTCCAACCACCAACAATTCTCCTGCTGAGGCTTCAGAACAGGTGTTTATGGAAAGTGTGAGACAGTATAGTCGCATTGTAGAGCAGTTTAATGCCAAAGAGCGTTATGAGGAGTTTAGGTTTGTTAACCTTGACCGCTCTGATCATGGTGTTATAGCTATACATCAGGCAGTGCAAACACTCATAGAACAATTGTTACAAGATATGGGGCCTAACCTTAGATGCGTTTTCAAGGGCAGGGTCTCAATAGTCCTCTCTTCACCAGACGGTCGTCTCGAGATGTGTTTGAAGCTGTGACGTTTCTAGAGAACCTGTCTAAGCTTTTACAGAGCAAGGCCGAATTACTGGCGTACGGGACCTTTAGAATCATCGCCCTCATTGTTAAGGGCCGTGAGGGCGGTGCTTCCAGAACCTTAAAGAGCGTCATATATTGTAAAATCATCTGTAAAAAATGCCGCTGGTTGCTCGACTTTAACACCGGCGGTACCAACATGTGTCTGGCGGCAAGCATTGTGGGGTTGTTGGTGGACCGGGCCACCCCAGACAATGTCATTATGTCTATTGCGGTTGCCGCCCATGAGGTGCTTTAACTACATCTAGACTGGTTGGTTTTGGGGACCTGGGTCTTTCTGAGAACCATTTTGCTGTTACGGTAAAAGTTCTGTACTACAGCGGTTCTTGGAAGTACTTCACAACCAATGAACGTGTCAGAAACAAGACTGTTTATGTGCCACATCATGAAAACCACTTTTACGGCATCTTGAACCTGAAGGGTTTTCTAGGAGCCAAGAGTGTGTGCGAACACTGCGACCACATATACAACAACCGAACCAGACACCAGTGTGAAATGCACTGTAAAATGTGTCAGAGGGACGGGTGTGTCGCCAGTGACACTCAGAAGGTGAACTGTTCGACGTGCAAGATGTTCTGTCGATCACAAGCCTGTTCGAATGTGCATATAAACCTCGCACAGTGTGTCCGTAAATCATATTGTGGAGCTTGCGGTCGTTACAAGGCCGAGGACCACGACTGTAAAGGTATGCAATGTCCCCGTTGTAAAGCATTTTTTATACCCTGGTTGTCGCATGAATGTTACATGCTCATAGGACACCCCCAGAGAAAAACAGAAGACTATATCTCACTCTATATAGAGTGTACGCAGGAGACAGGTGTGCACCAGCCTAACTACATTTACGCCAATCATCTAACATCCAATGAAAACTGGGAGTTTGAAGGCCGGTCTTGCATGAACGATTTCCTCAACACGTCCATGCAACCAAAATACTACGAGTATACAATGTTAGCGCACAACTCAAAAGCGTACGGCTCGTTCTTTATTCTCTGGGACCTGATTTGTGAAAAGTTGGCTGTGGACCTCATCACTCAGGGTTCCAAACTGATGTTGTTAAAGGTTGTGCCTTTTGCAATTAGATTCATAGACACCTTGAATTTTTTGCCCATGAATTTGAGCAAGTTGCCAAAAGCCTTTGTTTTTGAAGGCTGTAAAGGTTATTTCCCTCACTTTTTTTAACACTCCACCTCGTCTATTCAGTGGCTCATGTACGTTTCGGAGAAAGAGAACATCTTCATCCAACATGCATTGCAGGGTGGTGAATACCGCCTGGGCCGCTACCACCTAGACGGGTATGCGCTAATTAACGGGGTGCCAATTGCCTTTGAGTTCAACGGTTGTTTTTATCATGGTTGCCCGTGTTGTTACAAGCCCCATGAGTATAATAGACTGCAGGGCACCACATTTGAACATCTGCACCGTAGTACTCTGGCCAAGGCGCAGTATATTGAGAACAGTGGTTTTGCTTTGAGAAACCTCTGGGAACACGAGTGGTTAGACGAATTAGCAAAAGATGTTGAACTGAGCGCCTTTATTAAGAGTCGCCAGTTACCAGAACCTCTGGAACCCCACGACGCCTTATTCAGCGGTCGTACAAATGCTATACAACTGTACCGTGTCGCTGGTGAGGGTGAGAAAATACACTACTATGACCACCAGTCTATATCCCTATGTGAACAAAGTGAAGTTGTACCCAATGGGGCATCCTAGGATCATATACAGGAACTTTAAGCGACTCAATGAATACTTTTGGCTCGTTAAGTGTCAAATTCACCCTCCACGGAAGCTTTACCTCCCAGTACTTCTGTACAGAGTTGACGGCAAGCTAATGTTCCCACTATGCTGAACATGAGCTGAAAGTAAACAGACCAGCGTGTGTACACATAGTGATGAACAAAGGCTGCTGGAGGGGACCTGGTGTGCCATCGAGGTACAAGCAGCCCTCGAGAAAGATTACCGTTTTGGTAAAATACTGGAGATTTGGCACTTTCCACACACCACAACTCAACTCTTGAGTTCATCAATCTGTTTCTCAGAGACAAACAGGAGGCATCGTGGTATCACGACTGGTGCAGTGATAAACCCACAAAACAAAAGTATATTGCTGATTACCATGCTCACGAGGGTATTAAATTAAGACCTGAGTTCATTAAGGTTAACCTTGCCAGACGGCCAAGCTCTGTCTTAATTCCTTGTGGAGTAAATTTGCACAGAGCACACATCTGTCAAACACATTCATCGTCACACACCCCAACGAGCTTTTTAAATATCTATTTGCCCCGCCTTATGACGTGTCCAGTTATGAATTTATAGACGATGAGACGGCCGTTCTATGCTGGAAATACACCAAAAAGTACCCCACATCCTAATATAAACATCTTCACAGCGTGCTTCACAACTGCTCACGCTTGTCTACAGCTTTACAGATAGTTGGATAAGCTTCAGGAATGATGTTTGTACCATGACACAGACTCCGTTATTTTTGTTAGTAAAGAGGGGGATGAAAATCCGCCGCTGGGTGATTATCTAGGTGATTTGACCAGCGAACTCGAAAAGAATGAGTACATACTTGAATATACGTCCTCAGGGCCCAAGACCTACAGTTACAAAACCTCTAACAACAAGGTCTGCATCAAGGTCAAAGGCACTTTAAACGTTAACAACACGGTTAAAATACATTTTGACAGTCTGAAGGGACTGGTGCATGAGTACTATGCATCGAGCGACCATGAAAATAGCAGAGCAGTAGTCGTAAATCACCGCAGCATAGTCAGGTCCAAAAGGAGGTGGGAAATTACAACACAACCGTTGTATAAAACACTGCGCGTAGTGTTTAATAAACAGGTCCTTGCTGAGGACTACAAAACGCTACCGTACGGTTATTAAAAAACATTAGCGTGACGACCCCTTCTCATGCGTTCTAGCCGGCCCCTCAAATAGCGGTAAAAGTTATTTTATAAAGAAACTGCTTGAAAATGCTCCCGGTGTTTAATCTCAGACCCCTAACAACATTGTATGGCTTTATTCTTGCTGGCAAGATCTTTACACAGAACTCTCCCTAAAGTTCCCACACATCAGGTTTATAGAAGGCATCCCTAATAACCTCAACGACGACGACTTGTTACCTAAACACCTTGTAAAAATGGTCGCTGTGGATGATCTCATGCATGAAGGAGGTGACCACCCCGTGTTTGAGAGAGCATTTACTGAATATTCACATCATCGTAACCTGAGTATATGCTACATCGTGCAGAACTTGTTTTACAAGGGCAAAAGCAGTCGTCTATAACTCTCAACGTCTCATACTTGCTCTTATTTAAAACCCCCCACGACAAGCTACAGATAGCAATTATAGCTAAACAGATGTACCCCGGAAACATCCAGTTTTTCATGGAAACTTTTAACGATGCCACCGTCAAACCCCATGGTTATTTACTGGTCGATTTACAACCCGACACTCTAGAAGACTACAGACTATGCACCGGTATTTTCCCCCCGGACTTTCCAGTCACTTACATACCTAAAATAGCCCCCAAAGCTTATAAAAAGACCCCTTAAAAAGACTTTTATAACATTTATACTCTAAACCTTGTAATATATGGTCACCACAATGTCTGCGCGGCTACGGAGGAATTTAGACCTCCTAAAAATGCTGGTCACAGTCAGCCCCATGAAAAGAAAAGCTATCCTATGCACTGCCTCGGACGATTTAGTTGCGGCCATTTAAGAAATACCCCTAAACACCCTAAAAGGTAATGTTCCGTTATCGACGAGCCAGTTCAGTGTGACGAAGAAGAAGCGGCACATTATTAAGAAGCTCAGCAAAAAAAAGGAAACTGGTCAAACAGTCAGGAGGCTTTATAGGTTCCCTGTTGGGTATAGCTATACCCTTAATAACAGTGTCAAGGACATGATGGAGCACTCCCAAAAAATGTACCTTGTGCCACGCCATCAGCTCGATGCTGAGATCAAAACCATTTTGAACCTAACCAATTTAAAACCACACGACAAAGCGGGGCTTTACTCAGGAGCACTTTAAAACTTTTTACAGTATTACAAGCAACTGCACGATGAAAAAAACAAACTAACGCTGTACACCCCTGCAGAGGAACAGCTGGCAGCTGACCCAGTAGCTCCTCAAGACCTTGGACCCTCACCCACCACAGACGCTTTTGTCGTAGACCTTTTAAAAAATATAAGTCAGAAGTACAGAGGGGCTGCTCAAATGTTGCTCCGTAAAATGGCTGCTACTAAAGATTTGACCTCTTGGGACAACAGGGGTGAAATAGTTTACAAGGGGCAGCAGGTTGCTGGATCACACATGTATGATCTGGTCAGAGGTCTCATGCACGGTAAAACCCTATTGACACAAGACGCTCCTAGAGGTTGGGAGCAGTTCCTAAGCACCGCTGCGGAACTCAATATCCCCTCCACGATGATCGGTAACGCCGACCATCGGTGAAGGCCTGAAAGTTTGAAAGGTTCCGGCCCTGGTGTTTTTACCAGGGGACCGCTATTGCCAACATCACCTTTCTACCCGCAGCTAACACCGTCTGGGAGCGCTGGCGCTCTATAACTAGTTCCTAAAAAGAGACTGTTCAGAATGGACACCTAGTTACCGCTCTAATGTAATCCCGAAATTTGAACCAGTGTACAGTATTGTTAAAAAAGGTTTGCATGTCATAAGATTTTTAACTGTTTCTAATAAACACGTTTAACATTTCATCAGTAGTCCGACATTATTTTTTTAATGGTTTTAAAATGTGTGATGGGAGATAAAAATGCACAGCCTGTTTTCAGGTTACTTTTTTTATTTTAGACAATCATCAGTACAATAGAAACTTTACAAAGCCTTACACCTTTGGCATACACCATATTCTGTTTTAACAATGCTCGATAGTGGCCTAGTCTTTTCAGTCACATATTTCATAACAATACAGTACGTTGTTAAACTGTCAAACACTATAACCTTGTCTACATCAAGAAACAGCCCAGTGTATACCGCCCTTGTAATGCGGGTCAGTGTTAAGGACTAGGGTGCAGAGTCTTTCAGGGCCTATCTTTTCAGGTATTCCATCGCTCGGAAATACACCTAAAAAGTATTTCTTAGCATATCTACGTCTACTTAAGAAGTCACGTATCTCAGTAGTGTCCATTTTACAAGCTTTTAATGATAGTCAAACATAAGTTGGCGGGCATGATTGACCTGAATAACGCTGTCAAATACAGAAAATACAGCCATGTTCACATTGTTCGCCAAAGCCTGTGTAAAACGTATTTCAGCTTTTAGATTTCCATTTCTGATCAAACTGTAGTGGTCACCATCTTCCATATCCGGCGTCAGGTCGAACGCAAAAAACGTATAGCCAGCCCCATACCCCTCTCTTGAAACAATGACTCTTGAGTCCCGCAGATGTTTCCCCGTTATCGAGACCAGTCTGAGATATTCCCTGACAAAATTGGATGTTCCAAAACTCGGAATGAATGGTTTTGCGGGGATAACATTGCCCTCGTTGACCAGTGTGGCACAGTTGATATCGTAGTATTTGAAGTTGAAAGGGTTTGTGGTATAGAGTCCACTAAAAGCTGTATTGTCCACAAACCTGATGATGATGAGTTTCGGTAACTGGCCCAGAAATAGGTTCTGCTGCTGCGTCAATCTAGTTCCGGCAGAGATGCTGAATATCTTCAGAGCCACTCTTTCAATGGTGTACTTTGAGTTCGATAGTTGTAAAGCTTCAGCATGGGCCAGTCTGACACTCAGTGACACTTTCACTCTCTTTATAAACAGACTCGTGGACAATATAACCAGTTTATACTGTTCCGCTTCGCCGCTGATGAGAAAGAATGCATCCTTGTTGCGGGTGAGTTTGATCTTAAGATCTATACCGTTGATTAGAAGCTTATCTTGGAAGAAAAGGTCTGAATGTATGTGCCCCAGGAGATCAAATTGCCTACTGCCGGCTGCAAAGCTGGCTCTTTTTTTTAAACCAGTGTTGGAGCCGTCCAACACCGTGTCCTCAAAATGCACTTCAGTATCTTTGTAGAAGAGTCCCGCCTAAAGCTGTGTGTCCAGGGCTTCGCAACTGTAATTTAGAATACTCTCTATGTATGCCTTGTAGGCGTACATGTTATCACTCTGCGTGACGAGTCGATCCTCCGGGTTAATGTCCACTTCATTAAACATGGTTGCGATGAGGTATGCGATCGGCGCCACTTTAGCATCATCCTCGATGTTGGTGATGTTTGCTTTGGTTATTTTACATACGAGGTGTAACAGGGTGTTGTTGAGATCCAGATACATATCCGTTGACCCTGATACATAAAACTCTATCGGCGCCAGAAGTGTCAGAGCGGCTAGAGGTGATACTTCCAGGAACAAACTGTTCTTGATGCTAGTCTGTGTGGGTTTAAGTGAAAACAGATCTAGCTCTGAGTTGGCACATTCACCCGAGGCACAGTGTACGACGGCCATAGCGGCTTTAAAAAATATTTGCACTAGAAGGCAACCTCTTCTTCTTCTTGGAAGATCTCCTCCATCTTACGACTCTTCTTTTGTGTGGGTCTTTTGAAGAAGTCCTCAGTTTTTTATAGGACATTGGTGGGCCCCTACGCCCCGAAACCCTTCGCCTCCTTTTAACAGCAGCGTGTGCCTTGTACAGCAACCCTGCTCCTTCCTGGGGTTGTTTATTCATGCGCTCTGCAACAGCTGACGTTACAGAGCCCACAGTGTCATGGGCTATGTTCGAGGCAGCGGTTTTAATGTGAGGTTTTGCAATTTCGTATCCCCGTCTCAAGAACGGCATGGCTCTTCTAAAAAAACTCCGAAAGAAGCCCCCCAATCCAGCACCGTACATAACGAGGGCCCCTTGAAAGTAGGGCAGTGGACTCCCATAACCCGTCTGAACCCTATAATAATCCCTGTATGTTTTCATAATGACCATTGCGCCTGCCAAATAGTCACCGTCAAAGCGTGGCCTTAAATGAAGCTTAACAATAACTTTCCTGTATTTAAAGGCCACCGGCTCTGATTGATCATCGTAGATCATGATGGTTATAGTGTCAAAATGGTTTTTGGAAATTGCCATGTAGTCGGTTTGTGATGTTGTATATTAACCATTGTGTTATTTTCCCCCTTCACAGGAACCCATCTCAACAACGGCGAATAACTATCACCAATCCTCTGTGGTTCTACGATGTCGATATACACGTAGAGTGTATGAAATCCGCCGTTAATATCAGGGCACGTAGGGTCTGGATCAACCTGCCTTTTTACATGTTGTACAGTCCCTAAAACTGAAGGCAATTTACCTGAACAGTTAAACACTGTAATGAGCTCCGAGGCTTTAAGAAACACTTTTCTTCTAACGTTATCCGACACCAGATGTATATTCGCATATGTTTCAATGCTGCCTATAGATTTGTTGATGGCGTCGACCACTGAGGAAACAGTTGGGTAATAGCCATGAGGAAATCCCACATGGATCCTCAGAGGGTCCTGCTCACGCTTTATACTAAATTTAGCCTTGTGCTTTGTAAATGTTCTAGGGTACTGTATCTCCATTAGGGCCACCTCCCATGGTCCTTTCAAATCCACAGGTTTCGCCAGTTTCACCGTATAATTAGAAATCTGATTGCTGGGGAACATACCCTTCGAAGCGTTGGACAGCAGCATAATATAAAAAGGTGCGTTCTCCATTGCGGCGCTTACAGTGCAGCCTCACACCACATGCAGCAAGCTGTCCAACACCCAACTGTAAAATTTCTCAGGCCACCCCAGCCTTTTGACCAACGCCTGTCTCTTAGCTCCGGTGCCTTCCCTTTTCAGAACCTTTTCAACCTTTTACACCCTGTTCGAATCGCAAGGCACCTTTTGTAACTCTGTCCCAGCATAGTCCTTCCACTTGTAAATATATACCCCTTCTTTAAGCTCCACACTTTCCACTATGAATATCTTATCGCTGAAGGTCTGTTGGTAGCCTTTGGTGAAAACACCCTTCAACTTTGAAACCCTGACATGATCCCTTTCTTTTAAAACTGGTTTCTTGACCCTTGATGCAAGTCGACTGCCATACACAGTTCTCCACACCTTTAACAAATTATCAGCTGTTACCTCCACCGGGGCCATTTTGATTGTTCTATGGTAACTGGCGTTATAAACATCTATAAAAGCCTGTAGAACATCCACGTATCTGTAGGTATTGTTGGCTGTGAAATATCGCCACATCTTTGATTTTAAAGTTCTGTTAAAACGCTCTACAACCTCCGCTTTTACCTCTGTATGCGTTACAAAATGTTGAACAGCGTGTTGCTTTAATAATTTCTGGAAAGGTTTGTTTAAAACTTCCTTCCCGCCGTCTGTTTGTAGTTTTTGAGGTACTCGACCTCTCGCAAAGATGTCTTCAAAGGTGGCTGTGACGCTGTTACCACTTTTATTGTTTAAGGCCTCTGCATAGGCATACTTGGACAATACGTCTATGACTGTTAATATATACAGCACACCGTTGTTATGTTTTGCTGGATCTTGAAGACTGATTATGTTCGCCTGCCACTGATAATCTAGCTGCGCGCCAACGGCTGTGGCCCACCTCTTAAAACGTCTCCTGGCTGGCTTGTGGAGTGAATACGCCTCTTCCCCCGCTAATCAGGTCTTCACCATTGAGCGGTTTAAAGACTCGTTTTTAACTTTCGCCCTTCTAAATAGAGCTTCGCTGCCGCCGAAACTGCATAGTAATAAAACCTCCTTAAAGCAGCCCCTGCCATGTTGTCACACACAGCAACCACAAAATGAAAGACATTTGTTTTGTGTAAGCTCGTTTTATTAAACATAAAAAACATAAAAGACTGCTGGTCACCTTAAGGTCATATGACGGCGTATACATAGCATGACACATGTTACACAAATTACTCCAAGTTATTCCTTTTATAAGGTCTCAGCTGTGTTACAAGCTTTGATATTTTTATAGCTATACTATCAATAGCTCTAGACATGACCTCCCGCTCCCCCCGCCTATAACTCTGGACGCTCAGGATGCTGACAGCATTAAGCAGTTCATACAGTTCTAGGTCGGACAGTATAGAACCTTTATTTGTGAAATAACCTTCAGTCATGAGCTTCAAAGCACTGTGTAGTCCCATCATTGGTGAAAGTCTTAACTCACACGTCCAGTCTCGGGCCGTGCTCCAGTATTTCTCCGCTGCGGGTAACCACGCGTTGATGCACCATTTGGCTATACACACCGGACTGTTGCACTGCACTGCAGCACAGCCGCCAGTTCCGTAATGTTCAGATAGCGCAGAGTCACAGGGTGTATTTCAGCTATTCTCTCTTTAACCAACACATACATCAATCTCCTGATACAGATGTAGCCAGGGTGTAACTCATAGACATCTTGCCCCGCGACACTCTGATTCTCGTCCTAAAAGTGAGTAAGTATGGAGCGTTAAGTAACACCGTTATGGTCTGTTGTCCAAGACCGCTGTTTTTATTTATTTATTATTATTATTTTCTTTTTTTTAAAACAACTTTCTGGGGGCTAAAGACGTAATTCTTGTATTTGTGATATGTATTATAAAAATAGATCTTTCTATGACCCTTTTTACAACCTATATACCTTGTGCGGGTCTAAACAACTGCATATGTTTTGAATTGTTCTGGCAGTGTACGACTCGTATAGGCAGTCATGAGCCTCCTGCTGTGGCTCATTAATTTTATGCCCATAACACAGGTTGTAATAGTCACATTTAACACATGTGTTCAAAAACAGCTGCCGCAAAACCTTTAACAGGCCATATGGCGTCGTAGGGCACGCCTGGCGTTTCCTTTTCATAATTGGTGCTAATGTAAGTGCAGACACATTTCATACGCTGCTCTTTGTTCTGGCTTGTAATACTTTCAGACTATCTGGAACAGCATAAGCAATAAAAAGTTACATTGTTAACCTTTGGCGTAGACTCCTCTAGTGCATCTCTTTCGGTAGTTGTTTGCTACGGTTCAAACAGAAAGGTAAGAGACATACTATTAGTTAAAAGAATGAAAACGATGTATACAGGATATTTGTCCATAGAGTCTTTACTAACCTTAACATTTTCGCCATCCTCTTCGGCGCCTCTGAAATCTTGCGAGTCGCACAGGTCCATTGGTGTATAAGTGACTTCGGATTTTACAGTTGCTGGTTGCATCAGGATGGCCTCTGGATCTGGGTCCTCCTGAAAACCCATGTCTTCATAGATCGGCGAATTTGGTGGTGCTACACTTTCTTCAACATCTTCATTGTCGTTGAAGTTGATTGCATCACTTAGTTCATCTTTCGAGGCTTTGCTGTCGCTGCTATCAACCTTGTTGGGTGACACCAGTTGCGGCACATCCTTGAGGCTGAGCTTTTCAAATCGTTGGCAGAGTTCCTCGTGCAACCCTGTGACGTCGGAACCACCGTTTTTAGGAGGACTCTGCTGTGCATTCTCATCCATCACCACCGGTGCGAGGGTCCAATAGTATCTACTGATGGGGTTCTGGAATCCTGAGGCCGTGGCTTTTCTGGCTATCGGATTGTATCTCTTCATGTTGCCTAGACACCCTATTCCAACGCTAGATCACGGTTTGACATGTTGCTCTAACCAGCACTTATATGTATTCAGCCGTTCAAAAAGGGCGTATGCCTCTACAACCCATAACTATCACATGCTCACATTGGCGGCTCTGATACGTTGCCGAGTTACATGTGGTGCTAACCACATGTCACGGCTTTTGCATCACTTGACCATTCCCTCTTTTTGGACCGGGAGGAGGTCTGGCCGGCCCACCACTTCGCAGCCCTGTGAGGGGAGCCCCAAACAGTCACTTGGTCTGACATGTCTGACATATACAGATCTGTCCTCTTAGGCTCTGAAACTGCTTGCACAACACCAAAGCATTCATTTTACACAGTCCATAGACCATCACCCAGGGGCTAGGACCCAGGCATATGGCTAACATGTGACATCATGAGGTCACAAACCACGTAACACCTCTATACCCCATGTCACTTCCGGGGAGGATTCTCTGGGGCACCGGAAGTCCCCGTAACGGAAGTGACGTCACTTCTGGGGCGGGATAACTGTCACTTTACAGTTGATGAGGAAAGGTATCCCCTTATACTACTAACAGAACTATGGATGAAAAGGGCTGGTTGAAAGTCTCTACATCTATGTTATATGTATAATTTTAGTAAAATCAAAAATTCCTGGCTAACGTTAGACCTAGAAACACCTGATGCATTCACGAGTACACCTAATGCAGTCACGAGTACCTGATGCATTCACGAGTCCGAATCTCTACACCTATGTTATATGTATAATTTTAGTAAAATCAAAAGGTCCTGGGTAACATTAGACCTAGAAACACCTGATGCATTCACAAGAAAGCACAAATGGAAATTCCATTCAATTGGCAGAACGATAAATGATGGGCTATGATTAGTGTGGGGGCTATCTCCCAGACTTTCTGCCTGATTGAGACAAAGTGCCAAAGAGGGATCGTTGATGGTGTTGTCCTAAAAAAACAGACGAGGCAATGTGCCCCTAAAATGAGAGTACATTTCAGAATACAATCAGTAAATAAGGGTTGACTCAAAAAGAGCTCTAGATCAGTAAATTAGAAAAACATGATGGTTTATTTAAAATATTTAAGTACCATAGAGAAGGCAAAAATATAGTTGTCTCAATATACCTTAGTCGTAAATCATAAAATAAACCGCCGTAAACACACTTAACGTTTACAATAGATGTAGCAATAAGTAAAGTCAGGGAAATAGACTAAGGGCCTGATTTAGATCTTGGCAGAGGGGAATACTCTGTCCCAAATGTGACAGCTATCTTGTCTGCCATATTATGATACCATTATATCCAATGGAGATCATAATATGGAGGATGGGATATCTGTCACATTTGTGACGGAGTATTCCCCTTCGCCAAGATCTAAATCAGGCCCTAAATCCAGAGTGTGCAGCAAATCAATGGGAAAATTGGTCAGCATCCCCAGTACAGACCCACAGAATCATAATAAGGTCTGGTTCACCCCCCAAAACAGAGCTTTTTATAATGTATTTTTCAATGGAAAGCAAAGAAAATCGCAGTCATCATGGGATGAGTATATGTAACAATACATAGTTAAATCACAGTTCAGCTTTTTTAAACATCATATATTGCCACCCCACCAACACTATCTCCCTTAATGAATGATTGTATACGCCTTCTGGCATAATGTCACTAGAGGTGTTAGAACAAAGTTGATTACATAGACAATCAAAAGACTCATAAATTAATAGCCTACAGTGAGCGAGCAGGAAGGTCATTGAAAAGTAACTAAAGGCATCCTGTAGAGTTCTTTGAGTACAGCATGTAATCACAAAACAAACAGTGCACATTTTCCTGCATGCAGTATCAATGAGAAATAAACACACAAAGCACATTATGAATACTCCTGGGAACAAAAAGGAGTTGAAGCCTAGCTTGACCAATGCCAGGAAAACATAGTTCTCTACATCAGAGCATTGTTGTTTCAATTGCAAAAGATTCATGGTAATAGATAGGTATAATTCTAATTAGAAATTATCAAAAACTTTAGCAATTGGCTCATAAAGTTTCACTACAATGGAAAAGGGTAAGTCTGTTGCACATACTGCATGAACATGATGAGGCTAGCTAGATTGTATGTAATGAGATCAACACTTTTCTTCCAATACAGTGACAATCACATACTGCAGTGTATGTATATTCTGAGTTCTGTCTTGAATTAATATTTATGTCTGTGAAAAGGAAGTGTTTGAATTGTAAATATAATGCTGCATCTTTGAGCAATTCATTTTATATTTAACTTCAATTTTCTGCAAATTATTCTATTCTAAGTTAAGCGGTTACCCACTAGAATTTGTTGTGCTTTGAGACTGCATATGTGCTTTTTTTTCTTTAGAACAGCACCTGGAAAGACTTAGGCACATATTGGCATATTGGGCACGTCTTACCTCACATGAAATCAGAAACTTGGTTGATATGCCTTTATGTGTCCCTGGAATCCATAGTATTTGTTTTTGTGGAGACATTTTCTGGGATTTGTTAGCTGCGCATCATCGTTTCCAGTTATCATTTTTAGTTGTTTCAATGGTTGCTTGCCTTTGATGTATTTTATCAAATTATTGAAAGGGGTTCCATAAAACGTTTCTTTCTTTTCTAAATCCTCTTATTGGTCTGAAATGTGTAACACTTCTGTTTCGGTAAGCCATCACCAAAATTACAGAAGTCGAAATTCTGCTTCATCTATGCAGTAGCATGTTTATATTATTATTAATATCTGTTCAAATTCCCTGTCAATATGTCTGGCTACTTATTTATTTTCCCAAAGGGATGCATGGATCGGCTAGTCATAGGTCCACATGCTATTCATTCTAAAGAATATGAACTGGTGCCTCATTAGATGGGTGTACATACTTTACAAGGCATTGTATATGGACTCAATAAATTCAGTCTAAATATTAGTCAACATTGATCCGATTACAGGTCTGTAGATTTCTGAGACAATACAGAATGGTCAACGTGTTGGCCGTATTCTCACCCATTATTAAAGAAGGTCATCAACTGTTCCTAATCTCGGGTTAAAGCCATCCGAGAAGGTACAGAATTTAAGAAATGTAATTTATTGACCCTAATATTCAAAACCTGGATACTCATACGTGTGATCATTGTGTCTCAAAACTCCTTTGCTCTGCACTATACTAGCACAAAATAATTGTTACGTTCAAACGAAAATATACAGAAACATAATATTTGGGGAAAATGAGGTGTAGTACCATTGTGTTGGGAGTGAGACATCTTTCATTACGGTTGCTTCAGCCCAAGATATCATGGAACATTCGAGGGAATTCATTTTCATTTTAAGACAATAATAAAGGGACCTCCAAGTTATGAGAACAGGCTCGAGGAGCTAAAATATAAAAACACTGAGGAGAAGAAAATGTACTCGCTGGCGAACAGCGGTAAAACGTGCAACCTGTTTAGAAAGTATTATGAACTATTTGTTATTTGGAAGGCCTATGTTTCGAGAAAGTATGCACTTTAAGAGCTTTGAATAACGCAAAGTAACGTTGCGGTCCTGTTTTTGCCTTATATCGTCTAATCTCTTTCTCTGTGACTTCCAAGGTACAAAGTAGTACATATTGGAAAATTACCAATTAAAAATAAAATCTTAAAAAATCGATACGAAAAGTCAGCAAGACAAAATATTTCCACCATTATGCACTATTCATTTAATATATTTAGATTAATTCAAGTATAGTGCTAAAAGAGAGTAAAAAAGAAGAACAAAACAATTGCAAAAGGCACTATTTTCCACGAAATATGATTCCTATAAACACAATTGTGGCACACACAGAAAAAACAGGCCATTCACCGGAACAGTGTATGTTTACGATTGAGGCTATATGGCCCCACAAAAAACGCAGCACAATCACATCTATTGTGACACCTTGCTTAAAGCTTGAAATAATGAAACACATAAGCTAGTGCCCCGCTGCTTCCACTCTGACCGGGCAGTGAATACCATGAGTGGGATCTCACGAGTGCTCGCACAGGAGCAGGGCATATCAACTAGAAGACTATATTATACTATATTATATTCATGAGTAGCTCGCTGATTCACTGCATATTTGCCAACTCTCCGAAGATCTCCCTAATGTTCAAATAATTTTATTGTATTTAATTATAAAGGTATAACTTCACAGAACTTAGCGATACATGGTAAGGTTGGGCATTCATAACAGTGGTATTGTAGCATAGGGGTACAGGAATCATACACAATGTTACATTCCTTTGCATGATGCATGCTGAAGTACATGTTGAATTACATAGACATTTCTCTGTAATTAGTAATAGTACCCTGTAGCAAAAATGTGTTACCTTATGGATACTTATGGCCAAAATAAGGGGCACTCACATCGATATCCACCATCATGACAGGAGGAGAGAGTACTAAAATGGAACATTTTATTCACTTCATTACTAGGAGATAATAGTATTGCTTCTGCGTTGCCAAGTTGTGTATGCTGACGAGTCAGTGAAGCACAGACATAAGTGAACAGTGTAAGTGGGAGGGTGGTGAGTGAGTGAGATAGCCAATATATGGTAGTAGTTTAGTTTATGACCCAGTGAGTGGTATAGACGATGATGCTCCTTTTGTAGTATTCTTTCCCATAGACATATCTAAGCTGTGCCATATTGTACTAGATATACAGGGCAAGGTTTGAGCTCTAGATTGTAGGGAATGGCCTCCTCTGAGATAAGAAACCCATGCCCACCAGGTGCGATGGGAGAGGGACTTAAATAACTTTAATTTAGAGAAGATGACTTTAATGAAATGGTAAGAAGAAGATCCAATAAGGCCATATAATTAGTGTTAAGGTTCAATGTATTTTCAGCAGCCCAGGGGCCAAGGGTTACCATTGGGAAATTTAGAGTTATAGGTGTATTAAAATGGCAGATATCTTATCTTGTATTGATCGCCAGTAAGGTTCTAGAAGCTTACACCGAAAAAACTTATGGTCATGAGAGCGGGTCTTTAGGTTACAGTTCCAGCAAACATTGCTATTTCGTAGATGTAATTTATGTAATCTCATTGTAGTCCAGTGTAAGAGATAAATTGTAAAATAAAATAGACTTTATCAGGGAAAGAGACATTTTGTTTGATAGTGAGAGTTAGCTAATCTTTTGCCAATTTTCATCAGAGATGTGATTAATACTTCCACGCTAAACTGTTTAGACCTTTTGGTTAACAAGGCCAAGGGTTGTGGAGTTTGTGAGTCCAATAGAAATTTGTACATTTTGTAAGTAATATGATCTGAGTATTAGCACATCTTAAGTTGAGACTGCAAGGAAGGGTGTTTATGTATTGTGAGCTTTGACAGTTTCACCTTTATTTTAAGAAAACTGTGGAAGTCTAGGTTTGAGGGGCATAAATATCAGTAAAGGTCGAGAAAGGGTGCAGATTGCTGGTATTGTCGTTTAGGTCTTTGACTTATCTAATTCCTTTGGAAGCCCAATCAGATGTTATTTGTGTTGTACATTCCATCTTGAGTTTAGAGTTATGCCAAAGTGATGCCCATCTGGAGTTCTGGATCAACACCGGGAACATTTTATCTAGAAGCTTGAGAGCGTTAGTAGTGTCTGTAAATATTTGTTGGTAAAGAGATGGTAGGAATTTCGTCATTGTCGTAAAGGATGTAGGACTAAAGGGAAAACAGATCTCCTGTTAAATCTCAAGCCATCTAGGAGTGTTTGTTGTTACTGGAAGTAGCAACACCGCACCTTGGGATGCTAAGAAGGCAGTTTGGTAAAGATCGTAATATGGATAGTTACAGCCTCCCCTGAGAGTAGGTCTTTCTAAGCGCTTTGAATGAAGTTCTTGCTCTTGTATCACTCCAGAGAAATTTTGAGGTTAGTCTATCGATTTCCAGGAAGAAAGATGGGGGAGAGTTTTAGTAGTAGCATGGAGAATATGTAATTAATTATTGCCCTTGCACCACTGTGTGTCACATCCATTAAGAATATCCTGATGAGCTCCAGACACCAGCCCTGTCAGAGGTATGTGGAGAATAAAGCCACCACAGTGTCATGCAGGTAAGGATGATGTGTAAAACTACTGTGACCACTCTTCAACACTCTGCAGATGGCTAAAAGTGGACCCCAGACATCCACACATAAACATACTCCTATTCACACAGCACTGTGGAGGTACAGTCACCATCTGCCACTGACATCCAGCCCAATCTAGCTAATATAATACTGCAATATGTAGCTGAGATTCATTGGAAGTAGAGCTGTATTAGCTGGCTCCTTGAGTCAACTTCATCCTCCTCATCTTCTCCATCACGGTCATCCACCCCCTGAGATTCCACAGGTGGCAGTGAAGCATCCTCCTCTTCCAGTAGTGGAACATGTTTCATCAGAGCCAAATTTTGGAGCATGCAGCAGGCCACTACAATCTGACACACCTTGTCAGGGGCATATTACAGTGATCCACCAGACATGTGCAGGCACGGAATCTGGCCTTCAGGAGCTTAATTGTCAGCTCAATCACCCTTCTTGTGTGACCATGGGAATCATTGTACTGGTGTTCTGCATCTGTCCTGGGATTTCTCACAGGTGTCAGGAGCCACTGCATGTTTGGATATCCTGAATCACCTGGGAAGAGGGCTAAAAGGTAGTTAAAAACACACTTTGCTGCAATGCTAACAAGGTGACAGTCGTGTATGATTGCAGATCTGTGTTATGCACACCCACCTATTAGCCAAGCTCTCTCCCCCTGTAGTAGTGTCATCATGTGTGGCACACTGCTGTTCCTCAGTATGTAGGCATCATGGACAGATCCAGTGAATAGTGCAGCCACATGT
Source organism: Pleurodeles waltl (assembly GCF_031143425.1). Lineage (NCBI taxonomy): Eukaryota > Metazoa > Chordata > Amphibia > Caudata > Salamandridae > Pleurodeles > Pleurodeles waltl. Next base: position 1,217,173,830 of record NC_090440.1, read on the forward strand.
GAGATATACTGATATGCAAGACTGTACATTCAGTGAGTGGTAGTTTTTTTAATTCCTATACACCTGTTCATAGACTCAGGGGGAATTAAGGGTATGTGGGTGCCATCTGTGGCACTAATCACATGTGGTAAGTTGGCAATGGCCTGAAAATATGATTTCACAGTAGTGAGATCATGGCTTTGGGGAAACTGGATGTAGCTCTGCATGTGTCGTATGAATCCTCGGATGAATTTTGTAAGGATGTTGCTGAACATTGGCTGTGACACACCGGATGCCATGCCCAGTGTCAGCTGAATTTTGTAAGAATTTTGCTGAAGATGGCTGTGACACACCGGATGCCATACCCACTGTCACCTAAAATGACCCAGTTGCTAAGAGATGTAGGACTAATAGTACCTGCAATTTTGGAGGGGTGGCAAATGGGTTTCTAATTGCAGGCTTGATTTCAGGCTCCAATTGGTCACACAGCTCACAGGTTGTGTTACGGTTCAGGCGATAAGTGAAGATGATGTGGCACTCCTCCATGGTAGCCATATCAACCAGGGGTCTGTAGACAGATGAACCCCTCCCTCTCCACATGGGTTGGAAGCTATGTGGGTAAAAGGTAAATAGATGTTGTGTAGGACTGATTACTCTACATTCACCTCTCACATCCATTTCATGTGTATTCCACACACACTACAAAGTAACAGTCCCGAAGCAGGATCTAACCCTGAATGGGCAATGTGTCGTGATTGCTATGGATGGGACACTCAACAGTGTCGGCATACTTGCAACCATGATATGGGTATAGGCATTTGTCATGTCACCTCTGTTTCCCTGACGGTAGAAGAAATGGCACCATATACACAGCCTCTGTCCTGTCTGGGTAAACGTTTTGTACATAATATGGCAGCCTCCAGTCATACAGGTTGTGGAGAGGAAGTGACATCATACCCCTGGCGTATGTGGTCAGGGCGGTTTCCACTGCGGTGCGTCTGCTCATTGGATAACATTGCTTTCTACGGGTAACAGGGGCCAATCAAGATCACTGTCGGCAGTGATGGTGCACACCGATGCGGTCTACACCGCTATTTTAGTTTGCCTGTGCCACTTGACTCCTGCACCTCAAGACCGCCACTGCGTGTGCTGCTGTGTCCTGACTCTAGTCCTGGAAATGGCGTGGGCTACGGGGGAACGGAGCCGCCCTTCACATCGTTGGAGTTGGAGAAGCTGGTGTACGGGGTCCTTCCCTTGTACGCAAAGCTGTATGGGCGACCAGAGTACTAGGTGAGTGGTATTCATGGGTCCTAGGAACGTATGCTAATGCATGGGAGGGTTGTGCGAGTGACTGGAGAATTTGGGCATGAATATGTGAAGTGTGCCAGGGCGTATGTGTGTAGGCTCATGGATAGGTCTGAATGGAAAATGTGCAGGTGTTGTTGTGTCCCATGTGTTAATGGTGCACCTCCACTTACAGCTACCTTTTCCTCTGTGTGCTACATGCAGGTTAGCGGCCATCAGAAGAAGGGATACTGGCGAGCCATCGCCAAAGAAGTGCGGATCCTGGGGTTATACAGCCAGTGGAGAACCCACTGCAGGAAGCGGTGGGAGGACCTGAGACGCTGGGAATGGAAGACTGCAGAGGCCCAGCTGGGGACGGCCTCCCAACCAGGAAGGGGTGCCTGTTAGACCATGACACCCCTTCCATGACAATGGTCCACATTATGGCGGTGGCCAACCTGAGTTGGATGGCGCTTGAAGGCAACACAGCAGCCACAATGAGTACCACCACTGTTAACATTGCTTATTGTGAAATGTAGTTGGGTGCAAAACGGTGGTTGGCAAGTAGTGGCTGGGTGGTACTAAGTTATGTCCATGCAGGCTTCCCCCTTTCCTTCATTGGGATTGTGAATTCTGCTTAGAAGGGGTGGGTACTTTGCCATGTCTCAGGTCCCATGGGTGGCCTAGTGGGTCTGATGTCTGCCCTCTGGGACAGGACACATTGTGGTGGGACAGCATCCCTCTCCCTTGTTCAAACTCAACCTATTTGGAAACTAAGAGAATGGATGGTGATGTAGTTGGGCAGTGAAGTGTAGGTAGGTCAGTGTATTGTGGGAGCTAGAACACCACTCAGAGGTACCTACCTTGATGTAGTGGGTGATGTTGAGGGATAGTGTCTTGGACGGGTGGGAATGCATTTGTGGCAACATGCTATTCAATCAGGTATTGACAGCCTACATCCTTATTTTTTTCTACAGCCCACCTCTTTGTGTTCTCGTGTTCATGTGTGCAATAGCATCATCTGGCAAAGGAGCAAAGGCACAGGCAAGTGGGGATGCTGCTGCCCACGGAACCCAGGAGGCAGATACCACCGACGCCAAGGGGACCAATAGGATGGATGGCGAGGGGAGTACCACGGGGAGGCAACTACCAATGCAGGTAGTGATTCTGACAGCTCCTCTGATGGCAGCTCCCTGGTGGTGGCAGACACTGCTGGAATCACCAGATATACAGGATCTTCTGCCACCCCCCGTACCAGCACCACTGAGTTGCCTGTGCCGCTCACCCAGGAGGGTGGGCGTCTCCTTCGCTGCAGACACCTCTGCCCCTGCCCCAGTCAGTCCTGCTGCCCTCAATGAGGAGGTTATTGCCTTCCTGAAAACCATCTCTGTAGGGCAGACAACCATCGTGAATGCCATCCGGGGGCTGGCATCCCAGATGCAGCTATGCAATGCATAGCTGCAAGGCATTCACAATGCTATGTCTGGCCTACAGAGATCTTTTCAGGCTCTTGCCTCCTTTTTGACAGCAGCCAGTGTCCCTGGTTCTTCCGTCCCCCCTCCCACCTCCTCTACCCCTTCCAGTACCCTACTCCCTTCAGCCATCCCAAGCACACATACAGACAAGCATGCACCCAAGCCAACACAAGAAAGTCACAGAGGAACACAGGCACCACACATCCCACCACAAACAGGCACACACCCAACATCCAATTGCACACCACAACAGCCACTTCCCCCATTGTGTCAACCACCCCCTCCTCCCTGTCTGTCACCTCACAATGCACACCCGCATTCTCTGCACCCTCAGTCACTGCTCCAGCAACCATTCTCACAGCCCCCACAACCGCTGACATCCACTCATGCACCCCAGACACCACACCCGCAGTCACCACAACTTTCACACACACTTGCAGCATACTCACCAGACCTGCAGACACATGCAAAACATCCATATACACTAGCTGCCTGTCAACTCCCACTGTTTCCGCCCCTCCTCCAAGTACACGCAAACGTACCCACACATCCATGCAACAGCCATCCACCAGACATGAGCAGATGAAGCACGCACCTGCATCAACCAACAGCACGCCTACACCACGTACTTCCACTCCCTCTACCTCCACTCCCAAACCTCTCTCCAAAACCCCTCCATGTGCACCTAAGAAGCTTTCCCGTGTTGACCTTTTTGAACCCACTGGCCCACCCCATCTTGTCCCTAAACGCTGCCTTGCCCTCACCAAATCCATTCCTTCCTCATCTGTATCCTCCCCAGTCATCCCTTCACAGTCCCGTGCCCCTTCCCCAGGGTGGAAAAGGACATGTAGGACCCCACTCCCACCCCGGTCCAAGCCCACTCCCACTCCTTCCCAGGGCAAGTCCAAAACCCCACCCACTCCAAAACCTAAGCCAGGGAAGTCCCCACCCCCACCACCCCCTACCCCTGCTCCCTGAGGTGCCTGCTTGCCCCATTGATGCCCCTTCCCTCTGGAGGCCATGGTCGTGGTAGGAGTCAAGTAGGGGCCTGGTGGGCCCAACAGGACAATTTGAATGGACTGGCCCATGGCCTTGTCTGCACTTATTTTTCTGCCTCCAGTTTCTGGTTTAATATATCTGGCCAACCGACATGTTGGTGCAATGTTCTTCCGTAGTCCTGTGTTTTAAAGTAGGAGGCTTGTGCACACAGGTATGTGCTTTGCATTTTCTTGCTGTGCATGTGTCAGGTAAGTGTCTACCTGTACAGGTTGTGTGTACCTAGCTGGGGGTGTGTGCGTTGGGGTAGTGGTGGTGAGGGTGAGTGTGTGCGTGTGTGTGGGTGTGGTGGTATGTGTGTGGGATGTGTGAGGGTTGTTGGTGTGTAATGTCCCCTTCTCTCCCTTGTGTGCTAGGCGGCTATACTCACTGTTGTCTTCTTCGTTGGCGGTCACGGTCATGTAGGAATGTCAAAAGGATCGGCACTGGGAAGATTTCCAGTTCATGCTCCTTATCGGCCTTGGTGTCGTCTGTGTCCCTACGGTTGGTGTTTCCTTATGTATGGCTCGCGTCCGCCAGGCTTTGTGTGCCAGTGGTTCCACCCTTGAAATCTTGGTGGTGTGGTGTTTTGTATTACAGTGGGCAGGAAGGTCCTTTCCGCCAGCCTGAAGATGGCCGCTTCGTACCTCCACCGCCAGTGGGGCTGTCCAACACCGCCAGACTCATAATGACCACCTCAATGTCTTCTGAGAAGATAAGGAGATCATCTGCAGAAGCCACAGTTTTGCCAACTTTCTAGCCATATTTAAGACCTTTAGCGTCAGGTGTAATATTGATTAATTTGAGTAGAGGATTAATGGCAAGCAAAAAATAAAGAGGTGGAACCATTAATCCTGATGTTAGCTTTAGGGTTTGCATATAGCCCCATCAACATTTTAATGAAGGGGTTGCTGAGATTATGAGTTTCAAAAACAGCGTGTAGAAAAGGCCATGCTATGTTGCCAAATGCCTTTTCTGCATCAATAGCAAACACCACTGTTAGGAGTGAGGGGAAGTGGCCTTTTTTCTAATATATGTCAAAATGCACAAATGTTGTCTCTGTCTAGGTGACCTTTGACTGAGCTGGTTTGGGAGTTACAGATGAGGTTTAGAATGTAACTTTCTAATCTTTTAGCTAGTATCTTGGCGAAGATTTTTGCTTCCATGTTTAAGAGTGAGATGGGGCAAAAACATTTGGGATCAGACTGGTCCCCACCTTTTTTAGGGATGATTACTATTGTGGCCTCAGATGCTGTGCCAGAAACTTTCCCTTGGAGGGCAAAGTGCTCTATTGTGTTTTGGCGGTGCTTGATGATCGAAGCTGTGAAGATTTTGTAAAAAATAATGGGGAAGCCAACATGGGCGGGAGCTTTCGAGGATTTAATTGCATTTATTGCTGTGATAATTTGTTTGTTTTTATTGGTTTGCAAATCTGTCTGCATCAGAGATGGAAGACATGGGAAGCGATCTAAGAAATTCTAAACATTCAGATTTGTCACTTAAAGATTGTGGGGTGTAAAGTTTTTCATAGAGGTTTTTAAAGACCTCAAGTACTTTTTCTGTTTTGAATTTTTGGGATCCATCTTGGTCCTTGATATGTGAAATTTGGATACTCAGGTTGGTGGGTTTAAGAGTATAGGCTAGTTGTCTGCCAGCTTTATTGCGAAAGAGATGTTGTCTAGACTTTTGTGTATGGACACTGAGATATGCTCTTTTACTGACTATGGAATTGATTTTTTGATATCATCAAGTAAAGTTTTGTTATTAGTGTGTCTAAATTCTTCTTCATGTTTGAATTCAGTGCCTAAGGAGTGTAGAGTTGTTTTAATTTTGTCATTTTTAATTGACATACATTTAAAAATATGTCCCTTGATGGTGCGTTTAAATGCGTCCCACAGCATCACTGGGGAATTAACAGAGTTTTTATGTACTTTGAAAAATTATCTGTTTCCCCTCTGAGAAATGTAATATCTGATTCTCTTTCCAGTATTTCTGTGTTTAGGTAACACATTTTGTTCTCGGCATCAGGACTGATGTGGATAGACATGGGGATGGCCTCAGGATAATGGATGATAATCAGATGGATCCTAACATCTGACGTTGTTTTAAGTAATGAGCGGTCTATGAGCAGGTAGTCAATGCATGAAAATCTAGAATGTGGTAAGGAAAATAAAGTGAAGTCATTGCCTTTGAGGTGATGTAGTCTCCACACATCTTAAAGATGGTGTGAGGAGCAAAGATTCAACATTTGCTTATGAGCCTCAGGAGTTCAGAATTTAAAGGCAGATTGACGATCTAAGATGAGATCCACCTGAGAGTTAAAGTCCCCGCCTATTATCAATTTGGAATCTCGTGGAATTTCTGTTACTTTTTTATTGATCGAGAGCCAGAATGATGGATTGTCTATACTTGGAGCATAGATGTTCATAATAAAAAGGTCATGAGACCCGTTGTTAAATCTGGTAAGTAACCATCTGCCTTTGGTATCATGTTCTGCAGCAATTACAGTAAGGTTCTTTTTTTTTTATTATTAGGGTGATCACCCCCTTCTTTTTCTCACATGCCCTGGAACAAGTTACCTCTGAGACCCAGCATTTCTTAAAAACAAGGGCTTCTTTGTAACTGATTTTAGTTTCTCTGAGAGTATGATATCCCCAGCTAGATCTTTACAATAGTCTAAAAATTTTATTCTTTTAACCAGATGATTTAACCTCTTCATAATCAGATAAACTATATTTAATGAGGACATTGAGTAGATTTGACAGTTTTGGGTGAATGTTCTGGTGAATGAGGCCTGGAAGAAGCCAAAGTGGATCTTAAAGTACACATCAAGATACCACAGTACTCGTGGGGAAAAATATAGGAGTTTTGGGGATAAACAAACCTACAACCTAGGGGTCCCAAGGAGGTTTTAGTAAAAAAACAATTGAAAAAAGGGCCCCTTCCCCCAGGTGATGTCTTTAGTAGACACTGTACCTGGGAACAACATGGAGGAGTACAGATGTGGCAGGTTAGCTTGGCGTAGTAGTCTGCACAGATAGGTGGTGTATTCATAGAATGGTTGGAAAAGGAGTAAGGTGTTCTACTTCGTGATCTTGAAAAATGGGATGTAGGAAGTCTAATCTTGTAATGTAATGAGTGAAACTTATATTAAAGATCCTAATATGATTAACGCGGATCGTGTTCGGAGTTGGAGCATCCAGAAAACATTTAGAAAATCAGATACATTATAGAATCTAGAGTAACCTTCAAATCTGGAAAGGTAATGCAGTTATTGTCAAGCCTGGAAAGGAAATGCATTGATATCCAATATATATGCCTTTACGTCATCTATTAGTACAGTAAACCCATGTCCGAACAGACCAAAGAATATATATCTTTAGAGCAAATTGATAATTCAGACCTGCTGTAAAGTATTAAGGCAGAAATAATCACAGTTTTAGGTGACTAAGGGCAAAATAAGTAAGAAATTTTGATTTCCAGTAACCTGTAGATATGACTATTGACTGTTCTATTTATATTGCTTGTTATACCCAGTAGTATATGGAGGTTAACCTATAGGTGAGATCTTATTTATGAGTTTTGTAATCTGCACAGCTACCCAGATAGGGGCCTGGTGCAGGAAAGCAAAGTAGAAGAGAATCACCTTCAAACTCCTCACCCACGCTCACAAAGCACTGCACAGCACCGGACCAGAATACCTCAACAGACGACTCTCCTTCGACACCCCAACCCTGCATCTCTGCTCTGCCGACCTCACAACCATCCCACCCGTCCCAGAACTACAACCGGCGGTAGATCATTCTCGCACCTCGCAGCCAAAACGTGGAACACTCTTCCCAGCCACCTACGCAGAACAAAGACCTCCTTAGCTTCTGGAAACTTCTCAAGACCTGGCTGTTTGAGCAGTAGCAGCACCTCCCTTCCCCCCCTTCTCCCCTCTCCCCTCCTCAGCTAAGTAGTGCGCTTTACAAATTCCTGATTTAATGATTGATTGAGAAGCTGCAAATCTGTAACCTAAAAATTTCATAGGAAAGAATAAGTATTAAAAGAGCCATGTCTTGGTGAAAGTACAAAAAAGTGATACAGGTCTCCACTCATTAGGTAAGGGGTTCCAAAGTTTTTGGCCCAAATAAGAAAAGGAAGATCTTTTTGCTCGTGCACAGTTAAAACTTGGTACTACAAATAGAAATTGCTGGGAAGACCTGAGAGATCGAGTGGGCCTGTATGGTTCCACCAGCTCCCAAATATAACAATGTCCAATTCCCTGTTTGGCCTTGAACATGTAGCTAAGAATATTAAACTCAACACGTTTGAGATCCTAAGCTGTATTGAAAATAGGCATGTTTGACCACTGACTTTGTGTTGCACCACTTTGCATATTAGTTGTTCAGTATTCACCAGTTGCAGATTATATTTTGTATTCAGTTTAGCTGCCTATTGGCTTTATCGTGGCATTAGACATTGCAGTTGAGCTGTGTTTTTCTACATGGTTAACTGAGCTTGTTTTTTGTATTTCTTTCTCACCGAACACGAACAGTTAGTCAGTCAACATGATAAATAAGTACAGTGCAGGGAACGGTGCGGCCTTGGGAGGAGAGCCTTGAGAATCTGGCCAGTTTTCAACAATTTTCTTCCACCTCTGACCTACAGTAGCCATCATGTTTGAATATTTCTCTTTCATGGGAGGGTTTTTCCAAAAAGCCCTTTCGGTTCTTTAAAGGTATAAAAAAGGTGGCCCTGCTCAGTAGCGAGGGAATGTTCAAGACCACGGTCAGGATTGGACGTCAATTGCCTGACACTTGTCCCGTGAAGGTGGATATCTTTCTCGCAGTTGAATGGGTCATCTTCTTGCTGGCATGAGAAAGACGAAGAGCTTGGCAGGCCCTACGGTGATGAATTGTTGCTTTATTCTTTGCTTTGCAATTATGCTATTATCTAATCACATATATTTGCTGTGTACACTCCAGTTGAGAATCATTTTTTGTTATATTTTCCTTTCATTGCTGTGACTATTTTTAAATGTGTGCTTTCGAACTACTAATCTCCTTCAATTTTTTAGCAACCTCGTGGTGAAGTAATAATAAATGTCTTCTTTGAACTGAGAAGTGCATTCCAGAGATTTTTGTCAGCTCAGTCATTAGTAAAAGTAAAAAGATGAAAGAGCATCTGAGCTGCCTGAAGACGGGGAATGGCTTCTTTGTCTGCGCCCAAGTAGAGCACATTTCCATAATCAAGTGTGACCAAATTATATTTTTTAACAATTTCAAAATGGCAAACAAATGGCTGTCACTTTTGTCGCTTGAGGTTTGAGAGTCAGGTTGCTATCAATGAGCACCCCTAAACTTTTCACCTTCAAAGGTGGAGTGGGCAGAGGTCCTCGCGAAGCTGGCCAATGTCTGAGACCTCATCCCCAAATGAAACAGCACTTCCAGATGTCAGGTGCTGACTCGCCCAAAGGAAAATTAAAGGAGTAATCAAGCCATCCAACCCATTCTCACTTGAGTGGAAACTCCCTCACATACTCTTCTACTAAATTTGCTTAAGTGCAATGACAAAACCAAGGGTGTTAAAGACAAATACATCAATTGCCAGTCAAGTATCCATGCATTTGAGAGGGATACCCATGCAAAAAGGGAATCAGCCTGTAAGCAAAATGTCCACTGCTGATGACTTCATTTTGTCAAGTCCCGGAAGCCTGCATAACATTAAACAAAATGGTATCCAGTATAAAAGCAATTTAGCTACCCATCCATCCAAAATAAGTAATCTTCTGGGCCTGAGTCCACTCAACAAAGAACAAAAGCACAACAAAACCAACAGAGTTTTTCTTTAAGAAAAGAAATCTCAAGTGTTCTGTGGAGAGCTTGAACCATTTGGCAACATAAACATGCACTTGCCTGCAAAGTTCACTCTCTTGCCCTTCTGTACCACTGACGCATTTCATCTTGCCCCCAGTTGAGGGAGGATAATCTGATCACTGAATTGTCATCACCTTAATGGACTAGAATTTAGATCTCAGACTGCAGCTCGATCCCCTACTACAAACCCAATAGAAGGGACTGATCCTAGCAGCATTAGTAGGCCGGTAGACTCCATCTCAGCCTACGAACCGCAGGCAATATTTGCTACTCCGTCTCCCCTTACCACATTGGCGCTGGTGCACAATTGCACTTCTGAGGCCCCTGATTTCCTTATAGCAATATAGAGAGCAACTTGAATGGTGCGGGTGGTGTGTCAGAGTCCAATGAAGACCTTAATCCAGGCAACTTATTGTGTTATGGTGGATCCGGGTGTACTGGTAGAATGAGCAATTGAGTGGTAACACCACCCTACTGGGAAAAAAGCAAACAACAACATTGCAGGCTCAATGCTCATCTGGTAGCCCAGATAAAATCCACAAATCTGACCACTCTATTCTCCAGTCAAACATTGAGAGGGAAAATCTCTTGGGGTAAATTAACTCTACCCTGGTCGCAACAATAAACACCTTGACCTGGGAAACGGACGAATTAGAATTACAACTGGAATTGATCCACACCTTAGCCACGTCAATTACTAAGATCGAGGGCAAATTCGATGCCTTAGAACATAGGGAGAAAAGCACACTCATGGTCGACAAGGGGAAATCTGCATGCACATGCTTCCCAACAGTTGAAAAGTTATACATCTTACCAGAAGTGCTATCCTAAGTGATAATGGACTTGAAGTCAGCCCTCGAATGTCCAGAAAAACTAAGCACTCATTTAAAAAATGAAAAAAACTGCCCCATCTTACAAACACGCCTTTGGAAATGGCAGACAGCTTATCAACTACTCAGTCAGAGCAAGGAGAGATAATTCACCAGCCCAGTCATGAGGAACCAGCTATCAAAGGTATACTTCCACCTGGGGAGGGCAGACCCCAAAAACCAGGCTACAGTAACAAGTGAATATCTCCCACTGTGCTGCACAAAAAAATAAAATAACAACATCTGTACAGACCAGCCAAGGTCAAGCAAAAAATTAAAATGAGCAATGGTCTAGAGCAGTGGTCCCCAACCTGTGGTCTGGGGACTTCTGGGGGTCCGTGAAGCGTCCTCAGGGGGTCCGCGACTGCTTAAACATTTAAATAATATTAACAGATTAGGTCCTCAGCTTTCAGTAATGACTCAGAGGGGGGCTCGCCAGGTTCCAATAATGATTCAGTGGGGGTCTCTGGGTTCCAGTAATGATAAAGTTGGGATCCACAGAAGTCTAAAGGTTGGGAACCACTGGTCTAGAGTCCTCCCAAAAAGAGCAAAAAAAGAAGATAAAAAAAACTAAAAACAAAACCACCAAACGACAGTTGCAAAACTCATGCAACAGAGAGAATCAAATCTGTTCAGGCTCAATGGACAATAACCCAGTTACCACGTACCCTATTTTCAAGGTAAAGGCAGCACCCAATAAAGTTAATGTACAGTTGATAATAACGCAACACTCTGTACCCAGGGCAGCATACCAGTAGCACCAGTGTTCCCTGAAAGAATTGCTCAGGACTTTCCACAATTATTTATACCATCCCAGTCCACATCAGGGATTGAACTAATGGGAAATTTTCCTCCTAAACAAGGTCCTGAAATAACCCAATCAACAACTATAACAGTACCACCAAAACAACAGGAATCAGCTAATGCAGCAATCTCAAACAACACCTTAAATTTGCCACTGTCTCCAAAACCCCAGTTGGCTTCAATAGAGACAACTTTAAGGATGAAAAGGCCACAAACAACTCTTCACCGGTAAAGTTGATCCTCAACCTGCAGTATGAAACTAAGGGTCAACTTGACATCATAAACAGATCCAACGTGTTGTGTCTCTTTAAACACATTCCAGCATTAGTGGGCGTAACTACAGAAGACATCCTGTGGGTAGAAATCAAACTCCTGGTAAGTATTAAGAATGGAAGGAAATCCAACATTCTAATGATGAAAATGTCCTCCCTGGTTTGTCCAAATAATTGCCTTTGAGGGCTGGGACATTGAGATTATGATACTAGAAGCACCCAATTATCCTCACTTACTGAAGGAAGAAGGAGAGTCATGAAGGACACAAAATCGTCCTAATAGCATCTTGAGAGGTGTAGGACATTTGGAATTAAACCTGCCCTATCATAGGTTGTGAATTTCACGATCATATGCCAACAGCCAAGGACCCAACCAGGAGAATAGCTTTGGAGCCTGAGGGAGAAAAACAAGAAAAGTGCTGGAACTGGCTGTTGGCCACCCTCTTCAGTGATCCCCGAAATTACTCCCCGCAAGAGTGGCCAATTACATCAGAAAGGCACTCAGAGAATGCAAAAGATAAAAATAACTTCATGGAACATAGCTGGGTGGTCTAAATTGCTCAAATCTAAATCTGCATATTTGTTTATAAAGAATGTAGACTTACTAGTGAGTGAAAAACCCGGATGGCAGTGGACGACTCACTCGGAGACAAACTCCGGCAGTTGATAGGAGAATGAAAAGAGGCCCAGTTTGCTTGCAGAAACAATTATCCTGGAAATTAACAAGACGCTTACATCTCAAGAGGCAAACTGGCAAATATCCACTGGCTAACTGGGACAAAATTAATGATGAAATTCACTAGGCACTTAGTAATATTTTGCGACTCCACCAGAAGTCTATAAAGGTTTAATAATCTGAAACTATAAAATCATGAAAAGCAGACGGAACATAAGAAAACTTCAAAAATTGAGCAAACTGGAAACAAAAAAAACTACAGACTTTAAACAAACAATGCAAACGTTTAGTTTGGGCGGCAAAACATGAGCAGGTATAAGCTATATGTGCATTCTTTATTGGACAAACGGAAGCAAGCAGACCCACAGCGGTACATCAGAAAAAAAGATGCACAGAATGGGCCAAAATCACTGCCATTGATGAACATCAGTGGACACAACATGTGAAAAAACGATATGTATTTACAACCGCCTGCAATCAAAAGGTGGGTCTGACAGGCTCCCCTGTGGAAATCACGAACTCAATGTAAAATCTCACGAAAAATGTGGCTTTTCCGGTGGCCCTGGCCCCAGTGGCATTGCAGCACAGGTTTTTAAAGAAGAAATCGATCTGTGGTCAGCAATGGTCTTGCTTTTGTACTTCTCATGCTTATTCTCTCAAAAATGGTGTGCACAGATAGAGAGGCTCGATTCTGCACCCAATATTTAAGAAGGGCGACAAGCAGGATCGAGCATTTTATCAGCTTATTGCCCTCCTGTATCTGAATATAGAAGCAAATGCATATGCCTCAGTCCTCCTAAAAGAACTGGAGCTTTGGGTTGAGGTAAATGAGATAATCCCATTTTATCAAACTGGGTTTAGGGCAAATTTGTCAATCCTATATAACAAAGTGACACTCTCCTGTCTAATCCATCAGGCCACCAGCCAGAGACAACAATCCCTCATTGTGTGCTTTGTGACTTTTCTGCTGCATTCCACTATTTTGACTGGAGTATCTTGTGAAACAAACTAAAAAGGTGGGTGAGAGAAATTAGGTTGTTGGTGGACTGGGATGTGACACGTGGTCAAGCTACAGCCACAAACCCTTGCAGGGTGAACCACAAAAAGTAACTAATTTACCCTGTACTTATCCCTAGGGAGCTTAGCACAAAAAACAAGAGTTCGTCGCAGGTGGTGATTCAGGGCTCTACAGCAAGGCTGGCCTTTGAAAATTCCAAGCAGGCTCAAGGCAGCAAAGCACTCCCTCCAAGTATTGCAGCAATCTGGCAGAGTGCACAGCAGGTCACAGAAGCAGTAAGTCTAAGAGAGTCCTTCCACAGGTCCAGTACTGAACTGAGGAGCAGGTCTGACAGCCCTATTTTTATACCCTGGTTCCCTTCGCATAGAAGTTGGATGACATTTCCAGAAATGCTCTATGTAGTTCCAGGAATTTCCTGTTTCCCCTGCCCTGGCTCCTAGTTGGTTGCACTGGAAATACAGAATAGTTAATCCTATAGTGTGGTGGCAGAGCCCAGCCTATTCAGTTTCAAGAGGGGCTGTGCTTATCTCCGTCCCCCATCAAGCCAGTTAATGGCCCATTCAAGCTCTGCTAATCCCCCTATTATGTGTCTGTCTGGGGTAAATTCACAAAGTCCCAACTGTCAGCTACACCCAGTCATGTGACCTTAAAGCAGGTTACAGGCACAGAGGGATAAGGGAAGGTAAATGCCAACTTTTTAAAAGTGGCATTTTCAAACTTGTGATGATAAATATGACAGTACCATTAAAGAGGGTTTATCATTACAAGTTCATACATGACATATTTACCACCTCCTGTTTAGGAATTACAACTTAATAATTGTAATAAGGAGCCCCCATTTTTACCTTATGGGAGGCATAGGCCTTTCAGTAGTGAGAAAACAAATGTGGTAATTATTCAATACTAGGACATGTAAAACTAACAAGTACATGTTCTACCTTTTAATTACTCTGCACCCTGCCCTATGGGGTACTTAGGGCCTACCTTAGGGGTGACTTATATGTAATAAAAGGGGAGTTTTGAGGCCTGGCAAGGGGTTTTAAATGCCAAGTCAACATGGCAGTGGGCTTCTGCCTTCAGGATGGAATAGCAAGCCAGGGTCAAGTTTTAAGGTGTGACTTAAGAGGGTGGCACAATAAGGGTTGCAGGCCCACTGATAGCATTTCATTTACAGGCCCTGTGTGTATGTTATACTATTCTACAATGGACCTTCATGTGAATTAAATATGGCAATCAGGTATTTGCCAATCAAACCATGTTTAAGGGAGTGAGCACAAGCACTTAAGCACTAGTTGGCAGTGGTAAAGTGCACAGAGTCCTAAGGCCAGCAAGCACAAATCCAGCAAGAAATAGGAGGAGGAAAGCAAAAAGTTTGGGGGTGATCCTGTGGAGAGGGCCATTTCCAACAGTGGAGTTTCCAATTACTCTTTTGCATGCAGTTATAACACTATATACCTCTCCCTGGGTTAGGGTTAAGCTATCGCAGAACTTGGTAACAGAAAATATCTTGAAACCCAACAGCTTAAAAGAAGGGTGCATGCTTGCCCCCTTGTTATTCAACCTCTACATCACTGACAAGGGTTTGGCTCTGAGCGTTCATGGCTCGTGGGGGGAAAAGGGGGCAGCATGACGTGCTGGGACAAAAAAAAAAGTATAATAAATGTATTTTAAACGTATTTTTCTCGCTGCTCCGCTCTGATCTGCTCTGGTCCTCCACTGAAGGTACAGGCTTCCAGCCTGCCATGCGTCAGGATGAAGGCAGTATTAGGACTGGATGGAGTGCCCAGCCAGGGAGCTATGAGGCAGAGTGAGAGTAGTCTCTGCCTGCTCTCTCCCCCTGGCAACACAGTGGCGGGTTGGAGAGAGCCTAGTGCGCATGTATGTTCAGCCGGCCCAAGTCGGCTGGCCAAACATACATGCGCAATGTGGAAAGTGCTATGCACTTCCCCTCTGTCCCTGTCATGCCCCATGGCCCCTCCCTGTTTACAGTAAAACCATAATAAACAGTTTATTATGGTTTTAGTGTAAATGTTTTGCAGCTGCTGATGCTGGTGGGGTGGCGAAGCTCATCCACATAGTGGAAGAGCTGCCCCTGGCTCTGAGACAAGCTAACCTAATCTCACCAAAAGTTGGAGCCCACAAAAACATTTTTCTTCAGTATACAGATAATATCATCCTGTTGGATCACTCCAGAACTGGGATCCTGAAAACTCAAAATGCCCTCTATAAGTATAACCTGGCTAACTAACTGGGGGCAAACAGCTCCAAGACTAGCACATCAACTTTTGGCAAGCTTCACAAGAAAATAAGCCACACTCGGAGTCTGGGACCATTATAGATCAAAAATGCTGATTATATAACTATCTATGAGTTTGGCTATTGTCAAGGGTGGGGACCAAAGTACAGCTAAGGCACCTGAAGGCAAAGGCAGAATCTGTATTTTATAAAACATACCAACTGAACAACTCTCTTGAAAGCCCATCCACTGACCATGTTATAGGTGCACCACTCTTTCCAACAATCAATTACAGCCATGAAGCCTACCCGGGCCAATTTGTCAACCCTATTGAAAAATGTCAGCTCAAAGCCTACAAAAGGTTTTTTAGAATACTTTCATATATACACTAGTAGCTGAATAGGTTGGAATTGGGTTAGAGGGGCAATCCTGGGTCAGAATGGCACCAGTCCTTAGGTATTATTATAGGATTATGAAAGCTCCTGCTTACTCTCTGAAAGTTATCCTTAAGAACATCTTTGAATATATAGAGAACCCTTGGTCAAGCTATCTCCAAAGAGCAACCATCTCTCTTCAAATTGACAAAATAGAGTTGAAAAGGCTAGCACTAAAACAATCTTCAAAAGCAAAAGAGGATACATGCGAAAACAAGTGACCTGGGAAACTCAAGGACTCCCGGCCATTATAGGCCTTGGGAAAATCATACATTTATACAGTCAGCCAGCCGCATCTACACCGCCTGCAGCCATAACTCTCCTCTGTCTTAAGCCAATAATGGTTGTTAGACTTATGAGTGTACAGATAAAAGAATTAAACCCCACATGGACCTCTTTATATAAAACTACTAGCTGTAGACTTTGCGCCTATAAGTATGAGTCCTTTAACCACCTACATTTTGTTGCCCCGCACTTTTCCAAGCCCAACATACGCTGCTAAAACCTCTGTTTCACATGTATGGAATTCACACCTGTAATGTGGTAAAGAACATGGTGCTCTGTATCACTGAGCCCAAGGAACTGGCCAGATTTGTTAAATATATCAGCCTCATACAAAAACATCTAAAGTAGTTAAACAAAGCCTTATAGGTTGATTCTAGAGAATGGATAATCTTGGAACTGGTTCGACCATTCCGCCCGTTGGCGTAGTTTGACACTGCACAATTTCAGCGAGTGTACTATGTCTCTTTTGGTGGGGGGGGGGCAGATAATATGCAAATTCGCTTGGAACAGAGATGAGTTAAACCTTCTCAAGTGATGATGACATCTGTGGCTAGGCTGTTATGCTCGGGAAGGGTCATGATTGGATGCTGAATTAGTACACAGTGTTAAGCATTTGTTCCCAGAGTGAAACTAACCTTGCCAGACACTTTATTTGCACTTTATCCAAAGGCACCAGCACTTAATCAGCCACAAGCGCTCTTTTACACAAAGGAAAGCACTTTCCAACTAATTAAGCACTTTATATTAGTGCAGGATTTTAATATGTTGCTGCTATACTTTAACTGAATATATAAATGTCTTTATCATTGGACCAGGCACTACTGTTGGTCTTGCTGTATTTTAATGTACCACCTTCTCATGATCAAAATATTGTACAAGATTTTAATTAATCATATAATACATTTATTGGTTCATTGAATAGTTCAGGATTCCCTTTATTGGTCTATTGAGGTTGGTTTGTGATGCCTTTGGTAGGACATGTTTCTATTTGGGTGTGTGTTGGCAGGAGGTGGCAAAGGGTAGGGAGATGAAGGTTGGTTGCACTTGTTGCATGAGACACATGAATACAGTCAGTTGTGAGGCGTTTATTTATGGGCAGCTACTAGGCGAACGCTTAGTGAGATGACAGAGGAGACAGGGTGACTGGGCAAGGAGAAGACTCTGTAGAAGTGAGTTTTGTGTTTCAATATTTCAGGGGATGTTTTTGGAACTGCTTAGGAGTGGAGGTATTTCTTAGGTATGGCTTTGTATTAGTGAGGAGTTTTGATTAGTCTGTATGGCTATGCCTTGTGTTGTAGACCTCTTCCACTAACACAGTCTTTTGCACTTAAACATGCCTGGTGGAGTTCTTGCCATGACTGTCTCACCCGAGAGAACATATTAAACTGTGTTTGAGGATAATGGGGGTTATTACAACTTTGGAGGAGGTATTAATCCGTCCCAAATGTGACGGATATACCCCCAACCGTATTACGAGTTCCATAGGATATAATGGACTCGTAATACGGCTGGTGGTAAATCCGTCACTTTACCGTCACTTTTGGGACGGATTAACACCTCCTCCAGAGTTGTAATAACCCCCAATGTTTTCACAAAAAGTATGACAATAATGAAATTCTCTTTGAAGCAGCCACTA
This sequence comes from Pleurodeles waltl, assembly GCF_031143425.1. Lineage (NCBI taxonomy): Eukaryota > Metazoa > Chordata > Amphibia > Caudata > Salamandridae > Pleurodeles > Pleurodeles waltl. The sequence goes on from NC_090440.1 coordinate 1,217,191,694, forward strand.
TGTGTAGTTAAGAAGTGAAAAACTTAAAGGATTCTGTGACAACATTATTTCAGATTTCTTTATCCTCATCCACATTCAAATTGTGTTTTGAAATACATGTAGCACTGCTTTTAGATGGTAAAAAAAGATTTTTTAAAGGGCATGAAAAGCATTATTTAGTAGCTTACAATTGGGATTTACCTGCAGGTCTGAACAGGAACTACAAAGTGTGCATGGGGCCAGTCTGCATCCAAGGCAATTGGGAGTTGAAGAGCATTTCCCTCCCCCTGCACACCAGTTTGTGCTTTAGTGATTGAACCACAGCAACCTGATCAGACACCCCTCCCCTCACACCTTGCACAGCCTCATAAGTTTAAGGCCACGTACTGATTGGTTGATAGGGCTAGGGTTTTAGTTGGTTTTCAGGGATAAGATTTGTGTTGGACCCTGGGATTAGGACGTGGGTTCTAATTGGTTGATAGGGCTAGGGTTCTGATTGGTTCCCAGAGCTGGGGATTGTATTGGACCCAGGGTTTAGGATTTGGGTTCTGATTGGTTGACATTGGGTTTGTACTGGATGTGGGGCTTAGGGTTGGCTTCTGATTAGTTGTTATGGCTAGGGTATTCATTAGTTGATAAAGCTAGGGTTTGTACTGGAGCTAGGGCTTTAGGGCTAGGGTTCTGATTGGTTAGGATTAGGGCTAGGGTCACCTGATCACCATTGGCCCTAGGGCATCTGATCACAAAGGCTACCTAACATTAGGGTTCAGGGCATCCAGCCTGGGCATCCAGATAAAGGGTGACAGGTTCAGAGTGCTGCCTGGTTGTAACTATCAGGGCCTGAAAAGGGCTTAGGGCCAGAATTGCTGCCTATTTCACATTCTAAAACCACTCTCCAAAAAAAGCAACAAAGACAGCCATGCACAAAAACTCTCAACACACATACACAACTCTCTACAAAGTACATTGTCAATCTACTTTCTACTCATTCACCAAACTCTACCCAGTAGAGCACACTCCCACAAACCCTTATTTTATACACCCACAAGCTCCTAAGTAATCCACTACGCTGTACTACAACACAACCCAATACACTTTTTACGTATAAATAAAACACAAAACTCACACATATAATCAGACAACCCCCCACTGTTAGACCTGACAGCCTTAGGGTGGTCACCCCTAATGTTTTGCCTGCCTCCCTCCACTTTTTGGACAATGTTTTTGCTGTTTTGTAGACTCTGCGCACTTTACCACTGCTAACCAGTGCTAAAGTGCATATTCTCTCTCCCTTTAAACATTGTAACATAGGTTCATACCTAATTGGACTATTTAATTTACTTATAAGTCCCTAGTGATGTGCACTGTAAGTGCCTAGGGCCTGTAGATTAAATGCTACTAGTGGGCCTGCAGCACTGGTTGTGCCACCCACTTAAGTAGCCCCTTAACCTTGTCTCAGGCCTGCCATTGCAAGGCCTGTGTGTGCAGTTTCACTGCCACTTCGACTTGGCATTTAAAAGTACTTGCAAGCCTAAAACTCCCCTTTTTCTACATATAAGTCACCCCCAAAGTGTGCCCTAGGTAGCTCCTAGAGCAAGGGTGTTGTGTGGGTAAAAGGCAGGACATGTACCTGTGTAGTTTACATGTCCTGGTAGTGTAAAACTCCTAAATTTGTTTTTACACTACTGTGAGGCCTGCTCCCTTCGTAGGGTAACATTGGGACAGCCCTCATTCATTACTGAAGGAGTAGCTGCTGATCTGAAAGGAGTAGAAAGGTCATATTTAGTATGTCCAGAATGGTAATACAAAATCCTGCTGACTGGTGAAGTTGGATTTAATATTACTATTTTAGAAATGCCACTTTTAGAAAGTGAGCATTTCTCTGCACTTAAATATTTCTGTGCCTTACAATCCACATCTGTCTGGGTTTAGTTGACAACTCCTTGTGCATTCACTCAGACACAACCCAAACACAGGGTACTCAGCCTTACTTTCATACATCAGCATTTTGAATGGGTCTTCCTGGGCTGGGAGGGTGGAGGGCCTGCTCTCACACAAAGGACTGCCACACCCCCTACTGGGACCCTGGCAGACAGGATTGAACTGAAAGGGGACCTGGTGCACTTCTAAGCCACTCTATGAAGTCACCCCCACATTTCAAAGGCACATTTGGGTATAAAACAGGGCCTCTGCCCTACCACCTCAGACACTTCCTGGAGAAGAAACTTGTAACCAGAACCTGCATCCCGCCAAGAAGAACTGCCTGGCTGCCCAAAGGAGTCACCTGACTGCTTGCTGTGAAGGACTGCTGCCTTGCTGTTGCCCTGCTGACTTGCTGTTCCCTGGCTGAGGTGAAGAAGTGCTCTCCAAGGGCTTGGATATAGCTTGCCTCCTGTTCCCTGAAGTCTCAGGACCAAAAAGACTTCTCTCTTGCAACTGGACTCCTTGTGTGGCGAATATTTGACGCACAGCTTGCTAAAAACGATGCACAGCCTGTTCCGCGGTGAAAAATTCCCGCACGCCGAACCGGGACGCCGCCGCTCGACTTTGCAAGGAAAAGATCGACGCAGCGCCTGCAATGCGACTTTATCTTCAACGCACGCCCACCAGATCGACGCACAGCTGACCTGGGACAACTCCCAGAGGGGAAATCGATGCGGCACCTGCCGTGAGGGAGAAAGTTGCCCGCATCGCCCACCGGAATGATGCAGAGCTTGCCAACAAGCCCAGGATTCCACGCACAGACCCCTGGGCGTCTGAAAACCCTGCAACCCGAAGAGGAGGCCCGTCCGCACACCGGAAATCGACGCAACGTCTTCCCTAAGTGGAAAATAACGACGCAAGTCCGTGTGTGAAGGGGCGAAACTGACGCACACTCACCGTTTTCCACGCATCTCCTACTTTGCGGCCCTTTGCGGATATTTTTCACTCAAAACAGGTACTTTGTGCGTGAAAGAGACTTTGTTTGCTTTTAAAAGACTTAAGATACTTTATCTCACTTTTCAGTGATCACTTTACATTTTCTTATTGCATCTGTGATCGTTTTTGACCTTCAAATATCCAGATAAATATCATATATTTTTCTAAACACTGTGTGGTGTATTTTTGTGGTGCTATATTGTGTTATTGTATGATTTATTGCACAAATACTTTACACATTGCCTTCTAAGTTAAGCCTGACTACTCAGTGCCAAGCTACCAGAGAGCGGGCACAGGATAATTTGGATTGTGTGTGACTTGCCCTGACTAGAGTGAGGGTCCTTGCTTGGGCAGGGGGTAACCTGACTGCCAACCAAAGACCCCATTTCTAACACCCACTATTTCAACATAAATACCTTTCCTTACCCCTCAGTACTCCTAGCACTGTACTTGCCAACCCTCTGAACCCTATATAGAACATCTATCATACTGCTTACCCAACACTACAATCTTCTTTTTCTTACACACAACCAATGACAACCGACTATCAACACTTTGCTACACAAATAAGGAAATATCCACCCCTTGCGCAACCTACAAAAATCTCTCAAAATCAAAAATTCATCCTCTCTCACACTACACAGACCATATTCACACATAACCCCACCTCTTTTCCTTTAATATCCACAACTCAACCGTCCCTCATACTCAAATCATACCCCTCAAATCACTACCAAAATACCAGGTAATACTTCCCACCAAAAACAAATACACATACAAAATGTACCAGCATATATTCTCTCTCATCAAACACCTTACAACCATCCCAGCATACATACACACATCTACTGTTAGCCAAATACCTGTATTAATAATGAACAATCAAACCATCACAAACCCACCCTCTCCAAGCAGCAAATACACTGATCGCTCAATCCACAAACACAGAACAATACCTACCCACATGTCTGCCATCCATTGCTCAATTCAGAACCATTCAACATGACACTCATAATTGACTACCACCCCTATCTCAACACCTTCCACCTTCAACATATGCAAAAGAAAGCAACTCCACAACACTCTTCAGAATCTCACATCCCTTTATCTATCCTAAAACAAACCCACCATTCACAATTCCACGCTCCATTCCTCCATTTCAAACAGACTCACAATCACCCTCACAATCAGACCCAAAAGGGTGTCTTCTAAACTTTTTGGAAGAAGATAATGATAACCATAAACAACACTTCCTCTCTCCACTGACAGTTAATACCACAATAGCACACCAGCCACAAATTTAATATGCAATATTCACCCTCCTGCAGCACAAACTCTCTCACACCTCAAATGCTCATTCTGTGTCAGTAAACAAGTACCACATTTTCAACCTCTTGCTAGACATATAGCCAGACTTACTTTCATTACAGAATTATGACTGAGAGAAGACATGGCATCACTATTGCATGAAGCTGTTACACCAGCATAAAAAACAGTTACACACAATCGCATGGGCAAAAGAGGAGGCTCCTCTGCCATAATTTTTAAAGAAACAACAAATCTCACTAAAGCTGGGGATGTGTCTTTATAAGGTTGTGAGACCTTGTCAGATGTAACCCTACACCAACATTTTCATGTTACTTTCTGCTTCGCTACAGACCACCACCTAGCGATGCAGCATTCGCAGACACATTGCTGGAGACAATATCTAATCTTCTTACCATATACTCAAATATATGCATCCTTGGTAACCTCAACATATGGTTTGCCAAACCTAATATGCCACACTCTAGAACTGTCCTCATTGGCCTAGACACACACAATTTACAGTAACTTGTGCCTAATCCCACAAGCATAGCTGGACATATCAGATATTTTTGCCAACCAAAACCTAGGTATATTCCAAAGAATTACTTCTGTCCTGTGATCAGACCACTTCCTCATTGTCTTTCATCACAAGATGCGAAAACCCACCACAACTAAAACCATTCTACCCTCACCACATACCGACCATGGAATAAGCTGAATGTGGAGGAACTAGAAATTCAGCTTACCTCTAACACAGATCTGGTCACCACTAATTCTGTACAAACAGTCTATGGATGCTCCAGAGAACTTTTGATCTCTTAGGGCCAGATGTATCAAACTTTTTTGCATTCGCAAACGGTGCAAATCGCAAAAATCGTCCGTTTGCGAATGCAAAAATGCCTTTCACAATGTATGAAACGCATTCACAGTGCAAATATAAGGAATCGCTAAATTAGCGATTCCTTGCAACTGCTACATGAATTTGCATGTCACCAACTGCGTATCGCAAATAGCGACATGAGTTAGCAAATCGCTATCTGCACAACGCAAATTGAGACCTAGATTTGCGATTCGCAGATAGCAAATCCCAAAATCATGTCGCTATTTGCGAGACGCAGTTTGCGACACACAAATTCCATCTTGCAATGCTATGAATCAAAAAAACGCAAAAAGCGAATATTCGCAGAATGGCCTTTTGCACATGCAATTTACCACAAATTGAAATCAGGTGGTAACAAAGTGCAAGGCCCAGAATGACTCAATCAATCAATCAAAAAATCTATTAAGCGCGCTACTCATCCGATAGGGTCTCAAGGTGCTGTGGGGGGGGAGCAAGGGGGGTATGCGGTTTACTGCCCAAAAAAACATGTCTTGAGGTGATTTCTGAAAGTCAGGGGGTCCTGGGACTTGTGTAGGTTGGTGGGGAGGGAGTTCCAGGTTTTCAAGGCGAGGTAGGAGAAGGATCTGACAGTGTCTGGGTGGGTGGTCCTACTCCGGTGCTCTTGCCTCCTTTAGCCTGCTGGCTACCCTCTCTTTGGCATGGGAATGCAAGTCGTACCATTGCTTGCGTATCTCCTCAACAAAGCGCTGCACAACACACACTACGCATATTTTGGTCTGGATGTCTGACCACAGTTTCCTCTTCTCACTTTCAGGTACCTGGAGTGAGTTCTTCCCAAAAAGGTTGTCGTGGTTCCTGACCCTCCTCAGTGAGCACCTCCAATTCCTGCTCACTGAATTTGAGCTTGCGCTTCCTGTCTCCTTTCTCCTTCACATTCCCATCATTGGCCATGTTGCTGTTTGGTCCTGGCTGGATCACAAGGCTGCCTCTCTGGTGCTGGGCTGTGTCTCTCTGCCTGCTCCTGTGGGTGTGGCTCCTGGAAACAGCATGGGCTGACTCACTTCCTGATTGTGATGTGATCAGGATGTTCTGGTTTGCTGTTTTCTCAATTTGCGATTTTCAAATACTGATTCGCTTTTTTTTTGCCATTCGGTATTTGCAACCCACAAATTGCGTTTGCTAATTTTACGAAATCACTATTACCGAATCGCAATTTTGATACATCCCATTTTGCATTTCTTAAACAGCGATTTCTTAAAATTCGCTATTTAAGAAATTCAAACCGGGATCTTCATACACCTGGCCCTTAATTCCTCCGAAGACAGCAAAACATAACAAAAGAAAACAAGACAATGCTAAGCTTCAACACACCATGCTCAAAACAAACAATCATGAAGACAAAGGAAGATATGCCTACATAGTCATAACAGAATATACCGTCCAATAATCAAAAAACTATACTATACAAACAGAATCCAAAATGCAAAGTATGCCAATAAAGAATACTATAAAATACCCACTGAATTCCATAAGCCAAAATGCCCAGACGCTACCAATCCAATTTCTCAAGTTTTTTTGTGAAAACTGGCTAGCCATTACACATATAAAGCAAAGATGCTGGATAGCTACTTAAACAACAAAAAACTAACAAACCTAACTGAGTTACAACAATACCCTTCAGCCAAAGGCAAACACAGCAACATTGCTCTTTCAAAGAACTATCACCAACTGAATTTTTGGATCCTGTGAAAGGAAGCAAGCCAGCTGGCTGCCCCCTGACCCTTAACCATCTAAAATCTTTAAAAACATCCTATTCTCAACTCCAGCAGGCATTCCAATAAAAACATTAACCAACAACTCCCTAACAAAAGGAGTTTTCACAAAAGATCATAAAAAGACGTAGATATGCCACTTTTAAAAAAAAACATAACCTGGACAATCAAGACACTAACAACTACAGACCCATACCAAACAGACCATTTCTTGGCAAGCTTATAGGAAAGAAGTTTTTGCCCAGGACTCACAATTTTTTTAAGGCAATTTCATACTTTCTGGCTTCCAAACTGGATTCCATCTAAGAAGAGACACTGAATCGTTCCTAACCACTGTCTAGGATGACCTTTAAAACACAGTGGACCAGAATGGACTTCTGTCACTCCTTCTGTCGGATTTTTCAGCATACTTTGACACAGTGGAACATTAAACACTCATCCAGAGAATTAAGGAAGTCGAAATAGAGGGCACAGATCTCATTTGGATCACATCCTACCTACACAACAGAACAAATAACATACATACCCTCCTTTCTCTTCTAAACCATACAACATTAAACCAAGAGTCTCTCAAAGGCTCAATTTTATCACCCATGCTTTTCAACATCTACATGAAATTATTACCAGCTCTGATCAATAGGTTTGCCATCACCTGCTATAGCTACGCAGATGACACCCAGATATTCTGAAATTTGAAAGAAGAAGACATTAAAACATGAAAGCTCTTGGATTGCTTCGGAGCTCTTAGCCAATGGATGACATGAAGCCACCTCAAATTGGTTGCTTCCAAAAGTGATATACTCACCTTTGGTGAATGGGAAAGATACAAACCTTTTTGCCCAGGCCTGGTGATCTAGGACCATCACCAAAAATAACAAAGGAGGTAAAAACCCTTGGAATTACCACGTATGCCAAACTGTTAACAAACCCACAAGTGGATAAGGTAGCCAAATCAAGCCTTCTCACAGTGAAAACACAGCAATGCCTCTACCCGTACCTAGGATATCCACACAGGTTTCAATCTACCATCTCTTTTGTTCTATCACAACTGGACAATGCCAATGGTCTACCTCATCGCTCAACTTTGTAAATTATGAGAAGACTACAAAGAATTCATAACACTGCTGCTAGGCTTCTCCTACCTGCAAAGCCACAAGCACTCATCTGCCCTGCTTTGAGAGCACTTCACTGGTTTCGAGTTGTAAGAAGGTCCTCCTTTCAGCTGCTTTGTATCACATACAAAGCAATACATGGCAAAGGACCACTCGTCATCATGAGGAAAATCAACAAATACATATAACAAAGAAACCTGAGCTCAAGAATGGTTCCCCACCTCATAATTCCTACATATAAGACAAAAGAAAAACCCATGGGAAGAACATCTTTATCTGTTCAAGAAGCCAAGCTTTGCAATTCACTACCATCAAACAAAAGATGCACAGACAAGCAAGTGCACTTCACAAGATTAGTCAAGAGCTGGTTCTTCCCTCAAATGATCACTATGCTCACAGCTCAATAATATACCACAACAGTGTAATAAGGCATGACAAACTATACACAGTATGGAAAAAAGCTGTTATACAAGTACACATCATTGTACTTTAAAATGTATTTCCTTTTATAAGTAGATACATTTATATCAAATGAAAAGTATATATTACGCCACAAGATACATGTGTATGCATATCAGACGCTGTCCAAATTGCTGCTTTATGCACATACAGGTGCATATACAGAGGACATGCCTGCTACTAATAATTACAATATGTGATGTGTACATTTATGCATATATAAGTTAGTTACAGTTATTTGAAACCATAAAAAATGTACCACAGGATAAATGTGGAAAGTGAATTGTGTAAATATTGCCATTTCAAGTGTTCAATCAAGCAAACAGAACTTTATATGTATGTTATTTACATTTTGCTAATAAAAACAAAAGACCCTTCCCATCCCTCCTCCCTCTATCTCATTTAAACCTTTCTGACTATTATGAACTCCCAAACATCCTTCTGAAAAGTTCACCTTTCCTTTTCAGCCATGACACTGAAATAACAATCACTCACAACCACTGCCTACAAAAAACGTATAACTCCTCCCTTTTCAAATGAATTCCTATCATTCTATAGCTACCCCAAACTCTACTAAGTATACTTGATACCAAGAACACAAACCTAACAAACTTGATGCGCAAGATAGAAAAAAAGAAAAACAAATTGGTACTAACCTACTAACTACTAATCTCGGGTTCTGGAGTAGCATGCTACTCACAGAAAAAGCTCTTAAATGCCTTATCAGCGGTCGTAACCGCTATATATATATTTACAATCATGCTGCTGTAAACCTGACTGACATACATCGGACTTCTAAATTATTTAGTTAAAAAAAACATATGTGCAGTGCTGTTTGCGGAAAAACTGCACTATATCATTTGAAAAATACTGGTCATTTTCACCTACAAAGGCTGGTCGTAATTTCATGGAAAATAATTTGCAAACAGTGCGCAAACAATGTTTGTGTGTAATTGATGTCTAATTTTTTCCTGCTGAACCCAAAATCAAGATGCAAGACCTGGTGGTAATAGTTATCGCACTATCAGCTTTTCATTCTGGATTTAGCGCTGAACCTTTAAATGAGTAGCTGTATGTTTCTTGGAAGGAATAAAAAAAAATCTAGTATTCGCATCAAGAATTTTCAATTCAACGATATCCCCTAGTCTTCCCTTTCCTCTTAAGGCTTACTGACTCTTATACACGCATATCTCCTTTTTCCACTTAATGCTCCTTAGACAGAGATGTCTTCTTTCTGCTGACAATTATTTATTTGTTGCCTGAGAATGAGTATACACTTTTTGACATTTATGGTATTTTGAAGACATATTATAGCCTTCGTATCGGTTTCTATACCGATATCTATATGGTGCTACCTGACTTTTTATTTGTTATTGAAACGTGGCATTTACCAATGCTGTCGACGTGCAGATCGCTCCTCCTCCTGTGTAGTTTAACAGACTAGCCTTTTTAGGATATGGCTCATGCGTAATCCCCCACGTATTTATTACCTCGGACCCCTCCTGTGATCTACACGGGGTCCGTTTTCTATTTTCATTACCCTCCGAGGGACGCTGATTAATCGGTCCTGTTTCTATTTTCATTAGTTTTAGACGCGCACTCACCGGGAAACAATCTCTTCCGGATTTGCGGCGTCCCGTTATAACCAGATGGTTGTTCGGGATACCGTTCCAGAGGGTAGGTCCACAGTTTGGACCTTCGACGAAACCGTGAGTTTTGCTGACCTATGTGGATACTATGTATCCGACTAATTTTCACCATATAGGTTTGCCTCAACAACGAGGTTTATTTAACCCATTTTAGTCTGTGTGTTTGTTCTGATACGATTATTTACGCATGGGCTGTGCATGATTGACGATATATAACCCCATCTTTTCATCCTAATGTGTAAACTTTGCCTAGGGAATAGAGTTAATATATTCCATAATCTGTTATTTGTATCTACTACATTTAGTGTCGATTTGAGTCCTAGGAACGTGTTACCCAACGGGCCCTTTCTCAATTCAGGGATGGTAAGCCCATTAACTAACATTTGGTTTGGACCTATCACTCGTTTTATTCTAATGATTCACTTACCATTAACCACTTTTTGTTTTTTTTCTGGTGTTTTGTTTGTCTATGTGTTTATATTCTAGGGTGACCTGTGGTAACCAGTATACTTAAATGTAAGTTACTGTTTTTTTTTTTTTTTTTTTTTTCTACCCCACCAGTGGTGGTTATTTTCAGTATTTTTATGAAGAAGTGATTCATTTTTGGTCCTGATGAAGCGTCAGTGGATCCGGATGGACCGATAGACACAAAACATGTTGACCTGTCCCTAAGGGCTCTACGAAAATCTTGAGTCCTTAGTATTACGTGAAAGTCTTATGAGCATTACACTCTATATATGACTTTTACTCTTTGTTTTAATCTTGGTCTTCATCTCCACCTTACTGATTAAAACGATAATGTCTATAGGAAGATGAATAACCAATTTTAACTATTTTTTTGACCTCTCTTTTTGCACTGGTGCTTGAATGTCAGCACCTCTGACTGCATAACAACTTGTATGATTAAATAATCATGGTCCAGAGCCCCCCGTCAGGGGTGCCCGCCAGGCATTGCAGCGCCAGCTTGGTGTGGAGCAATTCCCAATGATGATACTAGTCATCCATTGTGATGCTTGAGGGCTCTTGCTCCTGAGACCAGTGGTTCCCTAGGATAACTCATATTTTGGAACAGTGTACCTTATATTTTTCACTAGAGTTTGGGAGACCGTACACTGAACCACTCAATCTCCCGGTCCCTCCCCCAATTTGTTTTCTGACACCAAAAAGAGTTGTCCTGATCGGATCATCGGATGAGTGAGACCCCCGCACCCCCTGGATCCATTAACAGATTCTGACGCAATGGGAGTAGGACTGGTCAGGCACAAGCTAACTCTAGCAATATTGGGAACCATGGTTGCACTCTCTTTAGAGGAATTACCAAGATCATCTCTGCTTTCTGTCATCTCAGTTGTGCCAACAATCTGGGGATCATCACGAACAGAGGAAAGGAGTAACTCATGAAAGGTTACTAGTTCTGTAGAAACGCGTCTGTTGCGTGAGCCTCTGGGTCCGAACGCCAGATGAAGCACACTGGAAGCTGCGAGTTTAGGCAAGACGCAAACAAATCTATCTCGCACTGACCCCATCTGTGGATAAGTGCCTGGAAGCCCTTTTGGTGTAGTCTCTAGTCGCTTAAGTCCCGCAAGTGATGGGAACGTCAATCCACATCTATATTGCACTGGCCTGGGATATACTACGCCGTCACTGAGATATGATTCTGGAGGCAAAAATGCCCCAAATCCTTGGCTATCGTTGTCAGAAGTCAGGATTTGGTTCCACTCAACTTATTCACATAGCAGAATGCTGAGATGTCCCTGCAGAGGAAATGCAGCATTTGGTTATCCACGAGCAGAAACTGGGAATCGCAAAGGAGCCCACAAGGACCTCCAGGCAACTGATATGGAGATTCAGCTCCGTTGAGGCAATCGTTCCCTCTGTCTTCATCATAGTCGCCTTGCATCTTGGCTGCACGCCAATATCTATGCCTTAGAGGGGTGAGGAACCGTTCTCAAACAGACAGAACTCTTACAATGGAATATTGACCTCAGAAGAGGTACTCCGGGGAGCAACTGTCAATAAAACCCCAATTTAGGTCGCACAACCCAAACGGCTGTCTTAATTAAAGTGAGGAGGGAGGAAGACCTGAGAAAGTACTCTGGGCAGGTTCTATGCACACTTATTACTACCCTGTAGAAACTCCATTCAGACAGGGCGTTGCTGGGAGCTAGCTCTGTAGGCGAGAAGCAGAAGAGTATTAACATGTCTCTCTCGTGTTGTAATCACCCACGCCAGTACCTGGCAAACAAAATGGCGATGCGTGCATGCACGCTGAGTTCCCTTAAGAGCAATAAAAAGTGGACAGAGCAACTGGTGCCGCATAGTCCTCGCTCCCTTTCTCCCACTCCACAGAAGCAAGAACAGGTGACACGTAACTCCCCTGGAAGGAAGCATGTTCCCCAGACACAGTACAACAAACGAGCTGGATATGCCATTTGAAAATTACATATACAAGTAACCAAACATCATTTCACTTTCATAGTCATAACATTCCATAAAAGAAAAGGATTGCACACCAAAGAAAGAGGAGTTGTTATTACAGTATGTGCTTGGGCACTATGGTTGGACATGTGACTATGAAGTACTCATGGGATATGTAGTGTTTTAATAACGTTTTGTTTCATTGGCTGCTCAAAAAATAAACAATGAAGACAGAGAAGCATAATCAGAGCCTCCAGTTTAGAATTTGAGCTCTCCCCTACTCCTGTTTTACAATCAGTGATGCTGCCTGTGAAAGCACAGCATAATTCTACATAGCTACTGTACTCTAAGATAAGATTTGCGAGGGGAGCATTCTATGGAATTCTGTGAGGTCAATGTTGGAATGTTTGTGTTTGATGTTTTGTCAGTTAAACTGGTTCTCTGGCTTTGAGAGACTATATACATTGTGGCAGCTTCACTCGCTATAAACTTAAACTGTAAAGTCTACTGAAAGTGTAGCGTCTTATTACAGGAAGGCTGCCACATCTTTTGTTGGCAACGAATTACCAGTGAAACTGCTGAAGGACCCATCACTAAATATCGAATGGACACGTGGCATTGATTTAAGATTCACTTGGTCAGATAAGAAAATTATACCTTTGAGTTTTTTTTCAAAAAAATCTTCAGTTGAACCAGGGGAAATTTCCTTTTTCATAGTTGTGCCCTCATTAGACACCTTAAGGTATTTATGGACTCTCAGGTCTACGTAGTTTGATTGCCTGCGTATCAAACGTTCAGTCGGGGTTTTTGCTCTGCGGTTCACTGTCAGCACTTGTTGCGCTCCAAGCGATGCACCGTTAGGCTATCGACGATAATGGCACACTGTTTCGGACACCATCTTTGATTGGGAAGTCCAGCAGCGCATAAACAGTGAGAACATTGCTGTACACATACCACTGCACCTTTTAGTCAAAGGCACGCTGATTTGGGCCATCTTATTTTGGAAGGTTCTACTCCATTAATACACTACGTAGCTTAGTTTTCTAGCCTTACTTTAATACTTTTATCTAATCGTGAATAGTGACACGCACAATTTCCACAGGCTTCTTTATAGCTTTATTTGGAATTAAAGGCGAAAAATATTCATTGATACACTTAATTGCAGGCATGTTTTTGCAAACCTTTCTCCTAGCGTGAACAGTGAAATGCACAATTTTCACAAGCATCTTTGTTGGGAATTACTTTAAGAGGAATAATACTCAGTGATGTGCACTTTATTGTAAGCATGTCCGCATTTATTGGGGTCTCCTTTCTATGCAACATTGAGCAGTCCAAGGCAGATTTATTTAGTCACTGGACTATTTGTAGAGTAAAGATAAACGACTGAGTACACTGTTCTGTAATGGCAACTCCTCATTACCAATTTTGGGGGAGGAGAAGAGATCACCTAAAGCATTTGCTTGTTAGGAGCAAGTGCCCTCACCCACCCTTAGGTGGCATGCTTCATCATCAGACTTGCTCCTCATCAGGCTGGTGCTGCAATGCCCGACAGGCCCCGTGAGATGGCTCTATGCTGGAGATATTTTCTGATAGGTGCCAGGAAAGTACCAGGGATGCCAATTGTATCCTGGTATGTGTTCAGTGAAAGACTGGAAGGAGTGAGAGTTAAAAGTGATTCAGATACTGGTGATGTACTTTTACTATGGACGATAGGACCTACGTCAAGGTTAAAAAAAAAAGTTGACAGGAAATGCCAGAAATAATGATCTGTCTTTTTTTCTCCTAAGAAGATTATTAATTATTATACTTGCCTTTAAATGCATATCACATTTCATATAATTTTAACACCAGGCCCAAACCTTTTTTCCTTTTGGAAACAGTAGGTCGTTTGGCACTTGTATTGCTTATTATTTGGGGCCTTGTTTGTAGCTGTGAACATTCCCTTAGCCCTCTGTATTCACGCCTTCTCCCTCTCCAACACATCATGGCCGAAGCCAACCATAACTTTGAGTTTTGAGCACTTCACTCTCATGTCCTTCTTCTATGTCAGTAGGGTCCATTTCAGCTGTGATACAGTATTACCAGACCAATCGGGACACGAGGGGGCCCCCAGGCCATGTCTATCTCTAAACAAGACGTCTACTCATCCCGGCCACTTTCGGGTTGGTCGATGACGTGATGTAGGAAGAATAGGAATACATCACATACAAACAAACATAAATTCCCAAATCCCAATACAAGCATTTTAGGCTAGATAGTTGTAAACCAATGTAAGTAGTGAAAGGCTTAATACATGACATGTTAAAAAAAAGACAGACTGTGGGTTCAATAGAAAAGGCAGGTCATATTTAGGACAAACAAACACTTATTAGTTAGGAAAGATATATACATGCTGCATTGTTAAGTTAGCTGTGCTGAAACACACAAGAGGCCCCAGCCACATTAGAATGAGAGTTTTTCTTTAAAGCTGCACCAACTGTTGCTTGCATAATGTTCACTCAGCTTGAACAGGGTGGAACAGAAGGGTGTATCCTTCCTTAGCACAGGGGTCCTAAAAACCACAAGTCATTCATATCGCGTTAAGGGGAATTGTGTAAAGGGTCAGATAAGTATTTGCAAGGCAGGGCTACCATGAGCAGCACGCAACATATAGGGGGTGATTCTGACCTCGGCTGTAAAATGCCCTTACCGCCGGTCAGAAGACCGCCATAACACCGCCGCGGCCGCGGTCAACCGCCACGGTCATTCTGACCCACAACGGCCAAACCTCCAAAAATCCGTCCTCCACTGCAGCCCGCCACATCGGCGGGCAGCGATAAACTGGAGATGACCAAACCTCCACCGTCACGCCAACAGAAATACGCCCATGCCATTACGACCCACGAATCCACACGGCGGTCATTCAAACGCGGTATTCCATTGGCGCTACACACCGCTGCGGTCAGAATACACACACATCACCAAAACACAGCCACATTGGACAATTTGAAAAACACACACCTGATACACATACACACACCACTCCCACACAATCAACCAACTATAAAACACACACCCACATCACCCACAAACCCCTGCGACCCCAATTACTGAGAGAAGGAGAGAGAGACACAGCAGACAATCCAAAGCAAGACACACTGAGGCACACTACACCATCACACACACCACATAGTAGCACAAAGCACCACTCACCAACACACTCCTCATCACATACACCTCACCCACACCACCCCATGGCACCCCAAAGGCATCCACGATTTTCGGACCAAGAACTCCGGGTCATGGTGGAGGAAATCCTAAGAGTGGAACCCCAGCTCTTCGGCTCGCAGGTGCAGCACACCAGTATAGCCAGGAAGGCGGAGCTATGGCAGCGGATCGTGGACAGGGTAAACGCGGTGGGACAGCATCCCAGGAATAGGGAGGACATCCGCAAAAGATGGAACGACCTACGGGGGAAGGTCCGGTCGATGGTCTCCAGGCACAACATCGCGGTCCAGAAGACTGGCGGCGGACCCCCACCCACCCCTCCCGAATTTACATCGTGGGAGCAAGAGGTCTTGACCATCCTGCATCCTCAGGGCCTCGCAGGAGTAGCCGGAGGAATGGACTCTGGTAAGTCCCATCTCAACTACTATATCCCCCACACCCCACCAGCATGCCAACCCACACCCCCACCCTCACCCCCAACCCCCCAGCACACATCCTTCCCGACAATGTCTCACCAGCACAACCCACCCATCCCAACACCAACTCCTGCATGCCAACACAAACCATGGGCACCCATCACCTAAGCATGACCACTGCACTAACCCCTCCCCCCCACTAAATACCCTCACAACACCTCCCTCCAGGGAATGCCTGCACTGGGGGACAAGGGCACCCACAACACGCATGCTATTGCACACACAGAAACAATAACCAAACTCTCTTACCCCATGCAGGACCCGAACGACAACACACCAGCCAGGAGGGTCCAGAAGTGTCCATCCCACCACCGGAACAGGCCCACACTGAGGATAGCAGCTCTGTCGACAGTGAACCTGATGACCAGCCCGGACCATCGGGGACCTCTGGGCAGTCGGTTCCCCTCACCCAGACACAGGCCACACCAGACCCGACCCCCTCTGCCGACACCAGCACAGCTCCCACCCAGCGGGCCCATGCCTCTGTCTCTAGGACAGCTCAATCAGCGGTGTGTCTGCCACTACAGGGCACCCAGGCTAACCCGACACCCCAACAACAACAGGGACCTGGGGGCAGTGGGAGCGGGCACACCGGCCAGGGGACAGAGGCCGGGGGAAACCGGGCAGCTCGGAGGGCTGCTGTGCGACAGGGGGGGGAGGAGAGGCCCAGGGAACCCACTCTCCAAGAGGCCCTCACCACCCTCATGGGGGCCTACCACCACTCCCAAGAAACAATGGCGACGGTACTGGCCAGGTTCACTGAGATCCAGGCACAGCAGAAGGAACGCTACATGGGGTTCAGGGAGGAGCTGAGAATCATCGGGACCGCAATGGGGACCATCGTCCTGGCCCTCCACAGGATAGAGGACGCGTTGCGGGACCATGGTGCACCACACAGGGCCCCTGTCACTAGGCCGGACCAGGAACAGCCTACCACCTCCGCCGGTGCTAGTGGACAGGAGGTCCCAACACCTCGACAGCCCCCCAGAACCCCACCTCCTGCTGAAGAACAACCACCCCGTAAGAGGAGCCTGAGACCAAAGAAAAAGACAGAGTAGGATGTCAAGACCCCCGCCAGCAGGACATACCCCCTCAAGTCTTCCCACTGTCCCACATTGCCACCCTGTCCAACCATGAACTGCCTATGCTCCATCCTTCCACAGGCAAAAGAACAATGCACCTGTGAGACTGAGAACTGGACTCTGCCATGGATATTCCTCCACCCCCACCCATCACCCTTAGAATCACATGTACCGGTATCTAGCACTGTAAATAAATCACATTTTGCACACAAACCTGTTTTAAGTCATGCTGTATTATTAACAAAGGGATAACATATTACTGTTCAATTTCTGTTCTGTCAATTAGTCATGACAACATACCAATGTCAATACGCTGTATTTCATGGGCGAACCAAGCAGAAGTCAGGTACTGAGTCAGATAGCACTGAGAAGGGAAGGGAAAGGCATAAATTAATAAAAAACATCTGTGGGGAACTACAGAAAGTACAGATGCAGGAGGCTAGAAGCAATTGTGAAATGGCGTGGGTGATTCTTACCTGGGTGTTACTGGAAATACTGTTGTATCACTCTGTCCCTATTGTCTGTGTCGTCCTCAGAGTCTTCCTCCTCTTCACTCTCCACAGGCTCCACGGCTTCTACAACACCACCATCTGGACCATCCTCCTGCAGGAAAGGCACCTGGCGTCGCAAAGCCAGGTTGTGAAGCATACAGCACGCCACGATGATATGGCACACCTTCTTTGGTGAGTACATTAGGGATCCACCAGTCATATGCAGGCACCTAAACCTGGCCTTCAGGAGGCCAAAGGTTCGCTCAATCACCCTCCTTGTACGCCCATGGGCCTCATTGTAGCGTTCCTCTGCCCTTGTCCGGGGATTCCTTACTGGGGTCAGTAGCCACGGCAGGTTGGGGTAACCAGAGTCACCTATTAGCCACACACGTTGTCTCTGTAGCTGCTCCATCACATAGGGGATGCTGCTATTTCGCATCACATACGCGTCATGCACTGACCCTGGGAACTTGGCATTTACATGGGAGATGTACTGGTCAGCCAAACAGACCACCTGGACATTCATCGAATGATAATTCTTTCTGTTTCGGTACACCTGCTCATCGTCTT
The DNA here is from genome assembly GCF_031143425.1 of Pleurodeles waltl. Taxonomy (NCBI): domain Eukaryota; kingdom Metazoa; phylum Chordata; class Amphibia; order Caudata; family Salamandridae; genus Pleurodeles; species Pleurodeles waltl. The sequence continues at coordinate 1,217,209,977 of NC_090440.1, forward strand.
TTGGGGGTACCAAAGCCACATGGGTCCCATCAATGGCACCAATGATGTTGGGGATATGTCCAAGGGCATAGAAATCACCCTTCACTGTGGGCAAGTCACCCTCCTCGGGGAAAATGATGTAGCTCCGCATGAGTTTCATCAGGGCAGACAACACTCTGCTCAAAATCTTTGAAAACATAGGCTGAGACATTCCAGATGACATGGCCACTGTGGTCTGGAATGACCCACTGGCCAAAAAATGGAGGACTGACAAAACCTGCACCAGAGGGGGAATCCCTGTGGGTTGGCGGATGGGGGACATCAGGGCTGGCTCCAGCTGGGCACACAGTTCATGGATAGTGGCACGGTCAAGTCGGTATCGAAGGATTATATGGCGTTCTTCCATTGTCGACAGGTCCACCAGCGGTCGGTACACGCGAGGATTCCTCCTTCTCATCCCAAGTCCCAGCGGACGGTGCCTAGGAAGGACAACATGGAGCACAGAGTCAGCCAAACCACAGGTACGTACAGACAGCTTGCACAGTTAAAGAATGGCAATGGGTTGAAAGGCGTGTATGTGTGGCAATGCAAGGCCTAGGCCTGTGTGTCGCAGTCAAAATTAAGCCATGTGGGCCCTTGAAATGGCGGCTGCCTGACCTGTGAAGTGGGACAATGGGATGTGAGGTCACTGCGCTGGCGGGGCACACCGTGGCGGTAGGCGGTCGAAGACCGCGGCGCAAAGCCGCATTGGTTAACATTGAAGCCTATGGGTTTCAGGAGCCAATAACGAAGTGCGCCGGCGGTTGCGGTACGCACCGCCGCGGTACGCACCGCCACGGACGTGACCGCCATTTTCTATCTGCTTAATCACTCGAGACCTGATCATCCACAGGAGAGGACCTATACTGCAAGTGCTGCTGTGACCTCGGTCTGGAAGATACAATGGCTGCTGTGACTGGGGAAAGGGCCCCTGCCTTCACGTCTGAAGAATTGGACAAGCTCGTGGATGGGGTCCTCCCCCAGTATGCGCTACTCTACGGTCCTCCAGACCAACAAGTGAGTACCCCGGGTGCTAATGGAATGGGCTATGCCTGTGTGGATTGGGGTGGATGTAAGTTGGTGGGGTGGGGGGCGAATGAGGAGTGCAACGCCCGACAGATGAGAGCATGTGCCATATGGCAAAGTGGGGGGGGGGGGGGCAATTACATCTAACATGCAGGCCATTGATGATTTCCTCCTTTCCACCCTGTACATGTCTAATAGGTCAGCGCCCATCAGAAGATCGAGATTTGGCGTGCCATCGCCAAGGAAGTCCGGACCTTGGGGGTCCACAACAGACGGGGCACCCACTGCCGCAAGAGGTGGGAGGACATCCGCCGCGGAACAAGGAAGACCGCAGAAACACTGCTGGGGATGGCCTCCCAACCTAGGAGGGGTGCCAGTCGCACCATGACCCCCCTGATGTCCCGGATCCTGGCGGTGGCCTACCCTGAATTGGATGGGCGCTTTAAGACATCACAGCAGACACAAGGGGGTGAGTATCAGCACATTCTCCTATCTTTCTGCGCAGTGGAGGCGTCTGGGTGGGGGAGGAGGGCTGTGGGTGACATTAGGCCAGGGCGCTTTCTGTAGTGTAGTCCTCTCCCTTAGGCATGGCCCTGTGCCCCCGGCCCCCACCTCTGTAGGGTGACAAGTACAGCCATTGAAGGTCCAGCATCTCCCATGTGCGCGTTTGACGTCTCTTGGCCTGTTGTCTTAGTCAGTAGTACTGAGTAGTGTACCCCGAATGCGCGGCTTAGTGCATTAGGCACCTGTGTCTGTCCTCTCCGCCAACGGTGTTGACATTGCATGCACTCAACCTGGTCTTCTTTTTTCTCCCCCCACCCTTTCTCTTCATCTTCTTGTGCATGTGTGCATTAGCATCATCAGGCGGAGGAGATATGGCATCGGAGCACGAGGGAGCTGCAGGACACAAGGCCCCGGTGGGCCCAGGAACAGACACCGAGGGCACCAGTGATCCGGAGGGCGAGGGGAGCACCACGACGGGGACCACTGGTGAGAGCAGCGAAAGCGACACGTCCTCGGATGGGAGCTCCCTAGGGGTGGCGGCAACATCCGTGCCCCCCGCCTCTACAGGTACAGCCGCCACCCAGCGCACCAGCCCCGCCCTCCCAGCAGCCCCTCAGTCTTCGCTCCGTGCCGGTTCGCCCAGGAAGGCGCGAGTCTCCTTCGCCCCAGGCACCTCAGCCCCTGCCCCTGTTGCCCCTGCTGCCCTCAGTGCGGAGCTCATTGACCTGGTAAGGACGCTCATTGTTGGGCAGACGACCCTTTTGAATGCCATCCAGGGTGTGCAAAGGGAGGTGCAACAGAGCAATGCGTACCTGGAGGGCATTCATTCGGGTCAGGCTGCCCATCAACAAGCGTTCACTGCTCTGGCCTCAGCACTGACGGCAGCCATTGTCCCTGTTTCCAGCCTCCCTCTTCTTACTGCCTCCAGCCTTTCTCTGTCTCCTGTTCCTCAGCCTATCCCATCCACACCATCAGACCAGCCTGCACACACCTCAACACCCAAGAGCAGCTCATCCAAACACAAGCACCACAGATCCCGCAAACACTCACCCGAGCAACACCCAGATGCAGACATGCCAACAGCCACTGCCACCCCTGTGTCCCCCTCCTCCTTGTCTCCCTCCTCCCTCCCTGTGACGTCTACACTCACACCTGCATGCACCCCAACATCAGCCAGTGCTTCCATCACCACCTCACCCTCCAGTACAGTCCACACTCGTGCAGTCACCACCCCCACTGCCATGTACACGTCCCCTGTGTCCTCTCCCACTGTCTGTCACCCCCTCTTCCAAGACACACAAACGCAGGCAGCCACCCACCCAACAGCCATCCACCTCACGACAGCCTACTGCACCAGCACCTTCACCCAATGACAGCACACCTGACTCTCCTACAACCACCTCCTCTACCTCCACTTCCATCTCCACTTCTCCTACCCTTTACCTTGGCCCTAAAAAACTTTTCCTGGCTAACCTTAACCTCTTTCCCCCCGATGACCTCCCCCATCCATCTTCAAAGAGTCCCAAGAGCACCGCAGCCACCACCAGCCCAGCTTCGGGTGTCACTGTTGTGCCTGGGTTCTGGAGCCCACCCTTTGCCAGCAGTGACACATCGATCAGCAGCAAGGACACGTCCAGCCCCCCCACCCCGGCAAGAGGACCCGCAAAACCAAGGACCGCCGTGCGAGGACCGACAGGACTGCCCCCAAGGAGCAATGTGCGGCCACTTCACCACCCACACCATCTGGGGGAGGCAAGGGCCCGAGAGCCCCATCAAAGGAGCGGAAGGGCAGCAGGAGCGCGGAGAAGGTGGACCCCACATGCCACATCCCAGCTGGGAAGGAGGACACTAAGGAGGCCAGGAGTCCGTCCCCGAAGGGTCCAGAAACGTCACGGTCCGAGGGCGACTGAACAGGGAGTCCAGGCCAGGTCTGGCTCCCTTGACCTGCTGGATGGGCACCGCTGAACAGGGCCCGCGGTGCAGAAGAGCACCGCTGAACAGGGCCCGCGGTGCAGAAGAGCACCGCTGAACAGGGCCCCGCCGTGGAGATAGGCACCGCTGAACAGGGCCCGCGGTGCAGAAGAGCACCGCTGAACAGGGCCCCGCCGTGAAGATAGGCACCGCTGAACAGGGCCCCGCCGTCTCAAGCACCGCTCCGCTGGGCCCTTCCTGTCAAGCACCGCTCCGCTGGGCCCTTCCTGTCAAGCACCGCTCCGCTGGGCCCTTCCTGTCAAGCACCGCTCCGCTGGGCCCTTCCTGTCAAGCACCGCTCCGCTGGGCCCTTCCTGTCAAGCACCGCTCCGCTGGGCCCTTCCTGTCAAGCACCGCTCCGCTGGGCCCTTCCTGTCAAGCACCGCTCCGCTGGGCCCTTCCTGTCAAGCACCGCTCCGCTGGGCCCCGCCGTCTCAAGCACCGCTCCGCTGGGCCCCGCCGTCTCAAGCACCGCTCCGCTGGGCCCTTCCTGTCAAGCACCGCTCCGCTGGGCCCCGCCGTCTCAAGCACTGCTCCGCTGGGCCCCGCCGTCTCAAGCACTGCTCCGCTGGGCCCCGCCGTCTCAAGCACTGCTCCGCTGGGCCCCGCCGTCTCAAGCACCGCTCCGCTGGGCCCCGCCGTCTCAAGCACCGCTCCGCTGGGCCCCGCCGTCTCAAGCACCGCTCCGCTGGGCCCCGCCGTCTCAAGCACCGCTCCGCTGGGCCCCGCCGTCTCAAGCACCGCTCCGCTGGGCCCCGCCGTCTCAAGCACCGCTCCGCTGGGCCCCGCCGTCTCAAGCACCGCTCCGCTGGGCCCCGCCGTCTCAAGCACCGCTCCGCTGGGCCCCGCCGTCTCAAGCACCGCTCCGCTGGGCCCCGCCGTCTCAAGCACCGCTGAACAGGGCCCCGCCGTGGAGATAGGCACCGCTGAACAGGGCCCGCGGTGCAGAAGAGCACCGCTGAACTGTGCCCCGCCATGGAGATAGGCACCGCTGAACAGGGCCCCGCCGTCTCAAGCACCGCTCCGCTGGGCCCTTCCTGTCAAGCACCGCTCCGCTGGGCCCTTCCTGTCAAGCACCGCTCCGCTGGGCCCTTCCTGTCAAGCACCGCTCCGCTGGGCCCTTCCTGTCAAGCACCGCTCCGCTGGGCCCTTCCTGTCAAGCACCGCTCCGCTGGGCCCTTCCTGTCAAGCACCGCTCCGCTGGGCCCTTCCTGTCAAGCACCGCTCCGCTGGGCCCTTCCTGTCAAGCACCGCTCCGCTGGGCCCTTCCTGTCAAGCACCGCTCCGCTGGGCCCTTCCTGTCAAGCACCGCTCCGCTGGGCCCTTCCTGTCAAGCACCGCTCCGCTGGGCCCTTCCTGTCAAGCACCGCTCCGCTGGGCCCTTCCTGTCAAGCACCGCTCCGCTGGGCCCTTCCTGTCAAGCACCGCTCCGCTGGGCCCTTCCTGTCAAGCACCGCTCCGCTGGGCCCTTCCTGTCAAGCACCGCTCCGCTGGGCCCCGCCGTCTCAAGCACTGCTCCGCTGGGCCCCGCCGTCTCAAGCACCGCTCCGCTGGGCCCCGCCGTCTCAAGCACCGCTGAACAGGGCACCGCCGTCTCAAGCACCGTTGATGGTTCATTGTGCCCACTATGCCTCCTCCTTGACCAGTGGAGACTGTCATCCACCTGATGGACTGTGGCTTTGCACTCCCCAGGATGGTCCAGTGGGCAATCCACCCAATGCAGAGACTTGAGAGACTGTGGCTTTGCACTCCCCAGGATGGCCCAGTGGGCAGCCCACCCACTGTAGAGACATTGAGAGACTGTGGCTTTGCACTCCCCAGGATGGTCCCGTGGGCATGGTGGCTCCTCGTGGATCTGGCGTCGTGGACTCATGTGGCTGTGGTGCCCCCCCCTTCCCTTCCCCCTGAGGTGCCTGTAGTTTTTACATCTGATGCCCCTGCAGTGTTCTCTCCAAAGGACTCAGGTCTCCTGTGTGGGCTTTGCCCTTGTTTCTCAAGACTTTGGCCCACGGACATGCTGTATTCGTAGGATGTGCAGGACTTGGTACTTCAGTTATACACTGATGTGTATGTCATTTGTTTTGTTGTGGATATCTTTCATGGTTGTACGCTAATTTTCTGGAGCTTTTTGGTACATAAATATTTATTCCAAATATGATTATGTCCTAGCATTTTTCAGGGGTGTTTGGGTGGTGTCACTGTGACTTGGTGCTCTGCATTGGTGAGTACATGATTGGGGGGGGGGGGGGGGGGGTCGCATATGTGTGTGCCCGTAACCTTTCGTCCTCCCCCTCCCGTGTGTCGTAGGTGCAGTACTCACCGTTGTCGTCTGCGCCGGGCTTCGTACTCGTGGTAGATGAGAAGGTAGACGAGAGCAGGTAGGATGTTTAATTCGGGTTCCATGCTGTCCTCCGTACTCGTGGAGTGTGTTTTGGTGAGCGTTTTCCCGTTCGTAGTCTGTTTCCGCCGTGTTTTTATCGGCGGTGCTCCCGCCCCGGAAAAGGTGGCGGATTGGTGAGTTATGATAGTGTTGGCGGTGACCGCCGCGCTGTTTGTCTGTACCGCCGCGGCGGTCGGAGTGTTAAGTTGGCGGGCTGTGTTGGCGGTTCCCGCCAGGGTCAGAATTCCATTTTTTGGACCGCCAGCCTGTTGGCGGGTTGGCCGCCACTTTAACACCGACCGCCAGGGTTAGAATCACCCCCATAATCTCTTGTTGTGCAGAAAGATAGATATGGTGAATGACGTCAGTGTAACTTACCCACCCATGAGGCCAACAAGTGCATGTGCTTCTTTCCAGAGGCACCTCATTATCTTATCTGTACTGCTTGTAGTTGCTTACGTCAATGGTGAACTCTTCACCACAGTTTTTTGTGGTTTTTACAGTATAAATGCTACTGGTGTTTGAACCAGAACTTTGAACTTCAGTCATGGCCTCTATGTGAGACTGCCTGTTGTTCCCAGCTGAAAATCGATTAAACCTATATTATTGTGTCAAAATGATTTGTTTTATTTTATTAACAGATTTCCCTCTAACATATTGGCCAGCTAAGCCAGGAGCTCTGCTTTGATCTCACCAACTGCTGGACTGGGGGCCCTGCCTGTCTCCACGAGGTGATTTGCGCACTTTTTAAAGAGGTAAGGGAGATGCCAACATTTATGTAAAAATCTCTGATTTCGTGGGGACAGATGGGTCTCAGTAGAAGGTAGTGAAGTGGACAAAGTACGAGGTCTGTTCCTTTTATTTTATAAAGACAGTTACAATTTTGACACTGTAATGTATGTAATTTTTGTGTTTGCATGCAAGATTGTGTATGAATTGAGATAGTATTAAGGGATCCCGGTGGTAAATCCGGAAGATACAGGGAGCTTGACTAAGTAAGTCAAAAGTGGTCAGGAGTAGTGTTGGGCTTGGGGGCTGAGCAATCAGTGTATGTTTTAAAGAACACTCATGTCAACCTAACCCAGATATTAAATCTGGAATCCACCATTTTTGTTGTTGTTGAAAATAGTGAAAAGTTGTCCCCTCTATGAATCCAGAGTATTTTGTTTGCCCTAGTATGAAATTAAGAATTACTGTGTATGTATATTAAAATTTATTGTGTATGTATATGCATGTATAGACAGAAATGTGGCCACATAATAATGTCAATATATAAGTTTGTTATTTAGTGTATAATTTAGGAATAAGTATCAGACCTCCTATTTTTATGAAGGTTAAGTTATAATGGTATAATCAAAAGTAAAGTAATTGACTGGATTGGGCAGGTCCCAAAAAGTCAACTAATTCCACATCCCTGAATTAATTATAAGGGTTTATAACAGTCAGGCTGTCGCCCTCTGCAACAGAACTGACCTTAGTAGATCAGCAATATCAATACCACACCATCATTTTTTTTAAGTCAGAAGTTTATGTATTTATAGTATATCACCTCTAGGCCTAAAAACAACCTACATTGACATAAGAGAAATGCCTATTAGACAATTATAAAAAATATTCAAAGAACTAATACAAGGACATTATCCTCCAAGTTAAAAGTAGTGTACTAGCCTCATGAACCCCATAACAAATATTGACACTACTATTATCCCCATTGTGAAACTATAGAGCCTTACGATTGGAGGCTAGATGAATTATCAAATAGTATAGACTGGGACATATTCTTCCGGGACCACGGACCGGGGTAGGTCTCTGCCTGGCCAGCATTGCTGCAACAAACGTTGTTTAGCGCTGGACTATTGGTCCGTGTATTCCTAAGATGCTCGCCTTCAATTTTAGGACGGGCACGAGTTAGGAATTATTTATTCCATATTCATGTAAGTGATTATTACGCCTCCCCACTAATTGTTGGTTGAGAGGTATCTGTATTTACTTCCTTGCAAATATATGTGACCCTCATTACTCAGGAGATACATATAGTCACATAAGGTCCTGATGAAGCATCACTGGATCCGTTTGGACCACCAGGATGCGAAACATGTTGACCCATGAGGGGGTAGTTTTTGGAGAATTCCCAGACTCCTCTCCTTGATATGTTCTAATTTACAAGAGTGATTGATCTTAACTTCTTGATTCACTCTTCTGTTTCTAATTTTTAATCTTGGCCCTGACCGCTCATTGGGTCCAATAAAATCTACAGTCCCAGTGGCGTTTTTGAGAGTCAATTTTAACCACACAATTTTTTTTTCTGATCTCCGTTGATTCTTTAGTCACCTTTGGGGTCACGGCACCACCATATATTAAGATCTCTGGCAAAGAGCCCCCCCATCAGGGGTGGTGCCCGTCAGACATTGCAGCGCCAGTCTGACGAGGAGCAGCGCCTATGATGAAGCATGACACCCTATGGGTGTGTGAGGCCTCTTGCTCCTAGAATTTAGGACCCTGGTCACTATATATATATTTTTTTGTCTCTTTTTTTGTTTTCTTTGGAACAGTGTATCGCTGATTTTCTAGACTGGGACATACACATATATATTGAAGGTATACAAATAGAAGGAGAATAATCAGCTACTATACATACAAATATATTTAACTACCTTTCATATAGATGTGAACAGGATCTTCACATAATTAGAATAAAAGAGTTTATTTTGAAATGTACAAAACCTGTTGCAGTTGTCTTTCCAAGAGAAAGGCACTCATTTGAAGGCCTCTAAAAATAAATACATTTTGTTTTAATTTTTTCATGTGTGACACTGGAGCCACATTGTGGCCAGAAAGTGAATATATTTAAGTTACTGCAATTTTTCAGTGGAACCACGGGCAACAGTCACGTGAATTCCCTGCAATAATAACAGACTCATCTTTAGTATTAGACCTCCTACTGTATGCATTTATTAGGGACCTCCCAGTATGGAATTTAGGATATGAATAATTTATAAACATACATATATCACAATAATATTATTGTTTGTTGTGTCAGGCAAACAAACCACTTAGGCCACACATTAATGCACCTACCCAATATATATGTAAATGAACAAAGTTGTTAAAGAGATTAGGGATATATATATGTATATATATATGTATATCTAATGTTCACCTTCATAGCCTAATAATAGTTTATGTGAAGTCTGGAAATACCCTAGGAAGTAAATAGAAGTCCATTTAGAGTGAAAAACATATGGTACAAAAGATTAAGTTCACTAAACAGACATGGGGTCTCCTTTAGAACACATGGTTAAAGTGTTTTCAGGAGACAGTGACAGGATAGGAAAATACTGTAAGGAATGGCACAAAGCAACATTAAAACTTGCACATGCATGGCCCAAGGAGGGCACACTTGATAATACAATAATAGAACACATGGGCACCTTCCTACAGAGTAAATACAAGGGAAATAAACTAGAGAAAAGGAAGATCACACTAGACCAATGGAGGGTCTTTTGTGAAACAAATATGAATGAGTCAAATACAAAGCCTCAAACCCTCCCTTTGGCTCCTCCACCCCCCCTATCAAGATGTGCCATTAAGGTTAGGCAGTGCAAAGGTACAGGGCATGTATACATTGCAACCTGGTGCCCCACACTCATTACCTATCTCTTTACATCCCCCTGCTGTGGGATATACAGACCAGAGTATAGCCCACCATTAGAATCTTTTTCTAAACATAGAGAATATGTTCACCCATCTCCATGTCCTCAAATGGCCAGTACACCACGGGAAATGTCAGGTGGGGACAGTACTAAATACATAGGGACACTAGATGCCACATTTACACTTCATTTAGAGGACGAGATGTCCCCCACTAGAAAGAATGAAGGTATACCTAATGAGGGATCAAGAGGGGTACAGAGAATGGAGGGGGCTAGAAAAAAGGAAGGTGTTTTGAAAAAACCGAGTGCCAATATTCAAAATGAGACAAGAAGGTTAGCTTTCACACCAGAAAGTCCTCCCACATGGTGCTGGAGGTTCATGCACTCAGGAGCAGAAGATAATAGTGTAGGCAAGTGGGTCACAGAGCAGGAAGATGGATGGGTAGACAAAAGAGCGACTTGGGAAAAGGGGGAAGGGCCCCTGAGGCAGTCAAGGGCCCACACTATCCCACAAATAATTGAACAAGAAGGACTAGATGACACAGTCTCCACACATAGCAGCTTAGGTGAAGAAGATATGGGTTTAGAAAAATCCTACAAAGGATTAGAGGGGGCATTAGATGACGTCACTGAACATGTTAAAAGAATGTCCCTTCTTGAGGATCATAACAAGGAACAGTCACATTATGCCTGTGGGGAGAAGAAAACAATAAGACAGGACAGACTTTACAAAAGAAGCCAAGAGAATTACAGAGATTAGTATTTGATGGGGCGCATGCACGCCCATATGAGAGAAAGGGAACATTTGATATGGCAGGAAAAATGACAATGAGGAAAGACATGGCACATGCATTCCCTGTATGCCCTGGCAATAATTTGACGCCCAATTAAATAGTAGCTGAGTATGAAAATAGTTGGTATAATGTTGTCCCTTTTACTGACAACCTAGTAGGTTGGACAGAAGGATTGGCATCACAGATGACACCATGGCCGCAGAGGGTTCCTTTGAACCCTGAGACATGGCTAATGCAGAAATGTGCATTTTTTAGGCCACAGGGGATCCTTATTGGGATTATCCCTATATGCAGAAAAGTTTAAGGGTGTGGCAGAGATATGCTTGTAAGTATGACTCTCGTCACCCTACTGGCAATAGGAGTACAGTCCTGTCACAACTGCCCTTGATATTCAAGGGCCCAGGGGTGCCTCAATATATACCATGGCCCCAGATGGACAAAGAAAATCTTTAAAACAATTGCCACAACTTGCTGAGGGTGCTGGGAAATGGATAGAATCTCTGAAGAAACATACTGCAGGGATTACTCTTGCAATAGGGGACATTAAGAGTTTACTAAGTTCCCTTATAGGAGATGAGACAGACACACTGTTCACAAAGGCAGGAGTAAAGGATGTGACATTGACTAACCCAAAATGTGATGGGGCACCCTTTAATAGAGTAAGGGGAATTGTTTGGAAACAACTGAGATAAATGTATCCAGACAGGCCAGACATTGGGTCCCTTATGGCACAAACAATGCAGCCAAATGAGGACCCAGCCCAATTCCTTGGCAGAATGAAGGAAAAATGGACACAGGAAGTGGGGGAGAGTTGGGATGTCACTGGACAGAATGCAATACTATTTTTCAATATAGTGAAAAAGCATCTGCCAGTTGAAGTACAGGATAAATTAGATAATATAGTTGCCTTGGAGGCCAAACCATGGACAGAGATACAAGCACACATAATAAATATTTGTAAGAAGAGTCAAGAAAAGGAAAACAGCGAGGAAGATAAAATAGAGAAAGCAGCAGCTAAATTGGTCCAGCAGAAACTAGCCAAGAAAACAGAGGAAGGAATTGCCACTGTAATGGCCAGGTGATGACGGCTGTCCTCACCCAAAAGTATCCTTTAGGCCACAAACCAATTGCATATTTTAGTGGCCTACTTGATTCTGTCATGAAACGTCATTACCCTTGTGAACAAGCACTAGCCACAGCAGCCTTTGTAGTAGAGAAAAGTGCTCCCATTGTCATGGGTGCACCCTTGACCCTGTATGCTGAACATGCTGTGTTTGCAATAATTCAGAAAGCTAAAACAACACTAACAACACGGAAAGTGTCAGGCTATGAGATAATATTATCACTAACATCCTTGAAGGTGGTTAAATGCCACACAGTCAATCCTGCTACCTTCTTTGCACACCCCATTTCAGACACTGATGATGATGCCCATGATTGTGCCACATATACTCCAGATGAGTGTAGCCAAGCAACAGAAGACCCCATTCCAGGTAGTGTTGTGTATTTTGTGGATGGATCTTCCACAATAGATCAGGACACAGGGGTAAGACATACAGGTGCTGCAGTGGTCAGAGCGATGTAGCACAACTCTTTAGACACACTTCAGATAACTGAACAGATAACTTTGCCATCTCAATATTCCGCCCAGGCTGCTGAATTAGTAGCTTTAGGGGCAGCCCTCAAACAAGGGGAAGGAGAAACAATAACAGTATACTCTGATTCAGCCTATGTCACTATAACAGTGCATTCCAGCATTATGCGGTGGAATAGATGGGGATTTCTCAAGTCTGATGGAAGCCCTGTCATGGACCGCCCCCTTTTAGAGGACTTGATACAAGCTTTAACACTGCCACATGCAGTTGCAGTAGTGAAATGTGCAGCCCACACTAATGCTCAGGATTTTGTGTCCCGTGGAAATTCCCTGGCAGATTGGGCAGCCAAAGATGCAGCAACACGCCCTCTTAGTGATACACATAACCCAGTTTTGTTAGCTAGTGAAACATTGACATCTTCAGACCCTTTGAATGCATCCAGACATTACACAGAGACAGCTCACCTGCATATAAGAGAGATACAAGAAAATGCACCACAACATGAGAAACAGTTGTGGGAAGCCAGAGGATGCACACAGACAGGAACAGATTTAATATACAGACAAATATCAACAGGGAAGCCTGTCATGCCCCAAGCATTGCTACTTATAGCTCTAAACCAGCTACATCTTCCTTCACATACTGCTAGAGACAATATGTCCCTCCAAATACGTCAGGATTGGTTTGTCCCTTACTTACATGAGATGATTATAATGTGCACACACACCTGCACAGTGTGCCAGCAGTATTCACCAAATCCCACCTTTGAGGTAATAGCTTCCACAATACCTCGCCCACAAGGTCCCGTTAAGGAACTGCACATTGACTACATTGATATGATTGACAGATGCAATCATTATCGCTATTTTATAGTTGTAGTCTGCCCATTCTCAAGGTGGATTGAAGCAGGACCTTGTGTTCACCATAATGCCAAGTCTGTTAACCCTCTTTGCTTTGACAAATACCCCAGGATCTGAGCACCATTTGACTTCTCATCAAATAGTGACAGGTAGAACAATGAGCACATTTGTGCCATCAACTAGACATAAGTTGGAGACTGAGAGTGCACATGAAGTTGTACAAACTGAAATGAATGAATACATGTCTGAGCTAACCAAAGTTGCAAAGTTCTTCTCTAAACAGGTTACACATGCAGCCAAGAAGCGCGCCAACGCATCTCCTGTAAAGGATCAACAAACACCATTACCTCTGGGAACTTTAGCAATTTTGCAAGACAATGGAAGAACTGCAAATTTAATGGACCCTTCCCAGTGCCATCCATCCCTTTGGACAACGAGCAGGAAAAAGAGGGGGGAGAACAGGAGAAGCAACCGGAGTAAAGCCTCCCTCTAAAGCTTCAATCTTAGACAATTCTTCTTTTAAGTTATGTATTTTATGTTTGTTTTTCCTCCTCGTTGCACTGATTTTGCTACGTTTAGCCCTTGGATATTTTAATTTTTTTCATCCTATATCAATTATTACACGCATGCGTAGAACTGTTGATAATGATACTGACCATCACCCTCTCCATATTGCGTTGTTTGACAATGTGTGGTATCAGCACATGCACAGTATAGGCACATCCACATCCAACACCAGTTATGTATGCTCTCTCATCCCCCATGCTGATGGAGTAGATAACTTGCATCTCCCTAAGGAGGTATCCCCAAACATTACACATTGTCTCCTGCACCTATTTTTATGCAGAATGAGAGCACAGCTACAGCCAACTCACGTTTGTCCTGCTACTGCACGAGTTAACACAACTAGATTTGACACCACCCCAGAAGTCCTACAAGTCCTGACAGAAAAACAAGAGATAATGGAAGAGATATCAAGAATGAAGGAAGCAGGGCAAACAATGTTTCACCCAGATTGGGAAAAATGGGTATTACGTCGAGGTATTTTTGGAAGGTCTTACCCATCATCTGAATGTAGCAACTATTTAGCTGAACCCCTGCCCCCTGATTGCGCAGGCAGGCCAGTTCTTAGTATCACAGGATCAGTATTTGCCCATGATAAATGGCATACCGAGGCCAAGTTCTCATGTAGAGCAATACCATTATGGAATGGTACCAAGACACAAGGTCCACTAAACTTTAATAAGATAATAGGTCAATGTCAGGAAATATGGGATGCAAACATACAGAGATATACATGGACAGGGACTACCATACACCCTAGAATAGCAATGAAATTAACACACTTTTCTCTTTGTTTCAGAGGGAAAGGGACAGTGAAGGTGGGGAGTAACCTCAACTGCAACATCACCCCCTACAACGCTGATATGCAGGGCGGCACCTCCAGCCTGATGGATCACTACTGGATGTGTGGGGCCCGGCTCCACATGCAACTCCCCCCGAACTGGAATGGCCTCTGTTCCCTAGTGACTTTGCACATCCCCTCCCTGGTAATACCAGGTGTGGACATCTCTCCGTTACATGACCATCCCATGAGCCATCCAACAACCTTGCTTCACCATTATCGGACAAAACGAGCTGCTGAGTTTCTTGGTACTGAAATGTGGAAAGACGTTCCACAGGAACATAGACTATTTAATGATGCCCAAATATATTTTGGTAGCATCCTACCATTCATTCAGGTGAAGGCAACTGCACACTGGCTGCAGATCACGCACTTTGAATTGATGAAGACCATATATACAACTGAAGATGGGTTCAATGCTATCAAGGAAGAACTCCGTGCCCTTAGGCTGATGTTAATGGAACACAGATATATATTTGATTTAATGACGGCCATGGATGGAGGGGTGTGTAAGAAGATTGGGTCTTTATGTGCCAGCCAATGATGCGGACAATGGGACATTAACTCAGGCCATTCAGACATTGCATGATCTACAAAAGAAAATGATCGATTAGGGGGGTGCCCCGATGGGGGGTTCGAGGGCTGGATCGAATGGGTGCCGTCCTGGATGTCGGGGTTGTTCAAGGCCTTGTTGCCTTTGATTGTGTTGTTGCTTTTGATGTGTCTTATTTTTCAGGTAATAATAGCATGTTGCAAAAGGATGACAGCTAAATTGGGAGGGACAGAGTAGTGGGTATGTGATGATTCCCCTAATTTCATTAGTAGATGGGAAGGTAGGAAAAGTAGTTGAATAATCAACTAGAGGGAGGAATGATGTAGGAAGAATAGGAATACATCACATACAAACAAACATAAATTCCCAAATCCCAATACAAGCATTTTAGGCTAGATAGTTGTAAACCAATGTAAGTAGTGAAAGGCTTAATACATGACATGTTAAAAAAAAAAAAAGACAGACTGTGGGTTCAATAGAAAAGGCAGGTCATATTTAGGACAAACAAACACTTATTAGTTAGAAAACATATATACATGCTGCATTGTTAAGTTAGCTGTGCTGAAACACACAAGAGGCCCCAGCCCCATTAGAATGAGAGTTTTTCTTTAAAGCTGCACCAACTGTTGCTTTCATAATGTTCACTCAGCTTGAACAGGGTGGAACAGAAGGGTGTATCCTTCCTTAGCACAGGGGCCCTAAAAACCACAAGTCATTCATATCGTGTTAAGGGGAATTGTGTAAAGGGTCAGATAAGTATTTGCAAGGCAGGGCTACCATGAGCAGCACGCAACATATAATCTCTTGTTGTGCAGAAAGATAGATATGGTGAATGACGTCAGTGTAACTTACCCACCCATGAGGCCAACAAGTGCATGTGCTTCTTTCCAGAGGCACCTCATTATCTTATCTGTACTGCTTGTAGTTGCTTACGTCAATGGTGAACTCTTCACCACAGTTTTTTGTGGTTTTTACAGTATAAATGCTACTGGTGTTTGAACCAGAACTTTGAACTTCAGTCATGGCCTCTATGTGAGACTGCCTGTTGTTCCCAGCTGAAAATCGATTAAACCTATATTATTGTGTCAAAATGATTTGTTTTATTTTATTAACAGATTTCCCTCTAACAGACGGGTAGGTCAGTGGACAGCAGCCTCCGAACAAGCAAGTAAGTTCTTACCGGGGGAACCGTGGCACTTGCTGTATTTTCTGCATTCTAGGAGGGAAGCAATTCGTCTGTCCGTCTGATATTGATTATGCTGTCCATTTACCAGCCTGCAAAGCTCATTCGGCCTTATGGGTACCCTCGTAATATCGAAGTTACCTGCTGCTTAAATCCTTAACAACAGTCCCGGGTGGGAGCATTTTCAGTAAAAAAAAAAGGAATGGTTACAAGTGAGTGGTTGTGGCGTGTATGTGTGCAGTTACGATTAACATTTAGGCTGGTCGAAACACTTCGGTTTGTTTGTATAGCACCTGGAAAAAAATTGGATGAAAATTGATTAATCATCGAGTTTTCTGAGTGCTGCTTCAAAGGTCAAAGGGATGTTCTAGTTAAGTGTGGAACTGAGACATGAACGTACATTGAAAAAAGAAAAAAAACAGAAATTCACCAGTTACAATTTTGTGAACTAACTATAACTTGCGCATCCATCATGCACTGCTTATGGCCTCACATATTACATCACTCAAGAGGTTAAATCACATCATTGATGATATTGCTGATAACATCTCAAATAGTATAATTTTAGAACCACCCTTTATGGTTCAAAAACAGAAACAAAGTTGTTTGTCATATTTATAGCTAACTGTCAAATTGAGGTACTATATTACATACCATATTACACATATTCTACCCTATTGAAGCAGTCTATAGGCAGATTTATTATTTTGTCACACAAAGCAGCACAGCAAGCACCCTCTTTACTATGATATGGCACTCTGCTCTCTTCCCTATTGCTGGCACACAATCAGGCTGCCTAGTGCCATTCACTAGCCTTTCCAGCATAATGCAAAGGTGTGGGTTAGAAGTCTAGTGCAGGTTTTGTACTGGAAGGATACATTTTAGTACAAAATAAAATAGGATACCTCCGAGGTACAAATACAATAGAAAATCTATTTCCTTTCCTGTATCACTGCAGGCAAGGAAACAGACCTGAAGTCCACTCCCAGAGGGTGGGAGCATTTTTCATGCTGTCAGACGCTGGAAGAGGACTTTGTATTTGCTCCTGCTTAGTGAGAGATTTAAATTTCTACCACCAAGCGGGAGAGCACGCACAGGTTTCTTGTCGGCATCAGTGTGGGCAGGGAAACTGCTTTGTCCTGAGTCGGGGCACCCTGGGACATCACCGGAGCCGTCCTGGGGGATGGGGTTTCCAGGTCCATTAAAGGCTCAGTGAGGGGGGGCTGCGCAACCCCCCTTCCCTTTGCAGATCCATCCAGGTCCCAGGGGATAGGATACCTGGAGCTGAATTGGCCCAGAGAAAGGGGGCCGCATGCTGTCTTCCCCTTTTGAAATGTGTCTGGGCACTGGGGAAAGGAGTCTCCAGGGCTGAAACGGGCCCATGAATGCCACATGCTCCACTCTCCCTTATTATGTTGCGGGGCCCGGGTGGATGGTGTCCCCGGACAGAAAGTGGCCTGGGGAGGGGGCACACATGCCTCCCTCCCCAAATTATGAATATGAATCCCCCACCCGGGGGACCTGGGCCACAAGGGAGGTTTACCAAAATAACAGCAGGAGATTGTGTTTGCCTTTTTTGTTTAATTTTGCTGTGGATTTGCACATCCTCTGTAAAAAACAAAAAACATTTTCTACCCTGCCCGCCTGCATCTTTTTTTGCATTTTATTTAGGACTCGGACTGAGTCTGAGTCCTAAGATGACTGCCACCACTCCATAGCTGAAGTGGTGGCATCCAATTAGATCTCACTTTGAGATCTGTCAGATCCATGAACCCTCCGTGCCTCTAGATATACAGACATCTTTTGTCTTTAATTACTTCAAACTATTGAACAGATTTACACCAAGCTACAAAAAGCACTCTTTCTGGACCAAGATGAAGCTTTTCCCCAAATTTGGTTTGATTCTGTTCTGCAGTTCGAGCTGTAGTTGTGTCTAAAATCCCTATGTGAAACTGCATGGGGAAAACACATTTTGGGCCGTCACTTTTTCTCGCCCCATGGTTGATGAATCATCTTGAAACTTTCCAGAAAGCAGTTGACGTGGCTTGTTCACTAGTTTTGAAAGTTTGGTGAAGATTTGTCGAATGGAGCCAAAGTTATGAGCAAAACAAAAAACAGAAGAAACTATAACTACCCACAGGAGATCACCAGTAGGTTTTATATACATATATATATATATATATATATATATATATACATATATACTGGAAGATGCAGGATCACAAGAAAACAACAGCCAGCCAGGGCAAAAATCTGGATCCCAAAGAATACAAAGAGCCACAAGAAAATGTAATATCTAAGAAAGAAGCGACTCAAACAGATCACTAAAGAACAAAAATATATTTCTACTACAACGTTTCAGCTTCCGCCTTCCTCAGGTAGTACAAAAGGGAATCCAAATGGTTTGCTCAGTGGCTGCACAGCTGACACTGGTGGATTTTCAAAAAGCATCATGAGTGAAGATTCCAGTTGGAATGTGGAATCACTGCAGTCCTGAGAACTCTTCAGATATGCAGAAATCAAGTGGTATTGTCAGTGATGTTCAGTCCATCTGGATGCAGTGATTTTAAACGGTACATCCAGAAAGTTTCTCTGATGTCCAGTAGTTCTTCCTTTAAAAAGCCAAAGGTTACAAGGACGTTATAGTTAGGTTCAGATTTTATATGCACAAAACCATAGCTGAATTTCTATGGTTTTGTGTGTGTTAAATCTGAACCTACCTAAAACCTCCCTATAACCTTTGTTTTTTTGTGAATTTTTAAGGTTTTTCAATTATATTTATAACTATAAAATCCCTGTGAGCTTTTTTTCCAGTGAATTTCTAGGTGTTTCTTTTAATATTAAGTAATATGCCCATCACAATGCATGGTGGGGAGGGTGTTGGGTGCAGGACCTGGGCTTGCATTGTTCTGCCCCCACCCAACATGCTGCTCCTTCCCCCTCCTCCTTACCATCCATTGTCCAAGTTCATGCCACTACTCCCTCATTACAGCCCTGGGTGGCTGTTGTTCTGTGTTAGAAATGGGGTCTCTAGTTGGAAGTCGGTTTGCACCCTGTCCAAGTAGGGACCCTCCCTCTAGTCAGGATAAGGGAGATACCCAGCTCAGATAACCCCTGCTCACCACCTTGGTAGCTTGGCATGAACAATCAGGCTTATCTCAGAAGCAATGTGTAAAGCATTTGCACATAACACACAGTAATACAGTAAAAACACTACTAAAGGACACCACACCAGTTTTAGAAAAATAGCCAATATTTATTTATATAAAACAAGACCAAGTACAAAAAAAATCCAACATGCAATAAATAAGATACAAATGTTGCAAGAATTACTCAAAAAGACAGTTCCTTGACGTCTATAGCCCTGCCTGGGGCTATCACGGTGTAGTGATCAACAAAACCAACAGTTCAGGCTGGCGTGGCATTGCAGGCCAGCTACAGTGTCGGGAAGACCCACAAACAGTACCTTGGAAATGCAGGGCATTGTGACCCTTGCGATGTGATCCGGAGAGTGGTGTCACTGGCGTCTGCTCCGGAGGTTGGTGCGGGGGTCATCGGGCCCTTGACGTCACACGTATTGCGAATCAAACTCCAGGTTGATGAAGTCAGGAGCGCTGGCATGGATAGCATTGGGGCTGTGGTGCGAAGCGGAACGATGCGAAGTGCGGTGTCCACAGGTCATGATGCAGGCCGCGGCTCAGTGATTGATGTCCAGTGGCGTCGGTGAGAACAGGGCTGTGGTGTGAAGCGGGGTGGTGCGACGTGCCGTGTCACCATGTCAGAGTGCAGGCAGCCGTGTTGTCGGTGGTGAAGCGCTGACGTTGGTAGGCCCAAGTCGGCGGTACGGCACGGGATGGGCTACGTGTATCATCCACGGGTCGCGTTGGAGACAGGAACGCCTGCTTGGTGATGACACTGGAGTAGAGGGTGCTGGCGTCAGTGGTCCGAGACTACGGTGTCCACAGGCCACAGTGCAGGCAGCGGCGCCGGTATCAGCAGGAGCATCGTCATCGGGGATGCCCAGGCTGCGATGTGAGCAAGGTGATGCCAGAGTGTGGGGCCCACAGGTCATAGCGCAAGCAGCGGCTTGGTGGCGGCGTCGATGAGACCAGGATTGCGGTGTAAAGTGGGGCAGTGAGGCTCTGTGTGGCTTCAGAAGGTCACGGTGCAGGCCAGCAGTGTCACTGGCAGTATTGCAGTGGTTTTCTTCTTGAACAGCACAAAACACACAGTTCCCAATGCTGTAGGCAGATAAAACTGAAGTCTTTGGTGTCCCTGAGACTTCGAACAGGAGGCAAGCACTACTCCAAGCCCTTGGAGAGCTCTCTCAAGCAGGGTACACAGCAAAGTTCACCCTTTGCCCTCTTTTAAGGCAGAAGCAGCAACTGCAGGCCAATCCCAGCAAAGCAACACAGCAGAGGGGCAGTACTCCTCCTCCAGCTCTTCAGCTCTTCTCCTTGGCAGAGGTTCCTCTTGATCCAGAAAGATTCTAAAAGTCTGGGGTTTTGGGTCCAATACTTGTACCCCTTTCTGCTTTTGAAGTAGGCATACTTCAAAGGAAAATCTGTTGTTCACAAGATCCTGCCTTCAGGCCTGGCCCCAGGCACACTGCAGGGGGTTGGAGACTGCACTGTGTGAGGGCAGGCACAGCCCTTTCAGGTGTAAGTGACCACTCGTTCTTCCACTCTAGCCCAGCTGGTCCATCAGAATAAGCAGGCTACAACCAGCTCCTTTTGTGTCAATGTCTAGAGGGGATTCACAACAGCCCAACTTTCAGTCAGACCCAGATGTGGAATACACAAGCAGGCAAAGGCACAGAATGGTTTAAGCAAGAAAATGCCCACTTTCTAAAACTGGCATTTTCAAACAAAAAATTTAAAAACCAACTTCGGGATGCCTCACATGTAGTAAAAGGGAAGGTTGCGGCCTGGCAAGTGGGTACACTTGCCAGGTCGAATTGGAAGTGCAAGACTGCACTCACAGACATTGCAGTGGCAGGTCTGAGACATTTTTACAGGGCTACTTATGTGGGTAGCACAATCAGTGCTGTAGACCCACTAGTAGTATTTGATTTACAGGCCCTGGGCACCTCTACTGCACTTTATTAGAGACTTACCAGTAAATCAAACATGCCAATCGTGAATAAACCAATCAACAGTACAATTTATATAGGGAGGACTTGCACTTTAGCAATTATTAGCTGTGGTAAAGTGTGCAGAGACAATAAACCAGCAAAAACAGAGTCCAGAATATTATAAAAACAGGAGGCCAGAGGGCAAAAAGACAGTGGAGACATGCCAAAAAGCTGCCAGGTCTAACATTCTGCCACTGCCCTTCCCACCAGCTCCCAATAGTTAGTTTGCTGCCCCATCCACCTCCTCCCAACCCTCTGTTGTCCGAGTCCATGCACCAGCCTCCTCCCTCCTGCCCTGCATTCTCAGATGTACTGACACTGCCCCCTCTGTCCTGATCTTCATGGTCCATTATACTGCAACTGTCCCTCCTGTCTGTTTGGTATGGTCAGCTTGCTGCCCTTTCCTCTTTCCCCTCTAATTCCTGTTGTCCATGTGCATGGCCCTGTCCCCTCCAGATTGCTTTTCATGGTCCGTTGAGCTGCACTGCCATCCTGCTTGCCCTGTTTGGTGTATTGTGCTGCAGCAATCCCTGATTTTTGCCCTTTAAGGTCAGTTTGGTGCCCCTGCCCATCTCCCTTCTGCCCTCTGTTATTTGATCTGTGTTCTTACCCAATTCTTCCTGCTCCTGTGATCCAATGTACCATACTTGCCAATATGTTGAACTTATTAAGAGGGAGATTCTGAAAAAAAAAAACCTGGGGAACTGATTTTCCCCATTGATTTACATTGAAAAAGATGAGGTTTTAGGCAGGAGGTAGCTAAAATAAATCCTTTTAGGGTTAAAAACATCAGGAGTCTCAGGTCTATTGGCATATACAGTATGGTTGTACTTCCACTGTCTCTTTCTTTTGCCTTCAATCATCTGTTATACTTCCACAGCCTCTCTTGCCTGCCCTGCATGGTTAGTTTGTTGCCCCCCTCCCCCCTGTCCTCCATGGTTCTTTGTATTGCAACTGCCCCTCTTACCTGCCGAGCATGGTCAACTTGTTGCCTCTGCACCCTCCTCTCTGTCCTAATTATCTGAGTCCATGCCCCTGGCCCCTGACTCCCCACAGTATTCTAATGAACAACTAGATTGCTAACATTCTATATTTATTACAAAAGAGTAGCATGCCTGATGTCATCTTGATGTAATCAAAACTGCAATCCCTAAAGCATTTCCTTTAGAAATTATAACAATGAGAGGGTCTTGTTCACGTAGGAATTATGGTTATTGTTCTAAAAAACTAAAATGAAGATATATTCCCTAAGTTCTCAAATAGCGACAAAGAATTTTCTAATTATTTGCTATCTTTATTTGACAAAATAAATGTGTCCTTGTGTAATATAAGTGATGCTCATGTAAAACACTCCAACACCTTCAGGTCAAGTCTGCACTATTTAAAACTTTTTAAAAAACTACAAAAATAACTGTTTTGCACACTTCTGTCATTGGACTATACTTGGATTACATTTGGACAATATTTGTGCTACATTTAGACTCTTTTTTTTCTGGAGAGACTTGTTTGGTATGAAGCTCCTCAATTTCCTTTTTTACTGCAGAATCCTCAGAAGAAAATGCTTTCAGCTTTCCGCTTTGCTTCCATCAAGATGATGTCCAGATGTGCTATACATTTGACATAAAATCAGAATGTCTACACTGTAGTTGCTCATTAGAACACTGTAAGCTGTTGATCACCAGGGAGTTAACTGGCAGTCTGCTGCTGGTGTTGAAAGTGCATGTTTCAGTCCGCATCTCCGAATGTTTTAATGAAAAAGTAGAGAAAGATATTTGAGAACTCACATAAAACAGTTCCTAATATTTCTTTCTACAGCACTACCCATAATTTCTATGACAAAATGAACCCTCTCATTTTGTTCCTTTCTAAGTTAAATGTTTTAAGTTTTACCAGTTTGATTCAATCAAGAAGGCTTCATATGTGCCACATGTTTGTTATAAGTAAGACTTTAGTGCTCTAGTTGTTCTTTAGAACAATCTGGGAAGCTACAGTACAAAACAAAGAAGTTACCTGTCAGGCTGCTCATGCTGGAAGTTACTGAGAATGTCAGACTTCATTCTCATGGCCGAGAAAGATAATGTGAACTTAAGCACAATATGCTCTCAGTTTAGTTTCTGGAGCTCTTTCCAGCACCTCTGTGGGACAATCATGAGAAAACAGTCTTCTTTTAAAAAGGGATTCACGAAATCCCAGCAGGGTTTAAAAAAAACTAAGAACACACCACAATTCCTAAAATTAGTATGGTACTATCGACAAATGTTTTATATTGTAACTAGAATTTGTTATCACCCTTTATATGTTCTCCTTTTTGTGACCCTTAAAACCTGCCATTTACTACAATGCACTTCAATGGGGTGTTATCATGTATATTGGTCCCAATAAGGATTCCAGCACTTCCTGGTTTAAGTGTTTACAGCCAATCAGATCTCACCATGAGATTTGTGCTTAGACTCCGCCCAGATATACAAATTTGGATTTCCTTAAATATCGCAAAAACTGCTAAACGGATTTAAATCACATAACAAAAAGTGTGATCTCCAGAACAAAAGCTACCTTTCTGCTAAATTTGGTGTAATTCCATCCAGTAGTTTTTGCGCTATTGCTTTTCAAAACCCCTATGGAAAAATTAATGGGGGAAATGTGTTTTGGCACCCCCCTTTTTTCTTGGCTTCTCCCTCCCAGACAGATCGTCCTAAAGCTTTCAAGACAGCAGCTGATGTGACTGGCAAATTTGTTTGGAAAATTTTATGAAGATTCGTCAAGTGGCACCAAAGAAATAGGCATGTAAAAAAACACTTTTAATATAGAAACTTGCGTCCTTGCAATGCACAGTTTTCTTATTAATAATGTTATTGCAAACGTTGCAGTGATATAAAAAATGGCATACAAGATCTTGTCAATGACATAATGTGTGGAGTAATTAGCTGTGCATGGCAAAGGCTCAAGTTATAGTTACCTTAGCGCACAAGTTATAGTTACTAGAAAGAACTATAACTATAACCCACATATTATGGCACTCATGACATCTTTGATAACATCATTGATATGTAATGTATGAAATGTGATATTTACAATTACATTTTTGATGAAAAACTGTGCATGGCAGGGGGCGAGTTATAGTTACCTTAGGGCATGAGTTATATATATATATATATATATATATATTTTATAGTTAGGACCATGTTTCCATAGAAAAAGTGTTTTTTTACTTGTCTCTATCTTAGGAACCATTTGACGAATCTTCACGAAATGTTCCCAAAAAAGGGTTGTGGTGATTCTTGTTGCACACAGAAAGTTTCAGGGTGATCTGTAAAGCAGGGCCGAGAAAAAGGGGGGGGGGGGGGGGGAGGCAAACAAGTTCTGTTTCCCATGTTAATTCCTGTAGGACCTTTAGACGAGTCTACAGACCAAACCACTGGACGGAATTATACCAAATGTGGCAAAAATCTTGCTTTTGGTATGCAGATTGAATTTTTGCTTATTTGGTGTAAATCAGTTCAGTAGTTTAGGAGATATATAAGAGCAAATAAATCTGCATATCTTGCGAACATGCGTGCAAAAAAGAAGCGTTGCAATTGGCTGACCGCAACCTGACTAGAAAGTTGTGACCGCCATTTTATTTCATGGGACACGCTTCCTGAGGGTGAAAATTCAAATGCAAAGAGGCATAAGGGGTCAGAGTGAAGGTACTCTGACCCCAGGGGTGTGATATAGGTGTGTTTTAGGGCCAAATTGTAGGTTTAGTATAATTTTGAGTTTCTGAGAATTTCTGTGTTCGCGATTATGGAAAAATCTGAAAGAAAATCAGAGACTAATTCATACACTAAATCCTTCACGTGCACTCAGGGGCTCAGGCGCCCATTCACACACTCACTCAGACACTCATGCACCCACTCAGAACCACTCATAGACACACACTGACTTTCAGAATCACTCGGACACTCTCGCACCCATTCACACATCCACTGACAGAGACAGGCCCTGTGGCCAACTTGCCGAAGGCAGTGCACGGCGGGGGCTGTAATAACGTATAGTAATTAAAATGACTTTACGTTACAAAAACATAGAAATTCACTGAAAAAAACCAAAGGTTACAGGGACGTTATAGTTAGGTTCTGAATTAACTCGTGCTAAACCAGAGAACTACAGCAGTTATAGTTACCTTAGCTAACTATAACTTGTGCTCCCGTAATGCACTGCTTATGACTTCACATATTACATCACTCATGACATGGTCAGTTACATCACCGATGACATCACTAATGAAATCATACAGTGAGTGTAAGTGGTTGTATCAATGTGTGAATGGGTGTGTGAGTGGGTCAATGAGTGGTTGAATCATTTGCTGTATGGGAGACTGAATGGATGCCTATGTTCCTGTATGGGTGAGCAAGTGACTGTGTCTGCAGCTGAATTTCATTTAGTGAGTGGCTCTGTGGGTGGCTGTATGTGTGAGAGAGTGGGTGACAGAGTGGCTGTCTGGATAAGTGAATTTGTGTCACTGTATTGGTGAGTGAACTGATAAGTCAGATACTCTATGGGTGAGTCAGTGAAGGTCTGAATAGCTGTAAGTATAACTGAGTGGCTGTGTCAGTGAGTGTATGGGAGAGTCAGTGGTTGTGTGAGTGGCTGTATCCTAAAATGAGTGGGTGTGTCAATTTTTGTATAGGATAGTGAGTGGATGCGTGAGAACGTATGTTGGTCAGTGGATGGGTTTGTGAGTGGCTGCTTGGGTGACTGAGTGGGCATGTGAGTGAGTTGGTGTGTGAATAGTTGTATAGTTGAGTAATTGCCTGTGTAAATGACTTTACTGATGAGATAGTGACTGTGTCAGTGACTGTATGGGTGAGTGTGTCAGTTCTTCCACAGCTGTTTAACTGGAGGTGTCACAAGATGAGTGATCTATTAATGGGCTCCATACTTTATTGTATGAGTGGGTGTGTCAGTGGGTGTGTAAGTAACTGTACGAGTCTGTGAATACCTTAGTTAGTAGTGTATGGGTGAGTGAGCAGTTGTGTGAAGTGGCTGTTTGACTGAATGAATGTCTGCATTTCACTACTTTTATGCATCTCTGAATAAGTATGTGATTAGATGTGTGTGAGGGTATACAAGACTATGTATCAGCATATGATTGGGTGTATGACTGTTTGTGTGGTTGATGTTAAAAGTGATGACATATGAGATGTCACTGACCATGTCATGAATGTTGTAATATGTGAGGTCATAAGCAGTGCATCAAGGGAGCAAAAGTTATAGTAAGCTCAGGTAACTAACATTGCTGAATTTCCACGGTATTGCACGAGTGAATTTCTGTGAATTTCTAAGGTTTTTTAAATTCTATTTCCTAACTATAACGTCTCTGTAACCTTTGCTTTTTTTCAGTGAATTTCTACGTTTTTTTAAATACTAATTCCTAAATATAACATCCCTGTAACCTGCTAGTGTGTCTGACCTTATTGGTTAATTAACATTAAATTATAAGGGGACGCAATTGTAGGTCAATGGGCCTTTTGACTGCGCTTAGAGTAGTTCCCACCATGAGACTCCGTACCAATAAAAATCAATAGCAATGACAATCAATAGCATCAATAATTATAGAAGTCAGTTATTTCCACACACCATGACCTCTCGGCCATGAATAATCACACCTTTATGTAAAAGTTACAATGTTTATTTCCCTATATTAACAATGTTAATATCACGTCTCAAAATCAAATGGTAAGCATACAGAAACAAAACTGGCTGCCCGAGTCTCCTGAAGAATCGCAATTTTATCAAGGCTTGGAAAACTACACATTCTAAGGTTACAGTACATATCAATAGCAATAATAACTGCACAAATGAAATTGCATACATTTAGATTCAGCAAAGAAAAAACATCAACCGCTATTACATGTAGCGAGCATCGTCAGTGAGTACCCTAACTAACCTTCAGATTAGAATAGCATGTTTGGGCTTTATGCAAAACAATGTTAGTCAACACAAATTTGGAAAAACATCTCACTATGGCTCTATCGAAATAAGCAGTTGGTACCCAAGGGACAAGAGCAAATAGACATAACAATCAGTAACACATCGTCTTATACCTTGTCTCAGTATGGTTCAGTAAGCTATGACAGTCTTCATCAAATGAACATCGATTTAATCAGCAAGGCATCAGTATTCAGCATTAAAGTTCAGGAAAATAAAGGGGGTGATTCTGACCCTGGCGGTCCTTGACCGCCGGGGCCAGGGTCGGCGGGAGCACCGCCAACAGGCTGGCGGTGCCCCGCAGGGCATTCTGACCGCGGCGGTTTGGCCGCGGTCAGAACAGGAAAACCGGCGGTCTCCCGCCGGTTTTCCGCTGCCCTGCTGAATCCTCCATGGCGGCGCAGCTTGCTGCGCCGCCATGGGGATTCAGACACCCCATACCGCCATCCTGTTCCTGGCGGTTCGCCCGCCAGGAACAGGATGGCGGTATGGGGTGTCGTGGGGCCCCTGGGGGCCCCTGCAGTGCCCATGCCAATGGCATGGGCACTGCAGGGGCCCCCGTAAGAGGGCCCCACAAAGAATTTCAGTGTCTGCTTAGCAGACACTGAAATTCGCGACGGGTGCAACTGCACCCGTCGCACCTTCCCACTAAGCCGGCTCCATTCGGAGCCGGCTTCCTCGTGGGAAGGGGGTTTCCCGCTGGGCTGGCGGGCGGCCTTCTGGCGGTCGCCCGCCAGCCCAGCGGGAAACACAGAATAACCGCAGCGGTCTACTGACCGCGGTGCGGTATTCTGGAGGGGGGAACTCTGGCGGGCGGCCTCCGCCGCCCGCCAGAGTTAGAATGACCCCCAAAGTCTCTTCATGTAATTCACGATAATCAATATCCCTTGTATTATTTCAATATTATCCCTTTTCCAATGTAGCTGAGCCAATTTCCCACTGAAGCAAAACCTTTGCCAACTTTCTCCCAAACACCTGGTTCCTTCAACTATTTCAAATCAGCACTTTCATTAGTCAGATTAGTAAGTAAGCTTCTAATTTATTTGCTATTATCAGGAATATATGAGAAACAATGCCTCAAATTAAGCATTTTGCAAACTCCGCCATCTTTTGCTAAAAGAATGTCTAACACAAGGTGGTTCTGAAGAGTCAGAGATCTTACTGCAGCCATTTCTGTATCCATTAGGATCATGGCTCCTGAAAAAAATTGTCAACATGTTATTCACAATAGTAGAAAACCTTTTAATCTTTATAGAATTCAGAACAACTCCTACTGAAGGAATCATTGCTCCATATATATCTCCCACTATACCAGAAGGGGACTTTCTCTTTTGTTTAAGATGATGTAATTAAGCCAATTTTGGTAATCTTTTCAAGTTCTCAAATTTGAATATCTTTGGAAGAACTATCCCCAAGTAACATGTGCCATACCATCCTCTTGGAATACGGTAATAAGTATTTAGCCCACAGATGTAATATATACCAGGAGTCGCTAGATCTTGTTAATTCAACATAAATGTCCATTTACTCTGAAACAAAAAGACATGTCTACATTCACTTGTTCCCACAAACAACGTACTAGATGTAGGCCTATATATACAAAGGTTTCCTACGAGTTGCACATCTAAAGCTAACCAACCTTGCGTTTTTATTTTACTATAAGCATAATCATTTCTAAAAGTCCTTTTCTATAAACCCTTTTCTAACTTCTCCTTTCATGCCTTTCTTCTGTCATCTGTCTGATCTAAGAAGCTGTTTTCTGGTGGTGTAAGCAAGCATGTCAGGTTTTTTTTATGCGCATATGCTGTGCCAAAGGTTAATGTAGGCTCAAAGAATCCACTCACGTATTCCATATTGTTCTGCTTAGCTACTCTACTCAAGTACTTAATTATGGGGACAAACGAAAACACAACGTCGTGGTTTGAATAGAAATACTGGATGTACTCCTGGTTATAGAATCTGGTTAGTAACAGACTACAACTTATCCTATAAGTGAGGGCCAGACTATGATAGGTAACTCCTTCTTTGAATGATGAAGGAATCTGCGTGCATACATAACAACCTTCGCATCCATAGTCTCAACATACTCAATAAACGATAGAAGGCATTAGACGAAAGTTCTCCTTGTGCATTGTTTATGTGTAGGTACTTCTCATCTAACCTAAACTTCTCTATTTCTATTAGTGTGGTAGTTGTCTCTAAAGCAGAAGTATGGTTGTCTATACTCTTGTCAAAAACAGTCATTCCCACAATCAATATCAGGTGCAATATAACGCATACAATCGCCAAACCAATACTCATGTATTTACAGCACTTATCCTTTCTACCCTGCTGGCTAAGATTATTCATGATCGGTAAAGAATCAGAAAGTAGAAGAGAAAAATAGTAACTATGCAGCAAAATCAAAAACAAAATCTTTGATCTTCTTTCAGCAATTATTTACAGCTTTCAGTTTCACTTCCAGGATAATTTTCTCAAAATCAGTAAGATTGGCAAAAATCGGTTTAGCAGCTTGTAAAATCAGGTTATCTTGTCAAATCAGGTTTTCAAGAGTATTTTCCAGTTACTTTCAACAGTCTCTTTTCTTTGTACCTTTCTCAATTTATAGTTTTAACAGTTCAGTTCATCTGTTTCCCTCAAGTGCCAAAATATTGACCTGGAATGTCTCGATCAAAACAAAAAGACAAAAATTATTTTTGCCATTCACTTGTTGTTGCATACGCCCATTCAGGACCTGCGTGCCTTCAACTTGCTATTCTCTTTCTTTTCAAGTTTCGATCTCTATTCGGTTCTCCTTCACTCAGATCTTCTCTCCTTGTCGTATCTACTTCCTCCTCAATTGTTGTCACACTAATTGCTCTCCTTTCAGTGGACCCTTCACCAATGTTCTTTTCAGTGTTGAACTTGAGACTTCTTCTCGCTCTGCAGGATTTTCTCTTGACAGACCTGCAACAAGTTCAGGAGGAGTCAGACCACAGTGGCTTTGATCTGCCTCCACTCCTTCCCCCTCGGAGACTGTTGATTGCTCTGTGTGTCTCTCTAGATCGTCTACTTCTGGGAGAGCCCTTCTCTGGCTAGGCTCTCCTGTCTCCTCAATTGAGATTGTCTCACTTTCACTCTCCTGTAGGTCTTCTCCTTCATCCCTCACAGAAGTGACTGAACCGTTCTCAACCTGCTCAGATCTGGTCTCAGTTCCTCTTTCTTCTCTTTTCGGCTCTAAGGTTGTTCTGGTCATTGTTGGTATTCTCAACAACTCCTCTTTATTGTCCAGAGGATCAGCCACCTTTCTCATATGGCTTGCGTGGATCCAGTTTGGGACTCCAGCACACTTCACAGCTGTGGTAGTGATCAGAAATACCTGGAAAGGGCCTTTCCACCGAGGCTCAAAACACATCTTCGTCACATGTTTTCTGATCACAACCTAGTCACCAGCTCTCAGGTTGTGTCCTTGATCTTGAGACGGTTGCAGTGTGGTAGCTGCCACCTGATGAGAGAAAGAGGGAACCACAGCAGCCAGACCATTGCATAGTCCAACACCGTATTCTCTGTTATGTTCAAAAGAGCATTTGCAGGAACCGCTGGCAACCTAACTGCTCTGCCCATGAGGATCTCATGTGGTGATAATACTGTCTTTCTGTTGGGTGTGTCTCTCATTGTCATCAGAACTAACAGTAGTAAGTCTGACCATTTCAGATTCGTGGACGCACACATTTTTGCCATTCTTGATTTCAAGGTACCATTCATCTGTTTCACAAGTCCTGATGCTTCAGGGCAGTAACTACAATGCAACTTCTGCTCAATGTTTAAGGTTGCACATGGCAATTTAATTACTTCATTGTTGGAGTGACTTCCTCTATGTGATTCTAAAGAGATCGGAAACCCAAAACGCGGTATCAGTTCCCTAAGCAGTAGTCTCGCTACTGTGAGACTGTTATTTCTTTGTGTAGGGTAAGCTTCATTCCAGTGACTAACAATACAGACAATCAACAAAACATATCTCAATCCTACACACAGGCACCTCAATAAAATCCATCTGCATTCTGCTGAATGGACCTCCTGCGCTTCCAACGTGACTCAAATTGACCACTGTCCCTTTTCCCACATTCATTTGTTGACAAATGATGCAGAGATGGCAAACTGCTTCAACAAATTGTCTAAATTTTGGATTGAACCAATTCTGTTTGAATAGTCGAATCATGGTATCCCTCCCAACATGCGCTTGACCATGATAATGCCTAGCCATTTGAGTCAACAAACTGTTCGGTACAACCAACTGACCCTCTTCTGAAGCCCACAGTTCATGCTGTCGCTGTACACATTTCATTTTGACACATGACCGTTTTTCCTCCCTGTCAACATTATTCTGCAATGTTCTCAGTTCTTCCAACATAATGCATAGTTAGAACATGTCTCATCTACTTCAGGTAACAATTCTCATTTATCCTTGAACGATATACTGTTCAATGCGCAAACTCTTGTGACTTGATACGCATATCCATTTCCCATTGACACAAAATCTTGCGATTTGAGATATGCACTGCATTTCACCATAGCAATCTTTTCAGGCATTTAGATAGCTTGCAACAACTTCTGAATTCTCTCTCCATTTCTTACTGGTGAACCAGAAGAGGTTAGGAACCCTCTCTGTGACCATAACTTGCCAAAATCGGGCACTATCTCAAATCCATACTGGCTATCCGTATAGATGATAAGTTTAAGCTGCACAGAAACATGGCATGCCCCAATAAGAGCTACCAGTTCTGCTACTTGTGTAGAGTATATTCTTTGAAACCAGGATGCTTCAAGTATACAAGAAACTGTGCACACAGTATATCCTGCTCTCAGTATGCCTTTACTGTCCCTTAGACAGGAACCATCAACAAAGACAATTTGGGAATTTTCTTCCAATCAGGCATCTCTAATATCAGGTCTCCATTTTGTGCACAGATCATGTTCAATGTCCTCCAATTTTTCAATCTCAACATTTTCATTTGGGAACAAAGTTGTCGGGTTAAGCACTACATCTTTTCAATGACACATTAGGTGACCCCGAGATGCTCGTCTCATAGCGAGTCAATCTGGCACCTGTCAGGTATTGTGTCTTAGTCCTTGTAAGAAACGCTTCAATGGAGTGAGGGACCATAATAGTCAGGGGATGTCCCATCACAATGCCTCCACACTGTGCGAGGCTCTTTCTAACCGCTGCAACTGCACGCAAACAGCCTAGTGCTGCATCTGGGTCCAAAGTAGCTAAAAAATATGCTACTGGGCAGTTTACAACTCCATGGACTTGAGGCAAGACAGACAAAGAACATGCATCCCCCTCATAGCAAAACAACATGAAGGGCTTAGTGTAGTCAGGCATTCCCAAAGCCGG
This sequence comes from Pleurodeles waltl, assembly GCF_031143425.1. Classification (NCBI taxonomy): domain Eukaryota; kingdom Metazoa; phylum Chordata; class Amphibia; order Caudata; family Salamandridae; genus Pleurodeles; species Pleurodeles waltl. Next base: position 1,217,242,400 of record NC_090440.1, read on the forward strand.
AGCTTTTCACAAACTCTCTCTCAGTTCAGAAAATGCTTTCATACAAGCCTGATCTAACACTAGGGGATCAGTGACTTCTTTGTGGGTCAGCTTCTGCAAAGGCTTTAAAATGACTGAAACATTTGGAATCCATTGGCGACAGTAGCCTACCATCCTTAAAAACATCCTGACATCTCTCTGTGTGGCTGGAGGATTCATCTGCAATATGGCTGTGACCCTTTCTCTGGATATCTTCCTTGTTCCCTTCTCAATCAGGTGACCCAAATACTTCACTTCTTTCTGACAGTATTGTAATTTAAGTGGGGACACTTTATGACCATTCTTTCCCAAATGGTTGAGTAAGGCAATCGTGTCATACTTGCACTCTTCCTTTGTTTTGGATGCAATCAACAAATCATCAATGAACTGTCACAATGTCGATTGGAAAGGCATTTCCAATGATTCCAGATTATTTTTCAAGATTTGATTGAATATAGAAGGCGATTCAGAAAACCCTTGGGAATTCTACACCAACAGTAAACTCGATCTAAAAATTTGAAACATAAGAGAAATTAACTATCCTCATGAAGAGGCACAGAAAAGAAGGCTTGAGACAAGTCTAGGACGGTGAACCATTTAGCATCACATGGAATCTGAAACAAAATCACGGCTTAATTTGGTACTATGGGACAACATCTGATTACAATGTCATTTAATTTTCTCAATTCCTTGACAATCCGAACTTTCCCCCAGGGCTTTCGCTATCCCATTATAGGTGAATTACATGGACTGCTCAACACTTCTTTCAAGACCCCTTGGTTCACAAACTCTGCAATTAGATGGGCAACCTTCACAATGATGTCCTGTGGCATGTGGTACGAGGGAATCTGGGGAAAAACTGAGTTCAGCTTTACCAGAACTTTAACTGGCTAAAGTCCTTTTATCAGGCCAATGTCTTTCCCTGTCAAATCCCACACTCTCTCTTTAATTGTTCCTTGCAAGCCAGAAGGAAGATCTTTTACTGTAAAAACTGGAAAGAAACTAATCAGAGGGTATTCCTCATTTATTATTTCACACTCTTTCTCTGGAGCTTGGTCATCCTCATCGTCACTGTTCGTCTGTATCTCTGTTCCATCATTCGAGCAAGTAATTGAGCATCTTGTTTTACACAGCAAGTCTCTTCCCAGATACTTGACTTGACTCATACACTACAAATTTGTGTAATCCTTTAAAGTTGCCAATTTTACCCTTAGCCAGTTCTGCAATTGGATTGGTCAAATATCGATTCGCTACTCCTACAATCTGGACTGTTTTTCCTGAAAGGGACAGGTTTGGGACTGCTGCAGTTCTCACTGTAGAGCGTGTAGCTCCTGTGTCAACCAAAAAGGAAACTTTATGACCCATTACTTTTCCCTTCACATATGGACCTTTCTGATCTACTTCAACCGAACTCTCACTCATCTAATCATCGTTTATTCCATGCTCACTGTGTAACAGGAATTGGTGTTCTGTGTTATCACTCTGGGTAAATTTCTGACCTGTTGAGGAAGCATCACCTGCTGCTGCTCCATTGGGGCCTAAGGTATTTGGATTTGCTGTCTAGGTACCATTTGAACTTGCTGTTGCATTCGCTGCGACTGTGTCATGTCATCTGCACATGTGGCATTTGCACCTGCTGCATGGATTGAAAATTGTGCATCTGACTCACATTTCTATGAAAATTTGGATTATGACCTCTCATTCTCGGTCCTCTCATATTTTGGAATGAATTAATGTCACTTGTTTGCTGAACACCTTCCTGCACCATCATCGGACACTCCTGCTTCCAATGTCGGATTGGCGTGACACGGCAACAATCTCTTCATTCCCTGTACATCATTCTGGAGCACTGCAGTACCCAAATCGGGAGCATGGTTTCCGTTTCCCATTTCTCTGTTACCTCTGCCTCTCGACTGATTTTGAAATACCACATTTCCCTGTTGCTGCTGTTGTGGAACATTTCTCCTTACATCCCTGTTTGTGCCACTCTAATCTGCATCACAATAACATTTTTCTTTCAGCTTCCTCTGCTTCAACCCAATGTTGTCACTACAGTACTTTGCATACTGCAATACCTCATCAATAGACTTTGCTTGCAAGCAAATCAAATGACTCTTTATCATCTGGCTAATTTCAGGTCTCAATCCTTCCACAAATCTGAACACAAAATGAATCATGTCCGTCGGCTCAATCGTTTCTGTATCACTGTAATGCTTAACCGCCTGCAACAATCTTTCATAGTACGCATGTATTGATTCTTTCGCTTCCTGGGCTGTCCTGTCTGTTCTCTGCCAGTCAATGTTTTTGGGCAAAATTCTTGTTTTAAAAAATTCAATCACCTTGTAGTAATGTTTCATTACCTCAGGAGATGGTGCACCTGTAATCGGATCACTCTCTGGTTCCTTTATTGGTCAATCTAAGCTCCTCTTGCACTTAATCCATAAGCCTGCTGGAACTACTATCTCTAATAGAGTGTTCAAATCTTCCCACAGGCATTTTGCAAGTTTCATGAACCTGTCTATCTGCTGGTACCATTCTACTGGCTTCTCTCTCAACCTGGGATAGTCATTTGTAAAGGATAGAATGGCATGTTCGATGGCATATGTTGCTGCAGATACACATGTTTGGCACAGTCCGCTGCCTGGTGTTGGGCTCGGAGTATTACAAGTTGTTTTTCTTCGAAGAAGTCTTTTTGGTCATGGGACCGAAGGACTCCTCCCTCTTTGGCTCCATTGCGCATGGGCGTCGACTCCATCTTAGATTGTTTTTTTTCCGCTGTCGGGTTCGGACGTATTCCTTTTCGCTCCGTGTTTCGGTTCGGAAAGTTAGTCAGAATCTCGGAAGAAAGCGTCGGTATTGTTCCGTTCGGTATCGGGATAGTTAGGTACATCGACACCGATCATCGGAAGACTTTGGGGCAGTTTCGATCCCCCATCGGGGCCTGGTCGGCCCGACCGCGTGCGACATCGAAGCCGATGGAACGGACCCCGTTTCGTTTCTGCCCAAAATGTCACAGTAAGTATCCTTATACAGATCAGCACTTGGTCTGTAACTTGTGCTTGTCCCCCGAGCACAAGGAGGATACCTGTGAAGCCTGTCGAGCCTTCCGGTCCAGAAAAACACTCCGGGACCGAAGAGCCAGGCGTCACCAAATGGCGTCCACGTCGACAAAACAACGTTTCGACGACGAAGAGGAAACATTCTCGGTTCCGGAATCAGAATCCGGAGACTCCGACGTCGAACAACAGCAACAAACTGTGAGTAAGACGTCGAAAAGTAAATCCATCGACAAACCGAAAGCCCAGGGGACGCCACTGCCAACAGGCCATGGCTCGACCCATAAATCAGGCGACCCGTCGAAGGGGCCGAAAAAGGGCACGCCCATAGCGAAGACACCCGACTCCGGTCGAGGGACCGCCATGGAGCAACCTCGGAGCCGAGAAAGCGGCTCCGAGAGACAAAAACAAGATACCGGCACCGAAAAACATCGGCACCGAGAATCCATGCCGAAAGGAACAAAAATTCTGTCGGTGCCGAAACCGAAAAAAGATTCTCTCTCGGCGCCGAAAAATACCACACCTTCATCCTACTCAGAGGAACAAGGACTAAGTGGCCAGATGCACAAATTTGGACAAGAGCTCCAAAGTGTAGAATCGGACTACACACAAAAGAGACTGTGCATCCAGCATGATACAGGGAAGATATCAACCCTTCCCCCAATCATGAGGAAAAGAAAGATCGGACTTCCAAAGGATGACACACAACCACAAGCCAAAGTGGTTAAAAAAGTCACGCCTCCGCCCTCTCCTCCACAGGCATCGCCGGCACAAACACTGCCACAAATGCACTCACCAGCGCAAACTACCATAAGTCATGACGATCAGGATCAAGACGCTTGGGACCTGTATGACACCCCAGTGCCGGACAATGATCCCGAGTCATACCCCACAAAGCCGTCACCGCCAGAGGACAGTACCTCATACTCGCAACTGGTGGCTAGGGCTGCAGACTTCCACAATGTCCAACTGCATTCCGATCCTATAGAGGATGATTTCTTATTTAACACCCTCTCGGCTACACATAGCCAATATCAATGTCTCCCAATGCTACCAGGGATGTTACGGCACGCAAAACAAATTTTTGAGGAGCCCGTAAAATCAAGAGCCATCACCCCAAGGGTGGATAAGAAATACAAACCACCACCCACAGACCCAGTGTTCATTACTTCGCAGTTACCACCCGACTCTGTGGTAGTAGGGGCAGCTCGCAAAAGAGCAAATTCACATACATCTGGCGACGCCCCACCTCCGGACAAAGAAAGCCGAAAATTTGACGCGGCAGGGAAAAGAGTGGCGTCACAGGCAGCCAACCAGTGGCGCATCGCAAATTCACAAGCGCTGCTGGCCAGATATGACCGCGCACACTGGGACGAGATGCAACTTCTCGTAGACCATCTTCCCCAGGAATACCAAAAAAGGGCGCAGCAAATAGTGGAAGGGGGACAAACGATCTCAAACAATCAAATCCGCTCTTCACTAGACGCAGCCGATACTGCAGCAAGAACAGTCAACACTGCTGTCACCATAAGGAGACACGCTTGGCTACGCACTTCAGGCTTCAAACCTGAAATCCAGCAGGCTGTCCTTAATATGCCCTTCAACGAGAAACAACTGTTTGGCTCGGAAGTGGATACAGCCATTGAAAAACTTAAAAAGGACACAGACACGGCCAAAGCCATGGGCGCACTCTACTCCCCGCAGAGCAGAGGCTCTTTCAGAAAAACTCCATTTAGAGGGGGGTTTCGTGGCCAACCCACAGACACCACCAGCCAACAATCAAGAACCACACCATATCAGGGTTCCTTCCAAAGGGGTGGTTTCAGGGGATATCGGGGGGGTCAATTCCCAAGGAGTAGGGGAAGATTCCAAACTCCAAAAACACCTCCACCTAAACAGTGACTTTCAAGTCACGCAACCCCTTCACTCAACACCAGTGGGGGGAAGACTAAGCCAATTCTACCAATCTTGGCAACAGATTACAACAGACAATTGGGTATTAGCAATAATCCAACATGGCTATTGCATAGAATTCCACAACTTCCCACCAAACATCCCCCCCAAAACACGCAAAATGTCACAACATCATTTAGAACTTTTAGGTTCAAGCACTACTGCAAAAGGATGCAATAGAATTAGTACCAGTACAACAAAAAAACACAGGAGTTTACTCCCTGTACTTTCTAATTCCAAAAAGAGACGAAACATTGAGACCAATATTAGATCTCAGGACACTAAATACCTACATCATATCGGACCATTTTCACATGGTCACACTACAAGACATCATTCCACTGCTCAAACAACAAGATTACATGACCACGTTAGACCTAAAGGATGCGTACTTTCATATACCAATACACCCTTCTCACAGAAAGTACCTACGGTTCGTATTCAAAGGAATACATTACCAATTCAAGGTGTTGCCATTCGGAATAACAACTGCACCAAGAGTGTTCACAAAATGTCTAGCAGTAGTAGCAGCACACATCAGGAGACAACAGATACATGTGTTCCCTTACCTAGACGACTGGCTAATCAAAACCAACACAGTAAAAAAAATGCGCAAACGACACCACCTTTGTCATACAAACCCTTCACAAACTGGGGTTTTCCATCAACTACACAAAATCACACCTAGAACCGTGTCAAACACAACAATATCTAGGAGCAACCATCAACACATCAAAAGGAATTGCCACTCCAAGTCCACAAAGAGTGCAAGCATTCCACAAGCTAATAAGTGCTATGTTTCCAAACCAAAAGATACAAGCAAAATTTGCGCTAAAACTTCTAGGCATGATGTCATCATGCATAGCCATTGTCCCAAACGCAAGACTACACATGCGACCCTTACAACAGTGTCTAGCATCACAATGGTCACAGGCACAGGGTCAACTTCAAAATCTGGTGTTGGTAGACCGCCAAACATACCTCTCGCTTCTATGGTGGAACAGCAAAAATTTAAACAAAGGGCGGACATTTCAGGACCCAGTGCCTCAATACGTTATAACAACAGATGCTTCCATGACAGGGTGGGGGAGCACACCTCAATCACCACAGCATTCAAGGACAATGGGATATACACGAAACAAAACTTCATATCAATTACCTAGAACTGTTGGCAGTATTTCTAGCGTTAAAAGCCTTCCAACCCATAATAACACACAAAGACATTCTTGTCAAAACAGACAACATGACAACAATGTATTATCTAAACAAACAAGGAGGAACACACTCAACACAATTGTGCCTCCTAACACAAAAAATTTGGCAGTGGGCGATTCACAACAACATTCGCCTAATAGCACAATTTATTCCAGGAATACAAAACCAACTAGCAGACAACCTTTCGCGAGACCACCAACAAGTCCACGAATGGGAAATTCACCCCCAAGTTCTGAACAAGTACTTTCAAATTTGGGGAACACCCCAGATAGATTTGTTCGCAACAAGAGAAAACTCAAAATGCCAAAACTTCGCATCCAGATACCCACACCGCGAATCACGAGGCAATGCTCTATGGATGAATTGGTCAGGGATATTTGCGTACGCTTTTCCCCCTCTCCCTCTCCTTCCATATCTAGTAAACAAGTTGAGTCAAAACCAACTCAAACTCATACTGATAGCACCCACATGGGCAAGACAACCTTGGTATACAACTCTACTAGACCTTTCACTAGTACCGCATGTCAAACTACCCAACAGGCCAGATCTGTTAACACAACACAAACAACAGATCAGACATCCAAACCCAGCATCATTGAATCTGGCAATTTGGCTCCTGAAATCCTAGAATTCGGACACTTGGACCTCACACAAGAATGCATGGAGGTCATAAAACAAGCTAGAAAACCTTCCACTAGACACTGCTATGCATCTAAGTGGAAAAGATTTGTTTACTACTGCCATGCCAATCAAATACAACCAGTACATGCCTCTACTAAAGACATAGTAGGATACTTACTACATTTGCAAAAAGCAAATCTCGCTTTTTCATCCATAAAAATACACCTCGCAGCTATATCTGCTTACCTACAAACTACTCATTCATCGTCTCTATTTAGAATACCAGTTATTAAAGCATTCATGGAAGGGCTAAAAAGAATTATACCACCAAGAACACCACCAGTTCCTTCATGGAACCTTAACATCGTCTTAACAAGACTCATGGGTCCCCCTTTCGAACCCATGCATTCCTGTGAAATGCAATATCTAACCTGGAAGGTCGCATTTCTCATTGCAATCACATCCCTCAGAAGAGTAAGTGAAATACAGGCATTTACCATACAAGAACCATTTATTCAAATACACAACAATAAAATAGTTCTAAGAACAAATCCAAAATTTCTGCCAAAAGTAATCTCACCATTCCATTTAAATCAGACAGTAGAATTGCCAGTGTTCTTCCCACAACCAAATTCTGTGGCTGAAAGGGCACTACATACACTAGACATCAAAAGAGCACTAATGTATTACATTGACAGAACAAAGCTAATCAGGAAAACAAAACAACTGTTCATAGCTTTTCAAAAACCACACATAGGAAATCCAATCTCTAAACAAGGCATTGCTAGATGGATAGTCAGATGCATTCAAACATGCTATCTTAAAGCCAAAAGAGAATTGCCTATTACACCAAAGGCACACTCAACCAGAAAGAAAGGTGCTACAATGGCCTTTCTAGGAAACATTCCTATGAGCGAAATATGTAAGGCTGCAACCTGGTCTACGCCTCATACGTTTACTAAACACTACTGTGTAGACGTACTAAATGCACAACAAGCTACAGTGGGCCAAGCTGTACTAAGAACATTATTCCAAACTACTTCAACTCCTACAGGCTAAACCACCGCTTTTAGGGGAGGTAACTGCTTTATAGTCTATGCCAAACATGTGTATCTGCAGCAACATATGCCATCGAACTGAAAATGTCACTTACCCAGTGTACATCTGTTCGTGGCATTAGTCGCTGCAGATTCACATGTACCCTCCCACCTCCCCGGGAAGCCTGTAGCCGTTTAGAAGTAGATCATAAACCTTAAACATCTGAACATTTGTAAATAATTATTAGAAACTCTTATCATACATACATATTCACTCCATTGCATGGGCACTATTTATACCAAACAACTCCATCCTCACCCTCTGCGGGGAAAACAATCTAAGATGGAGTCGACGCCCATGCGCAATGGAGCCAAAGAGGGAGGAGTCCTTCGGTCCCATGACCAAAAAGACTTCTTCGAAGAAAAACAACTTGTAATACTCCGAGCCCAACACCAGGCAGCGGACTGTGCCAAACATGTGAATCTGCAGCGACTAATGCCACGAACAGATGTACACTGGGTAAGTGACATTTTCATTCTGCTGCATGGGGCATGAACAAAATTCCTTCCTGAAACCTCTCTCATTGGTTACCGGATCCTCACCCTGCTGCACATTTGCAGTAAGATTCGCGAAATCCCTTTTTCTTTTATCTCTCTTCTATATCCATCTGACTTCCCACTTGTCTAATGCCACCCATGTCTGGACACTTTGGATTAACTCCCTAAGGTGAGCCTTCATTCCTACAGATCTCATGTGTTCAAAATCTTTTGTGTCAAAATCTGACCTGTAACCCCTCTTCAAATGTTTTCTTTTCTCCATTTCTGTGCCGTACCTCCCTGCCAGGTCGGCTAGCTTTTGATGCACATTGCCCGCTTCCCATGTGATTTTCGGTCACAAATATCTCAATTCTGCTTCGGTGTAAGATTTGAGTCTGTTCTCACCCATAATTCCTTCATTGAGCTCACCGTTTCCATCCCCAGTCTAGTATAGTTCACGTATTCTTCTCCCTTAGGGGCACACCGCGGGGTATTCAGCTTATCTAACCATTCAGTTAACTGTTGGGCTGTCAAACCTTGCAGCTACATGTTTTTGGGCTGAGCATTTGGCAACGGTTGCACAACTAGATTTGGAGACTGCATTGTCAGTAATTTGAGGCTAAGACTGACGTTCGACCCTGTTACCGTATCCAGAGGACCTCCGAATGGACTAAGGTCTAGCAATGATCTGGTTCCGTCAAAGGTCTGTCCCACAGGAGAGACCATTTGAGTATTCTCATTGAGTCCTCCCCTCATTGAATTCTGACTCAGGACCCCCTGTTCATTTGTACTGTTATTCTCCTGTGCAAAGGTATGACTGGACCAATGGTGACAGTTACAGACACAGCATCTGGACTTGGTCTAACATTCGGGTTCTGTGGGTGCATAATCCCCGTATTCTGAATCATCAGTACGGATATGCCTGTCTGTGTCCCTGTTGTAGGAGTGTACTTTGGCATTACTTGTGGCTGCACTTGAGGCAGTAAGAGTGAAGTTGGCTCTGTCTGAACCAATTCCGGTTTCAGGAAAACCTGTCTTATTGGCACTATTAGGTTTGTGGCAGTTTCCCCAAAGGGTACATCAGGGTAAATTTACAGACATTCGGCTGTGGCATCTGATTTTGTACTACCGGTGTAGTAGGCAGATTTAGACTGCTCTGCATTGGGCTCTGTGTCGTGCTAGGAGTAATCTGCACTGGACTCGTCGTCAAGTTAACCAGTGTCAGTGCTGAAGGGTTTACACTGGTGTTCGACCCGCTCTCTTGTGCTGCATATGGTTGGGAACGATTTCTCAATAACTGTAAAATAAACTCATCGTCATCCGACTCTTCATCAAATGTCAAAGATCTCCTAGACTCCTTTCATCTCTGCTCCCTACTCTCAGAAGGGCTTCTGTTTGTCTTTCTAGTGGCTTTCCTTTCTTCTCTCTCACTGTCCTGGGTAATCACAGGAAACAATTTAATCCCCTGTAAAGTCTCTGGTCTCCAGAATCTCTGATCACTGTCTCATCTAGCCTCCGCTAGTGTCTTCTCTGCCTTTCTCATTCTCTTGTCAAAGTTCTGTTGCTGTCTGGCTACTAATTCCCAAATTGCTAATGCCTTGAATTGTGCTGGTATCAGAGGAGGGTTCAAGTCATACAGTACCCTCCTCAAATTCTCTAAGCTCCTCAAACTAAAGGTTCCATGGGCAGGAAACGCTAAGCTCCCATCTTTCTCAGTACCTTTGCACCGTTGTTTCAACCAAAGACATGATGCAGCACCCTTTTCTTCGATTACAATGTAAGCTGGCATAGCTTCTGGCGGTGCAATATCCCCAATACTTGTTGTAATGTACGTATCTCCCCTTAATACACTCTTTAAAGCCTTGAAAAATTTAATTTCTGCGATCTTTGTGTTATTCTAAATCAAATCAGGAAGTGACTTTTATTTGCAGAATCCTCTTCACCAACCTTCTCAACCAATTGCGCTTCACAGTTGTCCCCCAATCCATGCGCGACCCTTCTCGCTAACTAACCTATCCCCGCGCGGCTTCAATAACATCACATTCACACGTACTGTGGCTGACAAAGTCTTGCGGCTGGTCCTCCTAACCTCAGATTCACACTGGACTAATGAAAAATTAGCACGAGCACTGAACAAAAAGCAAAACCCAATTTGTCCGTTTACACAAGGGTAACGTAATCGCTTCAGAAACCTTACGGATTTTTCATTGACGGCGTTTTGCTCTAGCAGCTACTCCTTCTTTCTCAGTTTCCCTGATTCGCAAGCAAAATTTGGCCGGCAGATTTTACTCTCAACTGATTAGTCGGTCTGTCCTTGTGCACATAGGACTCGCCAGATCTCAGTCGAAAAATTATTTCGCTCACTTTGCCTTACAGTCTGACTTGTCGACCATGCCCGATCGACCTATTAAACCAGCCAAATATAACAAAAACCAAGTGTCATATACACTTTTCAGTATACTCCACAATTTTAGACCACGCATGGTCCGTATACCAACAACCAAGTGGACAAAGCACCACACACATGTGAAGTTCGATGACTCCCCTACTCTCACACTTCCTTCGTAGTACGCTCACTCCATCTACAGCTTCATTTGGCATATGCAAACTCCCTAAACCCTCACAAACATCACAATTCACCTGCGATTTTCATAAGCTGTGCAAGCGCAAAACCTATTTCATTCACACTGTCACTAAAATGCCGGGAACAGCCTTAAACAATCAGTGGCAAGCTCCAAGTTTCTGGGAAAGTCATTCTAAGTACTTAGGGGAACATTTACTCTACACTTTGTATCATTGAAAAATGAAAAATCCAACTTTCATCCAATTTTCTCTTTAGGGGCCACTCGTATGCGGGGCCTCTATGACGGGCTGTTAAGGAGACTTACCATCCTCTGCTACCATCTCTGCTAGTGAGTCTGACCTTATTAGGTTAATTAACATTAATTTATAAGGGGACACATTTGTAGGTCGATGGACCTTTTGACTGCGCTTAGAGTAGTTCCTACCAAGAGACTCCATACCAATACAAATCAATAGCAATGACAATCAATAGCATCAATAATCAAAGGGGTCACTAATTTCCACACACTATGACCTCTCGGACATGAATAATCACACCTTTATGTAAAAGTTAGAATGTTTATTTTCCTGCATTAACAATGCTGATACCACATAACTTAGTCTCAAAATCAAATGGTAAACATACAGAAACAATACTGGCTCCCCGAATCTCCTAAAGAATCGCAATTTTATCAAAGGTTGGACCACTACACATTCTAAGGTTATAGTACATATCAATAGCAAGAATAACTGCGCAAAAGAAATGGCATACATTTAGATTCAGCAAGGAAAAGACATCAACTTCTACTACATGTAGTGAGCATCATCAGTGAGTACCCCAGCTAGCCTTCATATTAGAATAGCATGTTTAGGTTTTATGCAAAACAATGTTAGTCAACACAAATTTGGAAAAACATTTAACTATGGCTCTATCAGAATTAGCGGTTGATACGTAGAGACAAAAGCAAATAGACATAAAAATCAGTAACTCGTCCTATACCTCGCCTCAATATGGTTCAGCAAGCTGTGACAGTCTTTGTCAACTGGATATTGGTTCGGTAAGCAAGGCATCAGAATTCAGCATTAAAGTTCAGGAGAGCAAAGTCTCTTTATGCAATTTGGAAAAAGTAATATCTGAACACTCAAAAGAAAATGGGGAGAATAGCGTATCCCCTCTTGGTGCAGTCTGGCTAAGTTAGATTTCCTAAAGCTACTTCCCACACTACTATTGGTCAAAGAATCATGCGTTTATGTTTAGTCCAATGAAAGTAGAACCCCAAATCTAAGATTTTACTAGTCCGCTGTTCACATGTCGATGATTGGCTTCTCTTCTCCTGTTCCCGTTGTTGGGCTTGTCAGGTAACAAACTTGTATCAGCTTATACTCCAGTCAGTGCCTCCATTGTCTGCTCGTGGGAAGGTCATTCTTACACACTCTAAGTTATGCAATGTATCCCTAGTTAGTACAACATATTCTAGCAAGCAGATATCATGAGAAAGAATTCTAGTTACTAACATTTGGTCCATAGAACGGAAAATCACAATTTAATTCTCTAGGCAGCCATTTCATAAATCGTATAAGCTGTGTGACTTGACATGAGGCCGTGCAACTAGGCCCAAGGCCTCGCAGAATTAAGACCTATGATTAATAAAGCCAATACATAAAACATGACCATTAATATGACATACTACTACGTAGTTCCAAACATGAGCTCAACGTTTTACATTAATAAGCTGTTAATAAGTACACTTTGTGACTATTGGTGGTCACTCAAGTAGGCACAATTTCAAATGCATGTATTACCTTTCTACGTTAACTCAATTTCTATGCAGATTCAATACTCAGGATACATGAATATTCATTCGTAAAAATTCAGCGTTAACAAACCTCTGTTTTTTTCATTGATTTTCTTTTTTTTAAATGTATATGCTAACTTTAATGTCCCTTTAACCTTTTCTATTTTTATTGAACTTCTAAGGTTTAACTTTATTTTAAAACAATAATTTGTGAGTAATGTTTGGTTTTTTTAAGTCATTATAATATTTTTCACATGCATACTTAGATATTAAGTCCAGATATCTGGGGGAAAAAGTGTTAGGAATCCTTTCATTAAGCTCTCTGCCACAATGAAATACATCAACCATGTACAGTGTTGCAAATTGAATTGAAGAGGCCCACTCCTTCTTATAAAAGTGCTGCTGAAACTGTTTTATACTTTATTCAGTATTTACAAAGTTCTGAAGTAGTATTGTAATATTATTATTTTTTTTAAATTAATTTTGGAACCAGTGCATCATCCACAGTTCCTTAGAAGCAGAGCGGCAAAGCTCTATGGTGTCAAAATTGATCATTTGTCAGAAAGAATCCGCAGATTCATGGTAATTAAAAAAACAAATTACAATGTGCATTTCATTCTCTCCCATATAAACACAAGACTGAACATATTTACAACTCACTAACATATTTTATTTATTTATAATAGAACACAAATCTTATATTGAAATTTTCATGGAACCGCAACTCCTGTTTGTAACTGTGGAGCCGCTTGATGTATTAAGAGCAATCTGATATTTTACTGGTCACTTTTGATCCACACCTAGTTTTGGGTAGGGCCACTCCCTAAAACAGTTATTATTCTGCTAACTCTTGAGAGAGAAGCATCTCAGCTGTAATCCTCCTGCTACAGAAGTTTCCAGAATGGCTAAAGGGAGTGCTCCACCACCTGGAGAGTCTCAAGATATTCCTGAACAAGATGATTCTTCTCCATCTAGAAAAGAGAGTGATGTATGGATTTTTTACCATACCTAGTGGGGAAAGAAAAGTCATTGCAAGAATTGTGAAATGCAGTCTCTGTGGAAACAAAATCTCTCTTGTGGTACATCAAAGAAATACAGCTATGAAATGTCGAGTATGTGGAAACATCTGCGCACAATCCACAAGCAGGCATACTGACAAATAATAAGAGAAAAATAACTGACACATTCCGATGCAGAACCTGGTACATCATCATCTAGCGAATCTACTGCTCAGAATATCAGTATTCCAGCCACATGCACCTTAATAGGTCAAATGGTAACATCCTACAGCATCTGCCATAATCTTGTAGTTGCAAAAGTTAAAAATGTCAACAACTTATTTTTGCAGGTCAGAAACCACCATTGCTAAAAGAATTTCACAAGGTTTTTCTTCAAACTAGCTGTTATTGCACACAGTTGTGCTTTCATAATGCAAAAGCATTGCATTTAAGTTTTTCTCAAGTTTGCAATACATTTTCTACAAAAAAAGAAAAGTTAATAAAAAATTAAAAACTTGTTCTATCAAAAACTACAAAAAATGGTTCTTGTTAGAACCACCACAAAATCAAACAAAGAGCTGTGTTCAAGTCTTTATTACTTATCAGTATTTCCATACCTGCGTGAGTGCATATATAACTTTTCATTTCCATGTATAAGTTTATTTATCAATTTCTGTCTAGGTGTCTCAATCTCTCCATAATTGTGACTCTGTGTGTGTTAATGTATGTGTAAATCTGATACTGGGTATGGCAATGTATATGATAGTATGTTTGAATGGAAGCATAACTTACTATGTAACTGGCTTTGTTAGTTTCTGCATTAGTGTCTGTCTGGGTCTTTCAGTGTATGCATCAGTGTGTATGTCGGTGTGTTAGTGTGTGTATTAATGTGTCTCTGGATGTATTAATCTATATATCAGTGTGCATCTGAGTGTGTCAGTGTATGAAATCACGTGGGCCTGGGTTTGGTAGTGCATGCATCACTTTGCATTTGGGTGTGTCAGTGTATGCCATAGTATCTGTACGTCTGTACATGTCTGTGTTTGCATGAGTTTCTGCCTGGCTATGTAAGATATACATCAGTGTGTGCTTGTGTGTGGTAGTTTAAACATCTGTGTACTCATAGGTGTGTGAGTGTCACTCTATCCATCTTTCTCTCACTGGGTGTCTCAGTGTATAAATCTCTGTACATCTGAATGATTCTCTGGATACATTAGTGTCCACTTAGCTCTCTCAGTCTATGGATAAGGGTGTATCTCGGTGTCCCACTACATGCATTACTGCATACCTAAGTGTCTCAGAGTATATGTCAGTGTATCCCTGAATGTGTCAATGTACTAATCACTGTCACCTAGGTATTATAGTGTATGCAACACAGTGCACCTGGGTGTCTCAGTCAATGTATCAGGTCTACCTGGTTGTCTCAGTACATGCAGCAGCTCATGCCAGGGTGTGTCACTCTACTCATTAGTACACATCTGGGGATGTTAGTCTATATATCACAGGGTGCATTGGTGTGTCAGTGTACAGATCAATGTGTGCCTAGGTGTATCAGTGTATGCATCAGTGCGTCCCTGATTGAGTTTTTGAATCTATCAGTGTGATCCCTGGTGTATGGCTCTGTATACTACTATATGCACTGGTGAATGCCCAAATGTCTTTATGACTATTTCACTAGATACAAAAGTGAATGTATATTTTCCTTATTATTAGCTTTATAAGTACCATATGTTCTAGCTGAGTGCCTATATACCTTAGCATAGGCCTCTACAACCTTTCATCTCAGTCACTAAAACTCAGAACATGCTTCATCTTTTAATAAAAAATACACTCACTTACAATATGACTTTTCTTACAACACACAGTACACAGCTACTTCAACACATTTTCTGATGTCAAGTGTACTTAAAAATAAAACTGTGTACCTATGCTCATAATTAATACCCTAAACCATCTTTAAACCACAATTTATATAAATAAGAATCTATATTATCAATATACAAAACTACATATTGCATTCAGTATGTTACATCATAAATACATCCCTTGCTGCAGCCTACGTACTTAAATTGTCTATGTCTACATCAATATACATGTGTTGTTAATGTCTCTAAATGAGTATGTCTCCCTTTATATTTGTATTATTTTCTATCTCCGTAACAGTATCCATTAGACAGTATACATATACCTTAACATACCAAGTACACGTTTAACACAATAAAAATGAAAACACTTGTTTTTCTCTTCTATAGGCACAGCAACCGCCTCTTCAGCCCACATATAGCATATCTGCCCATTTCACCTTCTACATCAAAAAACAATTCAACCTGCTCTCACCCAATCCTCTTTCTTACCTTTTCAAGTAATATACTTCACTCATATCAATGTCTAACTCATAGTGAAATAACTTCTATCATCTCTCAATATGTGTGACTCTCTGCATGAATTCATCATTGATTTCATACATACCCATTTCTGTATAGACAAACAGATTACATTTATACAGCTCAATATAACATGTTAACCATTAAATTACTCATTAGTGCATTCTCCATACTAGCTTCAGCATACATGAGGGATCAATTTCATATACTAATAGAAATGGGAAACATCTATGAAATCCCTTATCCAAGTTCAGCTAAATACCTTTCTTATATAATGAATTACTTCTATAATTCCTTTACATGAATCACAAACCTACCTTTCTTATATAATGAATTACTTCTACAAACCTATATCTTTTATAGCATTTTGTGAACACACTGCTCACTTTATGCAACCTAATATTAATTTATTCATATACTAACACTTTCTAAAATGAAGTACATTTCACTACACATTCCTGAAGATTCTCTTTCTTGTGCTCTATGTTTCTCTTTCAGTATCAGTTAGAATGTTTTCTCACTGAACATAACTCTGAAAACCAATCACAAGAATGGAAGGCCAGTCTCATAGCAGGCAACCAGTAATGACAACCTCTTCAACTCTCCTTTCAAGGTTACTGAGTATACCAATCAAAATCTCCCTTTCATGTTAATACAATGTTCTACAACTTCTTATTGGTTTCTATAGTTAACCCTTTGAAGTGCGGCTGAAAAGACAATCAATATGATGTGAGTTTCGCCGGATCCGTGGATCCACTGCAGTGCTCAGCGCACTCTCTCCCCTGTAAATTGGCAGATAGATCTGTGGATACAGAGGGAAGTTCGGAATTTGTTTTTTGATCTTATAAAGAAAAAACACATCCATATAAAGACTTGTTAGAACTCAAAACCAAATAATAATACTAATCATTATGAGTCATTACTGCCTCTCTATATATGGTAAAACAAATTCACATTCTAGTCTTTTTCTACTCCGTTCCCCTCATGCTCCTCTAACTCTGTTACCATGGTTACACAGTCTACAACATTCTGCTGAACCAGGTCACAAGTTCATAACAGTTTCTGACTAGCGCATTCTTAGTTTCAAGCCACATTTAGCAGGTGAGGTTGAATATTTCAGGGAAGGCGTATCACAGCTATTTTTACTGTTTTCAAATGTTTCTAAACCCAATCTAACATGTACTTACAATTCACACAACCTAACTACCTACCTTCACCCAAAACAATATCTACAACAGCCAATGGAATCACTTCTTCTAGACTGTACCTACTACCCTCAATTTCAACTGAGTTTCTTTTCATACCAGCATCATTCAGCTGCAGCCATCTCCTGTGTGCTTCTCTACAGAGTGTGGATTGTGAGTCACAGCTCTGTGATTTGGGCCAGAGAGAATGCAAAAAGAAGTGGTATTGGAAACAGGACACAGACGAGAAAGCCTGCAGGATGAGGTGCTACAATGTTGCTGGTAGTCTGCTTGCTACTTTGTTGTGGTTATGTAGGCGTCTTGGAGCAGTCAGCAGTCGATCCTTGGCAGAAGTCGAAGAGGGAAGTGCAGAGGAACTCTGGTGAGCTCTTGCATTATCTGGGGAGATACCGACAGGAGAGACCCTAAATAGCCCACAGAGGAGGATTGGCTACTGAGAAAGGTAAGCACCTATCAGGAGGGGTCTCTGACTTCACCTGCTGGCACTGGCCACTCAGAGCTGTCCATTGTGCCCTCACACCTCTGCATCCAAGATGGCAGAGATGTGGCACACACTGGAGGAGCTCTGGGCACCTCCCCTGGGAGGTGCTGTTCAGGGGAGTGGTCACTCCCCTTTCCTTTGTCCAGTTTCGCACCAGAGCAGGGCTGGGGGGATCCCTGAACCAGTGTAGACTGGCTTATGCAGGAGAGCTCTTCTAGTGTGTCCCTGGCATTAGCCGTCTTGTTTTTCAAGGTGTGGGGACACTCTAGAGGCCTCTGAGTGGCCAGTGTCAGCAGGTGACGTCAGAGACCCCTCCTGATAGGTCCATACCTGGTTTGGTAGCCAATTCCCCTCTCAGGGATATTTAGGGTCTCTCCTTTTGGTTCCTCTTCAGATTTTGCTTCCAAGTTTCGATCAGGAACCATCTGCAACTCCTGCTTCATTCTCTGACCTCGGATAAACAGCAGTCTGCCCCAGGAACCACTGTAACTGCAACAAAGTATCCAGAAAGACTACTTCAACTCTGCAACTTCAGCTCCAGCCAGCACCTACAACAGTTTCCACGGTGTGCACACTCTGGGGACTCCCTGTCTTCACCCTGCACCAGAAGGACCGAAGAAATCTCCTGTAGAGTGATGGAGTCACTTCCCTGCTCCAGCAGGCACTTTCTAAGACGACGACCAGTTCTCTTTGATTCCTCTCCTGGCGACGAGCGTGCTCCTTGGAACACAGGTAGTGGACCCCTTTGACCCAGACTGTCCTAATGTCCTGCTGTCCAAATTCGGAGGAGGTAAGATCTTGCCTTCCCTGTTTGCGACAGTACCCCTGTGCACCGCGTCATCTTCACCTCCTGAGGCCTCTGTGCACTATTTGCAAGAATCCTTCGTACAGAGGCTGGTCCAGGTCCCCTGCACTCTATCCTGCGACGCTCAACCGCAATTTGCACCTTCTTTGTCCTGTTTTCCTGGGACCTGTAGGAGGCTGGACTGGCTTGTAGTGAGTACCAAGGGGTACTTGCACCTTGCACCAGGCCCAGTTATCCCTTATTAGTGTATAGGGTGTCTAGCAGCTTAGGCTGATAGATAATGGTAGCTTAGCAGAGCAGCTTAGGCTGAACTAGGAGACGTGTGAAGCTACTACAGTACCACTTAGTGTCATTTGCACAATATCATAAGAAAACACAATACACAGTTATACTAAAAATAAAGGTACTTTATTTTTATGACAATATGCCAAAGTATCTTAGAGTGTACCCTCAGTGAGAGGATAGGAAATATACACAAGATATATATACACAATAGCAAAAATATGCAGTATAGTCTTAGAAAACAGTGCAAACAATGTATAGTTACAATAGGATGCAATGGGGAAACATAGGGATAGGGGCAACACAAACCATATACTCCAAAAGTGGAATGCGAACCACGAATGGACCCCAAACCTATGTGACCTTGTAGAGGGTCGCTGGGACTATTAGAAAATAGTGAGAGTTAGAATAATAACCCTCCCCAAGACCCTGGAAAGTGAGTGCAAAGTGCACTAAAGTTCCCCTAAGGACAAAGAAGTCGTGTTAGAGGAATAATGCAGGAAAGACACAAACCAGCAATGCAACAACTGTGGATTTCCAATCTAGGGTACCTGTGGAACAAGGGGACCAAGTCCAAAAGTCACAAGCAAGTCGGAGATGGGCAGATGCCCAGGAAATGCCAGCTGCGGGTGCAAAGAAGCTTCTACTGGACAGAAGAAGCTGAGGTTTCTGCAGGAACGAAAACGGCTAGAGACTTCCCCTTTGGTGGACGGATCCCTCTCGCCGTGGAGAGTCGTGCAGAAGTGTTTTCCCGCCGAAAGAACGCCAACAAGCCTTGCTAGTCGCAAATCGTGCGTTTGGCGTTTTTGGACGCTGCTGGGGACCAGGAGGTCGCAAATTGGACCTGAAGAGAGAGGGGACGTCGAGCAAGACAAAGAGCCCTCACTGAAGCAGGTAGCACCCGGAGAAGTGCCAGAAACAGGCACTACGAGGATGCGTGAAACGGTGCTCGCCGAAGTTGCACAAAGGAGTCCCACGTCGCCGGAGACCAACTTAGAAAGTCGTGCAATGCAGGTTAGAGTGCCGTGGACCCAAGCTTGGCTGTGCACAAAGGATTTCCGCCGGAAGTGCACAGGGGCCGGAGTAGCTGCAAAGTCGCGGTTCCCAGCAATGCAGCCCAGCGAGGTGAGGCAAGGACTTACCTCCACCAAACTTGGACTGAAGAGTCACTGGACTGTGGGGGTCACTTGGACAGAGTCGCTGGATTCGAGGGACCTCGCTCGTCGTGCTGAGAGGAGACCCAAGGGACCGGTAATGCAGCTTTTTGGTGCCTGCGGTTGCAGGGGGAAGATTCCGTCGACCCACAGGAGATTTCTTCGGAGCTTCTGGTGCAGAGAGGAGGCAGGCTACCCCCACAGCATGCACAAGCAGGAAAACAGTCGAGAAGGCGGCAGGATCAGCGTTACAGAGTTGCAGTAGTCATCTTTGCTACTATGTTGCAGGTTTGCAGGCTTCCAGCGCGGTCAGCAGTCGATTCCTTATCAGAAGGTGAAGAGAGAGATGCAGAGGAACTCGGATGAGCTCTTGCATTCGTTATCTGAAGTTTCCCCAGAGACAGAGACCCTAAATAGCCAGAAAAGAGGGTTTGGCTACCTAGGAGAGAGGATAGGCTACTAACACCTGAAGGAGCCTATCAGCAGGAGTCTCTGACGTCACCTGGTGGCACTGGCCACTCAGAGCAGTCCAGTGTGCCAGCAGCACCTCTGTTTCCAAGATGGCAGAGGTCTGGAGCACACTGGAGGAGCTCTGGACACCTCCCAGGGGAGGTGCAGGTCAGGGGAGTGGTCACTCCCCTTTCCTTTGTCCAGTTTCGCGCCAGAGCAGGGGCTAAGGGGTCCCTGAACCGGTGTAGACTGGCTTATGCAGAATTGGGCACATCTGTGCCCAACAAAGCATTTCCAGAGGCTGGGGGAGGCTACTCCTCCCCTGCCTTCACACCATTTTCCAAAGAGAGAGGGTGTCACACCCTCTCTCAGAGGAAGTTCTTTGTTCTGCCATCCTGGGCCAGGCCTGGCTGGACCCCAGGAGGGCAGCTGCCTGTCTGAGGGGTTGGCAGCAGCAGCAGCTGCAGTGAAACCCCAGGAAGGGCAGTTTGGCAGTACCAGGGTCTGTGCTACAGACCACTGGGATCATGGGATTGTGCCAACCATGCCAGGATGGCATAGAGGGGGCAATTCCATGATCATAGACATGTTACATGGCCATATTCGGAGTTACCATTGTGAAGCTACATATAGGTAGTGACCTATATGTAGTGCATGCGTGTAATGGTGTCCCCGCACTCACAAAGTTCAGGGAATTGGCTCTGAACAATGTGGGGGCACCTTGGCTAGTGCCAGGGTGCCCACACACTAAGTAACTTTGCACCTAACCTTTACCAGGTAAAGGTTAGACATATAGGTGACTTATAAGTTACTTAAGTGCAGTGTAAAATGGCTGTGAAATAACGTGGACGTTATTTCACTCAGGCTGCAGTGGCAGGCCTGTGTAAGGATTGTCAGAGCTCCCTATGGGTGGCAAAAGAAATGCTGCAGCCCATAGGGATCTCCTGGAACCCCAATACCCTGGGTACCTCAGTACCATATACTAGGGAATTATAAGGGTGTTCCAGTAAGCCAATGTAAATTGGTAAAAATGGTCACTAGCCTGTTAGTGACAATTTGGAAAGAAATGAGAGAGCATAACCACTGAGGTTCTGATTAGCAGAGCCTCAGTGAGACAGTTAGTCACTACACAGGTAACACATTCAGGCACACTTATGAGCACTGGGGCCCTGGGTTACCAGGGTCCCAGTGACACATACAACTAAAACAACATATATACAGTGAAAAATGGGGGTAACATGCCAGGCAAGATGGTACTTTCCTACAGGACCTCTGTGAGTGCTGGTCATCTGTGGGTTCCCTCCAATGTTGGGAGTCCCCTCTGCCTCCTCAGTCTGAGTTGAGGCTCCCAGGTCCCTCCTGGGTCCAGGCAGCGCCATTTTGACGCAATCTGCGACATTGCCTGAACCAAGGCTTGTTGGACGCATCCAGCGCTACAACTTACCTGCATCCAACATCTTCACATGGGACATCCTTTGCATCACGCAGGAACCTGCAGCCATCTTCTTTGGTGCTCTTTTGCAGCCTTCTTCCATCCAGAGAATCCTCTTATACACCATCTTCTAGGTTGGCTGGGGCTCTTGTACTTCCTGGAATACTCTGTGACTTCTGGACTTGGTCTCCTCTCTTTACATGTCTTCAGGTCCAGGAATCCACCATTTGTTGTTTGCAGTCTTGCTTGGTTCTTGCAATAACTCTAATCGTGACTTGTAGTGTGTCCTGGAGAAACTTGCAATACTTTACTCCTACGTTCCTGGGCTCTGCGGTGGGGTATTTTACTCACCTTTGTGTTTTTCTTACACTCCCAGCGACCCTCTACACACTACACATGCCTAGGGGGGAATTTGTGATTCGCATTCCACTTTACTAGTATACGGTTTGTGTTGCCCCTAGGCCTATTTCTTCCAATTGCATTCTGTGGTATTTTCTATTGTTTGCACTATCCTATGACTATTTACTTAGCTGATTTTGGTGCCTAGTGTATATATTGTGTATAATACTTACCTCCAGAAGGAATATTGCCTCTAAGATATTGTTGGCCTTGTATCACTAAAATAAAGTACCTTTATTTTTGGTAACAGTGAGTATTGTCTTTTATTGTACATAAGTACTGTGTAACTATAGTGGTATTGCAGGAGCTTTACATGTCTCCTAGTTCAGCCTAGGCTGCTCTGCTACAGCTACCTCTATCACCCTAAGCTGCTAGAACACTACTACATTTCATTAATAAGGGGTAACTGGACCTGGTATAAGGTGTAAGTACCCAAGGTACCCACTACAAGCCAGGCCAGCCTCCTACATTGGTCACACTAGAGACTCTCACATGTAGTGTCAAACCCAGAGACACACTTTAACACTCACCCTCACACACAGCTACCCTCATGCTCAGTCTGACATCCAGGCAGACACTGTGACAGCCACTCTCACACCTACAGAGATGCTCTTACATCCACTGTCACATGTACACAAACACTCTCACACTAACTCTCATACTCTGAGAGACACTTTCACACCCACCCTCACATCCAAAAAAGTGTTTTTTTCCTTTTACGAGATCCAGGGAGCCATTTGCGGATCTGAGTGAGATTTGGAAATAAAAAGAAGTGTATAAATAGAAATATATATGTATATGGTTAATAAATTGGTTCTGAAAAGAGCCTTTGTGTTTATGATGTGTAGGTAGGTGCTTACTACACACGATAGAGACTACAGTCTCTCAAGTTATGCAGGAAAAGTCTGTTGCCATTCTCTGTTATGTGTACTACATCATTTCTTTATACGCCCTCCAAATCAAATCATAAGATGTTGTGGTATATACAAATCATGTAATGGTCTCTGAGGAATGCAGAAACAGTTTTATTGACATGTTTCATGGATTTCTCTATTTGTGGGCAGAACTGAGTTGACCAGTTCCACTTCTGCCTTTGGCAAATGTTTGAAAAAACGAAGGCAGTGTGTGGGAAGAATGTAATTAATTTTTCAAAAGTTTCTTTCATTGGGATTTCCAAACTAACTCCTGTGACCACACCTAGGTCATTGCCACTACAGTGTACAAACATAAGGTCTGGATGTTAGAAATCCTTAATAGTTTCAACTGAAGGAAGTAATTGATGCCACTTTAACCCTCTCTGACCAATCCAAGTAATATCCACATTAGACAAACCTAAGTCTCTGAGTCCTGTCTACCTTCACCCTGCACTGGAAGCCAAGAAGAAATCTCCCGTGGGTCAACTGAATCTTCCCCCTGCCAACGCAGGCACCAAACTTCTGCATCAACGGTCCTGTGGGTCCCCTCTCCTCCTGACGAGCGTGGTCCCTGGAATACAGGAGCTTGGTCCAAGTGTCTTCGACAGTCCAGTGTCCCGTCTGTCCAAATTTGGTGGAGGTAAGTCCTTGCCTCCCCACGCCAGACAGTAATCCTGTGTACTGCGTGAACTGCAGCTGATTGGGCTTCTGTGCACTTTTGCAAACTTCCTTCGTGCACAGCCTAGCCCAGGTCCCCAGTACACCATCCTGCATTGCCCAACTCGCTGAGTTGGACTCCGACATCGTGGGACCCTCCTTTGTGACTCTGAGTCGGCCGTAGTCCTGAGATCTTCTAAGTGCCTGTTCAGGTGCTTCTGCAGGTGCTGCCTGCTTCTGCGTGGGCTCTCCGTGTTGCTCAGCGCCCCCTCTGTCTCCTCCTCCAAGGGGCGACCTCCTGGTCCTTCCTGGGCCCTAGCAGCAACTGCGACTCTTGCAGCTAGCAAGGCTTGTTTGAGGTCTTTCTGCGTGGAAACAACTCTGCATCCTCCAGCACGCCGTGGGACATCTTCTGACCAAAGGAGAAGTTCCTGGCACCTTCCGTTGTTGCAGAATCTTCGGCTTCTTCCACCCGGAGGCAGCCCTTTTGCACCTTCATCTGGGGTTTAGTGGGCTCCTGCCCCCCCTGGTCACTTGCGTGACTCTTGGGCTTGGTACCCTTCCTTTACAGGTCCTCTGGTCCAGGAATCCGTCTTTAGTGTTTTGCAGTCAGTTGTTGTTCTTGCAGAATCCCCTATCTCAACTTTATCGTCTTTCTGGGGTAGTAGGGTAACTTTACTCCTACTTTTCAGGGTCTTGGGGTGGGGTATCTTGGACACCCTTAGTGTTTTCTTACACTCCCAGCGACCCTCTATACACTACACTAGGCCTGGGGTCCATTCGTGGTTCGCATTCCACTTTTGGAGTATATGGTTTGTATTGCCCCTAGGCCTATTTTCTCCCTATTGCATTCTATTGTGTTCTACATTGATTGCATTACTTTTCTAACTGTTACTTACCTCGTTTTGGTTTGTGTGCATATAGTTGGTGTATATTACTTACCTCCTAAGGGAGTATATCCTCTGAGATACTTTTGGCATATTGTCACTAAAATAAAGTACCTTTATTTTTGGTAACTCTGAGTATTGTGTTTTCTTATGATATAGTGCTATATGATATAAGTGGTATAGTAGGAGCTTTGCATGTCTCCTAGTTCAGCCTAAGCTGCTCTGCTATAACTACTTCTATCAGCCTAAGCTGCTAGAACACCTCTAATCTACTAATAAGGGATAACTGGACCTGGCACAAGGTGTAAGTACCACAAGCTACCCACTATAAGCCAGGCCAGCCTCCTACACCACTCAGTCTTGCTCTACCTTGCGTTGCAAGCACTTCCCTTTGGTAGTGCTCTTCGCTCCTGTTCATCGTTCCTGTTTTCGCCTTGGAGTATTTTTGCCTTGTTTTTTCCTGTTTTCAAGTCCTGTTTTTTCTTCTTCTTTTTAGGAGTTCCTGTTTTTTCCCCAGTTCTTCTGTTTTTTTCCTCTGGGACTCCTTATGGAGGGTACGGTCTGCCTTGGCGTTCCCTGTCAAGCGGCACCGTGGCTACTAGAAAGGGTCACCCCTATCTGGGATTATTCAGAACCTGCAGAAGACCAGGTGTGTTCTCCAATCCTGCATCCAGATGTGAGAAGTCGAGTGCAGTTCGTGACAATATTCGGATAAATCATGATTTGGGCTAATGAAGAAGACCTCAATGGTTGAGTGACGTAGCCGTCGCAAGTCGATACTTTGTTACTCTTGAAAGACTTTAAGAGCCAATAATTAAACATTTGTTTGGAGTGCTGGCGTTTGACTATTTAGTTACTTTTCTAATACTTTACAGGTCCTGCGCCCACAGCTGTGCACCGACTTCGTGTGGCGAAGTCAGGAGGAAAAGCAGGAATTGTTTTGCTTATATATGTATATATATATATATATATATATATATATATATATAAATAGAGAGAGAGAGAGAGCGCGAGAGAGAGAGAGAGAGATATCCTTAGGTTTTTCATTACGATTATATATATAAATGAGACAAAAACAAACCTAACAGTTAAAGTGATAAAGGTAGGTGTTGGAATGAGACACAAGCTAATGTATAACTCATACAACTCTGTACCTCCGAAAACAGTGTTGTCAACTCGCTAGCCAGAGTAAATGTAACTATAACTAGTTGCTTCCCCATGCACAGCTTATACCCTTTCATACTGCAGCAGATATACCACATTAAGTCATAGCTTTTATAGCAACACTCATGGCATCTCAAATGACAAATTACATAATTCATGAGAACAGTGTGCATGGGACGGCTGAGTTTTAGTCAATGTAATGTGGATAGCAAACTGACAACATGTATGTGTGTAAGTTATAGCATGTTTAGACTGGGTCAGAAACTATATGTCAAAGTTATAACTACAGCTATATAATTACTAATGTTTGTGTAGTTTACATTGATTTTGTACACAAAGAAATAATAAAACTGTAACATAACCTTAACCTTCTATTTTTTCATTGAATTCCAATGCTTTCTTTTTTATAAAAATGTGTTTTGAATCATAGAGTACAGTGTTGTTGAGTAGAGTGGCATCAAGTGCAGTGTCATCGAGTGTAGAGTTGTGAAGTGGAGTGTCATCGGGTAGGGTGGCAAAGCGTGGAGTACAGTGTTCTAAACCTAGGTGGCATGGAATGGAGTACAGTGTCATAAGTGGAGTGTCACTGAGTGGAGTGTCATGGAGTGGAGGAGAGTGTTGTAATGTGGGGTGTTGTAGAGTGGAGTGTCATTCACTGGCACATCATAGAGTGGAGTGTTGTAGAGTAGAGCATAGAGGCGTAGAGTAGAGAGGCATACAGTGGAAAACAGTTTTTCTAGAGTGGGGTGGTGTAGATTGGAGTGGCTTCTTGTACAGTACAGTGGAGTGGACTGTTGTACAGTGAGTGCCATTGAGTGGAATGTCATTAAGTAGAGTGTCATCAAGTAGAGTGTCACAGAGTGGCATAGAGTGGAGTATGTTGTTTTAGATTAGAGTGTCATAGAATATTGTAGAGTTGAGTGGCGTCAAGTGCAGTGTTGCATAGTAGGCTGGAGGAAAGTGTAGTGGAATGTAGTGTCATAGAGTGGTGTGTCATAGAGAGGAGTGAGGAGGCATAAAGTAGAGGGGCATACAGTGAAGTAGACTCTTCACAAGTGAAGTGGGCGGAATTGAGTGGCATGTCATAGAGTACAGTAGAGTGGCATACAGTATAGTGTCATACAATGGAGTGAAGTCAAGTGGAGTATAGTACAGTGAAGTGTCATCTGTGGAGTGTCATTGAGTAGAATGTTGCATAGTGACATAAAGTAGAGATGAGTGTTTTCGAGTGAACTACAGTGTCATACAGTGCCAAAGAGTAGAGAAAAGTGATGTACAGTGGCATGGCGTGGATTAGAGTGTTTTAGAGTGGTGCGGCATAGAGTGAAGTGCAGTGTCATAAAATAGAGGAGAGTAGAATGTCATACAGTGGAGTAGAGTTTTGTACGGTGGAGTAGTGTGTCATCAAGTGGAGTCTTGGCAAGCAGAGAGTTGTATAGAGTGTTTTGTAGTAGAGTACAGTATTGTAGAGTGGAGTGGTATACAGTAGATGGGAGTGGAGTGTTGCAGAGTGGAGTGTTAGAATGGAGGAGAGTGTCAGAGTGTAGTATCATAGAGTGTGGTGTTGTAGTGTGTCTTAGAGAGCAGGGGCATTCAGAGGGGAGCCATAGAGTGTAGCGGTATGTCCTAGAGTGGATTATGTTTTGTATAGTGAAGTGGCGTGGAGTATCATACAGTGGCATGGAATACTGAAGCATGGAATGATGTTGTAGAGTGGAGTGATGTGTTGTACAGTTTTGTAGAGTGAAGTAGAGAGGTGCAGAGTGAAGTGAAATGTTGTAGTGAAGTAGATTAGCGTAGAGTGGAGGGCACAGAGTGGAGTAGTGTTGTAGAGAGAGTAGTGGTATAGAGTGGCATGTGATCTCTTGGAGTACAGTGAAATAGTCAAGTAGAGAGGAGTAGAGTGTCACAGAGTACAGTGAAGAAAAGGTGGAGGTCAGTGGCATAGAGGGAGTTGGGTGAAGTGTTTCAGATTGGAGTACAGTGTCATAGAGTGAGTAGAGTGTTGTATGGTAGAGGGGCATAGAGTAGAATAGTGTGGCATTGAGTAGAGTGAAGTGCTGTATAGTGGAGTGGCATATTGTAGAGTAGAGTGGAGTGGTGTGTCATACAGTGGTCTGCCTTACAGTGTCTTAGAGTGGAGGGGTGTAGAGTATTGTGGAGTGTCATAATGTGGAGTGGTGTATTGTAAAGTAGAGAGGCTTGTCATACAGTGGAGTGGTGTGTCACAGAGTGGTGAGGGGTATAGTGTAATAGAGTATAGTATGGTAGAATGTGGTGGTGTGTCACAAAGTGGTGTGGTGTGTCATTCAATGGAGTTGTGTGTCATACAGTGGAATAGAAAGATGTGACGTGTAGTGTCTTAGAGTGAAATAGAGTGGCATATGGTATAGGGACATAGAGTGGATTAGAGTGTTGAAAGTGCCGTGGCATAGAGTACAGCAGTGGGTTGTTAAGTGGAGTGGTGTATTGTATAGTGACATTGAGTGGTAGTAGATTAGCATAGAGAGGAGGGGCATAGAGTAGAGTGACACAGAGTGGAGTAGTGGAGCGGAGTGTAGGAGTGTGTCATAGAGTACAGTGGATTAAAATGGCCTGAAATGGCATGAAGGGAATTGCATGGAGTGTTGAAGAGTAGAGTAGGGTTGTAGAGACTGGAATAATGTGTTGAAGAGTAAAGTGGTACAGAGCGGAGTGCCATAAAGTAGAATGCTGTAAAGTGTCATGCTCTAGAATGTTGTGGTATACAGTGATGTGATGCAGAGTGTTGTGGAGTGGAGTGTCATGGAGTACAGTGTCATGGCGTGCACTGGAGAGGCATAGAATAGAGTGGCAAGAGAGTAGAGTGGCATAACGTGGAGTAGAGTGGTATGGCACATAGTGGGGTGGCATACAGTGAAGTGTCATACACTGGAGAGGCATAGACCTGAGTGATGTACAATTGAGTAGCCTATTGTTAGTGCAGTGACGTTTGACAGAGTGGAGTTGCATGGAGTGTCATAAAGTGGAGTGGCATGTCATAGAGTAAAATGGCATATGGTAGAGCAAAGTGGAGTGTCCTAGAGTGGAGTGGGATTGGGTGTCATAGAGAGTCTTTTGTCATACACACATTTGTTTGGATTGATTTCAATAGGTACCAGGGAGTTCAGTAGTGTGTGGTTTAGTAGAGTGCGATGGCATACAGTAGCATGTGATAGTCTCTTATAGTGGACATGCATAGAGCTGAGTGGCATACAGTGTAGTGGCATTTCGAACACTGTGGTATGTCGTAGAGTGAAGTGGCATGTTTTAGAGTGGTGTGGCATGTCATGGAGTGTCTTGCGTTTTCCATTGACTTTTTAGATAGGCATAAAGTCAAATTGTCTGAGTGCTTAGTTTCCATGTGGGATATTTATTATGTGTTTTCTAACCTATGGGATGATGTAAGGCACTCTGCCGAAGTGTGAATAGTTAGGAAAAAGCATTTTTATTGTTGTATATATTTAAAAAAGGTAACAGAGTATAGGTGTACTAGCTTGGGAGCACTGCAGCACCCACTGAAATTAAAAAAATTCAATTATGACAAACGATACAACAGTAGTTTGTGATTGTTGTTTATTATTGTTTGTCATATATTTATTTTATTTCAAATGGTACTGGAGTATTTCCTAGGTAGTACTGCGGTATTTCGTTACCTTTTAAAAAAATATATGGAACAATATAAATGCTTTTTCATAACTATTAGCAGTTTTGGAAAGTGCCTTAGGTCTTCCTATAGGTGTGAAACATAGTACTTACATATATCTCAGGTCAAAACCCAGAACACAGCTAAAGTGTGGTATAAACAATATGGCTGCCTTATACTTTTATAAGGGCAGTCATTAGCCAATAATATTGTGTTTTGTCATCACCATGCACCATGGTATACAGCGGAATTATTGCAGTATATCGTGGCCTAATATTCAATACGTTTTTGTCCCTTATTTTGTCCCTCACAACAAAACTATTGGACAAAGTTTCATAAAATAGTACACATTAACTATAACTTCTTTCGACATGCACTGCTTATACCCTCCCATAATATGAAACTTATAGCACATGAAATCATAGCATGTTATTATAAGACTTGTTACGTCGGAAATGTTATCATTTCTCAGAACACATTGCATCGTAGAATGGTGTGGTATAGTTAATGTAGTGTGGTGATTGATGTCAGAAGAATGTGTACAGATGTGTGCAATGTAAACTAAATGTAACTTCTAACTAGTGGTACGTAATTTAGAAATTTGAGCAATACTTTATAATTCCTCCTGGTTGTATAGTTTAAGTTGTATTTGTATATGGCTATAAGGTTTTGTATACAAAGTGTAAAGAAAGTTGCCCTAACTAAAACTTATCTTTAACCTTTGGTTTTTACATTAAATATAAAAGGTTTTTATTTGTTAATAAAGATGTGCTTTAATGTTGAGTGTCATTTAATTAAGTGTTGTTAAGTGCAGTGTTGTAGAGTATAGCAAAGGATAGTGCTGTACAGTGTAGTTGCATAGAGTCTAGTGTTGTGGAGTGGAATACAGTTGAAAAGAGTAGAGATTAGTGGGATAGAGTGGAATAACATATAATGAGTGGCGAACAGTGGAGTGGTGCACAGTGGAGTGTAAAGGACTAGAGTGTCATACAGTGGAATAGCCTACAGCTGAGTAGCCTACACTGAAATAGCCTTCAGTGAAGTAGTATAGAGTGGAGTGGTGTGCACCGTGGTGACATACACTGGAGTGACACAGATTTGAAGAGCGTACAGTGCATTGGTGTAGAGTGCAGTGGTGTGCAGTGGAGTGGCGTACAGTGGAGTACCATAGAGTGGAATAGCATACAGTGGAGTGGTGTACAGTGCAGTGGGATAAAGTGGAGTGGCATCAAATAGCGTAGATTTGAGTAGCCTAGAGTGTATTTGTCTAAAGTGGAATACTGTATATTGGAGTGGAGCAGAGTGGAGTGGAGTACAATTGAGTATCATAGAGTGAAGCGACATACAGTGAACTGTGATGGAATACAACAGCATACACGGTAGTGTTATAGAGGGGACTTGCATATAGTGGAATAGTGTACAGTAGAGTAGCATGGAATGGAGGGGCATACACTCGAGTATTTTATACTACAGCATATTACAAAGGAGTAATAAGTGTACAGTCTATTAGTGTACACTGGTGTGTTGTAGAATGCCGTGGAGTGGCGTAGAGTGTAATAGCATTGAGTGTAGTGGTATAGAGTGGGGTGTGATAGATTGGAGCAGGTACAGTGGAGTGTGGTAATTGAAACCGATGTAGCATAAAAGTGTGTGAACGAGCGTTGGTTTAATGTGTCAGCAATATACAGTATAAAGTGTAAATAGTCATTTTTGTTAGTATGTGTAAATAGTGTAAGTAGTGTTAATGTTATAAATTTTTAAAAAGTAGTTTTATATTGTGCCACAGTATAGTAGTACATGTGGGTGAGATGTCAGTGTGTGATTTGGTAATAACAGTGTCTACAAAAGGTAAAAGACAGATATAGGGCCTCATGATGACTTTGGAGGTCTTTACAGAAGACGGCCATGGTGGCGGCCACCAAAAGACTGCAAGGTCAGTGGTAATCCGGCCACCATATAACAACTCACACCGTGAAAAACAGCCGCAAATCAGACACCGCCAGGACACTTGAGGATGGGAAAGAGGTAGTTCCACCACCAGCACCGCCACACCGACACAATTCCACCCACCAGATTACGAGCCACAAATCACCACATCGGTTCTTTTGCAGCAGAAAACCATTGGCGGTATTAACTGCCACGCTCAGAACCCAACACTGTCAGAACACACCACCCCATTTGACAGTTTGAATATCCCACAACTGACACACATATACACACCAGACACACATACTCACTGCACTATATAAACACCCCCACACTACCCACAATCCTTTGCTACAAAATCAAATTACACATACACAGAGAGCAGGCAAATACACTCGTATAGCACCATTACACTGTAAGCACATATATACATCTCTCCCAGCACACACAACATAACTGCACTACCAACACAAAACACACGTAACGAGCACACACACCACAAGCATTCATCACCCACTACGCACCACTCACACCCCATCAATCACCCTACACTGCACCCTTACACAAACAACACCCACAATACAACCACTACTATGTCCCCACAAAAGCACCCACGCTTCACAGACGATGAGTTGAGAGTCATGGTGGATGAAATCGTCAGGGTTGAGCCACAACTGTTTGCAGCACAGGTCAGGCAAACTCCGATAGCCAGGAAAATGGAGTTGTGGCAGAGAATAGTCGACAAGGTCAACTCAGTAGGCAGTCAACCACGCACAAGGGAGGGCATCAGGAAGAGGTAGAACAACCTCAGGGAAAGGTGCATTCCATGGCATCATGACACCAGATTACCGTGTACAAGACTGGCGGTGGGCCCCCACCTCCTCCCCCACAGTTCACATCTTAGGAAGAGAAGGTCTTGGACATACTGCATCCCAAGGGCCTGACCGGAATACCTGGCGGACTGTACTCTGGTAAGTGCGCACAACTTCCATGTCACACAATCGTCATGTCCTGCATGCTTCCTCATCACCCAAATACTTCCCAATGTGCTAAATGTCTCACTACACATCCCACCTACCCACCTAATGCCCCTCTCCTGCATGCCACACCTCCACCCGGCCCAATTGCCCACACAGCCCTTGGCAAAGGCACAGATAGCATTGGCTAATTCTAACACTACAACTCACACAATGCACAAGCCTATCTATGTGAATAGATGGAATATGTACATCACATCCCTTGAATGTATGACTATTGGACTAGCTATACCAACTAGATGTTACGACTGAGGAGCACTACATGGCAATGATAGACATACAATGGCACAACACAATGCCAAACAAGGCTAACACAGCTATAGCACTGTGGTTAATCCAATTGGCCACTAATCAGAATCCACAACCCAGAAAGTGACCCACCAAGATTTGGAATGTAAGAAGGCAGACTTCATACACATGCACAGACAGGATAATTAACCTTGCATACTCCCATACCCTCCTCTCATTGGGACACCATGCTGCTATGTCCAGCCATTTTCCACTCACAACTACCAAGCCTGAATAGACACTAGCTAACAGTGCAGAACAGTCATATGAACTATCAGTCAGTACCAGTACCCATCCACACAGCCAGAAGTACTAAACGTGAATGACACCTTCCTAAATGGAGTATGGTACACATGTCATAGACCACTATCTACCACCAATGGAATGCTGTGCAGCATCTGTCATTGTTATTGCTGGGAATCATGTCAAGCCATTGTATGCATATGATAAAGAGATAACCAAACACATCTCCAATATGTAACTCCCTCTCTCACTCCATCCACAGGTACCCCTGCCAGTACCACCAATGAGAGGATACCAGAGACTGCCAGCCCACCTCAGGATGAAGGCCCCAGTGAAGACATCACGCCATGATGTCTGGACACTGATGACCTAACTGTCCCATTTGGGACACCTGGCCAGTCTATGACTCCCTGCCTCACCCTGCCCACATCAATCCCCCCCAACCCTGTGGCTTCAACATCACAGCTAACCCTTGTTCCCAAACTTGTGTCCAAAGGACAGATCAAACTATTGTGTGTTCCACAGTACAGGGACCTGTGTTGACCCCTCTCCCCAGACAATGAAGGTCCTGCTAACATTGGTAGAGGGCACACCATGCCAGGGGCACAGGCACATGGGGCAGGGGGCATGGGAGGGTAGTTGTGGGCCAGAGGATCGGGGCCAAAGGGACTCTACTGACCAGGAAACCATCTTCCAGTTCCTGGGAGCATATCAACAATCCCAGGAACGGATGGGACAGATAATAACCATGCAGGGGGAAAACCAAAGGATGAAGGGGGAATACCACCAGGAGGTCATGCAGCAGTGGCAGGCTCACAATGCCACCATGGCGACCGTTGCAGGGGTGCTGAGGGGTATCAACACCCCCCTGCATGCTTCCTCCCCCCACCACCAGGCCCCTTTCGCTAGCAACATAACATCAGACCCATCCACATCAGCGGTAGCTAGTGAAATGGAGGCCCTGCCAGGGGAACCACAGCCCTCAGACACCCCTCCCTCTGTAGCTGAAGAACCCCACCTAATGTGGATATTCATCTAGACATCCAACTGGAGCAGATACCAAGACCACACCCACTGCCAGGAAGTGACCCTCACCTGATCTGTCTCCCTTGTGTGCCACTGAGACACCCTGTCGCCTTTTAAGTGACATAACTCCATCTTCTCATTGGTAATTGGACACTGGACCTGTGCAACCAACAGCTGTACCACCTACTCTGAAGATTCCATCTACCATGACCTCACTCATCACCTCTTGAACAATGTATGCATCATATATTTTTTTAACAAATTCAATATATGCACAATAAACACCAATGGAACACAGCTTCTGTATATGTGTCTTCATTACAACATCATCAAAAGTCATGATTGCTAGATGTAATATGACTGCACTCCTACATCCAACAGGCAGTGTAATGGACAGCAGAGGGGGGCATCCTCTGCAGGAGACACAGTACAACAGTGTCCCAGGACACATGGCAGACAGTCCAAAATCCTGGGCCACATAAGAGTATAGTCAGTATTCCAACCTACAAAAAGACAATGACGGATAGTACTATCAGGATGGAAGGCATGGAGCCACACAAAGCATTTATGCAGCACATAAATGTCACGCCCAATGTAGTACATCTCCTAACCAGGGCTCCCTAGAGATTACCTATACAACACTAGTCACAGAATATTCATCATAAATCACTGTAGCTGCCATCTGTAATTTACAACCCTCAAATCTCAAATCATTCTGCAATGGGTAGTGACTATGAATGCCTCAAGCCATAGGTAGCAGAGGCACATATTTCATTACCACAGTCAGTGTGTGGAATGACATGAGAACAGGAGAATATATCAAACATTGCTCAATACTGGTCTGTGCATTGCAGATGTAAATCTAGGAAACTTCAGTGGGTACACTTGTTTGATATGAGACACTTTTACTGTGCACCTTACATTCAATCAGTCTTCTCCCTCAACACACACATAGGGATAGGACCACATTAGACCCCCACTGATGAGTCAACTCAGGAGGATTATTCTCAGCAAATCACGTGGATATGCAACACTTGCTAACCCACAATCACCATACCTGTTTGTCACTGGCAGTACTGATTTTTTAGCTCAGTTCTAGAGACAGCTACACCTTTCTCCTCTGCCTCCTCATCACTTGCCATGTCAGCATTACCAGCCACTGGTCCAGCTGCCTCACCCTCATCAACTAGCAACTGTATCTGACGCCACTGGGATAAACTGTGGAGGGTGCAGCAGGCTACTACTATCTGGCATATCTTTTGTGGTAAGTAGAGGAGGGCACCTTCAGATAGGTCCAGGCACCTGAATCTGGCCTTCAGGA
Source organism: Pleurodeles waltl (assembly GCF_031143425.1). Taxonomy (NCBI): domain Eukaryota; kingdom Metazoa; phylum Chordata; class Amphibia; order Caudata; family Salamandridae; genus Pleurodeles; species Pleurodeles waltl. Next base: position 1,217,277,912 of record NC_090440.1, read on the forward strand.
GGCCAAATGTTCTTTTGATTACATGCCTTGTCCTTCCGTGGTACTCACTGAAATGGACTTCCCCATCTGTGGCAGGGTACCTCACTGGTGATAACATCCGCAGAGGGTTAGGATATCCAGAGTTACCTATGTGAAAAAATGTAGGACCAGTTACATGACAGGTACAGTGACAGGGAAGAATGTGATGACAGGTGCCATAACTGTGAACCACCTTCAAATGCACACATACCAAGGAGCCAGGCCCTCTCTCTGTTTAGTCGTGCAATCATGTGTGGGACATTGATGTTCCTTAAAATGAAGGAGTCATGCACAAATCCAGGAAACTTGGTTGTGATCTGTGAGATGTACTGGTCAACCAGATACACCAGCTGAACATTAATGGAGTGGTAGTTCTTCCTGTTCCTATACACCTGTTCACTGGCATTGGGAGGGACCACGGCTGTATGGGTGCCATCAATGGCCCCTTTCACATGAGAGATGTGTCACATATAAAAGATTGCCTTCACATAGGCCAAATCTGCACATTGGTGGAACCTGATGCTACCCCTGTAGGAACAGCTATATGGGGCACCAGAGAAGCAGGTGAGCCCAATGCCATAGTCATGTGTGATAGAGGTGCGTGTGACGGTGAATGGAGTAAGTGTACCAGTGAGGGAGTATAGATGCATGAAGAGGGCATCAAGTGAAGGGGTGTGGGTAGAGAGGATGGGTATGTGTGGGCACTTGGTGAGTCAGATGTGTTTATGCCACTCCTTTGGGTATGGTGCCAGTGTGCATGACTTTCTCATTTTGTTTGTGTCATCCATGTAGGTGAATGCCCATCAGAAAAAAGGGATTTGGCATACCATGGCCAAGGAAGTGCAGACCCTGCAGGCCCACAGCCAGCAGAGCACCCATTGTCGCAAGCAGTGGGAAGACCTGAGTCGCTGGGCCTGGAAGACCGTGGAGGCCCAGCTGCCCAGCTGGGGACGTTCTCCCAACAAGGTAGGGGTGGCCGTGGGACCGTGACCTCCGGCTTGGCCTGCATTTTGGCAGTGGCCTACCCTGAGGTGGATGGGTGTTTGAGGGAAGCACTGCAGCCACAAGGAGCTGAGTACTCACTGTATCCTGGGACTTGGCTCAGGTTGCATGGAATAGCTTATATGACAATGTAGTCAATGCAACATGTATTTAGACTTGGGGGAATGGGTTGTAACCACCAGGCATGAGTATTAGTTGTAAATGTGTTTTGATGGTTTTCTGTCAGTGGATGTACCTCTCCAATATCCAGAATTCTCCATGTCTGCATTGTGAAGATGGTTTAATCACATTGGCACATGTGTGACTCCATCCTGTCTTTACTATGGATGTGAGCTTGTGTATCACCCTACCCACTGAGTATGACCTGCTCCATCCATCTGCATTTGGGCATTTGTGGCTGTAAGGTGTCAGTCCACCCCCATCTGCATAGCACACCTGTAAATGCAACTGTGTGACTCAGCTTTTGTCACTGGGGCTATATACATCACATACTGGTTATGGTGTTGACTCCATGTGAGGCAGCCATTACATTTCCACCACAGACATTGCTTGTATAGGATTGTGTATGTGAAGGTTGCTTAAGTAGGCTCATTTGAAACGGACCTTTGATTTGGTCTGTTTGCAATCATCATGCATTTCTAGGTGCTAGACGTGTGGGGATGAAACCTTGAACATAATGGGTTAGTACAAGAGGTGGTAAGTGCCTAGAGGGCACAAATGATGGAGTGGGAAAATGTCTGCTACCCTTGGCCTAGATGGAGTGGGTAATTAGGACAGGATTGGGTATTGTATGATTTATGAGATGCTGATGTAAAATTCATGTTGTATTTTCTCTTCTGAGGCTGCCTTATGTAGCAGTGTGACATGTTGTCAGTGCAAATGCAGTGGTGTTGGTCCATGTATGCATAATGCTTGCATGTATTTACCGTCTGAGATGTGTGTTGTCTGGACTTAGGCACAGGTATTCAAAAATCTGGAATGGTGTGAGTGCATGTGGTGTTATCATGTTGTAAAGTCCTACTGGTGCAAATGCATGGGTGGTGGTATTGTATGTGGACCATGATGTCATATGTGTGTTCCTGATTTTTATCAGTTGTGACAGAGCACTCAGTGATTGAGTATGGATCTGTAATATGTGCAATATGGGCCATTGTGGATGCACCTAGGTGTATGATTATTTGTGATACATATTTGTTTGGGGTCTGCAGATCCTCCTCTGTGATTGGGTCAGGCTAATCACATGCCTATACCCAAAATTTATATTGTAAATACCAGATGTTACCTTTATGGGTGCCTAACTTATAGTGGCTTAATCAGTTCTTAGGTCAAAATTGGCATTACTCTACAGAGTGTTATGTCAGCCATGTAATGTGACAGGCAGATGCTGTGCAGTGTGTGAGTGGAGTAGTATTCACTGTTATGGATATTTAACAAAGGACATGGACTGATCAGCTGTTGTAACTGTACAGGCCTGATGTGTTTGGCTCAGTCAGCTGCACTTTCAATAGGTGATAGGAGTATGGAGAGGTATGATATGTATTCAGGGAGACATTTGTACTTCACCCAGGGCATGATGTCCATGCAGACATGGCTATGGTAGTGATCATGTGGATGGCTCCAGTCATGCAGACTTACTTGGATGTAGATGTAGGTGTGAGAGTTGGCATACAGGGGTGGATAGCGGTGACATGTTGTAGGAAATGTGTATTGGTAGCTGACATAAGTATATGTATTGTCACAGATGTGCATGTTTATATGTGTTTATGTGAGGTATATGTTAATCCTCTCTCTCCCTCTCTCTCTCTCTCTCTCTCTCTCTCTCTATTTGTGTGCATCAGCATTGGCAGGCGAAGGAGAAGGGGCACAAGCAAGTGGGGATGCTGCACGCCACGGGACCCGGACAGCGAAGGACCCAGTAGCACGGAGGGCGAGGGAAGTGCCACAGGGGAGACCGGATCATCCACGCCATCGTTTGAATCCTCCTGCAGTGGACACTCCATGGCGGTGGCGGACCCTTCTGGTACCACCCCAGCATCATCATTGTCCACCAACCCCTTACTAAGACCGCCCTCCCTGTAGCTCCCCAACCAGTTGCCCAAACCCGCTCACCCAGGAGGGTGGGCGTCTCCTTCACCACAGGCACCTCTGCCGCTGCCCAAGACAGCCCTGCTGTCCTCAGTGAGGAGGCTATTGACCTCCTGAGGTCCATCTCTGTGGGTCAGTCGACCATCATGAATGCTATCCAGCAACTGGCAGCTCAAGTCCAGCAGAGCAATGTGTTCCTGGAGAGCATTCACTGTGCACTGCCTGGCCTACAGAGATCCTTTCAGGCTCTGGCTTCCACACTGTCAGCAGCCAGTCACCCTTTGTCTACCATTCACCCTCCACCTCCACCTACCTCTTCCCAATCCCAAACCCCTCTTTCCAAACCCAGCCAAAGCACACAGACACACAAGCATGCATCCACTTCAATATCCAAGGGTACCACTGACACCAGCACCAAAAAACCCACCACCAGCATGCACACAAACAACATCCACCTGCAGACACACCAACATCCACTACCTCCACAGACTCCCCTACCATCCCCTCCTTCACAGACACTACACCAGAAACACCTGCAGACCCCACACCAACATTCACTGATCCAGCCACAACTTTGATCTTACTCACAGTCAGCACAATAGCAGACCTGCAGACATCTACCCCAGCCAACACATCCGCAGCCACAACCACCGACACACCCACATTCAGCACATCATCCATACCTGCAGACACCACCCCAACAGACAGTCACCCATCTAGCATGGCAACTTCCAGCACCTCCTACCCCCCTTCTCCCATGACACATAAACACCTGCACTCACCCACCCAACAGACACCCAGCACCCACAAGCATTCATTGCATGCACTTGCACCCAAGACACCCACACCAACACCTCCAACAACCACTCCCTCTACCTCCACTCCCAAACCTTTTTGCCATGACCACCCCAGTATGTCTAAGAAGCATTTCCTCTCTGAGGTTTCCCAATTCTCTACACCAAGTTCAGCCCTTCCACCTCCAAGTTCCCCCCGTCCCCCTACTAGTACCCATGCCCCTCCCCCTGCCAAGAAGGCAATCCCTCCCAATCCCATGCAAAAGGAACCCACTCCCAAGCCCAAGCCCAAGGAACCCCCTCCCAAGCCTAAGCCCAACAACCCCCCTCCCAAACTCAATCCTAAATCCCTACTACCCCCCCCCCCCCCCCAATCCCTGAGGTGCCTGCCGGTCCCCTTGATGCCCCTACCCTGTGGAGGTCATATAGAAGTCAGGAGTCGAGTAGGGGCACACAGAGGTTATATATCGAAACTAAGAGAACCCACCTCCAAACATGGTCCCACAGAGGTGGAATCCCATAAAGATATAGATAAGCACATGTCAAGCATTAGTCATATCATTAAAAATGCAATAGTCAACTTTATTGTTTTCTTTATTTAGTATTCATAAATTAAATATTATTAGTATCATCCATCTTAATTTTATTAACCTGTAGGACCTAAATATTATACTCCGTGAAAAACTACTACCCATTCAATTCACTCTCACTCCAGACTCAATTATCAAGAACTGATAAAATAAATACTAGCAAAGGCAAATATACTCAAATGGACTCCTCAACACACACACAGTAGAGTAAAAAGACTAATACAGACAGATATGTTGCAGAGTAGTGGTTACAGTCATTGAACTTTTTCACTTTTTAGAAAATCAAAATATTATCACACTCCAGAAAAATAATTATATTTTGCTTAATATATTCTGAACCATTATCAAAGTCCATACGTCATCTCAGTTCATAATATTTGTGATCCAAGAGGAGAAGCAAAAAATCTTGTCCAGCCAGGAGTCGTGCCAACAAGCATTTCGGTGCCACTTGACCAGCCAGTCACCCACCTTCTTCAGGGCACACAACAGATATACCATACTTTATTAAAATCCCATCAGGGAGATTATGGTCCTTTCTTCAAACAATATCCCCAACAATGGATCTGGGACTCTGGTACTAGGACGAAATTATTCAGGAAAATGTGGGCCAATCTCACTGTTATGTCGACAGCATTTGTTTTCCCTTCGTTCTGCCATAACTTGTATTATGTTGCCATGAAGATTTTTTGTTCCTGTTGTTCGCCGTACTATAAGTAACATTCTTTCTATGGTTTCTCCCCGATGGGCACACTGTCATATTATTAATATATCTTTCCTGAGCTCATTACGAGCGGACCGCCAAGACAGTGTGCCCTCTAGTTTTGGGAACACAGAGGTGCTATTTGTTCCTTTGGCATTTTGGACTGGCCAATGGCCTTCTCATTGTATCTACTTATATTTATATTCCCATATTTAAGATTTTTATACATCTGTCCCAACCTGTGATTTGATTCAATGGTAACATACTTACCCTGCCTTTCTTTCCACATGGCTGTTTTTTTATTTGGCAACTTTCTTTTGTGTGTGTATGACGTGTGTGTGTGTGTTGGCTGTGCTACCTGTTGTGTCTGGGCTGCATGTGTGGGTGTAGCCCTGCCATTTGTCCTGTTGTGACGACTGTGTATTTATTGTGTGTAGGATACTTTTTGTGTTTGGTACGTGCTTGAATGTAGAAAAATTGTGTATTGGCTGTGTTGACGTGTGCTGTTGTGTGCCCTTGTGTGGTTGTTGTGTGTGCATCTGTGTGTGTGGTGATGGATATGTCAGGTGCGTTGTGTGTTGTGTTAGTGTATTCTGACGACTGCTCCGTTGTATGGCTGTGTGATTGTGTATATTGGTTGTCAGGTGTTGTTATGAAATTGCTTGCCAAAGCATTTGTGTAGTTACAGTTGTGCTGTTGTGTATTGTTGTGTTAAACTGTGCCGGTGATGTGTGTCTGCAGATTGGTGTGTGTATTGCATGTGTGTGTTGGCCGTGGTGTGTTTAGTATGGTTGGGCGTTTGTAGGTGTGTGTGTGTGCGTGTGTATGAGTGTGTGGTTACGTGTGTGTGTGCCGCAAGTAGTCCTGGATGTGTGTGTTGTGTGTGGGTTTTCTGTACAGCATCAGATAGGTGTGTGTAGTCACGGTTGTTGTCTTCGCCACCGTCGTTGGTTCCAGAGTCTTTGTGCGAGCACGAGCAGTGGGAGGACTTCCATTTGGGTCCCATGGTGGCTCCAGAGAGGTATGTGTTCCAGAAGGTGATTGTTTCCTTTTATAGAGTTGGTTTCTGCCAGGTTTTTCGTGGTGTGGCGACCGCGGAGGAAACCCTGACGGTGTGCATTATCGTAATATGTCTGGTGGGAAAAGGTGTCCACTGGCCTGAAGGTGGCTAATGCTGTCTGTGGCGGCATCACCACACTGGCGGTAGTTTGGCTGTCTTCTGTTGAGAAGACCGCCATGGTCATAATTTGGCGGTCTTCTCCGCCGGCCTGTTGGCGGTACAACTGCCACCGCCGACTTGGCGGGCCTGATACTGCCAAACTCATAATGACCCCCATAGTTTTTAGCACAGTTTGGCTATGTTCTGTGTTTCACTAATTCGTGGTTCATGGATATAGATTAGCAGTATATAGTTTTATTGGTATTTACTACCTATGTGTTTACTAAAGTGGTATTAGGAAGAGAAATGTTATTGTATTTATAAATTTATATATATTTGTGCACCACCCAAACCTTTTTTTGAATATATAAAGACCTGTAAATATTTTTCCCTTCCTACTACCATTTTAATAAAGAGATAATAGACAGGGAAAACATAATAAATCTAATACTTACCTATATCTAAGGGTAAAAAGCAGAACCCAGCCATAGTGGAGCTAAAAACAACAACATAGCAACCTTTGACTTTTGTAAAGGCAGTCAATAGCCCTTCACATATTGACTTGTTATCGCTATATCCGTGAAATACTGTGAAATGTCACAAAAGTACCTCCGCTACCGATATTATTAAGTTAAAATATCTTATAACTTAAAACAATGCTTAACCTATGTATCTGTAATACTCAAAAGGAACATCTGTGCAACATAATGTGTAATCCTACAAAACACACATGAGCACAATATTCATGATTGACCATTGTGGATGTCCTGGCCTGTTTTATCTGTGGCACCTTGTGATCCCCACTCTATAAATCAACCCTAGAAAAGCTGCTGCTTTTTTTAGGAGATCAACAAATACTAATGTACCCCCAACCTTTATAGTTTATGTGGCAGCAAACAATTTACCACTGTCTATGGTGGTAAAATGGCGCTCCTACAGTTCTTTAACTATTTAAGACACTAAACAACAGAAAATAATGGAACAGAGTGTGACTTAAATTAGCACTAGCAATGCTCACTTTCAGTCACTTTTACCAGGCAGTTGGAATTGTTTTAATTTCACTCTGCCTGATTAGTAGTGGCTAGGTCTTTCCACATTCCAGATTCAGGGGGTCATTCCAACCCTGGCGGTCGGTGTTAAAGCGGCGGCTAACCCGCCAACAGGCGGGCGGTAAAAAAAATTGAATTCTGACCCTGGCGGAAACCGGCAACAGAGACCGCCACTTTAACACTCCGACCGCCACGGTGGGACAAACAAACAGCGCTGCGGTCACCGCCAACAGACAGGCGGGAGACAATGTACCGCCCACCCTATCACAACCCACCAATCCGCCACCTTTTCCGGGGCGGTAGCCCCGCCGATAAAAACACGGCGGAAACAGCCATTTCAAATGGAAAACGCTCACCTCTACACACTCCACGAGGAATCTGGACAGCATGGAACCCGAACTACACATACTGCCAGCTATTGTATTCCTGCTCCTCTACCAGGAGCCCGAACGCCGACGCAGAAGACAACGGTGAGTACTGCACCTACGACACAGGGGAGGGGGGAGGAGAAAATATTACGGGCGCACACATACGCGACACACCCACCCTCACCCTCACCCACTACAACACACACATCAATGCATAGCAACAACTCAGAGTGACACCCCCAAACCCCCCGGAAGAATGCAAATACAAAAGGAAATGATTATGAAATTTGGACTATATTGTACGGCTGAGTAAAAAAATATATCAAACATCTGTAACTATATATATATATATATATATATATATATATATATATATATATAAAATGTCCAGTCCGAATTGTGTATCAGCCATTGTTCGTGGGCCACTGGGCCAAAACACATGGGCAAAGCCCACACAGGATACCCGACTCCAATGGAGAGAACACTGCAGGGGCATCAGATAGGAAACCTACAGGCACCTCAGGGGGAAGGGAAGGGGGGGGCACCTCAGCCAGATGAGTCCACGACGCCAGATCCACGAGGGAGCTCCATGGCCACTGTTCAGTCCTGGGGAGTGCAAAGCCACAGTCTCTCAAGTCTCTACAGTGGGTGGCTTGCCCACTGTTCAATCCTGAGGAGTGCAAAGCCACAGTCTCTCAAGTCTCTACAGTGGGTGGCTTGCCCACTGTTCAATCCTGGGGAGTGCAAAGCCACAGTCTCTCAAGTCTCTACAGTGGGTGGCTTGCCCACTGTTACATCCTGGGGAGTGCAAAGCCACAGTCTCTCAAGTCCAGGCTGTGGGTGGGTTGCCCACTGTTACATCCTGGGGAGTGCAAAGCCACAGTCTCACAAGTGGATTACACACTCCACTGGTTCTGGAGGAGGCATGGTGCCCAGAGTGCTTCGTGCAGCCCTGCCCTACAAAGATGCAGGCCTGCCCCTTCTGCCAATGGGCCAGCGGTGATTGTGAAGGCAGTGCCCAGCGGAGCGGTGCAAGATAAAGGGCCCAGTGGAGCGGTGCAGAGACGGCGGTGACCAGCGGAGCAGTGCTTGAGATGAAGGGCCCAGCGGAGCGGTGCAGAGACGGCGGTGCCCAGCAGAGCGGTGCTTGAGATGAAGGGCTCAGCGGAGCGGTGCTTGAGATGAAGGGCCCAGCGGAGCGGTGCAGAGACGGCGGTGCCCAGCGGAGCGGTGCTTGAGATGAAGGGCCCAGCGGAGCGGTGCAGAGATGAAGGGCCCAGCGGAGCGGTGCAGAGACGGCGGTGCCCAGCGGAGCGGTGCTTAAGATGAAGGGCTCAGCGGAGCGGTGCTTGAGATGAAGGGCCCAGCGGAGCGGTGCAGAGACGGCGGTGCCCAGCGGAGCGGTGCTTGAGATGAAGGGCCCAGCAGAGCGGTGCTTGAGATGAAGGGCCCAGCGGAGCGGTGCAGAGACGGCGGTGCCCAGCGGAGCGGTGCTTGAGATGAAGGGCCCAGCGGAGCGGTGCTTGAGATGGCGGTGCCCAGCGGAGCGGTGCAGAGATGAAGGGCCCAGCGGAGCGGTGCTTGAGACGGCGGTGCCCAGCGGAGCGGTGCAGAGATGAAGGGCCCAGTGGAGCGGTGCTTGAGACGGCGGTGCCCTGTTCAGCGGTGCTTGAGACGGCGGTGCCCTGTTCAGCGGTGCTTGTGAGGAAGGGCCCTGTTCAGCGGTTCTTGACTTGAAGGGCCCTGTTCAGCGGTGCTTGTGAGGAAGGGCCCTGTTCAGCGGTTCTTGACTTGAAGGGCCCTGTTCAGCGGTTCTTGACTTGAAGGGCCCTGTTCAGCGCTTCTTGACTTGAAGGGCCCTGTTCAGCGGTTCTTGACTTGAAGGGCCCTGTTCAGCGGTGCTTGACTTGAAGGGCCCTGTTCAGCGGTGCTTGACTTGAAGGGCCCTGTTCAGCGGTGCTTGACTTGAAGGGCCCTGTTCAGTGGTGCTTAACTTGAAGGGCCCTGTTCAGCGGTACTTGACTTGAAGGGCCCTGTTCAGCGGTTCTTGACTTGAAGGTCCCTGTTCAGCGGTGCTTGTGAGGAAGGGCCCTGTTCAGCGGTTCTTGACTTGAAGGGCCCTGTTCAGCGGTTCTTGACTTGAAGGGCCCTGTTCAGTGGTGCTTGACTTGAAGGGCCCTGTTCAGCGGTGCTTGACTTGAAGGGCCCTGTTCAGCGGTGCTTGAGATGAGTGTCCAGGTCAGCAGATCCGGCCATGCCATGGATTTCACTCGCCACCTGACATGTGGCTGCCGGGCCCTTCCTGCCCATCTGTCTTTTCACCTGCGGGGCCCTCCTGTGCTGCCGTACCGGGCCTGTGGGTGTCCTCCTGCACACCTGGAATGGGGCTGGTGGGGCCCTTGCCACCCTTCCCTGCTCGTCTGTGGCCCTTTCCTCCCTTTGGCGGTGTGCCAGGTAGCACCCCACTTCCTGACGGAGCCAGGGTAGGCATTTTGTAGCCTGCAGTCTTTGGCCTCTCGCGCCGGGCACTGGCTTTCTTTGCTTTTTTTTCAGGGGGTGGGCTGGCCGTCTCTTTGCTCCTAGCTGAACTAGGTGGCCTTGAAGGTGGGGACTCCAAAGTCCTTGGACTATAGTCTTAGTAGGTCCGGATTTTGTGGTGGCTGAGGTGCTGGTTGGAGTCTTATGAGATGGACGGGGTGGGTGAGTTGTTGGAAAGAGGTCAAGTTTGGAAAGGAAAAGCAATTTAGAAAGAGAGGGACGGGTAGGTGTAGTGGGTATGGGAGTGGAGGAAGAGGATGTGGTTGTAGGAGAGTCAAGTCTGGTGTCTTTGGGTGCAGGTGCTTGGGCTGGAGGCTGTCGTGAGGTGGATGGCTGTTGGGTGGGTGGCTGCCTGCGTTTGTGTGGTTTGGAAGAGGGGGTGACAGACACACTGGGAGAGGACACAGGGGACGTGTAAATGGTAGTGGGGTGGTGACTGCACGTGTGCGGAGTGTTCTGGTGGGTGTGCTGGTGATGGACGTAGTGGCTGAAGATGTGCATGCAAGTGTGAGTGGAGACGTCACAGGGAGGGAGGAGGGACACGAGGAGGAGGGGGACACAGAGGAGGCAGTGGCTGTTGGTATGTCTGCATGTGGATGTTGCTTGGGTGAATGCTTGTGTGATGTGTGGTGCTTATGTCTGGATGAGCTTCCCTTGGGTGTTGATGTGTGTGCAGGCTGGTCTGTAGGTGTGCTTGGGATAGGCAGAGGTACAGGGGATTGGGTCTGGGTGGAGGAAGTTGGAGGGGGGAGGCAGGAGACAGGGACAATGGCTGCCGTCAGTGCTGAGGCCAGAGCGTTGAACGATCGCTGATGGGAAGCCTGACCCGAATGAATGCCCTCCAGGTATGCATTACTCCAGTGCACCTCCCTTTCTACACCCTGGATGGCATTCAAAAGGGTAGACTGCCCAACAATGAGCGTCCTCAGGAGGTCAATGACCTCCTCACTGAGGGCAGCAGGGGTGACTGGGGCAGGGCCTGAGGTGCCTGGGGCGAAGGAGATGCCCACCTTCCTGGGTGAGCGGGCACGGGGCGAATGCTGAGGGGCTGCTGGGAGGGCAGTGCTGGTGCGCTGGGTGGCGGCTGTACCTGTTGTTGTGGGGGGCACGGATGTTGCCGCCACCACAAGGGAGCTCCCTTCCGAGGACGTGTCTGTGTCGCTGGTGTCACCACGTGTCCCCGCTGTGGAGCTCCCCTCGCCCTCCGTCCCACTGGTGTACTCTGAGTCCGTTGCATGGCCCTCCAGGGCCATGTGGGATGCAGCTCCCTCGTGCTCCGATGCCACTTCTCCTCCACCTGATGATGCTAATGCACACAGGAAAAAGAAGAGCACAAAAAAAGGGGGGGGGGAGAAATAAAGACATGTTGAGTGCATGCATTGGCGACACCGTTGGCGGAGAGGACAGACACAGAAGCCCCCTGCACTACGCCGCGCACTACTCAATCAGTGGGACATGGCCTACAAGCCTATGGACGACAACTCTACACATAAGTGACACAGGGCCATGAATAGCTGTACTAGGCACCCTACAGAGGTGGGGGCGGGGGCACAGGGCCATGCCTTACGGAGGGGCGTAGCCTACCGAAATCGCCCTGGCCTAGGGATACCCACAGCCCTCCTCCACCACCCAGACACCTCCACTGCGCGCAAAGTCAGCAGTATGTGCTTGTACTCACCCCCTTGTGTCTGCTGTGATGTCCTCACACGCCCATCCAAATCAGGGTAGGCCACCGCCAGGATCCGGTACATCAGGGGGGTCAAAGTTCGACTGGCACCCCTCCTATGTTGGGAGGCCACCCCCAGCTGAGCCTCCGCCGTCTTCCTGCTCCAGCGTCGGATGTCCTCCCACCTCTTCCGGCAGTGGGTGCCTCGTCTGTTGTGGACCCCCAGGGTCCGGACCTCCTTGGCGATGGCACGCCAAATGTCGATTTTCTGATGGGCGCTGACCTATGTTACATGTAGAGGGGGAGAAAAATCATCACCTTCTGCATGCTCGATGTGAGTGGCACCCCATCCCCACCCTTGCCATGTGGCACATGCTCTCATCTGTTGTTTGATGCATGCCTCACTCACTCCCCTCCCCACCATCTTTCATCCACCCGACTCAACACAGGCATTGGCCACAAAGCATGGTCCCAGTGTACATACTTGTTGGTCTGGAGGACTGTAGAGTAGCGGATACTGGGGGAGGACCCCATCCACGAGTTTCTCCAATTCTTCAGAAGTGAAGGCAGGGGCCCTTTCCCCAGTCGCAGCAGCCATTGTCTCTTCCAGACCGAAGTCACAGCAGCACTTGCAGTATAGGTCCTCTCCTGTGGAAGATCAGGTATCGAGTGATTAAGCAGATAGAAAATGGCGGTCACGCCCGCGGCGGTGCGTACCGCGACCACCGGCGCACATCGTCATTGGCTCCTGAAACCCATAGGGTTCAATGTTAACCAATGCGGCTTTGCGCTGCGGTCTTCGACCGCCTATCGCCACGGTGTGCCATGCCAGCGCATTGACCTCACATCCCACTGTCGCACTTCACAGGTCAGGCAGCCGCCATTTCAAGGGCCCACATGGCTTAAATTCTACTGCGTCACACATACCTAGGCCTTGCATCAACACTCATACAAGCCATTCAATGCATTGAAAATCGTGTACTGTGCAAGCTGTGGGAATGTACCTGTGGGTTGATTGACTCTGTGCTCGCTGTTGTCCTTCCTAGGCACCGTCCGCTGGGACATGCGAGGAGATGGAGGAATCTTCCCGTGTACAGACCGCTGGTGGACCTGTCGACAATGGAGGAACGACATGTCATACTGACATACAGGCTTGACCGAGCCACTATACGGGAACTATGTACCCAGTTGGAGGCAGACCTGATGTCACCCATCCGCCAACCCACAGGGATCCCCCCTCAAGTGCAGGTGCTGTCAGTGCTCCATTTCCTAGCAATTGGGTCATTTCAAACTACAGTGGCCATAGCATCAGGGATGTCCCAGCCCATGTTTTCCAAGGTGTTGTCCAGAGTGTTGTCTGCCCTGCTCAAACACATGCGGAGCTACATCGTTTTCCCTGAGGTGGGGGATTTCCCTACCGTGAAGGGTGATTTCTATGCCCTTGGACATATCCCCAACATCATAGGTGCCATTGATGGGACACATGTTGCTTTGGTCCCACCCCACAGGAGTGAACAGGTGTACAGGAACAGGAAAGTGATTATTCCATGAATATCCAGGTGGTCTGTTTGGCAGACTAGTACATCTCCCATGTTAATGCCAAGTTCCCTGGCTCAGTGCATGACGCCTACATCCTGCGGAATAGCAGCATCCCTTATGTGATGGGTCAACTCCAGAGGCATCGGGTGTGGCTATTAGGGGACTCTGGTTATCCCAACCTGTCCTGGCTACTGACCCCAGTGAGAAATCCCAGGACCAGGGCAGAGGAACGGTACAATGTGGCCCATGGGAGAACTAGGAGGGTGATCGAGCGAACCTTTGGCCTCCTGAAGGCCAGGTGTAGGTGCCTCCATATGACAGATGGATCCCTAATGTACTCACCAAAGAAGGTGTGCCAGATCATCGTGGCCTGCTGTATGCTTCACAACCTGGCTTTGCGATGCCAGGTGCCTTTTCTGCAGGAGGATGGTCCAGATGGTGGAGTTGTAGCAGCTGTGGAGCCTGTGGAGAGTGAAGAGGAGGAAGGCGAAGAGGACGACATAGTGAACAGGAACACAGTCATACAGCAGTATTTTCAGTGACCCACAGGTAAGAGTCCAAACCGTCATTTTACATATACTTCAACACTCCTACCTCTCTACTGTCTGACTTTTTCCCCCCAGTGTATGGTAACTGTGTTGTGACTTTCCCTTCCGTTTTCAGATATGTGGGCCCCACTGCGTGACATCTGCTTTGTTTCCCCATGGACTACAGCTGTGTGACAGCGGTTTGTTGGCATCACAATGTGAATGAAAATTTTTGCACGGTCATGTATAATACATTTGTTCAAAATCACAGCCAGACTCCAGATTGTTTTGTGCAACAAGTGTGTTTATTCAAGTGCTCTAAATTGGATGGGTGATTGGAAATCGTTGAGGGGTGATAGTGGAGGATTGTCCATGGCAGAGTCCAGACTATCAGTATCACAGGTGCATTGTCCAAATGCCTGTGGGAAGTGGAGCAGGGGCAACTTACGGTTGGACAGGGTGACAATGTGGGACAGTGGGATGACAATCAGGGCGGTATCCTTTGCTGGCGGGGGTCTTGACATCTTACCCTGCCTTCTTCCTGGATCTCAGGGCCCGCTTGCGGGGTGGTTCTCCTTCTGCAGGGGGTGGGGTTCTGGTGGCCTGTTGGTCTTGTGTCGGGGCCTCCTGTCCACTAGCACCGGCGGAGGTGGTGGGCAGTTCTTGGTCCATGCTAGTGCCAGGGGCCCTTTGTGGTGCCACAGTGTCCCGCAATGTGGTGACTACCTGATTGAGGGCCACTACGATGGTACCCATTGCGGAACTGATGTTTCTTAGTTCCTTCCTGAACCCCATATACTGTTGCTCCTGCAGAAGTTGGATCTCCTGAAACCTGGCCAGGACCGTCGCCATCGTCTCCTGGGAGTGGTGGTATGCTCCCATGATGGAGGAGAGGGCCTCGTGGGGAGTGGGTTCCCTGGGCCTGTCCCCCCCCCTGTCGCACCGCAGCCCTCCCAGTTCCCCTGTTTCCCTGGGCCTCTGTCCCCTGGACAGTGTGCCCATTACCACTGCCCCCAGGTCCCTGTTGTTGTTGGGGTGGTGGGTTATCCTGGGTTCCCTGTAGTGGTGGACACACTGCTGATTGACGTGTCCTGGGGACAGAAGTATGGGCCCGCTGGGTGGGTGCTGTGCTGGTGTTCCCAGAGGGGGGAAGGTCTGCTGTGGCCTGTGACTGCCTGAGGGAAACCGACTGTACCGAGGTCCCCGATGGACCGGGCTGGTCATCTAGATCCAGGTCGACAGAGCAGCTGTCCTCACTGTGGGCCTCTTCTGGGGGTGGAGTGGACATTTGTGGACCCTCCTGCGCGGTGACGTGGCGTTCGGGTCCTGCGGGGGTACAAAAGTAGGATTATTGCTTCTGTGTGTGCCATAGTGTGCAATGGGTGGGTGCTCGTGTACCCCAGGGCTGGCATTCCTTTGTGGGGGCTATTGTGACGGTGTCTTGGGGGGTTGTATGGGTATGTGCAGTGGGCATGCTTTGGTGATGGGTGTCCATGGTTTGTGGTTGGATGCAGGGCCAGGTTTTGGGATGGGTGGGTTGTGATGGTGAGACATTTGCAAGGAGTAGGTGTGATGGTGGTGGGGGTGAGGGTGGGGGTATGATTTGGCATGCAGGTGGGGTGGGGGGGATGAAGTAGTGAAGATTTGACTTACCAGAGTCCATTCCTCCAGCTACTCCTGCGAGGCCCTCAGGATGCAGGATGTTCAACACTTGCTCCTCCCATGCTGTAAATTCTGGGGGAGGAGGTGGGGGTCCGCCGCCAGTCTTCTGCACCGCGATGTTGTGCCTGGATACCATGGAACGCACCTTCCCCCGTAGGTCGTTCCACCTCTTCCTGATGTCATCCCGATTTCGTGGGTGCTGTCCCACAGCGTTGACCCTGTCCACTATTCTGCTCCATAGCTCCATCTTCCTGGAAATGGTGGTGTGCTGCACCTGTGTCCCGAACAGCTGGGACTCTACTCGTACAATTTCCTCCACCATGACCCTGAGTTCATCATCTGAGAACCTGGGGTATCTTTGAGGTGCCATGGGGTGGTGTGGGTAATGTGTGGGGTGGTGTGTGTTGTGATGTGTGGGGTGATGTTTTAGGGGTGTGTGGTGTTTTGTGCGTGGATGTTGTGTGGGTGATGGTGTTGTGTGCCTGTGGCTGCTAGTTTGTAGATGGTGGTGTCTCTCTCTGGCCTTCTGTCGCAATTGTTGTCATAAGGGTTTGTGGGTGATGTGGGTGTGTGTTTTATATTGTATTGGGTGCGTGGGAGTGGTGTGTGTATGTGTATCAGGTGTGTGTATTTCGAATTGTCCAATGTGATGGTGTTTTGTACAGGTATGTGTATTTTGAGCGCGGCGGTGTGTACCGCCAATGAAATACCGCGGTTGAAAGACCGCCGCGTGGATTCGTGTGTCGTGATAGTGTGGGCGTATTTCTGTTGGCGTGACGGTGGAGGTTTGGTCATCGCCAGTTTTTCGCTGGCCATTGGTGTGGCGGACTTTTGTGGATGTCGGGATTTTGGCGGTTTGCCTGTTGTGTGTCAGAATGACCGTGGCGGTTTACCGCGACCGCGCGGTGTTATGGCGGGCTTCTGTATGGCGGTAAGCACCTTTTAGCGCCGAGGTTGGAATGACCACCTCAGTGTGGTAGAAACTGACTCGATTTTTTCACGCTGGAAAAAATTGCCAGAAAATTGAAATTAGAATTGGACTTCAACACAGCCAGGTTTCATGCTCCTTTTTATATAGTTGCTAAAAGCATGCAATGCATCCCCTGCTAAAAAAAAAAAAAAAACTTCCCTCCCCTAATCATCACTATGTTAAGGTGCGACCCTGTTATCTTACAATTGTGGAGGGGGTTTTTATGCTGATTCTAAAATGTATTATATGATTTTTATTTTGATCTGAAATGAGTTCAGAAGCTTTAATCTGTGGGCTGTGCTCTGTGACAGGGGGAATTCGTCATACCAGCCGCCATTTCTGATTGCCCATTGTTTTCCCAAGTTAGCACTCTAGCACACTACATTTGGTTTGGGAATCATTATGGAGGTATATTTAAATGCCACAATGGCGCGGACAGGGTGCTGGCCCTCCGCAAAGCAATCCCATCTGCACCCATCTACACCCGTCCGTGCCTGAACTGTTCCATGGGCAAGGAATGCTGCCTCTGTTAACCCAGGTAGGGTTGCCTATTCAGATGTTCAATTGCACGTGCTGAGACCTCCACCTGACGTGGTCGGTCCCCCTTTCTTAAATTTAGTTCAAGCTGTAACTAATAGAAAGTGCTCTTATTCCAGTTTTATGATTACTCCCCCATATTGTGAAGTAGTTACTATTACGACAGCCTAAACTGGGTACAACATAGGTAATTTTACTCACAGGGGTACTAGACTTGAGATTTTTAACCTTAATTGTCAATCGCTTGTAAAGCACCATTGGGAACTCTGATTTCATCTGAGATCATGAGCCAGATGTGACTGTTTTTCACAGAGACCTTGCTTAATTCTGCATCAGGGCCGGATGTGCGCATAGCTTTGCACCCCCTTGTACCGGATCCAAAGGTTGGATCGAGAAAATTAAAAAGGTGGTGGGACTGCCACTGTTTCTGAAGCACAAAAAGGATGCAAAATTAAAAAATTAGAAATTCCGAAGTGGGAATCAATGGTGTTTTCACACATAAATGACCTTGTCTGGAGCCCTCATGTACCACCCCCTTGGAAATACAGCTAATTGGAGCGTTAGTATTGCAGAGGCTTCTACCCTATATTCTCAGATGCACCAATTTTATTATCGAAGATGACCTCAGCATTTATTTTGATGATTTAGCATGTGAAACGGTTACATCCTTGATAGGAGGCTTTGCAGCACCTGGCATACAGCTTATTACTAAATTACCTACCCATGCAGCTGGGCATTTGTTGGACCCAGCATTTTCCAATCTTAATAATATCCAGTCCAACTTACCCCTTCCTCTACTAAGGTCAGACCACTATGCTGTCCAATTTTCAATTGAGGTTTTGCCTGCAACTCGAGCCCGGGGCTGGTCAACTAAATTCAACTGGGAGAAACTGGTCAAGACTGAATATCCCGGAGCTGTATTAAGCTCTTGTGATATTGATATGTGAATCAGATTTGCAGTAGATGCTCTGGTTCCTACAATGTGTAGAAAATAACACAGAATCCTTCCCCCGGCCCCATGGTACAATGATGACCTGCATCAATTGAAATAAGGACGTAAAGGTCTGGAACGAACGTGGCAAAAAACTTTTAATGCGGAAGATAAACACAATTACAAGGTGACCTTAAAAGGCTATCAGAAAAACTGTTGTATTAGCAGGGCTAATTACTCAAATAAAATATCTACAGCAAACAATTGTCCCAAAACTCTTTTTAAAATTGTAAACAACCTATAATTCTACAAGTTCTACTATCTCCCTTTCACAAGCCCAACGTGATGATGTAGGAAAGTACCATCTTGCCTGGCATGTTACCCCCATATTTCACCGTATATATGTTGCTTTAGTGTATGTGTCACTGGGACCCTGCCAGCCAGGGCCCCAGTGCTCATAAGTGTGCCCTGTATGTATTCCCTGTGTGATGACTAACTGTCTCACTGAGGCTCTGCTAATCAGAACCTCAGTGGTTGTGCTCTCTTTGCTTTCTAACTTGTCACTAACAGGCTAGTGACCAATTTCACCAATTCACATTGGCATACTGGAACACCCTTGGAATTCCCTAGTATATGGTACTGAGGTACCCAGGGTATTGGGGTTCCAGGAGATCCCTATAGACTTCAGCATTTCTTTTGCCCCCCATAGGGAGCTCTGACAATTCTTACACAGGCCTGCCACTGCAGCATGAGTGAAATAACGTCCACGTTATTTCACAGCCATTTACCACTGCACTTAAGTAACTTATAAGTCACCTATATGTCTAACCTTCACCTGGTGAAGGTTGGGTGCAAATTTACTTAGTGTGTGGGCACCCTGGCACTAGCCAAGGTGCCCCCACATCGTTCAGGGCAAATTCCCCGGACTTTGTGAGTGCGGGACACCATTTCACACGTGCACTATACATGGGTCACTACCTATGTATAGCGTCACAATGGTAACTCCGAACACGGCCATGTAACATATCTAAGATCATGGAATTGTCACCCCAATGCCAATCTGGCATTGGGGAGACAATTCCATGATCCCCTGAGTCTCTAGCACAGACCCGGGTACTGCCAAACTACCTTTCCCGGGGTTTCACTGCAGCTGCTGCTGCTGCCTACCCCTCAGACAGGTTTCTGCCCTCCTGGGATCCAGCCAGGCTTGGCCCAGGAAGGCAGCACAAACGACTTCCTCAGAGAGAGGGTGTTACACCCTCTCCCTTTGGAAAAAGGTGTCAGGGCTGGGGAGGAGTAGCCTCCCCCAGCCTCTGGAAATGCTTTGATGGGCACAGATGGTGCCCATCTCTGCATAAGCCAGTCTACACCGGTTCAGGGATCCCCCAGCCCTGCTCTGGCACGAAACTGGACAAAGGAAAGGGGAGTGACCACTCCCCTGACCTGCACCTCCCAGGGGAGGTGCCCAGAGCTCCTCCAGTGTGCTCCAGACCTCTGCCATCTTGGAAACAGAGGTGTTGCTGGCACACTGGACTGCTCTGAGTGGCCAGTGACAGCAGGTGACGTCAGAGACTCCTTCTGATAGGCTTTTACCTGTGTTACCAGCCTATCCTCCTTCCTAGGTAGCCAAACCTCCTTTTCTGGCTATTTAGGGTCTCTGCTTTGGGGAATTCTTCAGATACCGAATGCAAGAGCTCATCAGAGTTCCTCTGCATCTCCCTCTTCACCTTCTGCCAAAGGATCGACCGCTGACTGCTCAGGACGCCTGCAAAACCGCAACAAAGTAGCAAAGACGACTACTGCAACCTTGTATCGCTTCATCCTGCTGGCTTTCTCGCCTGTTTCCTGGTGGTGCATGCTCTGGGGGTAGCCTGTCTCCTTCTTGCATCAGGAGCTCTGAAGAAATCTCCCATGGGATGACGGAATCTTCCCCCTGCAACCGCAGGCAACAAAAGACTGCATCACTGGTCCTCTGGGTCCCCTCTCAGCACGACGAGCGTGGTCCCTGGAACTCAGCAACTCTGTCCAAGTGACTCCACAGTTCAGTGACTCATTAGTCCAAGTTTGGTGGAGTTAAGTCCTTGCCTCCCCACGCTAGACTGCATTGCTGGGTACCGTGTGATTTGCAGCTGCCCCGGCTCCTGTGCACTCTTCCAGGATTTCCTTCGTGCACAGCCAAGCCCTGGGTCCCCGACACTCTAACCTGCAGTGCACAACCTTCTGAGTTGTCCTCCGGCGTCGTGGGACTCCCTTTTGTGTCTTTGGGTGGACTTCGGTTCACTCCTCTTCTAAGTGCCTGATCCGGTACTTCTGTGGGTGCTGCCTGCTTCTGTGAGGGCTCCCTGACTTGCTGGGTGCCCCCTCTGTCTCCTCATCCAAGTGGCGACATCCTGGTCCCTCCTGGGCCACAGCAGCATCCAAAAACCCTAACCCCGACCCTTGCAGCTAGCAAGGCTTGTTTCTGGTCTTTCTGCGTGGGAATATCTCTGCAAGCTTCTTCACGACGTGGGACATCCATCCTCCAAAGGGGAAGTTTCTAGCCCTCTTCGTTCTTGCAGAATCCACAGCTTCTACCATCTGGTGGCAGCTTCTTTGCACCCTCAGCTGGCATTTCCTGGGCATCTGCCCACTCTCGACATTGTCGCGACTCTTGGACTTGGTACCCTTGTTTCACAGGTACTCAGGTCCAGAAATCCACTATAGTTGCTTTGCTGGTGTTGGTCTTCCTTGCAGAAACCCCCATCACGACTTCTGTGCTCTCTGGGGGTTATAGGTGCACTTTACACCTACTTTTCAGGGTCTTAGGGTGGGCTATTTTTCTAACCCTCACTGTTTTCTTACAGTCCCAGCGACCCTCTACAAGCTCACATAGGTTTGGGGTCCATTCGTGGTTCGCATTCCACTTTTGGAGTATATGGTTTGTGTTGCCCCTATACCTATGTGCTCCTATTGCAATCTACTGTAACTTTACATTACTTGCATTACTTCCTTTTGCTATTACTGCATATTTTTGGTATTGTGTACATATATCTTTTGTATATTTGGCATCCTCATACTGAGGGTACTCACTGAGATACTTGTGGCATATTGTCATAAAAATAAAGTACCTTTATTTTTAGTATATCTGTGTATTGTGTTTTCTTATGATATTGTGCATATGACACCAGTGGTATAGTAGGAGCTTTACATGTCTCCTAGTTCAGCCTAAGCTGCTCTGCTATAGCTACCTTCTATCAGCCTAAGCTGCTAGAAACACCTCTTCTACACTAATAAGGGATAACTGGACCTGGTACAGAGTGTAAGTACCCCTTGGTACCCACTACAAGCCAGGCCAGCCTCTTACATTGGTTGTGCAGCGGTGAGATAAGTACTTGTAACTACTTACCACTTTGTCATTTTGTACTTTTCATAAGAGAATAATATACAAAACAAGTTCAGTGTATGTACACCTAACCAAAAAGTTTTGCTTTTCTTCTCTTACACTATCTGCTAAGTGCTGAAAAGTACTCCTAAACTTTCAAATAGTTTCAAAAAGTTGAAAAAGTTTTTTTTTCCTGTTCTTTAAAAAGTCCTAAAACTTTTTCTCTCTTTTATCTGTCCCTAAACCTTTTTCTATCATGTCTGGTGTAGGAACCCCTCTTAATTTGGTCAATACTACTTATGACCACCTTAACTTTAAGAGCCTAAGGAGTCTCTTCATTGATAGAGGTTTAGTGGTAGGAAAGTACCCTTCTAGAGATTTTCTGTCTAATATGCTTATTGAAAATGATAAGGCCCAGGGTGGCCCCTCATCTGAAAAGTTGATAGATAGCTCACACTCTGACTCAGTGGATGCCCTTGAGGGAGTGTTACAGGGTTCCCTTCCTAATCTGCGCCTTGGCAGAACACCTAGCAATGCTGGTAGTAATAGAAGCTCCCATCACAGTAGGGATGTTTTTGTTCCTGGAGGCCAGTTTGTTAGAGTGCCCACTGTTAGGGACATGTCTCCCTCTGCTCATTCAAATCTTTCTTCTGTGTCAAAACATTCCCAACCCACCCACCCTGATGACAAAATGTTAGAAAGGGAACTCAATAAGTTGAGAGTGGAAGAGACCAGGCTGAAGCTTAAACAGCAACAGCTGGCTCTAGACAGGGAATCCATAGACTTAGAAAAAGAGAGACAGAGGTTGGGGTTTGGACCCCATGGTGGCAGCAGCAGTATTCCTGATAGCAATCCTGTTAAAGAGCATGATTCTAGGAATCTGCACAAGATAGTTCCCCCTTACAAGGAGGGGGATGACATTAACAAGTGGTTTGCTGCACTTGAGAGGGCCTGTATGGTACAGGGGTTCCCTCAAAGGCAGTGGGCTGCTATCCTATGGCTATCTTTCAGTGGAAAGGGTAGGGATAGGCTCCTTACTGTGAAGGAAAGTGATGCCAATAATTTTACAGTTTTGAAGAATGCACTCTTGGATGGATTTGGCTTAACCACTGAACAATACAGGATTAAGTTCAGAGAAACCAGAAAAGAGTCCTCACAAGACTGGGTAGACTTTGTTGACTATTCAGTGAAGGCCTTGGAG
Source organism: Pleurodeles waltl (assembly GCF_031143425.1). Lineage (NCBI taxonomy): Eukaryota > Metazoa > Chordata > Amphibia > Caudata > Salamandridae > Pleurodeles > Pleurodeles waltl. The sequence continues at coordinate 1,217,300,609 of NC_090440.1, forward strand.
GGGTGGTTACATGGCAGTAACGTTTCTGACTATGAAAGCCTGTACAATCTAATCCCAAGAGACCATATTCTGAAGAACTGTGTGTCTGATTTGTTACACCAATATCTAGTAGACTCAGATCTGACCTCTCCCCAAGAATTGGGAAAGAAGGCAGACAAATGTGTCAGAACAAGAGTGAACAGAAAAGTTCATACAGGGAGTGACAAGGATGGCAAGAAGGATGGTGAGTCTTCAGACAAGGGTGGGGACAAATCTAAAAATGAGTCTTCATCAGGCCCACAAAAACACTCTGGTGGGAGTGGTGGGTCCAAATCCTCTTCTAATCAAGTTAAGAAACCTTGGTGCTATTTATGTAAAGTAAAAGGCCATTGGAAAACTGATGCCAGTTGTCCAAAGAAAAGCACCAAGCCTCCCACTACCACAACCTCTAGTGCCTCCCACTACCACAACCTCTAGTGCCCCTAGTAATAGCAGTGGTGGTGGGAGCAAACATACTAATAGCCAATCCAAGGGAGTAGCTGGGCTCCCTTTTGGTAATTTAGTTGGGGTTGGTCTTATTAGGGAGACCACAGAGGCTGTGTTAGTCTCTGAAGGTGCCATTGATTTGGCCACCTTGGTTGCTTGTCCCCTTAATATGGATAAGTACAAGCAACTTCCCCTAATCAATGGTGTTGAGGTTCAGGCCTCCAGGGACACAGGTGCCAGTGTTACCATGGTAATACAGAAACTGGTACACCCTGAACAACACCTCCTTGGTCACCAGTACCAAGTGACAGATGCTCATAACAACACTCTTAGCCACCCCATGGCTGTTGTGAATCTCAACTGGGGGGGGGGGTTACTGGTCCAAAGAAAGTTGTGGTTGCCTCAGATTTACCTGTAGACTGTCTACTAGGGAACGATTTAGAGACATCAGCTTGGGCAGAAGTGGAGTTGGAGGCTCATGCAGCAATGCTGGGCGTTCATGGGCATATTTTTGCTTTGACAAGGGCTCAGGCCAAAAAGCAAAAAGGACAGGGTGACTTGGATCTTGGAACAATGGACCAAGTGATCCCTAAAGCTAGGGTTAGTAAGGGTAAATCCCTACCCACTATCCCTCCCTCTACAGATGATTCTACTTCTGAGGAAGAAGAATTTCCCCCCGTGCAGAAACTTCACCAGAGGAGCTGGCAGCAGACACTGTTGAGCTTTTGGGTGGAGGGGGGCCTGTCAGGGAGGAGCTGAGTGTGGCACAGCAAACCTGTCCCACATTAGAGGGTCTAAGACAACAAGCTGTCAAACAGCAAAATGGGGATGTCAGTGACTCACATAGAGTTTACAGGGAGGACAACCCTTTGTACACAGAGGCAAGGGACCCAAAACCTGGAGCAGCCAGGAGATTGGTCATTCCGCTGCAGTACAGAGAGTTCCTCCTAACTCTGGCACACGACATTCCCTTGGCTGGACATTTGGGTCAGATTAAAACATGGGAAAGGCTTGTCCCCCTGTTTCACTGGCCTAGGATGTCAGAGGACACAAAGGATTTTTGTAAGTCCTGCGTGACCTGCCAAGCCAGTGGCAAGACTGGTGGCACCCCAAAGGCTCCCCTTATTCCACTGCCTGTGGTTGGGGTTCCCTTTGAAAGGGTAGGGGATGGCATAGTTGCCCCCCTTGACCCTCCTACTGCTTCAGGCAATGGGTATATCTTGGTGGTAGTGGACCATGCCACAAGATATCCTGAAGCAATTCCTCTAAGGACCACTACAGCACCTGCAGTGGCAAAAGCCCTCCTGGGAATCTTTTCCAGGGTGGGTTTCCCAAAAGAGGTTGTATCAGACAGGGGTAGCAACTTTATGTCTGCATACTTGAAGGCCATGTGGAAGGAATGTGCTGTAACATACAAATTCACCACACCTTATCATCCACAAACAAATGGACTGGTAGAGAGGTTTAATAAAACTCTCAAAGGAATGATAATGGGACTTCCTGAAAAACTCAGGAGGAGATGGGATGTCCTGTTACCTTGCCTCCTTTTTGATTACAGGGAGGTACCCCAGAAAGGAGTGGGCTTCAGCCCCTTTGAACTCCTATTTGGACACCCTGTAAGAGGTCCCCTAACACTTGTGAAGGAGGGTTGGGAACAACCTTTAAAAGCTCCTAAGCAAGACATAGTGGACTATGTAGTCGGCCTAAGATCCAGAATGGCTGAGTACATGAAAAAGGCCAGTAAAAACCTTCAGGCCTGCCAAGAGCTCCAAAAGCAATGGCATGACCAGAAGGCTGTTCTGATGCAGTACCAACCAGGACAGAAGGTGTGGGTATTGGAGCCTGTGGCCCCAAGAGCACTCCAAGACAAATGGAGTGGACCCCACATCATTGTTGAAAAGAAGGACGAGGTCACCTACTTGGTTGACCTGGGCACTGCCAGGAGTCCCCTTAGGGTGCTCCATGTCAATCGCCTAAAACCCTACTATGACAGGGCTGATCTCACCCTGCTCATGGCAACAGATGAAGGACAGGAAGAAGAGAGTGACCCTCTCCCTGATCTCTTCTCTTCCACAGAACAGGATGCTCTAGTGGAAGGTGTAGTTTTAGCAGACTGTCTTACTCCTGAGCAGAAAGACAGGCGTTGGTCTGCCTAGAGAGGGAGGCATTTGCTGTGGTCCGGGCACTGAAGAAGTTGAGGCCATACCTGTTTGGCACTCACTTCATTGTTCAGACAGACCACAAACCTCTACTTTGGCTAAAACAAATGAAAGGTGAAAACCCTAAATTGTTGAGGTGGTCCATATCTCTACAGGGAATGGACTATACAGTGGAACATAGACCTGGGAGTACCCACTCCAATGCAGATGGACTCTCCAGATATTTCCACTTAGACAATGAAGACTCATCAGGTGATGGCTAGTCTTATTTTCCTTCGTTTGGGGGGGGGGTTGTGTAGGAAAGTACCATCTTGCCTGGCATGTTACCCCCATATTTCACTGTATATATGTTGTTTTAGTGTATGTGTCACTGGGACCCTGCCAGCCAGGGCCCCAGTGCTCATAAGTGTGCCCTATATGTGTTCCCTGTGTGATGACTAACTGTCTCACTGAGGCTCTGCTAATCAGAACCTCAGTAGTTATGCTCTCTCTGCTTTCTAAATTGTCACTAATAGGCTAGTGACCAATTTCACCAATTCACATTGGCATACTGGAACACCCTTATAATTCCCTAGTATATGGTACTGAGGTACCCAGGGTATTGGGGTTCCAGGAGATCCCTATGGGCTGCAGCATTTCTTTTGCCACCCATAGGGAGCTCTGACAATTCTTACTCAGGCCTGCCACTGCAGCCTGAGTTAAATAACGTCCACATTATTTCACAGCCATTTACCACTGCACTTAAGTAACTTATAAGTCACCTATATGTCTAACCTTCACCTGGTGAAGGTTGGGTGCAAAGTTACTTAGCGTGTGGCTACCCTGGCACTAGCTAGGGTGCTCCCACATTGTTCAGGGCAAATTCCCCGGACTTTGTGAGTGCGGGGACACCATTTCATGCGTGCACTATACATAGGTCACTACCTATGTATAGCGTCACAATGGTAACTCTGAACATGGCCATGTAACATGTCTAAGATCATGGAATTGTCACCCCAATGCCATTCTGGCAGTGGGGAGACAATTCCATGATCCCGCGAGTCTCTAGCACAGACCCAGGTGCTGCCAAACTACCTTTCCTGGTGTGGTTCTAAAAATTCTGGACCCATGTAATTTACTTTGCCACAGCAGTACGATTTTAGTATCAAAAGACCGATAATGACTAGTACACTAAGCATGAGCATTTTCGCTCAATTCCAGCAGCGTTTTCACCTCGAAATCGCCATTTTCGTCCTGCACTCGTGGCTCCCATTTTATACACGGCAGCCATTTTTAAAAGTTGCCTTCACATAGGCTTATAATACAGTCAGATTTGATTCCAAGGACACGTACACCGTGATTTACTTTTCTCTGACCTGGGCAAGCTGGAACCATTGCCTCAGGCCAAACCTGTTTGGTCAGTCCCTCTCCCAGTGGCCGAATCAGATAGCATCAAGGCACACCATGCCATAAAACCCTTATTATCGCTCACACACCCTGCCTAATCTTGCTCACACCTGCACCTGCTCTTTTCTTCTTCTTACTTTACGAGGGGGAGGTGCCCGTTTTTATTGGGGGTCCACACTTATCTGATGTAAAATACTAGGCCTTGCTGGGTAATTTATTATGGGTTGGATGACATGAAATATGAGGTTTCATCATGACACTGTTTTTTCCTTTGTAGTGAAAACATGTGAATGACCAACCAAAATGTCAAGAATGTTTGCCTGAAGCTTAAAAAACTGTATATAAGGAAACCTGACTTTGCATTGAAACACAGTCTCCTGAGAACATACAAACCGTGCTGTTGTACTTCTAGGACGCTTGTCACTTGGTTGCAGCCAATAAATTCGATCTTTGACTTCACCTAGAAGACTCTGAGTTTCTGTGGTCTGAATCAGGAAAGTACCCGAGGTCTTTGGGTGTACCCTGGCACCGCTGGGTTACCGGATCAGTACCGGTTCTGAAAAACCCAGTACCTCACTGGGGTTTCACTGCAGCTGCTGCTGCTGCCAACCCCTCAGACAGGTTTCTGCCCTCCTGGGGTCCAGCCAGGCTTGGCCCAGGAAGGCAGAACAAAGGACTTCCTCAGAGAGAGGGTGTTACACCCTCTCCCTTTGGAAAAAGGTGTCAGGGCGGGGGAGGAGTAGTCTCCCCAGCCTCTGGAAATGCTTTGATGGGCACAGATGGTGCCCATCTCTGCATAAGCCAGTCTACACCGGTTCAGGGATCCCCCAGCCCTGCTCTGGCGTGAAACTGGACAAAGGAAAGGGGAGTGACTACTCCCCTGACCTGCACCTCCCAGGGGAGGTGCCCAGAGCTCCTCCAGTGTGCTCCAGACCTCTGCCATTTTGGAAACAGAGGTGTTGCTGGCACACTGGACTGCTCCGAGTGGCCAGTGCCAGCAGGTGACGTCAGAGACTCCTTCTGATAGGCTCTTACCTGTGTTACTAGCCTATCCTCCTTCCTAGGTAGCCAAACCTCCTTTTCTGGCTATTTAGGGTCTCTGCTTTGGGGAATTCTTTAGATACCGAATGCAAGAGCTCATCAGAGTTCCTCTGCATCTCCCTCTTCACCGTCTGCCAAAGGATCGACCGCTTACTGCTCAGGACGCCTGCAAAACCGCAACAAAGTAGCAAAGACAACTACTGCAACCTTGTATCGCTTCATCCTGCTGGCTTTCTCGCCTTTTTCATGGTGGTGCATGCTCTGGGGGTAGCCTGCCTCCTTCTTGCACCAGGAGTTCTGAAGAAATCTCCCGTGGGACGACGGAATCTTCCCACTGCAACCGCAGGCAACAAAAGACTGCATCACCGGTCCTCTGGGTCCCCTCTCAGCACGACAAGAGTGGTCCCTGGAACTCAGCAACTCTGTCCAAGTGACTCCGACAGTCCAGTGACTCATCAGTCCAAGTTTGGTGGAGGTAAGTCCTTGCCTCCCCACGCTAGACTGCATTGCTGGGTACCGCGTGATTTGCAGCTGCTCCGGCTCCTGTGCACTCTTCCAGGATTTCCTTCGTGCACAGCCAAGCCTGGGTCCCCAACACTCTAACCTGCAGTGCACAACCTTCTGAGTTGTCCTCCGGCGTCGTGGGGCTCCCTTTTGTGTCTTTGGGTGGACTCTGGTTCACTCCTCTTCTAAGTGCCTGATCCGGTACTTCTGCGGGTGCTGCCTGCTTCTGTGAGGGCTCCCTGACTTGCTGGGTGCCCCCTCTGTCTCCTCATCCAAGTGGCAACATCCTGGTCCCTCCTGGGCCACAGCAGCATCTAAAAATCCAAAAACTCTAACCGCGACCCTTGCAGCTAGCAAGGCTTGTTTGTGGTCTTTCTTCGTGGGAAGACCTCTGCAAGCTTCTTCACGACGTGGGACATCCATCCTCCAAAGGGGAAGTTTCTAGCCCTCTTCATTCTTGCAGAATCCACAGCTTCTACAATCCGGTGGCAGCTTCTTTGCACCCTCAGCTGGCATTTCCTGGGCATCTGCCCACTCTCGACATTGCCGCGACTCTTGGACTTGGTCCCCTTGTTTCACAGGTATCAGGTCCAGAAATCCACTGTAGTTGCTTTGCTGGTGTTGGTCTTCCTTGCAGAAACCCCCTATCACGACTTCTGTGATCTCTGGGGGTTATAGGTGCACTTTACACCTACTTTTCAGGGTCTTGGGGTGGGCTATTTTTCTAACCCTCACTGTTTTCTTACAGTCCCAGCAACCCTCTACAAGCTCACATAGGTTTGGGGTCCATTTGTGGTTCGCATTCCACTTTTGGAGTATATGGTTTGTGTTGCCCCTATACCTATGTGCTCCTATTGCAATCTACTGTAACTTTACATTACTTGCATTACTTCTTTTTGCTATTACTGCATATTTTTGGTATTTTGTACATATATCTTGTGTATATTTGGCATCCTCATACTGAGGGTACTCACTGAGATACTTGTGGCATATTGTCATAAAAATAAAGTACCTTTATTTTTAGTATATCTGTGTATTGTGTTTTCTTATGATATTGTGCATATGACACCAGTGGTATAGTAGGAGCTTTGCATGTCTCCTAGTTCAGCCTAAGCTGCTCTGCTATAGCTACCTTCTATCAGCTTAAGCTGCTAGAAACACCTCTTCTACACTAATAAGGGATAACTGGACCTGGTACAGAGTGTAAGTACCCCTTGGTACCCACTACAAGCCAGGCCAGCCTCCTACAGATGATGTAGCTGACTTTTTTCCTACGTACATAGAGGACATTCAAGCCTCTTTCTCTGACAGTCCAACGGCATGTTCAGATGCATATGCTGCATTGGTGTCAGATTGCCTGAATGTCTTTGCTTCTTTGGAGATGCTGCTATTTATCTGCCTGCTGAATGCCACTAAGCGTGGTTTGGCATTGGACCCCTGCCCCCCTTTTATTCTGATGAAGCTGGCCATGTTAACTAGAGAACACCTCACTCAGCTTTTGAATGTTTCCTTGGTGGAAGGTAAGGTGCAGTTCGTTTGGAAGAGGGTCTTAGTTACTCCCTTACTTAAACAAATCTATTGTCGACCCTTTGGTATGGTCAAATTACAGACCAATTTCTCTTCTGTCTACCTTAGCAAAGGTGTTGGAAAGGCATGTCGATCAGCACCTTACATCTTTTGTGGAGCAGAATGGGATTTTGCATCCATCACAGGCAGGATTCACAGCTGGCTACAGTACTGAATCCACTCTCTTTTGTGTCACGGAATATCTTAGAAGCCAACTAGATACAGGCAATTCAGTGATACTAATTCTATTAGATCTTAGTGCCACATTTGACACTGTGCATCATTCCACTCTTCTCAGTCGCCTGGAGGGAATGGGAGTGAAGGGTAGAACATTGGCATACCAAGAAAAGTTATCCTAGATAACTGGACCTTTCAGGTGTTTTCTCATCAATACAGGTCTAAATCCCATCAGTTAGCTTCTGGGGTACCCCAGGGCTCTGCCCTGAGCTCACTCCTGTTCAACTTATATGTTAGGCTTCTTGCTGACATAGTGGAGTCCTGTGGGCTCACACTTTTTTCTTATGCTGATGACACACAAATTGTGATGTCCCTATCTACCAAGGACAATTGAAATGTGCAAGTCCGTAGTCCCTGTTTGGCTCAAGTTTCAGTTTGGATGAATAACAATTTTCTGAAACTAAATGGGGATAAAACAGAGGTTTTGTTGGTAGGAAACCAACCCCACCTATGGGGCCACATATTTGGCCCTTTGCTATGGGCCCAATTCCCGTTTCAATGCAGGTGGTTAAAAGACTGGGAGTTTGAAGAGATGATAAACTATCCCTGAGTCATCAGATAAATAAAGTTGTGGCCACATGCTTTGGTATTCTTAAGTGGATGACGGATATCCTGGCATGTCTGTTGGATTCTGCTCAACGGACTGTAGTTCCGGCCTTAGCAATATCCAGATTGGATTAAGGCAATGTCCTGTATCTGGGTGTGACAAAATCCCTGCTCAAGCAACTCCAAATTGTCCAAAGCATGGCAGCCCACCTAGACTTACTTCAACAGCAGTTTGCTGCACACCTTGCACTGGTTGCCTATAAAGCAGCAGATCCAATTTAAGACTTTATGCTATATACACAAGTGCCTTGCAAATGCTGAACCACTGTATTTAAGATCCCTGGTGTCTGCCTATATTCCAAACAGCACTCTTCGTTGAAGTCATTCAGATCTAGTACTGATCCTGAGGATCTTGAGGACCCAACAAGGTGGTCACTCTTTTGGGTATCTTGGCCCTAAATTGTGGAATACCCTGCTGCACTGGTTGGGAAACTGACTAAACTACGCAGACTCAGCCACGCGTGCTGTTTGTCCACAAGCTGAATAATGTTTGCCTGAACCATGCATATGCCTTAACCACGCATATGGGTGATTAAGGCAGGACGCATATGCGTGGTTCAAATAGAAGTCTAGCTGTGCGGACGGGTGGGAAAGCAGTAAGAAGGATCAGGAGAGGTAAATGAGGCTGGGGTTGTTTTTAGGGGTCAGGGTAGATTTAAGAGCAGGGGGGCTGGGGGTCGGGGTAATTTGGGAAGGGGAGGTTGTTTTTAGGGGTGTGTGGGGGGCTTTTAGGGCTCAGGGTGGAGGGGTCATAGTAGATTTATGGGCAGTGAGCTGGGGGGAGGGGTCGGGGTCATTTTGTGGATTTAGGCCTCGGGTAGTTTGGGGAGAGAAGGTTGTTTTTAGGGATGCGTGGGGGGTTTTAGGGCTCAGGGTGGGGGGTTCGGGGTAGTTTTTTGAATTTAGGGCTCCGGGCATGGAGGTCAGGGTACATTTAAGGGCATGGGGTCTGGGGGGGGGGTAGCTTGGTGGATTTAGGCCTCAGGGCAAGGGGATTTGAGGTAGTTTGGGGAAGGGGGTTGTTTTTATGGGGTGTTGGGTTTTTTTAGGGCTCAGGGCGGGGGAGTCAGGTAGTTTTGGTAATTTGGGGCGATGGGGGTCGGGTAGATTTAAGGGCAGGATGACCAGGGAAAGGGGTAGTTTTAAGGACATTGGCAGGGTGGGAGGCAGGGGTGTTGATTTAGGGCTCAGGGCAGGGGTCAGGATAGTTTGAGGAGGGGATGTTGTTTTTAGGGGTATGTGGGCAGTTTTAGGGCTCAGGGTGGGGGGTTTGGGGCAGAATTAAGGGCAAGGGGGTGGGGTCTCATAGTTTTGTGGATTTAGGGTTCCTTGAGGAGGGGAAGTTGTTTTTAGGGGTGCATGGGGGTTTTAGGCCTCAGGGCGGGGGTCAGGGTAGTTTTTGGAATTTGGGACTGACAGCGGGGGTCAGGGTAGATTTCAGGCAGGGGCTCGGAGAGGGGGGTCAGGTAGTTTTGTGAATTTAGGCCTCAGGACAGGGGGGTCAAGGTTGTTTGGGGAGGGGAGGTTGCTTTTACGGGTGCGTGGGGGATTTTTATGGCTCAGGGTAGGGGAATGGAGTAGATTTAAGGGCAGGAGGGCTGGGGGTTGGAGTAGTTTTGTGGATTTATGCCTCAGGGTGCAAGGCATGGTAGTTTTAAGGGCAGGGGTGGGCGGATGGCAGGAGTGCTGATTTAGGGCTCAGGGCAGGGGTGCTTGGGTAGTTTAGGGAGGGTCAGTTGTTTTTAGGGTATTATTAGGGCTCAGGGTGGGGAGGTTGGGGTAGATTTAAGGGCAGGGGCTGGGGGATCGGGTCGTTTTGTGAATTTAGGCCTCAGGGCGGGGAAGAATAGGGTATATTTAAGGGCAGTGGGGCTGGGTGAGGTCGGGGTAGTTTTTTAGGGTTAGTGTTAGGGCGAGGGGCATGGTGGGATTTAAGGGCACAGTGGGGTCAGAGTAGTTTTGGTGCCAGGGGCACGTGCACTGCAGAGCAGGGGTGTATAGTGTTAGGGCGCAGGGTGGGAGGAACTGACCACACATATTTCTTTACCACGTATGCTTTTACAACAAAATTTGTTGTAAACGCATGCACGGTAAAGACCTGCATGGTAAAGATGCGGTCGTGTTTCCGACAGCGTTGTTCAGGCATGCGTTGTTTAGCCATGCTTGATTGTGTCATACAACTGTACTCGTTGCACACTTGTACTTGGCTTGCTGTATTCCGAAAGAAACTGAAGACTTACTTGGCTGTTTCCTTCGAAACAATCTTAGGTTTGCAGAATAAGTTTTTTTTTTTTTTAATTGTTTTATTCAGTTAAGCACAAACCAAGAAAAAACATACATTAATTCAGCAGAGCTCCAAATGAGTGGATGAGGATATGTGAGAGTCATTACACATCATATAACTACAGTGGTGTCACATATCTCAAGTATGACTCTACCGGCGTCTCTCGCCATCCGCCAGTATCCAGGGGTCCGTTCCAGAAGAGGAAATCATAAAGAAAAAAGGCCCACCATATTGGAGAGATGCAGCATTCCACTGCACCATGTAGGGAGAACGACAGAAACACCCAATGATATTAATCAACCACCGTCGTACAGGAAGAACTGCAACTAGATACCAATTGCAAAAACCTCTAAAAGCAGGCAGGTGGAGGGCATAACCACGTCACGCAGGGCTATCGCACATCAAGGTAACTCGCATGACTCGGGGGGGGGATTGAAACACTCAGTTGGGGGACATCAGTCACACAGCACTCACAGTCTGCATAGCCAAGTATTCATTTAAAGGGCTCCAAATATCTTTGGGACGAGATCTTTCTGGCATGAGTTCCCAAAATACTAACAGTTGGTCATGGCAGAAAGCCGCATCTCGTAGCCAGTCCGATCTGCGCGGGGCTCTCCCTCTGCCCCAACACATTGATACTCTTCGCTTGGCCAGCAGCATAAGCAGGCCCACTAAACGTCTATGCGGGCTCTGCATTTCGTCCATATATCCCAACAGCGCTACCTTAGGAGAGAGGGGTATCTCTTCCCCTATCATTTCAGCAATCGCTCGTCGCACCTCCTCCCAGTACTTATATACTTCCACACACTCCCATGCCAGGTGAAAAAAGCCCGCATCCGGAGCTCCGCAGCGGACGCAGCGAGTGTCCGCCACCAATCCCATGGAGTGTAACTTCCTAGGTGTATAATATATTCGGTGTAGAAACTTGAAGTGCAGCAAGCGCAGCCTATAATTCGGGGACAATGTCCTCATTTGAGCACAACAGCTGCGCCACATCGCATCCGGGATAGGCTCCCCCACGTCTCTCTCCCATGCAGCCCGGGCGGGCATCACCAAGCCACCACCCTGCTCCTGCGCAGCATTATACAGTTTGGTTATCAGCTTGGAGGGGGATTTCGCGCTACAGAGTGCCTCCAAAGCCCGGAACTCAGAGGGAGCGGTCGACTCTCCAAAGAACCGATCCCGCAGCAAGGAGCGAACGCGGAGAGCATAAAAGTGCCGCAACGGAGAGCCGTCACAGTTCGAGAGTGCGTCAGGGACATCCAACAGCCGGCCATCCACCACCCAGTCTCCCAGCACCAGCAAATCAGCGTCCCGTAGAAACCCGCGCACCCCTCCATCACGGAACATCTGGCCATCTGCCACTGCCATAACAGGTAGTGATGGCGCAAAAGGAGCCAACAACCCAGCCCGCCGCATCAACGCCTTCCATGCTCCCGCAGTGCAGGAGACCGTGTCTATTCCTCTGGGGAGGGTGAGAACCCGCCCGCCGAGCACACAAACCAAGCCGTCAGGCCAGACAGAGTCACTCTCCGGTGCTAGATGTGGCATATATCGGGTCGGATTCAACCAAAAATACGCGAAATGTGCTTGAGCGCTGTGATAATATAACTCCAGGTCTGGGGCTGACAATCCGCCGCGCTCATATGGCAACGTCAATTTCTCCCAAGCGATGCGGGGCTGACGCCCCGCCCAGGCCAGCTGCACAAGCGCAGATCTCAGGCGCCGGAAATAAGCTTTAGTAAGTGGTAGGGGGAGATTTACGAATAGATACAGAAATTTAGGGAGTACCACCATCTTAGCAATAGCAATGCGGCCGGTCAGCGAGAGAGGAAGGGCCCTCCAGGCCTCCACCTTGCCCTCTAGCCACGTCATCGCTGTTTCGTAGTTAGCAAGTCGAAGCGTCTCCACGTCACGGCATAGGTGTATACCTAAATAGCGCACTGGCCCGTCCGCCCAGACCAAAGGGTATCGCGAGTCGAATCTCTCTACACTAGGGGTTAGTGGCAGAATCATTGATTTCAACCAGTTAATAGTGACCCCAGAAAAGTTCCCAAAGCGAATGATTTCATCTAATAAGATATCTAGATTTTGCCCGGGATTGCGCACATATATCGCGATATCATCTGCATATAAAGATATCAAGACAGGGCGTTGCCGGAACCGTAGGCCACTATTGCTATACTTCTGACGCAGTCCCGCCGCCAGTGGCTCCATAGCAGCCGCAAAAAGAAGTGGAGACAGCGGGCAGCCCTGTCGTGTACCCCGCGAGACCAGGAATGGGGCTGATATACCCCCGTTGAGGCGAAGCCTGGCAGTAGGCAGAGTGTACAGCAACCTGATCCAATTCACAAAACGCGCGCTAAGGCCCACTCGATTCAGGAGTGCAAACATATATTCCCAGGCCAGTGAATCAAAGGCCTTAGCCGCATCGAGAAACACTGCAGCCACATCATCATCTGTCTCTAGTGATCCCAGCACCGCAAAGAAGGTACGTAGATTGTGGCTCGTGGATCTCCCGGGAACAAAGCCCGATTGATCTGGGAGCACCATTCTAGAAAGTAGTGGCTGTAGTCGGGTCGCTATCATTTTTGCAAGAATCTTATTGTCAATGTTTATCATGGAGAGTGGACGGTACGAATCGCAACGTGTCGGGTCTTTACCAGGCTTCAAGATGGTTATTATTAAGGCCTCCCGGAGGGAGGTCGGAAGGGAGCCCACCGCCAGGGACTCTTCATACACCTCCAGCAGATAGGGGGCAAGGATGTCCCCGTATTCTTTATAAAAGGCAGGGGACAAACCATCAGTGCCAGGAGACTTATCCCCAGGTAGGCTCTGGATCGCCGCCACCACCTCCTCTACCGTGAACTGCATATCCAGATACATCCTGTGTGCCTCTTCAAACCACACTAACGCAATGCTCTCAAAATACTCCTTCATATCTGCCTCTCTGAGACCCTTCGGAGGCGCGTATAGCTGCGAGTAAAATTTAGTAAATTCCTGCATCACGCCTCCAGTTCCAGTCACCCTGCCACCCTCTGTGTCTAACACTTCAGAGACGTAATTGCTGGCCCAGGGGCTGCGCAGCAACCCCGCAAGTGTCCTCCCAGCTCTCTCACCCTCTCCATACCTACGGGCCCGCGCATGTCTCCCAAGGAAGCAAACCTCTCTAAGAGAGGCCTCTTCATACAGTGACACCTCTCGTCTGATTTCCGCAAGTACCTCATTTGACCATGTCGCCTCAAGTCTCCGCTCCAGGTCCTCAAGCCTCCTTTCAATATCTGTCATCTCCCGTCTTAGTGCCTTCACTATCCCATGCTGCTTTGCTAGGCACTCCCCACGGATCACCACTTTAAATGCTTCCCATACCGTGTCAGGGGAGTCCACCGACCCTCGGTTCTCCTCAAAAAATAGCCGAATAGCCTCTCGTATCTCCGCTCGAAAGGTGTCGTCCCGGAGAGCACCACTGGGCAGCCGCCACATCACCATTGAATGTAGCTCACTAGGCATCGCCAGGTCTAATAATACCGGTGAGTGGTCTGACAGCGTACGGAGGAGATGGTTAATTGTTCTAGTCCAGACCTTCACATCTCTAGTGCCCAGCCATCTATCAATACGGGACCAGCTGCTATGAAAGTAATTCAGACAAGTGCCCTCCCGCACTCCTGTGTGTCTCTGCCTCCACAAATCTACCAGCGCGCCACTATCCATTACTGCTGTCAATGCCCTTGCTGCAGAAACATGTTGCATCCTAGCCACACTCTCGCGGTCCAGCCACGCATCCAGCACAACATTAAAATCACCGCCCCAAATCACAGCCCCAGCTCCCAGCGACTCTGCTTGGCGCCATACCTCCAGGAAGAATTCTGAGTCATCCACATTTGGCCCATATACTGCCACTAGCCGGCAAGCCCTGTCTAACAACATTCCGCTCAGCATTACATATCTACCATTGGGGTCAGTAATGATCTCGCGCGTGCGCCACTGCAGCCCCTTACGGATAATGATTGCAACCCCCCGGGCGTAGCTAGAGTATGCCGAATGATGAGCCTCACCAACCCAGCCAGCCTTCAGCCTGCCGACTGTCGACGCCATCAGATGCGTTTCTTGGAGCATACAAATATCAATGCCATGACGTTTAACATAAGCCATCACCAGCCGGATTTTTCGGTTGTCATTAAGTCCCCGCACATTCCATGTCAAGCATCTCACAGTAGAAGAAGCATCATCCCCCATCCAGAACCTCAGTCATGCAGCTCCGCACATGGACACAGCCCTCCACCTGCCAAAAACCAAACAAAAAAAGAACCAAGATCATTTCCCAATTTGCCCCCTCCTCCCCCCTCCCACCCAGGCCCCCCAATCGGACCCTAGTAGTGTCCCACCCAACCATCCCTAGAGCCCAAACTGCAGGCATGTAACAAAAGAGAACCGGAATCATCCGTGGGGGCAGAAGCCCGCCGTTCAGCTCTCCACCCAGAAGGTATGGGAGAGAGGGGTCACGGGCAAACATCAGCTATACATCAGGGGCAGATCGCGGAGCGGACCCGCACTTCTCCACAGTTCCAGAAGCAACGAGGTCCCAGGTTTAACACTTAATCATTGTCACTAAGTGAGGCGTTTTCGGGGCTCACCCCCCCCGGCGCCCCCGCTCCTCGCTGTTTAGGCAATCGTCTTACAAACTTATTCGCCTGCTTTGGATCCGTGAAATATAGCACTTTGCCTTCATGTCGCACCCTCAATTTAGCCGGGTATAACAGAGCAAATCCTATTCCAGCCTGGCTGAGCAAACGCTTTATCGGCAGAAAAGCCCGTCTCTGTGCCTGTACACCTGGAGTATAATCAGGAAAGAAGTTAATTTCGGAGTTCTTAAATATTAGGGGACTTTTCTCCCTAGCTAGCCGGAGCACAGTGTCTCGGTCCCTGTAATTCAATAGTCGTGCAATGATTGGGCGCGGAGGAGTGCCAGGCGGAGGCCGAGGGCCCAAGGATCGATGTGCCCTCTCAATCACCAACAGCCGAGAGAGTTCGCCAGCAAACAGCTCTTGTAGCATGTTCTCGACGAAGTCTTCCATGCGACCCATATCTGTTGCCTCCGGCAGCCCCACGATACGGATATTATTACGTCGGGACCGGGCTTCCAGGTCCTCATTCTTGTTTCGTATCACCTCCAGAAGACGTTCCATCTGCGCAATCTGTTCTCTATCGCCACTGCGAGCATCCTCTATCTCAGATGTGCGAGTCTCCAGAGTTTCAAATCTAGCGTCGTCGTCATCCACCCGGGCTCTAATGCGGTCAAGCTGCTCCGTTACATGATCCAGCTTAGCGTCTATCCCGGCCAAACTGGTCTTGAGTTCCATGAACATGGCTCTCACAGACATCTCTGAAGACCCCTTCTCAGCGTCTGCATCTCCGGGCCGGGGGTCGGAAGTGGCGCCACGTTTTTCTCCTCCGGAGAAGGAGAGTTTAGCCTGTCGCTTATCTGCCTTGCCCATCTTGCAGTATTACCATATAGTGCAACTGGCGCAGTCCAGATGCACCTGCCCGAGACTACAAGTCTCTAACGCCGGTAAAAACAACTGGTCGACTGTCTCGCTCACTCCACCAAGCTACCAGGCGGCCCCCGGCACGCCCAGCGGCCTCCGCCGCTCCCAAGTCCATTCATTTCTATACGTGAGCCCAGATTAGCTCCGCCGACTTCAGGGGGCACGACACAGCACAGGGGGGGCGGGGGGAGGGGGCCAGCCAGCCACCAAATTACAAGTCCAGGATGTTTAAGCTCCTCGAGCCCATGGGGGCACCGGGAGCGCAGCGCCGTGCCAGCCAGGACCCTCGACCCCCGCCTCGCCCCCAATCCGCCCCCTACCTGGTTCTATGCTCCCAGCACAGTGCAGGATTCCAAGCGCGGTCCGCAGGGCGTCAGAAAAGTTTATGTACAGGCAGCCGGGGGCAGTATCCAAGTCCTCCAAACAGGTCCCCAAGGAGGCCCAGGTCTCAGGCACGCGCCTTATCCAGTCCCGGCGCACTCAGCCAGCGCTCGATATGCGCTATCTGTCAGCCGGGCCCGCGCTCCTCCGCCGTGGGTCCGGGAACCGGGATCCCCCGAGGGAGACTCCGTCCAAGGGGCGGGAGCGGCCCGCGAGGCCGGGGCTCCAAGCCGCGGCACGCACCCGGAACCAATCGCCGGAGAAAAAAGGAGGGGGGGGGAGGGGGAGCCGCGGTCCGAAGCGACCGCCGATCAGGCTCCCCCTAAGTCCTTTGCACTCCTGTCCCCGCGCCCCTTGATCAGGGGGAGCGGCCGCCGCCTCCACTCCCCCCGTGCACACCACAGAATCCGGCACGCGCGGAGAGCAGCCGGCGCCAGGCCTCTTGACGCTCCTCCGCTCCCCGGGCCCCGACAGCAGCCAAACCCGGCTCAAATAACGCCGGCAAAGTCCCCGGGGGGAAGCCCCAGGGGTGCGCTCCTTCTCCACCACATTTAGGATGGATTTTGACGGATAAATTGCCCGGCCCCGGCAGAGCCTCACAGGGTGACAGCCATCTTGCCCGGTGGCCAAGCCACGCCCCCGGTTTGCAGAAGAAGTTGATAAGCAAACTGTTTCCATCTGGAATAATGTGTTATAAAAGATGCTGTACTTTAGTTCGGTGAGGAGGCTAGCACTGTGATACCTGGCAGGGTAACCATGCACTATATAAATCACTAATAATAATAATAATAATAGTCATCTCATCTGACCCTTAACCCCACACACCAGCCTCTACATATATTTATTACCTGTCAAAAGACAGTGGTAAATATTTGATGGAACGGGGGATTCTGTGTGATATTATGGCTGGAGAAATCAGTCTCACTAGGTAATTCCGCATATCATGGAGTTGTATTCATAATTGCACCGTGTTACAAAATGAATACTCTAAAATTAGCATGTGATTTTACCATATAGTGGTTTCAAGGATTTGTTGTTGAATATATGTTAAAACTGCTCAAATTCAACTTCTGTCAATGATTACGATATTTTAAAAAATTAGCAATTAAAGCCTGTTAACTTTAAATATTAATGGGGCTTATATGTTTATCCTATAATCAGGGGCTCTAGAATTATGCGGAATGGGAGAGTCAAATTATGTCACAAGGTTGAGTAGATTATGTAGCAAGAAAAGGCAAATTATGCAGCATTGTGCGTCACATTTTGTGATAATGTTACTTCATTATTTTTCCATTTTTAAACTTACTAACACTGCCTGACATTATTTGCACCCCATTAGCACTAGTTTAATACCCAAATATAGCAATAATCTACAAAAAATGGCCAGTCAGATTTTCCGAAGAGCCTCCCACTTTTCGGCAACATGTGTGGCTACGTTTTTACTATCAATCAAAATATATTTATTCGGTTCTAATGTAGAAACCATAAGAGCATAAAAACGGACCTTAGATGAAAAGATAAAACAACAGTATACCACGTGAATAAAACAAGGTCAACTCCTCATAGAATCCCTTACACGCAGCGCTGCCTTTAAAAAATGTGCAACATAAAAATCAATTAATAAATAATGCAGGACGAACCTGTCTAAAGCCTCGTTCTCTAAGAAGAGGGCTGAGATAAGTCTTCCTCGGAACTTCGTAGTGTTTATAAAATAGGGTGAAATGCAATATATCCTGCGGATACCGTTTTTATTACCTTGTCAACCTTTTAAGTTCGAAACATTTTTTTGTTAAAATTTGCAGATTATGCAGCGGATGATTATGTGGCAAGTGCAGCAAATCTACAATGATGCCAAAAGTGCCGTGGCCGCAAGCATACATCCAGTCGCCCTTCCTATAATCATCATTTCGCAATCTGGAAAGCAATTGCCCCTGTGTGCAAATTCAACAGATCATGACAGCAACCTGGCACATGAGTAAATAATAATAAAAAAAAAATCAAGGACAAAAAAGGCCTGCTAACGTTAAAAGCTAGAAGGTTGTACAACTTTATCCAGATAGCAGTTGCCCCTCGGTGCGATTAAAACAGCTGAAGATTGCGCACTTGCACGTACCGACTTCAAACCTTATTAAATATGGTAGTAAAAGCTTTTTACGATAAGAGGCAAACACGGGGCAAGAGCAAACCACGTGATTCATTGATTGACGTTTAAAGTTTAAGAAACAACATCGGCCTCCTGTGCTTTGACATTTCCATTTCTGAGAGATTTCCCCAGTGTCGAATAGGTCAAAGCATGAATTTAAAAAGTTATCGTGAGTTCTAAAGAGACATATACTGGTAAATTAGTAGCGAACTTTGAACTGCTTATATCTAGGGAGCATAAGATAACTGTGATCTATTGAATTAAATAGTGTGATACCATTACATTTTGAAACCTTAGTGTACTTTGCCAAACAATTTTTATAACCAGCTTAAATTATAACCTGCTGCCAAAGTTTGCTTATATTTAATTATTGTGACGCATTCAGTCCTGCTGCATTCCCTGGGGGTGAGTCCGGGCCATTTCAGATTGCATTTCATCGAACCAGGCTCAGCAATCTTTGGCCGGTATCGATAGCAGAGAATATCCGCCTTCTGAACGGCTATTTGATTTTGTAAATAAAATTCAAGTCTAATTTGCACTAGCAGAATTGTGGAGGTGAAACAACTTATTATAATAATTGCACTATGAACCATTCAACCAGCTTCTAAACTTCGTTAGTGCTCGAAGAAATTGGGCTCTTACCACCCCTGCACAGCTAAATTTAAAGAGGGGTCACTAATATTTCTGGACTCGTTTTTGAAAGCATACAACAATGGGGGGATTTTAGGCTTCATTTTCTTCAGATGTGCATTTATTAATGATCGTGCCTGGTAGTCGATCACAGGATATTTATAAGAATGTACCTCTTGGAGTTCTTGTTTTTTTTTCTCCAAATATGTTTATATTTATAAACGATACAAGCAGAATAGTTTATTATTTTGTACAATTGATTTCCAACCGTTCAGAAAAATCGCGCTAAAACTGTGCAATTCGTAATTAGGGCCCTTTTCTGATATAGACGATTGTGTTTTGTATAGGTGGCGCCATGTCATCAGTGTTACTGTGCCTAGACTTAGAATTATGCAGCGCTGATGCTTTCAATGGACAACTACCATAAATTACGCGCGCTGCAATTGTTTACTTACAAAACGTTATTAGGGGCACAATACTTTTCATCGGAGAATCCTAAGACTTCTTAATAGTGGGCAGGTGCTCTGGGACCTTGGGTACCCGCACTTCTGTATTTCCGTTTTCAAGCCCACTTGCGGCCTAATGGTTACGACTCTGACTCTGAGCTTAAGGTTTGAGTACCGCTTTCGACATGGGCCTGAGTTTCTTGAGGTCACAAGCTGTTTATCTAGCGTGAGCAGGAGTCACAGATTTGTCAGGACTGTCCTGGTTTTTCACCAGAACTTTCCTGGCAATCCAGTAAGTAAGCGGTAATCAGAACTATTTGCCTGAACTCAGAAGGAAGCAAGTGTTCGTATGTTCCAGGGTCTTTCAGTTAGCAGACCTTTTTAGCAAGCAATTTATTTGACACAGACAACACTGTGTGTAAAAATTGAATTACCCTTATTGCATCGTTGTATGCGTTTTATAAGTTGGGGGGTGCTGTCATTTGTCAATAGTTTTCATACTGGGCTATCTGTGAAGCATTCCCATCTACCTTACATTTGGTAATTAGTTTCTTTATTGATAACGCTTACCGGACTTAAGCACTTGTTTTACTCGGCGGTTAAATTGTGAACTTTCAAAACAATGCAAAATGCTACCAAGATTTCCATTGATAGTGCAAGAAAGGTATGTTTGCATTTCGCCTATCCGTCAGAGCTTTGAATTCGAAGTTTACGAAAAGCTTGCCCATACTCGGGAGCTGCCACAAATCCACATGCGGAAGCAATGCGCATGCACCGCAATGAACACTTTACGAGTTTTATAATCATGGGCTTCATCTTCTGATTAAAATACAACTGAAACGTTTGCTCTCTTGAGCTTTATGTTACTCAAAAAAAGTTGCTGGCTCCATGCTGGCATCAAAAAATGTCTACGAAAAACAGGGATTAAGATCTAAACAGGTGGCCAGAAACCCGACACTTGCAAGGCAAGCACATGATTGCATCTACGCGACTAGAAAAGCATCTGGCCAGGATCCGAGATTTTAGACCTACACAGTGTGATGTCGGGGATGAGGAGGCCGGCGTGTGGCGGTGAGGCGGCGGTTTGGCAGCTCAAAACAGGAAACCCCATAACGGAGGCCCACGAGTACAGAAACAAATCGACGTTTCCATAGTCGCGTCTGCTAAATGAAACTAGCCGCTAACTCGCACATCCTTTAACTCATGAGTAATGCTCCCACCCGCACAGTGCACGCTGAATGTGCCGTCGAAACATGATACACGTGATTGAAAAAGTAGACGCTCACACCGGGAGAGCCAATGTCACTCATCATCAGCACCTGCAATTTGAAAAGTGGATGGGTGAGATTGTGAAAGTGAGGTTTTGGTCTTTGAAGCAGTTTCCAAAAACCTGTAAACTATGCATGGGTCCTCTATAGAGTCTTAATATGATTTGACTAATGTAATGTCTCCGTCCGACGCGCGCAACCACACAGTATCCTAAGCACATGCACATACACTGTACTTGTATATTAAAGGTAAAGTCACTTTAAACTCAATAGTTGTGAATATATAAGAAGGATACAACACGGAAAGCGGCCATTCTAGGATCAACGACGCTTTTTGGTTGGCCATCTCAAATTAATTTCGCATGTGTTTTGAAATGATAAGAATTAAGCAGATACATTTTTTGCAATGCTTACTTTTATTACGTATCAAAAAAACTTCTATTATAAAATCCAGTCATAGATCAAACGTTATAACAACTAAATTACAAAATTAAAGCAGCCTCTATAATGCAGCATAACTTCCAGATTGCAAAATTGTGACTTTTAAAAATCGTCCCAATTAGTAAACTAATTATTTCATGGTAACTAATTATATTTCTATAATGAGATGTTTATAATTTGATATTCTTTATAGGATTGCGACAGATTGTATGTTTACTCTAAAACCTTTTTTTCAAAGATACTTAAACAGACGTTTTTATTTTAATCACAATATCCGAGTTCACAAACGGCAGTTCAAGTTAAAATACAAGGGGCTTGAGAAAGCATGTAAATTGTAGCTGACAAAGTCATTATTTTAAGTACTAATTTTTGTCGGCATTAAAATAATAGCACAATCAAAACTGTCAATTTTCTTTTCATTTATGTCGCAGATAATTCAACAAAATTTAGATGCAAAATATCCAACGTGGAAAAATATTAAAGTAGCACTTGAATCTATTAACTCATTTTGTGTTGTAGTTCAAAGAGGAGATACTTTTTCAGCATGTATAATTATAATGTCAATTTTTACAATAAACTCAAAGAATAATCAATACTTCAAAATCCAATAAACTCTGGACTGTGGGCAATTTATCAGGAGACATCCTTAGATTAGCTTGAAGTCAGAGGCTACAGGAATAATGCGAGTCAGTACTGCATGTTGAAGGTGGCGCTGAAAGATACTTGAGCTGTTGCTCAGATACAGAAGTTTTCAATTTAAAATTATATCGAATATAGATTCCCTCATATGTGTTGGATCAGACATTTACATTGTTTAGCATAAATTCATTAACAGTTATTAAAAAAATCCCATAAGTGGAAATTAGGGAAGTCATGGAGCCAGTAAGCGTGGCAGGAAGGCATGGAGGTTGTGCGATTCTGTCAAGGTAACAATGGCCAATATTTGATGTGTGTGCACCAAGGAAGAGCCATGTAAGAACATTCTGACAGGGTAGTAAAGTTAGGACTTTCACAGAAGCAATTGTAAAGTATTTGAAATGTTGTGATGCTATTGTGTTTGACCAATTACTTTGTGTTTCACCACTGCGCATATTAGTTGCTCAATGTTCACCAGTAGCACATTATGGTGGCCCTTATTACGACCGCGGCGGTAGCACCGCGGTCGCACCGCCGGGGCCGGCGGTTTACTGCCGTTTTAACCCCGGCGGTGATAATCCGCCAGGGCAGTGCTGCAAGCAGAGCTGCCCTGCGGATTATGATCCCCCTACCGCCAGCCTGTTTCTGGCGGTTTGCACCGCCAGGAAGAGGCTGGCGGTAAGGGGTGTCCTGGCATGGGCAGTGTAGGGGCCCCCTAACAGGGCCCGGCCAGCTTTTCACTGTCTGCATAGCAGACAGTGAAAAGCGCGACGGGTGCAACAGCACCCGTCGCACGGCCGCAACACCGCAGGCTCCATTAGGAGCCGGCTCCTATGTTGCGGCCTCATTCCCGATGGGCCGGCGGGCGCAAACTTGGTTTGCGCCCGCCGGCCCAGCGGGAATGTCATATTGGGGGCCGCGTGCGGCCGCATGGCGGTTACCACCTGGCGGGTGGCGGTAGCCGCCCCCTAAGGTCGTAATGACCCCCTATATGTTTTGTTCAGGTTAGCTGCCTATTGGCTTTGACATGGCATTAGCTATTACATTCTGTATTCAGTTTAGCTGCCTAAGGCTTTGACATGGCATTAGCCATTACATTCTGTATTCAGTTTAGCTGCCTATTGGCTTTGACATGACATTTGAAATTTAGGTTAGCTGCCTATTGGCTTTAACGTGGGGTTAGACATTGCAGTTGAGACATTGCAGATGAGCTGTGTTTTTCCAAGCTGTGTTTTTCCACAAGATGGACCAAGCTGTTTTCTTCACACCAGACCTTAGCTGATAAGAGCACGTAGATTTTGTGTTTACCTCGCAATCCAGTCTGAGAGCGAGTGAGCTCAGGAGAATTGGCCCCTCTCCAAGGTTCTTCGGCTCTCACACTGAGTTTGCTTTTAAGGATGACTCTGGGCTACAGTGAGTTAGATTTAAATCTGCTTGACTTCAGACAGGAACTAGATGTCAGTTGCCTGCCTCCCGTTTGGGTAGAGAATCTTTTTCTCGCAGTTGACCGGAGTCATCAACTTGCAGACCCCAGAAAGATGAAGCTGAGCTATAGGCCCTATGGTGATGACATTTTGACTTTTATTTCTTTGCTTTGAAGTTGTGCTATAATAAATGTCTTCACCTATATTTGCTCTGTACATTGCAACTGAGAAGTACTTTGATATATTTTGCTTTCAATGCTGCAACTACTTTTGAACGTTTGCTTCCAATATACTAATTTCGTCTCTCAGGAACTTGCGGGTGGGGGAGAATTAATAAAAATAAATGTTTTCTTTAAACTCAGAAGTGCATTCCAGAGAGGTTCTGTAAGCTCGGTTATGAGATAAGAGGGAAAGCAGAACATTATGGCATAGCCGGCAGTTTTGGGAGTCAAATTGGAAATTGGAAGTGCACTATTTAAAAGTGTAATTGTTTTTTGTTGTTTAGAGAATTACAGAAGCAAGGCAGACCATGTTTGAAAATGCATGTGAAGTTAAACTGCCTTATGGTGCTGTGAGAAATGTTTTTCTTGTTTATCAGGACTGTATGAGTGCTGTGTTAAAGTATATTTAGAAAATGTGCCTTTTGAAAGAAATGATGTTCCTTTTGTTCTTGACAGAAGGGTTTGGATACTTTTATCTGCTTACAGGAAAATGCAGGAGAGATGTAGGCAGTTAGAACATGAAAATAAGAATTTACGTAAGCAAATTAGCCAGAACACATTAATGCAAGATAATGCTGAAATCTATAAAACTGCTGTTTTAGAAGATTCTGGCTTTTTCCATTCCAGTAATGAGGGGGTTAAGACAGCTGTGAGCCAGTCTGAGCCTCCGTGTGTGCCAGGCATGAAACAAAACACCCCTCAGTTTTGGCAGTTGAAGTGCATTCCTTAACTGATAACACTGAGAACAGAGCTCAGAATGTTATTTACAGACCACTTGTGCAAAAAAAAATCAATTACATGGCAGAGGTACCGTTGCAAAATGTGCAGTTACTGGCACAAGTAAAACAAAAGATTTTAGAGTTTCTTACTGTTTGCCCTACATCAAGTTGCATTAGCTTGTTTGATTTTTGGAAACAGGATAGCCCTCATCTGAGTGAAATCCTAACACTTTGGTATAAAGTCACTAGGAAAAAATATAAGCAGCTGCGCGCTTTTAATTTGGCAAATTAAATAATTCAGACTTTAGGTTTCTGCGCAGTGCAAGAGGGAAACACTGATTTACATGTAAATCAGGAACAGGGGAAGACAAGAGTGCCCCTGGAACTTTGGAGTATGGAAACTGAAATATCAAGCATGCAGTGGGTTATGAATTCACCTAAATGTCACAGTTTAGGACAGGTACAGGAAGCTAGTATCATACACTGGATCTGGTACATGCAAGACAGGGCTAGAGTCACTGCAGCCCTACATGAACAGGTGTCACAAGCCCCTTTTCGGGATGTGGAGAGGGTGCAGGGAGTACCACAGGTAAAAGAGTCACCAGTGAAATTGAGTGCACCATTTGAATTCGTGTCCCCTGAGGATAAAAAGCATGTTTGTTTGTCTAATGATTCATTGACTGAAGAGTTGTTTTCTAGCACAGGAGAAGGAACAGCGTTGTACAATGTGTGTCAGACTTTAAAGCAAGAGCTGTTTGAGATGTGTCGTGTTTACACTGATTCTTGGTTCACTGCCAATGGTTTAGCCGTTTGGTTTTCCACATGGCTTGTACATAACTGGTTAAATTCCCTTGCAGATGTTAAAGAAAAAAATTCTGAGTCTGAAGTGTCCATCCAGAATTCTGACTTAGTGGGGAGGCTAAGTGGGTGCACCAGAAATGTGGACAGCTGGGAGAAAAAGCCACTTACAGGTGGGCAGAGATGAGAGAGATGCACATTCCGCTAGATTTGATAAAAACTGTGATTGTGCCTATTTGTCAGCACGCACAAGAACAATCTGTCCCACAAACAGTTGTGGAGCAATTGGAGAGAGGAAAGTTACCAGGACAGATATGACAAATTGATCAGGTTTTAGGGGGAGTGATTGCTGCAGATTACCAAGGAGAAATCAAAATTATGCTGATAACTAGAAAATACTCTGATTCATTCATACAAATTGGAGACAGAATGGCCCAACTTGTCAAAAGTGCAGTGAATGGAGGTTTGGTAAAGAAGGAGTCTGCCCCAGCCCTTCTGGCAGTGCAAGAAAAGGGAAGCTGTGGTGCAGCAGAAAAAAAACCTCAGTGCTGAGGTGTGGGTTGAAGCCCCAAGTGACCCTCCAGAACCTGCAGAAATCATAACAAAGGGCCCCCAAAACATCCTGCTGATTATAAAACAGGGAAAGGAAGAGGAAGGGCACATTTACAAATGTTATTTGCACGAAAAGTCATACTTTTTTCTTTTGCAGATCCTACCACGTTTCACCACTGACCATGAGTGTGCTGTGTGGTCTCCCTTTGGGTGTGTGCGTGTGGGGTCAGGGAAGGGACCGAACCACCAACCTGAACCTGATTGATTAAAGTACAGACCCCATGGATCCATTTTGCGCTAATGGTGCCTTCAGTTCAAGTTCAACTTGTTTGATTACGTTCTTCCACTGGAACTAAGCAACCTTAACAGTTAACTGTCTGTGTTTTTTCGTATGGAACTCTGACTTTCGCCAGCAAACCTTTCAGGTGGACCGTGCACCTTTACATGAGTAGAACTCATGCTACATCAAATTGCTATTTTAGAGACACTGTTCAATCAGTTATTAATCCAATCAGAGTATATGAGTTTCAGTCTTTTCTGTGTAGATGTATCTGATGTGAAAGGTTATGAGATCAATATGTTAATCCACTTCCATTGCTTTACAGTGATTGCCTTGATCATTCAAATCTGATTTGCTGATAATGTTTTTTTTTTGTGTTGATGTTTTTGTTTTTTTGTTTTTGTTTGAAATAAGAGGTATGAAACAAAAATTAATTGGTCATAGGGTGGAATGTGATGCTATTAATTGTGTTTGACCAATGACTTTGTGTTTCACCACTGCGCATATTAGTTGCTCAATGTTCACCAGTAGCACATTAAATGTTGTGTTCAGTTTAGCTGCCTATTGGCTTTGACATGGCATTAGCCATTACATTCTGTGTTCAGTTTAGCTGCCTATTGGCTTTGACATGGCATTAGCCAGTACATTCTGTATTCAGTTTAGCTGCCTATTGGCTTTGACATGACATTAGACATGACATTTGATATTTAGGTTAGCTGCCTATTGGCTTTAACGTGGGGTTAGACATTGCAGTTGAGACATTGCAGATGAGCTGTGTTTTTCCACAAGATGGAGCAAGCTGTTTTCTTCACACCAGACCTTAGCTGATAAGAGCACGTAGATTTTGCGTTTACCTCGCAATCCAGTCTGAGAGCGAGTGAGCTCAGGAGAATTGGCCCCTCTCCAAGGTTCTTCGGCTCTCACACTGAGTTTGCTTTTAAGGATGACTCTGGGCTACAGTGAGTTAGATTTAAATCTGCTTGACTTCAGACAGGAATTAAACGTCAGCTGCCTGCCTCCCATTTGGGTAGAGAATCTCTTTCTCGCAGTTGACCAGAGTCATCAACTTGCAGACCTCAGAAAGATGAAGCTGAGCTATAGGCCCTACGGTGATGACATTTTGACTTTTATGCTTTGCTTTGAAGTTATGCTATAATAAATGCCTTCACCTATATTTGGTGTGTACATTGCAACTGAGAAGTACTTTGATATATTTTGCTTTCATTGCTGCGACTACTTTTGAACGTGTGCTTTCAATCTACTAATTTCGTCTCTCAGGAACTTATGGGTGGGGGAGAATTAATAATAATAAATGTCTTCTTTAAACTCAGAAGTGCATTCCAGAGAGGTTCTGTAAGCTCGGTTATGAGATAAGAGGGAAAGCAGAACAAATGTGCACACTTACAAACCTCCAGGGGCATTCTTTATGTTTTTGGACTAAGTAATTAAGACACTTACTATAAATTCCTAATTGCATTATGGGAAACATTGCATTAGCTTCCCTTTATACAGGATAGTGTAAAAATGTGTTTGTTGAGTTTGTTTGTGTTAAGACACGCTGTATTGTTTTAAGCTTTTTTGTTGTGTATTGTTGGTTTTAACTAAGATGTTCCGGGTATTGGGATTGGGTTTATAGTGATATATATTATGTTCACTGTATATTATATTTCTGACAGACTGCTTTCAGAATTGTCAAGACTCTGATTTGGTAGAGAATATTAAAAAGTTATAAGTACACAACGCAGAGTTTCATGATCTCCCTTACATTTCAAAACATTGAATTTCACAAGACAGTCTCTTTTTTCATAAAGCCAGGCCATTTTAATAACATGAGCACAACAGGGGCACAAGTTGCTAAGTCCATGTTCCCCTGCTGGTCTTCAAAAGTGAGCATGAAAAAGGAACACTCCTTGGCTTATCAGAGAGCTTAACAAAGCCATATTTTTGGCACAAAAACCTGAGCAAATAATCAATTTTCTACATCAGACACTATCATTGTTTCTTGCCCATCATATGTTACCCGATTAATTGAAATTCCCCCTAAACTACTTAAAATGTTATTATATACATATATGTGTGTGTGTGTGTGTATATATATATGTGTGTGTGTGTGTGTATATATATATAAATAAATACCTTTTTTAAGTAGTTCAAATATATTAGCTTGTGTATATATGGATATATATGTGTGTGTGTGTGTGTATATCTGTGTGTATATATATATATATATATAAACAAAATATATGAAGTAGTTTATGGCCCTCATTACGAACATGGCGGTCCGTTCCGGTACGCTGGCGGTGGTGGTAGAAACCACCAACAGAGGAGCGGTCCGGACCGCTAAATAATGATCCAAACGAAACACACGCATCCCGCGAACCACCCACCGCCAGGAGAAGAGTCTGCCCACAGGCCATCGGAAAGGCCCAACCCACCCATCAAATAATGGACCACCATTCCGCCGCCAGTTCTGGGGCGGGAACCACCACCACACAAAGCCAGGTGGAAATGAACCAAATATAAGGAACCACGTACCGGAGTCCCACAGAACGTGCAGCAGCAGCCATGGATAGAGAGCTGCAGATTATGCCAGCCCTGCTCCTTGCCATATACCTACAAAACCGAGACCGCCGACGATGACGGTAAGTACCGCAACCTACGACACAAGAGAGGAAAGGGCACAGTTACATACCCACTCACTCCACCCATCAGACAATGCCCCCCCAACCCTTCCCAGCAGCACAAGTCATACACCCCACACCAAGAGGTACATAACCGACCGAAGGCTAATGCAACTTGACCATAGTATATACAAAAGCCCCACACCCATAAAAAATCAAAACAAACACTAGGGTGTAACTGCGTGCAGCCCAAACACAGGCCACACAGAAACTTTAATAATAGTCTCACTGAGCCAAACAGTGCAAACAGGGCCAATGGCCAGTCTGTAAAATCCCAATTTCATGGGCCACAACAGGCCCCACCTGACTCCCACAAGTGCTGGGTACTCCACAGAACAGGGCACCATATGGGGATACGGGCACCTAACGGAAGGGGGGCAGGGGGTGGTGGGGGTGGGGATTTTTGACAGGGTGGGCCTTTGATTTTCTTGTGGAGGGTGGAGGGGGGTGGGCTTCTCCTTTGAAGGGGGTGGGGGCTGTTTGGCTTGGGTGGAGCTGGGTGGCCTAGGCTCTGAACGGGCCTTCTTCTTCTCTAGGGAAGGGGCACAGGAATGTGAAGGGTGGACCGGGGTGGGCTGTGATGTGGAAGGAGCGGAAAGGGCAAGGAGGTGGGCACGTTTGAGGACAAGACGGGGTGGGCCAGTGGGTTGGAAGAGGCCAGCACGGGAGAGGAAAAGTTTCTTGGGAGCAATAGGGGTGGGCGTGGATGAAGGCGTGGGGGTAGAGGATGTATGGGGTGTAGGGGTACATGTAGTGGGTGCAGGTGACTGCTCAGTATGCTGTTGTGTGGTGGATGTCTGATGGGTGGGTGTCTTGGTGCGTTTGTGTATCTTGGGAGGTGGGGGTGGACACAGTGGGAGAAGACAGACAGCTAGTGTGGATGTATGTTGGGTGGGTGTCTGCAAGTCTGGTGAGTGTGCTGCATGTGTCAACTACAGTAGAGGTGGTGAGTGCAGGTGTGGTGCATGGGATGCATGTATGGCTGTCTGCTATTGTGGTGAGTGGAGGAAGAGGAGCAGTAACAGTGAGTGAAGGTGCAGTGCATGAGGGTGTGGTTGTAGAGGGGACTGACAGGGAGGCGGAAGAGGTGGGCAGATTGGGGGAAGTGGGCGTTGTTGTGTGTGCAGGTGTCTGTTGGCTGTATGAATGCTTGTGGTGGGAGGTGTGGTGCTTGTGTTTTGAAGTGTGCTTCTTGTGTGTTGATATGCCTGTCAGTGGGCCTGTTTGGTTGCTTTGGACGGGTGAAGAGAGTAGGGTGCTGGAAGGGGTAGAGGAGGTTGGAGGGGGGGCGGAATGGCCAGGGAAACTGGCTGCCATCCGAGAGGAAGCCAGAGCCTGAAAAGATCTCTGTAGGGCAGACACAGCACCGTGAGTGCCATCCTTATAGGCATTGGTCTGCTGCACTTCTGATTCTAGAACCCTGGATGGCATTGACAATGGTTGTCTGCCCTAAAGAGATGGTTCTCAGGAGGTCAATAGCCTCCTCTGTGAGGGCAGCAGGGCTGACTGGGGCAGGGGAGGAGGTGCCTTAGGCGAAGGAGATGCCCACCTTTCTGGGTGGGCGGGCACGGGCAACTCAGTGGGGAGCAGAAGGGAGGGCGGTGATGGTATGGGGGTGGTGGAAGATCTCACGGTAGTGGTGTGTGCACTAGGGTCCGCCACCGCCGGGGGACCCCTATCGGAGGAGGTCTCCACTTCCTGTGGTAGTAGCCTCCCCAGTGGAAGTCCCCTCGCACTCCCACCCACTGGTCCCCTGAGCATCCATTGTCTCTGCCTCAGAGGATCCGTGGGCCGCTGCCTCCGCACTTGCCAGTGCCTCAGCTCCCTCGCCTGATGTTGATGCTGTACCAAACCAACACAAGAGAACAGGGATGGGGAGACAAAACAGGAGAGAC
Source organism: Pleurodeles waltl (assembly GCF_031143425.1). Classification (NCBI taxonomy): domain Eukaryota; kingdom Metazoa; phylum Chordata; class Amphibia; order Caudata; family Salamandridae; genus Pleurodeles; species Pleurodeles waltl. The sequence continues at coordinate 1,217,330,918 of NC_090440.1, forward strand.
ACTTGAAAATAGCTGAATGCAGATACAGAATGGCCAGACATACACCCACCCAGCAAACACACCCAACAGGCAGCACCGTACACTATGCCTATGGCCATGCCCCTGACCAGAATACTGCTCTACACCCATCCCCTGAAATACTTTTGGAGCTGAGGTAGGTGAAACCTGACAGGGACACCCCTACACCCTTTGGGGAACATACAGTAGATGGACACCAGTCAAATTCCCTGCTCTAAGCAGCATGAGCCCTATTGCACACCCAGTCATCCTTCCAGACTGAAGTATGGTCAATGAGTACTCACCCCCTTGTGACTGCTGTGCAGCCTTCAAGCGCCCATCCAGATCTGGGTACGCCACCGCCAGGATCCGTCGCATGAGAGGGGTCAGAGGGGCCCTTTCACTTGCACCACGTGGTACATCCATAGCCAGAGGCAGGCCACAGCAGTACACAGAGTGGGGTACCTGTCCGCACGAGATCAGGGAATCAAGTGATCAAACGATGATGAACGCGCGTACGTTCCGCGGCGGTATGCACCGTCACTGCCGGCGGCGATCATGATATGGAGGATTCCCCATTGGCATCCATGTTAGCCAATGAGGGTGCGAACAGCGGTCAACACCGCCTTACGCTGTGACGGCAACCGCTAGTGGTATGAGGTCACTTCCACAACGAAGGGGCAGATCTACAGTGGGCAGACATTTTGCCATCACCTACGCATCTTGAATTTCCTACTACTCACAATGCAGGGACTACTAGCCACATGAAGCACCTAGGCCTCTATCCATTCCGTATAGCAGCACACATGAATTACTCTGTTCCCTCTTAGTGACGTACATGTATATCTGTCAGGTAGCAGTTATTGTAGAGACACTACAAAGAACAATGCAGTGCAGAAATGTTGAGAAGTGTGCCTATGTATGTGTCTTCATCACTCCATTTTGTAACCCCTCGTAGGTACCGACCCTTGTGACGAGGAAGGGCACCATCAGTGTACAGACCACTTGTGGATATGGGGACCACAGTCGAGCGTCAGATCATAATCACTTACAGACTCACACGTGCAACTATTCAGGACCTTTTTGCATTACTGGATCCTGCACTAACTCCAGGAAATCGTAATCAGCATGCCATTCCAACTGAGGTGCAGGTGCTCTCTGCACTTCATTTCCTGGCCACAGGCTCATTTCAGGTGACAGTGGGCATGGGTGCTGGTTTCTCACAGCCAATGTTCAGTCAGGTACTGAGAAGATTTCTGAATGCATTTGTACAACATCTGCCATCCTATGTGTGGTTTCCCCAAAGTACTGACCTCCCTGCCATCAAGTCTGACTTCTATGCCTTTGCAAACATTCCCCATGTCATAGGTGCCATCGATGGCACACACATACCCATCATCCCCCCAAGAGTGAGTGAACAGGTGTACAGAAACAGGAAGAACTTTCAATCCATGAACATCCAATTGGTGTGTACTGCAGACCAGTACATTTCACATGTGAATGCCATGTTTCCAGGTTTGGTCCATGAGTCATTTGTGTTGAGGAACAGTAGTGTGGCATAGAAGAGGGAACAACTACAAGAGGGCAGAGGGTGGATCATAGGTAAGTTTGCCTGTCAATAACTCACACATTGCAGAAAAACCAGCCTGTCTGACTAAGGGACATAACAATGACGAGTCTGTATTGAACCATTTTGTAGGTGATTCCAGATACCCAAACTTGCGTTGGCTCCTGACACCAGTTCGGAATCCCAGGACAGATGCAGAGAGGAAATACAATGAGGCCCATGGATGTACTAGGAGGGTAATAGAGCGTACTATAGATATACAGTGATGGGAGTCGTAAGGGTTGGATGTCCTCAAAACCAACTTGGTGGCAGCCTTGTTGGATGGTTTAGATGTGTCCATTTTGTTCGAACAGTACTTCATATTGCCCTCAGCTAAGTGTTGTTGGTGAATGGGTGGGATGGTTGCTTTGCATTAGCGGCAGAGTCAATTGTTGGAGGGGGCATTGTTTCTTAGCTGGGTTTCCAGTGCCATATCTTGGCCTAAGAGTATGTTTGGGTGCCTGCTGTGGAGCTTTTTGGGGTGGCATGTTTGGCCCTTAGCTTTCCTGGGAGGGTATTCCCTGGGATGTTTCTGCTGCTTGGGTCATCAGATGCTGGTTGTCCAGGGCTGTTGTGGGGGCCTCTTGTCCGGTGTGGGTGTGAGACAGTTTTTTTCACCAACTGCAGCAGTGCTCCAGCAATGGTGGCCATTGTGGCATTGTGCTCTTTCCACTGCTCCATGGCCTGTTGGTGTTGTTGCTGCTGCATCCTCTGACTTTGCTCCAGGGTGGACACAATCTGTGCCAACCTGTCTTGGGTATGTTTGTAGGCCCCCAATACCTCTGCGTCCTAGGCTGCTGCATCCATCCTGTGGCCTCCCCCGGCCCATTGGGACACTTGAACTTGCCCTAGCCCCCTGTGCCTGTGTCCCCTGCACAGGTCAGGAAGTACCACTGGTACTGGGGCCCTCGCCTTCCTTCATGCTGGGAGTGGGAGACTGTGGCCTCTGTAGCTGTGTTCCACCAGTCTGTGCCCTGGGTACACTGGTGTGGGAACGCCTCCCCTGGCCTGCTGGTCTTGACTGGGTGTTAGGGGTGACAATGGTTTCCTGGGTGGGGCTGCTGCATGGTGAGAATCCAGGACTGTGTGAGGGGCCTGCCTGTTCATCAGTGTCCAGGGATCCTTCGCCAAGGTCTTGTGAGGTGGCTCTGTCTCCCTGGAGGGCAGTGGCACTCCTAGTCCCGTTTGTTAGGGTTGCATGGGTGGTGGTGCCTGTTGGGGGACATAGACATGTCTGTTACATATGTATGTAGGTTTGAGGTGTACAGGACTGTGCTATTTTGTGCTGGTGTTAATTTCAGTGGACTTCCAGGGTGCCTTTGTGAGGTTGACATAGCATTTAGCACCAGTGGTGGGGTTGCATTGTGGTGGGGGGTATGGTTCCATTGTGGGTACGTGCAGGGGTGGGTGGCTGTGCACAGCGGGGTGATGTGGGCCTGTTAGTGGGTTTTAGGTAATGCAGGGTGGTGGATGTGGTGGGTAATGGCTGGGTGGGGTGTAGGTCTAGGTGGGTGTGGGTAGGGTGGGGTGGTTCATGCATTGCAGATGTGTTGTATATGGGGTAATTGTAGATGACTTACCCGAGTCCATTCCTCCAATGTGTCCCTCTGGGTGCAGAATGGTGAGGACATTCTCCTCCCAGTCGGTGTAGTCAGGTCGTGTTGGTGGCGGCCCTCCCCCAGTCTTCTGCACTGCGATGTGGTGCCTAGATGCCATGGCCCTGATCTTCCCCTGCAGGTCGTTCCATCTCTTCCGGATGACATGCCTGGTGCCTGGATGGTGTCCCACTGCATTCACCCTGTTGACAATTGTCTGCTACAGCTCCAATTTCCGCGCGATGGTTGTGTGCTGCACCTCGGCCCTGAATATTTGTGGCTCCACATTCAGGATCTTGTCCACCATGGTCCTTAGCTCCCTTTCGGTGAAGCGTGGATTTTTGGGGGGGACATGGTGAGTGTGGTGGATGGCGTCGGGACTGGGGACGGGGTAAGGGTGCTCCTCTGTGGGTTGATGTGCGTCTCCTGTATGCTGCTGTTCGCTGTCTGGCTCTGGTGCTCTCCGTCTTCTTGTCCTGGTTTAGTTGCAAGAGTTTGTGGCGTGTGTCTGCAGGTGTTTTATGGGGTTCTGGATGTGTGTCAGGTGTGTGGGTGATATGCCTATCCAATGTGTGCACTTGTTGCTGTTGAGTCCACTTGTCAACCGTGGCGGTTGCAGCCGCGAATGGTCGTCTGGCCTCCAACTGTCCGCCGAGGTGATTTGTGCATCATTATTTGGAGGGCTGGATGTGGGTGTGCTTGGCGCTGGCGGGGTAGGGTGGGCCGGGATTCCCGCCGACAGAGTCATGGCGGGGAGTGGTGGTCTGGGAATTTTTGGCGGGGTGGGTTTTTCATTCATTATATGGCGGGTTTCCATTGACCGCCAATGGCGGGATTCTGTTCTCCGCCGACACGGCGGTCGGCAATCTTTCCCACCATGTTCATAATGACCGCCTATATATATGTGCGTGTGTATATATGTATATAAATGTGTGTGTATCTATCTATCTATCTGTCTATCTATCTATATATATATATATATATATATATATATATATATATATATATATATATATATATCTTGTTTCGCACTGGTTATCAGTAATCCGAGGCTGTATCGTGACGGTCTGAGCAGGGCTCAGGTGGCCCATAAATCCAAACATCGATTATCTCCTGATAATTGAATGACTCAGACACTGAAGTCAGATAATAAATGGCGTTTTGCACTCCACAGGAGCATCTGAGTGGTATATGTGTATTTATATTTATTGATATATAGTTATATATATATATATAAAACGTACTCTTTGCGGACCAGTATAGAGGAACCAGATTCACTCATGTTAACCTTTTAAACTATTGGAATAGCTGCCTTGTAGAGAGAGATGAAAAAATACAGGGATTAAGCAGCTCAACCAACATGGCTTAAACACCTATCCCAGCAACCTATTATTACCATATAACTAACCATCAGGCTTCGATCAAGAGCTTAGAAGAAATGGTCAGAGAAAAGTTCTTGCAGCATATAGTAGCATTCTACAATGTTTTTGTTTATAGTTCATTGACATGGTGGGCTAGATGTTCTTTAACATCTAAACACCTTCTATTTCATTCCCTTGCAATTCTCAGAATGATAGGTACATGAAACATCAAAGATATTATTAGTCAGTGGCATCCTTCTTTTTGATCAAAATAAAACAGTTTTTATCCAAGTCAACTTCAATGAAGTATTTAACTTTAGAAAGAAGAATAACTTTAAAAGTTGGCATTTGGTATCTTCAGAACAACGCTTAATGAAAGCTAATGTTTTGATTTTTTTCCCTTGAACAATAATTCCCAATCAAGATGGAATTTAGAAATATACATAGTAAGTTATTTGGTGACATTTAACATTTACAAATACATGTCTTTAAGGTCTCTTATTGGATCCAAGGAGAGAGTAATAGATCGGGGGACTGCTGCAAGTCAAATTTGTTGTGGTGCAGTGTCTTTGAAGTATTATTGTCACATCAATGAAAACAAGCATTGGCAAAGCCAATAGGTCTCGCCTGTGCAAGAGCTTTTGGCTTTGCTAATTAATTTTGGCCATGTTGTCCACCAGCGTGGCTGCTGTTCAGCATGGCTAAAAGTTAACAGCATAGAGGAGAGTGACGTGAAGTGTTGTAGAGTGGAATGGCAAAGAGTGGGGCAGAGGGTCGTAGAGTGGAACAGTGAAGAGTGAGGTAGAGTGTTGTAGAGTGGAGTGGCAGAAAGTGATGTGTATTGGAGCGGCTTAGTGTGCAGTTGCATGGAGTTGCATACACTGGAGTGGCATAGAGTGGACAGGTGTAAAGTGCATTGGCATAGGGTGATGCAGAGTTTAGTGGCACAGAGTACAGTGCCACTGAATTCAACAGTATACAATGCAGCATCGTAGAATGCAGTGGCGTAGTTTAGAGTGCAGTTGTGTAGAGTGCATTGGCATAAGTTGCCGTGGTTAAGAGTAGAGTGGCATAAAGTGTAGTAGTTTAGAGTGGAATGGCACAGAGTGGAGCAGAGTGGTATAGAGTAGATTGTTTCAGAATAGAGTGAGGTGGCGTAAAGTGGAGTGGTCCAAGGTTAAGTGCAGTTATGCACAGTGGCATAGAGTGTAATGGTGCAAAGTGGTGCAGAGAGCAGTGGTTCATTAAAGTGGTATACAGTGGATTGGTGTACAGTGTAGGGTCATAGGGTTGAGTGTTACAGATGAATGTGCCTTGGGATAGAGTGCAGTGTTGCAGAGTGGCGTAGAGTACAGTGACGTAGAGTAGAGCTGTGCAGAGTGGATTGGTGTGGCCTAGACTAGAGTGGTGTAGAGTGCAGTGGTGAAGTGTGCAGTCGTGTAGGGTAGAGTGGTACAGGGTAGAGAAGAGAGTACGTTAAATGGCAAAGAGTGCAGTGATGTAGAGAGGCGTGGTGCAGAGTGCGAAGTGTGGAGTTGTGCAAAGTGGAGTGGTACAGAGTAGAGTGCAGTGGTGTGGAGTGGCGCAGAGTGGAGTGGCATAAAGTGGAGTATTCATGGTTTGGTAGCACATTGCCATTAAAGAAAGAGCATTTTCAATTGAAATGACCATTACATTTGTGCGGACATACAGGTTTACTAATGAACTATACAGTGCACAGATGCATCACCTAGTGTAAGGATTTGTTTGATCATTAAAGTATTTGTTTCCAACACACTTAAAACATGTGCTTCATTTGTGTCCCTAATTTTGATATATTCTGAAATACTTACACAGTTCATTTAAATGTTATCATGTGCTAGAAACAAACTCTTTCCTACCTCCAATATCCAGCTAGATTTTCAAATAAATCCTCTCACTTTAAAGTCAGAGAAAGAAAAGTAAACAAGGGTCTTTGGAAGATAGCACCTCACATTTGACCTCAGTCTTAGAATGCACAGCAAATGTTACAAGATAAGAACAGATTTAAAGGCCTGTGTACAGAAAAAGGAGCACTTGGAAAGATACTGTTAATAATGTTTTGGCACAGAAAGGTACAAACTCAAGCTGGACAGTCTAAAACAAATAAAGCCAGCAAATGGAAAGCAAGAAAATGTGAGTTACAAACCACAAAGCTAAAGGCAAGCAACGGTCAGAATGCATTCCTAGGTCAATTTTCTGAATGTCCCCAAGATGCCTTTAGCAAACCAGATAACTGCGCTGTCTGGTAGGCTGAGAACTAAAAACCATGAAAGGGTTGCATATGCACTTCTGCTTCTTTATTTTATTTATTTACTAAGAAAGTGCAACTGTCACCTGAGGCATCATAGCAGTGGGAAGGACAACAATCATATATCACGAAAGAAAATTTAAAAAAACAGGAAGGAAAAGTAATTAGGGAGTTCCTGAAGGTATCATCATTAGAAAATGAGTGTAACTGTGAGGAAGGGTGTTTCAAAGTTGGAGCTTTAAGCTCTAAATCATTTTCCACCTTATCAGGCTCTTCTGTTGCATGGGATTGCCAAGATGGAAAAGTGTACATTAGAACTTGAAGGACAATGAGAGCCAACAGAAATGTTTGGAAAGTAGAGAACACAGCCTTAGGTATAAGGCCCATCATCCTGCGTTTGATCCTTTTTTAAGCCAATGAAGTGCTGTGTGGTCTTCTACGATGTGACTGTGCTTCAGAAGACCTATAATTAAGCAAACTACCATATTCTTAATGCCTTGTAAATTTCTTAATTGTTCTTTAAGTAAGCCAATGCATCCCACATTTCCATAATCCAGGTGTGCAGGATATTCGGCCCCTCAATTGAAGCTTGCTGCTCTTTTGGAATAGGTGTGAATTTCCTTAAAAGCGTAAAGTAGAAGAAAACATACTGACCAGACCATCTGGATTTGCAGGTCAAAAGAAGCTATTATTCAACCACTCACCAAGGGTCTTCACCTATTACACAAAGAAGGCAAATCGCCCATCAAGGAAGGTGAGGGACTGCCAGTCGAATGGAATGTTCCCAATGATCAGAGCATCAGTTTTGCTCCTGTTTATTTTAAGAAAATTGTGAGACATCCATATGTGAACAGTCTACAGTCTTTCAGTTTTCCTCTGTTACCAGATGAAATGGAGTGACGTTTGAGCTGCATTTGGGTTTCATCCACATAGGACAAAACCTTCTATACCCACAGTCCTGAATCAGTTTTCATAAAGGTTGCACATAGATATTGAAGAGCATGGGAGAAAGTTCTGACCTCTGGGGCACCACTCGAGTCCCTGGCTGGTTAGCTGATCTGCAAGGGCTAAGAAAATCAGCCCTGATCAACCCAAAAGTAATAATCTAAACTGGCCTAGGGCCAACCCATCAATCTTATTTTTACCTATTCAGTCTATTAAAGTAGAACAGTTAACTGTATCAAATACAGTGGATAAGTTGAGAAAGACAAAATCAGCCTAATGGCCCTTTAGAGGGCTAGGTACCACAACCAGAGTGTCAACAAGAAGGTCTCAGTGCTAGGTTCTGGTTGAAACCAGCTTGTGACCAGTCCAAGACATTTGTATTCTCAATAGTGAAGGATAACTGCTTGGCCAGATGCTTCACCATGATTTTGGAGACCACAGATGAAGTAATTGGTCAATAGTTTTTCTGGATGCTAGAATCAAGGTCACATTTATTCAAAATTGTCATTACAACACTCTCTGTACATTTCTCAGACATAACTCTGTGAGTGAAGGTGTCGTTAATAAGTTGAGCTATATCAGGCACTATGCATGGATGTAAAGCCTGATGCATAAGGGGTGACAACAGGTGACAGCAGGCTGGAAATGGGGCTGGGCAAGGGGAAGTGGCATACAAATTCAGGAGCCTGGGGAATGCTGGGAAAGGGCCTCAAAAGCTGTTTCTGGGCCTCCGAACCACCGCCATCACCACCAGAGTCACCACATTATCACCCTTACAGCCACCATCACTACCAGCACCACCGCTATCAACAGATCTAACCGCAATCCCCAGCAATGCAACTACTAAGTCCATCCCACTACTATCGAATCACTGCTACTACCACTACTACCACCACCACCACCATGAAGCCCTTGTGATTGGGTAAGAGCATTGTGCGTTGACAACGTGTTGTGCATGTGTGTGAGTAATGTTGGCATGTGTGTGTTGCCATTATCTCCCTAATAGAGTAAAGTGCACTATATACTGGACTACACCCAGACATAAGAGCCAGAAAGGTTCTTCCATTAATCCTTTGGGCAAGCCTTTTCACCAGATAAAACTCAACTAAGAATGTTTATATAGATCCGAAATGTTGGTGGAAGCAACAAATTGTTGCATATATATTCAGAAAAAAACATTAGTTTTTTTTTTTTTATTGTGTTTGTGATATATCAGACACTACTTTAGTCAGTGGCGGCTCTTTGCCAATGGTGAAGGAGTGTTGTCACATTGGCTCAGAGCAAGCAGCTGAAAAATAAAATTATATTTTATTATTGTTTTATTTTTCAGCTGCTGGCTGAGCCAGCATGTGGAAAGAGTGTGGAGGAGGAGTGGAGTGGAGTCACTGGAGTGCGCTTTAAAGTGCATATGTCAGTTTGGCCAGCTGTCTTAAGCCGGCCAACCAGACATGCACACTTAGGCATCTCCAACCCAGCTGTGTTGCACAGCTGTGTTGGAGAAACAGCACAGGCTCTCATGCACTGTCAGAGTTGCAGACTAAGCCGCTCAGACCAATCCTGGCATGGGATCTGTATTGGTGTCCCAGGGACTGTTGGGACACCATCAGGAGCAGGAGAGATTAGGAGCGAGGTGGCCGGCTGCATCAGTGGCACAACAGGTATGTGTTTTTTAAATTATTTCCCTAACCTCCCATCCCCCCACTTGAGATTTACGTCAGACACCCCTGACTTCAGTACTATGCTACCATAGTTATTGCCTACAAAATAACAGCACCTGTGTTCATCCAAATGTGATTCAGAGTATCAGCATATTTACGTCACCTTGCAGAATTTCCTAACAAATCTCTTAGTGTTGCACTCTTCTACTGTTGCATTTTTATGTAAATATTCCAGTCCTACCAAATTTACTTTCATCATTTTCATACAGAGGAATGTGCATTACAAAAGGCATTTAACATCTACACTTGTACGTTTTCCCCACTTACCACTTTTAACCACAACTAACTTAAACTGCTTAGCCCTTGTGATGTGTCATGCAAGTTACATTTCTATTGAAACTTCCCAAAATATATAAGCGCTTTGGACACAAACCCTTACACATAAAGTGAACAAGTGTGCACTAGTACTGATGACAAAGGCAGAGGGACAGTTGGGATCCATCTCTGTTCCAATTTCCTGTATCCTGCTCTCAGCATTTAATTAGCACAGTATTTCATTCACATTCTTTGGTTCCTTATTTTCTCCAAAATATATCTAAAATATTACAAAGTTCCTTCCATTGATGGCACACATTTTTCCAGACGGGGTTACTTTGGCTAGCAGTTAAAACCAAAGTATCTGCTATGCTATTTTTTGTTCAACACTTGCAAGCAAACCTCAACTCCTGACGTCTTTTCATAACACTCATGCAAAGGTAAGCTTTCCTCTGCTACTGTCTGATCAGGAATGGGTCCCTACTCCCAGCTTTCAAATGGGCCATGGCAGTGCAACTTGCAAGATATACAGAGGAATATAGCTAAAGTATAATCAACGTTTAAAAAAGTGTGTTTTTTCACATGAGGAAGAGTTTCACTGTTGAAGATCGCATTGCATCATCGCATTAAGAGGCTTTTATTAAAGTGTTAGGCCCATATTTATACCTTTTGATGCAAACCAGTACCGGCGCTAGTTTGCGCCAAAAACTTTACCGCCGGCTAACGCCATTCCTACGCGCCATGCGGGCGCCTTATTTAAGGAATGACGTTAGCCGGCGCTGCGGACTGGTCAGAGTAAAAAAAAAAGACTCAAACCAGGCAGCGCCGGCATTGGGGAAAATGGAGATTGTGCGTCAAAAAATGGTGCAAGTCTGGTTTGAGACAAAAATCATGCCTCAAACCAGACTTGCGCCATTTTTTGATGCACAACCTCCATTGAAATGACTCCTGTCTTAGCAAAGACAGGAGTCATGCCCTCTTGCCCAATGGCCATGCCCAGGAGACTTCTGTACCCTGGGCATGGTCATTGGGCAAAGGGGCATGTAGGGGGGGCCAAATTAGGCCCCCTATGCCACTTTAAAAAAATACAAAAAAATACTTACCTCAACTTACCTGTACTTACCTGGGATGGGTCCCCCCATCCATGGGTGTCCTCCAGGGGTGGGCGAGGGTGGCAGGGGAAGTCCCCGGGGGCAGGAAAGGGCACCTCTGGACTCCTTCCATGGTCAGAAACCATGGAAGTGAGCCCACTGGTCCCTTGACTCCTGCCCTCACCCAGGCGTTAAAAAACGGCGCACATCAGGCTGTGCGCTGTTTTTTAAGGCCCGCCCCCAACTGTGCGTCAAAATGATGCAGGAGTATAAATAAGGCGCACAGGCCTTAATGTCATTTTTTGGGCGGGAACGCCTACCTTGCATGCCATTAACGCAAGGCAGTTTCCTGCATCCAAAAAATGACGCACACCGAGAATTTTTGACCTCCGCTGGCTCGGGCGTCAAAGTTTAAATATGGTGCACGATTTGCGATGAATGTGCGTCAAAATGTGTGACGCACATTTGGCGCAAACAGAGTATAAATATGCCCCTTAGTTTACAAACATGAACTTAGACACTATATATATATATATATATATATATATATATATATATATATATATATATATATATAAAGTGTGAACCTAGTTAGGAAACAATGAAGCACTGTAGGTTTCATGAGGAGACGTTGGAAGGCAATCTTATCTCATATACATCAAGTGGGATTATAGATATACAGTTCACATATACCCTCACAGGAAAATCAAGTAACTTGACTACATTCACACAATGTTTAGCCTAGTGTTGAGGTTAGGATTCAATCCCGAGTCTCCAAGTTCACAGATGGGCATCTCTAACCACTATGCCACATCTCGTTCCCCATTTTCCACATTCGTGGCTCCAAGCTGACGAAAATGCCATTAGTGAACTAAGAGGCATGCCACTCGCACCTTGTATGTGGTCTGTTTTCTTATTATACATGGAACTCAATTATAGTTCATCAAATCAAATATGGGCTCAATAGTTGCCTAGGTTCATACAATTTGTTCACGCAGGGAAGCTGTGACTGATACCAGGTTTTCTGGTTTCACATTGTACAATTCATTCGCTAGATGAGTGAGTATTTCTTTCTCACTCTTCTTTTACTTCACAAGTTAAGTAGTCTTTAATTATTGGTGCATAAGATTAGAGTGTTGGTGGCCGGGCAGAAGCCACATGAAAGCTCGGCTTCTTATGGGCTTGATGGTGCAAGAGGACCTCGAACTGAGACCCGAGCCTGCCTCGAGCCTTCCTTTGCTTTGTGACCTCTAGCTAATATATGGACACAAAACCGGAACAAATGAGCTCTAAACGTGACTTCCACACCTACCCACAATGAAGGGCTCCATGCAGATCATGGTTTTCGCTTGCGCCTCTGTTCACGTCTCTGCCATAACTGGGAGCACTCAGAAACAGACTCCTCATTGACTTAATGCCTACATTTAGAAACTGGACGTTTGCATTTACCTAGTGTACGGTCTGCCAACGGATGACAAACTCCGATCCACAACCATAAAGAAGGCAGCGATTTATCATGGCAATGCTTAAAAAAGTAGCTAATTTTAAAATTGATTTTAGCTCAAAAGATACTAATAATTAATTATAAAACCAATGTTAGCATAAAAGAAAATAATCATGTTTCCCTCTTTAGCCGACCGGAAATATTTGCAGAGCTAGCAGTCTTCAGAAACATCTCCTTATTCTGTGTCAAAAGCCACACTGACTGAAAAGAGATTTAATTAGTGAAATCTCGTTAGGCAAACGAAATTATCCATGCCACAATACTCCTCTGGACAGAGGATGTCATTATATAATGCCATTGATTGTGAAAGCCACTTGGCAGTTCCTTGGAATAGTTCTCCTTCTCAGCTCTTGATTACACTCTCCAGTGAGGTCTGTTTTGTTTCTTTTCCTTTCTTGGGAGCAATTCTGAACTATTTCTTTCAGGCAGGGAATTGTGAGCGTTCCAGTATACAGCCTTGGGTTCTACATCGGATCATATATATGTAAACAGACCCGATTTAGATTGGAGACTTCTGATTTTTTAAGCCAAAATGGATTTATTTTAGCTGTGTCCTGCCTGAAATCGCCTTTACTTCAGTAGAAATTAATGGGGAAAATACATTCCAACCGATATTTTCTTTCAAAATCCCCCACTTTCCTGTTCTAAAAAGTTACCATGTATAGTACCATGTTCATTCTCTTTTAACTAAGACGATTTCTGCAAGGAATTGGGAAGTCAAAAAAGAATGTTAGCAAAACAACTCTTAGCAGTGGTTGCTATGTTGCAGCATCGTTTTTTTTCTTTTTTGCAACCACCGTGGAATTTTATGTAGAAGAATGCAGTAACGTTTTACACACTTTGGGCCAGATGTAGCAAAGGTTTTTACCCATTCTGTGTCTATGGGAAAACGTGTTTGTACATATGGCCCTTTGTCCCATATCTGAAAATCATGACTTACAACAATTGGCGCTCTAACAGGTGAATTCGAAGAGAAGAATTCTGCATATATGTTCCATTTTGGATCAATCCTATTAAAGTAAAAATTGTCCTGCAATGCGGTAAAAATGATCTCCCAATGTCTCAAAAAACATTTACCCGGCACAGCAAATGGCTGGACTAGATCCTGAATCTGACTAGTCTCAAAGGGTCTTTCCATCAGTGTCCTGTTGCAGAATGCGGACACTGGGACACAGGGACACAGAAGTGGAGTAAGCACACATGCTCTGTGCTGGTCAACGTGACCTGCTGCGAACAATACTAATGCACAATCCATGTTACCTGCAGGGTGACAGAAAGTGTCCAGCAATCTAAAGTTGCTCCCTGTCAGATAGAATGAGACTGTTTGGTCCAAAGCGGTCTCTGTAGGAAACAAGGTGTCCCTCATCTACTTTATGTTCAGTGATGTAATGAGGGGTCAGGAAGCAGACATGAAGGCATTTTAAAGGGTCAACAGGTAGGACTGGACATCTTTTAATTCCCCATGCACCTACCCTATAACTGGATGCTTGTTGCAAATGTTTATAGCCAGAGTTACAAGGTGATCCTAGAGCTTTAAACAAATACAATTGACTCCTGATAGACATATATGAAGTGTGGTTTTCACTTCATAGTTGACCATAGTTAATGTAGGCCTTTAATTCAATGACTAACATTAAATGCTCTCTTCTTGCTATGTATTTCTGTCTTTCTTTCTCCTGTTTGAGGAGCCATGCTACAAAAGTATGCACTCATTAAAACTGTATTATTATAGTTTCTGTGTGAATGTTTAACTGTATGTGTTCCATAGAGAGCTGAATAATAAACCTCTACATCTGCTCGAAGAGCACGCTGATCAAAATGTATCATCCTACTACAAAATAGCTGTTGAAGGTCAAGCAGCAGAGAATTCTATTATGTGATTGCTGGGAATAAGGCTGAATCTTCATATCAGGGCATGTTTGATTCTGAATGGTTTTCCTCATGGGACCCGTGGAGAGTTGGTTTTCACTTTTAACTGTGCATCGCTAAGCTAGTTTGATTCAGATGCCCTTTACACTATCTTCAGTGGAGATGCTCCCCTCTGAAGGAGTTAGACACCTGGGCAAATCCATTTGCATTTACCTCACTAAGGGCCACAGGTACGTACAATTTTGCATATCGCAAACAGCAAATCAGGCCGTTTGCGACGTGCAAAATGCACTTTTACATGTACCAAACCATTTTTGTGATTCAGTAAACTATTTACCGAATTGCAAAAAGAGATTGCGAGTCACAATTAGGAAGGGGTGTTCCCTTCCTAATTGCAACTCGCAGTCCCATATATCATTGTTTTGTGACTGCGAATACAGTTGCAAAACAATCACAGTTAGCACCAGTGTGACACTGGTGCTAACCCACTCGCAAACGGAAAGGGGTCACCATGGGACCCCTTCCCCTCTGTGAATGGCAGTAAAAACATTTTTTCAGAGCAGGCAGTGGTCCTATGGACCACTGCCTGCTCTGAAAAAATGAAACAAAAACGTTTAATTTTTTGTTTTTGAACTGCATCTCGTTTTCCTTTAAGGAAAACAGGCTGCATTTAAAAAAAAAATCTGCTTTATTAAAAAGCAGTCACAGACATGGTGGTCTGCTGTCTCCAGCAGGCCACCATCCCTGTGAGGGCCGCCCATTCCCAAGGAGGTCGCAAATTGCGACCTACCTCATGAATAGTCACTAGGTGGGCATTTGCGACCCTCTTGCGAATCACAAATAGTGTCATTGACACTATACAACACACGGTTTTGCGACTTGCAAATTGCAAGTCACTCTGACTCGCAACTTGCGAGTCGCAAAACCAAAGTTTGATACATGTAGCCCTAAATCTTCATATGATTTTGCCTTTAGAATCTTTACTTACTCACACCTTCTGCCTGACTTCTCTCTCCAATTTCCAGATTTCCTCTTGCTTAGCATATTTGTGAACTTCCCTTCATGGGAAGCTTGCTTTATTTGCCCAATGACACCTTTTAGAGATTTGTCTTTGTATTTGCTATTTTAACTTGAATTGGATTGAAGTATACTAGCTGATATATTTATGTAGTCACTACTGAATTTTGACAGCTTTGCTAATCTTCTAATGAAAATGTATGGTTTACAAATCTACTACACTTTGTCATCAGTGTGGGGCCAAATGTGCTTCACTGTAATTCAAATATTGTTGATTTGTTGACTCACACCTCAGTCCGGGACTAAGGGCTGATTTAAAGTTTGAAAGATGGGGTAACTCCACCGCAAACGTGATGGATATCCAGTCCACTGGATTACAATCCAATTATATCCTATGGGAATTATACTAAGGCAGGATATCCGTCCTGTTTGTGATTGAGTAACCCGTCAGCCAAACTCTTATACAGGCCCTAAATGTCCATCAGCTCAAGTGCAGCTTGTACTTGAGTTTGCACCGAAGATTTGCACAGTATACATGCCACTACAACAAAATCTGGTAGCAGAGGGTGGTTCCCCAGGGCTCAAAAAATCTACTCAACCGCTCGCTATGGTGAGTCATATTTGATCAGGTAGAGCTATTTTTAGGACTTACTCGCCCCTTCTGGCGAGTTGATAAAGAAAAGGTGTTCTGTCCAGTCAGAAATTGGAGGACTAAATAAAAGACACTTTTAAATGTTGTTGTTGTATGCCACATTTGCTCTGTATCCACAGAGAGAGGTTAAAAGTCAGTTTATCTTACAATTGATTTTCCTTCTGACTGCAGAGTTCCAGGATTTTGTAAGGTGAACTGTCTGACCTGCTGTTTAGAGTGTGAAATAAAAGGATATCGGGTGTCAGGTGTTTCCCAGCACACAACATTTAAATGACTAAGTCAACTGTTCACACATTTAAAAATATATTTCAGTAGTTGTGAAAGACCATTTTTTGTATTTGTGTGATGAAAAACATATTTTAATAGGATGAGAATGAATCAGAATACTCTACGTTTTGCTGTGCGGAAGATGTTTTCTGAAACCCAATTTTCACAGATTGGTAATACACTATAATGTTTTATCAGTAAAGATGCAAGTTAGTAGAAAGGTCTTTGGACATTTCTTGGAAATTTACTGTGTGTAGATGACAATATGTTACCACATCATTGTTTAGTAATGTATTTCTTAAGAGAGTGTTTAAACAAATGGAGAAATCCTCCTGCCCTGATGGCAACGCTGTTAGTAAACTAACAGCAAGTCATGGGTCATATGCCCCTACAAGTGGGCTAGATTCTTATGAAATATGCAGAAAACTTTAGTCTACTTATCAAATAAGAGAGTTTTTTTAGTAGTGCAAAAAGGCAATCATATGTGAGAAAGGCGAATCTGTAAATTATTTGCCTAGGATCACACAATTTGGGACCTCTTTACCGGTCAAGTACATTACATTTAGGTGCAGTAGATTATTCAAGTTACTTGACCTGCAGGTCTAGTAACATTTGTATGATTTATCGAGGCCTGTTCCTACTGACTCTTAGGGAGTCAGAATTTAAACCAGAAACATTAAGGTTCTGCACCAGCCTGCATCCCACATGTTCCATGGTCCAGATTGGAGTGACAAAGGTGTTCTGGCATTCCTAAAGCAGTTGAAGTGCCCTAGGAGTGTGAGTATAAGTAGGGTTATACGTCTTTGATTGTATGTTGTCTAGCGTTGCGGTGTTTGCAGTTTTGATGAGGTAGTGTGTTTCACAATGTGGTGTCCACTTGGGTCTGGAAGGCCTCCATCTTAAAGATGAGATTTGAAATGCTGTTTCATACAGATTGCTTGTGCTTGTGAAGAGAAAAGCAATTGCTACAAATAGTTGATGTTTCTTATTAGATTTATCTCAAACCAAGATTCCAGGATAGATACTGAGTTATAATAAATTGTGACTCGCCTGTTAGGTTTGTGGTTTCTGACCGGGAAGTTATATCAGCCACACTAATACAGTGACTTATTAAATGTCTGTTGTGAGTATGTACTAACTGAGACCGGTGTTCGAATGATCCTTTGCTCAAGGGAGAAGATCACACTTGTCAAGGTGATTTCCCGCTGGTCGAGAATTCACTTTGTATGTGTGACAGCACCAAAGCAGCTTTATTCCCCGTTTTCCCATAGAGTGACTGGTGACTTTGAATTTTCTCTAGTGTTACAGACAATAATTTGCTTGTGCGAAGCTGTTCTCTCTGAGGTAAAGGCTGCTGTGAGGTGCTGCGAGTTACATTATAAGGTACCATGCTTGTATTGGCTTTAAATGAGACAGTGCCGTGTTTGGAGTGATTGGTACAGTGGTGACTCACTGAGATTGGATGTTAGTGTTGGTGATATTTCATTGTGAGTTGCAATAACTGCCAATTATTACAATTGAAGTTTATTGATTTTATGTTGCACCGCATTCAGAGTAAGAATAACATTTTTAAAGAATTTGAGAGATTTGCTTTGTGATGATGTGAGAATATCGGTCTGTGAGGGCGAGGAGGCCCCTCCATATGGCACACAAGTGCATTACTTGGCAACCAGCATAAGATCAGTGTGAATGACGGGTCCTTACTGTTTCCCCCAGACATTACTTTTAATTTGAGAATTAGGGAGAATTTGAGGCAAGTGCTGTATGAGATGAAGCAGCTGCCCCACTCAGAATGAGTCCTTGAATGCATGGGAGCATGCCGCATATGAGAAAGAGAATGTGAAATATCAGGCCTGAGAAAAGAATAATGTCCGCAGTTGGATGCAAGTAAGGTTAGCTGCAGAACAGCAAGAATGGAGAGATAATCTATTTGGGGGTCTGAGGAGATATCATGCGACAACAAGAGAAAGAGCAGAGAGGGTGTGGATTTAAAGAAAAGAGGGATGACACCAGGAGGAGCTACCATTGTGAGTATGCTTGCCATAGAAACTGAGGTAAGTCCTGAACTACAAATCCCAGATGATCCTTTAAGAGTGCTGGATGTTTTGAGACTAAAGGCAGAGTTTGAGGAAATTATAAAATAATATCTTGAGTTGGAGTTCATCGATGGGTAGAACAAAGTGGAACTTCTGGTTCTGAGCAAAGAAGCTGCCAGGTGCTTGCGAAACTCATGAAATTTTAGAGGGTATAGCCACTAAATTTGGTGTCAGTTTGTCTGAAAAACAGAACCTAAAGAAGAATTTCCAGATATTCATAAGCAAGAAACTCTCAAGAACATACAAGCATCTGGACTCAAATTACAAGAGAATGAAATGGTAACATTCAAAAGTCAAGTGATTTTAAAAAGATGAAAGATCATTGGGCTCAGACAGATACGTGAAAGAAAAGGAAAGATGATTTTGGAGGATCGGATAGGGAGGGAAGCCAAAGAGAACAAGGCTTACTCATTGAAAGGGGTGCAAGGTGGTGGATATGTGCAGGCACTTTGGGGTGGTGGTGATCTTTTCACATTTACAAATCAATTTCCAAAATTTTAAAGTAGTATCTATTTGACTGTGGACATAAAGTAAAAGTTGACATTTGTGATTGAGGGCTGCAAACCTTAAACTGGGCATATAAAAGTTGACTTTGTACTGTTCCCAGTTTTGACACAGGAAGAATTAACTTGTGACTTAAAGGACTTCAAGAAGGAGGAGGTCAGGTATTTTTCTTGCAAAGATATTGGCCTGATCCAAAAATGCTGGGCCTGTAAAAATAACAATCAAGCAAAATGTAGCTCCGACAGCCTCAGTACATCCTCTCACCACTCATTAACTGGAATATAATTCGCAATTGAATCCACCCTAGAGCATGGTATCTTAAAATGTCTTCTAGAGAGTCCCTGCAATTCACTCTAATGGATTTGCAGAGGCCAATAAAAAGTGGAGAATGGTACTGGACCTGTGAAACATTGTCCCATGTGTTCTGTGTTACTGAATCCTGCTGTGATTCTTTTCCAAATACCTTGGATGGATGCTAGGTGATTCACAGTTATTGATTTGCATCAAGTCTACTTCTCTATTCCTCCACACGAGGGCAGCTAGTTTCTCTTTGCCTCCTGAGTCTAAAATATAATTTTGGCATGATGGCGAGTCCCACCGGGGTATGCAGAAAGCCACTTGATTTGCAATCAGAAATTGAAGAAGAATCTAGAGACTTTGTAGTTGCCATACAACTTGGTCTGGGTCCAATATATTGATGACCTACTGGTGGCATTGACATTCCAAGATGCATGCAGACAATACACCATTAGCCTGCAGAATCATTTGACAGGGACCAGACAAAAATTGTCCCCCTCCAAACTAAAGTACTGCCAGAAGGAAGTTCTGTATATGGGACACCACATTGAGAAGGGAGCTAGAAAGGTGAAGCAAGAGTGAATCTCTGCTATTCTGAGACTAAACCCTTTCACAACGCAAGGAGAAGTCAAGGAATAGTTTCAGGGAATAGTGAGCTACTGTCAGTTCCCAGGTTTTCCCTAGTGGCAAAGCCTCTACAGAGAGTTACACATGAAGACTTGTCTGATCCACTATCTTGGACAACAACCGTATGAGTTCCTTCCTCAAGGTGAGAAAAAATCTCTGCCAAGCACTGGCTCTATGAATGCTTGATTATAAAGATACTTTTACTTTAAACTGTTGTAAAAAGAACAGGTGTGCCTTGTACGTGTTGACACACACCCATAGAAATTCTAAACGCTCAGTTACGTACTTCACTCAATCAATCAGGGATTTATAAGGCACACGGCTACTCCAAGAGTGTCTCAGTGCTAAAGGATCCTTCAGCCAAATCCTCACACAATAAATTATCACTGAAAGACTGTCCTGAATACCCAGGTGTTAGGAACTCACCTGAAACCGTTTTTCCTCCTTCAATGCTAACAGGTGTAGAGAAAGGGCATTCCTTGCCTGTGCATCAACATAGGAACAAGACAAACCACCCCATTTTTTACTCTGAACTCTCAGTACAAGTGCGAGCCCTAACTCAGAGGAATGGAGGGTTCTACCTGGATAATAATGAATGATCCTTGTGGAAAGGTAGCTAGGGCCAGTCCAATAGAAAGCTATGGGGGCCAGAACTAACATTTTGAACTGAATTTTCTCCTTAATAAGGAGCAGGTGTAGTCAGTGTATCCCTTTTCAAGAAGGAAGAATAAGGCCCTCATAATGGGATTGGCGGCAAATGCCGCCTACTGCCACGGCGACGGCCGCCAACATACCGTCGCCGAGGCTATCGACTGTCCATGCTATTATGACCGTAGCTGGAATTCCACCAGAAGGCTAGTGGAGTTCCACCTACGGTCATGGCGGTGGACAGCGGTAAGGTGGCGCTGTTCCATGATACGGCCTGGCGGTGTTTTGTTGGCGGACGCTGCTGCTGGCAGCAGCGCCACATCCCATCTCCTGCTGGAGGACCCCCTGCAAGCAGGTAAGTCAAGTTCTCCGACAGGAGAGGGGGGTATTGTATACGCATGTGGGGATGTGTGTGACTGTGTCTGAATGCGTGCATGCATGTGTTATGCGTGTGTGCATGAGTAGGTGTGTGTGTACGTGCATGTTGTGTTGTGTGAGTGCGTGTGTGCCTGGATGTATGTTTGTGAGTGTTGCTGTGAGTGTGTATGAATGTATGTATGCGTGGGTGAATGTGTGGATGCGTGCATCTATGGGTGTGTATGTATGTGCGTGTATGTGTGTATTTGTGTGGCGGGTGGCGGGTGTCGGGAGGGGGAAGGTGGAGGAGGAGTCTGGGGAGGGGGGCGTGGGAGACCCCTATTAGTGCCAGGGAAGGTATTCCCTGGCACTGATAGTGCATACCGCCATGGTTTCCGTGGCAGTACAGAAACCACAGAAACCATGGTGGTGGGCGGGGTCAAAATGCCATGGGCGGCCTAGTGACGGCTGCCGGGTTGGAGACTTCAGTCTCCAGCCCGCCGGTCGTTACCGCCGTGACGGTCGGTATGTTGACTTGGCGGTTTGGCTTCGGCCAAACCACCAATGTCATAACAGTGGAGGTAGGTACCTCCAGCCTGTTGGCGGTAATACCTCCACTATACCACCGACCACCGGGGTCGTAATGACCCCCTAAATGTCTGCCATGGGATTTTTAATAGAGTCCTCACCACCACATTTTGATCTATCTGTAACCTCTTCAGCAGACAGGCTAGGAGGACCAGGTATAAAGCATTAGCATAGTCCAATCATAAGGTTATGAGTGCATGTATCACTATGTTTTGTACCTGAAGAGGAAGCAGATGCAAAACTTTCTTTAGAGTCTTTAATAGCCCAAAGCAGTAAGCCCACAGCCACCACCTGTAGACCTAAAGATAGCAGCCAGTCGATCTTCACCCCTAAATTTCAGGTGATCATTATGGAGGAAGGGTTGAGTGACACCTTCTGGTCAGCACTCCCTATCCCAAATAGTTGGAGGTGAGCCAAAAAACAAGAGCTCAGTTTTGCTGGCATTGCACTTTAAATAACTAGCCCACATCCATTGGAAAACAGCCCTCACGCAGTTCTTGAACATCCTTTTGCTCCAGGTTAGTTTTTTTCAATCGAAAGGAGAAGCTGTGTGTCATATGCATATGACACAACTAGGACCCCAAAGTACTAAACTAAGGGAGCCAAAGGAGCCACATAAATATTAAAACAGTGAGGCTCAAGGTAGAACCTTGCAGTCTCTAAACTTGGTCACTTTAGAGTCAGATGCGAATGGTACCATCCAAACAGATTGGCCTCTGTCAGTGAGAACGGAGCTGATTCATGCCAGAGCAAAACCTCTGACTCCCATATCTTCCAATTGCAGAAGAAGGATAGAATGGGACACAGTGTCAAAGGCAGTAGAAAGATGAAGTACTATCAATGTGGCCTATTTACCCCGATCCAGTGCCAGCTTGATGAAGTTTGTCGCCTTCACTAATGCAGATTAAGTGCTTTATTGTGGTCCAAAATTAGACTGTGAGTGGTGTAACAGCTGGCCTTGTTCCAAGAATTTGGAGAGCTGCCCTTACTGAGTTTCTCCAACATTTTCATCAGTGCTGATAACAGTGAAAAAGGCCCAAAATTATTCAGCATTGTTCTATCCGTTTAAGGTTATTTTATTTTAACAATGTGTTAAATCTGACCTGTTTCTAACAAGTTAAAATGGTGGCAGATTGAATTGAATTAAACGGTTAAATAATTGTTTAAAAAAGGGATTGATCACCCTCAAGCTAGCAATTAAAATCAGTGGTGGTACGGGTCATCAGGTAAGCCAGATTTACAAACTTGACTAGCCTTTTCTGATCCACCAAAGAAATAGGAGCAAACGCTCATAGATTGTTCATCAGGTGTCTAGCTGGAATCTATAAATTATGTATTGGGATGTGGCCCAAGTATTTGCCACTGGCTGAGAATAATCCAATCATTCCATCCATCACCTTGTTGTTGTTGCAGCTGGTGCTTTAAGTGAAACAAATATGCCCAGACATGGGTTCTGTGCTCTCTGTGCCACTGGAATCAACCTATACGTGGCTGAAGAGCCCATAATAAGGGCCAAACTGGTCCTTGGTAGCTTGTATTCCAGTTCAGGGAAAACCTTGCTTGGCAGTTCAGGCTGGAGTGTTCCCATTGGACCAGGGTCAAGACTGATTTGCTTTGGCTGGGCCCAAACTGAGGTGGCATGGTAGGCGAAAACAGTTGATTGAGATGTGGCCCTGAGGGATTGTCAGTGGCTCAGATTAATTAAAACATTCCAACCATCACTTAGTTGTTGTTGCAGACTCGCACTGAGCATGACAGGTATGTCCAGACGTAGGTCTTGTGCTCACTGTGCCACTGGAATCAACTTATACCTGGCAGAAGAGTCCATAATAAGGGCAAAACTGGTCCTAGAAAGCTTGTATTCTGGTTCAGGGAAGACCTGGCTTGGCAGTGAGGGCTGGGCGGCTCACTTTGGAGCAGGATCAAAACTGATTTGCATATTTACATGATTCAACCCCCTTAGGGAGACATGCAACAGTATGTCTGTTCAAGGGCACTCATTTCTTCCCAATTTCTATGTAATTGAAGAGACTTTGCACCATCGATGTGTCACCTTCTAGTAATTATTTGCAGGCTAAATGACTGTTGTTACAATGAACCATAGAGGAAGATCAGGTGGTTCCTTCAATCGCATGCATCTACATTTTATTGAGATGTCCATGTGCAACGGCTCTGTTACATCTTAGTAATAGTGTGTTTCTTTTCTCCTTGGGTGGAAGTGTACCTGACTAAGAAGAATGACAGTTCTCACTGTGGCCAAGCTGTTATTGAGGGAATTGATCCCTTGTTTCAGCCTTCCGGTTTGCCTGAAGTCAGATTGTGGGTCACATTTTAAAAATGAGGCTATTTGTCCACTGGTTGCAGCCTTGCAGGTGGTTCAAAGGTCTCATTGCAGTTACGTGCCTGAGGTGTCTGGCATCAATGGACAAATCAACAGGACACTGAAGTTTGCTTGCCGAAGTGTCTGTGTTCACATTGTCCATGTGGCTTGATGCACTTCTCTTAGTACTGATGATTCTCTCAAGCACTCTGGGTGGCAGAATAGGACTGCCCTCCTCCCGAGATTCTAATGAGACTTCACATCATGACAGCAACTGCACTTTTGAATATTATAGATTACATGATTCTCGACTACTGCAAATGACAGGCTAACATGGTGTTTTCATCCCTCATCACGCTGAGGTGACACTTCCTCTTTCAAGCCAAGAACAGTACCAAGACTTAAATCCAGCATATTGGGTGCTGCGGAAGAAACACATCATGAAAAACTGTTTAGAGCCCTAATGGCGTGGCCCCTTTCAAGTCATCCTTGTGACAAGCAGTACTGTGAAGTGCGGTGGCCTCCTGAACTAGGTATGTTCTTCTCATACCCAAAGAATGAGACAATCTGGTAAAGACGTGGTGACAACAACCACTGTTTGGCAGTCAAACTCCAGTGTACCCTGAATGACCAAGGGGGAAGAAAAGTGTGCTTAAGTATAGCATAGTCAAACTGAGATACGTGCTGAACTTGTGGTGAATGAGCCTAGAGTAGCCACAGTGAACCAAGGTGAAGAAACTGTAAAAGATAACTCTGAACTTGAAGAAGGGCCAAGCAGTTCATCCAAAGGGGGCTTAGAAGAGAAAGGTTGGTAAGTGTGACAGGCTGAACGGTATAAACCAGACGGAGATTGGATAATAGGGTAAGTAAGGGTTTATTTATTTAAATTTCTTTCTTTGTCCAGGTGTTTTCAAAATAAAGTTCAGTTTGTGTATGGCGTAACCCGGTTAATTTTCTCTTCTTTAACTCTGTCGTTCTTCTTCCCTTTTCTCCTACGTCAGTGTTTTCTGGGAACTTGGAGTGGCTCCAGGGAGGTACCGGCAAGAAAACAGAAGAACGCCACGGTAAGTATAAAGATGTTTCTGGGGTTTGCTTTTCAAATAGGAAATAGGGAGTGGGTAAGTAGGGAGATAGAAAGAGCGTGCATTCACCCGTGTACTGTCTTAAAAAAAAACACTGTCTGTGCTTCAGGTAAGTAACTCACGGTGCGCCCAGATAGGTTAGGATAGTCAGTATCTCTTTTCCTTAAAGAGACTGTGCCCTTCCCTTACCCCTTTCCTCTCTCACCCCTCCCCAGTTCCCTTCCCCGGTGGGGTTTTTGTATTTCCTCCCCTTGTCCCTAGGAGGGACCATACCTTTGTGAGCCACGACCCTCCAGGGTCGTGGCTGGGCTCTTGGGTCCTGATCTCCGGTGTTCCTTCGTTGGTGGCCTCGTTCTCCCCCTCTCTGCGGCTGTTCGTTCCGTGCTCCGTTGTCTCCTGCTGCCCTGGGGTGTCTCTGTCCTCTGTCCTCCTCTCGCCGCCCACACACACCTCCTCGACGCGGCCGGCGTCTTTATGACGTCCTGCGGTGCCGACGAGTTCGAGCGTTTCCCTGTTTCCAGGGAAACGAGGCCGTGACGGGGTGAGCGTTCCCATGGTGACATGGGAACGCGGAAATGACGTGTCGGGAGAACCCGACACAGAATCTCCTGCTGCCGGTGCCGTGATCGGGGTTGCCCGATCACATACCCCATCCCAAGAACGGTCCTGCTCGAGGACCGGAGTAGGGCAAGGAAACCTGGACAAGTAATCCGCAGGACCCTGTTGCGCTCCAGGGACATGACAGACCTGGAAGGAAAAAGGCTGAAGTTCAAGAAACCAGCGCAAAATCCTAGAGTTGGAATCCTTATGGGAGGCAAGCCAGGTAAGAGGAGCATGATCTGTATACAGTAGAAAAGGTCTACCCAGGAGATAATATTGCAAGGTCTCTACTGCCCATTTAATGGCCAAACACTCTTTCTCAATGGTGGGTTAATGACATTCCCGGGGAAGCAGTTTCCGGCTGATAAATACAATCGGGTGATCCCTACCATCCGAATCCGGTTGTGCGAGCACGGCTCCAAGGCCCACATTAGAAGCATCCGTGTACAGATGAAAAGGTCTAGAGAAATCAGGACATTGCAAAACCGGTTCCGAGGTAAGAGAAGATTTTAACCGGTCAAAACTAGCCCTTTGACTGTCAGAAAGAGGAACCAACTTGTTGGGGTGCTTTTTGGATAACAGATCAGTAAGGGGGGCCGCAACAGTGGAATAACCCGGTATAAATCTACGGTAGTAACCCACTAGCCCAAGAAAAGATCGCAAGTCTCTTTTCGTTTTTGGGATTGGTGCGTTTTGAATTGCTTCAATCTTAGTCATTTGCGGTTTTAATGTACCATTGCCTATCTTATAGCCGAGATATGATATGTCAGTCTTCCCTAATATGCACTTCTTAGGATTAGCCGTCAACCCTGCTTCTGTGAGAGTGGTCAAAATTTGGTGGAGATGTTGCAGATGGTCTAGCCAAGTATTGCTAAAGATGACAACATCATCGAGATAGGCAGCAGAGAATGAATGGAAGGGTTTTAATAACCTATCCATCAACCTCTGAAAGGTTGCCGGGGCTCCGTGGAGACCAAAAGGTAGCACTGTGAATTGATACAGACCAGATTGAGTAGAGAAGGCTGTTTTCTCTTTATCTTCAGAGAAAAGGGGTATCTGCCAGTACCCTTTAGTGAGGTCCAATGTAGACATATACTTAGCTGTTCCTAGCTTCTCTAGAACATCATCCACCCGGGGAATAGGATAAGAGTCAAACCTAGAGATTGCATTGAGTTGGTGGAAGTCAAAACAAAAGCGAACCGTTCCGTCAGGTTTTGGGACCAGGACTACAGGAGAGCACCAGGGACTGACAGAGGGCTCAATTACTCCTAAGTGTATCATCTTTTCTATTTCGTCTTCTATGATATGTTTCCTAGCCTCGGGAATACGATAAGGCCGTAGTCGAATAGTCTGTCCTGGTGGTGTTCTTATTCTATGATAGATCAGGGACGTTGTGCCAGGTATGTCTGAAAAAACCTCTGGGTATTGGGTTAACAGAGCGTATAACTGACCCTTCTCTGATTCGGTTAGTGAAGTGTCGACATAGGGCATATTTGCCTTTTGTTGATCCCCAGAGGGAAACAGCTCTATCTCTACTTCCTTCATGGGAGATACAAGACAACCCACTGCTATTCTCTCGCTAACCTCCTCCTCTGCTTCCCATTTCTTGAGAAGATTCACATGATAAATTTGGTTTTTTTGGGGGTTGACACTTAATTCTATGAGATAGGTGACAGGGGAGATTGCTCTAATAACCCTATATGGCCCCTGCCATCTGGCTAACAATTTTTGATCAGACGTGGGTCGCATGATCAATACTTGGTCATTAGGAAGGAATGTACGCAGTTTACTTCCCCTATCATAATATTGTTTTTGTGACTCTTGGGCCTTTTCCAGATGTTGTCGTACATTCTCCCATAAGTCTTGTTAATGTGATTTAAGCTTCTGGACGTATTCTAACAATGGTCGACCTTCCTCTTCCTCTTCTTCCTCCCAGGTTTCGATGGCCATACAGTATCTAAAAGGGAACGGGGTTGCCTTCCGAATACCAGTTCGAACGGGCTATGACCTGTTGAGGACTGTTCGTGGGTTCGAATGGCATAGAGAACTAAGGGCAGTTTCTGGTCCCAATCCCTCCCTGTGTCGTCAACTACTTTCTTTAATAGTGTTTTAATAGTCCAGTTGTATCGTTCAACGAGTCCATCTGTCTGTGGATGATAAACTGAAGTTTTAATTTGGGTAATGCCGAGTACCTTGCATATCTGCTTCATGAGGTTGGACATGAAGGGCGTACCCTGGTCAGTAAGAATATCTCGGGGAAACCCTGTCCTAGTGAATACCGTCATCATTGCCTGTGCTACCGTTTTAGTCGTCATGCTGGCGAGAGGAATGGCTTTGGGGTACCTGGTTGCATAGTCTACTATAACTAGTATATAAGTGTGTCCCTTAGTTGAGGGAAGTAAGGGTCCAATTAGATCCATTCCCACCCTACTAAACGGGATATCGATGATAGGAAGAGGTAGGAGGGGTGCTTTCCGGGACCGGCCAGGTTCGGTGAGTTGACATCTAGGGCATTGTGAGCAATATTTCCTAATGTGGGCAAAAACCCCTGGCCAGTAAAACCTTCGGAGAGATATTCCTCGGTTTTGTCCCTGCCAAAATGGCCCCCTCCCGGCTGATTGTGGGCTAGGAGGAGTACTTGGTCTCTATATGTCTCTGGGACTACTAATTGGTATTTGCATTCCCCTGCCCTGGTAGTGGTCACCCTATACAGAAGGTTTCGTTGTACTAAAAAATAGGGACCCACCTCGTCAGTTTCTTCAGCTTTTGCTGTTCTCCAAGCATGAGTGAGGGTAGGGTCCTCCCTCTGATGATGGCGGAAACTGATGGGTGCTCTATAATTCTCTGCTATTACTCTTATGGGTTGACTTGGCTCTTTTACCTCTCGAAACTGTGCCTTGCCTTCTCTTTTTTCCAGACGGGAAAGTTTCCTACGATATGGGGGACACTCAATTTCACTATAAGAAAAAGGAGCCTCGGTCCACCATTCGAAGCACTCCTTCTGGGTTTGGGTACCATTTAAGAGTTGCTGAAAGTGCACGTAGTCTGTGCCAACAATATATTCTTCGATTAGTTGATCCATAACTCCCATGGGAAGGAAGTCTCTATACTTTCCCCACTCTAACTCTACTGTGGTAAGGGGGTATTGCGCCATATCGCCATGTATACAGCAAATCGTAACGCTTTGGCTGGTGCTTTCATCCAATGGGTCTATTAGATCTTGTCGGATGACCGATTGACTACATCCCGAGTCTATGAGGGCAGAGAGGAGGTGACCATTGATTCTTAGAGTCTGTTTAAATTTGGTGTCCCCTTTTCCTGTACATAGGACCCGGCGTCGTGTTACTCCTATCTCCATAGGTTCCACCTCCTCTGTTTTCCTGGGACACATGCGAGCTATATGTCCCCATTCTCCGCAGTTAAAACATTGGGGTCCTGGTATTGGATGACCCTCCCCTGGTTTACGTGGAAATGGGTCTTCTACTGGATATCTCTGTGTGGGCCTTACTGGAGGGGTAATGGATTTGGGATTGGGCCGTGGTGCTATTGATCTCACGTCCGTGGATCTGTGGTATGCACAGGCCAAGTCTATAGCCATGTCTGTATCCACATTAGGATGCTGCCTTATCCAATTTTTTGTACCGGTTGGTAAGGAGTCCAAGTATTGTTTGAGGATGATTGTCTTGATAACATCCTCTCGGTTAGTTCCTATAGGTCCCAACCATTTGAGCGCCAAATCCTTAACCCTAAAGTAGAAGGTTCGGGGGTCCTCATTCTGTCCCCATTTGACTTTACGAAACTTTACTCTATAGTACTCGGTATCGTGACCTACCCGTTCCAAAATGCTCTTTTTTATGTCTTTATAGGACGTAGTACCGTCTGGATTGGCCGCCTGATAAGCTGCCTGTATAAGACCGGTGAGTAAAGGAGCAATGTATTGTCCCCATCTTTCTTTGGGCCACTGAGCTGAAGAAGCGACCCGCTCAAAGTTAGTAAAGAATGAATCCGGATCTTCCCCTTCCTGATATCGTTGTAGAACCGAACTGGGGACCTTAGGGTGAACTTTACTAGCAGCTATGGTCTCAGTTAACTTTTCCATTGCCCTCTCATGGACCAGCTGATTGTTCGCCAATATGGTGGCTTGACTCTTTAGGGTGGACTGTAAAGCTTCCCTATCTTCTTTGGCCTCGCGCTGGTGAGCTTCCCAGACCAGCTGTAAGTGGCGTTGGCCTTCCGCCAGCTGTTTGATCATGTCCTCTAGGCTAGGTTGTTCACTCATGGTTTATACCGTTCCTCAGCCGTCGTGGTTAAAATCCCACTTCTGACACCACTGTGACAGGCTGAACGGTATAAACCAGACGGAGATTGGATAATAGGGTAAGTAAGGGTTTATTTATTTAAATTTCTTTCTTTGTCCAGGTGTTTTCAAAATAAAGTTCAGTTTGTGTATGGCGTAACCCGGTTAATTTTCTCTTCTTTAACTCTGTCGTTCTTCTTCCCTTTTCTCCTACGTCAGTGTTTTCTGGGAACTTGGAGTGGCTCCAGGGAGGTACCGGCAAGAAAACAGAAGAACGCCACGGTAAGTATAAAGATGTTTCTGGGGTTTGCTTTTTAAATAGGAAATAGGGAGTGGGTAAGTAGGGAGATAGAAAGAGCGTGCATTCACCCGTGTACTGTCTTAAAAAAAAACACTGTCTGTGCTTCAGGTAAGTAACTCACGGTGCGCCCAGATAGGTTAGGATAGTCAGTCTCTCTTTTCCTTAAAGAGACTGTGCCCTTCCCTTACCCCTTTCCTCTCTCAACCCTCCCCAGTTCCCTTCCCCGGTGGGGTTTTTGTATTTCCTCCCCTTGTCCCTAGGAGGGACCGTACCTTTGTGAGCCACGACCCTCCAGGGTCGTGGCTGGGCTCTTGGGTCCTGATCTCCGGTGTTCCTTCGTTGGTGGCCTCGTTCTCCTCCTCTCTGCGGCTGTTCGTTCCGTGCTCCATTGTCTCCTGCTGCCCTGGGGTGTCTCCGTCCTCTGTCCTCCTCTCGCCGCCCACACACACCTCCTCGACGCGGCCGGCGTCTTTATGACGTCCCGCGGTGCCGACGAGCTCGAGCGTTTCCCTGTTTCCAGGGAAACGAGGCCGTGACGGGGTGAGCGTTCCCATGGTGACATGGGAACGCGGAAATGACGTGTTGGGAGAACCCGACACAGAATCTCCTGCTGCCGGTGCCGTGATCGGGGTTGCCCGATGACAGTAAGGAAACGTGAAAGACCAAGAGCTGGTGTGACGGTAGAGGAAGGAAACAGAGACAATGAGCAAAGTGACCATGATGGAGAACAGCCAGTATTTAGGAGATCAAAGAGAACACAAGGGCCTATTGGAAGATACTCAGTTCCTGAATGTATGTATTCTGCAGAGTGTTTGTCCGATTCGAAGGCACAAGAGATTCAGGATCAGCAAAAAGTGCTTGAAAACCTCACTGAAAAGGGTTACCAAAGTGAAGATTGATTGTTTTTTTTATTCTTGACTGACTCAATACAAGAGAACTGTTCAGACAAACTGAAACATTGCTCACATGTGTGAAACATCTTAGGGCACAGGTTCCAGTAAAAGAGTAGAGTTTTTTTGTATTATAAGCTGATGTAGGATTAGGGATAATTTCTGAAGATATTTAAACTTATTTACTCATCTTTGAACTATCAACGTTCTGCTGATTTGCATAAGTAGAAGGCGGCAAATAGAATTTACTTTTGTTTTTTTGATTTTTGTGTTCATTGAAATAATCTGATTGAAAAGAAACCATGCTCCGAAATTGACCAAACAAATGTGATGTTAATCATGACAATTGTCTTGCTCATTTGCCTGATTAGTCAATTAGTGGGCTTACATTCTCCTGTTGAGCATGCTTCCAATATAGTTAAGCCTAATTCTACTCACCTAGAAGAACAAGGTAGATTTAATGTGAGCATTTTACATAGGGATAGTTCCAAAGGAAAGTATACAAAAAATGTTTTCTTTCACCTTTTTCGTGAATATTCAAAAACCATGCATGCACACGATTGCTCTATTTACACCTCCCGAGTTGCATTTACCCTAGGAGGTGTGATGTATCATCATTTTCATCTCACCTATTCCCTGTCTTGTAGCATCCTTCTTAGGGGCTTGTTTACAAGCCACGTGCACCGTCACTGCATCACTTTTTCCCCATATAAAAAGTGACACACCGGCGGGGCAAGGAGCTTGCAAATAAGCCCCTTTCTATCAGAAAGGTTGTTTTTAGTATTACATTTCTAATTTTGTGCTGCTTTTTGATGAAGTACCTATGTTTAAAAATGTAATCTACATTAGTCACTAGATATATGGACAAGGTGAAAAGCTATTTTAGGTCTCTCACAGAAGTTAATGTTCATTGCTTTCATAAAGAAAGAATTGGCTGTAACTTGACTAGACCTGAGAAGGGTTTTATTGCATAGTTTGACGACAGAAGGGAAGGAATTGAGTTAAAGGCAAGGAGGGAAGGTAAGGGTGCATGGATAAGGGAAGAAGAAAAAACTGAAAGCTGACGAAATACATTCAAAAGGTGAATTACGATTGTCAAAGAGAGGGGAAGCTCTGTTTTATGAGAAGGAAGGAAAGGGTTAGAAATCCCCAGATGGTGGGTTGGACTGAATGTGCACAGAGATTTTAAATTCTGGGTGATAAGGTATCTTCTGAGATGGATCCTGTTTTACTGGAGTTTATTATGTGTACAGGAGGAATGCGTATGTTTAGCTTCCTGCAAATTGGACGGGTAACATTATTTAGCCATAGCGTTTCCTGAGGTTTATCATGTACATTTGATAGATGATAAGGGAGTCATGCTTCTTGGAAGAGTTGCAGAGTAATATTTATGAGGATTTAAGGGGTTTAGTGGAGTCTAAACATAAACAGCAAACGTCAGCAACTGGTATTTGAAATGCAGTCACCAGCGAACTTGTCGATGTCGACTCTTTGCATCATCAGAATGGAGAATTGGTGAAGCCTTGTCACTATTTTACGCTTTGCACCCCATTTACATTAATCTGCATCACACACATACACACATACATGGAGTGTGATTTTCACATTAAAGTTGACCATAGTTCATGTAAATCTCAGTTAAATCACATGATAAAATAAAATGCTCTTGGCCTCTTGCATACTTCTTCCTTTCTCTAATTTCAAGAGCCAAGCCACAACAGTATGCACTAATTAAAAGAAGCATTGTTATTGTTTTGGTTTCTGTATGTATTAAATGAAGAGCTGAATAAAAAAAAACTCTGCACCTGTAGGAAGAGCGCACGGACTGAAATGTATCATTCATGCTAATAAGACATATTTGTTGAAGGTCATGCAACAGAAACTTCCATTGTTTTATGGCAGGGAAGAAGGCTTATCGGAGAATGTTCAATTTTGATTGGTTCTCTTGTGGGAACCCTGGGGAGTTGTTTTCTCCAAAGATCTGTACTTTTACTTGCTGAGCTAGTTAGATTCGGATGCCATTTCTACTTTGCTCAGAGGAGGTGTTTTCTTTGCTATTACCTTAAAGAGAAAGACTGCTTGCTGACACCTCCTGCCTGACGTCTCCCTCAAGATTACCCATTTCCTCTAGTTTAGCACATTAGAGAACTTCTCTGCATGAAAAAAGTGAGCTTGCTTGATTTGCTTTATGACAACTCTAAGAAATGTGTCTTTGTATTTGCTATTTTGAATTAAATTGAAATATATTAACTGATATATTCATTTACTGACTACCGAATTTTGATAACATTAAATTAAGTGAGTTAATCACTTTGCTAATCTGCTAATAAACCTTCATGGTTTGCAAATCTATACTCTATCATCATTGTGCAGCCTAAATGCTTCACCGTACTTCAAGGATTTGCTGAGTCATGCCTCAATCAGGGACTAAAGGTCAGTCCACTCGAGTACAGCTTGTACTTACATTTGCACCAAATATTTGCATTGTACAAATCCTGCTGGAACAAAGCTAAAAGGCAAATTCCACTGGTCACCAGGAGTGATTATGGCAGTGCTGGAGGTGATGTGATGGCTCTCCTTAATCCCTCAAGCGAGAACTGGAATTTTGAGCTATTGTGGAACCTGGCCAAGTTCAGCTCTGTCTCAGCAGGAGCCTGATGCCTTAAAGGCTGGCCACCCTCTTTACATTTAATGAGATTGATAAAATGTAAGGTTATGATTGGACAGCTGTGTCTTTCTCAGGGTGGGTGTTAGCTGTTCGGTGAACCAGCATTGCCCAGTTTAATTGACAAACTTACAACATAAATTTACAGACAAGAGTTGTCTGTCTCCTTTATTATGTTGCATGCATGCTTTGTTAGTTTTGTTTTTGCCCTTACATCCTTCAAGTGCTAGGGGTAGCTCTTCTATGCAAATGGCCAGTCAATTCCTCTTGTTGAAGTTCTGTCCTGGCAGGGAGCACTGTAGTGTATGTGTTTGTGTCACTGTCCACCTTCAAGCAGGTGTGCCGGGCACATGCAGGGTCAGCACACCCTATTACAATCAATGCACTAACTCCCTAGGCAGCCTCAAATTCTTGATTGCCATGGTAACAGCTCATTCAGTGAAATACTGAGTGGCTGCTTAGAAGCTGCTCCATTTCAACAGCACTGGAAAACCCAATAGGTGTTGCCCTTGAAAAGGTGCCAATCTGCTTGCTTTATAAATAAAGAGCCAAGCTGCTGGCTTTATAAATATTGTTTCGCTCCAGCATGCAAATTCATTGCCCGCCATCTTAAAATGTTTTTTTTTTTTTACAAAGTAATCAAAGATAGTCACTCACTCATGCACTTGTGTCGATGAAGGACCAGAGGCCATTTTGGATTTTTTGCAGTTTAACTTGCCATTTCAAGATGGCGCCATTGTAAAGAGCAAATGTTTTGTGTGGGAGTACAAAAATAAAGGAGTTAGTGGCCCAGTAGCACCGTGCCACTGTGAGGCCCACACAAATAAATTTACAGTTAAAAAAATTAATAGTTAAAAAATAAAGCAAGAACAAGAGGCTCCAGGGAGAAACAGATGGATGAGGAGAGGGGTGCAGGAAAAGCAAGAACAATGAAAATGGAGTAGGACTGTGAGGAGGACCGGTAGGGGAGACAGGAGGAACGACATGCACTTCCATGAAGTGCTGAAAGCCAAATGAAAAAGCAAAAAGCAGTTCCCTTAGTGGAATGATACAACTCAACCAATCAGACACATAGTAAGGAACAAGTGCTCCAAGGGTAGGCGAACCTAGAGAGGACAACTCTCAAATAAGTGCCAGGTACTGAAATGGCAGAGAAAGTCAGTTAATCATGAGCCTTGGGCTGACCTAAAGACACCTCTATGTATTATCATAATGTAGAAAATAGGACTTTGACAACACACATCTTAAGCTGTTTGTAGGTAAGACTTGAAAAAGGATGTGAGCACTCTTTTTCTGCTCACTCTGCCCCCTTTTAATTGGAATACAAATCTAGAAGGTTATTAAAAAATCCCAAGTGACAGGCTAGAGTGTAGCTATATGACCAAGAGAAGTGAGGAAAAGGATATGAGTCACCAGGAAGACAAGAAGGATTGGGCCAAGCAGACTCGTAGCAAAAAGGCAAGCAGGAGCAAGACCAGAAAGACGAGCACCAGCAGGATCAAGAGGATCAGAGCCAGGAATACTAAAGGAACAAAACCAGGAAGCTGAAAAAGACCTGGGCTAGGAGGACAAGGGCCAGGGGACAATAGCCAGAAGGCTTAACACTAGAAGGGACAGGATTGGGGACAATAACAAGGAGGGTCAGAACAAGAGAGACCAGAGGGGTCAGGAGGACCATGAGGGCTGGCACCAGGAGTACTGGCATAAGGACATTTAGGGCCAGGAATACCAGCAGGAACAAGAAGAGCAGGAACAGGGCTAGGCATAGGAATCCCAAACAGTGGCCAGGATCAAAAGAACCAAGAATAGAACCAGGGCCTGAAGGAGGACTATGAGCAAGAGGACCAAGATGAAGAAGCTGAGGGCCAAGAGAGCCAGGACCCAGAGGACTGAACCAGGAAGTCCAGGACCAGGGGATGAAATAGGACAAGGAGAACCAGGAAAAGGGAAGTCAGGAAGGTCAGGAAAGTCAGGAAGACAGGAAAGATCAGGGCATGAAAGGCCAGGACCAAGAAGTAAACTCCAGGAGGACAATGAAGTGAAGGTAAGAACCAGGACAAGAAGAGCCATGAACAGGGCTAGGGCCTAATGCACAGCCAAGATCAGAAGTGACAGGACTGAAATAACCATAAGTACCAGGGTGTGAAGGGGTAGAAGGACCATGATCAGGCCAACCAATGGTATATCAATACTACAAGGAGGACCAGGAGGCTAAAGAGTAGTGCAAGGAGTGGGAGGACCAGAAGTAGGTTCATAAGGAGGTGGAAGACATTTTCCTACACACAGCATGGGAGCAGGGAGGACATAATTCTCCGATTGGCCAGTTGATTGATGTGTGGCATCAGATTCAGTAACAAATGTGGTATCAGATAAGTGTTAGGCCTGTCAGCCTTAGGATGGTCTTCCCCCCAATATTTTACCTTCCTCCTACATTTTTTCTGATCTCGTTTTTGCTGGCATTAGGACTATGCGCACTTTACCACTGCAAACCAGTGCTAAAGTGTTTGTGCTCGCACTTCAAAACATAGTAATACTGGCTTATCCCCAATTGGTTTATCTGATTTACTTATAAGTCCCTAGTAAGCAGTGCTACATGTATCCAGGGCCTGTAAAATAAATGCTACTAGTGGGCCTGCAGCACTTATTGTACCACCCACTTACGTAGCCCTTTAAACATCTCTAAGGCCATTGGAGAGCCTGTGTGTGCAGTTTTAAACTTCCATTTCGACCTGCCCAAAGCTTCCTTTTTAATATATACACATCACCATAAGGGTAGGCCCTGGACAGCCCAGAGGGCTGAGTGCAATGTATTTTAAAAAGTAAAACATGTACATTTAATTTTTACATGTTCTGGTGGTGAAAAGCACTTAAATGTGTTTTTCACTATCTGTCCTATGTCCACACAAAGGATTGCAAACCCCCTGTAGATTGGATGGAGCCAGAGCTAGGACAGCAGGGCATCTGTGCACTTCAAAGGCATGCCTCTAGAAGCTTCTCACTCACTTCAAAGGCAAAACTAGGTATAAATACTGGACCTCAAGCTCGCCCACTTCCGTACATTTCTAGACCTGTGGATACTCTGCAGAAAGGACTGGGGTGCAGCCGATGGACTGTCTCTCTGCTGGACTGCACTCTGCTGGACTCCTGATTTGCTATGCTGACCCGCTGCCTGCTGACTGAGTGAGAAGGATCTGCATCCCTGGCACCCAGAACCCAGAGTGACTCCAAAGGCTATTCGGCAGGCTTCCTGATCTGAAACCTCAGGAAATAACAGGCATCCAGCAACCTTGCATCTGCACCTCGAACCTGCCACCTGTGAGTCTACCCTGGCAAAAAATGCCACCCCAATCCTGGACCCTTGGAAGTAGGCTTAATGTGGTTTGCAAGTCTCTGTGGATCCAGCAGAACTAACACATCTCTGCTGCATGGCACAACCCCGAGCAGAACCAACACATATCCAGTGCTACGTTTATTAGACTCTTCACAAAGCGTTGCATTGCTGCCACAAACCACATCCATTTCAGAACTGCCCCTGCGTGACACATCCTTGGCACAGGCACTCACATCTTTCATCAACGGCAGCCTTGACTATTACACGAGACTCCGCATCACAGCCCCTCAGAGCTGATGCATCACCCAGACTACGCAATGCATTGCAGACGCTGAAATTCACATTGCCAGCCCTTGTTGAAGGGATCCTTGATGTCGATGAAAGAGAACCTAACACCGCAGCCTCGCCGCATCTTGGAAGTGACGCAGACGTTCAGCGGCGCAACACTTCTTAGGTGTGGGTCCATGCAATGGTTCGCAAACCAGTATTGAAGG
Source organism: Pleurodeles waltl (assembly GCF_031143425.1). Lineage (NCBI taxonomy): Eukaryota > Metazoa > Chordata > Amphibia > Caudata > Salamandridae > Pleurodeles > Pleurodeles waltl. The sequence continues at coordinate 1,217,368,161 of NC_090440.1, forward strand.
TACTTTTGTTCATTGGGCCTAAATAGATCCTTGTAGCCGGCCAGCGCTCAATCACGGTCAGCCTGAACTTGTTATTTTGTCCTGGTCCGGCGCAACCAGATATCCACAGTTGCTGCTTTATGCCTTCAGGCACTATTTTCTTTCAAAACTTTTAAATTCTTTATCTCTGGTTCTAGTAATTGGATTTTTGTCATTCTGGTTTTGTCTTATTTATTAAAAAATCACTCTAATTTTATAATCCTGTTGTGGTCTAGTTTCACTGTTTTACCTATGCCTCTGAGATAAGCCTCTGAGATAAGCCTGTCTGCTCTGTGTCAAGCTACCTGAGAGTTGAGCGCAGGTTAATTTAAGGTTTGCTTGTGCCTTACATTGACAAGGATTGTGGTTGCTGATTGCCAGGCCTCACACTCCAGTCAACCAGTAACCCACTTTCCTACATTCAGTAACAAGGAAAAGCTTGGGATTTAATTGTGGTAATGTTGGGAGACAGTTGTTTCAGTCAGAACGGCTCTGTTAAGTTATCTTACGTCTTAGGGTGACAAGTATAAATTTTGCCTTTTGAGGGATAGGAAGTAGAACATTTCTTGACATCAAGCGATGGACTTTCAAGAGCAGATCTTCAGTGTGAGGATGTCATTTTGGGATGACTTTTTCAAGTACAACCATAGGTTAACTGCATACTGTTGAATGCAGGTGCCAAACCTCTAATATGTCAGACAAATGTTTGTGATAGAAGTTGAGCCTACTACTTTACTGTAGTAGTGGCGTCAGAACTGAACTGACTCCTGTGGTGCACCACAATCTATGCTGGATGTCTGTTAGGGAAAGGCTAATTTGATCTTCAAATGGAGGGTTTATTTCCTTAGGACTGGTATCTGTGTCAAAGAAAAACTGGTCAGGTTTGGAGGCTATTGACAACTGGAATGTGTTGATTATCAAGGTCATGCCAAACACTAGTGAGCTAACTGACTCTTCTAGAACTTCCAGATTGTGGGTGAGACTTCTAGGGTACTTATGAAGCCGTAGACCAAAAACAAAACTTACATAAATGTCCAAGTCTAGCATGGATTTGCTTGATTGGATCCTTCTGCTGCAACCAGCACACATCCATCAAGACACTGACAGGTACAATAGTTGGCTAGAGAAGGACGGGTTTGGAATGTGTGGATTGTCATTGAGTCCTACAGCAGGCTACAATGTGAACATGTCAGTGTCATGAAGATTTGTTGCCAGTTTTACCACAGGCTACTGATGAGGAGGTAGGAACCTGCTCAAGGCCATGTCATGAAAGTAAATTCTGTGTCCAAAACCTTTACCCAGCTTCAGTTGAACAACCATGCCAAATGCTGCAGAAAGAAACAGCAATGGCAGAATGCAGGAGGTACCCTTGTCAATGAAGTGGCAGATGTAATCAAGTACATTCAAGGTAGCTGTTTCTATGCTGAATCCTGATCAAAAACAAACTGGTATGTATGGAGCTGGATGTCATTGATAAACTTGATCAATTGTATTGGTGCAGATCATTTACTGGCCCTGCATAGGTCTGTGATTGGTCTGTAGCTGGAAAGGTTACTTGGGTCTACATTACCTTTTTTTGGAGAATGAGTGTTGTCTGTTTTATTGAGTTGGGGAAGGAGTTCTGTGACATAAGTGTATTGATTAACAGATGTAATTTCACAATGAGGTAGAAATTGCATTTGATTATCCAAGATATGTTGATGTCTTTTAAGGACCAACCACAAACAAACTAATGTCAATCTTATTCCAAGAAGAAGAATTACTTGCACAGCCAGGTTTTCATGTCTCAATCTTAAAATACAATAATACATTTTTAGCTTATTTTTCAGTCACAAATAACAGTATGGCTGACCATTTCTCACAGCTGCAAAGTCAGTCACAGGATTGTTTTGCAGAAATTATAGATGAAAGTGATGTTATTGTCTTTGTTCATGACGTGGTAAGCCAGTGTTTTATGGGGATGTCCGAGAAAGATTGGCACAGAAATTATTCAACATATATTCTGATAAAGGACTAAGGGCCTTATTACCATGGTGGTCGGTCTGACCACTGTATCGCCAATACGGCGGTAGCGAGGCCGCCATCAAGCTGCCAGCCTTCCCACTGCTGTATTATGAAGTTTCCCCCGGGCTGGCCGATTGAAGCAGTGGAACGGTATTGGCTTCAGCTCTCAGAAAGACCTATGGCCAATTATGCCACACACCGCACACTCGGATTGGCACTTTCTGCCAAGGCAGAGAGTGTGAATTCCGAGTGCAGTGACGGGGGCCTTCAGTGCCAACAAGATGGTTGTGGGCAGTGCAGGGGACCCCCGTGGCCCCAACTCTGCCTTTCTGCCAGCCTGTTCATGGCAGTGACACCGCCATGAAAATTGGAAGAAAGGAGAGTCGTGATCAGCATGGCGGGGCCGCCATGGGCACCGTTGTGCTTGACCACAGCTTTCTGTACCGCCAACACCATCTATGATCCTGGTGGTGTCGGCCGTGTTGTGTTGGTCCGACTACCAGCATCCTAATCTGGCGGTCAGAGCATCAAAGATGCGGCATTCGGACTGCCACAGTGGGTAGAGCAGTCCTATGGACCGCCATGCTTGTGATCAGGCCCTATGGGTCCTTTTATCATGTTTCAGGTGAACATAATGTAGTGAGGGACTCTCCTTATGAGGAATGATAAATGTATACCTCTAAAAGGCATTCATTAGTCCATACTTCGTAGCAGATAACAGGACTTCATAGTTATGTCCTTGATTAGCGCCTTCCTTATTGGAATGTAGATAATTGGATCAGAAATTGTGAAGTGCATATTTTCATTGAAATAAGTCTCAAATGTGTCACCCTGATAACATGTACCATTTAATGGCGACATCATGTTTGGAAAAAAACTTGTCTTTGAGACCTTGCCCTCACACATTATTCCTTAGTTCCGGTGGACCACTAATACAAATGACCCAATGTTCAGCTTGTAATTAGGGTAACCAATAGCAAAATTATTGATTTCCTGTTTGTCCAAGTATTTGCCTTCTAAATGAAGATATCATGTGGACCATAATGTTAAAGCTACCATAATTCAAGTGGGGAATTAGGAGAATCTACAAGGTGCTGGATTGCTAAATTGATACAACTCTAAATTCAATAAACCCATCACTGTAAATCAGGGCAGTGCTGTCACAGAAGGTGTCAAATATTGGAATACAAGAAGGGTGAAGTTCTCTAACTACATTAAGACCTGGGACCATTTTGGTCACAGATCTAAAGACGTTAATCCTGACTATCATGGAATGATTTTTAAACATCCTTATTCTGTTGAACACAGAGGACCTGATTACATGTCAGGTTGAAAGAAATTAAAGCATTCTTTTAGGAGTTACTTTCACTGTGTTGATTGCATCTGGTTATGTTTTTTCTGCACTTGGTTTTATAGGATATGCAAGAAGTTGACCTGATTTTTCTGGTTTGTAAAACCATGTGTCAAAATCACATTTAACTTTGGCTATTTCCCTTTCTATAAATAGGGACCAGCTTGGTGCCCTTCCTTAAATTATGGATTGGGGATCCCCTTGACAATGCCATAATATATATTGCTGAGTTGTCTCTGGTTCTGTCATCTATAAAGACATCCCCTGGTGTCCCATCAGGACCAGGTGCATTTCCATGGGCAATATTGCTAATGCAACTTTTGTGTCACTCAAGTCCAATATTAAGGGCAGCCATTTCTCTCTGGAAACATCCTACAGAGCTGGTTCATAGTAAATGGGAATGCCTTGGGCATCAGAATAAATGGCAGTAAAGTTGTTAAAACATGTATGTGGCTGATTATTATTTGCAGGCTTCACTACATCCATTCTAGCTCCGTTTGCTGCAATACCCAAGAATTTACAGGAATCTACACATGCCTCTAGTAACTCATTCCACTTGCTGCCATCCCATTCCTGTTTTGCTTTAGTTTGCAATTGTTTATCTGGCAACCAGTATCCCTCTAGCATCTATGACCTAACTGCAATTGATAGCCAGCCTGTACTCCTTATTGAACCAGTTATTGACACTTTAAGTATGTCTCTCTGGACAAACATAATTGGTTTTAAAATATGAGGTTATCTTATCAAAAAAGCAGAATGAATGACTGTATATGAATTTAGATGAATATTGTTGGCCAGTTTGCCACAGCTAATTAGACTGGCATCCAGTTAGTCTTGCTAGAGAGACCTCATTGATTCTTGCTGCTAGACTAACTTCTCCCACTTCAGTGAATGCTTGTTATTTACTAGCCCAATTACCTTTGTAACCCTAAGCGAGTATGGGTCAGTTGAATGTCTTTCACAAATAGAGATCACACTTAAGGAGAGAGGGTTGAGCTCACTGCCTTGCCCCCTCCATGACTGCCATGTCTATTGCTTTTCCCCCGAGCCAGAGGTCAACCAAAACGAAGTCTATCCATCTCTCAGAGTGGGATTATTATAAGTAAAAACCCCTCTGCTATTGGATGTCGTTCTTCCATTAAATGGTCAGAGGCCATATTCCAGTGTAAGAGCAGTCAATTGTAGTGCCACTTGAGTCCATTTTTAATGGGGGCTAGTTCTAGCTGTGGGATACCCCATCTCTCATGTTCCTTTATATAAACTGACACCATCACTACTCAGTTGCTCAAATGTAGTGTTGAAATCTCCTGCCACTATTGAGTATGCTTATTGTAGTTTGGACCCCAATGTTTCTCAAGTATTTGTAGCATTTCAGACTGCCCCTCAGCCTCCAAATATACACATTGTATTTTGCAAAATGTTGGCCATCTCTTTATTCAGTAGTATTCCAAAATGTCAGGTGACTCAGCTTTCAGAGTTTTTATTGCACAGTTCAATGCAACTCCTACCCAGATTAATAAACCTCCAAAAAGCCAGTCACAGATTTTAGCTTCAGCCATAGTTGACATACCCAGTTCTACAGATAGGCTCAATGGACCATGTTTCTTGCAGTATGCAAATATCAAATTTGTCAATAAAAACATTCCAGTCTGGGAGCTCAGATTTGGACTTCAGTCGAGCTACATTTCAGGGTAATATTTTTAACATATCACTCCTCGCACCAGCTAATGAAAAAAAGAGTGCTGGCTCAATGGATTCAAAATTAGACGAACATTATCCATATTTCCATCAGGACGCATCATGTTGATCAGAGAAAGAGTATTCTGCCCCCTAGAACTCATTATGAAGCTTGTGTTATCCATATTACCATCAACTGACACTGTCATAATCAGAGAAGAGGTTTCACTAATAGGGATCCCACATTTGACAAAAGTAGCCAATGCTATAGTAGACGCCTGAGAAGGGTTTTGAGGGTAGGAGGGATGAAAGTAGTACTAGTAAATGGAAGTTATTTAGGTGGTCATTACAACCCTGGTGGTCGGTGTTAAAGTGGCGGTAAGACCGCCAACAGGCTGGCGGTAAAAATTTTGCAATTACGACCGTGGCGGAAACCGCCAACAAAGACAGCCAATTTAACACTCTGACCGCCACGGCGGTACAAACAAACAGCGCGGCGGTCACCGCCAACAGACAGGCGGAGGACAAAGTGCTGCCCACAGTATCACAACAGGCAAATCTGCCACCTTTTCCGGGGCGGATTCACTGCGGATGAAAAGACGGCGGAAACAGGTATCGAAGGGAAAATGCTCACCTCTACACACCCCACGAGGAACGAAGACACCATGGACGCGATTGTCTTCCTGCTCCTCTACCAGGAGCACGAACGCCGGCGGCGAAGTCCACGGTGAGTACTGCACCTACGACACAGGGGAGGGGGGAGGGAAAAAATAGGGACACACACACGCAACACCCCCACCCCAACCCTCACCCACAACAAGACACACACTAATACAGCATGATACATCACAGTTACACCCCCCAACCCTCCTGGAAGAATGCAAAGACAATAGAAAATGAGTGTAACCATTGTAATATATTAAAATCAAGTAGGCAAAAATATATATATACACCATGTACAAAATATATACCAAGCATAGTAGTCCAGGTAGTGCTCCAATTAAGTCCATGGAACACTGGGTCCACACGGTATGGGCGAGGCCCACACAAGATCCCCGACCATGACGGAGAGAACACTGCAGGGGCATCAGAGAGCAACAAAACAGGCACTTCAGGGGGAGGGAAAGGGGGGCACCTCAGCCGGTTGAGTGCACAGCGCCAAATCCACGAGAGGGACACATGCCCACTGTTTAATCCTGGGGAGCGCAAAGCCACAGTCTCTCAAGTCTATACAGTGGGTGGGTTGCCCACTGTGCAATCCTGGGGAGTGCAAAGCCACAGTCTCTCAAGCCTATACAGTGGGTGGGTTGCCCACTGTTCCATCCTGGGGAGTGCAAAGCCACAGTCTCTCAAGTGTCTACAGTGGGTGGTTTGGCCACTGCTTTATCCTGGGGAGTGCAAAGCCACAGTCTCTCAAGTCTCTACAGTGGGTGGGTTGCCCACTGTGCAATCCTGGGGAGTGCAAAGCCACAGTCTCTCAAGTCTATACAGTGGGTGGTTTGCCTACTGTGCAATCCTGGGGAGTGCAAAGCCACAGTCTCTCATGTCTATACAGTGGGTGGGTTGCCCACTGTGCAATCCTAGGGAGTGCAAAGCCACAGTCTCTCAAGTGGATGACAGTCTCCACTGGTTCTGGAGGGGGCTTGGTGCCCAGAGTGCTTCATCCTGCTAAGGACAGAGGTAGTGGATGACAGTCTCCACTGGTTCTGGAGGGGGCATGGTGCCCAGAGTGCTTCATCCTGCTCCGGGTATGCCACTGCCAGGATCCTGAACATCAGGGGGGTCATGGTGCGACGGGCACCCCTCCCATGTTGGGAGGCCATCCCCAGCTGAGCCTCCGCCGTCTTCTTGCTCCAGCGGCCAATGTCCTCCCATCTTTTCAGGCAGTGGGTGCTCCATCTGTGGTAGACACCCAGTGTCCGGACGTCCTTGGCGATGGCACGCCAAATATATTTATTTCTGGTGGGCGCTGACCTACATGATTTGTACAGGGGGAAGAGAAAGTTATTACCAACTGCACCGTCAAAGTGATTGGCCCCCATCCCTACCCTTGCCATGTGGCACATGCACTCACCGTCGTTTCATGCACGCCACACTCTCCCCCCTTCCTTCTTACATCCACCCCTCTCCACACAGGCATAGCCCATACAGCATGCTCCCAGTGTACTTACCTGTTTGTCTGGAGGACCATAGAGTAGCGTGTACTGGGGAGGACCCCATCCACGAGTTTCTCCAACTCCTCCGATGTGAAGGCAGGGGCCCTTTCCCCAGACACTCGAGCCATTGTCTCTTCCAGACCGAGGTCACAGCAGCACTTGCAGTGTACGTCCTCTCCCGTCAAAGATCAGGTATCGAGTGATTGAACAGATAGAAAATGGCAGTCACGTCCGCGGCGGTGCGTACCGTCACCGCCGGCGTACATTGTCATTGGCTCCTGGGACCCATAGGGTCCAATGTTAACCAATGCAGCATTGCGCCGCGGTCTTTGACCGCCTACCACGACGGTGTACAATGCCAGCACAGTTACCTCACATCCCACTGTCCCACTTTACAGGTAAGGCAGCCGCCATTTTAGTGGCCCACATGGCTTCATTTTCAACTGCGTCACACATACCTAGGCCTAGACTCAACACACATACAGGCCACTTTTTAGATTATGAATGGTGTTCTGTGTAATCTGTGTGTACGTACCTCTGAGTTGTTTGACTCTGTGCTCGCTGTTGTCCTTCATCGGCACCGTCCGCTGGGACATGTGAGGAGATGGCGGCATCCTCCGGTGTACCGACCGTTGGTGGACTTGTCGACAATGGAGGAAAGACATGTGATAATCACATACAGGCTTGACCGTGCCACAATCCAGGAACTGTGTACCCAGTTGGAGCCAGACCTGATGTCAGCTATCAGCCATCCCACAGGAATCCCCCCTCAAGTGCAGGTGCTGTCAGTGATCCATTTCCTTGCAAGTGGGTCATTTCAAACAACAGTGGCCATAGCATCAAGGATGTCCCAGCGTATGTTTTCCAACGTGTTGTCCAGAGTGTTGTCTGCCCTGCTGAAACACATGCAGCGCTACATCGTTTTCCCTCAGGTGGAGGATTTGCCTACAGTGAAAGGTGATTTCTATGCCCTAAGACATTTCCCCAACATCATAGGTGCCATTGATGGGACACATGTGGCTTTGGTACCTCCCCACAGGAGTGAACAGGTGTACAGAAACCGGAAGAGTTATCATTCCATGAATGTTCAGATGGTATGTTTGGCAGACCAGTAAATCTCCTATGTGAATGCCATGTTCACTGGCTTAGTGCATGACGCCTACATCCTGCAGAGTAGCAGCATCCCTTATGTGATGGGTCAACTCCAGAGGCACCGTGTGTAGCTATTAGGTGAGCACCTGGAAGCTAATCAGTAGGAATCGTTGTCTGGGTCTGGGGATATCCCTCCAGGTTAGTGTGTGTCTAACAGTTGTCCCTCGCCATTTGCAGGTGACTCTGGTTACCCCAACCTGTCATGGCTACTTACCCCAGTGAGGAATCCCAGGACAAGGGCAGAGGAACGCTACAATGAGGCCCATGGGCGAACTGGGAGGGTGATCAAGCGGACCTTCGGCCTCCTGAAGGCCAGGTTCAGGTGCCTCCATATGACAGGTGGATCCCTATTCTACTAACCAAAGAAGGTGTGCCAGATCATCGTGGCCTGCTGTAAGCTTCACAACTTGGCTTTGCGATGACAGGTGCCTTTTCTGCAGGAGGATGGTCCAGATGTTGGTGTTATTGCAGCTGTGGAGCCTGTGGACAGTGAAGACGAGGAAGCAGAGGAAGAAGACATGGACAACAGGGACTCAGTGAGCCAGCAATATTTCCAGTGAAACACAGGTTAGAATACAAACCTGCCTAATACATGTACTTAAACACTACTGCCTCTCGACTGTCTGGCGTTTTCACCCAGTGTATGGTCACTGAGTTGTCACTTTCCCTTACGATTTCACAGATCTGGGTCCCACAGTGTGACATCTGGTTTGATTCCTCATGGACTAGAGCTGTGTGACATAGGTATGTTGACATTACAAATGAAAGAGCTTTTTGCCACAGATATTGCTAATACAGTATTCCGAAATCACAGACTGACTCCAGATTGTTTTGTGCTTTAAGGGTGTTTATTTAAGTGCTCGATATTGGAGGGGGTTGTAAAATGGTGAGGGGTGATGGTGGAGGAATGTCCATGGCAGAGTCCAGTCTATTAGTCTCACAGGTGCATTGCCCAAATGGGCATAGGAAGTGGAGCTGGGGCAGTTTAAGGATGGACAGGGTGACAAAGTGGGACAGTAGGATGACAATCAGGGTGGTCTCATTTCTTGGCGGGGGTCTTGGCATCGTTCTCTGTCTTGTTCCTGGATCTCAGGGACCGTTTGCGAGGTGGTTCTCCCTCTGCAGGTGGTGGGGTGCTGGTGTGATGGTTCTGTGGCGGTGCCTCCTGTCCACTAGTGCCGGCAGAGGTGGTGGGCAGTTCATCATCTAGGCTAGTGTCAGGGGCCCCTTGTAGTGACACAGTGTCCCTCCTGGTGTTGAGTACTTCCTTCACCACCCCTACGATGGTGCCCAGGGTGGAATTGATGGTTCTGAGTTCCTCCCTGAAGCCCATGTACTGTTCCTCCTGCAGGCGCTGGGTCTCCTGAAACTTGGCCAGTATCGTTGCCATCATCTCCTGGGAGTGGTGGTAGGCTCCCATGATGGAGGAGAGGGCCTTCTGGAGAGTGGGTTCCCTGGGCCTGTCTGCCCCCTGTCGCAGAGCAGCCCTCCCAGTTCCGCTGTGGTCCTGGGCCTCCGTCCCCTGGACTGTGTGCCCACTACCACTGCCCCCAGGTCCCTGTTGTTATTGGGGTGGTGGGTTAGCCTGGGTTCCCTGTAGTGGTGGACACACTGCTGATTGACGTGTCCTGGGGACGGAGGTATGGGCCCGCTGGGTGAGTGCTGTGCTGGTGTTTCTAGAGGGTGGAAGCTCTGTGGTGGCCTGTGACTGGGTGTGGGGAAACGACTGTCCCGAGGTCCCCGATGGGCCGGGCTGGCCATCTAGATCCAGTTTGACAGAGGTGCTGTCATCACTGTGGGCCTCTTCTGTTGGTGGTGTGGACATGTGTGGACCCTCCTGTCCGGTGACTTTGGATAGGGGTCCTGCAGGGGTATAAAAGGATGCTTATTACATCTGTGTGTGGCATGGTGTGCAAAGGGTGGGTGAACGTGTACCCCAGTGCTTGCATTCCTGTGTGGGACCTTGTGTGATGGTGGTTTAGGGGGGTGTATTGGTATGTGCAGTGGGCATGCTTTAGTGATGGGTGTCCATGCTTTGTTGTTGCATGCAGGGCTTGGTGTCAGGATGTGTGGTTTGTGATGTTGGGACATTTGTGAGGAGTTAGAGTGATGGGGTGAGGGTGGGGGTATGTGCTGGCATGCAGGTAGGGTGGGGGATGTAATAGTTAAGATTTGACTTCCCAGAGTCCATTCCTCCACCTACTCCTGCGAGGCCCTCAGGATGCAGAATCATCAAGACCTGCTCCTCCCATGGTGTTAGTTGTGGGGGAGGAGTTGTGGGTCCGCCGCCAGTCTGCTGAACCGCCAGGTGGTATCTTGAGACCACGGAACGCACCTTCCCCCGTAGGTCGTTCCACCTCTTCCTGATGTCCTCCCGATTTCTTGGGTGCTGTCCCACTGCGTTGACCCTGTCCACTATTCTTCGCCATAGCTCCATCTTCCTTGCAATTGAGGTGTGCTGCACCTGTGATCCGAATAGCTGTGGCTCTACCTGGACGATTCCCTCCACCATGACCCTGAGCTCCTCCTCCGAGAACCTGGGGTGTCGTTGCCGTGCCATGGGGTGGTGTAGGTGATGTGTGGGGTGGTGTGTGGGGTGATAAGTGTGCTGATATGTAGTGGTGTGTAGTATGAGGTGCGTGGAAGTTCTGTGGGTGATGGTGTTGTGTGCCTGTGGATGCTTGTATTGTTGATGATGGTGTCTCTCTCTGGCCTTCGTTTGTGATTTGTTGTCGTAAGGGTTTGTGGGTGATGTGGGTGTGTGTTTTATATAGTATTGTGTGTGTGGAAGTGGTGTGTGTATGTGTATCAGGTGTGTGTATGTCGAATTGTCCAATGTGGCTGTGTTTTGTAAATGTGTGTGTATTTTGAGTGCGGAGGTGTGTACCACCAATGGAATACCGCGGTTGAAAGACCGCCACGTGGATTAGTGTGTCGTGATAGTGTGGGCGTATTTCTGTTGGCGTGACGGTGGATGTTTTGTTATCACCAGTTTATCACTGACCTTTGGTGTGGGGGACTTGTGTGGGTGTCTGAATTTTGGCGGATTCCGTGCTGTGGGTCATAATAGCTGTGGTGGTTTTCCGCCGACCGCGGCGGTGTGTTGGCGGTCTTCTGCATGGCGGTACGCGGCTTTTACAGCCAAGGTTGTAATGAGGGCCTTAGTTGTATTGTGGTTTTGGGAAGTCTTATCAGTAGCGTTTGTATTTTTGTTTACTCGTGTTTTTTGTTAGGCTTAGGTAGAGGTTTTTAGTAATGTATCATCATTTTATGTAACATTATGTTATGTGCTTTGGCTAGATTAATTGTGATGTTTATGTTAAGTTTGAAGATAATGCTTTTTGTGAGTGGGTATTGTATCTTATTTTACTGGTTTACGGTTCCAAAGGTATTGTATGGGCATTTTGTGTTTTTTTTAAAGGAAACCATTTTTGTTTCTAGTAAACCATTATGTTTAATCTTGATTCCTTGGTTTCCATGGGTGTTTCTTTTGTAACAATATTTTGGTTTTTTTTGGTTCATGAATAGATTTCTATTGGACCTGTATTATTTTTGCTTGCATTTGTTTGGGCTTTTCTGAAATTGTTCTTCCTTTTTTGGTGGATTATATTTTGACTTCAATTATATCAAGGAAGAACTGCGGCTATAGAACAGTAAGTTATATTTAACCTATTTTGTTGTGGTTGGTACCTGTTACATTACATATTAAGTGTTGTAGTTAATTGTTTCTATATGATTTTACTTGTAATTTTGAACTATGTAGTTGGTGGCTCTTGCGTTTTTAACAAATTAATATACATATTAACTTTATTCATCAGTCTTCTTTACAATTTAATTTGGATATAATTTAACTGATTTATAAAAATTATTTGTTTAATATTTAGTTATAAAATATTTTAGTTATCCTCCTTTGGATTCTTCCTTTTGTTTATCGGTTGCTGTGTAGGAAATTTGTTTTTAGGGTGAGCATAGCAGCACGCGTGCTGTCTTAGACATTCCACTATGGTATTTGGAATTTGGGTTGGCATCTGTGTCCAGAGCGGAGCAATCAGCCAACACAAGTGCCTTCAAAATAATCCATTAAGAGACTTGGGGTCTCATTTAGTAGGAAATAGTGCAGCGTGGTGTCGCAAGCAATATTGTTGTGCCGAGCTGTGTCATTTCCAAAACGCAGGGATGGGCCGTATTTACAAGAATACAGTAAATCCCTGTTTTTTCCCCTGCACCAGCACTAAATCAGCTGCCTAGCATCAATGCAACCACCCTTGGGCCATGCCGCAAGGATGCCTGCTTTGCGGGGTGATTGTTTTTGCGCAGGAAGGGACACGTTCCTGCTCATAAACAATCAATAATGGCAATTTGCTCCTTCTATTGCAATATTTTGGTTATTTGTGTTTTTATTAGTTAAGTATAGAATGCAATATTTTTGTTAATTCTGTTTAGTTTTCAATATTTTTGATAACCAGTATTGTTAGCATCAATATTAGGTAATTTATCCTGTCACTGGATGGCAGTGCTTGTCCTACAACTCATCTAAAGTCACAGAAAACAGCTATAAGCATTAGCAGTGGACTATAGTAACAAACTATCCCCCCAAATAGTATGCCTCGCTCTCAAGGACAAATTTACAACTTTGTAACCCCTGCATTGTTTTACTCTTCTTCACCATAAACCCTTCTTATGGTAGTGTCTCATAGCAGATTTGCTGTCAGATAGCAGCCAAGTACTGGTAAAACTGCTTGCCAAGATTTTTTAAACAATCAATGGCATCCCCCATTATATCCTCTTATGGTACACACCTACCAAATCTCTAACATCGTCCCAAACCTACTTGCAATTCCCAACCTGTAGTAAATCTGTCTTTCTCTCATTCTACCTGTGTAGCCCCCTAAACTTGAGCTGACTCTCTTTCTCGGCTTTCAAAGAAACCAGTCATAAAACAGAAATATTGTAAACATAGACTAAGGGACTCATTACGTCTTTAGTAGTCCCACCATAGGACCACCAAAGCCTTAGAGGTGTGCGCCACCATCATACTGGTGGCATCCCCCCTACCCTATTACAATGTTCCCACCGGGCTGACTGGCGGGCACATTGTAATAGAGCATTCCTGCCAAAAGTGCTACGGAATGGGACTCCTATACTGTAGCACAGAGGGGGCTAACCAGCACCCTCACGAAGCACACTGTCTGCAAAGTTGTGGCAGTGGTCTCCTGCCAGTTTCACCGCCGGGACTAGAATCTGGTGGTCAGAACGCCAGGAGTGCAGTGGTCCGACCGCCACCACAGGTTTGGCAGTCCTCGGACCGCCAAACTTGTGATATGGCCCTAAATGACATGTCTTCTTCGCCCACTACACAAAACTGTGTAAATATACATTTTTTCAAGTTTATGTAAGAGACAGCACAATAAACTTATACAATCTATCAACCCTCCCTAGGTGTCTATTATTCACCCGCTAACCCATTTCAGTCTTATTGGGTTTTGCTTAATGTAAGAGGCTGACCTGGTTTGTAGTGGGTACCTTGGGTACTTACACCTTATAACAGGTCCAGTTATCTCTTAACAGTGAAATGTACTAGTGTTCTAGCAGCTTAGGCTTATAGAGGTAGCTGTAGCGGAGCAGCTTAGGCTGAACTAGGAGTCATGCAAAGCTCCTGCGTAACCACTTATAGTCACACATTACTTATACACAAGCAAGAAGAATACTCTGGAGGTAAGTATTAAACACAATATATACACCAGACACCAAAATAGGGTAAGTAATTAGACATAGGATAGTGCAAAAAATAGGAAATACTATTGAATGCAATAGGAGAAAATAGGTCTAGGGGCAACATAAACCATATACTAAGAAAGTGGAATGCAAATCACAAATTCCCCCCAGACAATTGTAGTGTGTGCAGAATCACTGAGAGAGTAAGACTACAGTAAAGGTAAGTAAATTACCCCATCCCGAACCCAGAAAAGCAGGAGTAAAGTACTGCAGGTTTCCTTAGGACACACTACACCTCGTGATTAGAGTTATTGCAAGAACCAACCAAGTCTGCAAACAACAAACAATGGATTCCTGGACCTGAAGACCTGCAAAAGAAGGAGACCAAGTCCAGAAGTCGAAAGGAGCCCCTGCCAATCCAGAAGAGGGTGCAAAAGAAGAGTCCCCAGTTGGACGAAGACTACAGAAATGCACCCTAGGAAGATACCAGTGGGTTCCTGCATGATGCAAAGGATGTCTCACGTCATGAAGTTGGATGCAGGTGAGTTTTGGCACTTGAGTCCTCCAACAAGCCTTGGTTCTGTAAAAGTCGCATTTTGCGTTAAGTAGATGCTATCTGGACCCAGGAGGGACCTGGGGGCCTCAGCTCTGTGTAAGGAGGAAGAGGGGTCTCTCAGCACTTCAGAGAGCACACAGAGCACCAGATAACACCCATGGGAGTCCCAGGACACGGGGACAAAGGATAGAGTGCTGGGGACCTGGGCCAGGCTGTGCATGAAGGGATTTTGCAAATAGTGCACAGAGGCCTCATGAGGTGAAGAAGACGCTGTGCACAGGGGTACTGTCGTTATGGGGGAAGGCAAGGTCTTACCTCCTCCAAATGGAGACAGCAGGACCTCAGGACAGTCTGTGTCGATAAGGTCCACCCTCTGTGTTCCAAGGAGCAAGCTCGTCACCAGGAGAGGAGTCCAAAAGAACCGGCCGTCGACTTAGAAGGTGCCTGCGTGAGCAGGGGAGCGACTCCGTCACACCACAGCAGATTTCTTCGGTCCTTCTGATGCAGGGTGAAGACAGGGAGTCCTCGGGGCGTGGACACCGTGGAAACTGTGTGCAGTTGCTGGCTAGAGCTGAAGTTGCAGAGGAAAAGTATGCCTTGTGGATACTTTGTTGCTGTTACAGCGGTTCCTGGAGCAGTCTGCGGTTGATCCGAGGTCAGAGGATGAAGTAGTCGTTGCAGAGGATTCCTGCTGGAAACTTGCAAGTAGAATCTGAAGAGAACCCACAGGAGAGACCCTAAATGGCCCTGAGAGGGGGACTGGCTGCCTTATCAGGTATGGACCTATCAGGAGGGGTCGCTGACATCACCTGCTGGCACTGGCTACTCAGAGTCCTCCAGAGTGCCCCCACACCTTGCAAAGCAAGATGGCTGAAGTCTGGGACACACTGGAGGAGCTTTGGGCACCACGCCCAGGGTGGGGATGGACAGGGGAGTTTGTCCAGTTTCGTGCCAAAGCAGGGACAAGGGGTCCCTGAACCGGTGTAGACTGGCTTATGCAAGGAGGGTACCATCTGTGACCCACAAAGCATTTCCAGAGGCTGGGAGAGGTTACCCCTCCCCAGCCTGTAACACCTATTTCCAAAGGGAGAGGGTGTACCACCCTGCTCCCAAAGGAAATGCTTTGGTCTGCCTTCCTGGGCCTTAGCTGCTCAGACCCCAGGAGGGCAGAACCCCGTCTGTGAGGTGGCAGCAGTAGTAGCTGCAGTGCAAGCCTCAGAGAGCTGGTTTGGCAGTACTGGGGGTCCATAGGGGAGCCCCCAGTATGCAGGGCGCAAGGAATTGTCTCCCCAATACCAGATTTGGAATGGAGGGACAATTCCATGATCTTAGACAGCTTACATGGCCATCTTCGGAGTTACCATTGTGAAGCTGCATATAGGTATTGACCTATATGTAGTGCACGTGTGTAATGGCGTCCCGCACTCACAAAGTCCGGGGAAATGGACCTGAACTCTGTGGGGGCACCTTTGCTAGTGAAAGGGTACCCTCACACTTAGTAACTTTGCACCTAACCTTCAGCAAGTGAAGGTTAGACATATAGGTGACTTATAAGTTACTTAAGTGCAGTGAAAATAGCTGTGAAATAGTGTGTGTATTATATCACGCTGGCTGCAGTGGCAGTTCTGTGAAAGAGTTTGTCTGAGCTTCTTATGGGTGGCAAAAGAAATGCTATAGCTCATAAGGATCTCCCCGAACCTCAATTCCCTGGGTATCTGTACACTAGGGACTTATAAGGGGGGGGGTCCAGTGTGCCAATTAAAATTGGTAAATGAAGTCACTAGCCTATAGTGACAAATTTAAAAGCAGAGAGAGCATAAGCACTGAGGTTCTGATTAGCAGAGCCTCAGTGACACAGTTAAGTACTATATAGGCACACACATTAGCCCATAACTATAAGCACTGGGGTCCTTACCAGCAGGAACCCAGTGAGACAGGCAAAAACATACTGACATACAGGTAAAAATGGGGTTAACATGCCAAGAAAGATGGTACTTTCCTACATTTACTGTAACTGAAATTGTACTATTGCGTGCCCAAATTATTCTCTTGTATGGATTTACGCTCAAAATTATATTGTAGTTCACTGAATATTTGTATCTCACAAAATCTCTCTTGCCTGTTGTTTACTTCCTAAATTATAACTTTTAGCACGCTGATAACCCAAGAAAACCTTTAAGGCATCAAAACTCATTCTTCCCACTTCATTGCCACACTTTCCTTTCATTAACCATCCCATTTCCTCACTCTTACATTTAACCCTGATTCCCTCTTAATGTGTTATACCACACTACATGATGTTTGTCTACAATTTCTATAAGTTGCTTAGAAATGTGCAAGGATAAAACAACCATTCAAAAAGCAGACACGTAACCACTATGTTACATTAAATGAGTTCTGGAACAAATGGGTTTTCACCACCTGAATCACGTTATCACAAAACATTTTAGGTTTAAGACATGGGCAAAGTGAACAATTGCCCATGATCCCCATCTGCCAAGGGTTCAACTATTAAAGGGATTCAGACACTCCATTAGAGTAGTAGTCCGTTTGAAAAACAGACTCTCTTTAATTTAACATTTGTGAATGGATGCTTCATATACGATACATGCACTCTCAGGCAGTTGATAACTGTTTAATAAAAATCTTTCTGCCTCGTGTCTCTCTCCTTATTTCACCTCACTCTATTTCTACTTTGCATCTTTCTTTCTCCCTCTTGCTATCTCCTTATCTCTGCATACATATCATCTCTCCCTATTTCTATTTGAAGTCCCTCTGTACCTTGTGCCTCACCTAAACCTAACTTACCTCTCTCACTACACCTCTACCAACTCCACCTTGCTGTCACAGTCTAACATTTCTCTCTCCAACTCTCTGTGTCCACCTCCACATCTCTACCACTCGCCCCACCACAAATCTTTCTGTAGCTCATCCCTCTCTCTGCTTCTCACTGCTTGAACAGACCTCTGCATCCCTCCTCTATCTATTCACTTCTCTATATACCTTGCATCTGTATATCTCTAAGTCCTTTCTCCAGCTCACCACTGTCTCCTTTCCTTCTCTAATTTCTCTGTCTAACACACACCTCCTTCACCTCATCTCTCTCTTCCATCTCTCTTTCACTACCTAACCTCAATATATCTCACCATTTTATCTACCCCACCTCACCACTTCCACTCTCTCTCTCTCACTGTACTTACTATTTGTACCTTATCTATCTCACTACCTATTCCTTTAAATACAACTGTTTCTATACCATTACTGCCTCTCTATATTTTTTCTCATATCACTCTGCTTCTCTATTTCAAATCACTCTTTCTACCTCATCACACTCTCTCCATTTCTCCCTTAATGCATCTCTCTACCTCACAGCTCTCTTCATACTTTATCCTTTCTTTGCGCTTCAATCAACCTCCCTCTTTCTTTACCTGCCGCTACTTTACCACCTTCCTCTCTATACCTCGTATCACTTCCTACGATGCCTGTCTTTCTCTCTACCTTTCCGTCTCACTACTCTCGTTACCAGACTTGTTTGATATATCCCTTATCATTTTGTCACTCCTACCTCACCATACTGTCTCTTCCCATTGCATTTCTCTATTCTTCTCTACCTCACCTCTCTATCTGACTACCTCCTTCTCTCTAACGCCCCCTTCTACATTACCTACCTTTCTACTTTACATCACCCCTCAGTGTGCCCCACTACTTGACATAAAGTCCATAAAGCCAAACCCCAACTTGGGTTTTAGGCAAACTGAGTATCCATTTTCTCTATTTCTGCAGAATCATTGTCCTGTCACAGATGTTGCCTGACCTTGTTTTTCCAAAGAACTGTGAAGTGTCAAGTCAGTAAGACAATTACATAAATAAAACTCCTGATGCAACATCGGTCTAGGACAAGGGTCTTAATATGACAATGTCAAGGTCAAAAAAGAGCAAATACAGATGAATAGTCAAAACAGTGTAGTTTTATCTTTACCTTGTACGATCATCAGGTTATGGGCCTGATTCCGAGTGAGGCGGGCGGCGGTAGCCGCCCGCCTCGCGGGAACCGCCATATGGCCGCTCCGCGGTCGAAAGACCGCGGAGGCCATTCAGGCTTTCCCGCTGGGCTGGCAGAAGGCCGCCCGCCCGCCCAGCGGGAAACCCCTCCCCACGAGGAAGCCGGCTCTGAATGGAGCCGGCGGAGTGGGTATGTGCGACGGGTGCAGTTTGCACCCGTCGCGTATTTCAGTGTCTGCATTGCAGACACTGAAATACACAGTGGGGCCCTCTTACGGGGGCCCCTGCAGTGCCCATGCCATTGGCATGGGCACTGCAGGGGCCCCCAGGGGCCCCGCGGCACCCCCTACCGCCATCCGGTTACTGGCGGGCGAACCGCCAGGAACAGGATGGCGGTAGGGGGTGTCAGAATCCCCCATGGCGGCGCAGCAAGCTGCGCCACCATGGGGGATTCCAAGGGAGACCGCCGGTTTTCCGCATCTGACCGCGGCCGAACCGCCGCGGTCAGAATGCCCTGCGGGGCACCGCCGGTCTGTCGGCGGTGCTCCCGCCGACCCTGGCCCCGGCGGTCCATGACCCCCTATGTCTGGGACACACATCTTGATGCAACTAATCTATGTCAGAAATTCCTGAACGTATGTTCAAAATTCCAATCCCTTAACAAGAGATAGTATAAAAGGGCCACTTGTCAGGAGAGGTCCTTCGCCCAAATTATCACACAAAACACTGCCGGAGGCAATCATGACTGCTGTCAGAGCACTAAAAAGATTCTAAGTTGTACCTGAGTTGGATAATGAACTGAGTCTAGGAGAAGGAACACTGTCAAGGTGTGTGTTTTCCTTTTGCAGCAAACAATGCCTTCATGTCTTTCTGATAAACACAGCTTTTGCTGTCATCAAGGTATGGAGTGCATTGCCTCTCTATAAGAAAGTCCATATTTAAATTTCTACCACTCATGCTCTCTTAGTGTAGTGAATATGAAATAGGTTTTAGTGTGTTAGGTTTTAAATGACATTTTAACTATGTTAGAAATGCTAATTGTATTCTCCTTGTTCACAACATGCCTATTTGCTGTGTGATAAGAAACAAATTAAACCATATTGCAATAAATGCTTTTAGTTAAAAGTGTCTATTCTTCTTAACACCCTATTTGTGTGTGACATTGTAAAGAGCTAAATCGTTTTTTTTTTTCCAGTACCATGGTGCCCAAGATCCCAGCTTAGAGATTGTTAGTAACCCAAAAGCAATTATTCAACTTCAACAATGTATTTGGTGGGGTTCTGAGGGGCTATGATATCCTGTCTTTCACATTCAGCATTGGTGCTTTGACCCAAGTTCGCATGTGCCACCCGCGGATGTGAAAGCAAGCAATGTAGAGCTACATCAGAGTCATAGTTTACGCAGCAGTTGAAAACCAATGTGGGGATAGTATCTTATGTTATGTCTTGAGCAGTTCTTTTAGTATTCCCAAACATGGGAACCCTTATTAAGGAATGACAGGAGACGTCTGTAGTAATTATGGTTACTTTTTACTAGGGGTAAGGAAGCACCTACATCAATTGGTTTGTCAAGCTTGACTCATAAAAGGTTTTTCCCCATTCTGTGGGTTTTTTAATTCTTTGATCCAATTTTCATTTTAACTTGTTCTTCATGGCAGAACCTAATGCAATAGGAGCTAACTTTAGTGAAGCAGCCATTCCAAGCCACACAGTGTCCCTGATGCTGGGATGAGACAGTTACATTGAATATCTGTACATGCAGCATATGCCTTTGAAACGTTTCCCTCTTGGGTAGAGTTCAAGCTTCTTGATGCCTCTGGAAAGTTTCAAGCTTACAAAGCAACGCAACCACCTGCACAGCATAGGGCTCACTCATATTTGGAAATCCCTTTGAATTATTAGGAATACCATAACTGGTTTGCTGGTCAATTGACACATATGCACAGAAATGTCCGTGGGTTCTCTGCAAAAAAGGAGCTACCTGGACAGTCTTGGCTGGTTACACGCCAGTTCCTCGTCTTGACAACCTAGCACCCGCTGAGGTGATAGGAATTCTAAATTACGCAGTCACCTTACATAGGAGACTTGTACAGTTCATACAACTCATGCTGGGCTCCAGACCTGCTGTTGTGTGGGACAAGACACTCTAACAAACCATTAGTCCACAGACTATTAACACTGTCATGAGAAAAGTATCAACAAAGCATAATGAAATAGTTTTCTTGTTTGCTCATAAGACTAACCAGTTAGAAGCGGTTTGTCCTTACACTACACCTCAAGACAAACAGATTACTGAATATGTGTCCTCCTATTGGGATGGTGCCACCAGTAGAGAAATGTATAGTTAAAAGCATTTACACCAGCATGTATGGCGCACCTTCATTGGTAGTTCTCCCTGGCATTCTTAAACAGGTACAGAATGAGTATGGAGCTGCACCAGCTCTGGACTTAGGAATGAAGTTCATGGGGAACGTATCCACAGTTTCCTCTATCATCCTAAGCAACATTAAGTGAGAAGCTCTGGTTCTGGCTATACGTCAGAGATTGGAAATGGTTCCAGTTTAAGACTGTGAACAAAAACTACCAAAAGTAATTGTGAAAGTGTATACCTCTGTGGGTCATTAAACCTTGGGTACGTGACTCATTAAGCCACATATAAGACCTAAAAATGGCAGTGAGGGTTCAGTTAAAAATGGATTTTCAATAGAAGGTAAGAACAAACACAGAGATGAAGAGAAAATATGGACTGGATCACCAATATCCCTGGAATTTTGTAGGTGTGGTTACAATTTGAAGAATTGTGATAAAATAAATAAAAAACTGAACAGTATCAGTATTCCGATAGCCACTTTCTGAATTCTTTTCAGGACACTGACTCTAAACGAGCAGAGAGAGGGAGGCGATCCAAGTACAAAAGAAAGGAGGAGTATAGGATAGAAAGTGAAGCAGGATGCAAAGACTGATGTCAGTGTAAGGAGGGAGGAATACGGTTTGGCCTCTAAAACTCCATTAAAGAAGAAGGAAGTAGCAGGAATTTTAAACAAAACATGCTGTTACAACTACAAGTCCTCCTGCGAAACAAGACATAGGCAAAATCACTTCTAGGCAGCACAGCAGAAATCACACTAGTGCATCAGATGGTTCAGAGATTTATGTATGAGAATCCAACTGATGAGTTTATGCAGGCTGGGACTACAGATAAACATTTAGATCCCCCTGATAAGGTTTATAATTTAAACATACAAATTGAAAGGGATGTACCACGTACTATTAAAACAGTCTTCTGGTCGCAGTTGTCCCTTGATTATGACATCATCCTAGCTGAAAAGGACTACCCTCCAGTCTTTATTAAGGAAACACGCTTGGGGGAGCAATCAATCAGAGTACCTCAAGACATCAGGGGAATCTATACCAGTGAATGACCTATAAAACAGACTCCGGCCTTATACAGAAACCAAGTGAGGTGTGTAAACACTCTAGTCAACATGTAATTCATGTACGCAGTGAACCTCAAACGCAGGCTCAATACCCTTTGAAGACAGAAGCAAAACATGGTATAAAGGAAATCTTAGATCTATTGCAATATGAGGGTATTATAGTACTTTGTCCATTATTAACAAACACATCCCTTTTTCCAGTTTCTAAACCAGATGGATCCTGTAGGATAGTTTTGGACTATAGGAATCTAAGGTTGCATACACGGACCTACGCAGTGCAAAGTGTTCATAGCATAGGTTGAATGACCAACCTGGTGTGGAAAAAATACGAAACTACTCTGGCCATTTCCAATGGATTTTTCAGTCAAAACATAGTGACTGAAAGTGAGTATCTAACAGCTTTTAGTTTCGAAGGGGTGCGGTTCAGATTTCGACATTTCCCTCTGGGCTAAAAGAACAGTCTTTGCTTATTCTCAGCCTGTATTATCGAGATCTTACAACCTAGTTGTCGAGGTATTGTCATACATTGAAGATATTTCTCTTACAGATGATGACTTGGATGTACACGACTTCGGTGGACAAAGGTGTGACCATATTAACATCACACGGATACAGATTTAACTTTACCAAATTGAGAATTGCCTAATGTAAGACCTGACAGCCTTAGGGTGGTCTTCCTCTATACTTTTTGCCTGTCTTGCCTCACTTTTGCTGATCTGTTTTTGTTGGCCTTAGGACTCTGGGCATTTTATCACTGCTAACCAGTGTTAAATTGCATGTGCTCACTCCCCTGAAACATGGTAATATTAGTGTATCTACAAATGGCATATTTAATTTACTTATAAGTCCCTAGTATAGTGCACTATATGTGCCCAGGGCCGTAAATGAAATGCTACTAGTGGGCCTCCGGTACTGGGTGTGCCACCCACTTAAGCAACCTTTTAAAATGTCTCAGGCCTGTTAGTGCAGGGCCTATATGTGCAGTTTCACTGCCCTGTCAGCTTGGCATTTAAACCCCTTGCCAAGGCTTAAAACAACACTTCATTACACATAAGACACCCCTAAGGAATGCCCCAGGTAGCCCATAGGACAGGGTTTACTGTGAGTAAAAGGCAGGACATTTAAGTTTTACATGACCTGGTAATGAAAAACTCCCAAATTCATTTTTCACTACTGTGAGGCATATATCTCTCATAGGATAACATTGGGGATTCCTTCATACCTTTAAGTGTAATTCCTGATTGAGAATGAATAGGACTGTCATGTGTGGCACGAATGGACCTGTAATAATAAATCTTCCTTAATGGTAAAGTTTGATGTTTGCTTATAACTTAAAAAACGCTACTTTTAGAAAGTTGGCATTTTTCTGCTCCTAAGCCCTGTGTACCTGCTTTCTGCCTCCAATACATGTCTGGGTTGGGTGACAGCTGGACTTTGTGCATTACCCCTAGACAGGCACACACAAAGGGATCTGAGGTGTGCCTGATAGGCCATTCACATCCTGAATCTGAGGTGTGCCTGATGGGCCATCCACATCCTGAACAGGCCATTCATATCCTGATGGGCCACAACCAGGCTGATGGACCATCCTTAGCAGCACAATAGCCCTTCTTCCTAGCGGGGTATCCTCAGGTCCATAAGTGTACCGATTAGGTAGGGTCAGAAGTCCAGTTCTTATACCCAGTGGTGCCCTTGAAGGGGGTGACTTCAAAGAGAGGCTTTGAAGTGCACACAGGTTCTCCCTTTCCTGCCCTGGCTCCAGACACAGTACAAGGTGGTATGCAGCTCTTTGTTTGGAGAAAGGCACTGCCCTATTCAGGTGCAAGTATAAATTCCTACCTTTCATTATGCCCAGATGGCCCTACAGCACCTGGACTCTGCCATCTGTGAGTACTGCCTGCCAAATGGTGACAAACACTTCTGTGCCCTTAAAAGTGGGTTCTTTTGTGCTGCAACCCTCAACACAGATGCATTGCTGCTGTTACGCTTAACAGAACCACTGCTTCGGCCCTGACGCATCACCACTGCCGCCAAGGACAAAGACTTTGCAGCACCAACTGTGTGGCTCTGAACAAGTGCACCGCCTTCAGCCTCGATGCCTTACCTTCGCATCAACTGGTTGCGTGGCTCAAGGATGATGTATCGTCTTCGCACAGGGAGTTCAATGCCGCACCACTGCTTGAGGGTCCCTGACTGGGCAGCTTAACAATGATACATTCCCTTACTACATAGATTGAAACTGAAGCATCAACTTCCCATCATCACCTCTGCTCCTCACATCGGATCCTTGACATTGATGCAATCATCCATAGAAGGTACTATTTCAACGGGACAAGGTAGATCCCTGTAGCTGGCCCGCTCTCCATCGCGGTCAGCCTGAAGTTTGTATTTACCCCGTTCTACCTGACCAGATAGCCCTGGTTGGTGCTTTAAGTGTCTCAGCACTACAGTTACAGATATTCTTTTAAAATTTACATATCAAGCCCTACTCATTTGATGTTTGTCCTTTGGTCTTATTTTACTCATAAATATATAATCTTTTTTTTTCTTGGTGTGGAGTCTTTTTGTGGTATTTACACTATGTTACTATTTTAAGTGTTGCACAAATACCTTACACATTGCCTCCTTAGACAAGCCTGCCGGCTCTGTGCCTAGGTACCAGAGGGTGAACACAGGTTAATTTATTGTTTGTAACTGACTTACCCCGACTAGGATTGTGGGACCTACTTGGACAGGCTGCATACCTCTACCAACTAGAGAACCAATTTCTAACACCTACCTGATGGTGATCTTCCTAGAATATGACTTATCAAGTGACAGCAATGATTTAGCTCCAGATTTCCTTTAGAAGTGTGCTAACTTGCAGCCTCCTGACACACTGAAGCTTTGGGCATAGTTACTTGCCACACTACACTGAGCCAGTGGAGCCCTTGTATGACTATATTTCTCCCACATTTTCATCAAAACAGTGGACAAAGAAACATACTGCTATCTTGCATGCTCTGCAAACAGATTTGCTAGAGATTAAATATTTACGAAGTTGGGACAGTAAGACCAACCTGGTTGTTAGAGTCATACCAAGTCACTGAGGTCATACATATGGGATCTACAATGAGGAAAGACTGTTCCTATTGCATACAAGTCTAACTTGTACTCTCCAGCCGAAGAACTTTTTACTTCCATTGAAAAGATTCTTGTAGCTGTGCAGACAGCTATTTTGAAGGGGCATCCTTTGCTGCAGGGAAAACTAATGATTGTACTAGAGGCAGCCACCCAGGCAAGCATTTCCAATGCTTGTGCCCTCCCCCAAGGTGGATGCAGTGGACCTCTTCTTTAAGTGCAATAGAAGTAACGTTTCAGTATAATCCCACTATTCGTACACAGGCTTTTCTTCAATATAAACATTTTGTCCAACTACTTTGCCCATTGAGTCTTACCACAGAATATTCAATACAGATGGCTCTGCACAACGAGAAGTAAGAACAAAATGTAATTACTCTGCAGCCTGTGGGGCAGTGCAGGGTGTAGCGAAAGATGGTAAATTCCACCTTCAACTACCCACACTAAAATACTAGGTGCTATCACTGTACAACCTTTTGAACTTCATGCTTTGTTACTTGCATTACAAATGGCTGACTCATCAGTTCCCACACTCATGTTCTACTCATCCTTTGTGTGCAAGGTTACAATGTTGACTTGCAACATTGGCATTTGAATGGATTCAAGGATTCAAAGGGAACATCTATAAAGAATAAACAGCTTTGTGGAAAGGTAATTGTCTTACCAGAAAAGCTTAAACTGGTCCCTGTGAGACACACTTTGGGCCATCAGCATGATGGCATTAATGCCAAAGGGAACTGTGTGGCCAACTTAGCTCTGAAGGCTGAAATTCAGACTGTTAGAGTAGCAGTCCTAACCAGATCTCACAATAATCTCGACACAGATATCTTAACACCCATATACACAACCAAGCATGGTTGAAATCCTCCCACAGGCTTTCATCCCAAGTACTCTTGGAACACCCCCAGTGTCTTATCTTGATATGAATGCTATGCTGCAACCACTACAAGAGCACCAAAGACAATGCCAAGTAAAGCATCTGTACCTCCTACAGGGTGCTGACTATGATAGGTCAGTCTAGATGAGTGGCAACTCTTAAAAGAAACCGTTATTTTTGAACCTATTAATCTGTCACTAACTTAGAAAACAAGGAGAATTAAAGAATCCACATACACACTAATAGGTATTGTGAAAATGGAATACATACCATTTTCAGTTAGTGACACACCACAGGTGACATGGTTAATACCTGGTTTCTGTACTGATTACAATTTTCATGACTGCCAAAACTTTTAATCAATAGGCTTGTAAGAAACCATGCAGCAATCATGATTGTTCCATTCATGGAAGTTTATTTTTCTTAAATGTTTTAAAAGAAAGTTAAAATGACCACATATATATATATATATATATATATATATATACACAATTAGTCTCAGGGGAGCGCACACTCACTGCTGGCGCTGGCGTTTTGGGGTAGACAATCACCCCAACATATATGGTAAAGTAAAAAAAAGACACAGCACTCCCAGGAATAATAAAGTTTCTCCTTTGTTTATAAAAAGCACTCAGTTGCCATTGACGCGTTTCGACTAACCGTCTTTCCTCAAAATGGCATCAGATTTGAATGAGTCCATCTTTGCTGATCATTTATACATTTTATTAAGAGGCATTCTGGTAGTTGGAGTCCAATGTTCTTTATTATAGATTTTTTAACTGCATTACAAGCATACAATCTCTTACCAGCCTCCAAATGCAGTCACATATATTTCATCCGGTACATTATTATTCCTGGGAGTGCGGTGTCATTTATTTGCTCTACCATATATCTATATATAAGATTGGGAGAAATAAAAAAGAAAATTCTATTGGCAATGGACTTGTAAAACAAATTAGACAACATATCACATGTAAAAGTCGATTTACAGTTTATGTTATTGAATGTCTCTGCGTTTTAAAATATGTAGGAAGCACAACATGTGAAACAAAAAAAACTGATTTTGAACATATCCAGGCTACGACATATTTGGACAGAAGCTATGCAACTTCAAGACACATGGAGAAAGCACAAAATAGCCAATGGGAACTAATGACATATTATTCAATAGATCAAGTACCCAAAAATAAGCATGGAGGAGACAGAGAGAAAAAACTGCGCCAACTTGAATCAAGACATATTTTTTAGATTTGCTCGCTGACTCTTCTAGGTTTGAATCAGGATGCAGAGTTATTTGTACATTTGTAATAATTCAAAATACGTTCAGACTTGTGTGAAGTGAGCACAAGCCTTGATGAATAATATGAATGGATCTTAACGTCTCAGCACTGCACATTCTTAAAATAATGGACTTACATTTAGTATAAGATAAGAGTTTTGTAGATCCCTTAGTAAATACTTTCAGTGTTTGCACATTTTAAAAGCAAATAATATATTTTTAGGCGGATAGATATGTATGAAATAAGGGGGTGTAGTTGGTATGTAAACATATTCAGTATTGCTCCTATAGAGAACAGCAGAAATAGATTAGACATTAGCAACGTTGCATGAAAAAGTATGTATTACAAGTAAGCCCTGTAGACATATAACATGGATACAATAGAGATTAAATAGATATGAGGGAGATTGAACACAGTTTCATATTTACCAATAAAGTACTTTGGCGATTAGATGCTAAAATAGGAAACCTCCGGATTATCAGACCACTGGTACTTATACCGGAGGAAGTCCGAGAATACTAGTTCTCTTTATACTTCAAATATGGTAGGGGTACTAATACCTGCAGATAGATTTTTTGATTGAAAATTCGAAATTAAATTTAAATTGTAATATATAACATGTTGGAAATGTCAGGAGGAACTCTATATAAAGTAAGAGCATGTATAAGTAACAGCAAACATAGAAGCTAGAAAGAGCAAATAGTCAGTTACATATGTGACTACATAACCCATAATCCAACTGAAACCGCCGAAAAAATCAATGTTATGAAATGTTAGAAAACAAAGTTTTGCTGCAATTTTGTAATGGATATAAGAGATGAGAAAGACAACAGTTTTTCTCTCTTTTGTTTGTGTAAATTATGGTACAAGTGTGAAAAGAGGCAAGGTGGGTGTTTTTAATAGAGGTTTTTCTTGTATATAAACACTGAAAGTGGCTCAGCAGGAAATGCCTGTGAACAAGGTCAGGGTGACCGAAACGTGTTGGGCGGCCTTGTAATGTGTTGCTTTACGGATTAATGGAGTTCAGCATTAAAGCATGAAAAGCATACAACAATTTTGGAGTGTGGTTATTCTTTCTTGAAAGAAGGAAAAAGTGGGATGAAGTAACGGCTTGCACAGCCGTAAACCAGCACCACCTGCAAATGGAAGTGCGCTGCAGTATGCCACCAAAGGGCAACAACGATAATATATGTATATGTATATGTATATATATATATATATATATATATATATATATATATATATATATATATATATATATATATATATATCAGTAAGGCTAACTGTACTGTAGAAATGCCCTGGGTCAGTCCCTTCTGTGCGTTACTATATTGTTTCATTGAATGTGTAGTGCTTTGATGCCAGGGCTAAGTTATGTTTTATTTGTAACTTGCATTTTTCATCTATCCCCGCACACCATGAACTACTGAATAATGGTTCTCATTTATTTTTAACAGATGCTTATTGATGTGGGCGAGAACCTGGTCAGCCATATATGATTACAGTTTTGAAAACGATAGTGTTGTGGAAGGACCTTGTACCCGCCACCTCAAAACATAACTCGAAATATCCCTTGGCCTAGTATTGATATGAAATGCATACGTTTTCACAGCTTTAATAAATTATTGTCAGTTTGCTTCAAAGAGAAGTCCCTTTGACTTCTGTAGCTGAACTATATAATCTTAAAACAGGTAGACCTGACTGTTACGCAATATTCAACACATTTTGCTGATATCTCACAAACAATATTCAATTCATTTTTGATGACTGGTGTTGTGCATCTTCTTAGGAACATTAGATCTGGTCTGGTGACCAGATGTAAAGCAGTATTTGGACTTATACCATCCTTTTTCCGTTCTTTGTTGTCATTCAGTTTGTTGATGTTTCCTATTTTACTTCTAATGGGCTGTGGTATTGTCATCTTTCGCCTGTTCCAGCAAGGAAATCAACAATATGGAGTACACATATCAAGCTGAAAAAATATGCAGAGAGACTCTAGCACATTATTTAGGACATGCTTGGCTTTCTGAACTCAGTGAAAACTGGATGCTATTGTTTCGAAAAACGAATGCTACACGAGTGAATCTTGTGTTCTGGTGCACGAACAGTCCAACTGAAATAATTTTGGACCGACGTATGGAATAGTCTCCAGCACCTTATCTTGACATGAACGCTATCCTGAAACAATGCATCTGTCCCTCCTACAGGATGCTGATTATCATAGGTCAGTCTGAGTGGAGTCGACATTGAGAATCGAGTGTATTTGTCCCCCTCCAAAGTCGGCAGCTCTGATCATTATACCACGTCCACTCCTTAAAAACAAGTCTTATTTCTCTCCCTACCTCACTTATTTCTATGCATGATCTCTTCCCCTATTTTCCTTCTCCTGTCTAGCCAGAAACGTTTATACATAAGAGGAGAGGAGGAACAAGACAGGGAAAGCCCATTAAGAATAACAATACCAGATTTCACTGGATAGAATATTGAAAATATGCAGAGCGCTGTCTTGTTTTTCTTTGTTGCACATAGACTTACAATTTTGGAGGCAGTATATCGATGTGAAGCTAAATATCTATTAATTAAAGCTACAATTTAAGCCCTGTGTGGATATGTTTCATTTTAATATTGTGCACTAGTTCACTAAACATTTAACAAATTACCCTCGCCATGTCTTTCTTACAATGGGAAGAACAGGCGTATTCAACAATTAATTGTACAGCAGAAATTATCATGGGAAATATAAAATCAAACCTCGCTCCATGTGCAAATAAAATGGTTTATATGCTTTTTTTTATACTGTTTGGCTTACTGACATAGGCAGATTTCACCTGTTTTGGTTGCCTTTGTTTCTGAAAGGTAAAAGAAATGTCTGTATTGTTTGAGATCGAAGAACTTAAACTGGCTGAAAACAGGTAATATTCCGTTTAAAGTTATTATGATAAAGGGGCCCCAAAATAAGTATTGCTCAGGGCCCAAGAAATTCTTAAAATGGCACTGGTCTTTAGTTTTCTGTCCTGTAGCTTTAAAATTATTCCTCACAATTAAACCTCAAAAAATTGCTATTGCCTAAAATGACTGCTATTCAGAGAATTGCATAACAGGAGTTTGCTCTGTTACTTTCTTTTATTTTGATCACTTTTACCTGTATTTGCTTCCCAGTGTATAATAGGTCTCAAATTTATAGGGCATTTACAAATATCTGACGCATCGGCTCCATTGAGTAAGATTTCTTGCGCTGCCTTGCAACCCCCTAACAATGCCATGCATGAATGCACTGTATTTACAATGCATCTGTGGCCCTAAACTGATGAATTGCTGGAGTAGCATCAAAAATATGATGCTATTCCAGCAATGCAAGGAAGGCTCCCATGTTAAAAGGTCCTGTGACAGGTTAATGCCTGCTTTGAGCAGGTGTTAAATTTTTGACGTAGTGAAGTTGTAGAACGACGCAGTGAAATGAAGTAAATTTCGCTGCACCAGTTCTCCGTGACATTTTGCCCGGAAAAGCCTACCTTCCATACATTATACCTGGTGCAGGTAAATGAGGCGCAATGCTTTACAAACTGGCACAATGGTCAAACTGCACCAATTTGTAAATGTGGCGCCGTGTGTAGGGCTGCTTAGTGCCACTGCTGCATCAAAACAAAATAACACAATGGTGGCACAAAGCACTTGTAAATAAGCCCATATTTTCCATTTTTACAGATACTTATAAGATCCAGCATCCAAATCGGCCATCACTGAGCACCATGATCCAGAGTTAGCACACAAGGAACACATGACCCTCCTTCAATGTAAAATCTATTTTATAATTACAAAAGATGTCACATTACACACTTTTGAAAAGCGCAATTCGTTAATATTTCATTGTGTTTAATGTTCTAGCAGGGTCATTACCAAAGCAATATTCCAAAAACCATTGCCACTAACAAATCATATACCGCTCAGACAGACTGTGCTCAGATGCTCCTTGCATCAACTAGCCAGCACTAGAAGGGGTTAAAATGCCAATAAGACATACTCACAGTTCCGACGCTTTTTTCAGAGACAGAAAGCATGGCCTGTGAGCCCACGAATCGGTCATAAAAGTGAACCTGCAAAATTAGAGCACATATGTAATTACACGTCATCTTCAGATACGTCCAAGTGTACATTAAAAATATGGCCTAGGTTTGAAACTTAAAGAAGTAAGGGCCTGATTTAGATGTCAGCGGAGAGGAAGCCTCTATCACAAATGTGACGGATATCCCCTCCGCCATCATGTAAATCAGGCCCTAAGTCTTTGACGTTATTTACAATACTAACACTTCAGCTTAATAGATTTATGAAAGTAGTGCAGTTTTAGGATCTTAAACGTAAAGCGCTTGGATAAAAGTACCTCTCATGCAGGTTGGTAACCTGTCAAAGGGTATATGATAAAACGAACATATCTCACCATGGGAAACAACATATTGATTGAGACATTTAGCCTATAGCTAAGTTCTAAAAATACCTCGAAACTAATGCAGAACTCCTGAAATCACAAACCTAAAACCTCTTTCTAAGAAGATCATTCTACAAAACAATTGAGACACCTTCATCACAATTAAAACACAGCTTGAGCAAGTTTGCAGAGGGTCAGTCACCAGCAGGTGTTCAGTAACTCTGCTGCATTAGCCAGTGCAGACTTGCTGTGAGACCCACGCCACAGCGTTGAAGAAGGGCATCACATGCACAGAGCATCTCATATGTACGTTTCAGGGACCTCACTTGATGTGAAATGTACCCGTAAGAATGGGGGGTTGGGGAGGGAGCTGTCCTGGTAGGGGAAGGGCAAGGAAAAATAATACTTCCACCAGTGTCCTCATATGCTATATATAGGTTTTGCATATGTCACACTCTGTCCATTTAAACTTGCTACTGGAGTTATTTTTCATCAGGAAATTCAGCAGTTCAACCCAGCCCACCCACCTAGCTTGACAGGCCCACAACAGACAAAACAGACAAAAGAAAATTCATCCCACACAAGGTCAGCTTTAGGACTGTGTGACGCACCCCACCCCACCCCATGACCTCCTCCCCTTTCACATAAATTCATGTGTTTTAAAGCACTTGTAAAGGCTGGCTTTACTAGTCCACTCAGCTAGCCACATAAAATATAGGGGCAAATTTAAGAGCCCCTAGCGCCATTCTAAAGCTACATTAGCATCATTTTGTTTACTCTAATGTGGCTCTGGAAGGCCAAAAACGATGTGCCATCTTTACAAAGTGGCGCAACGTATGCATTGCACCACATTGTATCCCTTTGAGCTACATTATGCCTGTATTAGGCATAATGTATGCAAATGTGGCATTACCCCGTTGGGGGGAGGGGGGAGAAATGGTGCATAGAAATGTGACAGAGAAGGCATTAAAAGGAGGTTTCTGTTGGTTACTATTGGCCTATGGGTGCTTTGCAGGATTAGCATAAAAGAAATGTACACTAATCCTGCAGACTAGCGTAAAAAATTCTGACACTAGTCCCCTAACTACTGTCATGTTGCAGCATATTTTAAATACAGCGCACATATGGTAGCGTTAGGGGAGCGCTAAGGGGCGCAAGAAAAGTGGTGCAGCACTGTGTGCAGTGCCACTTTTTTCAAATATGCCCCATGGGGGCATATTTAAGAGCCCCTAGTGTCATTCTAACGCCACATTAGTGTAATTTGTTTTAAGCTAATGTGGTGATAGAAGGCCAAAAATGCTGCGCCATATTTACAAAGAAGCGCAATGCATGCATTGTTCCTCTTTGTAACCCTTTGTGCTACATTATGCCTGAGCCAGGCATAATGTATGCAAAGGGGGCATCCCCCCATTAGGAGGGCCAAAACAATGACGCAAAGAAATCTGTCAGATTTCTTTGTCATTTTTTTCCGCCACTTTTAATGCCTGCTCAGAGCAGGCATTAGAAGGAGACTTCCATTGGTTACAATGGGCCTCTGGGTGCTTGGCAAGATTAGCGTCACACTGTGTGTAGCGCCACTTTTCTTAAATATGCCCCATAGTTTTGTTTTTTGCAGCAAGCATATTAACCCTCCACGCCACTTTATGTTGAGTCAAAGCTGCCACTAGGAAAAACTCTCATCTCTCTGTCTAGCAGGAACATTAATCACAAGAGGTATCTTGACATTTAAATTGTTTCTTGAAGGCTAAATGCACAAGGAACTTTTCAGCAGGTGCTTTTAAATTGCACGTTTCGGAAGTTATTGCTAAACACAGCGTCCCCCTGAGGTCAGCGCCCAGTGCGTTTGCACCGCTCGCGCCGACCAAAAGCCGGCCCTGTTCCCACACACTGACCTGACCTGCTGTTTTGAGACCAGACTGCACTGGTAGCCGAACCGCAATGAAACAGAAATCTGCACCCTGCAACCTCAGTGTCTCAGGGGGCAAATGACCATGGTCTCACAAACCCACATAACGGCCTGCCCGCCCAGCTCCAAATTATCTACTGACACTCACTGTGACAAGACACAAACCCTGCACCTCCCCCAGGGCAAAGGATGCTCTACTGTTCAGTTCCGGAGTCAGGGAGGGCGAGATGCTGCTCTTAGTGCTTGAGGTAATATCATCTCACTGTACAGAAGGGACCAATGTAGTGAAATTAAATATAGCACGGTTATCTAGTGCAGCTGGGTAGTGAACGTCCACTTTGCAGCTGCATGCTCTCATCCTGCACAGGGGCAACATTACTGCATGCATTCCCGCTGAACCCAATTGCTGCCTCCGCACACCAAGCTGTTCCTAGGGGTCATCTTGGCGCAATCCAAAGATTCTGTAGAGCTGAAGGCGGAACCCTTCTCAGCGTCAGCAGTCGGGCAGATATTCAGCGGTGCCAGGCTGGCAGGAAACTGGAATTTAAAACATCCTGCCACAGCCTACACCCCAGGTCCTTCTTTGATATCATGATAGTGAAAGTTAGCTTTAATTGTCATTTTTGTGTCTGTGAATTTATTAACACATAGCGGCCAGTATTAGTCATGCAGAACTATCTGTATGGGAAGCCGTTCATGTCAAAATTACAGCTCCCCATATTGGACACCTCGTGAAGTGCATAGCGTGCTGCAAAATGAATATGACACACACCAGGATGAATGTACTATGTGTCAAAATAATTATGATACCTGGCAGAGTGAATCTGAATTGAACCAAAACAAATATGAAACCTGGTAGAATGAATATGCTACTTAGTGATTAATATGAATAACACCCACAACAAATTGAATAAGAAATATACTGAAATATATATAAATCATACTGAAATTAATATGGCCCTCACTGTAAACAATAAAGCAATCACTGAATACAATATTCACCAAAAAGAATGGGGCATTTCTTGGAATGATTGACTTATGCCAAAAGAAATATGACATACATGGAAATTAATATGGCAGATTGAAAATAATATAAAGAATTGAAATGAATATATTATATCCTGAAAAGAAAACAAAGCACATTGAAACTAATACAATGTACATTGAAATGAACACTAAACATGTTGCAATTAATTTAAATTGTGTTGAAATTAATATTACCGAGATGGCAATGAATATGAGACACATAGAAATGAATAGGAGATGATTGAAAATGAATATGGCTTGTGTTGAAATTAATGCAACCCCATTGAATTGAAGTTGACATATCTTCAAATGAGTATGACCACAGCTGAAATTCACATGAGATTTGTTAAAATGAATATGGCACGCCTTGAAATTAATATGACACATATTCAAACTAATATGATACATATTCAAATTAATATGATATATGTTAAAATTGATAAGTTGCATCTTAAAATTAATATGACAAGTGTTAATATGAATATGACATCCATTGAAATAAACTTAACATTGATTGAAAAGAATATAACACATGTTAAAATGAATATGACCTAAGTTGAACTGAATATGACCTTCATTGAAATGATTTTGACATGTTTTAAAATTAATACGAGTAACGTTAAAATGATCATGTCATTTATCACAATGAATATGGCTTGTATTGAAAGTGATGTGATATACATTGAAACAATTACGATATATGTTGCAATGTATATGATTCATGTTAAAATTAAGATGTGTTAATATGAATGAAGCATCCATTGAAA
Source organism: Pleurodeles waltl (assembly GCF_031143425.1). Classification (NCBI taxonomy): domain Eukaryota; kingdom Metazoa; phylum Chordata; class Amphibia; order Caudata; family Salamandridae; genus Pleurodeles; species Pleurodeles waltl. The sequence continues at coordinate 1,217,403,627 of NC_090440.1, forward strand.
GAAATATGACACCTGCTAAGATGAATATGACGTGCATTGAAACAAATATGAGCTCCACCGAAATTAATTCAACATGTCTTAAACTGAAAATGACCAATGCTGAAATTAAAATGAAACTTGTAAAAATGAATATGTTGTGCTTTGAAATTGATATGATAGCACAGCAAAATAAATACTGCATATATTGAAATTATTATAAACTATGTTGAAATGGATATGACCTGTGTTAAAATTATGACAGGTGTTAAGGTGATTATGACATCTATTGAAATGAATGACATTCATAGAAAGGAATATGACACATGTTAAGATGAATATGAGCAACTTTGAAATGAATATGACACCTGATGAAATTAATATGGCCCACATCAAAAGTTATTTGACATTCTGTAACATGAACATCACACTTTTTTAAATGAAAATGAAACTGTGAGATAAATGTAACATGCTTTGAAATTAATTAGGCAAATATTTAAATGAACACAAGGCATGTTTAAATGAATATGACTGTTGTTTAAATGAATATGGCTTGCTCTGAACTTATGTGGATTTGCTTTAAAATTAATATTACATATTGAAATTATTGTTACATATTCTCAAAGGTTCGCATTACGAGTTTGGCAGTTTGTGCACCACCATGGCGGTGGTGTGAATGCCATCTGCTTGGCAGTCAGACCACAGTATTACGATGCTGGCAGTCCCATAGTGAAAGACTGCCGCAGTCCCCCCAGCACCATCAGGCAGCGCAGACCACCGCGGTGGCGAGGCAGGCCAAAAAGGCCGACGGAGCCAGTGTTTCGGATGGAAACATTATGATGTTGCCTACCGTCAGCGTGACCGTGGCAGTCCAACCACCACATCCCAGGAGGTGGAAACGGAAAGCATAAAGGAAGCAACTCACCTGCAGGCATTGTTACATGACCTGTGCCGCCATGGAGCCCATCACACACACGTCCTGCCCCAGGTGCTGCTCATTGATGGACCCACATAGCACCCACATTGCAACACAATGGAAGGTCAATGGGATGCACAATAGGTTGTGAAACGAATATCCAAAGCTCACAATGCAAACAATACCTGCATAATAGTGATGGCGACATCAGGAGCATTCATGGACACATTTCACTTTGCACATGCCCCTAAAACAGCATTTGCATAGGAACTGACCCTTCAAGTATCTCAGGGACAAACAATATTTAAGCCAAGTGATATGCATAGCTGCCAAATGTGTAAGTGCAAGTCAAGAAAGCACATACGTGTCCAGACATCTAGATGATTTAGCTGTAAGGTACACACATCAAAGTGGACACATGGTCAGTCAAATCCAAAGGAAGCTACCACAATTTAATACCCTCCATGTGTGGACAAACAAAACCCTAGCTTCCGCACATGAGAAGAAAGTACAATCTATATCAGAGGACAAATCTACACCATACATGCTGACATTGGCAAACACAAGATGAAATGCTTACCCTAGCAAGCATAACACAATGCAATGACACCCCAAGTGGATCAACACCCACATGTCCCTTGTCTTGGGTGACCAACACTTCCCACAAAGTCAGATACTAAAAAACAACAGCAAATGTGGTGGATGTGTCTGTGGGTATGGTGACTGAGGTGTGTGGGGCTGTGGGTTGTGAGCTGTTGTAGGAGGCTGGCCTGGCGTGTAGCGGGTACCTTAGGTACTTACACCTTACACCAGGTCCAGTTATCCCTTACTAGTGAAATGTTGTAGTGTTCTAGCAGCTTAGGCTGATAGAGGTAGCTGTAGCAGAGCAGCTTATGCTGAACTAGGAGACATGCAAAGCTCCTGCAATACCACTTATAGTGCACAGTACTAATACTCAGTGTTACCAAAAATAAAGGTACTTTATTTTAGTGACACAAGACCAAAATTATCTTAGAGGCAATACTCCTTCTGGAGGTTAGTATTATACACAATATATACACTAGACACCAAAATCAGGTAAGTAAATAGTCATAGGATAGCGCAAACAATAGAAAATACCATAGAATGCAATAGGAAGAAATAGGCCTTGGGGCAACACAAACCATATACTAAGAAAGTGGAATGCAAATCACAAATTCCCCCCTAGGCAAGTGTAGTGTGTAGAGGGGCACTGGGAGTGTAAGAAAACCACAAAGGTTGGTAAAATACCCCAGCCCAGAGCCCAGGAAAGTAGGAGTAAAGTACTGCAAGTTTCATTAGGACACACTAAAAGTCGTGAATAGAGTTATTGCAAGAACCAAGCAAGACTGCAAGCAACAAATGGTGGATTCCTGGACCTGAAGACCTGGAAAGAGAGGAGACCAAGGGCCAGATGTACGATGCCTTTTGCATGTCGCAAACTGCGAAAAACGCAGTTTGCAGCATGCAAAAGGCCGAACGCGATGCTCATCCCCAAATTGCGAGTCGGTATCGACTCGCAATTTGGGAATGCGACTCGCAAATAGGAAGGGGTGTTCCCTTCCTATTTGCGACTGCATCGCCATTCAGAGTTGCTTTGTGACCGTGAATGCGGTCGCAAACCAACTCGCAGTTACCACCAGTGTCACACTGGTGGTAACTCATTCGCAAAAGGGAAGGGGTCCCCATGGGACCCCTTCCCCTTTGTGAATGCCGAAAAAAATATTTTTTCAGAGCAGGCAGTGGTCCTATGGACCACTGCCTACTCTGAAAAAAACGAAACCAAATGGTTTTGGTTTAGTTTTCATTTTGCAGCTCGTTTTCCTTTAAGGAAAACGGGCTGCAAAATGAAAAAAAAAACTGCTTTATTGACAAAGCAGTCACAGACATGGATGTCTGCAGACTACAGCAGGCCACCATCCCTGTGAGTGCAGGGACTCGCTATGGGGTCGCAAACTGCGACCCATCTCATGAATATTGATGAGGTGGGTCTTTGCGACCCCATAGCGAGTCGCAGAAGGTGTCTGAGACACCTTTCTGCATCCAAATTTGCGAGTTGCAAATTGCGAGTCGGTCAGACTCGCAATTTGCAAGTCGCTAAATTGGAGTTTACTACATCTGGCCCCAAGTCCAGAAGTTGCAGAAGATTCCAGGAAGGACAGGAGCCCCTGCCAACCTAAAAGATGGTGCAAAAGAGGAACCTGTCCTCATCTTAGACGGTGACTGCTGGAACTGGGAAGTGACTCTGTCACTCCACAGGAGATTTCTTCGGTCCTTCTGGTGGAGGGTGAAGACAGGGAGTCCCCAGAGTGTGCACACCATGGAAACTGTTGAAGTTGCTGGCTGGAGCTGAAGTTGTAGAGTTGCAGTAGCCTTTCTGGATACTTTGTTGCAGTTACAGCGGTTCCTGGAGCAGTCTGCGGTTGATCCGAGGTCAGAGGATGAAGCAGGAGTTGCAGAGGATTCCTGGTGGAAACTTGCAAGCCAAATCTGAAGAGAAACCGACAGGAGAGTCCCTAAGTAGCCCTGAGAGGGGGATAGGCTACCTACCCAGGTATGAACCTCTCAGGAGGGGTCTCTGATGGCACCTTTTGGCACTAGCCACTCAGAGATTTCCAGAGTGTCCCCACACCTTGGAAAACAAGATGGCTAACATAAGGGACACAATGCAGGAGGTCTGGGCACCACCCCTGGAGTGGTGATTGACTGGGGTGTGGTCACTCCCCTTCCCTTTGTCCAGTTTTGTGCCAGAGCAGGGACAGGGGGTCCCTGAACTGGTGTAGACTGGCTTATGCAAGGAGGGCACCATCTGTGCCTTGTAAAGCATTTCCAGAGGCTCTGCAAGGCTACCCCTCCCAAGCCTGTAACACCTATTTCCAAAGGAAGAGGGCGTAGCACCCTCCTCCCAAAGGAAATGCTCTGCTCTGCCTTCCTAAGACAGGGCTTCTCAGACCCCAGGAGGGCAGAATCCTGTATGCGAGGTGGCAGCAGGTGTAGCTGCAGTGCAAGCTTCAGAGAGCTGGTTTGGCAGTACTGGGGGTCCATGGTGGAGCCCACAGGATGCATGGGTTTGGCCCTCCAATACCAGATTTGGAATAGGGGGACAATTCCATGATCCTAGACACCTTACATGGCCATATTCGGAGTTACCATTGTGAAGCTACATATAGGTATTGACCTATATGTAGTGCATGTGTGTAATGGTGGCCCTCACACTTAGTAACTTTGCACCTAGCCTTCAGTAAATGAAGGGTAGACATATAGGTGACTTATAAGTTACTTAAGTGCAGTGAAAATGGCTGTGAAATATTGTGAGTACTATTTCATTCAGCCTGCAGTGGCAGTCCTGTGAAATGGTTTGTCTGTGCTCCTTATGGGTGTCAAAAGAAATCTCCTGGAACCCCAATGCCCTGGGGACCCAGGTACCATATACTAGAGACTTATAAGGGGGGGTCCAGTGTGCCAAGTGGAATTGGCATATGAAGTCACTAAACTATAGGGACTAATTTGGAAGCAGAGAGAGCATAAGCACAGAAGTTCTGGTTAGCAGAACTTCAGTGACACAGTTAAGCACTAGTGACAACACACACAGTAGGCCACAAGCTATGGGCACTGGGGTCCTGGCTAGCAGGATCCCAGTGAGACAGTAAAAACACACTGACATACACTCACAAACAAGCCAAAAGTGGGGGTAACCATGCTACAAAGAGGCTACTTTCTCACAGGTGTTGTCTGGGTGTATGGTGGGTGTGATGGATGTGTCACTGGGTGTTGTGGTGGTGTCTGTGGGAATGGTGAATTGTGTTGTGTGGGTCAGTGGGAGTGTCTGTTGAAATGGTGGCTGATGTGGTGTCGGTGGGTGAATGTTGAGTGCCTGCATGCCGGCGTGCCTAGTAGAGTTTGTGTCGCTGTGTGCTGCTTGTGTGTGTTGAGGTTGGTGCATGCGGATGTGTCTGTGGGCTTAGGACAAGCAGGGGAATAGGGAATTTGCATAGGGAAGAGAGAGGATGTGGGAGGGAGGATTGGGGATAGATTGCTGTCATCATTGAGGAGGCCAGAGTCTGAAAAGATTTCTGTAGCCCAGACACCATCGAAATCATGAACACCATCCATTCCGGCTCTCCATATGACCCCTGCACTCACCACATCCTCAACAAAGCAAGCTCTGTCATCGCACCCCAACTACGGAAGATCATCAACAGCTCCTTCTAATCTGCCACCTTCCCGGAGAGCTGGAAACACACCGAGATCAACACCCTCCTCAAAAAATCCAAGGCGGACCAAAAAGACCTCAAGAACTTCCGGCCTATCGCCCTGCTCCTCTTCCTGTCAAAATTCATAGAGAAGGCTGTCAACACACAACTAACCCGCTTCCTCGAGGAAAACTGCACCCTGGACCCTTCCCAATCCGGAATCCGCAGCAACCACAGTACCGAAACCGCCCTCATCGCCGCCACCGACGACATCAGAACCATACTGTACAAAGGAGAAACCGCGGCCCTCATCCTCCTGGACCTCTCGGCCGCGTTCAACACCATCTGCCATGACACCCTACGCTCACGCCTCAGCAATGCAGGAATCCGCGACAGAGCCCTGGACTGGGTCACCTGCTTTCTCACCGGCAGAACCTAGGCAGTCCACCTCACCCCATTCCGCTCAGAGGCCACCAAAATCATCTGCACCGTACCCCAGGGTTCGTCCCTCAGCCCGACCCTCTTCAACGTCTACATGGCCCTGCTTGCTAACATCACCCGATCCCACAACCTCAACATCATCTCAAACGCTGACGACACCCAGCTGATCCTATCTCTCACCAAGGACTCCGCCAAGACCACCCTCCACGAAGGAATGAAGGCCATCGCCGAATGGATGCCTCAAACTCAATTCCGGCAAGACGGAAGTCCTCATCTTCGGTTCCGCCCCCTCCGCATGGGATGACTCCTGGTGCCCTGCCACTCTCTGAGCCACTCCGACTCCCACCAACAACGCACACCACCCAGGATTCACCTTGGACTCCCCATTATCCATGACCCAACAAGTCAACCCCATCTCCTCTCCTGCTTCAACACCCTCCGCATGCTCCGAAAGATCTACAAATGGATACCCACCGAAACCAGAAGAACAGCCACCCAAGCCCTCGTAAGCAGCAAACTGAACTACGGCAATGCCCTCTATGCAGGAACCACAGCCAAACTCCAGAAGAGGCTGCACTGCACCCAGAACGCCTCTGCACGCCTCATCTTGGACATCCCCCGCCACTGCCACATCACAGACCACCTGAAAAACCTGAACTGGCTCCCAGTCAACAAAAGAATCACCTTCAAACTCATCACCCACAAAGCACTGCACAACACCGGACCAGAATGCCTCAACAGACGGCTCTCCTTCTACACCCCGACCCGGCACCTCTGCTCCGCTCCACTGACCTCACCCTCGCAAGCGTCCCACGAATCCGCAGAACTACAACCAGCGGTAGATCATTCTCGCACCTCGCCACCAAAACGTGGAACACTCTTCCAACTCACCTGCGCCAGACCAAAGACCTCCTTTCCTTCAGGAAACTTCTAAAGACCTGGCTGTTTGAGCAGTAGGAACACTCCTTCCATCTCCCCTTCTCAGAGCTTTGAGACCCTCATGGGTGAGTAGTGTGCTTTACAAATTCCTGATTGATTGATTAAAATGTCACTATGAATGTCTTCCAGGAAAGCATTTGTCTGAAGTTGGCTTACCAACCCCTGGATGGTATTCACAATGGCAGTCTGCCGCACAGAAGGCTATTGACCTCCTGATACTCCTCAGGAGGTCAATAGCCTTCTCACTCAGGACACCAGGATAACAGGGGCCCGCACTGAGGTACCTAGGGCAAAGAAGACGCCCACCCTCTTAGGTGAGTGGGCATGGCCAATTGGGTGGGGAGCAAAGAGGAAGGGTGGTGCTAGTACTGGGGGTGGCGGACAAGGATGGTACAGGAACAGGTCCTGATGGGTCCCCCACCACTAGGGAGTGGCCACTGGAGGTAGAATCTAAAGATGATAAGGTTGATCCTGTGTCCTTGGTGGCACTCCCCTCACCTTCTGGGCCACTGAGTTCCTCCGTGTCGGTGGTGTCATGACTGGATGTACCGTGGCCAGATGCTTCCCCACTTGGTTTCGTCCTGTCTCCTTCACTTGCCTGTCATGATGCTCCAAATACAAAGGGGAAAAGGGTCTCCACATGTTCCTGATCACACCTGAACAAAAGCTGTGATTTACAAACAGTACCATGATGTCAACTAGGCCCCAGCAACAAACTACTTCAAGGTGACTCCTACATGAATCATACATATGCATTTATGTCATATGAACTGTCAGGTCTCAGATCTTCAGTTGCATGGGTGAAATTGTGCAATCATAATAACCATTGATAAAGTAGAAGACTATATCACCTTCAATGCTTTGCCTCGTGGAGCATACCTGTTACCTGTTTTCATACAACAGAAGGCCAACGCCAAGTTCATTCCAACAGATCCCACACAAGGCCATGCATATATCTATTTGTCACATACTCAATAACACAACAATAAGAAATGATGCTCCAAATCCTGCCATGTTGCTGACAGCAGTACAGTATCTTGAAGAAGGTGACATGGAAATACTCACGTCACACTGGAAACATGTCAACAATGCACACTTCACCATGTGTAAATTGTCCTAATTGAATCACGGAGGTAGTACTAATGTTGTTCAGCTATACTACATATTTGGCAAGGAAATGTACACTGTAGTCAAAATGTGCAAATTGACAGGGAGATATGTTGCTGAAGTACATAGCACAATGAAACAGATAGCCCCCGGAAAATCACCACTACTATAGGGCACCCCTTACAATGACAAATTCTGATTGCATCAGTAGAAGCCATTAGATTTACAAGAACTTGTAGAAGGCCCTGGATATGTTGCCCAATGGGAAGCTACATCACTGTCTCCATTTTGGTCCTGCAAACCCAGATGTCCATGGATGAATGGTTCTAGCCAACCACATGTGATTCCAACAAAACTGCAAGTCACTCCATGATGTGTGCCAGCAGTCAGGCAACAAATCTTTCCCATTTAACATGTGCAGTGCACTTTGCCACTTGATGCCACATCAATGGCATGGAAATTGACATTGTGTGTAAAAACTCTAGTGCTACATGTCATATCTCTCATTGCTACTGAAGTTGTACATGCCAAATGACATGCAATGACGGGTGAAGGTATGTGTGAGCCAACAATCAATGGTGACACAATCCTGTCTGTGGCACCACACAAAATGTAGCCCCATTGCATATGTCCAGTTCCAAAGACAGGTTGGCATGCAACTATATGTGAGGGAATACAGAAATCTTTCTGTGAACACAGGTAGACGAAGCATGAAACAGCAGTGTACACATTTTGTTAAAAGAGAATGGGACAAGGAATTTTGGCAACATTGAAACAGGGACATAAATCATGACCAAGGGAAAGTTTTGATCTGTAGCTGCACCCAAATAACAATGTATGCTCTGTCACATGTGTGATGCCACCTTCACATGTTAGACAGTAGTGAGGCACCAGCTCTCATCACACACTGAAAACAAGTGGCCTCTTGGGAGCAGATGCCAATTTACTCACTTAACCAGACACATGGCTGAGGACAATGATCCATCACTGTTTTTTCTTTGGACTGTAACACTGAGAAGTAGTGGTCTGTTGCATAGAATTTACTCACTTAACCAGACACATGGCTGAGGACAATGATCCATCACTTCTTTTTCTTTGGACTGTAACACTGAGAAGTAGTGGTCTGTTGCTTAGAATTTAGACCCACTACAACAACAAACCTTCCTTGATTGATCACTGTACAAAGCAATGTGTTGTCCTCTGAGAGCAATTGTTTTGTGGATTGGACTCAGTTGTGATCTAGGTCCCTAGGCTACTAGGTAAGGCACATCAATATGCGCCAAATTACATATTTACACAGTTATTCATCTTGTGTGTCACACATGATCCATCCCCAGTCATCAGGAGGAGATGTCAGAACCTAACACATTACATTTGCTGTGTGACAGGCATTAATATGTCCTGTACTCATTGTGGCTGCTGTGCTCCCTGCAAATGCCCATCAAGGTCCGAGTATGCTACTGCCAGAATGTGGGCCCTTAGGGGGGTCATGCTTCGAGGTGTGCCCGCCCACGTTGGGAGGAAAGCTCTATCTGAATCTCTGAGATCCTCTGGCCCAGCACCTCAGATCCTTCCACCTCTTGCAACTGTGGGCACTTTGGCGGCTATGAAACCCCAGGGTCTATACCTTCTGGGCGATGTCTCTCCAAATCTCCTTCTTTTGATGGGGGTTTACCTATAAGGATGCAGGAGACAAATCAAGCGATTAAAAACACAAGTTTTTGCTCAAATGGTTATGTCACACACGTCAGAAACACCAAGCAAAAAATTTGCAATTTGTCAACACACCACAAGTGTGAAGCACATGCCAAAAAGTACAGGGACATGACTACACACTTTTGGATTAATTTGCACACTAATCCACTACCCTGCTCAAGGCCTACAATGACTAAGCAAGCCTAATGACATCAGGTATTCGATGCTCCGGCAACATGTACTGTGATGTGAGCCACAATGAAACACCTCACAGCAATGTGGTTTCTGAAGGGTAAACTCGTTAGGCCTGACTGGACAAACACATTTACACTCTGCAACACTGAGTCAATGCATACAGTCCCTACAGGCAACTATCATAGTACAGACGTCAACCTTACACTTGAGTGACAATGAAAGGGCTGGCATGGTGGGCACGGAAAGTATCTTCCCTGTCCATGTGTTGACATGTGGCCTAGCAAATGCAGACTAATGTCACTTCAGGGTAGGTTTCGGTGGTATGTATCTGTACCACAAAACACTCCTTTAAACATATGCTTCTAACCTACAAAGAGAACAACTCAGCGAGTTGCGCGTCACAGGATGGAGTGCTGGGGACCTGGGTCAGTCTGTGCACGAAGGAATTCTGCAAATAGTGCACAGAGGCCTCAGGAGGTGAAGAAGACGCAGTACACAGGGGTACTGTCACTCTCAGGGAAGGCAAGGTCCTACCTCCTCCAAATTGCATCAGCAGGACCTCAGGATAGCCTATGTCGATGGGGTCCACCCTCTGTGTCCTTAGGAGTACACTTGTCGCGGTGAGAGGAGTCCAAGGGTACCGGTCATCGTCTTGGAAGGTGCCTGCGTGAGCAGGGGAGTGACTGTCATCCCACAGGAGATTTCTTCAGCACTTCTGGTGCAGGATGAAAACAGGAAGTCCTCAGAGCGTGCACACCATGGAAACTGTTGCAGTTGCTGGTTGGAGCTGAAGTTGCAGAAGAAAAGTATCCCCTGTGGATACTTTGTTGCTGTTACAGAGGTTCCGGGAGCAGGCTGCACTTCATCCGAGGTCAGAGGGTGAAGCAGTAGTTGCATAGGATTGCTGAAGAAAACTTGCAAGCAGAATCTGAAGAGAACCCACACGAGAGACCATAAATAGCCCTGAGAGGGGGATTGGCTACCTCATCAGGTAAGGACCTATCAGGAGGGGTCTCTGATGTCACCTGCTGGCACTGGATACTCAGAGCCCTCCAGAGTGCCCTCACACCTTGCAAAGCAAGATGGCTGAAGTCTGGGACACATTGGAGGAGCTCTGGGCACCACCCCTTGGGTGGTGATGTACAGGGGAGTGGTCACTCTCCTTTCCTTTGTCCAGTTTCGCACCAGAGCAGGGGACAAGGGGTCCCTGATCCGGTGTAAACTGGTTTATGCAAGGAGGGCACCATCTGTGCCCTTCAAAGCATTTTCAGAGGTTAGGGGAGGCTACCCCTCCCCAGCCTGTAACACCTATTTCCAAATGGAGAGGTTGTAACACCATGCTCAGAGGAAATGCTTTGTTGTGCCTTCCTGGGACTGAGCTGCTCAGATCCCAGGAGGGCAGAACCCTGTCTGTAAGGTGGCAGCAGCTGTAGGTGCAGTGCAAGCCTCAGAGAGCTGGTTTAGCAGTACTGGGGGTCCATGCTGGAACCCCCAGGATGCATGGAATTGGCTCCCCAATACCAGATTTCCTAACTGCGAGTCGCAGTGCAGTGCCAGATTGCTTTGTGACCGCGAACGTGGTTGCAAAGCAATCGCAGTTTGAACCCATTTGAAATGGGTGGTAACCCATTCGCAAAAGGAAAGGGGTCCCCATGGGACCCCTTCCCCTTTGTGAATGGAACTGCAAACATTTTTTCAGAGCAGGCAGTGGTCCAAAAAATGAAACGAAAACGTTTCATTTTTTAGTTTTGTAATGCATCTTGTTTTCCTTTACGGAAAAGGGGCTGCATTACAAAAAAAAAAAACTGCTTAATTTAATTTTTGTCTCCAGCAGGCCACCATCCCTGTGAGTGCAGCACGTATCAAGGGGGTCGCAAATTGTGACCCACCTCATTAATATTAATGAGGTGGGCCTTTGCGACCCCCTTGCGAGTCGCAGGTGGTGTCAGGGACACCATCCTACATTCCAATTTGCGACTCGCAAATTGCGAGTCACTCTGCCTCGCAATTTGCAAGTCGCAAATTGGAATATACCTACATCTGGCCCTTGGTACTTTCCTTCAGCAGTATTTCATTATCATGTAAACATGTAAAATACCCCAGTAAATGTCCTACCTTTTAAATACACTGCACCCTGCCCATGGGACTGCATTGGGCCTACCTTAGGGGTACCTTACATGTTGGCAAGTGCGTGCACTTGCCAGGTTGATATGGTAGTTTCAAACTGCACACACAGTCACTGCAGTAGCAGGTCTGAAACAAGTTTACAGAGCTACTCATGTGGGTGGCACAATCAGTACTGCAGGCCCAATAGTAGCATTTGGTTTATAGGTCCTGGGCACACATTTTGCACTATACTAGGGACTTATGGGTAAAACAACTATGCCAATCATGGATAAACCAATAATCAGGTCAATTTAGACAGAGAGCACTTGCACTTTATCACTGGTCAGCAGTGGTAAAGTGCTCAGAGTCCAAAAGCCGGCAAAAACTAAATGTAGCACATAGTCGAAAATATATATTTATTTTAGTTAATTAATTTGTGTTCATATCATATCCTTTCAGAATATGTAATTTTAATTTCAATATGTATTGTTAATTTTAAAGCAAATCAACATCGATTCAAGGCAAGCCATGTTTAAATAGTGAGCATTTTAATTTACACATGGCTTGTGTTCATTGCATTATGTGCTTTATTATTTTCAAAGCATGCTATATTTATCTCATATAGTTTTATATCCATTTCAATAAGTTTCTTATTAATTTTAATGAAGGTCATATTAATTTTGATATGGCTCATATCAACTTAATCAGATATCATATTCATTTGAAAATGGTTCATATAAATCTTTACATGTGTCATGTTGCTTTAAATGAATGGCATATTTGTGTCAGTAGATGTCATATTCATCTTAACACCTGACATTATAATTTTAATATGGGGCATATCCATTTCAACATAGGTCAAATTAATTTCAATATATGCAATATTCATGTCGCTGTGTATCATATTGATTTCAAAGCATAACATTCATTTTGACAAGTTTAATTTTAATGTCAGCATGGGTCATATTCAGTTTAAGGCATGTTGAATTAATTTCAAAAGGGCTCATATTCATTTCATGTCATATTCATCTTAGCATGTGTCATATTCCTTTCAATAGATTTCTCATTCATATTAACGCATGATATTGATTTTAACATGACTCATACCAATTGCAACACATATTATAATCATGTCAATGTATATCATATTACTTTCAATGCAAACCATATTCATTTTTTTTATAAATGTAATGTTCATTGCACATTATATTCCTTTCAGAAAAATGCATTTTCATTTCAGTACCTTATATTCATTTCAAGCTGTCATATTCATTCCAATGTGTGTCATATTCCTCTTGGCATATGTCTGTCATTTCAAGAAATGTCTCATTCTTTTTGACAAATATTGTATGTGTTTCAGTGATTGCTTTATTATTTACAGAGCTGGCCATATCTATTTCAGTATGATTGATATATATTTCAGTATATCTCTTATTCAATTCTGAGTGTGAGTTATTCAGAATAATCACTAAGTAGCATATTCACTTTGCCTAGTTTCATATTTGTTTTGGTTCAAGTCAGATTCTCTCTGCCAGGTATCATATTTATTTTGAAACATAGTACATTCATTCTGGTGCATGTCATATTCATTTTGCAACACGCTATGCATTCCAGGAAGTGTCTTATATAGGGAGCTGTAATTTTGACATGAACGGCTTCCCATACATCTGCACAGAGCATTCAATATGTTGTTGTATAAGCAGTTGCTCCAGCTATCATGGTCACTCCCAGCTTCTGCCTCACAGTGTGCAGGTGTTGTCAAGGCACTACAAATGCGTGATTACTGCATTTTAGTGGGGTGATGCAGACCACCACACTAAAATGCGTTAGTCTAATGCCTGATGCAAGATAGTTGGCAGGGCTGTATTTGAAAAGCTCACGCTAATGCCCTAGGGTATCTTAGCGCTAAGTACCAAATCTTTACAATTGCATACATACGTAGATTATGTCTTAACAAAAATAAAAATGTTTTTCTACTTTTCTTTCTATACATTATTTGAACTGCAAAACATTTGTACTGTAAACGCTACTCTTCCTGAATTAAATACCGACCGGGGTTGTTGCTTACAGATTCTGCACCACATATGCCTGCTCAGTTTCAGGGTAAATTAGGGACACTAATACATGTGAGAAAACGCATTCCACAGAAGCTTACATTGAATCCAAGTGTACACAAACAATTGTACTCATCTTAACGAACATTATGCACACAGACGTCTCTTTCAAGAACTACATTGCTAGAACATTAAGCACCAACTGAATTACTTGCACATTCAGCAGTTTTTAATCCCAATTAATGTACCAATGTGTGTAGGAAAGTACCATCTTGCCTGGCATGTTACCCCCATATTTCACTGTATGTATGTTGTTTTAGTCCTTGTGTCACTGGGATCCCGCCAGGCAGAACCCCAGTGCTCATAGTATGTGCCCTGTATGTGTTCCCTGTGTGGTGCCTAACTATATCACTGAGGCTCTGCTAACCAGAACCTCAGTGTTTATGCTCTCTCTGCTTTCTAAATTTGTCACTGCAGGCTAGTTACTAAATTTACCAATTCTCATTGGCACACTGGTACACCCATATAATTCCCTTGTATATGATACTTAGGTACCCAGGGTATTGGGGTTCCAGGAGAGCCCTATGGGCTGCAGCATTTCTTTTGCCACCCATAGGGAGCTCAGACAATTCTTACACAGGCCTGCCACTGCAGCCTGTGTGAAATAACGTCCACGTTATTTCACAGCCATTTTTCACTGCACATAAGTAACTTATAAGTCACCTATATGTCTAACCTTCACCTGGTGAAGGTTGGGTGCCAAGTTACTTAGTGTGTGGGCACCCTGGCACTAGCCAAGGTGCCCCCACATCGTTCAGGGCAAATTCCCCGGACTTTGTGAGTGCGGGGACACCATTACACACGTGCACTATACATAGGTCACTACCTATGTATAGTGTCACAATGGTAACTCCAAACATGGCCATATAACATATCTAAGATCATGGAATTGTCACCCCAATACCATTTTGTTATTGGGAGGACAATTCCATGATCCCCCAGGTCTCTAGCACAGAACCCGGGTACTGCCAAACTGCCTTTCCGGGGTTTCCACTGCAGCTGCTGCCAACCCCTCAGACAGGATTCTGCCCTCCTGGGGTTCAGGCAGCCCTGGCCCAGGAAGGCATAACAAAGGATTTCCTCTGAGAGAGGGTGTTACACTCTCTCCCTTTGGAAATAGGTGTGAAGGGCTGGGGAGGAGTAGCCTCCCCCAGCCTCTGGAAATGCTTTAATCGGCACAGATGGTGCCCATCTCTGCATAAGCCAGTCTACACCGGTTCAGGGATCCCCAACCTCGCTCTGGCGCAAAACTGCACAAGGAAAGGGGAGTGACCACTCCCATGACCAGTCCCTCCCAGGGGAGGTGCCCAGAGCTCCTCCAGTGTGTCCCAGACCTCTGCCATCTTGGAAACAGAGGTGTTGGGGGTACACTGGACTGCTCTGAGTGGCCAGTGCCAGCAGGTGACGTCAGAGACCCCTTCTGATAGGCTCTTACCTTTCTTGGTAGCCAATCCTCCTTTCTTGGTAGCCAAACCTCCTTTTCTGGCTATTTAGGGTCTCTCCTCTGGGGAATTCTTCAGATAACGAATGCAAGAGCTCACCAGAGTTCCTCTGCATCTCCCTCTTCGACTTCTACCAAGGATCGACCGCTGACTGCTCCAGGACACCTGCAAAACTGCAACAAAGTAGCAGGACGACTACCAGCAACATTGTAGCGCCTCATCCTGCCGGCTTTCTCGACTGTTTCCTGGTGGTGCATGCTCTGGGGGTCACCTGCCTTCACCCTGCACTGGAAGCCAAGAAGAAATCTCCTGTGGGTTGACGGAATCTTCCCCCTGCTAACGCAGGCACCAAAAGACTGCATCACCGGTCCTCTGGGTCCCCCCTCATCCTGACGAGCGTGGTCCCTGGAACACAGGAACACTATTCAAGTGACTCCCACAGTCTAGTGATCCTTCAGTCCAAGTTTGGTGGAGGTAAGTCCCCAACAGCACCCAAAAACCTCTACTGCGACCCTTGCAGCTAGCAAGGCTTGTTTGCGGTATTTCTGCGTGGGAACACTTCTGCAACCTTCATTGCGATGTGGGACATGTTCCATCCAAAGGAGAAGTTCCTAGTCTTCTTCGTTGTTGCAGAACTCCAAGCTTCTTCCACCCGGAGGCAGCTTCCTTGCACTTTCATCCGGGGTTTTCTGGGCTCCTGCCCCCACTGGACACTATCTCGACTCTTGGACTTGGTCCCCTTGCCTTGCAGGTCCTCAGGTCCAGGAATCCACCTTCAGTGTCTTGCTGGTGTTTGTTGTTCTTGCAGAATCCCCCTATCACGATTATTGTGCTCTTCTGAGGTAGTAGGTGTACTTTACTCCTACTTTTCAGGGTTTTGGGGTGGGTTATCTTGGACACCCTGGCTGTTTTCTTACAGTCCCAGCGACCCTCTACAAGCTCCCATAGGTCTGGGGTCCATTTGTGATTGGCATTCCACTTTTGGAGTATGTGGTTTGTGTTGCCCCTAGACCTATGCTTGCCCATTGCAACCTATTGTAATTCTACACTGTTTGCATTACTTTTCTGACTCTTACTTACCTGTTTTGGGTTTGTGTACATATAACTTGTGTATATTACTTACCTTCTTACTGAGGGTACTCACTGAGATACTTGTAGCATATTGCCTCAGGAATGGAAACATGGAGGCAGAAGTATTGTTTTTTGGAATTGTTTCCACTGTTGGTAGTGGTGACCTTATGGGAGGAGAACTGCTATAAAAAAAGTTATTTTCAGGGTTAACAATATGCCAGTAGTACATGTTCTCAACCATCAATCTCCAAGGGACGTTCAGGTGTTGAAGTAGCTGAACTCTTTTGTGCTGTTTTGTTTAAGACATGATGTTGCTTTCAGAGCAAGGCATGTTCCTGGTGTGGACAATGACACTGTGGATGCTTTGTCTCGTTCACAGTGGGAGAGTTTCCTTGGGCTGGTCAAGGATGCGGAAATCAGGAAAGTGCAGAAGCCTCCGGAGTTATGGAAATTAGGAGACAGAGGATGCTTTAGCTGGTTCTGAATTCGGTAGCACTATCCACACGGCAAGCATACATGCAGGCCTGGAGAGAGTTTGAGCAGAGCGGGCCTGTAGGTGACGGGAACAGTGGGAGAGAGTTGAGAATGTAGTTCAATTCATTCTAGGGCTCATTAGGAGGGGGCAATGCAGGGTCACTATTTAGGGAAAGCTTGGTAGGATTGCATTTATGGACAAGTTAAGGTGGGGTTACGCTCCTTTGGCTGGAGAACTTGGTAAGCGAATGTTAGAAGGTTGGACTAGAGAGGTAGGGTCAAAAGGGACTGCCAGGAGACTGGTGACAACAGCAGTGCTGGTTGCCTTGGTACACAAGCCACTGGAAATTTGTTTGGACGAGGGTGAGGTGCTGCTATTTAGTACACTCATGGTATGGATGTTTTTCGGGGCTTTCAGAGTGTCTGAGCTAATGGGTGGTCACGGTGAACCAGGGGGTGGAACACTGTATGAATTTAGCTTAGCAAGTTAAAAATGGACCAAAGAGGCTGATGAAGTACGGTACAGCTGAAGTCCTACCCAGACGGGTGCATATGCCCGGTAAAATGGGGTCATGCGCTACAAGCAAGAGGGCGACCTCCTAATGAGATAGTCTTACATAAGGATAATCGTCCTGTGACAGCATTCCAATTGTTGTCAGTGCTAAGGAAAGCAGTATATCTTTGGCTTTACTCCATCAGAATTTGGTACTCATTCCTTTAGAATAGGCATAGCAACTGAGGCAGGCAGGGGAGGTTGGAACAGGGAATGGATTATGAAGTTAGTGAGGTGGGGATCCGATGTTTTTAAAAGGTATGTGTGCATTGAACAAGATAAATGTTTATGTCTTGTTTTATGCATACTTGTGTTTGTTCTTTTTCAGGTTCAATAGCTGGTCCAGTGAGCAAGGTTTTGGAGATTTGGCTGGTGGGACATTCCTTTATAAAATGGGCACGTCTACAGGCTCATCGGGGCAGTCATGGAGTGAATCTGGCGTTTAGACCAGCAGCATTTGAGGTACAGTGACATGGAAAGGGAGGGATGAAGTGGCTGGAATTGTTGCTGTGTTTGGATAGGTTGGCTGTGCGAGGTCAATGTCCAGATGTTTTGTTAATTCACCCTGGTGAGAATAATTTTTTGTCGAGACAAAAGGTTTGCAGGTATTAAAAAGCATGAAGAGAGATGTAGGAAAGTACCATCTTTCTTGGCATGCTACCCCCATTTTTACCACCTGTATGTCAGTATGTTTATGCCTGTCTCACTGGGATCCTGCTGGTCAGGACCCCAGTGCTCATAGTTTGTGGCCTAATGTGTGTGTTGTCAGTAGTGTTGAACTGTGTCACTGAGGCTCTGCTAATCAGAACCTCAGTGCTTATGCTCTCTCCTACTAAATTTGTCACTATAGGCTAGTGACTTCATTTACCAATTCCAATTGGCATATTGGACCCCCTTATAAGTCCCTAGTATATGGTACCTAGGTACCCAGGGAATTGTGGTTCCAGGAGATCCTTATGAGTGGTAGCATTTCTTTTGCCACCCATAAGGATCTCAGACAAACCCTTCCACAGGACTGATACTGCAGCCTGCGTGAAATAGCGCACACACTATTTCACAGCCCTTTTTCACTGCACTAAAGTAACGTATAAGTCACCTATAAGTCTAACCTTCATTTACTGAAGGCTAGGTGCAAAGTTACTAAGTGTGAGGGCACTCTTGCATTAGCAAAGGTGCCCCCACGCAGTCCAGGGCCAATTCCCCGGACATTGTGAGTGCAGGGGCACCATTACACGTGTGCACTACATATAGGTCAATACCTATATGTAGCTTCACAATGGTAACTCCGAATATGGCCATGTAAGGTGTCTAAGATCATGGAATTGTACCCCCATTCCAAATTTGGTATTGGGGAGCCAATTTCATGCATACTGGGGGCTCCCCCATGGACCCCCAGTACTGCCAAACCAACTCTCTGAGGCTTGCACTGCAGATACAGTTGCTGCCACCTCACAGACAGGGTTATGCCCTCCTGGGGTCTAAGCAGCTCAGTCCCAGGAAGGCACATCAAAGCATTTCCTTTAGGGGAGGGTGTTACACCCTCTCCCTTTGGAAATAGTTGTTACAGGCTTGGGAGGGATAGCCTTCCAGAGCCTCTGGAAATGCTTAGAAGGGCACAGATGGTGCCCTCCTTTCATAAGCCAGCCTACACCAGTTCAGGGACCCCCAGTCTCTGCTCTGGCGCAAAACTTGACAAAGGAAAGGGGAGTGACCACTCCCTTGTCCATCACCAACCCAGGGGTGGTGCCCAGAGCTCCTCAGGTGTGTCCCCGACTTCAGCCATCTTGTTTTCCGAGGTGTGGGGACAAGCTGGAAGCCTCTGATTGGCCAGTGCCAGCAGGTGAAGTCAGAGACCCCTCCTAATAGGCGCATACTTGGTTAGGTAGCCAATCCCCCTCTCAGGGCTATTTAGGGTCTCTCCTGTGGGTTTCTCTTCGGATTCTGCTTGAAAGTTTCCATCAGGAATCCTCTGCAACCACTGCTTTATCCTCTGAACTCGGATTGACCGCAGACTGCTCCAGGAACCGCTGTAACTGCAACAAAGTATCCAGAAAGGCTACTTCGACTCTGCAACTTCAGCTCCAGCCAGCAATTGCAACAGTTTCCATGGTGTGCACGCTCTGGGGTCTCCCTGTCTTCACCCTGCACCAGAAGGACAGAATGAAATCTCCTGTGGAGTGACTGAGTCACTTCCCTGCTCCAGCAGGCACCTTCTAAGATGACGACTGGTTCTCTGAGACTCCTCTCCTGATCACGAGCATGCTCCTTGGCACAGAGTTGGTGGACCCCTTCGACACAGACTGTCCTAAGGTCCAGCTGTCCAAATTTGGAGGAGGTAAGAGCTTGCCTTCCCCGTTTGTGACAGTACCCCTGTGTACCGCGTCATCTTCACCTCCTGAGGCCTCTGTGCATTATTTGCAAGAATCCTTTGTGCATAGCCTGGCCCAGGTCCCCAGTACTCTATCCTGCAACACTCAACTTGCTGAGTTTGGTCTCCAGCGGCGTGGGACCTTCTTTTGTAGTGCTGCAGCAACCACAATTTGCACCTTCTTTGTTCCCGTGTCCTGGGACCCCCGTGGGTGCTGCCTGGTCATCTGTGGGTTTCATCCAGTGTTAGGAGCCCCCTCTGCCTCCTCAGTTCGAGTTGAGGCCCCCAGGTCCGTCCTGGGTCCAGGCAGCGCCATTTTGATGCAATCCGTGACATTGCTTGAACAAGGCTTGTTGGACGAATCCAGCGCTGCAACTCGCCTGCATCCAACATCTCCACGTCGAACATCCTTTGCATCACGCAGGAACTTGCAGCCATCTTCCTTGGTGCTCTTCTGCAGTCTTCTTCCAACCGGAGACTCCTCTTTTGCATCATCTTCTAGGTTAGCAGGGGCTCCTGTCCTTCCTGGAATCTCCTGCGACTTCTGGACTTGGTCTCCTCTCTTTGCAGGTCTTCAGATCCAGGATTCCACGATTTGTTGCTTGCAGTCTTGCTTGGTTCTTGCAATAACTCTAACCTCGACTTGTAGTGTGTCCTAAGGAAACTTGCAGTACTTTACTTCTACGTTCCTGGACTCTGTGGTGGGGTATTTTACTCACCTTTGTGGTTTTCTTACTCTCTCAGCGATTCTCTACACACTACACTTGTCTAGGGGGGAATTTGTGATTCGCATTCCGCTTTCCTAGTATATGGTTTGTGTTGCCCCTAGACCTATTTCTTCCTATTGCATTCTATAGTATTTCCTATTGTTTGCAGTATCCTATGACTATTTACTTACCTTATTTTGTAATCTAGTGTATATATTGTCTATAATACTATTGCCTCCAAGATATTTTTGGCCTTGCGTCACTAAAATAAAGTACCTTTATTTTTGTTAACACTGAGTATGTATTTTATTGTGTATAAGTACTGTGTAACTACAGTGGTATTGCAGGAGCTTTGCATGTCTCCTAGTTCAGCCTAAGCTGCTCTGCTACAGCTACCTCTATCAGCCTAAGCTGCTAGAACACTACAACATTTCACTAATAAGGGATAACTGGACCTGGTATAAGGTGTAAGCACCCAAGGTGCCCAATACAAACCAGGCCAGCCTCCTACAAGAGATATAAAGGAGATTCAGAAGGGATGGGCTGGTTGCCATGTAGTGTGGACAGCGTTTGTACCGCGGATGGTGTGGAATTGTTGTGGGGAACTGAGTGTTACATATTTGGAACACTCTGATCTGAAATTGAAGGATGAAGTTTTCTTCAGGTGGGACAGTGTTCATTTGTCTTTTATAGGCACCGAACTTTATTTGTTGCATATCGAGGATGTTTTGCAGGACCTCTTTAGGTTGAGTTAAATAGGGATATCGGTGGGGGCGGGGGGTGAGGGTAGAAACAGCCCAATAGGAAACTTTTTCTGGGTGGCAGGGGCAGGGCCAGTTGGCATGGTTTGCACAGTGGGAAAGGAGAGGGGAGACTGGACTTTGCATAGTCGAGTCACGTTGTTAAAATGTTTGGCAGGAAGTTAGAGTTGTTATAGTTGCAGAATAATAGTATCTTGAAAGGAGTTTTTAAATAGCAACTGCAACGATGAAACAAGAGGACAGGATAGCAATACTGTTTTTGGGGAGGGCAGGGTAGGGGCGGGGTGGGTGTAGCTGAAGTGTATGTATAGTGAGGCGGTTAGTTTTGGGAGGCAAAGGCCAGGTTGTAGTGTTTAGAGCACCTATCTTCAATAAAGCTGCCTTTTCCACACAGTTCGGTGTCTGTCTTGCTTATGCCCCCATTTTCCCCAACGCTCGATTTCAGATACCAAGAGGTGATGTCCTATTCCAATCACAGGATTTCTTTAATTTCTTTAGCCCCATGTTCAGGTTCAATAATTTTAGACAGATCCCTGCTGTCTAATGAAGAAGGTTTTTATTAAAATCCTATTGTGCACAATGAATGTGACTTGGATTTTTTTATCTACTTCATATCCATTTTAATAAGTTAGAATGCTGAAGAACGATCAGTCAAGTCCTTCTAAGCTGAAATGCAGTGGGTGTGTTAGATTTCTAATAAGGCACCAGATTTTGGATAAGAAATAGCAGGTACAGTTCCATGGATTCCAAATTCACTACTGATTTATACCAATGCACCAACACCATTGTACCTATACCTGTTTCTGAATATCCACTGGGACTTAGGTAAAATTGGTCACCTGGTTTAATAGGTGTACGATTACCTTACATTTTTATCACTCAAACTTGTCAATTCTTCTTTCATAAAACCATCAGAGTTTCACCAAGGCTTTGAAGCTCCACCCAACCATCGACCGTCTGCCACCTAGGCAGGAGCCACAGCTGGCCACCATCCAATCCTCAGCTTTCCCCCTTGAGCACTCTCCTGCTTGGAGGGCCATTTTCCCCCACTTGGCACCTGCTACTGGTTGGAAGGAGTCACAGAGGAGTTATGGGGGATAGCCCAAAAGTGATCAGAGGTCCCTTCTGAAACTCTAAGGAGGCTGGGAGGCCGGGGCTGGCCACACCTAACAGAGTGGCCACAGCAGAGGACACTGGGGAGGTTTAAGGAGGCCTAGGGATGAGTTTGTTTTATCCTCCACAGTATCCAGACCTGCACCAGCAGCTGCTCCACAGGCACTGAAAGTCCCAGATCACCTAGGGCTCCAGGAGGAAGCACCTGCAACTGCTGTCACCTTCTACTCATCAGTGTTATATAGCGCATTCAAAGTTCCTGCAGCACGGGATACCAGCGAGCACCAGTTCCACAGGGACTGCAAGTCCCAGATTACCTCGGGCTTCAGGAGGAGGCCACTACAATTACTGCCACCTGATGCTCATCAGCGCAATATAGTGCATCCAACTGTCCTGCAGCATGGAATACTGGCTAAAGCCCAGTTCCACAGTGACTGCAAGTTCCAGATCACCTCGGGCTTAAGGAGGAGACCACTACAACTGCTGCTCAACAGCGCTATATAGACCCTTCAATGTTCCCACAGCACAGGCGCGCCCCAGCTAAGCCTGGCCAAGAGCGGGCCCATCCTGTGCCCGTCATAGCACAAAGGAGGCTGGGCCACTCCAATGACACCTTTATTACTCCAATGTACGATCTTTCCCATTTTTAAAGCTTGGGATGAGGAAGAGATATATATAGATGTGGCCCTTGGATCTTATCTCTGTGCCAGAAACACTCGAACGGAGATAGGGTGGCACCACCAAAATTGTCAGTGAATTGGCCCTTTCATATAATAAGAGGGCACTAAAATCGGAGTCTGTTTGCAGGGATTAAAATGTACTGACCTTGATTTATGGTGAGGTTGCTGTCATCTTGGAGCTACTGACTTCTAGTGGATCACAAGTCCTTGACTCTGCATCTGTACTTAATTGTCATGAATAATTGTTTACATGTCTCCAAAGTCTCTTAAGTAAGGATGGTAGTAATGCAACCAATCCTCACTCCACTTGCTCATAGTTTGATAGACGGTGTAGAAAGACCAGAACCACCCTCGTACATATGATAAAAATAGGGAACAAAACTGACATCTTTAGGGCCAGGGAAATCTGTAAAGACGCACTGTTGCAGGCTAAATCTGCATGGGAACATAAGATGTGGGAGGGCTTGGTAATAGCTTCTAGGGCACGTGATAGTAAAACATTCTGGGGCATAGTGGCATTTAGCAGCCACAATCCTGCTACCCAGGCTGACTATAATTTACAACCAGAGACCTGGTTGAACCACTTTCAGAAGGTTTATGCAGCTAAGCTGAACCGTGTAGGCAGGTATACTGAAGAAGCCCTTAATCCCTCAGCAAGAGAAGTCATTTTGTTGGCTTTTCAATTTAAAGATATCTTGGAGGCACTAAAGCTGATTCCCCTTCACAAAGCTCCTGGCCCCGATTCCTTCCATGGAGACTTATTTCAACCGAAACCTCGTTTGGGCTTCTATTTTACCTGCTTTTCATTCTATCCATGAAGGTGGCTCAATTCCGGGTTCCTGGCAGATCGCCGATATTGTTCCAATATTTTAAGCACAGTAAAGATGACTCTGGCCCATCAGTATTATTGATGGATCCCGGAAATTATTCTCCCATCTTACTCTAGGAGAACTGATGGAGTGGGTTCAGGAGAATACCATCCTTTCAGACATGCAGACGAGATTCAAGAATGGGGTTAGCACTGTTGACCAAGTTTTACGTTTCTGTAGTATAGACTGGAAAACAGTAATGTTAGACAAGGGACACGTATACGGGGTCTTCGATGCCTTAAGATCAGCATTCAACTCAATCACTAGAGCTAAGCTGTGGGAAGTTTTGAAGCAGATGGGTGTCACTGCCAACCTTTAACTTTTTTAATTATTCTGCCCTTTGTCTGTTTTAATTAGTCTGCATGCTTGCAGTAGTACCAGTGTTAGATATGGGAACAAAGGAGAACTCACAGACCCCTTTAAGATTGAGAATAGTTTCCACCAGGGGTGTGTGCTGTCACAACGTTGTTCACACTTTACATTAACGACCCAGTAAAGGCTTTTGATTTCCCTGGCAATAATGTACCTAAATTAGGCCCTTATAAAATCTCTAAGTTGTTTTTCGAGGATGACACACTTCTAATTTCCAAAATTCTGTGTGGTCTGCAGGTAACAGCTGATCGCTTCTTGAGCTTTTGGGGCCTTGAACGTAATATATAAAAAATAATATTGTATTCAACCCATATAAATCAGGGAGGGCACATATTTTAGTGCAAGGTATGCCCTTGGAGCACGTCTAGGAGTTGGTGTACTTGGGGGTCTGCTTAATGCCCAAGCTGATCTGGATCACGCACATTGGTAAGAACTCACTGAAACTCCAGCAAGAATCGGATGCAATGGTTTAAATGCACAAGAAAGCCCAGGCATGTACCCTTGCTCTAGCAGTGGATATTTACAACCTAAAAGCAAAAAGCTCAGTTATATATGGTGCAGAGCTTTGGGGGGGTCACATGAGGGTTGATGACCTCTCCAAGACAAAAAATAGGTTTATCTCCTCAACCTCACCCAGACTAATCCTCACCTCCGCCAACTCATGGGCATTGGTATCTATTTGATTAATCTTATTGTGAAGCTTCAGCCTATCATGTATTGGCATAGGCTCTGGACAACAGATGAGCTATTAAGAACAATGTTAAAGGTGCTCCTATGGTCTATGGGATGTGAGAGGTTAGTGGTTTGCATATATTAAATCCATGCCTTATGAGGTCTGTTTGCCCTTTCTCTGGGATATCCCAGATGCAGCGGTTAGTCCCTCGCTCCTTGATTAACGAGTGTTTAAAGGAACATCTCTGGTTGCGAGAACTGGAGTGTGTAAAGGCAGGGAGTCTGGCAGATCTGTTCTTAAACTTCAGGATTACTCCTGCATGTGAATCACTCTTTTACACCGTCCTGGGATGTATCTCTCTACAACTTTACCTATAAATGGAGGTATGGGGTCCCGCCCATGAATAATTTCTGTGCTAAAAGGTGTGAGAAATACTGTAGCTCCAGTAAGTGCCTCGTCTGCATATTAGTTGATGAAACTACATCATCTTGCCTTTTTCTGCCCCTCCTAT
The DNA here is from genome assembly GCF_031143425.1 of Pleurodeles waltl. Classification (NCBI taxonomy): domain Eukaryota; kingdom Metazoa; phylum Chordata; class Amphibia; order Caudata; family Salamandridae; genus Pleurodeles; species Pleurodeles waltl. Next base: position 1,217,428,921 of record NC_090440.1, read on the forward strand.
GTCCGACCACTAAAACATGGCTTAAACCTGTGTGCAAGCTCCTTGGATTTAGTCAATAGGTGCTTGCACGATTAATTGTACGTACTGGCAAGAGCGAAGTGATTGTTATTGCGGTGGCAAAAATTTTGCTTGGTGCTTGGTGCATTTGTGATCGTATCATCGGCAATTGATGATGATATGTTTCTGACAGCAGCGTTAATCGGCACGATCTTTTACTATACGTTTTACTATACGTCTTATACACTTGACTTTATTGGTTTCATTTTTTTAATCTGGTCTTTGTCATTACACTGTCATTCCTTTTATTATTTTTATGACCTTTACAAATTTTTCTGAATGTTCTCACTGTCAGTGTGCCCAATACCCTTGTAGATAGTTTTACTGCTTTGGGCTGTCTTATGCTATAATGACCACATTTTCTTTCCTATGAGCACTGGTACCGGAACTTTGTAAATGATGATGGCATTTTACACTTTTACATCATGCTATAAGTATTGTATTTTTAATCTTTCATGTTTTATTACATTGTATTTCATGGATCGTTGTATCTGAAATAAACAGTTTTTTGATGTTTGAGTATCTGGACCCCCGCAGCTCGGGAGGGCAGTGGCATGCAGCAAATGGCACAAAGTAGTAGGACATGCTGCGGAAACACCTAGGTGAAGCATTGACAGAAGTGAAGCAGTAAGGTAAGCTAGTCCTAAAGGCGAGCCCTGGTGCATTGGGCTTTGAGGGGCGAGAAGGTTGAGCCCGGTGCGGCACAGAAACAGCTGACTTAGTGGCCGGTGCAGCTTATGTTTCACCAGGATCCCCCACCCCTGGGTAGTCCCCGGTTCCCCCCAGGCTAACGCATCTGCCTGCGACAGTTCTCCAGTTCCACTGCAATCTCCCCTGATGGACTGAGTGGGCATCCACATCTGACACTGACGCCTGGAGTCAGAGTCGGGAATGGTCTCCCCTTGTCCCTCTCGCCTCAGGAAGGATTGACACCTTCTCCCAACCACGTTACAAAATTGGAGGAGGAACAATCTGAGGTAGGAAGAGTCAAGAAAAGAAGGAAACCTAAGAAGAAGAAGAAGAAAAGCAGCTTCAAGTCGATAGATTCGCTTACCGGATTCTGGAGCTCCTGGAGCCCCCCCACCAAGACACAAGATGGAGTTATCAGACGGGGATGCCATTAGCAACCCACATCTACAAACCTGCAACAGGCCCTAATAAGATTGCACATGGCTAGCCTCATGACCCAGGGACCTACAACAAATTTGTAATGCTGTGCACAATTTTACTGAAACAATTCTAATACCGCGCAGAGCACAAAGGAGCTAGTGTCAACAAAGTGGAGCCACAACATATCTAATGGCGTCCTGCCAACACCCTGTAACAGTGCAAGAGAGTTGAACCTTGTGTTCCGGTAACACAAGTCACCCCCTTAAGGGTGACAAATCCCACAATCATTGAGATGATGCAAAAGGCAGAGGAGCAGGCAGAGGGGCAATCAAGTTGGTCTATATTAAAAATGAAGAAGCAGTACACTTTAAGTCCCTGACCTATCTCCATACCGACATGGAATCTGGGGCAAGAGCAGTGGTAGCAAATCCCAGTTACTACTAGTGAGCCGAATAAAGTCAGAGATTAACATAATCAAAGAATCTTAAGTCGAGCTCAAACAGAGACTGTCAGAGTTAGGATGATCTTGTACCCCCTTGTAATCCTTTTGCAACATGGACTAGGCCGGTGGTTCCCAACCTTTTGACTTCTGTGGACCCCCACGTTATCATTACTGGAACCCAGGCACCCCCAGTGAATCATTATTAGAATCCAGGACGCCCCATTGAGTAATTATTGAAAGCTGGGTGCCTAATCTGTTAATATTATTTAATTTTTTAAGCAGTCGCGGACCCTCTTAGGAGGCTCCCCGGACCACAGGTTGGGAACCACTGGACTAGGAAATATAAGTGAAAACATCACATCATTTCCTGGTTCAGCACGCTTGGAGTGCCCAGGATCATGCTCAGGAACCTACACCCAGACACCAGCTTGAGTATCATCATTAGTATCATCACAGAAAGAATCAATTCATTGTACCCAGTTAAGCACTGATACCAACCACAATAAAGCTGACAATCTATAAAAAGGAGTCCCAATATCTCTTCTAGCGCTGGCTCACACAACGGTACAGACCTTAAACTTCCGTTCCAAAAAGCTAGCAATTGAAGTAGAACTACCAAACATGCTGGAGAAATACGTCACAGGAATCAATAGAGACATAAGCACAATCTGTTTCTCCTGCTGTTAAACCTACTGAGGTAAACTCAGTGGCATTCTCATGCTCCCCCTTGGAGACAAGTTAAGCTCTCTGCTTAACATTTTGCAAACCATAATAAATAAGTTCAAGTTAAACCTAAAAAACATCCCTGCTCATAAGCGGGGAGAAGGCATTAATACACAATACAATTTCCAATTGCCAAACAGAACCCTTTCATTCTTCCTCTGAATAGAAAAATATGGCAACCCAACGGAGGTAGATATACGAATAGTAATCATTCATTTGAAGGAAGTTGAAAGGGATATTTCACCCATACATGAAAACACTTGAAATACTAACCATCATGATGATGGTGGTACACTGCAAAAGTGAAATAGAAGCCACATCTCCCCTGAGATCACCAGTTTCACCCATATCACCTAAGATACTTCTCGATCAATCTTCTAGCCATAATAACCCAGACATTGTTCCAAAATCCCCGGACTTCCAGGGGCACTCTCCTGAAAAGTACGTTTCTAGTCCTACTCCAGGAAAAAGCAGATTTGGGATCACCAATAACTAGACATTGGATCCCAATAATCATAGGTATGACATAATCAGAGCTTTAACTTTAATGTTATAGCAAAACTCAAGCAACCACAAACTATCGAAACACCAAAACAAGAGATTACAAAAAAGAAGAAACAAGATACAATTAATTCTGACCCAAGATAGAACATCAAGACCACAACAAACATTGCAAAACACTAAGGCCCGTATTTATACTTTTTGACGCTAAACTGCGCTAACGCAGTTTAGCGTCAAAAACTTTTGCGCCGGCTAACGCCATTCTGAAGCGCCAAGCGGGCGCCGTATTTATTGAATGGCGTTAGCCGGCGCAAGCAGACCGGCGCTGCCTGGTGTGCGTGGAAAAAAACCACGTACACCAGGCAGCGCCGGCGTTGGGAAAAATGGCGTTAGGGCGTCTTAAAATGGCGCAAGTCAGGTTGACGCAAAAAAATCGTCTTAACCCGATTTGCGCCATTTGAAACGACGCCCAGACGCCATTTACATGACTCCTGTCTTAGTAAAGACAGGAGTCATGCCCCCTTGCCCAATGTCCATGCCCAGGGGACTTATGTCCCCTGGGCATGGTCATTGGGCATTGTGGCATGTAGGGGGGCACAAATCAGGCCCCCCTATGCCAAAAAAAAAATATAAAAAAAAAAAATGTATACTTACCTGAACTTACCTGAATGTCCCTGGGGTGGGTCCCTCCAGCCTTGGGTGTCCTCCTGGGGTGGGCAAGGGTGGCAGGGGGGGTCCCTGGGGGCAGGGGAGGGCACCTGTGGGCTCATTTTGAGCCCACAGGCCCCTTAACGCCTACCCTGACCCAGGCGTTAAAAAGTGGCGCAAATGCGGGGTTTTTTGACCCAACCACTCCTGGGCGTGATTTTTGCCCGGGAGTATAAATACGACGCATTTGCGTCGCCGTCATTTTTTTAGACGGGAACGCCTTCCTTGCATCTCATTAACGCAAGGAAGGCGTTCACGCAAAAAAATGACGCTATTTGCCCATACTTTGGCGCTAGACGCGTCTAACGCCAAAGTATAAATATGGCGTTAGTTTTGCGCCGAATTTGCGTCAAAAAAACGACGCACATTCGGCGCAAACGGAGTATAAATATGCCCCTAAACTTTTGCCAATCTTCCAAAATAGGGCCCCAAACATAAGGCACCCCTCGCAGCTACCGAAACAAAAAACCTCTAGCAGGAAAACCAAGTATGGAAAAAAACACAGCGGTAGAGAGAGAAATCAACTAGAAACAATTTCTCTGGCATCTTATCCAACAATGATACTAACAACCCGAGCATCCTCAAGCAAATAGCGCAAGGACCACCCAAACAGCTAATTATCAAGGTCAAAAATATTCCAAGATGGACCAGGGGGCGGAAGAACGATTCTATAAAAATAAGGCTATTCTATTAAAATAAGGCTACCAACAACGCAAGTGACACATCAGTACTCGATGAAAGAGGCTCCCTCGGAAAAGGGCTCAATAACCAGGATCCACTCAATACTGACCCTGTCCATCTTAAAAACTGCCAAAGTAACCCTCCGATTGGCATACACCACGAGTACAGACTGATCATCCTGTAATTACAACGTAACACCTCATGAAAGAAACATTTAGTCTCAACTTATAGGTACTATTAACCAATGTTCAAACCAGGTGTCACCAGAACAAAAACAGCAAATAAAACTTCAGAAAGAATGCATGCCCATCAGCAACCAAATAAGCAAACCCGCTCAGCAGATACATGTGTTAAGACCAAACAAAGTCAGCACCCTTATCAGTTTCATTGAGTTTAATAGCTATACAGATAAGCATACAGTAAAGGGATGCCCAATGGGAGTTCTGTTGATATAAATCTCAGTACATCTAAAGGTTAAGGTAACCCAGATGCAATCAACCAGCCCCTGGATCCTAGTGGTAAAATTGGAGGGATGGTCCAAGGATGCACCTCACCCCCTAAATATTGTGAACATATAAATCAACTCAGCAGCATCCAAAAAATGTGAAGTCGAGGCAAATCTGCAACCATTGGTTGTAGATTGGAAGCAGGAACACAGCATTGCTGAATTCATAATAACTGGTGATTTTAATGAAAACATGTTCAACAACCAAGATGCGGATGAACTTATCCTATAACAAGACCTTGAATGACAGATTCCTGACCAGTGGCCACTGACAGAGAGTAGATTTAGTCAAATTGGTGGCTCCATCCTCATGGCTTTTTCAGCATGGGCCTAAGAGTCTTAAATGGAATATTCCGCCAGGAGCCACTGCCTGCAAAAACGAGATTCCCCACTAAGGCGAGCTCCAGAATTGAGTATGCTTGGCTCTAATTCTCCAGAAATCTACTCAGGATCGCAGTCCTGTCCTAAACTGGGAAGCAATCGAGGACACGTTGTTACATAAATATTCAAACTTGCAAGATCAGAAAGGTCATCAACTTGGTCTCAGGTAACAAAAGTCTGAATTGTACACGTTGGCCCTAAGAACAGCAAAAACAGCCTGAACTGCCTACAAAGAACAACAAGGAAGTCCCCAGCCAATAGCTTGCTGGTGGAAAAAATCAGACAAGCAAAGCTGTTGTACAAAAAGGACATCTGGTCAGCAAAGTAGTATAATGAAGGAGCTATAGAAGAAAATCTTACATAATTGCAATAATAGTAACCTAAGACAAAGCCGGAGAACCGTAAACAATTTGAAATTAGGTCCTCATACAACAAATAATACCAACATTACACAGCAAGCCAGGGTTGAGTACTCTGTAGCTCATTACACTACTCATATAAATGAACTGGCAGTATCAAAGTCCCATAAGGATTTACTCACACAAGGGTAGGTCCAGCACGACAGAGATATGCAATTATACCACCCAAGAAGCAGAAAGAAGCTGATACCTGAAAGTAAAATTAATGGGGCAGCAGGTCGAAACGGAGTCCCAAATGCCTTGTTTGAATCCAACTTTATCATACCTCTGTTTAATTTTTGTTTTGCCCACTACCAAATTCCTGACTCCTGGTGAGGTGCAATTATTCACCTGATATAAAGACGGTAACAAAAATGAAATTTTCCAGCTAATTGCCACTGGATCGAGTACCTCCCTAGACAACAAAGCAAAATACTACACAGGTCTCTTAGCACAGAATCTGAGTAGCTGGGCGAATGAGCGGCAGACAGTTCCATAAATTAGTCTGGCTTTCACCCAGGAATGGGCACAGTGACCAACAAATTCTAGCCCTGATTATAAAAAAAGGCTCAGAATCTTAAAAGTACCCTTCAGCCTGCATTGTGGACTTGAAGGCTGACTTTGACCTCTGTGACAGGACGATGCTCTGGTCAAAACTCACTAGCTGCGGGATACTAGAGAAATTCTTGAACGCAATATAACTTCTTTACATGGATACATGAATCCAGATAAAAATAAGAAATGGAACAAGCTTCTCTCATAAGATCCTGATAACAACTAGTCTCAAGCAGGGATGTCTGCTAGCCCGGGAGCTATTTAATCTCTTCCTGGTGGACCTCACTCAAGATCTGTACCAGATGACTGCCCACACTCCCAAACTCACAGGACAACAATGAGTAAGCATGCTATATATGCAGATGATATTGTGCTTGTTAGCAGAACGAAGGTGGACCTACAGAAGTTGTTACACAAACTAAGCTCATTTACTTAGGATACTAAGCTGGAAATCAATCTATATGAACCTAAAATGTTAACTTTCAGTACAAAATTAAGGACATTTTTACCCTGGTACCTAAACAATCACAACCTAACCAAAGAAAGCAGATATAAGTATCTTGGAATCAAATTTGATATAAAATGAAACAAAAGAAATCTAAAGCAGGATCTTCATTTGCTGCCTTCCCATCTTTACAGAAAAGGATAGATCATTCGTTCCTCACTACTGGAGGTCATCAGAACAAAATGTTTGCAAGCCATCACCTACAGCTGCAAAGCAAGCTATGGTCATGAGTCTAAGTGATTGAAAGCATTACAACTCAACATGTAGAGGCAGCTCTTCTGACTTCCTTGTAATGCTTCTCCTGCCCAAATAAGGTTGGAGTTCGGACTCTTAAAGCAAAATTACGCTCAACAAGCTGCCTTCATTAAATAATGTCACAAAGTGAAACCTGCCAAGGAGAAAACACTTGACCAAAGGTTATGGATAGAAGTATCAAATAGCATAGGACATTGCTCACAACAGGGACTACCTACAGTCTTCCCTTGAGAAATTACAATTTACTGGGCTGTGGGGTATCCCAAAATCTTTTCATATATTCAAGAAACTCACTATTAAAAGCATGTATGCTCTATCCCTATTGGAATACAACAATAACTTCTCAAAGCGAGCGCACTCATGGAACATTTTTCATTCCTATACAACTCTGCAGGGGTGGCTCTTCTGTGAGGCTGGGGGTACTTCACCCCCCTCCCCCAAACTCTCGCCAGCAGCAACAGCTGCAAAACCTTTAAAAGAAACACTAATAAACTTTGTTTATTATCGTTTTCTTTTCAAGGGGCAGGGCCACGGGGGTGACAAGCAGTGAGGGAGAGTGCACAGCACTCCCCCTCAGAGCGCATGTGTGTTTGGCCAGCCGTCTCGGGCCGGCCAAACACACATGCGCAGTAGGCTCTCTCTGGAGAGAGCCTGCACAGGCTTCCAGTCTGCCTGTGTGCACCTTGGCTGGCTTCTCCCAGCCAATCCTGACACTTCTCTGAGCAACATCAGGATTGGCCGCAGGATGACGCTGGCAGCTGAATCTTGCACCAGCATGGGGACAACACAGGGGGGCCTGTATTCACTTACATACGGTGTATCCTTGTGTCACCAAAGTGAAGCAGTGTGGCGTTGATTATTTTTAAACAGCACCATGCTGCACCACATGTACATCAACATGGGCCTATTATGACAATGAGTCTCAAATATGAAGCCAGTGACGTAACTTGTCAACTGCCACAATACAGATAGACTCATTTTACACCATCGCATTGCAGAGGGTGATGGCTTTCCTGCGGATCTGCCTGTTCTGGAGTACCCTGATGACCTGGATGACCAACTGGCAACTATCAGCCAAGAGACCCTCCAAGAAGTCCTTGTGAACCTGCAGACACCACCTCCAGTTGCAAGGAGAAGTATTGAAGTAGCAAACATCCCACAGGTCCCACTTAGCACCCCAATAGTACAACCTGCCAGCACCGACACAGCAGAGGACTCCGAGGACCCAGGCACCAGCTTTGAGAGGACAGTGGTAGGAGCTGGCCAAGGAGGTGCAGGTGGGGAGGCAAACAATGGCAACCAGCTTTGAGGGGATGCGTACATGCACGGTCATGGCAACAGAACAGACTGCAGCCAACCGTCGCACACACTCCCCAATGCGTGGAGTCCAGGAGTGTCTGAGGGACATAGCTGCCGCCATGAGGTAGAGGCCACAACAACCACCCTCCCAAACTGGCAGCAGGGTGCCTGAGGACAATCAGGACTCCATGCAACGGGAGATGTTTTCCCTCAGGGCAGACTTGGCTGCCTACCACAGGGATGTTGCAGCTATACCTAAAAACCAGCAGCTCCTCCTTGCTGCAATGATACCATATGTAGTACCACAGATGGCAGCTGCCAGGAATTGGGAGTCCACATCTGCAATCACTGAGGTGTGTGTGGCCTCCTCTACCTCCCCACTACCACCATCAAGCATAGAGGAGGCACCACACACATCGGAGGATGAAGATGTGGAACAGATCATCTTCACCCGTACGAGTTCCCGGTAGCACCAGCCCATGCCATATTTCCTTAGTCCTGTGTTTGACATCATGCCAGTGTTAGCACTCTGACAGATATGCACTCCTCCTCAACACGCTGTTGGCCTTTCTGATATGGACTGCTATTGTCCCTAACTTTCCATTTAGCAATTTATGTTCCCCTGCACTAAAAGACACTTTACCCAAACATGTCCCATGACATGTCCCTCAACCCTGGACTTGTGTTGTGTCCCAATTGGATGGATTCCACCAATGGGGTCACAGTCCTGGACATTGTATATACTTAGCACTGTTACACTTGTAAATAAACACCACCTTCACAACCAGCATGTTTAAGTGTGACAATTCTACTATGCCTAGTGTTTGTGATATTTGTAATATGTCTCAAGTCACAGAGTCTCAGTACAAGAGTGCATGCATATTTGGGAACATATCTATGTACATGGTACCTACATGTTGTACTTCAATATTGGCCTCATCCCCTACAAGCAATTCACTGAATATGTGATACATGTTGAACACATGTATGCTACACCCACTACATACTGCAAGAATGGGTGTGAAACAGGAATCATGCATTATCGTCAGCTGGTAGTTCCAGTAAAACATACTGGTGTGAAACAGAGGGACTCAAACTCATCCATTATTGCCACTGGTCAGTTTAGCAGGATAGGAATGATATGTAGGCTGTTGTAAAATGTCCCACAGTGCCCAACATTTCAAAACAAAACCCATACAATGTCAGCTGAATTCCCACACCTATCCTGTCCTATACATGGTCAACATAGCTTGAGTGGTGGGAACACTGCATGGCAGGTGCACAGGTAAGCAGATGTGTTGTAGCTGCCAATGTGATAGCTCAATCATAGGGAGGCGCTCAACATGTCAAGAGAGGGATTTGGAAGCAGGAGGGAGTCCCCAGGACAACACACAATTTGTACTGTACACCCATTGGAAGTCCCTGAGACCCAAGCATATGACACATGAAGTAAGAGAGTACCCAATAATATTTATTATGATAATGAAATAAAATTTAAAAAATAGTTAACACCTATCCTAATCTAACCTATCCTAACTATACATAACCCACAACAGACCCTAACTACTGTATGCTACACTTACCTAACACATTTAACAACACACTCTAAAACTTTCACCCCGACCCCTCTTATATCACAGGACACATGCAGGACAACACACATTAAACTACACATTTACTACTATGACTAAAAAAAAATATATATATGTTTGGTATTTTTTTTTTTCTAAACATATAATAGCCCCAACATCACCCCCCCACCCACTTGCCCACATAGTAAAACATTAAAAGCCAAAAACCTACCCCCAAACCTACTTATCCTAACTAACCCACTAACCTATTTTAACCTACAACTCACCCCTAATACGCACAAAATACCTAGAAAAAAGAGGAGGCAGGGGAGTTAAAATGGGAGGATTGACATAATGCCATTCAGAGGATGGCCCTTTTCAGTCTTTTCTTAAGGTTCTTGAGGGCCTTGGTATTCTTGACCACTTCCTTGTCCAACTTTTGGAGGACCTGTTGTACACCCCCCTATATACCAATTATGGCACTCATGTCCATGGCAGCAGATGTGGTTGGCTGTGTGATGGTACTGGAGGGTGCAGCAGCTGGAGCAATATTTATGTTGGCAGCTGTGGGCTCCTGCACAGCTGTGGTGCTTGGTCCAGCCTGTGTGGGCAGTTTGGGTCCCCCTTGGCTGAATGCCCGCCACTCACCAGTGGATCTCTCAGAGCGGTAGCGGCGTGCCATCCTCCTGAACCCAGATTCCAATGCCAATACGTGCCTATAGCGCACTGCCCTCTTCTGAAAGGCACAGAGTTGGTCATTATTCATGTTATGTTGGCAGTGGTAAAATGAGACAGGCAACAATCAGTGTCAGAATTACTAACTATGGGGTGAAATAACTAGGATTACCAAGGCGCTCAGGATTCAAAAGGACCAAAGATCTCAAAGTAAGAGGGAACCTGCACGAGGGTAATCACCCGACCCTCCAAAAGGTTCCAAAGAGAACCTAAAACCTAAACACATCGAAGTGCGGTACCCCTCACGTAACAATTAAATGGATTGTAATCTGAATAAAAATCACTTCCCCACAGAAAAAAACAATTCGGAAAGTTAAGATTTAGCCAAAAAAAAGTCAAAAAAGTCAAAAAACATTCATTGTTGCTCTTGAAAATTACACTTCGGTATGATTACAATTTCCAAAATCACTTTGGACACACAGTGTAACTTGTCCAACAAATTTTATAATTCAAGTCAATTTATAACAATTCATTCATTGTAATACAAAAATTATTCATGCAATTCAAGCCACGATTCATTTAAGAGTTCGAGCCCGTCTAACTTGTCCAACAAATTTTATAATTCAAGTCAATTTATAACAATTCATTCATTGTAATACAAAAATTATTCATGCAATTCAAGCCACGATTCATTTAAGAGTTCGAGCCCGCCAACACGTGTTTCGTCTCAGGACAGTGTTGTCTCTTGTCCCAAACGACTTCTTCAGGGCTGAAAAGACGTATTAGATAAATTAAACCTGTGCACTTAAACAGATTTATTAAAAAGTTAAGAACACTCGTATGAACCAAAATGCTCCAATTTGAAAAATCAAAAGATCCTCAAACTCCCCTAAGGAAATATGAACATGAAATGGCTCTGGTAGACGTGCGAAAACGTGATAAAGGGTGAAGGAAAACAGCGATGGGGAACCCCCATCCCCAAATAACCTAAGTATACCTTGTGCTGACATCATGCAATACTCAAGCAACGTGAAATAAACCAACCAGTGTAAACCTTTAAGTACTACGCAAGAAACCTTCCCGTGTCATTCGCTACACCAATGTATATGTGCCCTAAAAAAACTTTTTTTATTTTTATATACTGCACTAAAGTAATCCAAATTCCTATAAGAATATTGGTGGCATAGATTAAGGTCCAAGAAATGCTATAACTGAACTTTTCTTTTTTTACGAATACTCACCACTTGACTCTGATAATTCGTTCCTACTAATCGAAACAACAAAAACAAATCTCAATATGCTGTCTGCATGTAATTCATCAAAACATGTTATTATCCAATGGAAGTAATTAATCATATGATACCTTATCTACAAGTCCTACTACTTCCAATTTTCCATCGCAACTTTGTATGTGACCTAATCCAATGCAAATCTAAATGTAAAATAATACATCATGAAAATTATTCCTCAAGTTATACATAAGTTAATATGCTACAAATCATTGCCCTCGCTAAATTGCTCACCTGGCTCAAACAGGCGATTGTTAGTCAGTAATCGGCACTGAGACACGCAATGTAGTGAATATATACAATGCGTGAGTTCAATAACTCCAGGGCATATCTAGGTAAACAATTGTCGTAACGTTAGTGCTCATGTCAAGCGACAAAACATAAATGATGGTGCTGCCCTGTCTTCATAGATATTGTACCTGGGTGCCTCCGACGGGAATCAAAAGCCGACGTTCAGAACAGTAAGACCGCCGTGTTGCGAGTACGCACAGCGTGTCAAACTAACCCGGAAGTTAAAAACGCTTCCAAGGTGAGTTACGAGTCTACAAACATGGAAAAAGAAGGCGGACTAACGGAACGATCGTTACGCTTAAACCACCCATATTCCATGCCACCATAGTTACGAGTCTACAAATATGCAAACAAACAACGAACTACCGGACATATTCGTTACCATATTTAAACCAGCGAAAGTCAATGCGACCGTAATCCACACAAACCTCCAATCTGGCAAATTCATTCTACTACAGTCATGTGTGAACACAATCAATGTAGCAAATAAACGGATACTACTCCTCACTATTGTGTCATCTATAACTGCAACTGAATTCTATCATATCAGACCTAAAAAAGAGCCAAAACATGCCTGCCATATACCAGTATCATGTCTTATTCCATCTATTATTAGAGATCCCATAGTTATATCAATCTATATCCAAATTTGTCAACTAATAAATGTGTCCCCATAAACTGAACTCATGATTAGTCAGTTCAAAAGCGTAATGAACTCGCCAACCTTGTGAAATACAGAAATATTTTTATGTTCATGTTCCACTACTAAAAATAGTTAAAAACTGTTGGAGAATTTTGGTTGTTATGAACATCACGATAAATAATATACCATCACAATACAAAAAATCATTTCAGTCCTTACTTCATTTTCCTAGGAAAATTCTAATTCTAGTTTGTCTAAAAATTGTTGGAGAAATTTTTAGTTGTTACAGACAGTATAATATGCAGTGTACCAATATAATACAACAAGGTCATTTCAGTCTCCTCTTCATTTTCTCAAGAAAAATTCTAGTTGTTACAGACATCACAATATACAGTGTACCAATGTGATACAAACGGGTCATTTCAGTCCTCTCTTCATTTTCCCAAGAAAAACTCTAGTTCCCTATCCGAATTAAGACCACACTCAACAGTCCTAAGTCTCATAATCCATAATGCCTCTTTTTGCCGAAGGGCCAATTCTCTATTGCCACCTCTTGGGTCTCTGTGAACGTGTTCAAGTCCAAAAAACTCAAAGCTTTTATGGGTCATCTGTGACTCACATTCCATAATATGTGAAACAATTGGGTATCTAATATCCAAATTCTTCAGAGCCCGAGCATGTTCGCCTATTCTCACTTTGAGTGCACGTATTGTACTTCCCACATACATTTTAGAACATTTACATCGTATTATGTATATCACGAAGGTAGTGTTACAATTTATCAATTATTTTATTATATAGTGTTTGCCACCGTGTGCCAGATCTTTAATATTATGGCATGCCCAACGACACACCCCACAGTTACCGCACTTATAGAAACCTACTATTCCAGTGGATAACCATGATTTGTCCACTGCATTGGTGGTAAAACTAGGATTCAAAAGATTCTTCAAGCTTCTGCCTTTCCTATATGTCGTTAGGATTCTTTCAGATATGAAGTCCTTCAGTGAAGGTTCATGTGATAAAATACCCCAATGTTTGGACATAGATTTCACCATTAACAAGGAAGCGTCATTATAATCTGTAATAAATCGTACTTTGGAGTCATGATCCATCCTTTTAATGGGGCCCTTGTTTTTCAAAGTATCCCCTCTGTCAAGGTTTTTAGCTCTGATCTGAGCTTTCCTTACCACCTTCTTAGAGTACCCTCGTGTTAAAAATCTCGTACTCATATCTTCCACCTGATTTAAGAATTCCTCTTTCACCTTCACTTCTTTGACCATTAACTTATAGTTACTGCAGCATGGATAGAACTAAAGTAGCTGAAGAACTGTTTGATAGCCTCGCTAGAGGAGTTTTTTCCCCTGGAACCTCTCGTAATAATTCACTTGTTTGTTTGCATATTTGTAGACTCGTAACTATGGTGGCATGGAATATGGGTGGTTTAAGCGTAACGATCGTTCCGTTAGTCCGCTTTCTTTTTCCATGTTTGTAGACTCGTAACTCACCTCGGAAGCGTTTTTAACTTCCGGGTTAGTTTGACACGCTGTGCGTACTCGCAACACGGCGGTCTTACTGTTCTGAACGTCGGCTTTTGATTCCCGTCGGAGGCACCCAGGTACAATATCTATGAAGACAGGGCAGCACCATCATTTATGTTTTGTCGCTTGACATGAGCACTAACGTTACGACAATTGTTTACCTAGATATGCCCTGGAGTTATTGAACTCACGCATTGTATATATTCACTACATTGTGTGTCTCAGTGCCGATTACTGACTAACAATCGCCTGTTTGAGCCAGGTGAGCAATTTAGCGAGGGCAATGATTTGTAGCATATTAACTTATGTATAACTTGAGGAATAATTTTCATGATGTATTATTTTACATTTAGATTCGCATTGGATTAGGTCACATACAAAGTTGCGATGGAAAATTGGAAGTAGTAGGACTTGTAGATAAGGTATCATATGATTAATTACTTCCATTGGATAATAACATGTTTTGATGAATTACATGCAGACAGCATATTGAGATTTGTTTTTGTTGTTTTGATTAGTAGGAACGAATTATCAGAGTCAAGTGGTGAGTATTCGTAAAAAAAGAAAAGTTCAGTTATAGCATTTCTTGGACCTTAATCTATGCCACCAATATTCTTATAGGAATTTGGATTACTTTAGTGCAGTATATAAAAATAAAAAAAGTTTTTTTAGGGCACATATACATTGGTGTAGCGAATGACACTGGAAGGTTTCTTGCGTAGTACTTAAAGGTTTACACTGGTTGGTTTATTTCACGTTGCTTGAGTATTGCATGATGTCAGCACAAGGTATACTTAGGTTATTTGGGGATGGGGGTTCCCCATCGCTGTTTTCCTTCACCCTTTATCACGTTTTCGCACATCTACCAGAGCCATTTCATGTTCATATTTCCTTAGGGGAGTTTGAGGATCTTTTGATTTTTCAAATTGGAGCATTTTGGTTCATACGAGTGTTCTTAACTTTTTAATAAATCTGTTTAAGTGCACAGGTTTAATTTATCTAATACGTCTTTTCAGCCCTGAAGAAGTCGTTTGGGACAAGAGACAACACTGTCCTGAGACGAAACACGTGTTGGCGGGCTCGAACTCTTAAATGAATCGTGGCTTGAATTGCATGAATAATTTTTGTATTACAATGAATGAATTGTTATAAATTGACTTGAATTATAAAATTTGTTGGACAAGTTAGGCGGGCTCGAACTCTTAAATGAATCGTGGCTTGAATTGCATGAATAATTTTTGTATTACAATGAATGAATTGTTATAAATTGACTTGAATTATAAAATTTGTTGGACAAGTTACACTGTGTGTCCAAAGTGATTTTGGAAATTGTAATCATACCGAAGTGTAATTTTCAAGAGCAACAATGAATTTTTTGGACTTTTTTGACCCTTTTTTTTTGGCTAAATCTTAACTTTCCGAATTGGTTTTTTCTGTGGGGAAGTGATTTTTATTCAGATTACAATCCATTTAATTGTTACATGAGGGGTACCGCACTTCGATGTGTGTAACAATCAGTGTCAGCTTTGTGTGGAGTATGTACAGTAAATTAGCTTACTCTCTAGATCGAATTGCACATGCACTCCTACTCACAATCCGGATGATACGACAACGCTGCCTTAGCACCATTTCCTTTACACCATAGTCACCCACAAGAAGATTAGGTAACAAACAAAATTAGATCTGCTTAGACCATGTACCATGTGTGACAATGCTAAGGCAGGGTCAAATTCACATTGATCAGGGCCACTATTCCTTGTCATATGTGTCAAATTCTCTAACATACATCACCTGAAACTTGTTTCTGTTATTGGGAGAATTGGATGCTGTTGTTAACCATAAGGGTTCAGTATTAATAGGTAAACATGGAAGCCTGTTCAATATGACTGTCACCTACACTTTGAGCATCACATCTACCTACAGATTTGTTGTTCTCACCCCCTGTGCCTCAGAAGGTATGGCCATGCAGATCAACATCTCAACTGTCCAGGTCATCCACCAATGCATGCCAACTCATACATGGAGTCAGGGAGTGGACCATAAGTTAGGTGATGACAAAAATAAAGCTGGTATCCATAGGTCTATCCCTTCTACATTCATGTGTCCATGTGTAGACCCATCAATACCTTATCAGCCAATACCATTCCTCACACACCCATAACCATGCCAGCACAGGACTGGACTTGACCTGCATGCACGCCTATTACATAAGTGTCACGTAAGTGGACTACTAAATTAGGGGCACCAGGCTGGGGTACAAATGCCCACACAATCCTACATGTACATTACAATACAGGGATGCACCAATTAGTCTACAAAATGGTGCATCACTGTGTTGTGTGAATGACGGTGTGTTCCTGTGCCATTATACACACAACGGTGCACATCTAAGTCACATTCGAGCTACATGTGGCTTGTCATCACCTTGTTTACACAATGCTAGCCATTGAGCGGCAGAAGCCTCATAAGATAAGACCCTCTGCACGTGCCCGGGGAACCATTAAGTGTGACACAGTGTCACCATCCAGCCTACTTTGATTTCAGATCATGTTACAGCTCATCACTTTCTAGCATTGGGTGCATAACTCAAGACTCACTCACACAAAACACTTTAACACTACACAGAACAGACAAAATCACACTGACATCTGGGTCCTCAAATCTTGCCATTTCACCTGTGGTGTAGGGGGGGGTCCACCTGAAATATATGAATGGAAAACCATGGTTAGTATCACATTACTGTCACCACTAGTGGACAACATATGACAGTATTCAGAAGAGTGAAGAGTGAAGTAATTATCCAGGTTGTGGACAGTGCAACAGACAAACCACTGCAAACTCACAATGAGACTGACACTCTGGTGAATGAGAGCCATACATCTGCTCTCTTACACTGCGCCTGAGACTCATGTAGTGCTACACCCTGCCACAACCATGTGTGGCCAATCTGTAGAAGATGGAACTCCATGGAATGAGGGGGAGTTGGGTGACAGATAAATGACACAACCCTTGTGCTCTGCATGGCAACTGATTCAGGTATTCTGGCTTGTCCTGCAAGGCACACAGAGGCACTTTGTAAAAGACAAGTGGCTAAATAGTTATTCTGCAATTTTCATGCATTGAGTAAATCATGACTGATGTGTCACTGTTGGGTGATGGCATCAAGTGTCCCATTGCCAGTGCCCACTAAGGTGGGTATGGCCCCTTTGTAAACATAATGGCAGGGATGATGTATGTGAAAATCTGACATTATTGCACCATACATGGTTTGTCGTACTTTGTTATCACAGTCCATTTACCAATAGTATGCTGGCTGTGTCTTGGCTTATCATACATGACACAATGCTGGGACATATATGTTGCCATGGCCCCTGAAATGTGTGACTTAGTGATGGATGTGCATGACTCTCCTATTATCTGACTTGCATTGGTAAAATGGTAAGATATATGAAGCCCATGTCTACACTGGCACAGTCACACTTCATTCTGGTTGCATGCAACCTGTCCACAAACATTGCATGCAGCATGCCAACACATCTGCTTATGTCATTCAAGTGTAGTGAACAGTAATTAGTTAGCCAATGGGGTACTCACCAACAGGGCCACCAATCACCACACCAAGATGGTCCAGAAGATCCTGCTCCCTGGCCACAAGATCAGCCCAGCGTTGCTACAGCTGATGGTCGTTGTGACTGCTGTGGGACACCCTCTTAGGGTGTTGGAGCACCTTGCCCCCCTACCCGCAGCCGTTTCGCCTCCGTACGGTAGCCCTGGATCACACGACCACCCATCTCTAACATCAATGAGAGGTAGTGGGCTACCAGCCAAATAAAGCCTCCCAGCTCCTCCTCCCCCATTCTGGTCTGCCTCCCCCTGCCAGACATTGCACTAGGGTACAGGTTGAAAAAATGTAAAATGTAGTAGTAAGAAACAGAAATAATGAAAGGAAACTTAACACCCAAAAATTCACTAACCCACCTATGGAACTAACCCAGATAGATACCCCACAGCACAGGTACAATACACTAGACACACAAATTCACAGACACTGGGACTAACAACAATCAAATACAACGGGAAACACAACAGGAGGGACACCACAAGATACAATAAAGAGAAAGAAGACACCACCAACTCCAAAACACAACCACACAGTCAAAAGAGCCACAGACTGTAAAGAGAAAGTGAAAGTACACCCACTGTACCATGGCTGTAAACAGGATTTCCTATTACATCACTTCCTGTGCCCTTGCGTCACGTTTTCTGTTATGCGTGTATTTTTTTAACGCATCTGATATTTGCTTGAGTATTTCTGACGCATTACTTAAGTGTGTCTACTTATATGGACGCATTACCCTTATGCGTCGATTTAACAGTAAATCAGCATTGCGATGAGTTCGAACGTGGAAAATACGCTAAGGGCCCATGGGTCATTGCGGATATTTTCTACGCATTTGTAGAACTGTTTTTTACTCTATTCCTGATTGCGTGTTTTTGATATTTGTTAAGGTTTGCACCCTGTATCAACATACAAATTGTATGTGCTGGGCTGCAGTATGGCATTTTGTGTATGGCCACGTGTGGTAGTCCATTGTACAATGTGATTTGTGTGTGATTGGTGTGTTACACCAATGTGTGTGTTACAGAATCAACAACATGCAAATGTATACGCGTCATGCATATGTCTGTCTGTGTGACAACAGTGTATCCACTGATGTATGGCAGTCAGTACTATGCAAGGGTCATGGTACGTGATTGTGAATTGTGTTCACTTATGTGCTGTGTGTAGTTGTCTTACAGAGCATCACATTTCACACAACATTCACAGCTCAGGCATTGTTTATGATGGCTGATGAATGCAATCTGGCAAATATTACCTAACAAATGTCTCCATATGTTGATCTTGTGTATATGGATGACTTGTGTGTGGACTACACATAGATTTGACATGTGTACATCTTTGCTGCATACTGTTATTGACACACTCTGCCTACATTCCAACCAAATCATGTATTGAACACAATAGACTGTTGAAAATCATAACATTTTGCTTTGTAATTACAATTACTTTTTGGTGGACCTGCAGCCCTAGCTGCATATATTCTCATCCATTCTGATGTGCATTCCATAGACATGTTCGTGCAAAGTGTGAGGTCAAGTGTACCCTGTGACAGGATTGGGCCCCATGGCAGTGGCAGGAGTGATTTCCAGGGATGTACGGTGCATGCTCCATATATCTCCCACTGCTTGTCATACCTGGGCTAATCATGTTGAGCATTGTCACCAATAATGTCCCCACCTTTTCACACATGCTCCATGCAGCCATTGCAACTCTCACACTGAGGTGTGGCAGTGGTCTGCTCAAACATTACAGTCTCACCATATTTTGACATCCACTGCCTCATGTGTGGGCCCCTTATTTAGCTCATTTTTAGGCAAGTTGTTGTTGTGTGTGATAAGCCTTTGTTATACAAGTTGGCAACGTGGATGTAATTAATATGTTGTGGTCCATAAACTGTGTCCTTCCGTTGTTACATTCAAGTGATGGGGCTAATTGTGAGTGTGTGATGGTAGCAGGTCACTCTTACGCTTCACATGTGATGTTGCTACATTACTCTTCAGATTTTTATTTGTGACATGCTCCCTAAGGTTAGATTCATAAACCTAAGGTATATGTTTAAGAGACTGAAGACACTAAAGCTGGATTGTGGGAATAAGTGAGATGTTTATTGACAAAATGTACAAGGTGAGTTACGTGAGGATTAAGTGAAGACGTTTTGTACAATGTGCAGTCTGCGGCGTATCCCAGCAGCTGTGTTGTGGTCTTCCCCCTCATTTTCTTCTCCACCATAAATCAATCACAGAAAGTTCTGGAATCTGAGATGAGCCACAAATTTCCTTCCATCCAGCGTTCCCCCAAGTCTCCCGATAAAAATTACACCTCACTTGTGTGGGTAGGCCTAGCGCCCGCGACAGGAGACGCTCCAAAGCGCAACGTGGACACATCCAAATTTTTGAAAGAAAACAGAGGTGTTTTTTGCAAAGTGCCTACCTGCAGATTTTGGCCTCTAGCTCAGCCGACACCTAGGGAAACCTACCACACCTGTGCATTTCTGAAAACTAGAGACCTAGGGGAATCCAAGATGGGGTGACTTGTATGGCTCGGACCAGGTTCTGTTACCCAGAATCCTTTGCAAACCTCAAAATTTGGCTAAAAAAACACATGTTCCTCAAATTTCTGTGGCAGAAAGTTCTGGAATCTGAGATGAGCCACAAATTTCCTTCCATCCAGCGTTCCCCCAAGTCTCCCGATAAAAATTATACCTCACTTGTGTGGGTAGGCCTAGCGCCCGCGACAGGAAACGCCCCAAAGCGCAACTTGGACACATCCAATTTTTTGAAAGAAAACAGAGGTGTTTTTTGCAAAGTGCCTACCTGTAGATTTTGGCCTCTAGCTCAGCCGGCACCTAGGGAAACCTACCAAACCTGTGCATTTCTGAAAACTAGAGACCTAGGGGAATCCAAGATGGGGTGACTTGTGTGGCTCGGACCAGGTTCTGTTACCCAGAATCCTTTGCAAACCTCAAAATTTGGCTAAAAAAACACATGTTCCTCACATTTCTGTGGCAGAAAGTTCTGGAATCTGAGAGGAGCCACAAATTTCCTTCCACCCAGCGTTCCCCCAAGTCTCCCGATAAAAATGATACCTCACTTGTGTGGGTAGGCCTAGCGCCCGCGACAGGAGATGCCCCAAAGCGCAACGTGGACACATCCAAATTTTTGAAAGAAAACAGAGGTGTTTTTTGCAAAGGGCCTACCTGCAGATTTTGGCCTCTAGCTCAGCCGGCACCTAGAGAAACCTACCAAACCTGTGCATTTCTGAAAACTAGAGACCTAGGGGAATCCAACATGTGGTGACTTGTGTGGCTCGGATTAGGTTCTGTTACCCAGAATCCTTTGCAAACCTCAAAATTTGGCTAAAAAAACACACATTTTCCTAACATTTCTGTGGCAGAAAGTTCTGGAATCTGAGATGAGCCACAAATTTCCTTCCACCCAGCGTTCCCCCAAGTCTCCCGATAAAAATGATACCTCACTTGTGTGGGTAGGCCTTGCGCCCGCAACAGGAGACGCCCCAAAGCGCAACGTGGACACATCCAAATTTTTGAATGAAAACAGAGGTGTTTTTGCAAAGTGCCTACCTGCAGATTTTGGCCTTTAGCTCAGCCGGCACCCAGGGAAACCTACCAATCCTGCGCATTTCTGAAAACTAGAGACCTAGGGGAATCCAAGATGGGGTGACTTGTGTGGCTCGGATTAGGTTCTGTTACCCAGAATCCTTTGCAAACCTCAAAATTTGGCTAAAAAAACACATGTTCCTCACATTTCTGTGGCAGAAAGTTCTGGAATCTGAGAGGAGCCACAAATTTCCTTCCACCCAGCATTCCCCCAAGCCTCCAGATAAAAATGATACCTCACTTGTGTGGGTAGGCCTAGCGCCCGCAACAGGAGACGCCCCAAAGCGCAACATGGACACATCCAAATTTTTGAAAGAAAACAGAGGTGTTTTTTGCAAAGTGCCTACCTGCAGATTTTGGCCTCTAGCTCAGCTGGCACCTAGGGAAACCTACCAAACCTGTGCATTTCTGAAAACTAGAGACCTAGGGGAATCCAAGATGGGGTGACTTGTGTGGCTCGCATTAGGTTCTGTTACCCAGAATACTTTGCAAACCTCAAAATTTGGCTAAAGAAACACATGTTCCTCACATTTCTGTGGCAGAAAGTTCTGGAATCTGAGAGGAGCCACAAATTTCCTTCCACCCAGCGTTCCCCCAAGTCTCCCGATAAAAATGATACCTCACTTGTGTGGGTAGGCCTAGCGCCCGCGACAGGAGACGCCCCAAAGCGCAACGTGGACACATCCAAATTTTTGAAAGAAAACAGAGGTGTTTTTTGCAAAGGGCCTATCTGCAGATTTTGGCCTCTAGCTCAGCCGGCACCTAGGGAAACCTACCAAACCTGTGCATTTCTGAAAACTAGAGACCTAGGGGAATCCAAGATGGGGTGACTTGTGTGGCTCGGATCCGGTTCTGCTACCCAGAATCCTTTGCAAACCTCAAAATTTGGCTAAAAAAACACATGTTCCTCACATTTCTGTGGCAGAAAGTTCTGGAATCTGAGATGAGCCACAAATTTCCTTCCATCCAGCGTTCCCCCAAGTCTCCCGATAAAAATGATACCTCACTTGTGTGGGTAGGCCTAGCGCCCGCGACAGGAGACGCCCCAAAGCGCAACGTGGACACATCCAAATTTTTTAAAGAAAACAGAGGTGTTTTTTGCAAAGTGCCTACCTGTAGATTTTGGCCTCTAGCTCAGCCGGCACCTAGGGAAACCTACCAAACCTGTGCATTTCTGAAAACTAGAGACCTAGGGGAATCCAAGATGGGGTGACTTGTGTGGCTCGGACCAGGTTCTGTTACCCAGAATCCTTTGCAAACCTCAAAATTTGGCTAAAAAAACACATGTTCCTCACATTTCTGTGGCAGAAAGTTCTGGAATCTGAGAGGAGCCACACATTTCCTTCCACCCAGTGTTGCCCCAAGTCACCCGATAAAAATGATACCTCACTTGTGTGGGTAGGCCTAGCGCCCGCAACAGGAGACGCCCCAAAGCACAACGTGGACACATCCCATTTTTTAAAAGAAAACAGAGGTGTTTTTTGCAAAGTGCCTACCTGCAGATTTTGGCCTCTAGCTCAGACGGCACCTAGGGAAACCTACCAAACCTGTGCATTTCTGAAAACTAGAGACCTAGGGGAATCCAAGATGGGGTGACTTGTGTGGCTCGGAGCAGGTTCTGTTACCCAGAATCCTTTGCAAACCTCAAAATTTGGCTAGAAAAACACATGTTCCTCACATTTCTGTGGCAGAAAGTTCTGGAATCTGAGAGGAGCCACAAATTTCCTTCCACCCAGCGTTCCCCCAAGTCTCCCGATAAAAATGATACCTCACTTGTGTGGGTAGGCCTAGCGCCCGCGACAGGAGACGCCCCAAAGCGCAACGTGGACACATCCAAATTTTTGAAAGAAAACAGAGGTGTTTTTTGCAAAGGGCCTACCTGCAGATTTTGGCCTCTAGCTCAGCCGGCACCTAGAGAAACCTACCAAACCTGTGCATTTCTGAAAACTAGAGACCTAGGGGAATCCAACATGGGGTGACTTGTGTGGCTCGGATTAGGTTCTGTTACCCAGAATCCTTTGCAAACCTCAAAATTTGGCTAAAAAAACACACATTTTCCTAACATTTCTGTGGCAGAAAGTTCTGGAATCTGAGATGAGCCACAAATTTCCTTCCACCCAGCGTTCCCCCAAGTCTCCCGATAAAAATGATACCTCACTTGTGTGGGTAGGCCTTGCGCCCGCAACAGGAGACGCCCCAAAGCGCAACGTGGACACATCCAAATTTTTGAATGAAAACAGAGGTGTTTTTGCAAAGTGCCTACCTGCAGATTTTGGCCTTTAGCTCAGCCGGCACCCAGGGAAACCTACCAATCCTGCGCATTTCTGAAAACTAGAGACCTAGGGGAATCCAAGATGGGGTGACTTGTGTGGCTCGGATTAGGTTCTGTTACCCAGAATCCTTTGCAAACCTCACAATTTGGCTAAAAAAACACATGTTCCTCACATTTCTGTGGCAGAAAGTTCTGGAATCTGAGAGGAGCCACAAATTTCCTTCCACCCAGCATTCCCCCAAGCCTCCAGATAAAAATGATACCTCACTTGTGTGGGTAGGCCTAGCGCCCGCAACAGGAGACGCCCCAAAGCGCAACATGGACACATCCAAATTTTTGAAAGAAAACAGAGGTGTTTTTTGCAAAGTGCCTACCTGCAGATTTTGGCCTCTAGCTCAGCTGGCACCTAGGGAAACCTACCAAACCTGTGCATTTCTGAAAACTAGAGACCTAGGGGAATCCAAGATGGGGTGACTTGTGTGGCTCGCATTAGGTTCTGTTACCCAGAATACTTTGCAAACCTCAAAATTTGGCTAAAGAAACACATGTTCCTCACATTTCTGTGGCAGAAAGTTCTGGAATCTGAGAGGAGCCACAAATTTCCTTCCACCCAGCGTTCCCCCAAGTCTCCTGATAAAAATGATACCTCACTTGTGTGGGTAGGCCTAGCGCCGGCGACAGAAGACGCCCCAACGCGCAACGTGGACACATCCAAATTTTTGAAAGAAAACAGAGGTGTTTTTTGCAAAGTGCCTACCTGCAGATTTTGGCCTCTAGCTCAGCCGGCACCTAGGGAAACCTACCAAACCTGTGCATTTCTGAAAACTAGAGACCTAGGGGAATCCAAGATGGTGTGACTTGTGTGGCTCGGACCAGGTTCTGTTACCCAGAATCCTTTGCAAACCTCAAAATTTGGCTAAAAAAACACATGTTCCTCACATTTCAGTGGCAGAAAGTTCTGGAATCTGAGAGGAGGCACAAATTTCCGTCCACCCAGCCTTCCCCCAAGTCTCCCAATAAAAATGATACCTCACTTGTGTGGGTAGGACTAGCGGCCGCGACAGGAGACACCCAAAGCGCAACGTGGACACATCCACATTTTTGAAAGAAAACAGAGGTGTTTTTTGCATAGTGCCTACCTGCAGATTTTGGCCTCTAGCTCAGCCGGCACCTAGGGAAACCTACCACTCCTGCGCATTTCTGGAAACTAGAAACCTAGGGGAATCCAAGATGGGGTGACTTGTGTGGCTCGGATTAGGTTCTGTTACCCAGAATCCTTTGCAAACCTCAAAATTTGGCTAAAAAAACACATGTTCCTCACATTTCTGTGGCAGAAGGTTCTGGAATCTGAGAGGAGCCACAAATTTCCATCCACCCAGCGTTCCCCCAAGTCTCCCGATAAAAATGATACCTCACTTGTGTGGGTAGGCCTAGCGCCCGCGACAGGAGACGCCCCAAAGCGAAACGTGGACACATCCACATTTTTGAAAGAAAACAGAGGTGTTTTTTGCAAAGTGCCTACCTGCAGATTTTGGCCTCTAGCTCAGCCGGCACCTAGGGAAACCTACCAATCCTGCGCATTTCTGAAAACTAGAGACCTAGGGGAATCCAAGATGGGATGACTTGTGTGGCTCGGATTAGGTTCTGTTACCCAGAATCCTTTGCAAACCTCAAAATTTGGCTAAAAAAACACATTTTCCTCACATTTCTGTGGCAGAAAGTTCTGGAATCTGAGAGGAGCCACACATTTCCTTCAACCCAGCCTTCCCCCAAGTCTCCCAATAAAAATGATACCTCACTTGTGTGGGTAGGCCTAGCGGCTGCGGCAAGAAATGCTGCAAAACGCAACTTGGACACATCCCATTTTTTGAAAGAAAACAGGTGTTTTTTGCAAAGTGCCTACCTGTAGATTTTGGCCTCTAGCTCAGCTGGCACCTAGGGAAACCCACCAAACTTGTGCATTTCTGAAAACTAGAGACCTAGGGGAATCCAAGATGGGGTGACTTGTGTGGCTCGGACCAGGTTCTGTTACCCAGAATCCTTTGCAAACCTCAAAATTTGGCTAAAAAAACACATGTTCCTCAAATTTCTGTGGCAGAAAGTTCTGGAATCTGAGAGGAGCCACAAATTTCCTTCCACCCAGCGTTCCCCCAAGTCTCCCGATAAAAATAATACGTCACTTGTGTGGGTAGGCCTAGCGCCCGCGTCAGGAGACGCCCCAAAGCGCAACGTGGACACATCCAAATTTTTGAAAGAAAACAGAGGTGTTTTTTGCAAAGTGCCTACCTGCAGATTTTGGCCTCTAGCTCAGCCAGCACCTAGGGAAACCCACCACTCCTGCGCATTTCTGAAAACTAGAGACCTAGGGGAATCCAAGATGGGGTGACTTGTGTGCCTCGGATTAGGTTCTGTTACCCAGAATCCTTTGCAAACCTCAAAATTTGGCTAAAAAAACACATGTTCCTCACATTTCTGTGGCACAAAGTTCTGGAATCTGAGAGGAGCCACAAATTTCCTTCCACCCAGCGTTCCCCCAAGTCTCCCGATAAAAATGATACCTCACTTGTGTGGGTAGGCATAGCGCCTGCGTCAGGAGACGCCCCAAAGCGCAACGTGGACACATCCAAATTTTTAAAAGAAAACAGAGGTGTTTTTGCAAAGTGCCTACCTGCAGATTTTGGCCTCTAGCTCAGCCGGCACATAGGGAAACTTACAAATCCTGCGCATTTCTGAAAACTAGAGACCTAGGGGAATCCAAGATGGGGTGACTTGTGTGGCTCGGATTAGGTTCTGTTACCCAGAATCCTTTGCAAACCTCAAAATTTGGCTAAAAAAACACATGTTCCTCACGTTTCTGTGGCAGAAAGTTCTGGAATCTGAGAGGAGCCATAAATTTCTTTACACCCAGCGTTCCCCCAAGTCTTCCGATAAAAATGATACCTCACTTGTGTGGGTAGGCCTAGCGCCCGCAACAGGAGACGCCCCAAAGCGCAATGTGGACACATCCAAATTTTTGAATATAAACAGAGGTGTTTTTTGCAAAGTGCCTACCTGCAGATTTTGGCCTCTAGCTCAGCCGGCACCTAGGGAAACCTACAACTCCTGTGCATTTCTGAAAAATAGAGACCTGGGGGAATCCAAGATGGGGTGACTGGTGTGGCTCGGATTAGGTTCTGTTACCCAGAATCCTTTCCAAACCTCAGAATTTGGCTAAAAAAACACATGCTCCTCACATTTCTGTGGCAGAAAGTTCTGGAATCTGAGAGGAGCCACAAATTTCCTTTCACCCAGCGTTTCCCCAAGTCTCACGATAAAGATGATACCTCACTTGTGTGGGTAGGCCTAGCGCCCGAGACAGGAGACGCCCCAAAGCGCAAGGTGGACACATCCAAAATTTTGAAAGAAAACAGAGGTGTTTTTTGCAAAGGGCCTACCTGCAGATTTTGGCCTCTAGCTCAGCCGGCACCTAGGGAAACCTACCAACCCTGTGCATTTCTGAAAACTAGAGACCAAGGGGAATCCAAGATGGGGTGACTTGTGTGGCTCGGACCTGGTCCGAGCCACACAAGTCACCCCATCTTGGATTCCCCTAGGTCTCTAGTTTTCAGAAATGCACAGCTTTGGTAGGTTTCCCTAGGTACCGGCTGAGCTAGAGGCCAAAATCTGCAGGTAGGCACTTTGCAAAAAACACCTCTGTTTTCTTTCAAAAATTTGGATGTGTCTACGTTGCGTTTTGAGGCGACTCCTGTCGCGGGCGCTAGGCCTACCCACACAAGTGAGGTATCATTTTTATCGGGAGACGTGGGGGAATGCTGGGTGGAAGGAAATATGTGGCTCCTCTCAGATTCCAGAACTTTCTGCCACAGAAATGTGAGGAACATGTGTTTTTTTAGCCAAATTTTGAGGTTTGCAAAGGATTCTGGGTAACAGAACCTGGTCCGAGCCACACAAGTCACCCCATTTTGGATTCCCCTAGGTCTCTAGTTTTCAGAAATGCACAGGTTTGGTAGGTTTACCTAGGTGACGTCTGAGCTAGAGGCCAAAATCTGCAGGTAGGCACTTTGCAAAAAACACCTCTGTTTTCTTTCAAAAATGTGGATGTGTCCACGTTGCGCTTTGGGGCGTCTCCTGTCGCGGGCGCTAGGCCTACCCACACAAGTGAGGTATCATTTTTATCGGGAGACTTGGGGGAATGCTGGGTGGAAGGACATTTGTGGCTCCTCTCAGATTCCAGAACTTTCTGCCACAGAAATGTGAGGAACATGTGTTTTTTTAGCCAAATTTTGAGGTTTGCAAAGGATTCTGGGTAACAGAACCTGGTCCGAGCCACACAAGTCACCCCATTTTGGATTCCCCTAGGTCTCTAGTTTTCAGAAATCCACAGGTTTGGTAGGTTTCCCTACGTGCCGGCTGAGCTAGAGGCCAAAATCTGCTGGTAGGCACTTTGCAAAAAACACCTCTGTTTTCTTTTAAAAAATGGGATGTGTCCACATTGTGCTTTGGGGCGTCTCCTGTTGCGGGCGCTAGGCCTACCCACACAAGTGAGGTATCATTTTTATCGGGAGACTTTAGGGAATGCTGGGTGGAAGGAAATATGTGGCTCCTCTCAGATTCCAGAACTTTCTGCCACAGAAATGTGAGGAACATGTGTTTTTTTAGCCAAATTTTGAGGTTTGCAAAGGATTCTGGGTAACAGAACCTGGTCCGAACCACACAAGTCACCCTATTTTGGATTCCCCTATGTCTGTAGTTTTCAGAAATGCACAGGTTTGGTAGGTTTCCCTAGCTGCAGGCTGAGCTAGAGGCCAAAATCTGCTGGTAGGCACTTTGCAAAAAACACCTCTGTTTTCTTTCAAAAATGTGGATGTGTCCACGTTGCGCTTTGGGGCGTCTCCTGTCGCGGGCGCTAGGCCTACCCACACAAGTGAGGTATAATTTTTATCGGGAGACTTGGGGGAACGCTAGGTGGAAGGAAATTTGTGGCTCCTGTCAGATTCCAGAACTTTGTGCCACAGAAATGTGAGGAACATGTGTTTTTTCAGCCAAATTTTGAGGTTTGCAAAGGATTCTGGGTAACAGAACCTGATCCGAGCCACACAAGTCACCCCATCTTGGATTCCCCTAGGTCTCTAGTTTGCAGAAATGCACAGGTTTGGTAGGTTTCCCTAGGTGCCGGCTGAGCTAGAGGCCAAAATCTACAGGTAGGCACTTTGCAAAAAACACCTCTGTTTTCTTTAAAATAATTGGATGTGTCCACGTTGCTCTTTGGGGCGTTACCTGTCACGGGCGATAGGCCTACCCACACAAGTGAGGTATCATTTTTATCAGGAGACTTGGGGGAACGCTGCGTGGAAGGAAATTTGTGGCTCCTCTCAGATTCCAGAACTTTCTGCCACAGAAATGTGAGGAACATGTGTTTTTTTAGCCAAATTTTGAAGTTTGCAAAGGATTCTGGGTAACAGAACGTGGTCCGAGCCACACAAGTCACCCCATCTTGGATTCCCTTAGGTCTCTAGTTTTCAGAAATGCACAGGTTTGGTAGGTTTCCCTAGGTGCCGGCTGAGCTAGAGGCCAAAATCTGCAGGTAGGCACTTTGCAAAAAACACCTCTGTTTTCTTTCAAAAATTTGGATGTGTCCACGTTGCGTTTTGAGGCGTCTCCTGTCACGGGCGCTAGGCCTACCCACACAAGTGAGGTATCATTTTTATCGGGAGACTTGGGGGAATGCTGGGTGGAAGGAAATATGTCGCTCCTCTCAGATTCCAGAACTTTCTGCCACAGAAATGTGAGGAACATTTGTTTTTGTAGCCAAATTTTGAGGTTTGCAAAGGATTCTGGGTAACAGAACCTGATCCGAGCCACACAAGTCACACCATCTTGGATTCCCCTAGGTCTCTAGTTTTCAGAAATGCACAGTTTGGTAGGTTTCCCTAGGTGCCGTCTGAGCTAGAGGCCAAAATCTGCAGGTAGGCACTTTGCAAAAAACACCTCTGTTTTCTTTCAAAAATTTGGATGTGTCCACGTTGCGCTTTGGGGCTTCTCCTGTCGCGGGCGCTAGGCCTACCCACACAAGTGAGGTATCATTTTTTATCGGGAGACTTGGGGGAATGCTGGGTGGAAGGAAATTTGTGGCTCCTCTCAGATTCCAGAACTTTCTGCCACAGAAATGTGAGGAACATGTGTTTTTTTAGCCAAATTTTGAAGTTTGCAAAGGATTCTGGGTAACAGAACCTGGTCCGAGCCACACAAGTCACCCCATCTTGGATTCCCCTAGGTCTCTAGTTTTCAGAAATGCACAGGTTTGGTAGGTTTCCCTAGGTGCCGGCTGAGCTAGAGGCCAAAATCTGCAGGTAGGCACTTTGCAAAAAACACCTCTGTTTTCTTTCAAAAATGTGGATGTGTCTACGTTGCGTTTTGAGGCGTCTCCTGTCGCGGGCGCTAGGCCTACCCACACAAGTGAGGTATCATTTTTATCGGGAGACGTGGGGGAATGCTGGGTGGAAGGAAATATGTGGCTCCTCTCAGATTCCAGAACTTTCTGCCACAGAAATGTGAGGAACATGTGTTTATTTAGCCAAATTTTGAGGTTTGCAAAGGATTCTGGGTAACAGAACCTGGTCCGAGCCACACAAGTCACCCCATTTTGGATTCCCCTATGTCTGTAGTTTTCAGAAATGCACAGGTTTGGTAGGTTTCCCTAGCTGCAGGCTGAGCTAGAGGCCAAAATCTGCTGGTAGGCACTTTGCAAAAAACACCTCTGTTTTCTTTCAAAAATTTGTATGTGTCCACGTTGCGCTTTGGGGCGTCTCCTGTCGCGGGCGCTAGGCCTACCCACACAAGTAAGGTATCATTTTTATCGAGAGACTTGGGGGAACGCTAGGTGGAAGGAAATTTGTGCCTCCTGTCAGATTCCAGAACTTTCTGCCACAGAAATGTGAGGAACATGTGTTTTTTCAGCCAAATTTTGAGGTTTGCAAAGGATTCTGGGTAACAGAACCTGATCCGAGCCACACAAGTCACCCCATCTTGGATTCCCCTAGGTCTCTAGTTTTCAGAAATGCACAGGTTTGGTAGGTTTCCCTAGGTGCCGGCTGAGCTAGAGGCCAAAATCTACAGGTAGGCACTTTGCAAAAAACACCTCTGTTTTCTTTAAAAAATTTGGATGTGTCCACGTTGCGCTTTGGGGCGTCTCCTGTCGCGGGCGCTAGGCCTACCCACACAAGTGAGGTATCATTTTTATCGGGAGACTTGGGGGAATGCTGGGTGGAAGGACATTTGTGGCTCCTCTCAGATTCCAGAACTTTCTGCCACAGAAATGTGAGGAACATGTGTTTTTTTAGCCAAATTTTGAGGTTTGCAAAGGATTCTGGGTAACAGAACCTGGTCCGAGCCACACAAGTCACCCCATTTTGGATTCCCCTAGGTCTCTAGTTTTCAGAAATCCACAGGTTTGGTAGGTTTCCCTACGTGCCGGCTGAGCTAGAGGCCAAAATCTGCTGGTAGGCACTTTGCAAAAAACACCTCTGTTTTCTTTTAAAAAATGGGATGTGTCCACATTGTGCTTTGGGGCGTCTCCTGTTGCGGGCGCTAGGCCTACCCACACAAGTGAGGTATCATTTTTATCGGGAGACTTGGGGGAACGCTAGGTGGAAGGAAATTTGTGGCTCCTGTCAGATTCCAGAACTTTGTGCCACAGAAATGTGAGGAACATGTGTTTTTTCAGCCAAATTTTGAGGTTTGCAAAGGATTCTGGGTAACAGAACCTGGTCCGAACCACACAAGTCACCCCATTTTGGATTCCCCTATGTCTGTAGTTTTCAGAAATGCACAGGTTTGGTAGGTTTCCCTAGCTGCAGGCTGAGCTAGAGGCCAAAATCTGCTGGTAGGCACTTTGCAAAAAACACCTCTGTTTTCTTTCAAAAATGTGGATGTGTCCACGTTGCGCTTTGGGGCGTCTCCTGTCGCGGGCGCTAGGCCTACCCACACAAGTGAGGTATAATTTTTATCGGGAGACTTGGGGGAACGCTAGGTGGAAGGAAATTTGTGGCTCCTGTCAGATTCCAGAACTTTGTGCCACAGAAATGTGAGGAACATGTGTTTTTTCAGCCAAATTTTGAGGTTTGCAAAGGATTCTGGGTAACAGAACCTGATCCGAGCCACACAAGTCACCCCATCTTGGATTCCCCTAGGTCTCTAGTTTGCAGAAATGCACAGGTTTGGTAGGTTTCCCTAGGTGCCGGCTGAGCTAGAGGCCAAAATCTACAGGTAGGCACTTTGCAAAAAACACCTCTGTTTTCTTTAAAAAAATTGGATGTGTCCACGTTGCTCTTTGGGGCGTTACCTGTCGCGGGCGCTAGGCCTACCCACACAAGTGAGGTATCATTTTTATCACGAGACTTGGGGGAACGCTGGGTGGAAGGAAATTTGTGGCTCCTCTCAGATTCCAGAACTTTCTGCCACAGAAATGTGAGGAACATGTGTTTTTTTAGCCAAATTTTGAAGTTTGCAAAGGATTCTGGGTAACAGAACGTGGTCCGAGCCTCACAAGTCACCCCATCTTGGATTCCCTTAGGTCTCTAGTTTTCAGAAATGCACAGGTTTGGTAGGTTTCCCTAGGTGCCGGCTGAGCTAGAGGCCAAAATCTGCAGGTAGGCACTTTGCAAAAAACACCTCTGTTTTCTTTCAAAAATTTGGATGTGTCCACGTTGCGTTTTGAGGCGTCTCCTGTCGCGGGCGCTAGGCCTACCCACACAAGTGAGGTATCATTTTTATCGGGAGACTTGGGGGAATGCTGGGTGGAAGGAAATATGTGGCTCCTCTCAGATTCCAGAACTTTCGGCCACAGAAATGTGAGGAACATTTGTTTTTGTAGCCAAATTTTGAGGTTTGCAAAGGATTCTGGGTAACAGAACCTGATCCGAGCCACACAAGTCACCCCATCTTGGATTCCCCTAGGTCTCTAGTTTGCAGAAATGCACAGGTTTGGTAGGTTTCCCTAGGTGCCGGCTGAGCTAGAGGCCAAAATCTACAGGTAGGCACTTTGCAAAAAACACCTCTGTTTTCTTTAAAAAAATTGGATGTGTCCACGTTGCTCTTTGGGGCGTTACCTGTCGCGGGCGCTAGGCCTACCCACACAAGTGAGGTATCATTTTTATCAGGAGACTTGGGGGAACGCTGGGTGGAAGGAAATTTGTGGCTCCTCTCAGATTCCAGAACTTTCTGCCACAGAAATGTGAGGAACATGTGTTTTTTTAGCCAAATTTTGAAGTTTGCAAAGGATTCTGGGTAACAGAACGTGGTCCGAGCCTCACAAGTCACCCCATCTTGGATTCCCTTAGGTCTCTAGTTTTCAGAAATGCACAGGTTTGGTAGGTTTCGCTAGGTGCCGGCTGAGCTAGAGGCCAAAATCTGCAGGTAGGCACTTTGCAAAAAACACCTCTGTTTTCTTTCAAAAATTTGGATGTGTCCACGTTGCGTTTTGAGGCGTCTCCTGTCGCGGGCGCTAGGCCTACCCACACAAGTGAGGTATCATTTTTATCGGGAGACTTGGGGGAATGCTGGGTGGAAGGAAATATGTGGCTCCTCTCAGATTCCAGAACTTTCTGCCACAGAAATGTGAGGAACATTTGTTTTTGTAGCCAAATTTTGAGGTTTGCAAAGGATTCTGGGTAACAGAACCTGATCCGAGCCACACAAGTCACCCCATCTTGGATTCCCCTAGGTCTCTAGTTTTCAGAAATGCACAGGTTTGGTAGGTTTCCCTAGGTGCCGTCTGAGCTAGAGGCCAAAATCTGCAGGTAGGCACTTTGCAAAAAACACCTCTGTTTTCTTTCAAAAATTTGGATGTGTCCACGTTGCACTTTGGGGCGTCTCCTGTCGCGGGCGCTAGGCCTACCCACACAAGTGAGGTATCATTTTTATCGGGAGACTTGGGGGAATGCTGGGTGGAAGGAAATTTGTGGCTCCTCTCAGATTCCAGAACTTTCTGCCACAGAAATGTGAGGAACATGTGTTTTTTTAGCCAAATTTTGAAGTTTGCAAAGGATTCTGGGTAACAGAACCTGGTCCGAGCCACACAAGTCACCCCATCTTGGATTCCCCTAGGTCTCTAGTTTTCAGAAATGCACAGCTTTGGTAGGTTTCCCTAGGTACCGGCTGAGCTAGAGGCCAAAATCTGCAGGTAGGCACTTTGCAAAAAACACCTCTGTTTTCTTTCAAAAATTTGGATGTGTCTACGTTGCGTTTTGAGGCGTCTCCTGTCGCAGGCGCTAGGCCTACCCACACAAGTGAGGTATCATTTTTATCGGGAGACGTGGGGGAATGCTGGGTGGAAGGAAATATGTGGCTCCTCTCAGATTCCAGAACTTTCTGCCACAGAAATGTGAGGAACATGTGTTTTTTTAGCCAAATTTTGAGGTTTGCAAAGGATTCTGGGTAACAGAACCTGGTCCGAGCCACACAAGTCACCCCATTTTGGATTCCCCTAGGTCTCTAGTTTTCAGAAATGCACAGGTTTGGTAGGTTTCCCTAGGTGCCGTCTGAGCTAGAGGCCAAAATCTGCAGGTAGGCACTTTGCAAAAAACACCTCTGTTTTCTTTAAAAAATTTGGATGTGTCCACGTTGCACTTTGGGGCGTCTCCTGTCGCGGGCGCTAGGCCTACCCACACAAGTGAGGTATCATTTTTATCAGGAGACTTGGGGGAATGCTGGGTGGAAGGACATTTGTGGCTCCTCTCAGATTCCAGAACTTTCTGCCACAGAAATGTGAGGAACATGTGTTTTTTTAGCCAAATTTTGAGGTTTGCAAAGGATTCTGGGTAACAGAACCTGGTCCGAGCCACACAAGTCACCCCATTTTGGATTCCCCTAGGTCTCTAGTTTTCAGAAATCCACAGGTTTGGTAGGTTTCCCTACGTGCCGGCTGAGCTAGAGGCCAAAATCTGCTGGTAGGCACTTTGCAAAAAACACCTCTGTTTTCTTTTAAAAAATGGGATGTGTCCACATTGTGCTTTGGGGCGTCTCCTGTTGCGGGCGCTAGGCCTACCCACACAAGTGAGGTATCATTTTTATCGGGAGACTTGGGGGAACGCTAGGTGGAAGGAAATTTGTGGCTCCTGTCAGATTCCAGAACTTTGTGCCACAGAAATGTGAGGAACATGTGTTTTTTCAGCCAAATGTTGAGGTTTGCAAAGGATTCTGGGTAACAGAACCTGATCCGAGCCACACAAGTCACCCCATCTTGGATTCCCCTAGGTCTCTAGTTTGCAGAAATGCACAGGTTTGGTAGGTTTCCCTAGGTGCCGGCTGAGCTAGAGGCCAAAATCTACAGGTAGGCACTTTGCAAAAAACACCTCTGTTTTCTTTAAAAAAATTGGATGTGTCCACGTTGCTCTTTGGGGCGTTACCTGTCACGGGCGATAGGCCTACCCACACAAGTGAGGTATCATTTTTATCAGGAGACTTGGGGGAACGCTGGGTGAAAGGAAATTTGTGGCTCCTCTCAGATTCCAGAACTTTCTGCCACAGAAATGTGAGGAACATGTGTTTTTTTAGCCAAATTTTGAAGTTTGCAAAGGATTCTGGGTAACAGAACGTGGTCCGAGCCACACAAGTCACCCCATCTTGGATTCCCTTAGGTCTCTAGTTTTCAGAAATGCACAGGTTTGGTAGGTTTCCCTAGGTGCCGGCTGAGCTAGAGGCCAAAATCTGCAGGTAGGCACTTTGCAAAAAACACCTCTGTTTTCTTTCAAAAATTTGGATGTGTCCACGTTGCGTTTTGAGGCGTCTCCTGTCACGGGCGCTAGGCCTACCCACACAAGTGAGGTATCATTTTTATCGGGAGACTTGGGGGAATGCTGGGTGGAAGGAAATATGTGGCTCCTCTCAGATTCCAGAACTTTCTGCCACAGAAATGTGAGGAACATTGGTTTTTGTAGCCAAATTTTGAGGTTTGCAAAGGATTCTGGGTAACAGAACCTGATCCGAACCACACAAGTCACACCATCTTGGATTCCCCTAGGTCTCTAGTTTTCAGAAATGCACAGGTTTGGTAGGTTTCCCTAGGTGCCGTCTGAGCTAGAGGCCAAAATCTGCAGGTAGGCACTTTGCAAAAAACACCTCTGTTTTCTTTCAAAAATTTGGATGTGTCCACGTTGCGCTTTGGGGCTTGTCCTGTCGCGGGCGCTAGGCCTACCCACACAAGTGAGGTATCATTTTTATCGGGAGACTTGTGGGAATGCTGGGTGGAAGGAAATTTGTGGCTCCTCTCAGATTCCAGAACTTTCTGCCACAGAAATGTGAGGAACATGTGTTTTTTTTAGCCAAATTTTGAAGTTTGCAAAGGATTCTGGGTAACAGAACCTGGTCCGAGCCACACAAGTCACCCCATCTTGGATTCCCCTAGGTCTCTAGTTTTCAGAAATGCACAGGTTTGGTAGGTTTCCCTAGGTGCCGGCTGAGCTAGAGGCCAAAATCTGCAGGTAGGCACTTTGCAAAAAACACCTCTGTTTTCTTTCAAAAATTTGGATGTGTCTACGTTGCGTTTTGAGGCGTCTCCTGTCGCGGGCGCTAGGCCTACCCACACAAGTGAGGTATCATTTTTATCGGGAGACGTGGGGGAATGCTGGGTGGAAGGAAATATGTGGCTCCTCTCAGATTCCAGAACTTTCTGCCACAGAAATGTGAGGAACATGTGTTTTTTTAGCCAAATTTTGAGGTTTGCAAAGGATTCTGGGTAACAGAACCTGGTCCGAGCCACACAAGTCACCCCATTTTGGATTCCCCTATGTCTGTAGTTTTCAGAAATGCACAGGTTTGGTAGGTTTCCCTAGCTGCAGGCTGAGCTAGAGGCCAAAATCTGCTGGTAGGCACTTTGCAAAAAACACCTCTGTTTTCTTTCAAAAATTTGTATGTGTCCACGTTGCGCTTTGGGGCGTCTCCTGTCGCGGGCGCTAGGCCTACCCACACAAGTAAGGTATCATTTTTATCGAGAGACTTGGGGGAACGCTAGGTGGAAGGAAATTTGTGCCTCCTGTCAGATTCCAGAACTTTCTGCCACAGAAATGTGAGGAACATGTGTTTTTTCAGCCAAATTTTGAGGTTTGCAAAGGATTCTGGGTAACAGAACCTGATCCGAGCCACACAAGTCACCCCATCTTGGATTCCCCTAGGTCTCTAGTTTTCAGAAATGCACAGGTTTGGTAGGTTTCCCTAGGTGCCGGCTGAGCTAGAGGCAAAAATCTACAGGTAGGCACTTTGCAAAAAACACCTCTGTTTTCTTTCAAAAATTTGGATGTGTCCACGTTGCGCATTGGGGCGTCTCCTGTCGCGGGCTCTAGGCCTACCCACACAAGTGAGGTATCATTTTTATCGGGAGACTTGGGGGAATGCTGGGTGGAAGGAAATTTGTGGCTCCTCTCAGATTCCAGAACTTTCTGCCACAGAAATGTGAGGAACATGTGTTTTTTAGCCAAATTTTGAGGTTTGCAAAGGATTCTGGGTAACAGAACCTGGTCCGAGCCACACAAGTCACCCCATTTTGGATTCCCCTAGGTATCTAGTTTTCAGAAATCCACAGGTTTGGTAGGTTTCCCTACGTGCCGGCTGAGCTAGAGGCCAAAATCTGCTGGTAGGCACTTTGCAAAAAACACCTCTGTTTTCTTTTAAAAAATGGGATGTGTCCACGTTGTGCTTTGGGGCGTCTCCTGTGGCGGGCGCTACGCCTAGCCCCACAAGTGAGGTATCATTTTTATCGGGAGACTTGGGGGAACGCTAGGTGGAAGGAAATTTGTGGCTCCTGTCAGATTCCAGAACTTTGTGCCACAGAAATGTGAGGAACATGTGTTTTTTCAGCCAAATTTTGAGGTTTGCAAAGCATTCTGGGTAACAGAACCTGATCCGAGCCACACAAGTCACCCCATCTTGGATTTCCCTAGGTCTCTAGTTTTCAGAAATGCACAGGTTTGGTAGGTTTCCCTAGGTGCCGGCTGAGCTAGAGGCCAAAATCTACAGGTAGGCACTTTGCAAAAAACACCTCTGTTTTCTTAAAAAAAATTGGATGTGTCCACGTTGCTCTTTGGGGCGTTACCTGTCGCGGGCGCTAGGCCTACCCACACAAGTGAGGTATCATTTTTATCGGGAGACTTGGGGGAATGCTGGGTGGAAGGAAATATGTGGCTCCTCTCAGATTCCAGAACTTTCTGCCACAGAAATGTGAGGAACATTTGTTTTTTTAGCCAAATTTTGAGGTTTGCAAAGGATTCTGGGTAACAGAACCTGGTCCGAGCCACACAAGTCACCCCATTTTGGATTCCCCTATGTCTGTAGTTTTCAGAAATGCACAGGTTTGGTAGGTTTCCCTAGCTGCAGGCTGAGCTAGAAGCCAAAATCTGCTGGTAGGCACTTTGCAAAAAACACCTCTGTTTTCTTTCAAAAATTTGGATGTGTCCACGTTGCGCTTTGGGGCGTCTCCTGTCGCGGGCGCTAGGCCTACCCACACAAGTGAGGTATCATTTTTATCGGGAGACTTGGGGGAACGCTAGGTGGAAGGAAATATGTGGCTCCTCTCAGATTCCAGAACTTTCTGCCACAGAAATGTGAGGAACATGTGTTTTTGTAGCCAAAATTTTGAGGTTTGCAAAGGATTCTGGGTAACAGAACCTGGTCCGAGCCACACAAGTCACCCCATCTTGGATTCCCCTAGGTCTCTAGTTTTCAGAAATGCACAGGTTTGGTAGGTTTCCCTAGGTGCCGTCTGAGTTAGAGGACAAAATCTGCAGGTAGGCACTTTGCAAAAAACACCTCTGTTTTCTTTCAAAAATTTGGATGTGTCCACATTGCGCTTTGGGGCGTCTCCTGTCGCGGGCGCTAGGCCTACCCACACAAGTGAGGTATCATTTTTATCGGGAGACTTGGGAGAATGCTGGGTGGAAGGAAATTTGTGGCTCCTCTCAGATTCCAGAACTTTCTGCCACAGAAATGTGAGAAACGTGTTTTTTTAGCCAAATTTTGAGGTTTGCAAAGGATTCTGGGTAATAGAACCTGGTCCGAGCCACACAAGTCACCCCATTTTGGATTCCCCTAGGTCTCTAGTTTTCAGAAATCCACAGGTTTGGTAGGTTACCCTACGTGCCGGCTGAGCTAGAGGCCAAAATCTGCTGGTAGGCACTTTGCAAAAAACACCTCTGTTTTCTTTTAAAAAATTGGATGTGTCCACGTTGCGCTTTGGGGCGTTTCCTGTCGCGGGCGCTAGGCCTACCCACACATGTGAGGTATCATTTTTATCGGGAGACTTGGGGCAACGCTGGGTGGAAGGAAATGTGTGGCTCCTCTCACATTCCAGAACTTTCTGCCACAGAAATGAGAGGAACATGTGTTTTTTTAGCCAAATTTTGAGGTTTGCAAAGGATTCTGGGTAACAGAACCTGGTCCGAGCCACATAAGTCACCCCATCTTGGATTCCCCCAGGTCTCTAGTTTTCAGAAATGCACAGGTTTGGTAGGTTTCCCTAGATGCCGTCTGAGCTAGAGGCCAAAATCTGCAGGTAGGCACTTTGCAAAAAACACCTCTGTTTTCTTTCAAAAATTTGGATGTGTCCACGTTGAGCTTTGGGGCGTCTCCTGTCGCGGGCGCTAAGCCTACCCACACAAGTGAGGTATCATTTTTATCGGGAGACTTGGGGGAATGCTGGGTGGAAGGAAATATGTGGCTCCTCTCAGATTCCAGAACTTTCTGCCACAGAAATGTGAGGAACATGTGTTTTTTTAGCCAAATTTTGAGGTTTGCAAAGGATTCTGGGTAACAGAACCTGGTCCGAGCCACACAAGTCACCCCATTTTGGATTCCCCTATGTCTCTAGTTTTCAGAAATGCACAGGTTTGGTAGGTTTCCCTAGCTGCCGGCTGAGCTAGAGGCCAAAATCTGCTGGTAGGCACTTTGCAAAAAACACCTCTGTTTTCTTTCAAAAATTTGTGTGTGTCCACGTTGCGCTTTGGGGCGTCTCCTGTCGCGGGCGCCAGGCCTACCCACACAAGTAAGGTATCATTTTTATCGAGAGACTTGGGGGAACGCTGGGTGGAAGGAAATTTGTGGCTCCTCTCAGATTCCAGAACTTTCTGCCACAGAAATGTGAGGAACATGTGTTTTTTTAGCCAAATTTTGAGGTTTGCAAAGGATTCTGGGTAACAGAACCTGGTCCGAGCCACACAAGTCACCCCATTTTGGATTCCCCTACGTCTCTAGTTTTCAGAAATCCACAGGTTTGGTAGGTTTCCCTACGTGCCGGCTGAGCTAGAGGCCAAAATCTGCTGGTAGGCACTTTGCAAAAAACACCTCTGTTTTCTTTTAAAAAATGGGATGTGTCCACGTTGTGCTTTGGGGCGTCTCCTGTTGCAGGCGCTAGGCCTACCCCCACAAGTGAGGTATCATTTTTATCGGGAGACTTGGGGGAAAGCTAGGTGGAAGGAAATTTGTGGCTCCTGTCAGATTCCAGAACTTTGTGCCACAGAAATGTGAGGAACATGTGTTTTTTTAGCCAAATTTTGAGGTTTGCAAAGGATTCTGGGTAACAGAACCTGGTCCGAGCCACACAAGTCACCCCATTTTGGATTCCCCTACGTCTCTAGTTTTCAGAAATCCACAGGTTTGGTAGGTTTCCCTACGTGCCGGCTGAGCTAGAGGCCAAAATCTGCTGGTAGGCACTTTGCAAAAAACACCTCTGTTTTCTTTTAAAAAATGGGATGTGTCCACGTTGTGCTTTGGGGCGTCTCCTGTTGCAGGCGCTAGGCCTACCCCCACAAGTGAGGTATCATTTTTATCGGGAGACTTGGGGGAAAGCTAGGTGGAAGGAAATTTGTGGCTCCTGTCAGATTCCAGAACTTTGTGCCACAGAAATGTGAGGAACATGTGTTTTTTCAGCCAAATTTTGAGGTTTGCAAAGGATTCTGGGTGACAGAACCTGATCCGAGCCACACAAGTCACCCCATCTTGGATTCCCCTAGGTCTCTAGTTTTCAGAAATGCACAGGTTTGGTAGGTTTCCCTAGGTGCCGGCTGAGCTAGAGGCCAAAATCTACAGGTAGACACTTTGCAAAAAACACCTCTGTTTTCTTTAAAAAAATTGGATGTGTCCACGTTGCTCTTTGGGGCGTTACCTGTCGCGGGCGCTAGGCCTACCCACACAAGTGAGGTATCATTTTTATCAGGAGACTTGGGGGAACGCTGGGTGGAAGGAAATTTGTGGCTCCTCTCAGATTCCAGAACTTTCTGCCACAGAAATGTGAGGAACATGTGTTTTTTATCCAAATTTTGAAGTTTGCAAAGGATTCTGGGTAACAGAACGTGGTCCGAGCCACACAAGTCACCCCATCTTGGATTCCCTTAGGTCTCTAGTTTTCAGAAATGCACAGGTTTGGTAGGTTTTCCTAGGTGCCGGCTGAGCTAGAGGCCAAAATCTGCAGGTAGACACTTTGCAAAAAACACCTCTGTTTTCTTTAAAAAATTTGGATGTGTCCACGTTGCGTTTTGAGGCGTCTCCTGTCGCGGGCGCTAGGCCTACCCACACAAGTGAGGTATCATTTTTATCGGGAGACTTTGGGAATGCTGGGTGGAAGGAAATATGTGGCTCCTCTCAGATTCCAGAACTTTCTGCCACAGAAATGTGAGGAACATTTGTTTTTTTAGCCAAATTTTGAGGTTTGCAAAGGATTCTGGGTAACAGAACCTGGTCCGAGCCACACAAGTCACCCCATTTTGGATTCCCCTATGTCTGTAGTTTTCAGAAATGCACAGGTTTGGTAGGTTTCCCTAGCTGCAGGCTGAGCTAGAGGCCAAAATCTGCTGGTAGGCACTTTGCAAAAAACACCTCTGTTTTCTTTCAACAATTTGGATGTGTCCACGTTGCGCTTTGGGGCGTCTCCTGTCGCGGGCGCTAGGCCTACCCACACAAGTGAGGTATCATTTTTATCGGGAGACTTGGGGGAACGCTAGGTGGAAGGAAATTTGTGGCTCCTCTCAGATTCCAGAACTTTCTGCCACAGAAATGTGAGGAACATGTGTTTTTGTAGCCAAATTTTGATGTTTGCAAAGGATTCTGGGTAACAGAACCTGATCCGAGCCACACAAGTCACCCCATCTTGGATTCCCCTAGCTCTCTAGTTTTCAGAAATGCACAGGTTTGGTAGGTTTCCCTAGGTGCCGTCTGAGCTAGAGGCCAAAATCTGCAGGTAGGCACTTTGCAAAAAACACCTCTGTTTTCTTTCAAAAATTTGGATGTGTCCACGTTGCGCTTTGGGGCGTCTCCTGTCGCGGGCGCTAGGCCTACCCACACAAGTGAGGTATCATTTTTATCGGGAGACTTGGGGGAATGCTGGGTGGAAGGAAATTTGTGGCTCCTCTCAGATTCCAGAACTTTCTGCCACAGAAATGTGAGGAACATGTGTTTTTTTAGCCAAATTTTGAAGTTTGCAAAGGATTCTGGGTAACAGAACCTGGTCCGAGCCACACAAGTCACCCCATCTTGGATTCCCCTAGGTCTCTAGTTTTCAGAAATGCACAGCTTTGGTAGGTTTCCCTAGGTGCCGGCTGAGCTAGAGGCCAAAATCTGCAGGTAGGCACTTTGCAAAAAACACCTCTGTTTTCTTTAAAAAATTTGGATGTGTCTACGTTGCGTTTCGAGGCGTCTCCTGTCGCGGGCGCTAGGCCTACCCACACAAGTGAGGTATCATTTTTATCGGGAGACTTGGGGGAATGCTGGGTGGAAGGAAATATGTGGCTCCTCTCAGATTCCAGAACTTTCTGCCACAGAAATGTGAGGAACATGTGTTTTTTTAGCCAAATTTTGAGGGAGACTTGGGGGAACGATAAAAATGATAGCTCACTTGTTTGGGTAGGCCTAGCGCCCGCAACAGGAAACGCCCCAAAGAGCAACGTGGACATATCCAATTTTTTTAAAGAAAACAGAGGTGTTTTTTGCAAAGTGCCTACCTGTAGATTTTGGCCTCTAGCTCAGCCGGCACCTAGGGAAACCTACCAAACCTGTGCATTTCTGAAAACTAGAGACCTAGGGGAATCCAAGATGGGGTGACTTGTGTGGCTCGGATCAGGTTCTGTTACCCAGAATCCTTTGCAAACCTCAAAATTTGGCTAAAAAAACACATGTTCCTCACATTTCTGTGGCAGAAAGTTCTGGAATCTGAGAGGAGCCACAAATTTCCTTCCACCTAGCGTTCCCCCAAGTCTCTCG
The DNA here is from genome assembly GCF_031143425.1 of Pleurodeles waltl. Classification (NCBI taxonomy): domain Eukaryota; kingdom Metazoa; phylum Chordata; class Amphibia; order Caudata; family Salamandridae; genus Pleurodeles; species Pleurodeles waltl. Next base: position 1,217,471,800 of record NC_090440.1, read on the forward strand.
ATAAAAATGATACCTTACTTGTGTGGGTAGGCCTAGCGCCCGCGACAGGAGACGCCCCAAAGCGCAACGTGGACACATACACATTTTTGAAAGAAAACAGAGGTGTTTTTTGCAAAGTGCCTACCAGCAGATTTTGGCCTCTAGCTCAGCCGGCAGCTAGGGAAACCTACCAAACCTGTGCATTTCTGAAAACTAGAGACATAGGGGAATCCAAAATGGGGTGACTTGTGTGGCTCGGACCAGGTTCTGTTACCCAGAATCCTTTGCAAACCTCAAAATTTGGCTAAAAAAACACATGTTCCTCACATTTCTGTGGCAGAAAGTTCTGGAATCTGAGAGGAGCCACAAATTTCCTTCCACCCAGCGTTCCCCCAAGTCTCCCGATAAAAATGATACCTCACTTGTGTGGGTAGGCCTAGCGCCCGCGACAGGAAACGCCCCAAAGAGCAACGTGGACACATCCAATTTTTTTAAAGAAAACAGAGGTGTTTTTTGCAAAGTGCCTACCTATAGATTTTAGCCTCTAGCTCAGCCGGCACCTAGGGAAACCTACCAAACCTGTGCATTTCTGTAAACTAGAGACCTAGGGGAATCCAAGATGCGGTGACTTGTGTGGCTCGGATCAGGTTCTGTTACCCATAATCCTTTGCAAACCTCAAAATTTGGCTGAAAAAACACATGTTCCTCACATTTCTGTGGCAGAAAGTTCTGGAATCTGACAGGAGCCACAAATTTCCTTCCACCCAGCGTTCCCCCAAGTCTCCCGATAAAAATGATACCTCACTTGTGTGGGTAGGCCTAGCGCCCGCGACAGGAGACGCCCCAAAGCGCAACATGGAGACATCCAAATTTTTTAAAGAAAACAGAGGTGTTTTTTGCAAAGTGCCTACCAGCAGATTTTGGCCTCTAGCTCAGCCTGCAGCTAGGGAAACCTACCAAACCTGTGCATTTCTGAAAACTACAGACATAGGGGAATCCAAAATGGGGTGACTTGTGTGGCTCGGACCAGGTTCTGTTACCCAGAATCCTTTGCAAACCTCAAAATTTGGCTAAAAAAACACATGTTCCTCACATTTCTGTGTCAGAAAGTTCTGGAATCTGAGAGGAGCCACATATTTCCTTCCACCCAGCATTCCCCCAAGTCTCCCGATAAAAATGATACCTCACTTGTGTGGGTAGGCCTAGAGACCGCGACAGGAGACGCCCAAAAACGCAACGTGGACACATCCAAATTTTTGAAAGAAAACTGAGGAGTTTTTTGCAAAGTGCCTACCTGTAGAGTTTGGCCTCTAGCTCAGCCGGCACCTAGGGAAACCTACCAAACCTGTGCATTTCTGAAAACTACAGACATAGGGGAATCCAAAATGGGGTGACTTGTGTGGCTCGGACCAGGTTCTGTTACCCAGAATCCTTTGCAAACCTCAAAATTTGGCTAAAAAAACACATGTTCCTCACATTTCTGTGGCAGAAAGTTCTGGAATCTGAGAGGAGCCACATATTTCCTTCCACCCAGCATTTCCCCAAGTCTCCCGATAAAAATGATACCTCACTTGTGTGGGTAGGGCTAGCGCCCGCGACAGGAGACGCCCCAAAACGCAACGTAGACACATCCAAATTTTTAAAAGAAAACAGAGGTGTTTTTTGCAAAGTGCCTACCTGCAGATTTTGGCCTCTAGCTCAGCCGGCACCTAGGGAAACCTACCAAACCTGTGCATTTCTGAAAACTAGAGACCTAGGGGAATCCAAGATGGGGTTACTTGTGTGGCTCGGACCAGGTTCTTTTACCCAGAATCCTTTGCAAACTTCAAAATTTGGCTAAAAAAACACATGTTCCTCACATTTCTGTGGCAGAAAGTTCTGGAATCTGAGAGGAGCCACAAATTTCCTTCCACCCAGCGTTCCCCCAACTCTCCCGATAAAAATGATACCTCACTTGTGTGGGTAGGCCTAGAGCCCGCAAAAGGAAACGCCCCAAAGAGCAACGTGGACACATCCAATTTTTTTAAAGAAAACAGAGGTGTTTTTTGCAAAGTGCCTACCTGTAGATTTTGGCCTCTAGCTCAGCCGGCACCTAGGGAAACCTACCAAACCTGTGCATTTCTGAAAACTAGAGACCTAGGGAGGGGAATCCAAGATGGGGTGACTTGTGTGGCTCGGATCAGGTTCTGTTACCCAGAATCCTTTGCAAACCTCAAAATTTGGCTGAAAAAACACATGTTCCTCACATTTCTGTGGCAGAAAGTTCTGGAATCTGACAGGAGGCACAAATTTCCTTCCACCTAGCGTTCCCCCAAGTCTCTCGATAAAAATTATACCTCACTTGTGTGGGTAGGCCTAGCGCCCGCGACAGGAGACGCCCCAAAGAGCAACGTGGACACATCCACATTTTTGAAAGAAAACAGAGGTGTTTTTTGCAAAGTGCCTACCAGCAGATTTTGGCCTCTAGCTCAGCCGGCAGCTAGGGAAACCTACCAAACCTGTGCATTTCTGAAAACTACAGACATAGGGTAATCCAAAATGGGGTGACTTGTGTGGCTCGGACCAGGTTCTGTTACCCAGAATCCTTTGCAAACCTCAAAATTTGGCTAAAAAAACACAGGTTCCTCACATTTCTGTGGCAGAAAGTTCTGGAATCTGAGAGGAGCCACATATTTCCTTCCACCCAGCATTCCCCCAAGTCTCCCGATAAAAATGATACCTCACTTGTGTGGGTAGGGCTAGCGCCCGCGACAGGGGACGCCCCAAAACGCAACGTGGACACATCCAAATTTTTAAAAGAAAACAGAGGTGTTTTTTGCAAAGTGCCTACCTGCAGATTTTGGCCTCTAGCTCAGCCGGCAGCTAGGGAAACCTAATAAACCTGTGCATTTCTGAAAACTAGAGACATAGGGGAATCCAAAATGGGGTGACTTGTGTGGCTCGGACCAGGTTCTGTTACCCAGAATCCTTTGCAAACCTCAAAATTTGGCTAAAAAAACACATGTTCCTCACATTTCTGTGGCAGAAAGTTCTGGAATCTGAGAGGAGCCACATATTTCCTTCCACCCAGCATTCCCCCAAGTCTCCCGATAAAAATGATACCTCACTTGTGTGGGTAGGCCTAGCGCCCGCGACAGGAGACGCCCCAAAGCTCAACGTGGACACATCCAAATTTTTGAAAGAAAACAGAGGTGTTTTTTGCAAAGTGCCTACCTGCAGAATTTGGCCTCTAGCTCAGACGGCACCTAGGGAAACCTACCAAACCTGTGCATTTCTGAAAACTAGAGACCTAGGGGAATCCAAGATGGGGTGACTTATGTGGCTCGGACCAGGTTCTGTTACCCAGAATCCTTTGCAAACCTCAAAATTTGGCTAAAAAAACACATGTTCCTCACATTTCTGTGGCAGAAAGTTCTGGAATCTGAGAGGAGCCACACATTTCCTTCCACCCAGCCTTGCCCCAAGTCTCCCGATAAAAATGATACCTCACATGTGTGGGTAGGCCTAGCGCCCGCGACAGGAAACGCCCCAAAGCGCAACGTGGAAACCTCCAATTTTTTAAAAGAAAACAGAGGTGTTTTTTGCAAAGTGCCTACCAGCAGATTTTGACCTCTAGCTCAGCCGGCACGTAGGGTAACCTACCAAACCTGTGGATTTCTGAAAACTAGAGACCTAGGGGAATCCAAAATGGGGTGACTTGTGTGGCTCGGACCAGGTTCTGTTACCCAGAATCCTTTGCAAACCTCAAAATTTGGCTAAAAAAACACATGTTCCTCACATTTCTGTGGCAGAAAGTTCTGGAATCTGAGAGGAGCCACAAATTTCCTTCCACCCAGCATTCTCCCAAGTCTCCCGATAAAAATGATACCTCACTTGTGTGGGTAGGCCTAGCGCCCGCGACAGGAGACGCCCCAAAGCGCAACGTGGACACATCCAAATTTTTGAAAGAAAACAGAGGTGTTTTTTGCAAAGTGCCTACCTGCAGATTTTGGCCTCTAACTCAGACGGCACCTAGGGAGACCTACCAAACCTGTGCATTTCTGAAAACTAGAGACCTAGGGGAATCCAAGATGGGGTGACTTGTGTGGCTCGGATCAGGTTCTGTTACCCAGAATCCTTTGCAAACCTCAAAATTTGGCTAAAAAAACACATGTTCCTCACATTTCTGTGGCAGAAAGTTCTGGAATCTGAGAGGAGCCACAAATTTCCTTCCACCTTGCGTTCCCCCAAGTCTCGCGATAAAAATGATACCTCACTTGTGTGGGTAGGCCTAGCGCCCGCGACAGGAGACGCCCCAAAGCGCAACGTGGACACATCCAAATTTTTTAAAGAAAACAGAGGTGTTTTTTGCAAAGTGCCTACCAGCAGATTTTGGCCTCTAGCTCAGCCTGCAGGTAGGGATACCTACCAAACCTGTGCATTTCTGAAAACTACAGACATAGGGGAATCCAAAATGGGGTGACTTGTGTGGCTCGGACCAGGTTCTGTTACCCAGAATCCTTTGCAAACTTCAAAATTTGGCTAAAAAAACACATGTTCCTCACATTTCTGTGGCAGAAAGTTCTGGAATCTGAGAGGAGCCACATATTTCCTTCCACCCAGCATTCCCCCAAGTCTCCTGATAAAAATGATACCTCACTTGTGTGGGTAGGCCTAGCGCCCGCAACAGGAGACGCCCCAAAGCACAACGTGGACACATCCCATTTTTTAAAAGAAAACAGAGGTGTTTTTTGCAAAGTGCCTACCAGCAGATTTTGGCCTCTACCTCAGCCGGCACGTAGGGAAACCTACCAAACCTGTGGATTTCTGAAAACTAGAGACCTAGGGGAATCCAAAATGGGGTGACTTGTGTGGCTCGGACCAGGTTCTGTTACCCAGAATCCTTTGCAAACCTCAAAATTTGGCTAAAAAAAACATGTTCCTCACATTTCTGTGGCAGAAAGTTCTGGAATCTGAGAGGAGCCACAAATTTCCTTCCACCCAGCATTCCCCCAAGTCTCCCGATAAAAATGATACCTCACTTGTGTGGGTAGGCCTAGCGCCCGCAACAGGAGACGCCCCAAAGCGCAACGTGGACACATCCAAATTTTTGAAAGAAAACAGAGGTGTTTTTTGCAAAGTGCCTACCTGCAGATTTTGGCCTCTAGCTCAGACGGCACCTAAGGGAAACCTACCAAACCTGTGCATTTCTGAAAACTAGAGACCTAGGGGAATCCAAGATGGGGTGACTTGTGTGGCTCGGAGCAGGTTCTGTTACCCAGGATCCTTTGCGAACCTCAAAATTTGGCTAAAAAAACACATATTCCTCACATTTCTGTGGCAGAAAGTTCTGGAATCTGAGAGGAGCCACAAATTTCCTTCCACCCAGCGTTCCCCCAAGTCTCCCAATAAAAATGATACCTCACTTGTGTGGGTGGGCCTAGCGGCCGCGAACGAACACGCCCCAAAACGCAACGTGGACACATCCCATTTTTTGAAAGAAAACAGAGGTGTTTTTTGCAAAGTGCCTACCTGTAGATTTTGGCCTCTAGCTCAGTCGGAACCTAGGGAAACCTACCAAACCTGTGCATTTCTGAAAACTAGAGACCTAGAGGAATCCAAGATGGGGTGACTTGTGTGGCTCGGACCAGGTTCTGTTACCCAGAATCCTTTGCAAACTTCAAAATTTGGCTAAAAAAACACATGTTCCTCACATTTCTGAGGCAGAAAGTTCTGGAATCTGAGAGGAGCCACAAATTTCCTTCCACCCAGCGTTGCCCCAAGTCTCCCGATAAAAATGATACCTCACTTGTGTGGGTAGGCCTAGCGCCCGCGACAGGAAACGCCCCAAAGCGCAACGTGGACACATCCAATTTTTTTGAAGAAAACAGAGGTGTTTTTTGCAAACTGCCTACCTGTAGATTTTGGCCTCTAGCTCAGACCGCACCTAGGGAAACCTACGAAACCTGTGCATTTCTGAAAACTAGAGACCTAGGGGAATCCAAGATGGGGTGACTTGTGTGGCTCGGATCAGGTTCTGTTACCCAGAATCCTTTGCAAACCTCAAAATTTGGCTAAAAAAACACATGTTCCTCACATTTCTGTGGCAGAAAGTTCTGGAATCTGAGAGGAGCCACAAATTTCCTTCCACCCAGCATTCTCCCAAGTCTCCTGATAAAAATGATACCTCACTTGTGTGGGTAGGCCTAGCGCCCGCAACAGGAGACGCCCCAAAGCACAACGTGGACACATCCCATTTTTTAAAAGAAAACAGAGGTGTTTTTTGCAAAGTGCCTACCAGCAGATTTTGGCCTCTACCTCAGCCGGCACGTAGGGAAACCTACCAAACCTGTGGATTTCTGAAAACTAGAGACCTAGGGGAATCCAAAATGGGGTGACTTGTGTGGCTCGGACCAGGTTCTGTTACCCAGAATCCTTTGCAAACCTCAAAATTTGGCTAAAAAAAACATGTTCCTCACATTTCTGTGGCAGAAAGTTCTGGAATCTGAGAGGAGCCACAAATTTCCTTCCACCCAGCATTCCCCCAAGTCTCCCGATAAAAATGATACCTCACTTGTGTGGGTAGGCCTAGCGCCCGCAACAGGAGACGCCCCAAAGCGCAACGTGGACACATCCAAATTTTTGAAAGAAAACAGAGGTGTTTTTTGCAAAGTGCCTACCTGCAGATTTTGGCCTCTAGCTCAGACGGCACCTAAGGGAAACCTACCAAACCTGTGCATTTCTGAAAACTAGAGACCTAGGGGAATCCAAGATGGGGTGACTTGTGTGGCTCGGAGCAGGTTCTGTTACCCAGGATCCTTTGCGAACCTCAAAATTTGGCTAAAAAAACACATATTCCTCACATTTCTGTGGCAGAAAGTTCTGGAATCTGAGAGGAGCCACAAATTTCCTTCCACCCAGCGTTCCCCCAAGTCTCCCAATAAAAATGATACCTCACTTGTGTGGGTGGGCCTAGCGGCCGCGAACGAACACGCCCCAAAACGCAACGTGGACACATCCCATTTTTTGAAAGAAAACAGAGGTGTTTTTTGCAAAGTGCCTACCTGTAGATTTTGGCCTCTAGCTCAGTCGGAACCTAGGGAAACCTACCAAACCTGTGCATTTCTGAAAACTAGAGACCTAGAGGAATCCAAGATGGGGTGACTTGTGTGGCTCGGACCAGGTTCTGTTACCCAGAATCCTTTGCAAACTTCAAAATTTGGCTAAAAAAACACATGTTCCTCACATTTCTGAGGCAGAAAGTTCTGGAATCTGAGAGGAGCCACAAATTTCCTTCCACCCAGCGTTGCCCCAAGTCTCCCGATAAAAATGATACCTCACTTGTGTGGGTAGGCCTAGCGCCCGCGACAGGAAACGCCCCAAAGCGCAACGTGGACACATCCAATTTTTTTGAAGAAAACAGAGGTGTTTTTTGCAAACTGCCTACCTGTAGATTTTGGCCTCTAGCTCAGACCGCACCTAGGGAAACCTACGAAACCTGTGCATTTCTGAAAACTAGAGACCTAGGGGAATCCAAGATGGGGTGACTTGTGTGGCTCGGATCAGGTTCTGTTACCCAGAATCCTTTGCAAACCTCAAAATTTGGCTAAAAAAACACATGTTCCTCACATTTCTGTGGCAGAAAGTTCTGGAATCTGAGAGGAGCCACAAATTTCCTTCCACCCAGCATTCTCCCAAGTCTCCCGATAAAAATGATACCTCACTTGTGTGGGTAGGCCTAGCGCCCGCGACAGGAGACGCCCCAAAGCGCAACGTGGACACATCCAAATTTTTGAAAGAAAACAGAGGTGTTTTTTGCAAAGTGCCTACCTGCAGATTTTGGCCTCTAACTCAGACGGCACCTAGGGAGACCTACCAAACCTGTGCATTTCTGAAAACTAGAGACCTAGGGGAATCCAAGATGGGGTGACTTGTGTGGCTCGGATCAGGTTCTGTTACCCAGAATCCTTTGCAAACCTCAAAATTTGGCTAAAAAAACACATGTTCCTCACATTTCTGTGGCAGAAAGTTCTGGAATCTGAGAGGAGCCACAAATTTCCTTCCACCTTGCGTTCCCCCAAGTCTCCCGATAAAAATGATACCTCACTTGTGTGGGAAGGCCTAGCGCCCGCGACAGGAGACGCCCCAAAGCGCAACGTGGACACATCCACATTTTTTAAAGAAAACAGAGGTGTTTTTTGCAAAGTGCCTACCAGCAGATTTTGGCCTCTAGCTCAGCCTGCAGGTAGGGATACCTACCAAACCTGTGCATTTCTGAAAACTACAGACATAGGGGAATCCAAAATGGGGTGACTTGTGTGGCTCGGACCAGGTTCTGTTACCCAGAATCCTTTGCAAACTTCAAAATTTGGCTAAAAAAACACATGTTCCTCACATTTCTGTGGCAGAAAGTTCTGGAATCTGAGAGGAGCCACATATTTCCTTCCACCCAGCATTCCCCCAAGTCTCCTGATAAAAATGATACCTCACTTGTGTGGGTAGGCCTAGCGCCCGCAACAGGAGACGCCCCAAAGCACAACGTGGACACATCCCATTTTTTAAAAGAAAACAGAGGTGTTTTTTGCAAAGTGCCTACCAGCAGATTTTGGCCTCTACCTCAGCCGGCACGTAGGGAAACCTACCAAACCTGTGGATTTCTGAAAACTAGAGACCTAGGGGAATCCAAAATGGGGTGACTTGTGTGGCTCGGACCAGGTTCTGTTACCCAGAATCCTTTGCAAACCTCAAAATTTGGCTACAAAAAACATGTTCCTCACATTTCTGTGGCAGAAAGTTCTGGAATCTGAGAGGAGCCACAAATTTCCTTCCACCCAGCATTCCCCCAAGTCTCCCGATAAAAATGATACCTCACTTGTGTGGGTAGGCCTAGCGCCCGCGACAGGAGACGCCCCAAAGCGCAACGTGGACACATCCAAATTTTTGAAAGAAAACAGAGGTGTTTTTTGCAAAGTGCCTACCTGCAGATTTTGGCCTCTAGCTCAGACGGCACCTAGGGAAACCTACCAAACCTGTGCATTTCTGAAAACTAGAGACCTAGGGGAATCCAAGATGGGGTGACTTGTGTGGCTCGGAGCAGGTTCTGTTACCCAGGATCCTTTGCGAACCTCAAAATTTGGCTAAAAAAACACATATTCCTCACATTTCTGTGGCAGAAAGTTCTGGAATCTGAGAGGAGCCACAAATTTCCTTACACCCAGCGTTCCCCCAAGTCTCCCAATAAAAATGATACCTCACTTGTGTGGGTGGGCCTAGCGGCCGCGAACGAACACGCCCCAAAACGCAACGTGGACACATCCCATTTTTTGAAAGAAAACAGAAGTGTTTTTTGCAAAGTGCCTACCTGTAGATTTTGGCCTCTAGCTCAGTCGGCACCTAGGGAAACCTACCAAACCTGTGCATTTCTGAAAACTAGAGACCTAGAGGAATCCAAGATGGGGTGACTTGTGTGGCTCGGACCAGGTTCTGTTACCCAGAATCCTTTGCAAACTTCAAAATTTGGCTAAAAAAACACATGTTCCTCACATTTCTGAGGCAGAAAGTTCTGGAATCTGAGAGGAGCCACAAATTTCCTTCCACCCAGCGTTGCCCCAAGTCTCCCGATAAAAATGATACCTCACTTGTGTGGGTAGGCCTAGCGCCCGCGACAGGAAACGCCCCAAAGCGCAACGTGGACACATCCAATTTTTTTGAAGAAAACAGAGGTGTTTTTTGCAAAGTGCCTACCTGTAGATTTTGGCCTCTAGCTCAGACCGCACCTAGGGAAACCTACGAAACCTGTGCATTTCTGAAAACTAGAGATCTAGGGGAATCCAAGATGGGGTGACTTGTGTGGCTCGGATCAGGTTCTGTTACCCAGAATCCTTTGCAAACCTCAAAATTTGGCTAAAAAAACACATGTTCCTCACATTTCTGTGGCAGAAAGTTCTGGAATCTGAGAGGAGCCACATATTTCATTCCCCCAAGTCTCCCGATAAAAATGATACCTCACTTGTGTGGGTAGGCCTAGCGCCCGCGACAGGAGACGCCTCAAAACGTAACGTGGACACATCCAAATTTTTGAAAGAAAACAGACGTGTTTTTTGCAAAGTGCCTACCTGCAGATTTTGGCCTCTAGCTCAGCCGGCACCTAGGGAAACCTACCAAACCTGTGCATTTCTGAAAACTAGAGACCTAGGGGAATCCAAGATGGGGTGACGTGTGTGGCTCGGACCAGGTTCTGTTACCCAGAATCCTTTGCAAACTTCAAAATTTGGCTAAAAAAACACATGTTCCTCACATTTCTGTGGCAGAAAGTTCTGGAATCTGAGAGGAGCCACAAATTTCCTTCCACCCAGCGTTCCCCCAAGTCTCCCGATAAAAATGATACCTCACTTGTGTGGGTAGGCCTAGCGCCCGCGACAGGATACGCCCCAAAGCGCAACGTGGACACATCCAATTTTTTGGAAGAAAAAAGAGGTGTTTTTTTGCAAAGTGCCTACCTGCAGATTTTGGCCTCTAGCTCAGCCGGCACCTAGGGAAACCTACCAAACCTGTGCATTTCTGAAAACTAGAGACCTAGGGGAATCCAAGATGGGGTGACGTGTGTGGCTCGGACCAGGTTCTGTTACCCAGAATCCTTTGCAAACCTCAAAATTTGGCTAAAAAAACACATGTTCCTCACATTTCTGTGGCAGAAAGTTCTGGAATCTGAGAGGAGCCACAAATTTCCTTCCACCCAGCGTTCCCCCAAGTCTCCCGATAAAAATGATACCTCACTTGTGTGGGTAGGCCTAGCGCCCGCGACAGGAAACGCCCCAAAGAGCAACGTGGACACATCCAATTTTTTTAAAGAAAACAGAGGTGTTTTTTGCAAAGTGCCTACCTATAGATTTTAGCCTCTAGCTCAGCCGGCACCTAGGGAAACCTACCAAACCTGTGCATTTCTGTAAACTAGAGACCTAGGGGAATCCAAGATGCGGTGACTTGTGTGGCTCGGATCAGGTTCTGTTACCCATAATCCTTTGCAAACCTCAAAATTTGGCTGAAAAAACACATGTTCCTCACATTTCTGTGGCAGAAAGTTCTGGAATCTGACAGGAGCCACAAATTTCCTTCCACCCAGCGTTCCCCCAAGTCTCCCGATAAAAATGATACCTCACTTGTGTGGGTAGGCCTAGCGCCCGCGACAGGAGACGCCCCAAAGCGCAACATGGAGACATCCAAATTTTTTAAAGAAAACAGAGGTGTTTTTTGCAAAGTGCCTACCAGCAGATTTTGGCCTCTAGCTCAGCCTGCAGCTAGGGAAACCTACCAAACCTGTGCATTTCTGAAAACTACAGACATAGGGGAATCCAAAATGGGGTGACTTGTGTGGCTCGGACCAGGTTCTGTTACCCAGAATCCTTTGCAAACCTCAAAATTTGGCTAAAAAAACACATGTTCCTCACATTTCTGTGTCAGAAAGTTCTGGAATCTGAGAGGAGCCACATATTTCCTTCCACCCAGCATTCCCCCAAGTCTCCCGATAAAAATGATACCTCACTTGTGTGGGTAGGCCTAGAGACCGCGACAGGAGACGCCCAAAAACGCAACGTGGACACATCCAAATTTTTGAAAGAAAACTGAGGAGTTTTTTGCAAAGTGCCTACCTGTAGAGTTTGGCCTCTAGCTCAGCCGGCACCTAGGGAAACCTACCAAACCTGTGCATTTCTGAAAACTACAGACATAGGGGAATCCAAAATGGGGTGACTTGTGTGGCTCGGACCAGGTTCTGTTACCCAGAATCCTTTGCAAACCTCAAAATTTGGCTAAAAAAACACATGTTCCTCACATTTCTGTGGCAGAAAGTTCTGGAATCTGAGAGGAGCCACATATTTCCTTCCACCCAGCATTTCCCCAAGTCTCCCGATAAAAATGATACCTCACTTGTGTGGGTAGGGCTAGCGCCCGCGACAGGAGACGCCCCAAAACGCAACGTAGACACATCCAAATTTTTAAAAGAAAACAGAGGTGTTTTTTGCAAAGTGCCTACCTGCAGATTTTGGCCTCTAGCTCAGCCGGCACCTAGGGAAACCTACCAAACCTGTGCATTTCTGAAAACTAGAGACCTAGGGGAATCCAAGATGGGGTTACTTGTGTGGCTCGGACCAGGTTCTTTTACCCAGAATCCTTTGCAAACTTCAAAATTTGGCTAAAAAAACACATGTTCCTCACATTTCTGTGGCAGAAAGTTCTGGAATCTGAGAGGAGCCACAAATTTCCTTCCACCCAGCGTTCCCCCAACTCTCCCGATAAAAATGATACCTCACTTGTGTGGGTAGGCCTAGAGCCCGCAAAAGGAAACGCCCCAAAGAGCAACGTGGACACATCCAATTTTTTTAAAGAAAACAGAGGTGTTTTTTGCAAAGTGCCTACCTGTAGATTTTGGCCTCTAGCTCAGCCGGCACCTAGGGAAACCTACCAAACCTGTGCATTTCTGAAAACTAGAGACCTAGGGAGGGGAATCCAAGATGGGGTGACTTGTGTGGCTCGGATCAGGTTCTGTTACCCAGAATCCTTTGCAAACCTCAAAATTTGGCTGAAAAAACACATGTTCCTCACATTTCTGTGGCAGAAAGTTCTGGAATCTGACAGGAGGCACAAATTTCCTTCCACCTAGCGTTCCCCCAAGTCTCTCGATAAAAATTATACCTCACTTGTGTGGGTAGGCCTAGCGCCCGCGACAGGAGACGCCCCAAAGAGCAACGTGGACACATCCACATTTTTGAAAGAAAACAGAGGTGTTTTTTGCAAAGTGCCTACCAGCAGATTTTGGCCTCTAGCTCAGCCGGCAGCTAGGGAAACCTACCAAACCTGTGCATTTCTGAAAACTACAGACATAGGGTAATCCAAAATGGGGTGACTTGTGTGGCTCGGACCAGGTTCTGTTACCCAGAATCCTTTGCAAACCTCAAAATTTGGCTAAAAAAACACAGGTTCCTCACATTTCTGTGGCAGAAAGTTCTGGAATCTGAGAGGAGCCACATATTTCCTTCCACCCAGCATTCCCCCAAGTCTCCCGATAAAAATGATACCTCACTTGTGTGGGTAGGGCTAGCGCCCGCGACAGGGGACGCCCCAAAACGCAACGTGGACACATCCAAATTTTTAAAAGAAAACAGAGGTGTTTTTTGCAAAGTGCCTACCTGCAGATTTTGGCCTCTAGCTCAGCCGGCAGCTAGGGAAACCTAATAAACCTGTGCATTTCTGAAAACTAGAGACATAGGGGAATCCAAAATGGGGTGACTTGTGTGGCTCGGACCAGGTTCTGTTACCCAGAATCCTTTGCAAACCTCAAAATTTGGCTAAAAAAACACATGTTCCTCACATTTCTGTGGCAGAAAGTTCTGGAATCTGAGAGGAGCCACATATTTCCTTCCACCCAGCATTCCCCCAAGTCTCCCGATAAAAATGATACCTCACTTGTGTGGGTAGGCCTAGCGCCCGCGACAGGAGACGCCCCAAAGCTCAACGTGGACACATCCAAATTTTTGAAAGAAAACAGAGGTGTTTTTTGCAAAGTGCCTACCTGCAGAATTTGGCCTCTAGCTCAGACGGCACCTAGGGAAACCTACCAAACCTGTGCATTTCTGAAAACTAGAGACCTAGGGGAATCCAAGATGGGGTGACTTATGTGGCTCGGACCAGGTTCTGTTACCCAGAATCCTTTGCAAACCTCAAAATTTGGCTAAAAAAACACATGTTCCTCACATTTCTGTGGCAGAAAGTTCTGGAATCTGAGAGGAGCCACACATTTCCTTCCACCCAGCCTTGCCCCAAGTCTCCCGATAAAAATGATACCTCACATGTGTGGGTAGGCCTAGCGCCCGCGACAGGAAACGCCCCAAAGCGCAACGTGGAAACCTCCAATTTTTTAAAAGAAAACAGAGGTGTTTTTTGCAAAGTGCCTACCAGCAGATTTTGACCTCTAGCTCAGCCGGCACGTAGGGTAACCTACCAAACCTGTGGATTTCTGAAAACTAGAGACCTAGGGGAATCCAAAATGGGGTGACTTGTGTGGCTCGGACCAGGTTCTGTTACCCAGAATCCTTTGCAAACCTCAAAATTTGGCTAAAAAAACACATGTTCCTCACATTTCTGTGGCAGAAAGTTCTGGAATCTGAGAGGAGCCACAAATTTCCTTCCACCCAGCATTCTCCCAAGTCTCCCGATAAAAATGATACCTCACTTGTGTGGGTAGGCCTAGCGCCCGCGACAGGAGACGCCCCAAAGCGCAACGTGGACACATCCAAATTTTTGAAAGAAAACAGAGGTGTTTTTTGCAAAGTGCCTACCTGCAGATTTTGGCCTCTAACTCAGACGGCACCTAGGGAGACCTACCAAACCTGTGCATTTCTGAAAACTAGAGACCTAGGGGAATCCAAGATGGGGTGACTTGTGTGGCTCGGATCAGGTTCTGTTACCCAGAATCCTTTGCAAACCTCAAAATTTGGCTAAAAAAACACATGTTCCTCACATTTCTGTGGCAGAAAGTTCTGGAATCTGAGAGGAGCCACAAATTTCCTTCCACCTTGCGTTCCCCCAAGTCTCGCGATAAAAATGATACCTCACTTGTGTGGGTAGGCCTAGCGCCCGCGACAGGAGACGCCCCAAAGCGCAACGTGGACACATCCAAATTTTTTAAAGAAAACAGAGGTGTTTTTTGCAAAGTGCCTACCAGCAGATTTTGGCCTCTAGCTCAGCCTGCAGGTAGGGATACCTACCAAACCTGTGCATTTCTGAAAACTACAGACATAGGGGAATCCAAAATGGGGTGACTTGTGTGGCTCGGACCAGGTTCTGTTACCCAGAATCCTTTGCAAACTTCAAAATTTGGCTAAAAAAACACATGTTCCTCACATTTCTGTGGCAGAAAGTTCTGGAATCTGAGAGGAGCCACATATTTCCTTCCACCCAGCATTCCCCCAAGTCTCCTGATAAAAATGATACCTCACTTGTGTGGGTAGGCCTAGCGCCCGCAACAGGAGACGCCCCAAAGCACAACGTGGACACATCCCATTTTTTAAAAGAAAACAGAGGTGTTTTTTGCAAAGTGCCTACCAGCAGATTTTGGCCTCTACCTCAGCCGGCACGTAGGGAAACCTACCAAACCTGTGGATTTCTGAAAACTAGAGACCTAGGGGAATCCAAAATGGGGTGACTTGTGTGGCTCGGACCAGGTTCTGTTACCCAGAATCCTTTGCAAACCTCAAAATTTGGCTAAAAAAAACATGTTCCTCACATTTCTGTGGCAGAAAGTTCTGGAATCTGAGAGGAGCCACAAATTTCCTTCCACCCAGCATTCCCCCAAGTCTCCCGATAAAAATGATACCTCACTTGTGTGGGTAGGCCTAGCGCCCGCAACAGGAGACGCCCCAAAGCGCAACGTGGACACATCCAAATTTTTGAAAGAAAACAGAGGTGTTTTTTGCAAAGTGCCTACCTGCAGATTTTGGCCTCTAGCTCAGACGGCACCTAAGGGAAACCTACCAAACCTGTGCATTTCTGAAAACTAGAGACCTAGGGGAATCCAAGATGGGGTGACTTGTGTGGCTCGGAGCAGGTTCTGTTACCCAGGATCCTTTGCGAACCTCAAAATTTGGCTAAAAAAACACATATTCCTCACATTTCTGTGGCAGAAAGTTCTGGAATCTGAGAGGAGCCACAAATTTCCTTCCACCCAGCGTTCCCCCAAGTCTCCCAATAAAAATGATACCTCACTTGTGTGGGTGGGCCTAGCGGCCGCGAACGAACACGCCCCAAAACGCAACGTGGACACATCCCATTTTTTGAAAGAAAACAGAGGTGTTTTTTGCAAAGTGCCTACCTGTAGATTTTGGCCTCTAGCTCAGTCGGAACCTAGGGAAACCTACCAAACCTGTGCATTTCTGAAAACTAGAGACCTAGAGGAATCCAAGATGGGGTGACTTGTGTGGCTCGGACCAGGTTCTGTTACCCAGAATCCTTTGCAAACTTCAAAATTTGGCTAAAAAAACACATGTTCCTCACATTTCTGAGGCAGAAAGTTCTGGAATCTGAGAGGAGCCACAAATTTCCTTCCACCCAGCGTTGCCCCAAGTCTCCCGATAAAAATGATACCTCACTTGTGTGGGTAGGCCTAGCGCCCGCGACAGGAAACGCCCCAAAGCGCAACGTGGACACATCCAATTTTTTTGAAGAAAACAGAGGTGTTTTTTGCAAACTGCCTACCTGTAGATTTTGGCCTCTAGCTCAGACCGCACCTAGGGAAACCTACGAAACCTGTGCATTTCTGAAAACTAGAGACCTAGGGGAATCCAAGATGGGGTGACTTGTGTGGCTCGGATCAGGTTCTGTTACCCAGAATCCTTTGCAAACCTCAAAATTTGGCTAAAAAAACACATGTTCCTCACATTTCTGTGGCAGAAAGTTCTGGAATCTGAGAGGAGCCACAAATTTCCTTCCACCCAGCATTCTCCCAAGTCTCCTGATAACAATGATACCTCACTTGTGTGGGTAGGCCTAGCGCCCGCAACAGGAGACGCCCCAAAGCACAACGTGGACACATCCCATTTTTTAAAAGAAAACAGAGGTGTTTTTTGCAAAGTGCCTACCAGCAGATTTTGGCCTCTACCTCAGCCGGCACGTAGGGAAACCTACCAAACCTGTGGATTTCTGAAAACTAGAGACCTAGGGGAATCCAAAATGGGGTGACTTGTGTGGCTCGGACCAGGTTCTGTTACCCAGAATCCTTTGCAAACCTCAAAATTTGGCTAAAAAAAACATGTTCCTCACATTTCTGTGGCAGAAAGTTCTGGAATCTGAGAGGAGCCACAAATTTCCTTCCACCCAGCATTCCCCCAAGTCTCCCGATAAAAATGATACCTCACTTGTGTGGGTAGGCCTAGCGCCCGCAACAGGAGACGCCCCAAAGCGCAACGTGGACACATCCAAATTTTTGAAAGAAAACAGAGGTGTTTTTTGCAAAGTGCCTACCTGCAGATTTTGGCCTCTAGCTCAGACGGCACCTAAGGGAAACCTACCAAACCTGTGCATTTCTGAAAACTAGAGACCTAGGGGAATCCAAGATGGGGTGACTTGTGTGGCTCGGAGCAGGTTCTGTTACCCAGGATCCTTTGCGAACCTCAAAATTTGGCTAAAAAAACACATATTCCTCACATTTCTGTGGCAGAAAGTTCTGGAATCTGAGAGGAGCCACAAATTTCCTTCCACCCAGCGTTCCCCCAAGTCTCCCAATAAAAATGATACCTCACTTGTGTGGGTGGGCCTAGCGGCCGCGAACGAACACGCCCCAAAACGCAACGTGGACACATCCCATTTTTTGAAAGAAAACAGAGGTGTTTTTTGCAAAGTGCCTACCTGTAGATTTTGGCCTCTAGCTCAGTCGGAACCTAGGGAAACCTACCAAACCTGTGCATTTCTGAAAACTAGAGACCTAGAGGAATCCAAGATGGGGTGACTTGTGTGGCTCGGACCAGGTTCTGTTACCCAGAATCCTTTGCAAACTTCAAAATTTGGCTAAAAAAACACATGTTCCTCACATTTCTGAGGCAGAAAGTTCTGGAATCTGAGAGGAGCCACAAATTTCCTTCCACCCAGCGTTGCCCCAAGTCTCCCGATAAAAATGATACCTCACTTGTGTGGGTAGGCCTAGCGCCCGCGACAGGAAACGCCCCAAAGCGCAACGTGGACACATCCAATTTTTTTGAAGAAAACAGAGGTGTTTTTTGCAAACTGCCTACCTGTAGATTTTGGCCTCTAGCTCAGACCGCACCTAGGGAAACCTACGAAACCTGTGCATTTCTGAAAACTAGAGACCTAGGGGAATCCAAGATGGGGTGACTTGTGTGGCTCGGATCAGGTTCTGTTACCCAGAATCCTTTGCAAACCTCAAAATTTGGCTAAAAAAACACATGTTCCTCACATTTCTGTGGCAGAAAGTTCTGGAATCTGAGAGGAGCCACAAATTTCCTTCCACCCAGCATTCTCCCAAGTCTCCCGATAAAAATGATACCTCACTTGTGTGGGTAGGCCTAGCGCCCGCGACAGGAGACGCCCCAAAGCGCAACGTGGACACATCCAAATTTTTGAAAGAAAACAGAGGTGTTTTTTGCAAAGTGCCTACCTGCAGATTTTGGCCTCTAACTCAGACGGCACCTAGGGAGACCTACCAAACCTGTGCATTTCTGAAAACTAGAGACCTAGGGGAATCCAAGATGGGGTGACTTGTGTGGCTCGGATCAGGTTCTGTTACCCAGAATCCTTTGCAAACCTCAAAATTTGGCTAAAAAAACACATGTTCCTCACATTTCTGTGGCAGAAAGTTCTGGAATCTGAGAGGAGCCACAAATTTCCTTCCACCTTGCGTTCCCCCAAGTCTCCCGATAAAAATGATACCTCACTTGTGTGGGAAGGCCTAGCGCCCGCGACAGGAGACGCCCCAAAGCGCAACGTGGACACATCCACATTTTTTAAAGAAAACAGAGGTGTTTTTTGCAAAGTGCCTACCAGCAGATTTTGGCCTCTAGCTCAGCCTGCAGGTAGGGATACCTACCAAACCTGTGCATTTCTGAAAACTACAGACATAGGGGAATCCAAAATGGGGTGACTTGTGTGGCTCGGACCAGGTTCTGTTACCCAGAATCCTTTGCAAACTTCAAAATTTGGCTAAAAAAACACATGTTCCTCACATTTCTGTGGCAGAAAGTTCTGGAATCTGAGAGGAGCCACATATTTCCTTCCACCCAGCATTCCCCCAAGTCTCCTGATAAAAATGATACCTCA
Organism: Pleurodeles waltl; assembly: GCF_031143425.1. Classification (NCBI taxonomy): domain Eukaryota; kingdom Metazoa; phylum Chordata; class Amphibia; order Caudata; family Salamandridae; genus Pleurodeles; species Pleurodeles waltl. The sequence goes on from NC_090440.1 coordinate 1,217,490,580, forward strand.
CTTGTGTGGGTAGGCCTAGCGCCCGCAACAGGAGACGCCCCAAAGCACAACGTGGACACATCCCATTTTTTAAAAGAAAACAGAGGTGTTTTTTGCAAAGTGCCTACCAGCAGATTTTGGCCTCTACCTCAGCCGGCACGTAGGGAAACCTACCAAACCTGTGGATTTCTGAAAACTAGAGACCTAGGGGAATCCAAAATGGGGTGACTTGTGTGGCTCGGACCAGGTTCTGTTACCCAGAATCCTTTGCAAACCTCAAAATTTGGCTACAAAAAACATGTTCCTCACATTTCTGTGGCAGAAAGTTCTGGAATCTGAGAGGAGCCACAAATTTCCTTCCACCCAGCATTCCCCCAAGTCTCCCGATAAAAATGATACCTCACTTGTGTGGGTAGGCCTAGCGCCCGCGACAGGAGACGCCCCAAAGCGCAACGTGGACACATCCAAATTTTTGAAAGAAAACAGAGGTGTTTTTTGCAAAGTGCCTACCTGCAGATTTTGGCCTCTAGCTCAGACGGCACCTAGGGAAACCTACCAAACCTGTGCATTTCTGAAAACTAGAGACCTAGGGGAATCCAAGATGGGGTGACTTGTGTGGCTCGGAGCAGGTTCTGTTACCCAGGATCCTTTGCGAACCTCAAAATTTGGCTAAAAAAACACATATTCCTCACATTTCTGTGGCAGAAAGTTCTGGAATCTGAGAGGAGCCACAAATTTCCTTCCACCCAGCGTTCCCCCAAGTCTCCCAATAAAAATGATACCTCACTTGTGTGGGTGGGCCTAGCGGCCGCGAACGAACACGCCCCAAAACGCAACGTGGACACATCCCATTTTTTGAAAGAAAACAGAAGTGTTTTTTGCAAAGTGCCTACCTGTAGATTTTGGCCTCTAGCTCAGTCGGCACCTAGGGAAACCTACCAAACCTGTGCATTTCTGAAAACTAGAGACCTAGAGGAATCCAAGATGGGGTGACTTGTGTGGCTCGGACCAGGTTCTGTTACCCAGAATCCTTTGCAAACTTCAAAATTTGGCTAAAAAAACACATGTTCCTCACATTTCTGAGGCAGAAAGTTCTGGAATCTGAGAGGAGCCACAAATTTCCTTCCACCCAGCGTTGCCCCAAGTCTCCCGATAAAAATGATACCTCACTTGTGTGGGTAGGCCTAGCGCCCGCGACAGGAAACGCCCCAAAGCGCAACGTGGACACATCCAATTTTTTTGAAGAAAACAGAGGTGTTTTTTGCAAAGTGCCTACCTGTAGATTTTGGCCTCTAGCTCAGACCGCACCTAGGGAAACCTACGAAACCTGTGCATTTCTGAAAACTAGAGATCTAGGGGAATCCAAGATGGGGTGACTTGTGTGGCTCGGATCAGGTTCTGTTACCCAGAATCCTTTGCAAACCTCAAAATTTGGCTAAAAAAACACATGTTCCTCACATTTCTGTGGCAGAAAGTTCTGGAATCTGAGAGGAGCCACATATTTCATTCCCCCAAGTCTCCCGATAAAAATGATACCTCACTTGTGTGGGTAGGCCTAGCGCCCGCGACAGGAGACGCCTCAAAACGTAACGTGGACACATCCAAATTTTTGAAAGAAAACAGACGTGTTTTTTGCAAAGTGCCTACCTGCAGATTTTGGCCTCTAGCTCAGCCGGCACCTAGGGAAACCTACCAAACCTGTGCATTTCTGAAAACTAGAGACCTAGGGGAATCCAAGATGGGGTGACGTGTGTGGCTCGGACCAGGTTCTGTTACCCAGAATCCTTTGCAAACTTCAAAATTTGGCTAAAAAAACACATGTTCCTCACATTTCTGTGGCAGAAAGTTCTGGAATCTGAGAGGAGCCACAAATTTCCTTCCACCCAGCGTTCCCCCAAGTCTCCCGATAAAAATGATACCTCACTTGTGTGGGTAGGCCTAGCGCCCGCGACAGGATACGCCCCAAAGCGCAACGTGGACACATCCAATTTTTTGGAAGAAAAAAGAGGTGTTTTTTTGCAAAGTACCTACCTGTAGATTTTGGCCTCTAGCTCAGACCGCACCTAGGGAAACCTACGAAACCTGTGCATTTCTGAAAACTAGAGACCTAGGGGAATCCAAGATGGGGTGACTTGTGTGGCTCGGGTCAGGTTCTGTTACCCAGAATCCCTTGCAAACCTCAAAATTTGGCTGAAAAAACACATGTTCCTCACATTTCTGTGGCACAAAGTTCTGGAATCTGACAGGAGCCACAAATTTCCTTCCACCTAGCGTTCCCCCAAGTCTCCCGATAAAAATTATACCTCACTTGTGTGGGTAGGCCTAGCGCCCGCGACAGGAGACGCCCCAAAGAGCAACGTGGACACATCCACATTTTTGAAAGAAAACAGAGGTGTTTTTTGCAAAGTGCCTACCAGCAGATTTTGGCCTCTAGCTCAGCCGGCAGCTAGGGAAACCTACCAAACCTGTGCATTTCTGAAAACTACAGACATAGGGTAATCCAAAATGGGGTGACTTGTGTGGCTCGGACCAGGTTCTGTTACCCAGAATCCTTTGCAAACCTCAAAATTTGGCTAAAAAAACACAGGTTCCTTACATTTCTGTGGCAGAAAGTTCTGGAATCTGAGAGGAGCCACATATTTCCTTCCACCCAGCATTCCCCCAAGTCTCCCGATAAAAATGATACCTCACTTGTGTGGGTAGGGCTAGCGCCGCGACAGGATACGCCCCAAAACGCAACGTGGACACATCCAAATTTTTAAAAGAAAACAGAGGTGTTTTTTGCAAAGTGCCTACCTGCAGATTTTGGCCTCTAGCTCAGCCGGCACCTAGGGAAACCTACCAAACCTGTGCATTTCTGAAAACTAGAGACCTAGGGGAATCCAAGATGGGGTGACTTGTGTGGCTCGCACCAGGTTCTGTTACCCAGAATCCTTTGCAAACTTCAAAATTTGGCTAAAAAAACACATGTTCCTCACATTTCTGTGGCAGAAAGTTCTGGAATCTGAGAGGAGCCACAAATTTCCTTCCACCCAGCGTTACCCCAAGTCTCCCGATAAAAATGATACCTCACTTGTGTGGGTAGGCCTAGCGCCCGCAACAGGAAACGCCCCAAAGAGCAACGTGGACACATCCAATTTTTTTAAAGAAAACAGAGGTGTTTCTTGCAAAGTGCCTACCTGTAGATTTTGGCCTCTAGCTCAGCCGGCACCTAGGGAAACCTACCAAACCTGTGCATTTCTGAAAACTAGAGACCTAGGGGAATCCAAGATGGGGTGACTTTGTGGCTCGGATCAGGTTCTGTTACCCAGAATCTTTTGCAAACCTCAAAATTTGGCTAAAAAAACACATGTTCCTCACATTTCTGTGGCAGAAAGTTCTGGAATCTGAGAGGAGCCACATATTTCCTTCCACCCAGCATTCCCCCAAGTCTCCCGATAAAAATGATACCTTACTTGTGTGGGTAGGTCTAGCGCCCGCGACAGGAGACGCCCCAAAGCGCAACGTGGACACATCCAAATTTTTGAAAGAAAACAGAGGTGTTTTTTGCAAAGTGCCTACCAGCAGATTTTGGCCTCTAGCTCAGCCGGCAGCTAGGGAAACCTACCAAACCTGTGCATTTCTGAAAACTAGAGACATAGGGGAATACAAAATGGGGTGACTTGTGTGGCTCGGACCAGGTTCTGTTACCCAGAATCCTTTGCAAAACTCAAAATTTGGCAAAAAAAACACATGTTCCTCACATTTCTGTGGCAGAAAGTTCTGGAATCTGAGAGGAGCAAACCTCAAAATTTGGCTAAAAAAACACATGTTCCTCACATTTCTGTGGCAGAAAGTTCTAGAATCTGGGAGGAGCCACAAATTTCCTTCCACCCAGCGTTCCCCCAAGTCTCCCGATAAAAATGATACCTCACTTCTGTGGGTAGGCCTAGCGGCCGCGACAGGAGGCGCCCCAAAACGCAACGTGAACACATCCCATTTTTTGAAAGAAAACAGAGGTGTTTTTTGCAAAGTGCCTACCTGTAGATTTTGGCCTCTAGCTCAGCCGGCACCTAGGGAAACCTACCAAACCTGTGCATTTCTTAAAACTAGAGACCTAGGGGAATCCAAGATGAGGTGATTTGTGTGGCTCGGACCAGGTTCTGTTACCCAGAATCCTTTGCAAACCTCAAAATTTGGCTAAAAAAACACATGTTCCTCACATTTCTGTGGCAGAAAGTTCTGGAATCTGAGAGGAGCCACAAATTTCCTTCCACCCAGCGTTCCCCCAAGTCTCCCGATAAAAATGATACCTCCCTTGTGTGGGTAGGCCTAGCGCCCGCGACAGGAAACGCCCCAAAGCGCAACGTGGACACATCCAATTTTTTTAAAGAAAACAGAGGTGTTTTTTGCAAAGGGCCTACCTGTAGATTTTGGCCTCTAGCTCAGCCTGCACCTAGGGAAACCTACCAAAACTGTGCATTTTTTAAAACTAGAGACCTAGGGGAATCCAAGATGGGGTGACTTGTGGGGATCTGACCAGGTTCTGTTACCCAGAATCCTTTGCAAACCTCAAAATTTGGCTAAAAAAACACATGTTCCTCACATTTCTGTGGCAGAAAGTTCTGGAATCTGAGAGGAGCCACAAATTTCCTTCCACCCAGAGTTCCTCCAAGTCTCCCGATAAAAATGATACCTCACTTGTGTGGGTAGGCCTAGCGGCCGCTACAGCAGTCACCCCAAAACGCAACGTGGACACATCCCATTTTTTGAAAGAAAACAGAGGTGTTTTTGGCAAAGTGCCTACCTGTAGATTTTGGTGCCTAGCTCAGCCGGCACCTAGGGAAACCTACCAAACCTGTGCATTTCTGAAAACTAGAGACCTAGGGGAATCCAAGATCGGGTGACTTGTGTGGCTCGGAGCAGGTTCTGTTACCCAGAATCCTTTGCAAACCTCAAAATTTGGCTAAAAAAACACATGTTCCTCACATTTCTGTGGCAGAAAGTTCTGGAATCTGGGAGGAGCCACAAATGTCCTTCCACCCAGCGTTCCCCCAAGTCTCCCGATAAAAATGATACCTCACTTGTGTGGGTAGGCCTAGCGGCCCGACAGGACACGCCCCAAAACGCAACGTGAACACATCCCATTTTTTGAAAGAAAACAGAGGTGTTTTTTGCAAAGTGCCTACCTGTAGATTTTGGCCTCTAGCTCAGCCGGCACCTAGGGAAACCTACCAAACCTGTTCATTTCTTAAAACTAGAGACCTAGGGGAATCCAAGATGAGGTGATTTGTGTGGCTCGGACCAGGTTCTGTTACCCAGAATCCTTTGCAATCCTCAAAATTTGGCTAAAAAAACACATGTTCCTCACATTTCTGTGGCAGAAAGTTCTGGAATCTGAGAGGAGCCACAAATTTCCTTCCACCCAGCGTTCCCCCACGTCTCCAGATAAAAATGATACCTCATTTGTGTGGGTAGGCCTAGCGCCCACGACAGGAAATGCCCCAAAGCGCAACGTGGACACATCCAATTTTTTTAAAGAAAATAGAGGTGTTTTTTGCAAAGTGCCTACCTGTAGATTTTGGCCTCTAGCTCAGCCTGCACCTAGGGAAACCTACCAAACCTGTGCATTTGTTAAAACTAGAGACCTAGGGGAATCCAAGATGGGGTGACTTGTGGGGATCTGACCAGGTTCTGTTACCCAGAATCATTTGCAAACCTCAAAATTTGGCTAAAAAAACACATGTTCCTCACATTTCTGTGGCAGAAAGTTCTGGAATCTGAGAGGAGCCACAAAGTTCCTTCCTCCCAGCGTTCTCCCAAGTCCCCCGATAAAAATGATACCTCACTTGTGTGGGTAGGCCTAGCGCCTGCGACAGGAAACGCCCCAAAGCGCAACGTGGACACATCCAATTTTTTGAAAGAAAACAGGTGTTTTTTGCAAAGTGCCAACCTGTAGATTTTGGCCTCTAGCTCAGCCGGCACCTAGGGAAACCTACCAAACCTGTGCATTTCTGAAAACTAGAGACCTAGAGGAATCCAAGATGGGGTGACTTGTGTGGCTCGGAGCAGGTTCTGTTACCCAGAATCCTTTGAAAACCTCAAAATTTGGCTAAAAAAACACATGTTCCACACATTTCTGTGGCAGAAAGATCTGGAATCTGAGAGGAGCCACAAATTTCCTTCCACCCAGCGTTCCCCCAAGTCTCCCGATAAAAATGATACCTCACTTGTGTGGGTAGGCCTAGCGCCCGCGACAGGAAACGCCCCAAAGCGCAACGTGGACACATCCAATTTTTTAAAAGAAAACAGAGGTGTTTTTTGCAAAGTGCCTACTTGTAGATTTTGCCCTCTAGCTCAGCCTGCACATAGGGAAACATACGAAACCTGTGCATTTTTTTAAAACAAGAGACCTAGGGGAATCCAAGATGGGGTGACGTGTGGGGATCTGACCAGGTTCTGTTACCCAGAATCCTTTGCAAACCTCAAAATTTGGCTAAAAAAACACATGTTCCTCACATTTCTGTGGCAGAAAGTTCTGGAATCTGAGAGGAGCCACATATTTCCTTCCACCCAGCATTCCCCCAAGTCTCCCGATAAAAATGATACCTTACTTGTGTGGGTAGGTCTAGCGCCCGCGACAGGAGACGCCCCAAAGCGCAACGTGGACACATCCAAATTTTTGAAAGAAAACAGAGGTGTTTTTTGCAAAGTGCCTACCAGCAGATTTTGGCCTCTAGCTCAGCCGGCAGCTAGGGAAACCTACCAAACCTGTGCATTTCTGAAAACTAGAGACATAGGGGAATACAAAATGGGGTGACTTGTGTGGCTCGGACCAGGTTCTGTTACCCAGAATCCTTTGCAAAACTCAAAATTTGGCAAAAAAAACACATGTTCCTCACATTTCTGTGGCAGAAAGTTCTGGAATCTGAGAGGAGCAAACCTCAAAATTTGGCTAAAAAAACACATGTTCCTCACATTTCTGTGGCAGAAAGTTCTAGAATCTGGGAGGAGCCACAAATTTCCTTCCACCCAGCGTTCCCCCAAGTCTCCCGATAAAAATGATACCTCACTTCTGTGGGTAGGCCTAGCGGCCGCGACAGGAGGCGCCCCAAAACGCAACGTGAACACATCCCATTTTTTGAAAGAAAACAGAGGTGTTTTTTGCAAAGTGCCTACCTGTAGATTTTGGCCTCTAGCTCAGCCGGCACCTAGGGAAACCTACCAAACCTGTGCATTTCTTAAAACTAGAGACCTAGGGGAATCCAAGATGAGGTGATTTGTGTGGCTCGGACCAGGTTCTGTTACCCAGAATCCTTTGCAAACCTCAAAATTTGGCTAAAAAAACACATGTTCCTCACATTTCTGTGGCAGAAAGTTCTGGAATCTGAGAGGAGCCACAAATTTCCTTCCACCCAGCGTTCCCCCAAGTCTCCCGATAAAAATGATACCTCCCTTGTGTGGGTAGGCCTAGCGCCCGCGACAGGAAACGCCCCAAAGCGCAACGTGGACACATCCAATTTTTTTAAAGAAAACAGAGGTGTTTTTTGCAAAGGGCCTACCTGTAGATTTTGGCCTCTAGCTCAGCCTGCACCTAGGGAAACCTACCAAAACTGTGCATTTTTTAAAACTAGAGACCTAGGGGAATCCAAGATGGGGTGACTTGTGGGGATCTGACCAGGTTCTGTTACCCAGAATCCTTTGCAAACCTCAAAATTTGGCTAAAAAAACACATGTTCCTCACATTTCTGTGGCAGAAAGTTCTGGAATCTGAGAGGAGCCACAAATTTCCTTCCACCCAGAGTTCCTCCAAGTCTCCCGATAAAAATGATACCTCACTTGTGTGGGTAGGCCTAGCGGCCGCTACAGCAGTCACCCCAAAACGCAACGTGGACACATCCCATTTTTTGAAAGAAAACAGAGGTGTTTTTGGCAAAGTGCCTACCTGTAGATTTTGGTGCCTAGCTCAGCCGGCACCTAGGGAAACCTACCAAACCTGTGCATTTCTGAAAACTAGAGACCTAGGGGAATCCAAGATCGGGTGACTTGTGTGGCTCGGAGCAGGTTCTGTTACCCAGAATCCTTTGCAAACCTCAAAATTTGGCTAAAAAAACACATGTTCCTCACATTTCTGTGGCAGAAAGTTCTGGAATCTGGGAGGAGCCACAAATGTCCTTCCACCCAGCGTTCCCCCAAGTCTCCCGATAAAAATGATACCTCACTTGTGTGGGTAGGCCTAGCGGCCCGACAGGACACGCCCCAAAACGCAACGTGAACACATCCCATTTTTTGAAAGAAAACAGAGGTGTTTTTTGCAAAGTGCCTACCTGTAGATTTTGGCCTCTAGCTCAGCCGGCACCTAGGGAAACCTACCAAACCTGTTCATTTCTTAAAACTAGAGACCTAGGGGAATCCAAGATGAGGTGATTTGTGTGGCTCGGACCAGGTTCTGTTACCCAGAATCCTTTGCAATCCTCAAAATTTGGCTAAAAAAACACATGTTCCTCACATTTCTGTGGCAGAAAGTTCTGGAATCTGAGAGGAGCCACAAATTTCCTTCCACCCAGCGTTCCCCCACGTCTCCAGATAAAAATGATACCTCATTTGTGTGGGTAGGCCTAGCGCCCACGACAGGAAATGCCCCAAAGCGCAACGTGGACACATCCAATTTTTTTAAAGAAAATAGAGGTGTTTTTTGCAAAGTGCCTACCTGTAGATTTTGGCCTCTAGCTCAGCCTGCACCTAGGGAAACCTACCAAACCTGTGCATTTGTTAAAACTAGAGACCTAGGGGAATCCAAGATGGGGTGACTTGTGGGGATCTGACCAGGTTCTGTTACCCAGAATCATTTGCAAACCTCAAAATTTGGCTAAAAAAACACATGTTCCTCACATTTCTGTGGCAGAAAGTTCTGGAATCTGAGAGGAGCCACAAAGTTCCTTCCTCCCAGCGTTCTCCCAAGTCCCCCGATAAAAATGATACCTCACTTGTGTGGGTAGGCCTAGCGCCTGCGACAGGAAACGCCCCAAAGCGCAACGTGGACACATCCAATTTTTTGAAAGAAAACAGGTGTTTTTTGCAAAGTGCCAACCTGTAGATTTTGGCCTCTAGCTCAGCCGGCACCTAGGGAAACCTACCAAACCTGTGCATTTCTGAAAACTAGAGACCTAGAGGAATCCAAGATGGGGTGACTTGTGTGGCTCGGAGCAGGTTCTGTTACCCAGAATCCTTTGAAAACCTCAAAATTTGGCTAAAAAAACACATGTTCCACACATTTCTGTGGCAGAAAGTTCTGGAATCTGAGAGGAGCCACAAATTTCCTTCCACCCAGCGTTCCCCCAAGTCTCCCGATAAAAATGATACCTCACTTGTGTGGGTAGGCCTAGCGCCCGCGACAGGAAACGCCCCAAAGCGCAACGTGGACACATCCAATTTTTTAAAAGAAAACAGAGGTGTTTTTTGCAAAGTGCCTACTTGTAGATTTTGCCCTCTAGCTCAGCCTGCACATAGGGAAACATACGAAACCTGTGCATTTTTTTAAAACAAGAGACCTAGGGGAATCCAAGATGGGGTGACGTGTGGGGATCTGACCAGGTTCTGTTACCCAGAATCCTTTGCAAACCTCAAAATTTGGCTAAAAAAACACATGTTCCTCACATTTCTGTGGCAGAAAGTTCTGGAATCTGAGAGGAGCCACAAATTTCCTTCCACCCAGCGTTCCCCCAAGTCTCTCGATAAAAATGATACCTCACTTGTGTGGGTAGACCTAGCGCCTGCGACAGGAAACGCCCCAAAGCGCAACGTGGACACATCCAATTTTTTGAAAGAAAACAGAGGTGTTTTTTGCAAAGTGGCTACCTGTAGATTTTGGCCTTTAGCTCAGCCGGCACCTAGGGAAACCTACCAAACCTGTGCATTTCTGAAAACTAGAGACCTAGAGGAATCCAAGATGGGGTGAGTTGTGTGGCTCGGACCAGGTTCTGTTACCCAGAATCCTTTGCAAACCTCAAAATTTGGCTAAAAAAACACATGTTCCTCACATTTCTGTGGCAGAAAGTTCTGGAATCTGAGAGGAGCCACACATTTCCTTCCACCCAGCATTCCCCCAATTCTCCCGATAAAAATGATACCTCACTTGTGTGGGTAGGCCTAGCGCCCGCGACAGGAGACGCCCCAAAGCGCAACGTGGCACATCCAATTTTTTTAAAGAAAACAGAGGTGTTTTTTGCAAAGTGCCTACCTGTAGATTTTGGCCTCTATCTCAGCCGGCACCTAGGGAAACCTACCAAACCTGTTCATTTCTTAAAACTAGAGACCTAGGGGAATCCAAGATGAGGTGATTTGTGTGGCTCGGACCAGGTTCTGTTACCCAGAATCCTTTGCAATCCTCAAAATTTGGCTAAAAAAACACATGTTCCTCACATTTCTGTGGCAGAAAGTTCTGGAATCTGAGAGGAGCCACAAATTTCCTTCCACCCAGCGTTCCCCCAAGTCTCCTGATAAAAATGATACCTCATTTGTGTGGGTAGGCCTAGCGCCCGCGACAGGAAATGCCCCAAAGCGCAACGTGGACACATCCAATTTTTTTAAAGAAAACAGAGGTGTTTTTTACAAAGTGCCTACCTGTAGATTTTGGCCTCTAGCTCAGCCTGCACCTAGGGAAACCTACCAAACCTGTGCATTTGTTAAAACTAGAGACCTAGGGGAATCCAAGATTGGGTGACTTGTGGGGATCTGACCAGGTTCTGTTACCCAGAATCCTTTGAAAACCTCAAAATTTGGCTAAAAAAACACATGTTCCACACATTTCTGTGGCAGAAAGTTCTGGAATCTGAGAGGAGCCACAAATTTCCTTCCACCCAGCGTTCCCCCAAGTCTCCCGATAAAAATGATACCTCACTTGTGTGGGTAGGCCTAGCGCCCGCGACAGGAAACGCCCCAAAGCGCAACGTTGACACATCCAATTTTTTAAAAGAAAACAGAGGTGTTTTTTGCAAAGTGCCTACTTGTAGATTTTGCCCTCTAGCTCAGCCTGCACATAGGGAAACATACCAAACCTGTGCATTTTTTTAAAACAAGAGACCTAGGGGAATCGAAGATGGGGTGACGTGTGGGGATCTGACCAGGTTCTGTTACCCAGAATCCTTTGCAAACCTCAAAATTTGGCTAAAAAAACACATGTTCCTCACATTTCTGTGGCAGAAAGTTCTGGAATCTGAGAGGAGCCACAAATTTCCTTCCACCCAGCGTTCCCCCAAGTCTCTCGATAAAAATGATACCTCACTTGTGTGGGTAGACCTAGCGCCTGCGACAGGAAACGCCCCAAAGCGCAACGTGGACACATCCAATTTTTTGAAAGAAAACAGAGGTGTTTTTTGCAAAGTGGCTACCTGTAGATTTTGGCCTTTAGCTCAGCCGGCACCTAGGGAAACCTACCAAACCTGTGCATTTCTTAAAACTAGAGACCTAGAGGAATCCAAGATGGGGTGAGTTGTGTGGCTCGGACCAGGTTCTGTTACCCAGAATCCTTTGCAAACCTCAAAATTTGGCTAAAAAAACACATGTTCCTCACATTTCTGTGGCAGAAAGTTCTGGAATCTGAGAGGAGCCACACATTTCCTTCCATCCAGCATTCCCCCAATTCTCCCGATAAAAATGATACCTCACTTGTGTGGGTAGGCCTAGCGCCCGCGACAGGAGACGCCCCAAAGCGCAACGTGGCACATCCAATTTTTTTAAAGAAAACAGAGGTGTTTTTTGCAAAGTGCCTACCTGTAGATTTTGGCCTCTATCTCAGCCGGCACCTAGGGAAACCTACCAAACCTGTTCATTTCTTAAAACTAGAGACCTAGGGGAATCCAAGATGAGGTGATTTGTGTGGCTCGGACCAGGTTCTGTTACCCAGAATCCTTTGCAATCCTCAAAATTTGGCTAAAAAAACACATGTTCCTCACATTTCTGTGGCAGAAAGTTCTGGAATCTGAGAGGAGCCACAAATTTCCTTCCACCCAGCGTTCCCCCACGTCTCCAGATAAAAATGATACCTCATTTGTGTGGGTAGGCCTAGCGCCCACGACAGGAAATGCCCCAAAGCGCAACGTGGACACATCCAATTTTTTTAAAGAAAATAGAGGTGTTTTTTGCAAAGTGCCTACCTGTAGATTTTGGCCTCTAGCTCAGCCTGCACCTAGGGAAACCTACCAAACCTGTGCATTTGTTAAAACTAGAGACCTAGGGGAATCCAAGATGGGGTGACTTGTGGGGATCTGACCAGGTTCTGTTACCCAGAATCATTTGCAAACCTCAAAATTTGGCTAAAAAAACACATGTTCCTCACATTTCTGTGGCAGAAAGTTCTGGAATCTGAGAGGAGCCACAAAGTTCCTTCCTCCCAGCGTTCTCCCAAGTCCCCCGATAAAAATGATACCTCACTTGTGTGGGTAGGCCTAGCGCCTGCGACAGGAAACGCCCCAAAGCGCAACGTGGACACATCCAATTTTTTGAAAGAAAACAGGTGTTTTTTGCAAAGTGCCAACCTGTAGATTTTGGCCTCTAGCTCAGCCGGCACCTAGGGAAACCTACCAAACCTGTGCATTTCTGAAAACTAGAGACCTAGAGGAATCCAAGATGGGGTGACTTGTGTGGCTCGGAGCAGGTTCTGTTACCCAGAATCCTTTGAAAACCTCAAAATTTGGCTAAAAAAACACATGTTCCACACATTTCTGTGGCAGAAAGTTCTGGAATCTGAGAGGAGCCACAAATTTCCTTCCACCCAGCGTTCCCCCAAGTCTCCCGATAAAAATGATACCTCACTTGTGTGGGTAGGCCTAGCGCCCGCGACAGGAAACGCCCCAAAGCGCAACGTTGACACATCCAATTTTTTTAAAGAAAACAGAGGTGTTTTATTCAAAGTGCCTACTTGTAGATTTTGCCCTCTAGCTCAGCCTGCACATAGGGAAACATACGAAACCTGTGCATTTTTTTAAAACAAGAGACCTAGGGGAATCCAAGATGGGGTGACGTGTGGGGATCTGACCAGGTTCTGTTACCCAGAATCCTTTGCAAACCTCAAAATTTGGCTAAAAAAACACATGTTCCTCACATTTCTGTGGCAGAAAGTTCTGGAATCTGAGAGGAGCCACAAATTTCCTTCCACCCAGCGTTCCCCCAAGTCTCTCGATAAAAATGATACCTCACTTGTGTGGGTAGACCTAGCGCCTGCGACAGGAAACGCCCCAAAGCGCAACGTGGACACATCCAATTTTTTGAAAGAAAACAGAGGTGTTTTTTGCAAAGTGGCTACCTGTAGATTTTGGCCTTTAGCTCAGCCGGCACCTATGGAAACCTACCAAACCTGTGCATTTCTGAAAACTAGAGACCTAGAGGAATCCAAGATGGGGTGAGTTGTGTGGCTCGGACCAGGTTCTGTTACCCAGAATCCTTTGCAAACCTCAAAATTTGGCTAAAAAAACACATGTTCCTCACATTTCTGTGGCAGAAAGTTCTGGAATCTGAGAGGAGCCACACATTTCCTTCCACCCAGCATTCCCCCAATTCTCCCGATAAAAATGATACCTCACTTGTGTGGGTAGGCCTAGCGCCCGCGACAGGAGACGCCCCAAAGCGCAACGTGGCACATCCAATTTTTTTAAAGAAAACAGAGGTGTTTTTTGCAAAGTGCCTACCTGTAGATTTTGGCCTCTATCTCAGCCGGCACCTAGGGAAACCTACCAAACCTGTTCATTTCTTAAAACTAGAGACCTAGGGGAATCCAAGATGAGGTGATTTGTGTGGCTCGGACCAGGTTCTGTTACCCAGAATCCTTTGCAATCCTCAAAATTTGGCTAAAAAAACACATGTTCCTCACATTTCTGTGGCAGAAAGTTCTGGAATCTGAGAGGAGCCACAAATTTCCTTCCACCCAGCGTTCCCCCAAGTCTCCTGATAAAAATGATACCTCATTTGTGTGGGTAGGCCTAGCGCCCGCGACAGGAAATGCCCCAAAGCGCAACGTGGACACATCCAATTTTTTAAAAGAAAACAGAGGTGTTTTTTACAAAGTGCCTACCTGTAGATTTTGGCCTCTAGCTCAGCCTGCACCTAGGGAAACCTACCAAACCTGTGCATTTGTTAAAACTAGAGACCTAGGGGAATCCAAGATGGGGTGACTTGTGGGGATCTGACCAGGTTCTGTTACCCAGAATCCTTTGAAAACCTCAAAATTTGGCTAAAAAAACACATGTTCCACACATTTCTGTGGCAGAAAGTTCTGGAATCTGAGAGGAGCCACAAATTTCCTTCCACCCAGCGTTCCCCCAAGTCTCCCGATAAAAATGATACCTCACTTGTGTGGGTAGGCCTAGCGCCCGCGACAGGAAACGCCCCAAAGCGCAACGTTGACACATCCAATTTTTTTAAAGAAAACAGAGGTGTTTTATTCAAAGTGCCTACTTGTAGATTTTGCCCTCTAGCTCAGCCTGCACATAGGGAAACATACCAAACCTGTGCATTTTTTAAAACAAGAGACCTAGGGGAATCCAAGATGGGGTGACGTGTGGGGATCTGACCAGGTTCTGTTACCCAGAATCCTTTGCAAACCTCAAAATTTGGCTAAAAAAACACATGTTCCTCACATTTCTGTGGCAGAAAGTTCTGGAATCTGAGAGGAGCCACACATTTCCTTCCACCCAGCATTCCCCCAAGTCTCCCGATAAAAATGATACCTCACTTGTGTGGGTAGGCCTAGCGCCCGCGACAGGAGACGCCCCAAAGCGCAACGTGGACACATCCAATTTTTTTAAAGAAAAAAGAGGTGTTTTTTGCAAAGTGCCTACCTGTAGATTTTGGCCTCTATCTCAGCCTGCACCTAGGGAAACCTACCAAACCTGTGCATTTCTGAAAACTAGAGACCTAGAGGAATCCAAGATGGGGTGAGTTGTGTGGCTCGGACAAGGTTCTGTTTCCCAGAATCCTTTGCAAACCTCAAAATGTGGCTAAAAAAACACACGTTCCTCACATTTCTGTGGCAGAAAGTTCTGGAATCTGAGAGGAGCCACATATTTCCTTCCACCCAGCATTCCCCCAAGTCTCCCGATAAAAATGATACCTCACTAGTGTGGGTAGGCCTAGCGCACGCAACAGGAAACGCCCCAAAGCGCAACGTGGCACATCCAATTTTTTTAAAGAAAACAGAGGTGTTTTTTGCAAAGTGCCTACCTGTAGATTTTGGCCTCTATCTCAGCCGGCACCTAGGGAAACCTACCAAACCTGTTCATTTCTTAAAACTAGAGACCTAGGGGAATCCAAGATGAGGTGATTTGTGTGGCTCGGACCAGGTTCTGTTACCCAGAATCCTTTGCAATCCTCAAAATTTGGCTAAAAAAACACATGTTCCTCACATTTCTGTGGCAGAAAGTTCTGGAATCTGAGAGGAGCCACAAATTTCCTTCCACCCAGCGTTCCCCCAAGTCTCCTGATAAAAATGATACCTCATTTGTGTGGGTAGGCCTAGCGCCCGCGACAGGAAATGCCCCAAAGCGCAACGTGGACACATCCAATTTTTTTAAAGAAAACAGAGGTGTTTTTTACAAAGTGCCTACCTGTAGATTTTGGCCTCTAGCTCAGCCTGCACCTAGGGAAACCTACCAAACCTGTGCATTTGTTAAAACTAGAGACCTAGGGGAATCCAAGATGGGGTGACTTGTGGGGATCTGACCAGGTTCTGTTACCCAGAATCCTTTGAAAACCTCAAAATTTGGCTAAAAAAACACATGTTCCACACATTTCTGTGGCAGAAAGTTCTGGAATCTGAGAGGAGCCACAAATTTCCTTCCACCCAGCGTTCCCCCAAGTCTCCCGATAAAAATGATACCTCACTTGTGTGGGTAGGCCTAGCGCCCGCGACAGGAAACGCCCCAAAGCGCAACGTTGACACATCCAATTTTTTTAAAGAAAACAGAGGTGTTTTATTCAAAGTGCCTACTTGTAGATTTTGCCCTCTAGCTCAGCCTGCACATAGGGAAACATACCAAACCTGTGCATTTTTTAAAACAAGAGACCTAGGGGAATCCAAGATGGGGTGACGTGTGGGGATCTGACCAGGTTCTGTTACCCAGAATCCTTTGCAAACCTCAAAATTTGGCTTAAAAAACACATGTTCCTCACATTTCTGTGGCAGAAAGTTCTGGAATCTGAGAGGAGCCACACATTTCCTTCCACCCAGCATTCCCCCAAGTCTCCCGATAAAAATGATACCTCACTTGTGTGGGTAGGCCTAGCGCCCGCGACAGGAGACGCCCCAAAGCGCAACGTGGACACATCCAATTTTTTTAAAGAAAAAAGAGGTGTTTTTTGCCAAGTGCCTACCTGTAGATTTTGGCCTCTATCTCAGCCTGCACCTAGGGAAACCTACCAAACCTGTGCATTTCTGAAAACTAGAGACCTAGAGGAATCCAAGATAGGGTGAGTTGTGTGGCTCGGACAAGGTTCTGTTTCCCAGAATCCTTTGCAAACCTCAAAATGTGGCTAAAAAAACACACGTTCCTCACATTTCTGTGGCAGAAAGTTCTGGAATCTGAGAGGAGCCACATATTTCCTTCCACCCAGCATTCCCCCAAGTCTCCCGATAAAAATGATACCTCACTAGTGTGGGTAGGCCTAGCGCACGCAACAGGAAACGCCCCAAAGCGCAACGTGGACACATCCAATTTTTTTAAAGAAAACAGAGGTGTTTTTTGCAAAGTGCCTACCTGTAGATTTTGGCCGCTAGCTCAGCCTGCACCTAGGGAAACCTACCAAACCTGTGCATTTTTTAAAACTAGAGACCTAGGGGAATCCAAGATGGGGTGACTTGTGGGGATCTGACCAGGTTCTGTTACCCAGAATCCTTTGCAAACCTCAAAATTTGGCTAAAAAAACACATGTTCCACACATTTCTGTGGCAGAAAGTTCTGGAATCTGAGAGGAGCCACAAATTTCCTTCCACCCAGCATTCCCCCAAGCCTCCCGATACAAATGATACCTCACTTGTGTGGGTAGGCCTAGCGCCCGCGACAGGAGACGCCCCAAAGCGCAACGTGGACACATCCAAATTTTTGAAAGAAAACAGAGGTGTTTTTTGCAAAGTGCCTACCTGCAGATTTTGGCCTCTAGCTCAGCCGGCACCTAGGGAAACCTACCAAACCTGTGCATTTCTGAAAACTAGAGACCTAGGGGAATCCAAGATGGGGTGACTTGTGTGGCTCGGAGCAGGTTCTGTTACCCAGAATCCTTCGCAAACCTCAAAATTTGGCTAAAAAAACACATGTTCCTCACATTTCTGTGGCAGAAAGTTCTGGAATCTGGGAGGAGCCACGAATTTCCTTCCACCCAGCGTTCCCCAAAGTCTCCCGATAAAAATGATACCTCACTTGTGTGGGTAGGCCTAGCGCCCGCAACAGGAAACGCCCCAAAACGCAACGTGAACACATCAAATTCTTTGAAAGAAAACAGAGGTGTTTTTTGCAAAGTGCCTACCTGTAGATTTTGGCCTCTAGCTCAGCCGGCACCTAGGGAAACCTACCACACCTGTGCATTTCGGAAAACTAGAGACCTAGGGGAATCCAAGATGGGGTGACTTGTGTGGCTCGGAGCAGGTTCTGTTACCCGGAATCCTTTGCAAACCTCACAATTTGGCTAAAAAAACACATGTTCCTCACATTTCTGTGGCAGAAAGTTCTGGAATCTGAGAGGAGCCACAAGTTTCCTTCCGCCCAGCGTTCCCCCACGTCTCCTGATAAAAATGATACCTCACTTGTGTGGGTAGGCCTAGCGCCCGCAACAGGAGACGCCCCAAAGCGCAACGTGGACACATCCAAATTTTTGAAAGAAAACAGAGGTGTTTTTTGTAAAGTGCCTTCCTGCAGATTTTGGCTCCTAGCTCAGCCGGCACCTAGGGAAACCTACCAAACCTGTGCATTTCTGAAAACTAGAGACCTAGGGGAATCCAAGATGGGGTGAGTTGTGTGGCTCGGACCAGGTTCTGTTATCCAGAATCCCTTGCAAAGCTCAAAATTTGGCTAAAAAAACACATGTTCCTCACATTTCTGTGGCAGAAAGTTCTGGAATCTGAGAGGAGCCACAAATTTCCTTCCAGCCAGCGTTCCCCCAAGTCTCCCGATAAAAATGATACCTCACTTGTGTGGGTATGCCTAGCGCCCGCGACACGAAACGCCCCAAAACGCAACGTGGACACTTATAATTTTTTGAAAGAAAACAGAGGTGTTTTTTGCAAAGTGCCTACCTGTAGATTGTGGCCTCTAGCTCAGCCGGCACCCAGGGAAACCTACCAAACCTGTGCATTTCTGAAAACTAGAGACCTAGGGGAATCGAAGATGTGGTGACTTGTGTGGCTCGGACCAGGTTCTGTTACCCAGAATCCTTTGCAAACCTCAAAATTTGGCTAAAAAACACATGTTCCGAACATTTCTGTGGCAGAAAGTTCTGGAATCTGAGAGGAGCCACAAATTTCCTTCCACCCAGCGTTCCCCCAAGTCTCCCGATAAAAATGATACCTCACTTATGTGGGTAGGCCTAGCGGCCGCAACAGGAGCCATGCCACAACGCAACGTGGACACATCCCATTTTTTTAAAGAAAACAGACGTTTTTTTTGCAAAGTGCCTACCTGTAGATTTTGGCCTCTAGCTCAGCCGGCACCTAGGGAAACCTACCAAACCTGTGCATTTCTGAAAACTAGAGACCTAGGGGAATCCAAGATGGGGTGACTTGTGTGGCTCGGACCAGGTTCTGTTACCCAGAATCCTTTGCAAACCTCAAAATTTGGCTAAAAAAACACATGTTCCTCACATTTCTGTGGCAGAAAGTTCTGGAATCTGAGAGGAACCACAAATTTCCTTCCACCCAGCGTTACCCCAAGTCTCCCGATAAAAATGATACCTCACTTGTGTGGGTAGGCCTAGCGCCCGCAACAGGAGACGCCCCAAAGCGCAACGTGGACACATCCAAATTTTTGAAAGAAAACAGAGGTGTTTTTTGCAAAGTGCCTACCTGCAGATTTTGGCCTCTAGCTCAGCCGGCACCTAGGGAAACCTACCAATCCTGTGCTTTCTGAAAACTAGAGACCTAGGGGAATCCAAGATGGGGTGACTTGTGTGGCTCGGATCAGGTTCTGTTACCCAGAATCCTTTGCAAACCTCAAAATTTGGCTAAAAAAACACATGTTCCTCACATTTCTGTGGCAGAAAGTTCTGGAATCTGTGAGGAGCCACAAATTTCCTTCCACCCAGCGTTCCCCCAAGTCTCCCGATAAAAATGATACCTCACTTGTGTGGGTAGGCCTAGCGCCCGCGACAGGAAACGCCCCAAAGCGCAACATGGACACATCCAATTTTTTTTAAGAAAACAGAGGTGTTTTTTGCAAAGTGCCTACCTGTAGATTTTGGCCTCCAGCTTAGCCGGCACCTAGGGAAACCTACCAAACCTGTGCATTTCTGAAAACTAGAGACCTAGGGGAATCCAAGATGGGGTGACTTGTGTGGCTCGGACCAGGTTCTGTTACCCAGAATCCTTTGCAAACCTCAAAATTTGGCTAAAAAAACACATGTTCCTCACATTTCTGGGGCAGAAAGTTCTGGAATCTGAGAGGAGCCACAAATTTCCTTCCACCCAGCGTTCCCCCAAGTCTCCCGATAAAAATGATACCTCACTTGTGTGGGTAGGCCTATCGCCCGTGACAGGAAACGCCCCAAAGCGCAACGTGGACACATCCAATTTTTTGAAAGAAAACAAAGGTGTTTTTTGCAAAGTGCCTACCTGTAGATTTTGGCCTCTAGCTCAGCCTGCACCTAGGGAAACCTACCAAACCTGTGCATTTCTGAAAACTAGAGACCTAGAGGAATCCAAGATGGGGTGAGTTGTGTGGCTCGGACCAGGTTCTGTTACCCAGAATCCTTTGCAAACCTCAAAATTTGGCTAAAAAAACACATGTTCCTCACATTTCTGTGGCAGAAAGTTCTGGAATCTGAGAGGAGCCACACATTTCCTTCCACCCAGCATTCCCCCAAGTCTCCCGATAAAAATGATACCTCACTTGTGTGGGTAGGCCTAGCACCCGCGACAGGAGACGCCCCAAAGCGCAACGTGGACACATCCAATTTTTTTAAAGAAAACAGAGGTGTTTTTTGCAAAGTGCCTACCTGTAGATTTTGGCCTCTAGCTCAGCCTGCACCTAGGGAAACCTACCAAACCTGTGCATTTCTGAAAACTAGAGACCTAGAGGAATCCAAGATAGGGTGAGTTGTGTGGCTCGGACAAGGTTCTGTTTCCCAGAATCCTTTGCAAACCTCAAAATGTGGCTAAAAAAACACACGTTCCTCACATTTCTGTGGCAGAAAGTTCTGGAATCTGAGAGGAGCCACATATTTCCTTCCACCCAGCATTCCCCCAAGTCTCCCGATAAAAATGACACCTCACTAGTGTGGGTAGGCCTAGCGCACGCAACAGGAAACGCCCCAAAGCGCAACGTGGACACATCCAATTTTTTTAAAGAAAACAGAGGTGTTTTTTGCAAAGTGCCTACCTGTAGATTTTGGCCTCTAGCTCAGCCTGCACCTAGGGAAACCTACCAAACCTGGGCATTTTTTAAAACTAGAGACCTAGGGGAATCCAAGATGGGGTGACTTGTGGGGATCTGACCAGGTTCTGTTACCCAGAATCCTTTGCAAACCTCAAAATTTGGCTAAAAAAACACATGTTCCTCACATTTCTGTGGCAGAAAGTTCTGGAATCTGAGAGGAGCCACAAATTTCCTTCCACCCAGCATTCCCCCAAGCCTCCCGATAAAAATGATACCTCACTTGTGTGGGTAGGCCTAGCGCCCGCGACAGGAGACGCCCCAAACGCAACGTGGACACATCCAAATTTTTGAAAGAAAACAGAGGTGTTTTTTGCAAAGTGCCTACCTGCAGATTTTGGCCTCTAGCTCAGCCGGCACCTAGGGAAACCTACCAAACCTGTGCATTTCTGAAAACTAGAGACCTAGAGGAATCCAAGATAGGGTGAGTTGTGTGGCTCGGACAAGGTTCTGTTTCCCAGAATCCTTTGCAAACCTCAAAATGTGGCTAAAAAAACACACGTTCCTCACATTTCTGTGGCAGAAAGTTCTGGAATCTGAGAGGAGCCACATATTTCCTTCCACCCAGCATTCCCCCCAAGTCTCCCGATAAAAATGATGCCTCACTAGTGTGGGTAGGCCTAGTGCACGCAACAGGAAACGCCCCAAAGCGCAACGTGGACACATCCAATTTTTTTAAAGAAAACAGAGGTGTTTTTTGCAAAGTGCCTACCTGTAGATTTTGGCCTCTAGCTCAGCCTGCACCTAGGGAAACCTACCAAACCTGTGCATTTTTTTAAACTAGAGACCTAGGGGAATCCAAGATGGGGTGACTTGTGGGGATCTGACCAGGTTCTGTTACCCAGAATCCTTTGCAAACCTCAAAATTTGGCTAAAAAAACACATGTTCCTCACATTTCTGTGGCAGAAAGTTCTGGAATCTGAGAGGAGCCACAAATGTCCTTCCACCCAGCATTCCCCGAAGCCTCCCGATAAAAATGATACCTCACTTGTGTGGGTAGGCCTAGCGACCGCGACAAGAGACGCCCCAAAGCGCAACGTGGACACATGCAAATTTTTGAAAGAAAACAGAGGTGTTTTTTGCAAAGTGCCTACCTGCAGATTTTGGCCTCTAGCTCAGCCGGCACCTAGGGAAACCTACCAAACCTGTGCATTTCTGAAAACTAGAGACCTAGGGGAATCCAAGATGGGGTGACTTGTGTGGCTCGGACCAGGTTCTGTTACCCAGAATCCTTTGCAAACCTCAAAATTTGGCTAAAAAAACACATGTTCCTCACATTTCTGTGGCAGAAAGTTCTGCAATCTGGGAGGAGCCACAAATTTCCTTCCACCCAGCGTTCCCCAAAGTCTCCAGATAAAAATGATGCCTCACTTGTGTGGGTAGGCCTAGCGGCCACGACAGCACACGCCCCAAAACGCAACGTGAACACATCCCATTTTTTGAAAGAAAACAGAGGTGTTTTTTGCAAAGTGCCTACCTATAGATTTTAGCCTCTAGCTCAGCTGGCACCTAGGGAAACCTACCAAACCTGTGCATTTCTTAAAACTAGAGACCTAGGGGAATCCAAGATGAGGTGATTTGTGTGGCTCGGACCAGGTTCTGTTACCCAGAATCCTTTGCAAACCTCAAAATGTGGCTAAAAAAACACATGTTCCTCACATTTCTGTGGCAGAAAGTTCTGGAATCTGAGAGGAGCCACAAATTTCCTTCCACCCAGCGTTCCCCCAAGTCTCCCGATAAAAATGATACCTCACTTGTGTGGGTAGGCCTAGCGCCCGCGACAGGAAACGCCCCAAAGCGCAACGTGGACACATCCAATTTTTTTAAAGAAAACAGAGGTGTTTTTTGCAAAGTTCCTACCTGTAGATTCTGGCCTCTAGCTCAGCCTGCACCTAGGGAAACCTACCAAACCTGTGCATTTTTTTAAACTAGAGACCTAGGGGAATCCAAGATGGGGTGACTTGTGGGGATCTGACCAGGTTCTGTTACCCAGAATCCTTTGCAAACCTCAAAATTTGGCTAAAAAAACACATGTTCCTCACATTTCTGTGGCAGAAAGTTCTGGAATCTGAGAGGAGCCACAAATTTCCTTCCACCCAGCATTCCCCCAAGTCTCCCGATAAAAATGATACCTCACTTGTGTGGGTAGGCCTAGCGCCCGCGACAGAAAACGCCCCAAAGCGCAACGTGGACACATCAAATTCTTTGAAAGAAAACAGAGGTGTTTTTTGCAAAGTGCCTACCTGTAGATTTTGGCCTCTAGCTCAGCCGGCACCTAGGGAAACCTACCACACCTGTGCATTTCTGAAAACTAGAGACCTAGGGGAATCCAAGATGGGGTGACTTGTGTGGCTCGGAGCAGGTTCTGTTACCCGGAATCCTTTGCAAACCTCACAATTTGGCTAAAAAAACACATGTTCCTCACATTTCTGTGGCAGAAAGTTCTGGAATCTGAGAGGAGCCACATATTTCCTTCCACCCAGCATTCCCCCAAGTCTCCCGATAAAAATGATGCCTCACTAGTGTGGGTAGGCCTAGTGCACGCAACAGGAAACGCCCCAAAGCGCAACGTGGACACATCCAATTTTTTTAAAGAAAACAGAGGTGTTTTTTGCAAAGTGCCTACCTGTAGATTTTGGCCTCTAGCTCAGCCTGAACCTAGGGAAACCTACCAAACCTGTGCATTTTTTTAAACTAGAGACCTAGGGGAATCCAAGATGGGGTGACTTGTGGGATCTGACCAGGTTCTGTTACCCAGAATCCTTTGCAAACCTCAAAATTTGGCTAAAAAAACACATGTTCCTCACATTTCTGTGGCAGAAAGTTCTGGAATCTAAGAGGAGCCACAAATTTCCTTCCACCCAGCATTCTCCCAAGCCTCCCGATAAAAATGATACCTCACTTGTGTGGGTAGGCCTAGCGCCCGCGACAGGAGACGCCCCAAAGCGCAACGTGGACACATGCAAATTTTTGAAAGAAAACAGAGGTGTTTCTTGCAAAGTGCCTACCTGCAGATTTTGGCCTCTAGCTCAGCCTGCACCTAGGGAAACCTACCAAACCTGTGCATTTCTGAAAACTAGAGACCTAGGGGAATCCAAGATGGGGTGACTTGTGTGGCTCGGACCAGGTTCTGTTACCCAGAATCCTTTGCAAACCTCAAAATTTGGCTAAAAAAACACATGTTCCTCACATTTCTGTGGCAGAAAGTTCTGCAATCTGGGAGGAGCCACAAATTTCCTTCCACCCAGCGTTCCCCAAAGTCTCCAGATAAAAATGATGCCTCACTTGTGTGGGTAGGCCTAGCGGCCACGACAGGACACGCCCCAAAACGCAACGTGAACACATCCCATTTTTTGAAAGAAAACAGAGGTGTTTTTTGCAAAGTGCCTACCTATAGATTTTGGCCTCTAGCTCAGCTGGCACCTAGGGAAACCTACCAAACCTGTGCATTTCTTAAAACTAGAGACCTAGGGGAATCCAAGATGAGGTGATTTGTGTGGCTCGGACCAGGTTCTGTTACCCAGAATCCTTTGCAAACCTCAAAATTTGGCTAAAAAAACACATGTTCCTCACATTTCTGTGGCAGAAAGTTCTGGAATCTGAGAGGAGCCACAAATTTCCTTCCACCCAGCGTTCCCCCAGGTCTCCCGATAAAAATGATACCTCACTTGTGTGGGTAGGCCTAGCGCCCGCGACAGGAAACGCCCCAAAGCGCAACGTGGACACATCCAATTTTTTTAAAGAAAACAGAGGTGTTTTTTGCAAAGTGCCTACCTGTAGATTCTGGCTTCTAGCTCAGCCTGCACCTAGGGAAACCTACCAAACCTGTGCATTTTTTTTAACTAGAGACCTAGGGGAATCCAAGATGGGGTGACTTGTGGGGATCTGACAAGGTTCTGTTACCCAGAATCCTTTGCAAACCTCAAAATTTGGCTAAAAAACACATGTTCCTCACATTTCTGTGGCAGAAAGTTCTGGAATCTGAGAGGAGCCACAAGTTTCCTTCCACCCAGCGTTCCCCCACGTCTCCCGATAAAAATGATATCTCACTTGTGTGGGTAGGCCTAGCGCCCGCAACAGGAGACGCCCCAAAGCGCAACGTGGACATATCCAAATTTTTGAAAGAAAACAGAGGTGTTTTTTGTAAAGTGCCTTCCTGCAGATTTTGGCTCCTAGCTCAGCCGGCACCTAGGGAAACCTACCAAACCTGTGCATTTCTGAAAACTAGAGACCTAGGGGAATCCAAGATGGGGTGAGTTGTGTGGCTCGGACCAGGTTCTGTTACCCAGAATCCTTTGCAAACCTCAAAATTTGGCTAAAAAAACACATGTTCCTCACATTTCTGTGGCAGAAAGTTCTGGAATCTGAGAGGAGCCACAAATTTCCTTCCAGCCAGCGTTCCCCCAAGTCTCCCGATAAAAATGATACCTCACTTGTGTGGGTACGCCTAGCGCCCGCGACACGAAACGCCCCAAAACGCAACGTGGACACATATAATTTTTTGAAAGAAAACAGAGGTGTTTTTTGCAAAGTGCCTACCTGTAGATTGTGGCCTCTAGCTCAGCCGGCACCTATGGAAATGTACCAAACCTGTGCATTTCTGAAAACTAGAGACCTAGGGGAATCCAAGATGGGGTGAGTTGTGTGGCTCGGACCAGGTTCTGTTACCCAGAATCCTTTGCAAACCTCAAAATTTGGCTAAAAAAACACATGTTCCTCACATTTCTGTGGCAGAAAGTTCTGGAATCTGAGAGGAGCCACAAATTTCCTTCCACCCAGCGTTACCCCAAGTCTCCCAATAAAAATGATACCTCACTTGTGTGGGTAGGCCTAGCGCCCGCGACAGGAAACGCCCCAAAGCGCAACGTGGACACATCCAATTTTTTTAAAGAAAACAGTGGTGTTTTTTGCAAAGTGCCTACCTGTAGATTCTGGCCTCTAGCTCAGCCTGCACCTAGGGAAACCTACCAAACCTGTGCATTTTTTCTAAACTAGAGACCTAGGGGAATCCAAGATGGGGTGACTTGTGGGGATCTGACCAGGTTCTGTTACCCAGAATCCTTTGCAAACCTCAAAATTTGGCTAAAAAAACACATGTTCCTCACATTTCTGTGGCAGAAAGTTCTGGAATCTGAGAGGAGCCACAAATTTCCTTCCACCCAGCATTCCCCCAAGTCTCCCGATAAAAATGATACCTCACTTGTGTGGGTAGGCCTAGCGCCCGCAACAGGAAACGCCCCAAAGCGCAACGTGGACACATCAAATTCTTTGAAAGAAAACAGAGGTGTTTTTTGCAAAGTGCCTACCTGTAGATTTTGGCCTCTAGCTCAGCCGGCACCTAGGGAAACCTACCACACCTGTGCATTTCGGAAAACTAGAGACCTAGGGGAATCCAAGATGGGGTGACTTGTGTGGCTCGGAGCAGGCTCTGTTACCCGGAATCCTTTGCAAACCTCACAATTTGGCTAAAAAAACACATGTTCCTCACATTTCTGTGGCAGAAAGTTCTGGAATCTGAGAGGAGCTACAAGTTTCCTTCCGCCCAGCGTTCCCCCACGTCTCCTGATAAAAATGATACCTCACTTGTGTGGGTAGGCCTAGCGCCCGCAACAGGAGACGCCCCAAAGCGCAACGTGGACACATCCAAATTTTTGAAAGAAAACAGAGGTGTTTTTTGTAAAGTGCCTTCCTGCAGATTTTGGCTCCTAGCTCAGCCGGCACCTAGGGAAACCTACCAAACCTGTGCATTTCTGAAAACTAGAGACCTAGGGGAATCCAAGATGGGGTGAGTTGTGTGGCTCGGACCAGGTTCTGTTATCCAGAATCCCTTGCAAAGCTCAAAATTTGGCTAAAAAAACACATGTTCCTCACATTTCTGTGGCAGAAAGTTCTGGAATCTGAGAGGAGCCACAAATTTCCTTCCAGCCAGCGTTCCCCCAAGTCTCCCGATAAAAATGATACCTCACTTGTGTGGGTATGCCTAGCGCTCGCGACACGAAACGCCCCAAAACACAACGTGGACACATATAATTTTTTGAAAGAAAACAGAGGTGTTTTTTGCAAAGTGCCTACCTGTAGATTGTGGCCTCTAGCTCAGCCGGCACCTAGGGAAACCTACCAAACCTGTGCATTTCTGAAAACTAGAGACCTAGGGGAATCGAAGATGTGGTGACTTGTGTGGCTCGGACCAGGTTCTGTTACCCAGAATCCTTTGCAAACCTCAAAATTTGGCTAAAAACACACATGTTCCTCACATTTCTGTGGCAGAAAGTTCTGGAATCTGAGAGGAGCCACAAATTTCCTTCCACCCAGCGTTCCCCCAAGTCTCCCGATAAAAATGATACCTCACTTATGTGGGTAGGCCTAGCGGCCGCAACAGGAGCCATGCCACAACGCAACGTGGACACATCCCATTTTTTTAAAGAAAACAGACGTTTTTTTTGCAAAGTGCCTACCTGTAGATTTTGGCCTCTAGCTCAGCCGGCACCTAGGGAAACCTACCAAACCTGTGCATTTCTGAAAACTAGAGACCTAGGGGAATCCAAGATGAGGTGACTTGTGTGGCTCGGACCAGGTTCTGTTACCCAGAATCCTTTGCAAACCTCAAAATGTGGCTAAAAAAACACATGTTCCTCACATTTCTGTGGCAGAAAGTTCTGGAATCTGAGAGGAACCACAAATTTCCTTCCACCCAGCGTTCCCCCAAGTCTCCCGATAAAAATGATACCTCACTTGTGTGGGTAGGCCTAGCGCCCGCAACAGGAGACGCCCCAAAGCGCAACGTGGACACATCCAAATTTTTGAAAGAAAACAGAGGTGTTTTTTGCAAAGTGCCTACCTGCAGATTTTGGCCTCTAGCTCAGCCGGCACCTAGGGAAACCTACCAATCCTGTGCTTTCTGAAAACTAGAGACCTAGGGGAATCCAAGATGGGGTGACTTGTGTGGCTCGGATCAGGTTCTGTTACCCAGAATCCTTTGCAAACCTCAAAATTTGGCTAAAAAAACACATGTTCCTCACATTTCTGTGGCAGAAAGTTCTGGAATCTGTGAGGAGCCACAAATTTCCTTCCACCCAGCGTTCCCCCAAGTCTCCCGATAAAAATGATACCTCACTTGTGTGGGTAGGCCTAGCGCCCGCGACAGGAAACGCCCCAAAGCGCAACATGGACACATCCAATTTTTTTAAGAAAACAGAGGTGTTTTTTGCAAAGTGCCTACCTGTAGATTTTGGCCTCCAGCTCAGCCGGCACCTAGGGAAACCTACCAAACCTGTGCATTTCTGAAAACTAGAGACCTAGGGGAATCCAAGATGGGGTGAGTTGTGTGGCTCGGAGCAGGTTCTTTTACCCAGAATCCTTTGCAAACCTCAAAATTTGGCTAAAAAAACACATGTTCCTCACATTTCTGTGGCAGAAAGTTCTGGAATCTGAGAGGAGCCACAAATTTCCTTCCAGCCAGCGTTCCCCCAAGTCTCCCGATAAAAATGATACCTCACTTGTGTGGGTATGCCTAGTGCCCGCGACACGAAACGCCCCAAAACGCAACGTGGACACATATAATTTTTTGAAAGAAAACAGAGGTGTTTTTTGCAAAGTGCCTACCTGTAGATTTTGGCCTCTAGCTCAGCCTGCACCTAGGGAAACCTACCAAACCTGTGCATTTCTGAAAACTAGAGACCTAGAGGAATCCAAGATGGGGTGAGTTGTGTGGCTCGGACCAGGTTCTGTTACCCAGAATCCTTTGCAAACCTCAAAATTTGGCTAAAAAAACACATGTTCCTCACATTTCTGTGGCAGAAAGTTCTGGAATCTGAGAGGAGCCACACATTTCCTTCCACCCAGCATTCCCCCAAGTCTCCCGATAAAAATGATACCTCACTTGTGTGGGTAGGCCTAGCGCCCGCGACAGGAGACGCCCCAAAGCGCAACGTGGACACATCCAATTTTTTTAAAGAAAACAGAGGTGTTTTTTGCAAAGTGCCTACCTGTAGATTTTGGCCTCTAGCTCAGCCTGCACCTAGGGAAACCTACCAAACCTGTGCATTTCTGAAAACTAGAGACCTAGAGGAATCCAAGATAGGGTGAGTTGTGTGGCTCGGACAAGGTTCTGTTTCCCAGAATCCTTTGCAAACCTCAAAATGTGGCTAAAAAAACACACGTTCCTCACATTTCTGTGGCAGAAAGTTCTGGAATCTGAGAGGAGCCACATATTTCCTTCCACCCAGCATTCCCCCAAGTCTCCCGATAAAAATGACACCTCACTAGTGTGGGTAGGCCTAGCGCACGCAACAGGAAACGCCCCAAAGCGCAACGTGGACACATCCAATTTTTTTAAAGAAAACAGAGGTGTTTTTTGCAAAGTGCCTACCTGTAGATTTTGGCCTCTAGCTCAGCCTGCACCTAGGGAAACCTACCAAACCTGGGCATTTTTTAAAACTAGAGACCTAGGGGAATCCAAGATGGGGTGACTTGTGGGGATCTGACCAGGTTCTGTTACCCAGAATCCTTTGCAAACCTCAAAATTTGGCTAAAAAAACACATGTTCCTCACATTTCTGTGGCAGAAAGTTCTGGAATCTGAGAGGAGCCACAAATTTCCTTCCACCCAGCATTCCCCCAAGCCTCCCGATAAAAATGATACCTCACTTGTGTGGGTAGGCCTAGCGCCCGCGACAGGAGACGCCCCAAAGCGCAACGTGGACACATCCAAATTTTTGAAAGAAAACAGAGGTGTTTTTTGCAAAGTGCCTACCTGCAGATTTTGGCCTCTAGCTCAGCCGGCACCTAGGGAAACCTACCAAACCTGTGCATTTCTGAAAACTAGAGACCTAGAGGAATCCAAGATAGGGTGAGTTGTGTGGCTCGGACAAGGTTCTGTTTCCCAGAATCCTTTGCAAACCTCAAAATGTGGCTAAAAAAACACACGTTCCTCACATTTCTGTGGCAGAAAGTTCTGGAATCTGAGAGGAGCCACATATTTCCTTCCACCCAGCATTCCCCCAAGTCTCCCGATAAAAATGATGCCTCACTAGTGTGGGTAGGCCTAGTGCACGCAACAGGAAACGCCCCAAAGCGCAACGTGGACACATCCAATTTTTTTAAAGAAAACAGAGGTGTTTTTTGCAAAGTGCCTACCTGTAGATTTTGGCCTCTAGCTCAGCCTGCACCTAGGTAAACCTACCAAACCTGTGTATTTTTTTAAACTAGAGACCTAGGGGAATCCAAGATGGGGTGACTTGTGGGGATCTGACCAGGTTCTGTTACCCAGAATCCTTTGCAAACCTCAAAATTTGGCTAAAAAAACACATGTTCCTCACATTTCTGTGGCAGAAAGTTCTGGAATCTGAGAGGAGCCACAAATTTCCTTCCACCCAGCATTCCCCCAAGCCTCCCGATAAAAATGATACCTCACTTGTGTGGGTAGGCCTAGCGCCCGCGACACGAAACGCCCCAAAACGCAACGTGGACACATGCAAATTTTTGAAAGAAAACAGAGGTGTTTTTTGCAAAGTGCCTACCTGCAGATTTTGGCCTCTAGCTCAGCCGGCACCTAGGGAAACCTACCAAACCTGTGCATTTCTGAAAACTAGAGACCTAGGGGAATCCAAGATGGGGTGACTTGTGTGGCTCGGACCAGTTCTGTTACCCAGAATCCTTTGCAAACCTCAAAATTTGGCTAAAAAAACACATGTTCCTCACATTTCTGTGGCAGAAAGTTCTGCAATCTGGGAGGAGCCACAAATTTCCTTCCACCCAGCGTTCCCCAAAGTCTCCAGATAAAAATGATGCCTCACTTGTGTGGGTAGGCCTAGCGGCCACGACAGCACACGCCCCAAAACGCAACGTGAACACATCCCATTTTTTGAAAGAAAACAGAGGTGTTTTTTGCAAAGTGCCTACCTATAGATTTTGGCCTCTAGCTCAGCTGGCACCTAGGGAAACCTACCAAACCTGTGCATTTCTTAAAACTAGAGACCTAGGGGAATCCAAGATGAGGTGATTTGTGTGGCTCGGACCAGGTTCTGTTACCCAGAATCCTTTGCAAACCTCAAAATGTGGCTAAAAAAACACATGTTCCTCACATTTCTGTGGCAGAAAGTTCTGGAATCTGAGAGGAGCCACAAATTTCCTTCCACCCAGCGTTCCCCCAAGTCTCCCGATAAAAATGATACCTCACTTGTGTGGGTAGGCCTAGCGCCCGCGACAGGAAACGCCCCAAAGCACAACGTGGACACATCCAATTTTTTTAAAGAAAACAGAGGTGTTTTTTGCAAAGTTCCTACCTGTAGATTCTGGCCTCTAGCTCAGCCTGCACCTAGGGAAACCTACCAAACCTGTGCATTTTTTTAAACTAGAGACCTAGGGGAATCCAAGATGGGGTGACTTGTGGGGATCTGACCAGGTTCTGTTACCCGGAATCCTTTGCAAACCTCAAAATTTGGCTAAAAAAACACATGTTCCTCACATTTCTGTGGCAGAAAGTTCTGGAATCTGAGAGGAGCCACAAATTTCCTTCCACCCAGCATTCCCCCAAGTCTCCCGATAAAAATGATACCTCACTTGTGTGGGTAGGCCTAGCGCCCGCGACAGGAAGCGCCCCAAAGCGCAACGTGGACACATCAAATTCTTTGAAAGAAAACAGAGGTGTTTTTTGCAAAGTGCCTACCTGTAGATTTTGGCCTCTAGCTCAGCCGGCACCTAGGGAAACCTACCACACCTGTGCATTTCTGAAAACTAGAGACCTAGGGGAATCCAAGATGGGGTGACTTGTGTGGCTCGGAGCAGGTTCTGTTACCCGGAATCCTTTGCAAACCTCACAATTTGGCTAAAAAAACACATGTTCCTCACATTTCTGTGGCAGAAAGTTCTGGAATCTGAGAGGAGCCACAAGTTTCCTTCCACCCAGCGTTCCCCCACGTCTCCCGATAAAAATGATATCTCACTTGTGTGGGTAGGCCTAGCGCCCGCAACAGGAGACGCCCCAAAGCGCAACGTGGACACATCCAAATGTTTGAAAGAAAACAGAGGTGTTTTTTGTAAAGTGCCTTCCTGCTGATTTTGGCTCCTAGCTCAGCCGGCACCTAGGGAAACCTACCAAACCTGTGCATTTCTGAAAACTAGAGACCTAGGGGAATCCAAGATGGGGTGAGTTGTGTGGCTCGGACCAGGTTCTGTTACCCAGAATCCTTTGCAAACCTCAAAATTTGGCTAAAAAAACACATGTTCCTCACATTTCTGTGGCAGAAAGTTCTGGAATCTGAGAGGAGCCACAAATTTCCTTCCAGCCAGCGTTCCCCCAAGTCTCCCGATAAAAATGATACCTCACTTGTGTGGGTACGCCTAGCGCCCCCGACACGAAATGCCCCAAAACGCAACGTGGACACATATAATTTTTTGAAAGAAAACAGAGGTGTTTTTTGCAAAGTGCCTACCTGTAGATTGTGGCCTCTAGCTCAGCCGGCACCTATGGAAACGTACCAAACCTGTGCATTTCTGAAAACTAGAGACCTAGGGGAATCCAAGATGGGGTGAGTTGTGTGGCTCGGACCAGGTTCTGTTACCCAGAATCCTTTGCAAACCTCAAAATTTGGCTAAAAAAACACATGTTCCTCACATTTCTGTGGCAGAAAGTTCTGGAATCTGAGAGGAGCCACAAATTTCCTTCCACCCAGCGTTCCCCCAAGTCTCCCGATAAAAATGATACCTCACTTGTGTGGGTAGGCCTAGCGCCCGC
The DNA here is from genome assembly GCF_031143425.1 of Pleurodeles waltl. Taxonomy (NCBI): domain Eukaryota; kingdom Metazoa; phylum Chordata; class Amphibia; order Caudata; family Salamandridae; genus Pleurodeles; species Pleurodeles waltl. Next base: position 1,217,522,902 of record NC_090440.1, read on the forward strand.
GACAGGAAACGCCCCAAAGCGCAACGTGGACACATCCAATTTTTTTTAAAGAAAACAGAGGTGTTTTTTGCAAAGTGCCTACCTGTAGATTTTGGCCTCTAGCTCAGCCTGCACCTAGGGAAACCTACCAAACCTGTGCATTTCTGAAAACTAGAGACCTAGAGGAATCCAAGATAGGGTGAGTTGTGTGGCTCGGACAAGGTTCTGTTTCCCAGAATCCTTTGCAAACCTCAAAATGTGGCTAAAAAAACACACGTTCCTCACATTTCTGTGGCAGAAAGTTCTGGAATCTGAGAGGAGCCACATATTTCCTTCCACCCAGCATTCCCCCAAGTCTCCCGATAAAAATGACACCTCACTAGTGTGGGTAGGCCTAGCGCACGCAACAGGAAACGCCCCAAAGCGCAACGTGGACACATCCAATTTTTTTAAAGAAAACAGAGGTGTTTTTTGCAAAGTGCCTACCTGTAGATTTTGGCCTCTAGCTCAGCCTGCACCTAGGGAAACCTACCAAACCTGTGCATTTTTTTAAACTAGAGACCTAGGGGAATCCAAGATGGGGTGACTTGTGGGGATCTGACCAGGTTCTGTTACCCAGAATCCTTTGCAAACCTCAAAATTTGGCTAAAAAAACACATGTTCCTCACATTTCTGTGGCAGAAAGTTCTGGAATCTGAGAGGAGCCACAAATTTCCTTCCACCCAGCATTCCCCCAAGCCTCCCGATAAAAATGATACCTCACTTGTGTGGGTAGGCCTAGCGCCCGCGACAGGAGACGCCCCAAAGCGGTACGTGGACACATGCAAATTTTTGAAAGAAAACAGAGGTGTTTCTTGCAAAGTGCCTACCTGCAGATTTTGGCCTCTAGCTCAGCCTGCACCTAGGGAAACCTACCAAACCTGTGCATTTCTGAAAACTAGAGACCTAGGGGAATCCAAGATGGGGTGACTTGTGTGGCTCGGACCAGGTTCTGTTACCCAGAATCCTTTGCAAACCTCAAAATTTGGCTAAAAAAACACATGTTCCTCACATTTCTGTGGCAGAAAGTTCTGCAATCTGGGAGGAGCCACAAATTTCCTTCCACCCAGCGTTCCCCAAAGTCTCCAGATAAAAATGATGCCTCACTTGTGTGGGTAGGCCTAGCGGCCACGACAGGACACGCCCCAAAACGCAACGTGAACACATCCCATTTTTTGAAAGAAAACAGAGGTGTTTTTTGCAAAGTGCCTACCTATAGATTTTGGCCTCTAGCTCAGCTGGCACCTAGGGAAACCTACCAAACCTGTGCATTTCTTAAAACTAGAGACCTAGGGGAATCCAAGATGAGGTGATTTGTGTGGCTCGGACCAGGTTCTGTTACCCAGAATCCTTTGCAAACCTCAAAATTTGGCTAAAAAAACACATGTTCCTCACATTTCTGTGGCAGAAAGTTCTGGAATCTGAGAGGAGCCACAAATTTCCTTCCACCCAGCGTTCCCCGAAGTCTCCCGATAAAAATGATACCTCACTTGTGTGGGTAGGCCTAGCGCCCGCGACAGGAAACGCCCCAAAGCGCAACGTGGACACATCCAATTTTTTTAAAGAAAACAGAGGTGTTTTTTGCAAAGTGCCTACCTGTAGATTCTGGCCTCTAGCTCAGCCTGCACCTAGGGAAACCTACCAAACCTGTGCATTTTTTTAAACTAGAGACCTAGGGGAATCCAAGATGGGGTGACTTGTGGGGATCTGACAAGGTTCTGTTACCCAGAATCCTTTGCAAACCTCAAAATTTGGCTAAAAAAACACATGTTCCTCACATTTCTGTGGCAGAAAGTTCTGGAATCTGAGAGGAGCCACAAGTTTCCTTCCACCCAGCGTTCCCCCACGTCTCCCGATAAAAATGATATCTCACTTGTGTGGGTAGGCCTAGCGCCCGCAACAGGCGACGCCCCAAAGCGCAACGTGGACACATCCAAATTTTTGAAAGAAAACAGAGGTGTTTTTTGCAAAGTGCCTACCTGCAGATTTTGGCCTCTAGCTCAGCCGGCACCTAGGGAAACCTACCAAACCTGTGCATTTCTGAAAACTAGAGACCTAGAGGAATCCAAGATAGGGTGAGTTGTGTGGCTCGGACAAGGTTCTGTTTCCCAGAATCCTTTGCAAACCTCAAAATGTGGCTAAAAAAACACACGTTCCTCACATTTCTGTGGCAGAAAGTTCTGGAATCTGAGAGGAGCCACATATTTCCTTCCACCCAGCATTCCCCCAAGTATCCCGATAAAAATGATGCCTCACTAGTGTGGGTAGGCCTAGTGCACGCAACAGGAAACGCCCCAAAGCGCAACGTGGACACATCCAATTTTTTGAAAGAAAACAGAGGTGTTTTTTGTAAAGTGCCTTCCTGCAAATTTTAGCTCCTAGCTCAGCCGGCACCTAGGGAAACCTACCAAACCTGTGCATTTCTGAAAACTACAGACCTAGGGGAATCCAAGATGGGGTGAGTTGTGTGGCTCGGACCAGGTTCTGTTACCCAGAATCCTTTGCAAACCTCAAAATTTGGCTAAAAAAACACATGTTCCTCACATTTCTGTGGCAGAAAGTTCTGGAATCTGAGAGGAGCCACAAATTTCCTTCCAGCCAGCGTTCCCCCAAGTCTCCCGATAAAAATGATACCTCACTTGTGTGGGTACGCCTAGCGCCCGCGACACGAAACGCCCCAAAACGCAACGTGGACACATATAATTTTTTGAAAGAAAACAGAGGTGTTTTTTGCAAAGTGCCTACCTGTAGATTGTGGCCTCTAGCTCAGCCGGCACCTATGGAAATGTACCAAACCTGTGCATTTCTGAAAACTAGAGACCTAGGGGAATCCAAGATGGGGTGAGTTGTGTGGCTCGGACCAGGTTCTGTTACCCAGAATCCTTTGCAAACCTCAAAATTTGGCTAAAAAAACACATGTTCCTCACATTTCTGTGGCAGAAAGTTCTGGAATCTGAGAGGAGCCACAAATTTCCTTCCACCCAGCGTTCCCCCAAGTCTCCCGATAAAAATGATACCTCACTTGTGTGGGTAGGCCTAGCGCCCGCGACAGGAAACGCCCCAAAGCGCAACGTGGACACATCCAATTTTTTTAAAGAAAACAGAGGTGTTTTTTGCAAAGTGCCTACCTGTAGAGTTTGGCCTCTAGCTCAGCCTGCACCTAGGGAAACCTACCAAACCTGTGCATTTCTGAAAACTAGAGACCCAGAGGAATCCAAGATAGGGTGAGTTGTGTGGCTCGGACAAGGTTCTGTTTCCCAGAATCCTTTGCAAACCTCAAAATGTGGCTAAAAAAACACACGTTCCTCACATTTCTGTGGCAGAAAGTTCTGGAATCTGAGAGGAGCCACATATTTCCTTCCACCCAGCATTCCCCCAAGTCTCCCGATAAAAATGACACCTCAATAGTGTGGGTAGGCCTAGCGCACGCAACAGGAAACGCCCCAAAGCGCAACGTGGACACATCCAATTTTTTTAAAGAAAACAGAGGTGTTTTTTGCAAAGTGCCTACCTGTAGATTTTGGCCTCTAGCTCAGCCTGCACCTAGGGAAACCTACCAAACCTGTGCATTTTTTTAAACTAGAGACCTAGGGGAATCCAAGATGGGGTGACTTGTGGGGATCTGACCAGGTTCTGTTACCCAGAATCCTTTGCAAACCTCAAAATTTGGCTAAAAAAACACATGTTCCTCACATTTCTGTGGCAGAAAGTTCTGGAATCTGAGAGGAGCCACAAATTTCCTTCCACCCAGCATTCCCCCAAGCCTCCCGATAAAAATGATACCTCACTTGTGTGGGTAGGCCTAGCGCCCGCGACAGGAGACGCCCCAAAGCGCAACGTGGACACATGCAAATTTTTGAAAGAAAACAGAGGTGTTTCTTGCAAAGTGCCTACCTGCAGATTTTGGCCTCTAGCTCAGCCGGCACCTAGGGAAACCTACCAAACCTGTGCATTTCTGAAAACTAGAGACCTAGGGGAATCCAAGATGGGGTGACTTGTGTGGCTCGGACTAGGTTCTGTTACCCAGAATCCTTTGCAAACCTCAAAATTTGGCTAAAAAAACACATGTTCCTCACATTTCTGTGGCAGAAAGTTCTGCAATCTGGGAGGAGCCACAAATTTCCTTCCACCCAGCGTTCCCCAAAGTCTCCAGATAAAAATGATGCCTCACTTGTGTGGGTAGGCCTAGCGGCCACGACAGCACACGCCCCAAAACGCAACGTGAACACATCCCATTTTTTGAAAGAAAACAGAGGTATTTTTTGCAAAGTTCCTACCTATAGATTTTGGCCTCTAGCTCAGCTGGCACCTAGGGAAACCTACCAAACCTGTGCATTTCTTAAAACTAGAGACCTAGGGGAATCCAAGATGAGGTGATTTGTGTGGCTCGGACCAGGTTCTGTTACCCAGAATCCTTTGCACACCTCAAAATTTGGCTAAAAAAACACATGTTCCTCACATTTCTGTGGCAGAAAGTTCTGGAATCTGAGAGGAGCCACAAATTTCCTTCCACCCAGCGTTCCCCCAAGTCTCCCGATAAAAATGATACCTCACTTGTGTGGGTAGGCCTAGCGCCCGCGACAGGAAACGCCCCAAAGCGCAACGTGGACACATCCAATTTTTTTAAATAAAACAGAGGTGTTTTTTGCAAAGTGCCTACCTGTAGATTCTGGCCTCTAGCTCAGCCTGCACCTAGGGAAACCTACCAAACCTGTGCATTTTTTTAAACTAGAGACCTAGGGGAATCCAAGATGGGGTGACTTGTGGGGATCTGACCAGGTTCTGTTACCCAGAATCCTTTGCAAACCTCAAAATTTGGCTAAAAAAACACATGTTCCTCACATTTCTGTGGCAGAAAGTTCTGGAATCTGAGAGGAGCCACAAATTTCCTTCCACCCAGCATTCCCCCAAGTCTCCCGATAAAAATGATACCTCACTTGTGTGGGTAGGCCTAGCGCCCGCGACAGGAAACGCCCCAAAGCGCAACGTGGACAAATCAAATTCTTTGAAAGAAAACAGAGGTGTTTTTTGCAAAGTGCCTACCTGTAGATTTTGGCCTCTAGCTCAGCCGGCACCTAGGGAAACCTACCACACCTGTGCATTTCTGAAAACTAGAGACCTAGGGGAATCCAAGATGGGGTGACTTGTGTGGCTCGGAGCAGGTTCTGTTACCCGGAATCCTTTGCAAACCTCACAATTTGGCTAAAAAAACACATGTTCCTCACATTTCTGTGGCAGAAAGTTCTGGAATCTGAGAGGAGCCACAAGTTTCCTTCCACCCAGCGTTCCCCCACGTCTCCCGATAAAAATGATATCTCACTTGTGTGGGTAGGCCTAGCGCCCGCAACAGGAGACGCCCCAAAGCGCAACGTGGACACATCCAAATTTTTGAAAGAAAACAGAGGTGTTTTTTGTAAAGTGCCTTCCTGCAGATTTTGGCTCCTAGCTCAGCCGGCACCTAGGGAAACCTACCAAACCTGTGCATTTCTGAAAACTAGAGACCTAGGGGAATCCAAGATGGGGTGAGTTGTGTGGCTCGGACCAGGTTCTGTTACCCAGAATCCTTTGCAAACCTCAAAATTTGGCTAAAAAAACACATGTTCCTCACATTTCTGTGGCAGAAAGTTCTGGAATCTGAGAGGAGCCACAAATTTCCTTCCAGCCAGCGTTCCCCCAAGTCTCCCGATAAAAATGATACCTCACTTGTGTGGGTACGCCTAGCGCCCGCGACACGAAACGCCCCAAAACGCAACGTGGACACATATAATTTTTTGAAAGAAAACAGAGGTGTTTTTTGCAAAGTGCCTACCTGTAGATTGTGGCCTCTAGCTCAGCCGGCACCTATGGAAACGTACCAAACCTGTGCATTTCTGAAAACTAGAGACCTAGGGGAATCCAAGATGGGGTGAGTTGTGTGGCTCGGACCAGGTTCTGTTACCCAGAATCCTTTGCAAACCTCAAAATTTGGCTAAAAAAACACATGTTCCTCACATTTCTGTGGCAGAAAGTTCTGGAATCTGAGAGGAGCCACAAATTTCCTTCCACCCAGCGTTCCCCCAAGTCTCCCGATAAAAATTATACCTCACTTGTGTGGGTAGGCCTAGCGCCCGCGACAGGAAACGCCCCAAAGCGCAACGTGGACACATCCAATTTTTTTAAAGAAAACAGAGGTGTTTTTTGCAAAGTGCCTACCTGTAGATTTTGGCCTCTAGCTCAGCCTGCACCTAGGGAAACCTACCAAACCTGTGCATTTCTGAAAACTAGAGACCTAGAGGAATCCAAGATAGGGTGAGTTGTGTGGCTCGGACAAGGTTCTGTTTCCCAGAATCCTTTGCAAACCTCAAAATGTGGCTAAAAAAACACACGTTCCTCACATTTCTGTGGCAGAAAGTTCTGGAATCTGAGAGGAGCCACATATTTCCTTCCACCCAGCATTCCCCCAAGTCTCCCGATAAAAATGACACCTCAAAGTGTGGGTAGGCCTAGCGCACGCAACAGGAAACGCCCCAAAGCGCAACGTGGACACATCCAATTTTTTTAAAGAAAACAGAGGTGTTTTTTGCAAAGTGCCTACCTGTAGATTTTGGCCTCTAGCTCAGCCTGCACCTAGGGAAACCTACCAAACCTGTGCATTTTTTAAAACTAGAGACCTAGGGGAATCCAAGATGGGGTGACTTGTGGGGATCTGACCAGGTTCTGTTTCCCAGAATCCTTTGCAAACCTCAAAATTTGGCTAAAAAAACACATGTTCCTCACATTTCTGTGGCAGAAAGTTCTGGAATCTGAGAGGAGCCACAAATTTCCTTCCACCCAGCGTTCCCCCAAGTCTCCCGATAAAAATGATACCTCACTTGTGTGGGTAGGCCTAGCGCCCGCGACAGGAAACGCCCCAAAGCGCAACGTGGACACATCCAATTTTTTTAAAGAAAACAGAGGTGTTTTTTGCAAAGTGCCTACCTGTAGATTTTGGCCTCTAGCTCAGCCTGCACCTAGGGAAACCTACCAAACCTGTGCATTTCTGAAAACTAGAGACCTAGAGGAATCCAAGATAGGGTGAGTTGTGTGGCTCGGACAAGGTTCTGTTTCCCAGAATCCTTTGCAAACCTCAAAATGTGGCTAAAAAAACACACGTTCCTCACATTTCTGTGGCAGAAAGTTCTGGAATCTGAGAGGAGCCACATATTTCCTTCCACCCAGCATTCCCCCAAGTCTCCCGATAAAAATGACACCTCACTAGTGTGGGTAGGCCTAGCGCACGCAACAGGAAACTCCCCAAAGCGCAACGTGGACACATCCAATTTTTTTAAAGAAAACAGAGGTGTTTTTTGCAAAGTGCCTACCTGTAGATTTTGGCCTCTAGCTCAGCCTGCACCTAGGGAAACCTACCAAACCTGTGCATTTTTTAAAACTAGAGACCTAGGGGAATCCAAGATGGGGTGACTTGTGGGGATCTGACCAGGTTCTGTTTCCCAGAACCCTTTGCAAACCTCAAAATGTGGCTAAAAAAACACACGTTCCTCACATTTCTGTGGCAGAAAGTTCTGGAATCTGAGAGGAGCCACATATTTCCTTCCACCCAGCATTCCCCCAAGTCTCCCGATAAAAATGATGCCTCACTAGTGTGGGTAGGCCTAGCGCACGCAACAGGAAACGCCCCAAAGCGCAACGTGGACACATCCAATTTTTTTAAAGAAAACAGAGGTGTTTTTTGCAAAGTGCCTACCTGTAGATTTTGGCCTCTAGCTCAGCCTGCACCTAGGGAAACCTACCAAACCTGTGCATTTTTTAAAACTAGAGACCTAGGGGAATCCAAGATGGGGTGACTTGTGGGGATCTGACCAGGTTCTGTTACCCAGAATCCTTTGCAAACCTTTAAAATTTGGCTAAAAAAACACATGTTCCTCACATTTCTGTGGCAGAAAGTTCTGGAATCTGAGAGGAGCCACAAATTTCCTTCCACCCAGCATTCCCCCAAGCCTCCCGATAAAAATGATACCTCACTTGTGTGGGTAGGCCTAGCGCCCGCGACAGGAGACGCCCCAAAGCGCAACGTGGACATATGCAAATTTTTGAAAGAAAACAGAGGTGTTTTTTGCAAAGTGCCTACCTGCAGATTTTGGCCTCTAGCTCAGCCGGCACCTAGGGAAACCTACCAAACCTGTGCATTTCTGAAAACTAGAGACCTAGGGGAATCCAAGATGGGGTGACTTGTGTGGCTCGGACCAGGTTCTGTTACCCAGAATCCTTTGCAAACCTCAAAATTTGGCTAAAAAAACACATGTTCCTCACATTTCTGTGGCAGAAAGTTCTGGAATCTGGGAGGAGCCACAAATTTCCTTCCACCCAGCGTTCCCCAAAGTCTCCAGATAAAAATGATGCCTCACTTGTGTGGGTAGGCCTAGCGGCCACGACAAGACACGCCCCAAAACGCAACGTGAACACATCCCATTTTTTTAAAGAAAACAGAGGTGTTTTTTGCAAAGTGCCTACCTATAGATTTTGGCCTCTAGCTCAGCTGGCACCTAGGGAAACCTACCAAACCTGTGCATTTCTTAAAACTAGAGACCTAGGGGAATCCAAGATGAGGTGATTTGTGTGGCTCGGACCAGGTTCTGTTACCCAGAATCCTTTGCAAACCTCAAAATTTGGCTAAAAAAACACATGTTCCTTACATTTCTGTGGCAGAAAGTTCTGGAATCTGAGAGGAGCCACAAATTTCCTTCCACCCAGCGTTCCCCCAAGTCTCCCGATAAAAATGATACCTCACTTGTGTGGGTAGGCCTAGCGCCCGCGACAGGAAACGCCCCAAAGCGCAACGTGGACACATCCAATTTTTTTAAAGAAAACAGAGGTGTTTTTTGCAAAGTGCCTACCTGTAGATTCTGACCTCTAGCTCAGCCTGCACCTAGGGAAACCTACCAAACCTGTGCATTTTTTTAAACTAGAGACCTAGGGGAATCCAAGATGGGGTGACTTGTGGGGATCTGACCAGGTTCTGTTACCCAGAATCCTTTGCAAACCTCAAAATTTGGCTAAAAAAACACATGTTCCTCACATTTCTGTGGCAGAAAGTTCTGGAATCTGAGAGGAGCCACAAATTTCCTTCCACCCAGCATTCCCCCAAGTCTCCCGATAAAAATGATACCTCACTTGTGTGGGTAGGCCTAGCGCCCGCGACAGGAAACGCCCCAAAGCGCAACGTGGACACATCAAATTCTTTGAAAGAAAACAGAGGTGTTTTTTGCAAAGTGCCTACCTGTAGATTTTGGCCTCTAGCTCAGCCGGCACCTAGGGAAACCTACCACACCTGTGCATTTCTGAAAACTAGAGACCTAGGGGAATCCTAGATGGGGTGACTTGTGTGGCTCGGAGCAGGTTCTGTTACCCGGAATCCTTTGCAAACCTCACAATTTGGCTAAAAAAACACATGTTCCTCACATTTCTGTGGCAGAAAGTTCTGGAATCTGAGAGGAGCCACAAGTTTCCTTCCACCCAGCGTTCCCCCACGTCTCCCGATAAAAATGATATCTCACTTGTGTGGGTAGGCCTAGCGCCCGCAACAGGAGACGCCCCAAAGCGCAACGTGGACACATCCAAATTTTTGAAAGAAAACAGAGGTGTTTTTTGTAAAGTGCCTTCCTGCAGATTTTGGCTCCTAGCTCAGCCGGCACCTAGGGAAACCTACCAAACCTGTGCATTTCTGAAAACTAGAGACCTAGGGGAATCCAAGATGGGGTGAGTTGTGTGGCTCGGACCAGGTTCTGTTACCCAGAATCCTTTGCAAACCTCAAAATTTGGCTAAAAAAACACATGTTCCTCACATTTCTGTGGCAGAAAGTTCTGGAATCTGAGAGGAGCCACAAATTTCCTTCCACCCAGCGTTCCCCCAAGTCTCCCGATAAAAATGATACCTCACTTGTGTGGGTAGGCCTAGCGCCCGCGACAGGAAACGCCCCAAAGCGCAACGTGGACACATCCAATTTTTTGAAAGAAAACAGAGGTGTTTTTTGCAAAGTGCCTACCTGTAGATTTTGGCCTATAGCTCAGCCGGCACCTAGGGAAACCTACCACACCTGTGCATTTCTGAAAACTAGAGACCTAGGGGAATCCAAGATGGGGTGACTTGTGTGGCTCGGAGCAGGTTCTGTTACCCGGAATCCTTTGCAAACCTCACAATTTGGCTAAAAAAACACATGTTCCTCACATTTCTGTGGCAGAAAGTTCTGGAATCTGAGAGGAGCCACAAGTTTCCTTCCACCCAGCGTTCCCCCACGTCTCCCGATAAAAATGATATCTCACTTGTGTGGGTAGGCCTAGCGCCCGCAACAGGAGACGCCCCAAAGCGCAACGTGGACACATCCAAATTTTTGAAAGAAAACAGAGGTGTTTTTTGTAAAGTGCCTTCCTGCAGATTTTGGCTCCTAGCTCAGCCGGCACCTAGGGAAACCTACCAAACCTGTGCATTTCTGAAAACTAGAGACCTAGGGGAATCCAAGATGGGGTGAGTTGTGTGGCTCGGACCAGGTTCTGTTACCCAGAATCCTTTGCAAACCTCAAAATTTGGCTAAAAAAACACATGTTCCTCACATTTCTGTGGCAGAAAGTTCTGGAATCTGAGAGGAGCCACAAATTTCCTTCCAGCCAGCGTTCCCCCAAGTCTCCCGATAAAAATGATACCTCACTTGTGTGGGTACGCCTAGCGCCCGCGACACGAAACGCCCCAAAACGCAACGTGGACACATATAATTTTTTGAAAGAAAACAGAGGTGTTTTTTGCAAAGTGCCTACCTGTAGATTGTGGCCTCTAGCTCAGCCGGCACCTAGGGAAACCTACCAAACCTGTGCATTTCTGAAAACTAGAGACCTAGGGGAATCGAAGATGTGGTGACTTGTGTGGCTCGGACCAGGTTCTGTTACCCAGAATCCTTTGCAAACCTCAAAATTTGGCTAAAAAACACATGTTCCTCACATTTCTTTGGCAGAAAGTTCTGGAATCTGAGAGGAGCCACAAATTTCCTTCCACCCAGCGTTCCCCCAAGTCTCCCGATAAAAATGATACCTCACTTATGTGGGTAGGCCTAGCGGCCGCAACAGGACCCATCCCACAACGCAACGTGGACACATCCCATTTTTTGAAAGAAAACAGAGGTGTTTTTTGTAAAGTGCCTTCCTGCAGATTTTGGCTCCTAGCTCAGCCGGCACCTAGGGAAACCTACCAAACCTGTGCATTTCTGAAAACTAGAGACCTAGGGGAATCCAAGATGGGGTGAGTTGTGTGGCTCGGACCAGGTTCTGTTACCCAGAATCCTTTGCAAACCTCAAAATTTGGCTAAAAAAACACATGTTCCTCACATTTCTGTGGCAGAAAGTTCTGGAATCTGAGAGGAGCCACAAATTTCCTTCCAGCCAGCGTTCCCCCAAGTCTCCCGATAAAAATGATACCTCACTTGTGTGGGTACGCCTAGCGCCCGCGACACGAAACGCCCCAAAACGCAACGTGGACACATATAATTTTTTGAAAGAAAACAGAGGTGTTTTTTGCAAAGTGCCTACCTGTAGATTTTGGCCTCTAGCTCAGCCTGCACCTAGGGAAACCTACCAAACCTGTGCATTTCTGAAAACTAGAGACCTAGAGGAATCCAAGATAGGGTGAGTTGTGTGGCTCGGACAAGGTTCTGTTTCCCAGAATCCTTTGCAAACCTCAAAATGTGGCTAAAAAAACACACGTTCCTCACATTTCTGTGGCAGAAAGTTCTGGAATCTGAGAGGAGCCACATATTTCCTTCCACCCAGCATTCCCCCAAGTCTCCCGATAAAAATGACACCTCACTAGTGTGGGTAGGCCTAGCGCACGCAACAGGAAACTCCCCAAAGCGCAACGTGGACACATCCAATTTTTTTAAAGAAAACAGAGGTGTTTTTTGCAAAGTGCCTACCTGTAGATTTTGGCCTCTAGCTCAGCCTGCACCTAGGGAAACCTACCAAACCTGTGCATTTTTTAAAACTAGAGACCTAGGGGAATCCAAGATGGGGTGACTTGTGGGGATCTGACCAGGTTCTGTTTCCCAGAACCCTTTGCAAACCTCAAAATGTGGCTAAAAAAACACACGTTCCTCACATTTCTGTGGCAGAAAGTTCTGGAATCTGAGAGGAGCCACATATTTCCTTCCACCCAGCATTCCCCCAAGTCTCCCGATAAAAATGATGCCTCACTAGTGTGGGTAGGCCTAGCGCACGCAACAGGAAACGCCCCAAAGCGCAACGTGGACACATCCAATTTTTTTAAAGAAAACAGAGGTGTTTTTTGCAAAGTGCCTACCTGTAGATTTTGGCCTCTAGCTCAGCCTGCACCTAGGGAAACCTACCAAACCTGTGCATTTTTTAAAACTAGAGACCTAGGGGAATCCAAGATGGGGTGACTTGTGGGGATCTGACCAGGTTCTGTTACCCAGAATCCTTTGCAAACCTCAAAATTTGGCTAAAAAAACACATGTTCCTCACATTTCTGTGGCAGCAAGTTCTGAAATCTGAGAGGAGCCACAAGTTTCCTTCCACCCAGCGTTCCCCCACGTCTCCCGATAAAAATGATATCTCACTTGTGTGGGTAGGCCTAGCGCCCGCAACAGGCGACGCCCCAAAGCTCAACGTGGACACATCCAAATTTTTGAAAGAAAACAGAGGTGTTTTTTGCAAAGTGCCTACCTGCAGATTTTGGCCTCTAGCTCAGCCGGCACCTAGGGAAACCTACCAAACCTGTGCATTTCTGAAAACTAGAGACCTAGAGGAATCCAAGATAGGGTGAGTTGTGTGGCTCGGACAAGGTTCTGTTTCCCAGAATCCTTTGCAAACCTCAAAATGTGGCTAAAAAAACACACGTTCCTCACATTTCTGTGGCAGAAAGTTCTGGAATCTGAGAGGAGCCACATATTTCCTTCCACCCAGCATTCCCCCAAGTATCCCGATAAAAATGATGCCTCACTAGTGTGGGTAGGCCTAGTGCACGCAACAGGAAACGCCCCAAAGCGCAACGTGGACACATCCAATTTTTTGAAAGAAAACAGAGGTGTTTTTTGTAAAGTGCCTTCCTGCAAATTTTAGCTCCTAGCTCAGCCGGCACCTAGGGAAACCTACCAAACCTGTGCATTTCTGAAAACTAGAGACCTAGGGGAATCCAAGATGGGGTGAGTTGTGTGGCTCGGACCAGGTTCTGTTACCCAGAATCCTTTGCAAACCTCAAAATTTGGCTAAAAAAACACATGTTCCTCACATTTCTGTGGCAGAAAGTTCTGGAATCTGAGAGGAGCCACAAATTTCCTTCCAACCAGCGTTCCCCCAAGTCTCCCGATAAAAATGATACCTCACTTGTGTGGGTACGCCTAGCGCCCGCGACACGAAACGCCCCAAAACGCAACGTGGACACAATATAATTTTTTGAAAGAAAACAGAGGTGTTTTTTGCAAAGTGCCTACCTGTAGATTGTGGCCTCTAGCTCAGCCGGCACCTATGGAAATGTACCAAACCTGTGCATTTCTGAAAACTAGAGACCTAGGGGAATCCAAGATGGGGTGAGTTGTGTGGCTCGGACCAGGTTCTGTTACCCAGAATCCTTTGCAAACCTCAAAATTTGGCTAAAAAAACACATGTTCCTCACATTTCTGTGGCAGAAAGTTCTGGAATCTGAGAGGAGCCACAAATTTCCTTCCACCCAGCGTTCCCCCAAGTCTCCCGATAAAAATGATACCTCACTTGTGTGGGTAGGCCTAGCGCCCGCGACAGGAAACGCCCCAAAGCGCAACGTGGACACATCCAATTTTTTTAAAGAAAACAGAGGTGTTTTTTGCAAAGTGCCTACCTGTAGATTTTGGCCTCTAGCTCAGCCTGCACCTAGGGAAACCTACCAAACCTGTGCATTTCTGAAAACTAGAGACCCAGAGGAATCCAAGATAGGGTGAGTTGTGTGGCTCGGACAAGGTTCTGTTTCCCAGAATCCTTTGCAAACCTCAAAATGTGGCTAAAAAAACACACGTTCCTCACATTTCTGTGGCAGAAAGTTCTGGAATCTGAGAGGAGCCACATATTTCCTTCCACCCAGCATTCCCCCAAGTCTCCCGATAAAAATGACACCTCAATAGTGTGGGTAGGCCTAGCGCACGCAACAGGAAACGCCCCAAAGCGCAACATGGACACATCCAATTTTTTTAAAGAAAACAGAGGTGTTTTTTGCAAAGTGCCTACCTGTAGATTTTGGCCTCTAGCTCAGCCTGCACCTAGGGAAACCTACCAAACCTGTGCATTTTTTAAAACTAGAGACCTAGGGGAATCCAAGATGGGGTGACTTGTGGGGATCTGACCAGGTTCTGTTACCCAGAATCCTTTGCAAACCTCAAAATTTGGCTAAAAAAACACATGTTCCTCACATTTCTGTGGCAGAAAGTTCTGGAATCTGAGAGGAGCCACAAATTTCCTTCCACCCAGCATTCCCCCAAGCCTCCCGATAAAAATGATACCTCACTTGTGTGGGTAGGCCTAGCGCCCGCGACAGGAGACGCCCCAAAGCGCAACGTGGACACATGCAAATTTTTGAAAGAAAACAGAGGTGTTTCTTGCAAAGTGCCTACCTGCAGATTTTGGCCTCTAGCTCAGCCGGCACCTAGGGAAACCTACCAAACCTGTGCATTTCTGAAAACTAGAGACCTAGGGGAATCCAAGATGGGGTGACTTGTGTGGCTCGGACCAGGTTCTGTTACCCAGAATCCTTTGCAAACCTCAAAATTTGGCTAAAAAAACACATGTTCCTCACATTTCTGTGGCAGAAAGTTCTGCAATCTGGGAGGAGCCACAAATTTCCTTCCACCCAGCGTTCCCCAAAGTCTCCAGATAAAAATGATGCCTCACTTGTGTGGGTAGGCCTAGCGGCCACGACAGCACACGCCCCAAAACGCAACGTGAACACATCCCATTTTTTGAAAGAAAACAGAGGTGTTTTTTGCAAAGTTCCTACCTATAGATTTTGGCCTCTAGCTCAGCTGGCACCTAGGGAAACCTACCAAACCTGTGCATTTCTTAAAACTAGAGACCTAGGGGAATCCAAGATGAGGTGATTTGTGTGGCTCGGACCAGGTTCTGTTACCCAGAATCCTTTGCACACCTCAAAATTTGGCTAAAAAAACACATGTTCCTCACATTTCTGTGGCAGAAAGTTCTGGAATCTGAGAGGAGCCACAAATTTCCTTCCACCCAGCGTTCCCCCAAGTCTCCCGATAAAAATGATACCTCACTTGTGTGGGTAGGCCTAGCGCCCGCGACAGGAAACGCCCCAAAGCGCAACGTGGACACATCCAATTTTTTTAAATAAAACAGAGGTGTTTTTTGCAAAGTGCCTACCTGTAGATTCTGGCCTCTAGCTCAGCCTGCACCTAGGGAAACCTACCAAACCTGTGCATTTTTTTAAACTAGAGACCTAGGGGAATCCAAGATGGGGTGACTTGTGGGGATCTGACCAGGTTCTGTTACCCAGAATCCTTTGCAAACCTCAAAATTTGGCTAAAAAAACACATGTTCCTCACATTTCTGTGGCAGAAAGTACTGGAATCTGAGAGGAGCCACAAATTTCCTTCCACCCAGCATTCCCCCAAGTCTCCCGATAAAAATGATACCTCACTTGTGTGGGTAGGCCTAGCGCCCGCGACAGGAAACGCCCCAAAGCGCAACATGGACAAATCAAATTCTTTGAAAGAAAACAGAGGTGTTTTTTGCAAAGTGCCTACCTATAGATTTTGGCCTCTAGCTCAGCCGGCACCTAGGGAAACCTACCACACCTGTGCATTTCTGAAAACTAGAGACCTAGGGGAATCCAAGATGGGGTGACTTGTGTGGCTCGGAGCAGGTTCTGTTACCCGGAATCCTTTGCAAACCTCACAATTTGGCTAAAAAAACACATGTTCCTCACATTTCTGTGGCAGAAAGTTCTGGAATCTGAGAGGAGCCACAAGTTTCCTTCCACCCAGCGTTCCCCCACGTCTCCCGATAAAAATGATATCTCACTTGTGTGGGTAGGCCTAGCGCCCGCAACAGGAGACGCCCCAAAGCGCAACGTGGACACATCCAAATTTTTGAAAGAAAACAGAGGTGTTTTTTGTAAAGTGCCTTCCTGCAGATTTTGGCTCCTAGCTCAGCCGGCACCTAGGGAAACCTACCAAACCTGTGCATTTCTGAAAACTAGAGACCTAGGGGAATCCAAGATGGGGTGAGTTGTGTGGCTCGGACCAGGTTCTGTTACCCAGAATCCTTTGCAAACCTCAAAATTTGGCTAAAAAAACACATGTTCCTCACATTTCTGTGGCAGAAAGTTCTGGAATCTGAGAGGAGCCACAAATTTCCTTCCAGCCAGCGTTCCCCCAAGTCTCCCGATAAAAATGATACCTCACTTGTGTGGGTACGCCTAGCGCCCGCGACACGAAACGCCCCAAAACGCAACGTGGACACATATAATTTTTTGAAAGAAAACAGAGGTGTTTTTTGCAAAGTGCCTACCTGTAGATTGTGGCCTCTAGCTCAGCCGGCACCTATGGAAACGTACCAAACCTGTGCATTTCTGAAAACTAGAGACCTAGGGGAATCCAAGATGGGGTGAGTTGTGTGGCTCGGACCAGGTTCTGTTACCCAGAATCCTTTGCAAACCTCAAAATTTGGCTAAAAAAACACATGTTCCTCACATTTCTGTGGCAGAAAGTTCTGGAATCTGAGAGGAGCCACAAATTTCCTTCCACCCAGCGTTCCCCCAAGTCTCCCGATAAAAATGATACCTCACTTGTGTGGGTAGGCCTAGCGCCCGCGACAGGAAACGCCCCAAAGCGCAACGTGGACACATCCAATTTTTTTAAAGAAAACAGAGGTGTTTTTTGCAAAGTGCCTACCTGTAGATTTTGGCCTCTAGCTCAGCCTGCACCTAGGGAAACCTACCAAACCTGTGCATTTCTGAAAACTAGAGACCTAGAGGAATCCAAGATAGGGTGAGTTGTGTGGCTCGGACAAGGTTCTGTTTCCCAGAATCCTTTGCAAACCTCAAAATGTGGCTAAAAAAACACACGTTCCTCACATTTCTGTGGCAGAAAGTTCTGGAATCTGAGAGGAGCCACATATTTCCTTCCACCCAGCATTCCCCCAAGTCTCCCGATAAAAATGACACCTCACTAGTGTGGGTAGGCCTAGCGCACGCAACAGGAAACGCCCCAAAGCGCAACGTGGACACATCCAATTTTTTTAAAGAAAACAGAGGTGTTTTTTGCAAAGTGCCTACCTGTAGATTTTGGCCTCTAGCTCAGCCTGCACCTAGGGAAACCTACCAAACCTGTGCATTTTTTAAAACTAGAGACCTAGGGGAATCCAAGATGGGGTGACTTGTGGGGATCTGACCAGGTTCTGTTTCCCAGAATCCTTTGCAAACCTCAAAATTTGGCTAAAAAAACACATGTTCCTCACATTTCTGTGGCAGAAAGTTCTGGAATCTGAGAGGAGCCACAAATTTCCTTCCACCCAGCGTTCCCCCAAGTCTCCCGATAAAAATGATACCTCACTTGTGTGGGTAGGCCTAGCGCCCGCGACAGGAAACGCCCCAAAGCGCAACGTGGACACATCCAATTTTTTTAAAGAAAACAGAGGTGTTTTTTGCAAAGTGCCTACCTGTAGATTTTGGCCTCTAGCTCAGCCTGCACCTAGGGAAACCTACCAAACCTGTGCATTTCTGAAAACTAGAGACCTAGAGGAATCCAAGATAGGGTGAGTTGTGTGGCTCGGACAAGGTTCTGTTTCCCAGAATCCTTTGCAAACCTCAAAATGTGGCTAAAAAAACACACGTTCCTCACATTTCTGTGGCAGAAAGTTCTGGAATCTGAGAGGAGCCACATATTTCCTTCCACCCAGCATTCCCCCAAGTCTCCCGATAAAAATGACACCTCACTAGTGTGGGTAGGCCTAGCGCACGCAACAGGAAACTCCCCAAAGCGCAACGTGGACACATCCAATTTTTTTAAAGAAAACAGAGGTGTTTTTTGCAAAGTGCCTACCTGTAGATTTTGGCCTCTAGCTCAGCCTGCACCTAGGGAAACCTACCAAACCTGTGCATTTTTTAAAACTAGAGACCTAGGGGAATCCAAGATGGGGTGACTTGTGGGGATCTGACCAGGTTCTGTTTCCCAGAACCCTTTGCAAACCTCAAAATGTGGCTAAAAAAACACACGTTCCTCACATTTCTGTGGCAGAAAGTTCTGGAATCTGAGAGGAGCCACATATTTCCTTCCACCCAGCATTCCCCCAAGTCTCCCGATAAAAATGATGCCTCACTAGTGTGGGTAGGCCTAGCGCACGCAACAGGAAACGCCCCAAAGCGCAACGTGGACACATCCAATTTTTTTAAAGAAAACAGAGGTGTTTTTTGCAAAGTGCCTACCTGTAGATTTTGGCCTCTAGCTCAGCCTGCACCTAGGGAAACCTACCAAACCTGTGCATTTTTTAAAACTAGAGACCTAGGGGAATCCAAGATGGGGTGACTTGTGGGGATCTGACCAGGTTCTGTTACCCAGAATCCTTTGCAAACCTTTAAAATTTGGCTAAAAAAACACATGTTCCTCACATTTCTGTGGCAGAAAGTTCTGGAATCTGAGAGGAGCCACAAATTTCCTTCCACCCAGCATTCCCCCAAGCCTCCCGATAAAAATGATACCTCACTTGTGTGGGTAGGCCTAGCGCCCGCGACAGGAGACGCCCCAAAGCGCAACGTGGACACATGCAAATTTTTGAAAGAAAACAGAGGTGTTTTTTGCAAAGTGCCTACCTGCAGATTTTGGCCTCTAGCTCAGCCGGCACCTAGGGAAACCTACCAAACCTGTGCATTTCTGAAAACTAGAGACCTAGGGGAATCCAAGATGGGGTGACTTGTGTGGCTCGGACCAGGTTCTGTTACCCAGAATCCTTTGCAAACCTCAAAATTTGGCTAAAAAAACACATGTTCCTCACATTTCTGTGGCAGAAAGTTCTGGAATCTGGGAGGAGCCACAAATTTCCTTCCACCCAGCGTTCCCCCAAGTCTCCCGATAAAAATGATACCTCACTTGTGTGGGTAGGCCTAGCGCCCGCGACAGGAAACGCCCCAAAGCGCAACGTGGACACATCCAATTTTTTTAAAGAAAACAGAGGTGTTTTTTGCAAAGTGCCTACCTGTAGATTCTGACCTCTAGCTCAGCCTGCACCTAGGGAAACCTACCAAACCTGTGCATTTTTTTAAACTAGAGACCTAGGGGAATCCAAGATGGGGTGACTTGTGGGGATCTGACCAGGTTCTGTTACCCAGAATCCTTTGCAAACCTCAAAATTTGGCTAAAAAAACACATGTTCCTCACATTTCTGTGGCAGAAAGTTCTGGAATCTGAGAGGAGCCACAAATTTCCTTCCACCCAGCATTCCCCCAAGTCTCCCGATAAAAATGATACCTCACTTGTGTGGGTAGGCCTAGCGCACGCGACAGGAAACGCCCCAAAGCGCAACGTGGACACATCAAATTCTTTGAAAGAAAACAGAGGTGTTTTTTGCAAAGTGCCTACCTGTAGATTTTGGCCTCTAGCTCAGCCGGCACCTAGGGAAACCTACCACACCTGTGCATTTCTGAAAACTAGAGACCTAGGGGAATCCTAGATGGGGTGACTTGTGTGGCTCGGAGCAGGTTCTGTTACCCGGAATCCTTTGCAAACCTCACAATTTGGCTAAAAAAACACATGTTCCTCACATTTCTGTGGCAGAAAGTTCTGGAATCTGAGAGGAGCCACAAGTTTCCTTCCACCCAGCGTTCCCCCACGTCTCCCGATAAAAATGATATCTCACTTGTGTGGGTAGGCCTAGCGCCCGCAACAGGAGACGCCCCAAAGCGCAACGTGGACACATCCAAATTTTTGAAAGAAAACAGAGGTGTTTTTTGCAAAGTGCCTACCTGTAGATTTTGGCCTCTAGCTCAGCCTGCACCTAGGGAAACCTACCAAACCTGTGCATTTTTTAAAACTAGAGACCTAGGGGAATCCAAGATGGGGTGACTTGTGGGGATCTGACCAGGTTCTGTTACCCAGAATCCTTTGCAAACCTTTAAAATTTGGCTAAAAAAACACATGTTCCTCACATTTCTGTGGCAGAAAGTTCTGGAATCTGAGAGGAGCCACAAATTTCCTTCCACCCAGCATTCCCCCAAGCCTCCCGATAAAAATGATACCTCACTTGTGTGGGTAGGCCTAGCGCCCGCGACAGGAGACGCCCCAAAGCGCAACGTGGACACATGCAAATTTTTGAAAGAAAACAGAGGTGTTTTTTGCAAAGTGCCTACCTGCAGATTTTGGCCTCTAGCTCAGCCGGCACCTAGGGAAACCTACCAAACCTGTGCATTTCTGAAAACTAGAGACCTAGGGGAATCCAAGATGGGGTGACTTGTGTGGCTCGGACCAGGTTCTGTTACCCAGAATCCTTTGCAAACCTCAAAATTTGGCTAAAAAAACACATGTTCCTCACATTTCTGTGGCAGAAAGTTCTGGAATCTGGGAGGAGCCACAAATTTCCTTCCACCCAGCGTTCCCCCAAGTCTCCCGATAAAAATGATACCTCACTTGTGTGGGTAGGCCTAGCGCCCGCGACAGGAAACGCCCCAAAGCGCAACGTGGACACATCCAATTTTTTTAAAGAAAACAGAGGTGTTTTTTGCAAAGTGCCTACCTGTAGATTCTGACCTCTAGCTCAGCCTGCACCTAGGGAAACCTACCAAACCTGTGCATTTTTTTAAACTAGAGACCTAGGGGAATCCAAGATGGGGTGACTTGTGGGGATCTGACCAGGTTCTGTTACCCAGAATCCTTTGCAAACCTCAAAATTTGGCTAAAAAAACACATGTTCCTCACATTTCTGTGGCAGAAAGTTCTGGAATCTGAGAGGAGCCACAAATTTCCTTCCACCCAGCATTCCCCCAAGTCTCCCGATAAAAATGATACCTCACTTGTGTGGGTAGGCCTAGCGCACGCGACAGGAAACGCCCCAAAGCGCAACGTGGACACATCAAATTCTTTGAAAGAAAACAGAGGTGTTTTTTGCAAAGTGCCTACCTGTAGATTTTGGCCTCTAGCTCAGCCG
Source organism: Pleurodeles waltl (assembly GCF_031143425.1). NCBI lineage: Eukaryota > Metazoa > Chordata > Amphibia > Caudata > Salamandridae > Pleurodeles > Pleurodeles waltl. Next base: position 1,217,544,079 of record NC_090440.1, read on the forward strand.
GCACCTAGGGAAACCTACCACACCTGTGCATTTCTGAAAACTAGAGACCTAGGGGAATCCTAGATGGGGTGACTTGTGTGGCTCGGAGCAGGTTCTGTTACCCGGAATCCTTTGCAAACCTCACAATTTGGCTAAAAAAACACATGTTCCTCACATTTCTGTGGCAGAAAGTTCTGGAATCTGAGAGGAGCCACAAGTTTCCTTCCACCCAGCGTTCCCCCACGTCTCCCGATAAAAATGATATCTCACTTGTGTGGGTAGGCCTAGCGCCCGCAACAGGAGACGCCCCAAAGCGCAACGTGGACACATCCAAATTTTTGAAAGAAAACAGAGGTGTTTTTTGTAAAGTGCCTTCCTGCAGATTTTGGCTCCTAGCTCAGCCGGCACCTAGGGAAACCTACCAAACCTGTGCATTTCTGAAAACTAGAGACCTAGGGGAATCCAAGATGGGGTGAGTTGTGTGGCTCGGACCAGGTTCTGTTACCCAGAATCCTTTGCAAACCTCAAAATTTGGCTAAAAAAACACATGTTCCTCACATTTCTGTGGCAGAAAGTTCTGGAATCTGAGAGGAGCCACAAATTTCCTTCCACCCAGCGTTCCCCCAAGTCTCCCGATAAAAATGATACCTCACTTGTGTGGGTAGGCCTAGCGCCCGCGACAGGAAACGCCCCAAAGCGCAACGTGGACACATCCAATTTTTTGAAAGAAAACAGAGGTGTTTTTTGCAAAGTGCCTACCTGTAGATTTTGGCCTATAGCTCAGCCGGCACCTAGGGAAACCTACCACACCTGTGCATTTCTGAAAACTAGAGACCTAGGGGAATCCAAGATGGGGTGACTTGTGTGGCTCGGAGCAGGTTCTGTTACCCGGAATCCTTTGCAAACCTCACAATTTGGCTAAAAAAACACATGTTCCTCACATTTCTGTGGCAGAAAGTTCTGGAATCTGAGAGGAGCCACAAGTTTCCTTCCACCCAGCGTTTCCCCACGTCTCCCGATAAAAATGATATCTCACTTGTGTGGGTAGGCCTAGCGCCCGCAACAGGAGACGCCCCAAAGCGCAACGTGGACACATCCAAATTTTTGAAAGAAAACAGAGGTGTTTTTTGTAAAGTGCCTTCCTGCAGATTTTGGCTCCTAGCTCAGCCGGCACCTAGCGAAACCTACCAAACCTGTGCATTTCTGAAAACTAGAGACCTAGGGGAATCCAAGATGGGGTGAGTTGTGTGGCTCGGACCAGGTTCTGTTACCCAGAATCCTTTGCAAACCTCAAAATTTGGCTAAAAAAACACATGTTCCTCACATTTCTGTGGCAGAAAGTTCTGGAATCTGAGAGGAGCCACAAATTTCCTTCCAGCCAGCGTTCCCCCAAGTCTCCCGATAAAAATGATACCTCACTTGTGTGGGTACGCCTAGCGCCCGCGACACGAAACGCCCCAAAACGCAACGTGGACACATATAATTTTTTGAAAGAAAACAGAGGTGTTTTTTGCAAAGTGCCTACCTGTAGATTGTGGCCTCTAGCTCAGCCGGCACCTAGGGAAACCTACCAAACCTGTGCATTTCTGAAAACTAGAGACCTAGGGGAATCGAAGATGTGGTGACTTGTGTGGCTCGGACCAGGTTCTGTTACCCAGAATCCTTTGCAAACCTCAAAATTTGGCTAAAAAACACATGTTCCTCACATTTCTTTGGCAGAAAGTTCTGGAATCTGAGAGGAGCCACAAATTTCCTTCCACCCAGCGTTCCCCCAAGTCTCCCGATAAAAATGATACCTCACTTATGTGGGTAGGCCTAGCGGCCGCAACAGGACCCATCCCACAACGCAACGTGGACACATCCCATTTTTTGAAAGAAAACAGAGGTGTTTTTTGTAAAGTGCCTTCCTGCAGATTTTGGCTCCTAGCTCAGCCGGCACCTAGGGAAACCTACCAAACCTGTGCATTTCTGAAAACTAGAGACCTAGGGGAATCCAAGATGGGGTGAGTTGTGTGGCTCGGACCAGGTTCTGTTACCCAGAATCCTTTGCAAACCTCAAAATTTGGCTAAAAAAACACATGTTCCTCACATTTCTGTGGCAGAAAGTTCTGGAATCTGAGAGGAGCCACAAATTTCCTTCCAGCCAGCGTTCCCCCAAGTCTCCCGATAAAAATGATACCTCACTTGTGTGGGTACGCCTAGCGCCCGCGACACGAAACGCCCCAAAACGCAACGTGGACACATATAATTTTTTGAAAGAAAACAGAGGTGTTTTTTGCAAAGTGCCTACCTGTAGATTTTGGCCTCTAGCTCAGCCTGCACCTAGGGAAACCTACCAAACCTGTGCATTTCTGAAAACTAGAGACCTAGAGGAATCCAAGATAGGGTGAGTTGTGTGGCTCGGACAAGGTTCTGTTTCCCAGAATCCTTTGCAAACCTCAAAATGTGGCTAAAAAAACACACGTTCCTCACATTTCTGTGGCAGAAAGTTCTGGAATCTGAGAGGAGCCACATATTTCCTTCCACCCAGCATTCCCCCAAGTCTCCCGATAAAAATGACACCTCACTAGTGTGGGTAGGCCTAGCGCACGCAACAGGAAACTCCCCAAAGCGCAACGTGGACACATCCAATTTTTTTAAAGAAAACAGAGGTGTTTTTTGCAAAGTGCCTACCTGTAGATTTTGGCCTCTAGCTCAGCCTGCACCTAGGGAAACCTACCAAACCTGTGCATTTTTTAAAACTAGAGACCTAGGGGAATCCAAGATGGGGTGACTTGTGGGGATCTGACCAGGTTCTGTTTCCCAGAACCCTTTGCAAACCTCAAAATGTGGCTAAAAAAACACACGTTCCTCACATTTCTGTGGCAGAAAGTTCTGGAATCTGAGAGGAGCCACATATTTCCTTCCACCCAGCATTCCCCCAAGTCTCCCGATAAAAATGATGCCTCACTAGTGTGGGTAGGCCTAGCGCACGCAACAGGAAACGCCCCAAAGCGCAACGTGGACACATCCAATTTTTTTAAAGAAAACAGGTGTTTTTTGCAAAGTGCCTACCTGTAGATTTTGGCCTCTAGCTCAGCCTGCACCTAGGGAAACCTACCAAACCTGTGCATTTTTTAAAACTAGAGACCTAGGGGAATCCAAGATGGGGTGACTTGTGGGGATCTGACCAGGTTCTGTTACCCAGAATCCTTTGCAAACCTCAAAATTTGGCTAAAAAAACACATGTTCCTCACATTTCTGTGGCAGAAAGTTCTGGAATCTGAGAGGAGCCACAAATTTCCTTCCACCCAGCATTCCCCCAAGCCTCCCGATAAAAATGATACCTCACTTGTGTGGGTAGGCCTAGCGCCCGCGACAGGAGACGCCCCAAAGCGCAACGTGGACACATGCAAATTTTTGAAAGAAAACAGAGGTGTTTTTTGCAAAGTGCCTACCTGCAGATTTTGGCCTCTAGCTCAGCCGGCACCTAGGGAAACCTACCAAACCTGTGCATTTCTGAAAACTAGAGACCTAGGGGAATCCAAGATGGGGTGACTTGTGTGGCTCGGACCAGGTTCTGTTACCCAGAATCCTTTGCAAACCTCAAAATTTGGCTAAAAAAACACATGTTCCTCACATTTCTGTGGCAGAAAGTTCTGGAATCTGGGAGGAGCCACAAATTTCCTTCCACCCAGCGTTCCCCAAAGTCTCCAGATAAAAATGATGCCTCACTTGTGTGGGTAGGCCTAGCGGCCACGACAAGACACGCCCCAAAACGCAACGTGAACACATCCCATTTTTTTAAAGAAAACAGAGGTGTTTTTTGCAAAGTGCCTACCTATAGATTTTGGCCTCTAGCTCAGCTGGCACCTAGGGAAACCTACCAAACCTGTGCATTTCTTAAAACTAGAGACCTAGGGGAATCCAAGATGAGGTGATTTGTGTGGCTCGGACCAGGTTCTGTTACCCAGAATCTTTTGCAAACCTCAAAATTTGGCTAAAAAAACACATGTTCCTCACATTTCTGTGGCAGAAAGTTCTGGAATCTGAGAGGAGCCACAAATTTCCTTCCACCCAGCGTTCCCCCAAGTCTCCCGATAAAAATGATACCTCACTTGTGTGGGTAGGCCTAGCGCCGCGACAGGAAACGCCCCAAAGCGCAACGTGGACACATCCAATTTTTTTAAAGAAAACAGAGGTGTTTTTTGCAAAGTGCCTACCTGTAGATTCTGGCCTCTAGCTCAGCCTGCACCTAGGGAAACCTACCAAACCTGTGCATTTTTTTAAACTAGAGACCTAGGGGAATCCAAGATGGGGTGACTTGTGGGGATCTGACCAGGTTCTGTTACCCAGAATCCTTTGCAAACCTCAAAATTTGGCTAAAAAAACACATGTTCCTCACATTTCTGTGGCAGAAAGTTCTGGAATCTGAGAGGAGCCACAAATTTCCTTCCACCCAGCATTCCCCCAAGTCTCCCGATAAAAATGATACCTCACTTGTGTGGGTAGGCCTAGCGCCGCGACAGGAAACGCCCCAAAGCGCAACGTGGACACATCAAATTCTTTGAAAGAAAACAGAGGTGTTTTTTGCAAAGTGCCTACCTGTAGATTTTGGCCTCTAGCTCAGCCGGCACCTAGGGAAACCTACCACACCTGTGCATTTCTGAAAACTAGAGACCTAGGGGAATCCTAGATGGGGTGACTTGTGTGGCTCGGAGCAGGTTCTGTTACCCGGAATCCTTTGCAAACCTCACAATTTGGCTAAAAAAACACATGTTCCTCACATTTCTGTGGCAGAAAGTTCTGGAATCTGAGAGGAGCCACAAGTTTCCTTCCACCCAGCGTTCCCCCACGTCTCCCGATAAAAATGATATCTCACTTGTGTGGGTAGGCCTAGCGCCCGCAACAGGAGACGCCCCAAAGCGCAACGTGGACACATCCAAATTTTTGAAAGAAAACAGAGGTGTTTTTTGTAAAGTGCCTTCCTGCAGATTTTGGCTCCTAGCTCAGCCGGCACCTAGGGAAACCTACCAAACCTGTGCATTTCTGAAAACTAGAGACCTAGGGGAATCCAAGATGGGGTGAGTTGTGTGGCTCGGACCAGGTTCTGTTACCCAGAATCCTTTGCAAACCTCAAAATTTGGCTAAAAAAACACATGTTCCTCACATTTCTGTGGCAGAAAGTTCTGGAATCTGAGAGGAGCCACAAATTTCCTTCCACCCATCGTTCCCCCAAGTCTCCCGATAAAAATGATACCTCACTTGTGTGGGTAGGCCTAGCGCCCGCGACAGGAAACGCCCCAAAGCGCAACGTGGACACATCCAATTTTTTGAAAGAAAACAGAGGTGTTTTTTGCAAAGTGCCTACCTGTAGATTTTGGCCTATAGCTCAGCCGGCACCTAGGGAAACCTACCACACCTGTGCATTTCTGAAAACTAGAGACCTAGGGGAATCCAAGATGGGGTGACTTGTGTGGCTCGGAGCAGGTTCTGTTACCCGGAATCCTTTGCAAACCTCACAATTTGGCTAAAAAAACACATGTTCCTCACATTTCTGTGGCAGAAAGTTCTGGAATCTGAGAGGAGCCACAAGTTTCCTTCCACCCAGCGTTCCCCCACGTCTCCCGATAAAAATGATATCTCACTTGTGTGGGTAGGCCTAGCGCCCGCAACAGGAGACGCCCCAAAGCGCAACATGGACACATCCAAATTTTTGAAAGAAAACAGAGGTGTTTTTTGTAAAGTGCCTTCCTGCAGATTTTGGCTCCTAGCTCAGCCGGCACCTAGGGAAACCTACCAAACCTGTGCATTTCTGAAAACTAGAGACCTAGGGGAATCCAAGATGGGGTGAGTTGTGTGGCTCGGACCAGGTTCTGTTACCCAGAATCCTTTGCAAACCTCAAAATTTGGCTAAAAAAACACATGTTCCTCACATTTCTGTGGCAGAAAGTTCTGGAATCTGAGAGGAGCCACAAATTTCCTTCCAGCCAGCGTTCCCCCAAGTCTCCCGATAAAAATGATACCTCACTTGTGTGGGTACGCCTAGCGCCCGCGACACGAAACGCCCCAAAACGCAACGTGGACACATATAATTTTTTGAAAGAAAACAGAGGTGTTTTTTGCAAAGTGCCTACCTGTAGATTGTGGCCTCTAGCTCAGCCGGCACCTATGGAAACCTACCAAACCTGTGCATTTCTGAAAACTAGAGACCTAGGGGAATCGAAGATGTGGTGACTTGTGTGGCTCGGACCAGGTTCTGTTACCCAGAATCCTTTGCAAACCTCAAAATTTGGCTAAAAAACACATGTTCCTCACATTTCTTTGGCAGAAAGTTCTGGAATCTGAGAGGAGCCACAAATTTCCTTCCACCCAGCGTTCCCCCAAGTCTCCCGATAAAAATGATACCTCACTTATGTGGGTAGGCCTAGCGGCCGCAACAGGACCCATCCCACAACGCAGCGTGGACACATCCCATTTTTTGAAAGAAAACAGAGGTGTTTTTTGTAAAGTGCCTTCCTGCAGATTTTGGCTCCTAGCTCAGCCGGCACCTAGGGAAACCTACCAAACCTGTGCATTTCTGAAAACTAGAGACCTAGGGGAATCCAAGATGGGGTGAGTTGTGTGGCTCGGACCAGGTTCTGTTACCCAGAATCCTTTGCAAACCTCAAAATTTGGCTAAAAAAACACATGTTCCTCACATTTCTGTGGCAGAAAGTTCTGGAATCTGAGAGGAGCCACAAATTTCCTTCCAGCCAGCGTTCCCCCAAGTCTCCCGATAAAAATGATACCTCACTTGTGTGGGTACGCCTAGCGCCCGCGACACGAAACGCCCCAAAACGCAACGTGGACACATATAATTTTTTGAAAGAAAACAGAGGTGTTTTTTGCAAAGTGCCTACCTGTAGATTGTGGCCTCTAGCTCAGCCGGCACCTATGGAAACCTACCAAACCTGTGCATTTCTGAAAACTAGAGACCTAGGGGAATCGAAGATGTGGTGACTTGTGTGGCTCGGACCAGGTTCTGTTACCCAGAATCCTTTGCAAACCTCAAAATTTGGCTAAAAAACACATGTTCCTCACATTTCTTTGGCAGAAAGTTCTGGAATCTGAGAGGAGCCACAAATTTCCTTCCACCCAGCGTTCCCCCAAGTCTCCCGATAAAAATGATACCTCACTTATGTGGGTAGGCCTAGCGGCCGTAACAGGAGCCATCCCACAACGCAACGTGGACACATCCCATTTTTTGAAAGAAAACAGAGGTGTTTTTTGCAAAGTGCCTACCTGCAGATTTTGGCCTCTAGCTCAGCCGGCACCTAGGGAAACCTACCAATCCTGTGCTTTCTGAAAACTAGAGACCTAGGGGAATCCAAGATGGGGTGACTTGTGTGGCTCAGATCAGGTTCTGTAACCCAGAATCCTTTGCAAACCTCAAAATTTGGCTAAAAAAACACATGTTCCTCACATTTCTGTGGCAGAAAGTTCTGGAATCTGTGAGGAGCCACAAATTTCCTTCCACCCAGCGTTCCCCCAAGTCTCCCGATAAAAATGATACCTCACTTGTGTGGGTAGGCCTAGCGCCCGCGACAGGAAACGCCCCAAAGCGCAACATGGACACATCCAATTTTTTGAAAGAAAACAGAGGTGTTTTTTGCAAAGTGCCTACCTGCAGATTTTGGCCTCTAGCTCAGCCGGCACCTAGGGAAACCTACCAATCCTGTGCTTTCTGAAAACTAGAGACCTAGGGGAATCCAAGATGGGGTGACTTGTGTGGCTCAGATCAGGTTCTGTAACCCAGAATCCTTTGCAATCCTCAAAATTTGGCTAAAAAAACACATGTTCCTCACATTTCTTTGGCAGAAAGTTCTGGAATCTGAGAGGAGCCACAAATTTCCTTCCACCCAGCGTTCCCCCAAGTCTCCCGATAAAAATGATACCTCACTTATGTGGGTAGGCCTAGCGGCCGTAACAGGAGCCATCCCACAACGCAACGTGGACACATCCCATTTTTTGAAAGAAAACAGAGGTGTTTTTTGCAAAGTGCCTACCTGCAGATTTTGGCCTCTAGCTCAGCCGGCACTTAGGGAAACCTATCAAACCTGTGCATTTCTGAAAACTAGAGACCTAGGGGAATCCAAGATGGGGTGACTTGTGTGGCTCGGACCAGGTTCTGTTACCCAGAATCCTTTGCAAACCTTAAAATTTGGCTAAAAAAACACATGTTCCTCACATTTCTGTGGCAGAAAGTTTTGGAATCTGAGAGGAGCCACAAATTTACTTCCACCCAGCGTTTCCCCAAGTCTCCCGATAAAAATGATACCTCACTTGTGTGGGTAGGCCTAGCGGCCGCAACAGGAGCCACCCCACAACGCAACGTGGACACATCCCATTTTTTGAAAGAAAACAGACCTGTTTTTTGCAAAGTGCCTACCTGTAGATTTTGGCCTCTAGCTCAGCCGGCACCTATGGAAACCTACCAAACCTGTGCATTTCTGAAAACTAGAGACCTAGGGGAATCCAAGATGGGGTGACTTGTGTGACTCGGACCAGATTCTGTTACCCAAAATCCTTTGCAAACCTCTAAATTTGGCTAAAAAAACACATGTTCCTCACATTTCTGTGGCAGAAAGTTCTGGAATCTGAGAGGAGCCACAAATTTCCTTCCACCCAGCGTTCCCCCAAGTCTCCCGATAAAAATGATACCTCACTTGTGTGGGTAGGCCTAGCGCCCGCGACAGGAAACGCCCCAAAACGCAACGTGGACACATATAATTTTTTGAAAGAAAACAGAGGTGTTTTTTGCAAAGTGCCTACCTGTAGATTGTGGCCTCTAGCTCAGCCGGCACCTATGGAAACCTACCAAACCTGTGCATTTCTGAAAACTAGAGACCTAGGGGAATCGAAGATGTGGTGACTTGTGTGGCTCGGACCAGGTTCTGTTACCCGGAATCCTTTGCAAACCTCAAAATTTGGCTAAAAAACACATGTTCCTCACATTTCTTTGGCAGAAAGTTCTGGAATCTGAGAGGAGCCACAAATTTCCTTCCACCCAGCGTTCCCCCAAGTCTCCCGATAAAAATTATACCTCACTTATGTGGGTAGGCCTAGCGGCCGCAACAGGAGCCATCCCACAACGCAACGTGGACACATCCCATTTTTTGAAAGAAAACAGAGGTGTTTTTTGCAAAGTGCCTACCTGCAGATTTTGGCCTCTAGCTCATCCGGCACCTAGGGAAACCTACCAATCCTGTGCTTTCTGAAAACTAGAGACCTAGGGGAATCCAAGATGGGGTGACTTGTGTGGCTCGGATCAGGTTCTGTTACCCAGAATCCTTTGCAAACCTCAAAATTTGGCTAAAAAAACACATGTTCCTCACATTTCTGTGGCAGAAAGTTCTGGAATCTGTGAGGAGCCACAAATTTCCTTCCACCCAGCGTTCCCCCAAGTCTCCCGATAAAAATGATACCTCTCTTGTGTGGGTAGGCCTAGCGCCCGCGACAGGAAACGCCCCAAAGCGCAACATGGACACATCCAATTTTTTTAAAGAAAACAGAGGTGTTTTTTGCAAAGTGCCTACCTGCAGATTTTGGCCTCTAGCTCAGCCGGCACTTAGGGAAACCTATCAAACCTGTGCATTTCTGAAAACTAGAGACCTAGGGGAATCCAAGATGGGGTGACTTGTGTGGCGCGGACCAGGTTCTGTTACCCAGAATCCTTTGCAAACCTCAAAATTTGGCTAAAAAAACACATCATCCTCACATTTCTGTGGCAGAAAGTTTTGGAATCTGAGAGGAGCCACAAATTTACTTCCACCCAGCGTTTCCCCAAGTCTCCCGATAAAAATGATACCTCACTTGTGTGGGTAGGCCTAGCGGCCGCAACAGGAGCCACCCCACAACGCAACGTGGACACATCCCATTTTTTGAAAGAAAACAGACCTGTTTTTTGCAAAGTGCCTACCTGTAGATTTTGGCCTCTAGCTCAGCCGGCACCTAGGGAAACCTACCAAACCTGTGCATTTCTGAAAACTAGAGACCTAGGGGAATCCAAGATGGGGTGACTTGTGTGACTCGGACCAGATTCTGTTACCCAAAATCCTTTGCAAACCTCTAAATTTGGCTAAAAAAACACATGTTCCTCACATTTCTGTGGCAGAAAGTTCTGGAATCTGAGAGGAGCCACAAATTTCCTTCCACCCAGCGTTCCCCCAAGTCTCCCGATAAAAATGATACCTCACTTGTGTGGGTAGGCCTAGCGCCCGCGACAGGAAACGCCCCAAAGCGCAACATGGACACATCCAATTTTTTGAAAGAAAACAGAGGTGTTTTTTGCAAAGTGCCTACCTGTAGATTTTGGCCTCCAGCTCAGCCGGCACCTAGGGAAACCTACCAAACCTGTGCATTTCTGAAAACTAGAGACCTAGGGGAATCCAAGATGGGGTGACTTGTGTGGCTCGGACCAGGTTCTGTTACCCAGAATCCTTTGCAAACCTCAATATTTGGCTAAAAAAACACATGTTCCTCACATTTCTGTGGCAGAAAGTTCTGGAATCTGAGAGGAGCCACAAATTTCCTTTCTCCCAGCGTTCCCCCAAGTCTCCCGATAAAAATGATACCTCACTTGTGTGGGTAGGCCTAGCGCCCGCGACAGGAGACGCCGCAAAGCGCAACGTGGACACATCCAAATTTTTGAAAGAAAACAGAGGTGTTTTTTGCAAAATGCCTACCTGCAGATTTTGGCCTCTAGCTCAGCCGGCACCTAGGGAAACCTACCAAACCTGTGCATTTCTGAAAACTAGAGACCTAGGGGAATCCAAGATGGGGTGACTTGTGTGGCTCGGACCAGGTTCTTTTACCCAGAATCCTTTGCAAACCTCAAAATTTGGCTAAAAAAACACATGTTCCTCACATTTCTGTGGCAGAAAGTTCTGGAATCTGAGAGGAGCCACAAATTTACTTCCACCCAGCGTTTCCCCAAGTCTCCCGATAAAAATGATACCTCACTTGTGTGGGTAGGCCTAGCGGCCGCAACAGGGGCCACCCCACAACGCAAAGTGGACACATCCCATTTTTTGAAAGAAAACAGAGGTGTTTTTTGTAAAGTGCCTACCTGTAGATTTTGGCCTCTAGCTCAGCCGGCACCTAGGGAAACCTACCAAACCTGTGCATTTCTGAAAACTAGAGACCTAGGGGAATCCAAGATGGGGTGACTTGTGTAGCTCGTACCAGGTTCTGTTACCCAGAATCCTTTTCAAACCTCAATATTTGGATAAAAAAACACATGTTCCTCACATTTCTGTGGCAGAAAGTTCTGGAATCTGAGAGGAGCCACAAATTTCCTTCCAGCCAGCGTTCCCCCAAGTCTCCCGATAAAAATGATACCTCACTTGTGTGGGTACGCCTAGCGCCCGCGACACGAAACGCCCCAAAACGCAACGTGGACACATATAATTTTTTGAAAGAAAACAGAGGTGTTTTTTGCAAAGTGCCTACCTGTAGATTGTGGCCTCTAGCTCAGCCGGCACCTATGGAAACCTACCAAACCTGTGCATTTCTGAAAACTAGAGACCTAGGGGAATCGAAGATGTGGTGACTTGTGTGGCTCGGACCAGGTTCTGTTACCCAGAATCCTTTGCAAACCTCAAAATTTGGCTAAAAAACACATGTTCCTCACATTTCTTTGGCAGAAAGTTCTGGAATCTGAGAGGAGCCACAAATTTCCTTCCACCCAGCGTTCCCCCAAGTCTCCCGATAAAAATGATACCTCACTTATGTGGGTAGGCCTAGCGGCCGTAACAGGAGCCATCCCACAACGCAACGTGGACACATCCCATTTTTTGAAAGAAAACAGAGGTGTTTTTTGCAAAGTGCCTACCTGCAGATTTTGGCCTCTAGCTCAGCCGGCACCTAGGGAAACCTACCAATCCTGTGCTTTCTGAAAACTAGAGACCTAGGGGAATCCAAGATGGGGTGACTTGTGTGGCTCAGATCAGGTTCTGTTACCCAGAATCCTTTGCAAACCTCAAAATTTGGCTAAAAAAACACATGTTCCTCACATTTCTGTGGCAGAAAGTTCTGGAATCTGTGAGGAGCCACAAATTTCCTTCCACCCAGCGTTCCCCCAAGTCTCCCGATAAAAATGATACCCCACTTGTGTGGGTAGGCCTAGCGCCCGCGACAGGAAACGCCCCAAAGCGCAACATGGACACATCCCATTTTTTTAAAGAAAACAGAGGTGTTTTTTGCAAAGTGCCTACCTGCAGATTTTGGCCTCTAGCTCAGCCGGCACTTAGGGAAACCTATCAAACCTGTGCATTTCTGAAAACTAGAGACCTAGGGGAATCCAAGATGGGGTGACTTGTGTGGCTCGGACCAGGTTCTGTTACCCAGAATCCTTTGCAAACCTTAAAATTTGGCTAAAAAAACACATGTTCCTCACATTTCTGTGGCAGAAAGTTTTGGAATCTGAGAGGAGCCACAAATTTACTTCCACCCAGCGTTTCCCCAAGTCTCCCGATAAAAATGATACCTCACTTGTGTGGGTAGGCCTAGCGGCCGCAACAGGAGCCACCCCACAACGCAACATGGACACATCCAATTTTTTGAAAGAAAACAGAGGTGTTTTTTGCAAAGTGCCTACCTGCAGATTTTGGCCTCTAGCTCAGCCGGCACCTAGGGAAACCTACCAATCCTGTGCTTTCTGAAAACTAGAGACCTAGGGGAATCCAAGATGGGGTGACTTGTGTGGCTCAGATCAGGTTCTGTAACCCAGAATCCTTTGCAATCCTCAAAATTTGGCTAAAAAAACACATGTTCCTCACATTTCTTTGGCAGAAAGTTCTGGAATCTGAGAGGAGCCACAAATTTCCTTCCACCCAGCGTTCCCCCAAGTCTCCCGATAAAAATGATACCTCACTTATGTGGGTAGGCCTAGCGGCCGTAACAGGAGCCATCCCACAACGCAACGTGGACACATCCCATTTTTTGAAAGAAAACAGAGGTGTTTTTTGCAAAGTGCCTACCTGCAGATTTTGGCCTCTAGCTCAGCCGGCACTTAGGGAAACCTATCAAACCTGTGCATTTCTGAAAACTAGAGACCTAGGGGAATCCAAGATGGGGTGACTTGTGTGGCTCGGACCAGGTTCTGTTACCCAGAATCCTTTGCAAACCTTAAAATTTGGCTAAAAAAACACATGTTCCTCACATTTCTGTGGCAGAAAGTTTTGGAATCTGAGAGGAGCCACAAATTTACTTCCACCCAGCGTTTCCCCAAGTCTCCCGATAAAAATGATACCTCACTTGTGTGGGTAGGCCTAGCGGCCGCAACAGGAGCCACCCCACAACGCAACGTGGACACATCCCATTTTTTGAAAGAAAACAGACGTGTTTTTTGCAAAGTGCCTACCTGTAGATTTTGGCCTCTAGCTCAGCCGGCACCTATGGAAACCTACCAAACCTGTGCATTTCTGAAAACTAGAGACCTAGGGGAATCCAAGATGGGGTGACTTGTGTGACTCGGACCAGATTCTGTTACCCAAAATCCTTTGCAAACCTCTAAATTTGGCTAAAAAAACACATGTTCCTCACATTTCTGTGGCAGAAAGTTCTGGAATCTGAGAGGAGCCACAAATTTCCTTCCACCCAGCGTTCCCCCAAGTCTCCCGATAAAAATGATACCTCACTTGTGTGGGTAGGCCTAGCGCCCGCGACAGGAAACGCCCCAAAACGCAACGTGGACACATATAATTTTTTGAAAGAAAACAGAGGTGTTTTTTGCAAAGTGCCTACCTGTAGATTGTGGCCTCTAGCTCAGCCGGCACCTATGGAAACCTACCAAACCTGTGCATTTCTGAAAACTAGAGACCTAGGGGAATCGAAGATGTGGTGACTTGTGTGGCTCGGACCAGGTTCTGTTACCCGGAATCCTTTGCAAACCTCAAAATTTGGCTAAAAAACACATGTTCCTCACATTTCTTTGGCAGAAAGTTCTGGAATCTGAGAGGAGCCACAAATTTCCTTCCACCCAGCGTTCCCCCAAGTCTCCCGATAAAAATTATACCTCACTTATGTGGGTAGGCCTAGCGGCCGCAACAGGAGCCATCCCACAACGCAACGTGGACACATCCCATTTTTTGAAAGAAAACAGAGGTGTTTTTTGCAAAGTGCCTACCTGCAGATTTTGGCCTCTAGCTCATCCGGCACCTAGGGAAACCTACCAATCCTGTGCTTTCTGAAAACTAGAGACCTAGGGGAATCCAAGATGGGGTGACTTGTGTGGCTCGGATCAGGTTCTGTTACCCAGAATCCTTTGCAAACCTCAAAATTTGGCTAAAAAAACACATGTTCCTCACATTTCTGTGGCAGAAAGTTCTGGAATCTGTGAGGAGCCACAAATTTCCTTCCACCCAGCGTTCCCCCAAGTCTCCCGATAAAAATGATACCTCTCTTGTGTGGGTAGGCCTAGCGCCCGCGACAGGAAACGCCCCAAAGCGCAACATGGACACATCCAATTTTTTTAAAGAAAACAGAGGTGTTTTTTGCAAAGTGCCTACCTGCAGATTTTGGCCTCTAGCTCAGCCGGCACTTAGGGAAACCTATCAAACCTGTGCATTTCTGAAAACTAGAGACCTAGGGGAATCCAAGATGGGGTGACTTGTGTGGCGCGGACCAGGTTCTGTTACCCAGAATCCTTTGCAAACCTCAAAATTTGGCTAAAAAAACACATCATCCTCACATTTCTGTGGCAGAAAGTTTTGGAATCTGAGAGGAGCCACAAATTTACTTCCACCCAGCGTTTCCCCAAGTCTCCCGATAAAAATGATACCTCACTTGTGTGGGTAGGCCTAGCGGCCGCAACAGGAGCCACCCCACAACGCAACGTGGACACATCCCATTTTTTGAAAGAAAACAGACCTGTTTTTTGCAAAGTGCCTACCTGTAGATTTTGGCCTCTAGCTCAGCCGGCACCTAGGGAAACCTACCAAACCTGTGCATTTCTGAAAACTAGAGACCTAGGGGAATCCAAGATGGGGTGACTTGTGTGACTCGGACCAGATTCTGTTACCCAAAATCCTTTGCAAACCTCTAAATTTGGCTAAAAAAACACATGTTCCTCACATTTCTGTGGCAGAAAGTTCTGGAATCTGAGAGGAGCCACAAATTTCCTTCCACCCAGCGTTCCCCCAAGTCTCCCGATAAAAATGATACCTCACTTGTGTGGGTAGGCCTAGCGCCCGCGACAGGAAACGCCCCAAAGCGCAACATGGACACATCCAATTTTTTGAAAGAAAACAGAGGTGTTTTTTGCAAAGTGCCTACCTGTAGATTTTGGCCTCCAGCTCAGCCGGCACCTAGGGAAACCTACCAAACCTGTGCATTTCTGAAAACTAGAGACCTAGGGGAATCCAAGATGGGGTGACTTGTGTGGCTCGGACCAGGTTCTGTTACCCAGAATCCTTTGCAAACCTCAATATTTGGCTAAAAAAACACATGTTCCTCACATTTCTGTGGCAGAAAGTTCTGGAATCTGAGAGGAGCCACAAATTTCCTTTCTCCCAGCGTTCCCCCAAGTCTCCCGATAAAAATGATACCTCACTTGTGTGGGTAGGCCTAGCGCCCGCGACAGGAGACGCCGCAAAGCGCAACGTGGACACATCCAAATTTTTGAAAGAAAACAGAGGTGTTTTTTGCAAAATGCCTACCTGCAGATTTTGGCCTCTAGCTCAGCCGGCACCTAGGGAAACCTACCAAACCTGTGCATTTCTGAAAACTAGAGACCTAGGGGAATCCAAGATGGGGTGACTTGTGTGGCTCGGACCAGGTTCTTTTACCCAGAATCCTTTGCAAACCTCAAAATTTGGCTAAAAAAACACATGTTCCTCACATTTCTGTGGCAGAAAGTTCTGGAATCTGAGAGGAGCCACAAATTTACTTCCACCCAGCGTTTCCCCAAGTCTCCCGATAAAAATGATACCTCACTTGTGTGGGTAGGCCTAGCGGCCGCAACAGGGGCCACCCCACAACGCAAAGTGGACACATCCCATTTTTTGAAAGAAAACAGAGGTGTTTTTTGTAAAGTGCCTACCTGTAGATTTTGGCCTCTAGCTCAGCCGGCACCTAGGGAAACCTACCAAACCTGTGCATTTCTGAAAACTAGAGACCTAGGGGAATCCAAGATGGGGTGACTTGTGTAGCTCGTACCAGGTTCTGTTACCCAGAATCCTTTTCAAACCTCAATATTTGGATAAAAAAACACATGTTCCTCACATTTCTGTGGCAGAAAGTTCTGGAATCTGAGAGGAGCCACAAATTTCCTTCCAGCCAGCGTTCCCCCAAGTCTCCCGATAAAAATGATACCTCACTTGTGTGGGTACGCCTAGCGCCCGCGACACGAAACGCCCCAAAACGCAACGTGGACACATATAATTTTTTGAAAGAAAACAGAGGTGTTTTTTGCAAAGTGCCTACCTGTAGATTGTGGCCTCTAGCTCAGCCGGCACCTATGGAAACCTACCAAACCTGTGCATTTCTGAAAACTAGAGACCTAGGGGAATCGAAGATGTGGTGACTTGTGTGGCTCGGACCAGGTTCTGTTACCCAGAATCCTTTGCAAACCTCAAAATTTGGCTAAAAAACACATGTTCCTCACATTTCTTTGGCAGAAAGTTCTGGAATCTGAGAGGAGCCACAAATTTCCTTCCACCCAGCGTTCCCCCAAGTCTCCCGATAAAAATGATACCTCACTTATGTGGGTAGGCCTAGCGGCCGTAACAGGAGCCATCCCACAACGCAACGTGGACACATCCCATTTTTTGAAAGAAAACAGAGGTGTTTTTTGCAAAGTGCCTACCTGCAGATTTTGGCCTCTAGCTCAGCCGGCACCTAGGGAAACCTACCAATCCTGTGCTTTCTGAAAACTAGAGACCTAGGGGAATCCAAGATGGGGTGACTTGTGTGGCTCAGATCAGGTTCTGTTACCCAGAATCCTTTGCAAACCTCAAAATTTGGCTAAAAAAACACATGTTCCTCACATTTCTGTGGCAGAAAGTTCTGGAATCTGTGAGGAGCCACAAATTTCCTTCCACCCAGCGTTCCCCCAAGTCTCCCGATAAAAATGATACCCCACTTGTGTGGGTAGGCCTAGCGCCCGCGACAGGAGACGCCGCAAAGCGCAACGTGGACACATCCAAATTTTTGAAAGAAAACAGAGGTGTTTTTTGCAAAATGCCTACCTGCAGATTTTGGCCTCTAGCTCAGCCGGCACCTAGGGAAACCTACCAAACCTGTGCATTTCTGAAAACTAGAGACCTAGGGGAATCCAAGATGGGGTGACTTGTGTGGCTCGGACCAGGTTCTTTTACCCAGAATCCTTTGCAAACCTCAAAATTTGGCTAAAAAAACACATGTTCCTCACATTTCTGTGGCAGAAAGTTCTGGAATCTGAGAGGAGCCACAAATTTACTTCCACCCAGCGTTTCCCCAAGTCTCCCGATAAAAATGATACCTCACTTGTGTGGGTAGGCCTAGCGGCCGCAACAGGGGCCACCCCACAACGCAAAGTGGACACATCCCATTTTTTGAAAGAAAACAGAGGTGTTTTTTGTAAAGTGCCTACCTGTAGATTTTGGCCTCTAGCTCAGCCGGCACCTAGGGAAACCTACCAAACCTGTGCATTTCTGAAAACTAGAGACCTAGGGGAATCCAAGATGGGGTGACTTGTGTAGCTCGTACCAGGTTCTGTTACCCAGAATCCTTTTCAAACCTCAATATTTGGATAAAAAAACACATGTTCCTCACATTTCTGTGGCAGAAAGTTCTGGAATCTGAGAGGAGCCACAAATTTCCTTCCAGCCAGCGTTCCCCCAAGTCTCCCGATAAAAATGATACCTCACTTGTGTGGGTACGCCTAGCGCCCGCGACACGAAACGCCCCAAAACGCAACGTGGACACATATAATTTTTTGAAAGAAAACAGAGGTGTTTTTTGCAAAGTGCCTACCTGTAGATTGTGGCCTCTAGCTCAGCCGGCACCTATGGAAACCTACCAAACCTGTGCATTTCTGAAAACTAGAGACCTAGGGGAATCGAAGATGTGGTGACTTGTGTGGCTCGGACCAGGTTCTGTTACCCAGAATCCTTTGCAAACCTCAAAATTTGGCTAAAAAACACATGTTCCTCACATTTCTTTGGCAGAAAGTTCTGGAATCTGAGAGGAGCCACAAATTTCCTTCCACCCAGCGTTCCCCCAAGTCTCCCGATAAAAATGATACCTCACTTATGTGGGTAGGCCTAGCGGCCGTAACAGGAGCCATCCCACAACGCAACGTGGACACATCCCATTTTTTGAAAGAAAACAGAGGTGTTTTTTGCAAAGTGCCTACCTGCAGATTTTGGCCTCTAGCTCAGCCGGCACCTAGGGAAACCTACCAATCCTGTGCTTTCTGAAAACTAGAGACCTAGGGGAATCCAAGATGGGGTGACTTGTGTGGCTCAGATCAGGTTCTGTTACCCAGAATCCTTTGCAAACCTCAAAATTTGGCTAAAAAAACACATGTTCCTCACATTTCTGTGGCAGAAAGTTCTGGAATCTGTGAGGAGCCACAAATTTCCTTCCACCCAGCGTTCCCCCAAGTCTCCCGATAAAAATGATACCCCACTTGTGTGGGTAGGCCTAGCGCCCGCGACAGGAAACGCCCCAAAGCGCAACATGGACACATCCCATTTTTTTAAAGAAAACAGAGGTGTTTTTTGCAAAGTGCCTACCTGCAGATTTTGGCCTCTAGCTCAGCCGGCACTTAGGGAAACCTATCAAACCTGTGCATTTCTGAAAACTAGAGACCTAGGGGAATCCAAGATGGGGTGACTTGTGTGGCTCGGACCAGGTTCTGTTACCCAGAATCCTTTGCAAACCTTAAAATTTGGCTAAAAAAACACATGTTCCTCACATTTCTGTGGCAGAAAGTTTTGGAATCTGAGAGGAGCCACAAATTTACTTCCACCCAGCGTTTCCCCAAGTCTCCCGATAAAAATGATACCTCACTTGTGTGGGTAGGCCTAGCGGCCGCAACAGGAGCCACCCCACAACGCAACGTGGACACATCCCATTTTTTGAAAGAAAACAGACGTGTTTTTTGCAAAGTGCCTACCTGTAGATTTTGGCCTCTAGCTCAGCCGGCACCTATGGAAACCTACCAAACCTGTGCATTTCTGAAAACTAGAGACCTAGGGGAATCCAAGATGGGGTGACTTGTGTGACTCGGACCAGATTCTGTTACCCAAAATCCTTTGCAAACCTCTAAATTTGGCTAAAAAAACACATGTTCCTCACATTTCTGTGGCAGAAAGTTCTGGAATCTGAGAGGAGCCACAAATTTCCTTCCACCCAGCGTTCCCCCAAGTCTCCCGATAAAAATGATACCTCACTTGTGTGGGTAGGCCTAGCGCCCGCGACAGGAAACGCCCCAAAACGCAACGTGGACACATATAATTTTTTGAAAGAAAACAGAGGTGTTTTTTGCAAAGTGCCTACCTGTAGATTGTGGCCTCTAGCTCAGCCGGCACCTATGGAAACCTACCAAACCTGTGCATTTCTGAAAACTAGAGACCTAGGGGAATCGAAGATGTGGTGACTTGTGTGGCTCGGACCAGGTTCTGTTACCCAGAATCCTTTGCAAACCTCAAAATTTGGCTAAAAAACACATGTTCCTCACATTTCTTTGGCAGAAAGTTCTGGAATCTGAGAGGAGCCACAAATTTCCTTCCACCCAGCGTTCCCCCAAGTCTCCCGATAAAAATTATACCTCACTTATGTGGGTAGGCCTAGCGGCCGCAACAGGAGCCATCCCACAAAGCAACGTGGACACATCCCATTTTTTGAAAGAAAACAGAGGTGTTTTTTGCAAAGTGCCTACCTGCAGATTTTGGCCTCTAGCTCATCCGGCACCTAGGGAAACCTACCAATCCTGTGCTTTCTGAAAACTAGAGACCTAGGGGAATCCAAGATGGGGTGACTTGTGTGGCTCGGATCAGGTTCTGTTACCCAGAATCCTTTGCAAACCTCAAAATTTGGCTAAAAAAACACATGTTCCTCACATTTCTGTGGCAGAAAGTTCTGGAATCTGTGAGGAGCCACAAATTTCCTTCCACCCAGCGTTCCCCCAAGTCTCCCGATAAAAATGATACCTCACTTGTGTGGGTAGGCCTAGCGCCCGCGACAGGAAACGCCCCAAAGCGCAACATGGACACATCCAATTTTTTTAAAGAAAACAGAGGTGTTTTTTGCAAAGTGCCTACCTGCAGATTTTGGCCTCTAGCTCAGCCGGCACTTAGGGAAACCTATCAAACCTGTGCATTTCTGAAAACTAGAGACCTAGGGGAATCCAAGATGGGGTGACTTGTGTGGCTCGGACCAGGTTCTGTTACCCAGAATCCTTTGCAAACCTCAAAATTTGGCTAAAAAAACACATCATCCTCACATTTCTGTGGCAGAAAGTTTTGGAATCTGAGAGGAGCCACAAATTTACTTCCACCCAGCGTTTCCCCAAGTCTCCCGATAAAAATGATACCTCACTTGTGTGGGTAGGCCTAGCGGCCGCAACAGGAGCCACCCCACAACGAAACGTGGACACATCCCATTTTTTGAAAGAAAACAGACGTGTTTTTTGCAAAGTGCCTACCTGTAGATTTTGGCCTCTAGCTCAGCCGGCACCTAGGGAAACCTACCAAACCTGTGCATTTCTGAAAACTAGAGACCTAGGGGAATCCAAGATGGGGTGACTTGTGTGACTCGGACCAGATTCTGTTACCCAAAATCCTTTGCAAACCTCTAAATTTGGCTAAAAAAACACATGTTCCTCACATTTCTGTGGCAGAAAGTTCTGGAATCTGAGAGGAGCCACAAATTTCCTTCCACCCAGCGTTCCCCCAAGTCTCCCGATAAAAATGATACCTCACTTGTGTGGGTAGGCCTAGCGCCCGCGACAGGAAACGCCCCAAAGCGCAACATGGACACATCCAATTTTTTGAAAGAAAACAGAGGTGTTTTTTGCAAAGTGCCTACCTGTAGATTTTGGCCTCCAGCTCAGCCGGCACCTAGGGAAACCTACCAAACCTGTGCATTTCTGAAAACTAGAGACCTAGGGGAATCCAAGATGGGGTGACTTGTGTGGCTCGGACCAGGTTCTGTTACCCAGAATCCTTTGCAAACCTCAATATTTGGCTAAAAAAACACATGTTCGTCACATTTCTGTGGCAGAAAGTTCTGGAATCTGAGAGGAGCCACAAATTTCCTTTCTCCCAGCGTTCCCCCAAGTCTCCCGATAAAAATGATACCTCACTTGTGTGGGTAGGCCTAGCGCCCGCGACAGGAGACGCCGCAAAGCGCAACGTGGACACATCCAAATTTTTGAAAGAAAACAGAGGTGTTTTTTGCAAAATGCCTACCTGCAGATTTTGGCCTCTAGCTCAGCCGGCACCTAGGGAAACCTACCAAACCTGTGCATTTCTGAAAACTAGAGACCTAGGGGAATCCAAGATGGGGTGACTTGTGTGGCTCGGACCAGGTTCTTTTACCCAGAATCCTTTGCAAACCTCAAAATTTGGCTAAAAAAACACATGTTCCTCACATTTCTGTGGCAGAAAGTTCTGGAATCTGAGAGGAGCCACAAATTTACTTCCACCCAGCGTTTCCCCAAGTCTCCCGATAAAAATGATACCTCACTTGTGTGGGTAGGCCTAGCGGCCGCAACAGGAGCCACCCCACAACGCAAAGTGGACACATCCCATTTTTTGAAAGAAAACAGAGGTGTTTTTTGTAAAGTGCCTACCTGTAGATTTTGGCCTCTAGCTCAGCCGGCACCTAGGGAAACCTACCAAACCTGTGCATTTCTGAAAACTAGAGACCTAGGGGAATCCAAGATGGGGTGACTTGTGTGGCTCGTACCAGGTTCTGTTACCCAGAATCCTTTTCAAACCTCAATATTTGGATAAAAAAACACATGTTCCTCACATTTCTGTGGCAGAAAGTTCTGGAATCTGAGAGGAGCCACAAATTTCCTTCTACCTAGCGTTCCCCCAAGTCTCCCGATAAAAATGATACCTCACTTGTGTGGGTAGGTCTAGCGCCTGCGACAGGAAATGGCCCAAAACACAACGTGGACACATCACATTTTTTCATAGAAAACAGGGCCTACCTGTGGATTTTGGCCTCTAGCTCAGCTGGCCCCAGGGGCGGCAGAAATGGCCTAAAATAAATTTACCCCACAACCCCACCGCCCCCCCGGGAGCGACCCTTGCCTACAAGGTCGCTCCCCTTGCGTGACTGCGCAAAAAAAAAGATCCGTAGTGGCTAGTGGTTTCTGCCCCCCTTGGGGGGCAGATTGACCTGCAATCGGCCAATCTGCCCCCCAAGGGGGGCAGAAATGGTCTAAATACAATTTGCCCCCCAGGGGAGCGACCCTTGCCTGATGGGTCGCTCTCCATCTCTGAAAAAACAAAGAAACAAAAAAAAAAACACAAAAAAAACGATTTTCCCTGGCGCCTAGAGGTTTCTGCTCCCCCTGGGGGCAGATCGGCCTAATACCAATAGGCCGATATGCCCCCAGGGGGGGCAGAAATGGCCTAAAATAAATTTGCCCCCCCCCACCCCCCCGGGGAGCGACTCTTGCATACAAGGTCGCTCTCCTTGCGTGACGGCGCAAAAAAAAAGATCCCTGGTGCCTAGTGGTTTCTGCCCCCCTTGGGGGCAGATTGACCTACAATCGGCCAATCTGCCCCCAAGGGGGCAGAAATGGTCTAAATACAATTTGCCCCCAGGGGAGCGACCCTTGCCTAATGGGTCGCTCCCCATCTCTAAAAAAACAAACAAACAAAAAAAAAAACATTAAAAAACTATTTGCCCTGGCGTCTAGAGGTTTCTGCTCCCCCTGGGGGCAGATCGGCCTAATACCAATAGGCCGATATGCCCCCAGGGGGGGCAGAAATGGCCTAAAATAAATTT
The DNA here is from genome assembly GCF_031143425.1 of Pleurodeles waltl. Lineage (NCBI taxonomy): Eukaryota > Metazoa > Chordata > Amphibia > Caudata > Salamandridae > Pleurodeles > Pleurodeles waltl. The sequence continues at coordinate 1,217,567,032 of NC_090440.1, forward strand.
GCGCCCCCCCACCCCCCCAGGGGAGCGACCCTTGCCCATCTCTAAAACAAAAAAACAAAAAAAATCCCTGGTGCCTAGTGGTTTCTGCCCCCCTTGGGGGCAGATCAGCCTAGTCAAAATAGGCTGATCTACCCCCCCAGGGGGGCAGAAATGGCCTAAAATAATCCCCCCCCCAGGGAGCAACCCTTGCCTAAGGGGTCGCTCCCCTTGCGTGAAATTCACGCAAAAAAAAACCTCCCCGGTGTCTAATGGCTTCTGCCCTCCTTGGGGGCAGATTGGCCTCATCAAAATAGGCCAATCTGCCCCCAAGGGGGGCAGAAATGGCCTACATATAATCTGCCTAAGGGGGTCGCTCCCCTCCTAAAAAAAAAAGAAAACATAACAAAAAAGAAAAAAAAAAAATTATCCCTGGTGCCTAGAGGTTTCTGCCCCCCCCCCGGGGGCAGATCGGCCTATTATTAGGCCGATCTGCCCCCGGGGGGGGGGAGGCAGAAAAGGCCTTCCCAAAGAAATGCCCTCCCTGGGAGCGACCCTTGCCCAAGGGGTCTCTCCCTTTTGTCAGTTTCAATAAAAAATATAAAAAATCCCTGGTGTCTAGTGGGGTTTCAAAAGCCGGATTGCAAGCAATCTGGCTTTTGAAACCCTGGGAGAGACTTCAAAGGGAAGGAAAAACATTTCCTTCCCTTTGAAGCCCCTCTGGGCCTCCCCCATGGGATTGAAAGAGAAATGCTTTGCATTTCTCTTTCAATCGCGATGGGGGAGACCCTGTGACTAATCAGCACGCGCTCGCGCGCTGACGTCACACGGGGTGTTTGGGGGGTCGGGGGTGGAAGGGGAAGGGCTTCCCCTTCCATCCCTGACTTGGGGGGGTGGGGGGGAACCCCACAGAGGGAGCGCTAGCGCTCCCTCTGGGCTCTGTGCACAGGACGTAATGGTTACGTCCTGGGCACAGCAGCACTGTGCCTCAGGACGTAACCATTACGTCCTGGGCACAGAACGGGTTAAAAGACTGCTAGTGCCAATGCCAAATTCCAATGTGCTGCTAACATGCTACCATCAAAGAGGAGATAATATTTTGTATCAGCCACTGTTCTTGGATTGGAACAGAGAACCACTAAATATTGCACCAATGAGTGGTAATATATTAAATGATTATGAGTGATGATAGATGGTCTATGTGGTGACAGACAGTGAGGTAGGAAGTTGAACAAATTTGTAAACTTGATCTTGATTATTTGTAATGTTTGGGGGCTGGCGGGTGATCATTGTTTCCTGAAAGTGATTAGCCTTTCAAACTTATGAAATTTACCTGCAGGATCTACTCCTTATTTCTAGTTCCCCAGAGACCAGGCACTCACTTTACTTACCAAACACAAATCTACACAGAATACTCAAATTCGGTTTCTCTATTTGTTCATCAACAGCAGTGCACTACACAGGTCTCCCATGCTCCGTTAGGGACTGGATGGAGTTACTCAGAATCAGGGGGAGGAGGATGGAAAGACTCAGGGTGGGACTATCTCAACAGCAAGAAGGAGAAAGTTATCAACGTAAAGGAGAAACCATGAGGATGGTGAAGACCCTGAGGCCTAGTACTCACTCAGCTCTGTGGACTGGAGAGAGGTGTTTTGATTTGGGAATTGCTACTGAGTATGTGTTTGCTGTACTGCTGGCTCAAACATGAAACTCCTCTTTATATTCTGGCTCTGCCTCTGAGTTTTCTTGGTACACACCTGACTCCTCATGAAGCTTCCCTTGATTCCTTTTGTCCTCCTTTTTTACTCTATAATACACTTACTGTTTTTCAATATGCAATCCTTCTCCTCTCCTGCACGAACAAAACTTGGTGAAAGTTCAATACTCCAGGTTACCGGACGGGTTCAACCAGGCACCCAAAAATGACAGACATTATAAGAAGAATGGAGATGCACAGCCCAATTTGAAAATACAGTTTAATTTTCCTTTTAACAATCATATTTTTTTTTGGAACTGAGTGAGTTAACTTCAATCCTCCAAATTTTGTGTTTTTCAAACCTAGAAGACATAAAATGTGGAGATATAGGGGCATATTTATACTCCGTTTGCGCTGATTGTGCGTCAAAAAATTTGACGCACAATCAGCGCAAACGTTGCCCCATATTTAAACTCTGACGCCCGAGCCCGCGGACGACAAAAATCCTCCGTGTGCGTAATTTCTTGGATGCGGCAACCCGCCCTGCGTTAATGATATGCAGGGTAGGCATTCCCGTCCAAAAAACGACGCAAACAGCCGTGCGTCGTATTTATGCTTCCGGGCAAAAATGACTCTCGGCCGGGAGGCGGAGCAAAAAAATTACGCAAAGCCCGATTTGCGTCAAAATTTAACGTCTGGGTCAGGGCAGGCGTTAAAATGGGGGCAAACACACCTGTATTTAATCAGAACACACAGAACAAACAGCAGAGCAGCAGAGCAGCAACAGGGAGACATGGAGGTGATCTTTATCCAGCGTGCACGTAGACGCAGAACCCAGCAGCAACAACAGCAGCTACAACAACACCAGCAGGGACCCCAAAGGCAGCGCAGAAGGCAGGAGAGGATATTCCGCCCAAGAACAACCCTGCATGGCCTCAGGGAACAGGACATCATCCACAGGTACCGGTTGAACTGGCAGACCATTCAGCAGCTGCTGCGAAACATTGAACCGCAGTTGGCCCCCACTTTAGTGACACCCCGCAATATCCCAACAGAAACAAAGCTGCTTGCCGTACTTCACCTGCTGGCAAGTGGCTCGTTTCAAACAACTGGTGCCCTGGTTGGCGGAATATCACAACCATCATTCTCCGCATTTCTGCCAAAAGTACTGGATGCCATCATTCGCCTGACACCCCTCCACATCTGCTTCCCTAACACACTGCAGAAGCAGCAGGAAACAAAACAGGGGTTCTACGCCATCAGTGGCTTCCCACACGTCATTGGTGCAATCGTCTGCACACACGTACGCCTTGTGCCACCTGCTGCAACAGAACACTTCTACAGCAACAGGAAGCACACACATTCAATCAACGTGCAGGTCATAGTCGATCACCAGGGATTGATCAGCAACATCGTGGCTAAATATCCTGGGAGTGTACATGACTCATTCATCTTCCGTCACAGCACCATCAACCAACACTTCCAGGATGGACGGTATGGCAATGGACTACTTGTTGGTAAGTACAGAAACCTACTTATATACACACTGCACAGCAACCCTCTAGGACACACAACACATACACCACAACAGCAACATCTAGACAGGAACACACTGAGGTCCTTACATCACTAGACATGTTTCTTATGTCACCATTGAACCTGTCACACATTGGAATTTACTGTACAGCCTAATGTGAAGACATTAATGAGTGTCGTTGCCTAAATGTCACCTTGTAAATTGTAGGTGTCACAATGACCTTTACATTAATACATTGCATAAGTTTCAAGGGATGGGATGTACAGGGTACTTTGATCTGAACGTGTTAACAACACTTCCAAATTTAAATGTGCATGGAACTATCATCTCACCCTCAGTGAAGACACACGGACACCTGTATCACAAGTCACAATGCTAGGGAGGGCACACTGTACTGCAAATCACAAAACATATTGATGACAAACGGTTAGCAGACAAACACTTGCTCAGCCAAGGAAACAACACAATGCAGATGGTATAGCCTACAAGTATAGGATGTCACATTAGTACACAAAAGAGCCACAGACAACACAAGACAACTACTGCCATTAAAGGTCTTTTCAATAGTGCCAGCTACATCTACATGATCCCATTCTGTGTTTTTCTTTCAGCTGATCAGGGGTATGGCATCCAGCCATGGCTAATGACACCATTTGGGAACCCGACTACTGCTGCAGAGCGGGCATACAACGACGCCCATAAGAGGACAAGCAGCATTGTCGAGCGGACCTTTGGGATCCTAAAGTCAAGGTTCCGCTGCCTTGACATCACTGGCGGTAGCCTACTATATCCCCCCGAGATGGTCTGTAGGATCATACTCACATGTGCCATATTGCACAACATTTGTGTAAAAAGGAACATTCCCCTCCTCGAACCAGACCCATACATGCCTGAAGACGACGAGGAGGAGGATGCTGGCCTGCAATAGGAGGGGGAACAACCAAACACGGCTGTTGGAGTGCGTAGACGCCAACACATTGTAAATAATTTCTTTTCATAATTATCACCATCACCACTTAATGCACTATTGTAAATAAACACTGATAACAAACACCACATCATGGTTTGGCCTATTCATTTCTGCCCACCTTCAGTTTGAATTTGCTGAAGAAGAATGTCGTCTCATTGAGCAATAATGATATAACAATCATGACACAAAAAAATACACCACAAATGTAATGGCCACCATGCAATGGTCAAATACACACACCATGTAAATGACAGACATCCTGTACAGTTCACCTTTGAAGGGCAATAGCTGAGGACCACACATATGACTCACATACATGTAGGAAACATGGATCATCGCAGCAGATGGCACACAACTAAAACTCCATCACTAAACTAGGGGAAAACAGGCCTCATACATCAGGCAGTTCACATGCTAATGCTTCAGGAACAGGAATGTAGTACTAGACTCTTGCCAACAGTAATTCCAACTACTTACTATCATTGCAATGACTACCTGTCACTAGAGTTACACATAAGCAGAACATACACAGCACAAGTGCTACACCTATGACAAGCATCCAGAACATCACATCCCATCTACATGTCAGCCCTTTTCTAAAAACATTACACACACTTGCAGCTGCTCACACCCCACCTGTCTGAAGAGGTCCCTGGAATGCCGATTTGTGTACACTGAGATTCCCCTCATCTACACACACACACTCACAAGAGTCATCCAGTGTGCCACACCCTTTACTATGCCTACCATTGTCATACTACCATCTCACTGCATGCATATAATACACTGGCTTGGAGTTTATAAGGCCTGGTATCACCTGTAGATTGATTCTTCTGTGAAAGGTACTGTAGGCTATTTATCAGCAAATTCCATCTGACAGGACTAGTGAGACACAGATGGAGGCCACACCTGTGATCCCCTCCATGCACACCACCCAAATGTACATGCCCCGTCCCTGCAGATGCCTCCTACTGCATACATGTTTGAATTTGAGCTATTACATCATTAAGCTTTGACACAAATGTTGCAGTTGAAAACTTTATCAGGGTTCATGTGTCACCTTCAAAACAACACAGGACATACACAGTGTGACATCTCAACTGTCTACTGCTCCCTCTGACCAGTCCTAGTCAGAACACGTGATCATGTAATTACTGAAAGAACTTGCTCCTGATTGACCCAGCATCCTGTCAGCCTGACTGGCACCTGTCCGTGGGTCACTCTACAGATACCTGGGGTCCACCTATGGCCCACACGTGCTGTCCAAAACCTCCTGTACCTCAGACACTAATTTGTCATTAGCCTCATCAATGTATACTCAAATACATAGTAGTGCATCATCTGACTGTCATTTGCATCCGATTTGTGACAGTGCCCTTGAATAGCCAAATCTTGGCCCTTCTGTTGTCTGGCCCTCATTAATGCCTAAACTACAAAGTGTGACAGTGGACCAGGACAATAGTGTATGATGGTGTAAATGGCCTCCATCAAAGCCAGCAACCTCAGATAATGTCCATGAAAAGTAACACATATGAGGACTCTGACTGTTCAAACGCTGAGTAACACTTTTTCAAATGATAAAGATGAGTCGTGTGTTGAATACCAGCCATTTACTTCTGCACAGAGGCTGTGATGTTTCATGATACATTACCATCCACAGAGGCCAACTGGAGTAGAAATGTTGCAATGACACATGCCAGATCCAGACACCTGAGACATTCTCTCACTCAGCACACCAAGGTTGCCCAGTTGAAAGTCTCATTACACGTGTTCAGTGACAGGGTGGGACCATCCATGTGTAGGTGACCATGTCCTCAATGGCTTCTCTCCATTTTTGCTACAAATAATACCCAATTGAAACAAGATTAGCTGCCACTAACTCATGAGGAGACCTGGAAGTTACAGTGACAACATACACCCTGACAGTTGATAGTGGATCAATATTGGACCACACACATAAACATGTACCATCCAATCAACAAAATATTTGCAAGCAGCCGATCACAGTAGTGTCCCAGTTGTAACCTAGCAGGAAGAATGAAACATGCCACTAAACCAGGTAATGCATAAAGGGCCACATACATCAACAACCTATTTGTCATCAGGACATGAGGAACGTTGAGATTTAGCTAAAAATATCAATGCAAAATGGTATGTCAGATTTCTCCAAAGAATCAATAGGGCAAACGTCAAATGGGCAAATGGGATTACAGAATGGCAAACAGTGAATCATACCCTATTTGCTTCCATGAGCCTGCTGCTGCAGGTTTAGCATTACTGAATTTGGGAAACCCTTGGATAAATTTGCAAGTCTGGAAGAGCAAACCCTAGGGTGCTGGGGGCCTAAGTCCATCTCTACCGCCCCCCAAATAGACATCATATATGCACATGTGAAGCACACACATGCATAAGGCGCATGTGTGGCCTACATGTCAAAAGTAAAACACATTTAAGATACATAAACTCGTAATTAGGACATGGTTACCCCCTTAAAAAGTGTAGGCGACAATTGCACTACCTATTTGGCCTATATATAATTTTGATTACCGTGATAAATGTGGACACATTTTTGCTAAGGAATACATCCTGGTATCCCATTCATATTTTGAAATTAGCCATCAGCAATTACCCACATATGTGTACAATTATGAGTAATATCCATTCTGAGCAATCATTACTATTGCACTGTGAATACCTTCTATACATCCTATAAGGGACATTTGCCATAGCTAACCCCAAATGTGTATCAATTAGCACCGTTTGGTCATGACAAAATTCTTTTCACAATTTGACAAATTAAAGAGATATTTGTCATAATGCGTCATATTTCCACGCATACAACTTGTGCGAAATACTTTTTGACGCATAGGAGTGCACATAATGCTGAGTCAAAAAAATAAATGAAAAATAGATATAATACTATCCTGCATTACATGGCCTCCATTTTTTTATATAATGCGTCATATTTCCACGCATACAGCTTGTGCGTCATAATTTGTAACGCACAGGAGTGCAGATAATGCTGAGTCAAAAAAATAAAATAAAAAAATATATATATCTATCCAGCATTACATGGCCACCATTTTTTTCCATAATGCGTCATATTTCCACGCATACAGCTTGTGCGTCATAATTTTTGACGCACAGGAGTGCAGATAATGCAGAGTCAAAATTAATTTTCATATTTAGATATCATATTTGCCGGCGGCTTAATTTTCAACTCCAGAACTGTAAAATAAGCCTCAAACAAATATAATGGACCAATGATGAATTTTTTTGGGACTCTGCATTATGTGCACTCCTATGCGTCAAAAAATATGACGCACAATCTGTATGCGTGAAAAAATGACGCATAGCGGGGAAAAAACGGTGGCCATTTTATGCAGGACGTGATGTAATAGGATATCCTGTTTACAGAATCTGTACAGTGGGTGTACTTTCACTTTCACTTTGCAGTCTCAGATTATTCTAGACTGTGTGGCTGTGTGGAAAGTGTTGTCCTGTGTATTAGTGCTTTTGTGTCCAGTGTACCTTCTCAATTGTGCTTTTGTCATCATTGTCTTGTTGTTGAATACTGTCTGAGTCTGTGTTGTATTATTTTGTCAAGTCCAGTGTTTCTTTTATTGTCTGTGGGAGTCTGTTGTGGGTAGTGTAATTTAGGGGTTAGTTGGGCTCTTCTTAAGTTTTCTTTGTTTTTCACTACTCTACCTTTCCCCATTTCCCCCTTTTCCTTTTTCTCCAACTTTTTCCCCTTTGTCAGTGCTGACATGTCTGGTAGGCCACGGCTTGCCAGGATGGGTGAGGAGGAATTGGGGGATTTATATGGCTTGTTTGCCATTTCCTCCCACTCATGCTGGAGGCTGGGGGTAGGGTGATACAGGGGTATCCCACGGAGGCCCGTAAAGTCCGGTGGGGGAAGGTGCGCCATCACTTGGTCCGTGTCTATGGTAGCCTGAGGAATGAACATCAACTTAAGCACCGCTGGGCTGATCTGATATCCAGGGAGCAAGATCTGCTGGACCACCTGGGAATCAGGATTGGTGGCCATGTTGGTGAGTACACATCAATTACATGTGCACAATTTAAAGCTGTGTGGCGACATGTAATGATTGTTACCCAATCTGCCAGATAAGTAGCTGACTGTGTGTAATGCTAGGGAAACCTACTGGGTAATTGGTGCACAATGTGAAGGAAGACAAATGCTAGCAGTCAGGTAGCTCATGTTTTCTACACATACCGGTTGACTGTAGCAGTATGTAATGTAGTGCTGCCTTTGTGTCAGACAAGCAACACGTTAATGACTCAATTTGAACTCTACAGGTCACAATAGCCAGTGAAAAATGGATGTTGAAACATCATACCTACATATGTAGACGCCATAGCTAGACTGACATTTGTAAACCCAATATGATGCTATAAATGAGTGCTGCCTTCACGTCAATTGAAGTTAGCAATGTTGGCCACACATATGTCACATGTGTGTCTGGTTGGTGTGTGGAGAAAATGACCACATAGGCTGTTTGAGTTTGAGAGGTCATGCAGTCCTCAAGTAACCAGCTTTTGGATGTCTCTCTTGGATGCACATGATGAGATGAATGCATCCCTATATTGTTGGGGCATACTAATAGAGATGCATCTTTGACACCACATGACTGTCCAGGCCACTGCATGTGTGTGGTAGGGTGTGTAACTGTAGCAGGAGACTCATCCAATGTAAATGTTGCTCAAGAATTATTCCATGCAGTATGAGCATGTGTGAAAGTGTTTCATAACGCATGTCATATTCTCACATTGTCTTTGTAATTGCAATTGTTTGTCAGTGCACGGATTCTGAGTATATTCTACCTTCCATGCTTTACAGGTGGACCTGCACCGTACACTGTGGGAGAGGTGGCTCATTTTGCGGACCCCGACACCTACAGTGAGTGTTGCATGTGTGCTATTTTTAATGTTGGCTGGTGATGCATAATGGACTACTGTGTGTTCAACAGAATTCAAGGTTTGATGCGCTGCCCATTCATTAGTATTGTTCCATTAGTGGGATTTCAAATATCACTTCAGTTTGAGTAGACCTATGCTTATCCATTTCTCAGATTTTGGGTCTGTAGGCCATTCCAGTAGGGCCCGCTATGGGGAATGGGGTGAGTCATGTGGAATACACTGGTTAATGTAAGAGTTGCTCTGGGACTTGTCTCGGACTGAGTCTGCATTTCAGACTGACATTCTCCCAGACAGCTTCTGCAAAAGGCTTGTCTGAAATATGCTGCTTCCCTAGTTAACGATGGACTGAGTACACTGTAGGTTGGATCTTCCGGGGGCATGTACTTCCACAAGTTGAACTAGAAGTGTGTGGGACTAGAGTGCAATGGCCTAGGTGTACATTCTACTCATGATCATGGGTGTTCTTGCTCCTCTGTGTGTGTGGTAAAATATGCCTCACTGGTAGTATGTGATGTTGGCCTAAGTCAGTACACTTTGACATGTGTGGACCTTGGATAGAACAAGGTTTAGCTGATTCCAATTTGTTGCTAGACCTTCACTGGTGTTGTGTGTGTGGAGGCAAAAACTTGTTGACCTTTCTAGACACTCCTGGGTGTGCATTGAATATGGGATTGTTGATTGTTCTTCCCACCCCACCCTCAAAGACTGCCATGTGTTTGGGAATAGGGTACCTAGGACTGTAGCAACCAGTATGTTACACATACTTGTGACCATTTGCAACTTTGTTTTGAACCTAGTGTACACATTCGGTTATGGCACATGAGTTCTATACTAGCAAAAACAATTACAAATGGCAGATATTGAGGGTTGTGATTGTTATCACATAGACTGACATATGTAGTGAAGGCAGTAGGCGGAGGAGGTGCAGCTATAATGTCAGCTGCATTACCAATTATTTGGATGAGAAGTTTAGGCTGATGTCACCCATCATGTAGAGACATGGATATGCTAGGTGTGAGATGCCCTTTTGTATGCAGGCTTCCCATGTACTTCCTCTGAGACTTTCAATGATCTATGTGGTGAAATTAGCTGTTACAACTACAGTAAAAGTAGTGTCCAATTGACCCATTGTGCTATTCCACCCAATGCATTTCCTATGGTAAATAGTTGCCCTTTCTCTTCACAGCTGCAAACATGAGTGCCGCACAGAGGCATGATTTTGAAAGACGGGCAATGAGATACCGGCACATCCTGCAGGTGCAGTCGGGGTTCCGACGGATGGCCCGAAAATACCAGGCGGATCGGACCTCCGGAGCATGGTGGGCCTCACCACAGGGTGGCCCAACCTTGCCCACTACAGCCACCACCACCACATCCACCAGTTCTCCCCAAGTGGCCCCAGCAACAGCGGGGACAGTTGTCCCTGCCTCTGCAGCACGACCTGGACCCAGCAATTTCAGAGCAGCAACACAGTCCAGTGGGCTACCAACAACTCCCACACCGAGCACCTGTGCAAGCCCACAGACAGCAGCAGCCCCTCCTATTGACCCTGCGGCATTCCAGGCTTTAGACAGGAAAATGGACAAGTTCATTCGTAAGGTGGACAAGCTGAGCCAGGATGTGGCGTACATTAAGAAGCGGGTTAGGTCCATCAGGCGGACCCTACGGAGGGCCAACCTCTAGGACTTATTTGATTCATTTAAATTTATCCCTCCCCTCTCTCCTCTTTCCTTTTTATCATGATAGGTGGGTTTTGGGGATTAGTGTTAGGTTAGTATAGGTTGTTAGCTTAGTTAGTGTTAGGGAGGAGGGTGGGGGGGGTCCTTATTCTTTCTATTTTTCATTTTTGAGTGTGTGGGTGGGGGTCAATGTTGGGATTCCTGTCTGTTTAGATAAAAAATTAAAAAATAAAAATTGTAAAAAAAATACAAAAAAATATATGATTGTTTAGGATAGTATAGTATGTGTGTAGGTTAGTATGTGTTGTCCTGCATGTGTCCTGTCTCATAATGGTGGGTGGGGGGTTGATGTTTAGATCGATTCGTTATATGTGTAGAGTAAGTTTAGATTAGGTTAGTTAGGGACAGTTGTGGGTTAGGAGTAGTCAGGTTAGATTAGTGTAGGTATGACTTTTCCCTTAGTTGCCTCTGGTGTGAATACATATGAATAAATATATAGTTAACCCTTTGCATTATGTGTTAACTGCTACTTGATCATGGCCTTGACATCAGTGTAGGTGATTGTTTTTCTATGACATTTGGGTCCTATGCTACACACCGAAGAAAATAGAGGTTTAAAATGGCAGCTACCCCTGTGCTAACTTGGTAAGTATCCACCATTTGATAGAACCACCATTAGTAGTTTACATAGATCACCAAGGATTTGTGTTGATGAGTATGTTTTCTACATCACAAAGTGTGCTTCCAGACTTGGTACTGTGGGTAATTTATTAGGTCGGACTGCAGTGTGATGTTCAGGGACATCTTTGTAAATGAGGTGTTGTTAACACTCGAGTCTTGTTGTCTTCATTGCTTACATAGATCATGTGTGCAAAAATTCAGCATGACTTCCCTTCATGGAAGTATACTCAGAAAGGGTGATTGATGCTGTGTTTAGTTGAGTTTGCTTAGATTATACTGCATAATTTCATGTTTTAGTATTGCATGGTGCCTACATTTATCAGCCACCATTAGTTGACTTTGATTGCTATAGATGGAGCATTATTCTGTCCAACACAGCATGATTGTGTGTGGTTTGTCCCTTCATCAGTTATTCTCCTCAGGATGGTCAGGCTATGATGCAATCCTGGACACTGCACAGATGTATCAGACTACATGATGTCAGGACAGTTGTATTGACAAGCTACATGGTTGTCACACAGGCACTTTAGAGTTATCTACTGCACAGTTGATGTGTCAAATAACACAGAGACATATTAGGTGTGCAAGTGCTATTTAGTGATAGGTGCTGTAGTGCAAAATGTACATTGTCCATGTTTGCTGAGTCCGATCTGATGCATTCTTACATGGTGATCCTACAGAAGGGGTGTGGATGATGCTCCTGACATGCTGGGGTGATGTAACAGACAGTGCAGAGGGACAGGATTTGCCGATTAGTAGGAGAGAGACATTCACTGGCAATGCTGACAAGTCATACAGTGGTTAGCAGAATAGTCATTGAGTATAGTTGTAGTGAGACTGGCATTTGACAAAACGTAGGACCTTGGTCAAAGTAGGCCACGGTACAGGGACTAGTGCTTCCGGGTACTCTTCCGTGTGAATGTGATCTGTTCCATGTCTTCTTCTTCTGATGTGTGTGTTGCCTGCTTTGTCCTTGTTGTTGTTGGTTGTGAAGGGGCAACACACACCTCAGTGTTAGAAGACGTGGAGTCAGACATCCCGGTGGCTGCTCCCTGTTAAGGTCTTAAGGGCAGTACTGCAGCAAGGAGGGCCTGCTGGTTTTTGAGAATAGCAGCTACATCACGATGGTAGGCAGCCAGGTCGGCCCTGAGGGAGTCATGATTGCATTTGTGCATTCAGTGGAAAGTTTGAGGTGCGAGGTAATGTGGCAACTCCCTTACTGCAGTGGTGAATTCCTTTATAGTTTCTTGTAGTCCATGCAGTATGGATGTTAGGGCTTGCATAGCTGCTGCCTGATCTGCAGATGACATCATGCACGAGCGCACCCCCTCAAGGCTGGCTGCCATATTTTGCATCCCCACCCGCACCTCCTTGGCCAGCTCCCGCTGTACTCCAACTACAGTTCTTTCAAAGCTGGTGCCAGTGTCGTCAGAGTCCTCAGCTGTGTAGGAGCAGGCAGGTCTTGCAATTGGGGTGGTGGGTGGTTCTTCTGTGATGGCTGCTTGTTCTGTACTCCTCCTTGTGACTGAAGGTGGGGTCTGGAGGGTTCCAAGGACCTTTTGGATGGTCTCCTGGGGAATGTTTATGGGCTCGTCATCCATGTCATCAGGGAAATCAGGGACAGGCATATCCGCAGGAGATCCATGCTCCTCTGCAATGAAACAGGGTACAATTAGTGTGTCTGTGTTGTGACAATTTTGCCGTAACATGCCAGCCTTTTGATGAATTCACTTTGTGATCTTGTTTGGTATTGGTATCTGCTTTCCTTCATATGGGCATTGTTATAGGCCTATGGCCCACCTGTGTGTCACATGTATGATATAGAGTTATCAGACTTGTCTGCCTAATCGCCTCTAGGTGTTGCTTTGTACCAAATAGGGAATAGCTATCTTTTTGTCCTACTCGACCCTCCGTGTATATCTATTCTTATGGTGAGACCTTTCACTGGCTGTGGGTGTTGTGATTGCCCTGGCAGCACACTTGCCTCTCAGGACCTGCACCCCTTCCCTGATTGTTCACATTGACTTAATTGTAATTGACATGTGGCATATCCTATGCATGGCAATGTTATGATGTGATATGGATGTAGACATTGTTAATGTGTCCAGCTGATGTTGGGTAATGTGTGTTTAATTGGATTGCCCTGTTTATCGTATCAATGTCCTATATGGTCCTCTGACTGTGCAGGTGTATTTCAGTGACCAGTTGCATGTGTCCCCTCCTCAATGCTGTTGTCTGAGCAGTATGACATTTGTGATGTTGCCTTGTTAGCCAGGCACGTGAAGGACCCTGACATATGCAGCATGTGTGTGTCCTTAGTGCTGTGTGGCTCCTATTGCTGTTTACTTTGGCTGATGTATGTGACAACTATGGGCATTGACATATGAGTGTACTGGGGCCTTTGTCTTGTTTCAGGAGATTGTTGCAGATGTCATCTTCACCCCCTAATTTAGGTATGTATGTTCCATGGGGAGGTTACTGCCATTGGCTACTTGTGCTGCACAGAGATCAGAGGTGGTAGTGTCAACTGTTGTCGCAGTTACATTGCAGTTGTTGTTTTGGCTACTGGATTACTGATAGGGACCTAGTTGATGTAGGAGATATTTTGTCTGACGAGTGCCAGGATGTAAGTTTGATGTAGTGGCCATCCCACCTGTCAAGGCTTTCCCTTAGCTCCATTGTTGTCATGACAGGATGCCCCCATGGGACTGTTGTTGGTGTTGTGTAATGTCATGCCCCACTTTCTGTCTGTGCAGGGCATGCCCCCCTGCCGTGCCCCTTTACCCATGCCACTCCATGTATATACTGACTTACATGCAATGTGTAGTGGTATTTCCCCCCCTGCTTACAGTCCACATTATTGCATTATAATTCCCCATGCGACTTACCCTGCATGTGCGTTGTCTCGTGGTAGTCTGCGCTGTCCTGTCCTTGAATCCCTGTGACGATCTCCTCAGGGATGACGGCTGCGACCATCTCCTCCATGTGGTCCAGGGCCTCCTGGTGTGCTGGACTCCCCCCCTCCAGTCTGCAGTGCTGCCTTCCTGTTCCTGGCCATTTTTTCCTTTGTCCTACGTTTGCAGTCATGCCAGCGTTTCTTACACTCGGTGACTGTTCTGCGTACTTAAGCCACACTGTTGATCTTGTCAACAATTTGTTGCCATATGGCCTCTCTCCTGCTGATTGGCAACTTAGAGGTGATGAACAGTTGGTGCTGGTGTTCCGTCACCTCTTTAACCAGGATTTCCTGCTCCTCTGCACTGAAGCAACACTTTCTTTTTTTTATATATATGTCCTGGTTCCTGTATGGGTCATCCTGGCTGGTTCCTGGTCTGCTGTCATCTTCCTGGGGTCTGTAGTGGCATCTGGGATCCATTTTGGCTCTCCTCTGCTGAAAGGGCAGTGTTCGCGGGTATTTTTGACGCTATTGCGTCAAAAAAAACGGCGCTTTCCGGGTTACGGTGTCGTAAATCGACCCACAGTCATTTACGTCGCGTTGACGTCGTTTTCATTTACGACTTGATGCCGCGATGTGCGTCAAAACAAATGACTCCCACCTGTTGGTTGCGCCGCCGTGCGTCAAAGTATAAATTTGACGCCCGCACGGCGCATCGAATTGGCGTTAGCCGGCGGTAGAATTTTTGACGCAAAACTGCGCCGGTGCAGCTTTGCGTCAAAAAGTATCAATATGCCCCATACTATCTTGGGTCTCTCTGGGGCAGAAGGACTGCTTGCAATGCATTTAACTGAACTGTGTCATACTTACCCCTGCATCATTTCTTTCCACAACAGAATGATGATGGTGTGCTGCTCAGCACCTTGATGAATAGTGTTGTGGTTTCTTTTGTGTAGTATCGGTTTCTGTCACACCTTTCCCCAAATGCCCTTTCCCATCCATTCATGGAGCCTCTATCCCTCTTCCCCCGGGCTGTGTGATTTATTGAGGTGTGACTTACTTTTACACCATGAATGGATAACACACTTGCTGGGGTGGATGTGGTAAAAGCAACACCAATGCATGACCTTCTATTTCCTGAGCAATATTCAGCACCAGCCCCATCAACATCATCATTAAGGCCATGTGTTATGTAAATGCATAACCTTGTCCAACCACTCCTGACTCTGTGCCCATTTCTCCTGACTCAAGAATTTAATTTCCTAAGTTTAGTTTTCATTAAATACTAGCTTCCCATTGCTCTGAAGAAGTTGATATTGCTAGTTTTTATTATCATATCAGGTCTTCTTTGTTGTGTGTCAAATATTGTCATTGTGGTAGTCTTGTCTCAGTTTTCCTAAAGTTATGATATTATATATGACCCACTAACTCTCTGTTTTGTTTCAATCTAATTGACAGTGATTGATAACCCTTAGATTAATCCTGCAGTTGCATAGGTGGAAGTGACACCTTGTGTCTTCCCCGGGAGCGCAATAGCCTGCTACTACTACTACCACCCCTTACGATAAGATACTACTTTGGGAAAACCCTGCAGTAAGAAGACTGCGGTATCAGCCTTTGCTTCATCAATTCAGGTAAGACAAGGACTATGGACTGAAATGAACTTCTTTTGTTAATAATTAACTGATACGGAAGAAGATATTGTTTGTGCGTTATCTATGTTTTGTAGGCAAAAAAGAAAATGGTAACCATCCCCTAGTGGTCAATATAGTTACAGAGGGCAGTGGATCAAGGGTATAAGTAAATGACATACAATTTTTTAAGATATTAAAAAAAAAAGACTACACTAAAAGATAGCAGTGCAAACTAAAACACCAAAATAAACATTTGAGGCATAAATGAAGTAAAATAATTTATCTTCTTTTATTTTTTACAAAGAGAAAACCCAGCCCTTCCACCCACAACAGGCTTACCCCTCTCCCCAAACAAATGTCCCTGAAAAAGTCCAAAGAACATTTAGAGTGAAACCCAATCACAGTCCCCTTCCCATCCTCTCCACCCACAAGTCTCTCCCACCAAAATAAAAAAATAAAAAGGGCTCAAAAGAGGGCATTGTCTATTTGGGTCTGGAGCTGGTCCAGGCTCTGCTCTGGCCTGCCGAATGGGCTATCCGTACTGTCCATCCACTAAAGGATGCACTCCAGCAATGCCCTGACAGAGTGGGGGAGGGGTTGCAGGAGTTCTAGTCAGGGCACTAGACAAATGGCAGCAGCACCAGCAGTGTAATGGCTGGGAAGCTAGAGGTTGGGGCTGGCATGCGGTTGAACTGAGGCCACTGTCAGAGGAAGCTATTTCTGCCTCTTCATCCTCCAGGACCACCAGCCACCGGTATTCTGCCTGGATAGTCTCCAGCCTCTGCTGCCACAGAAGGACTGCAATCTCCTGCCTGATGGGTACTGCTGGTGTACCAGCAGGAGTAGGTATATTTAAAATAAAAAAAAAAAGGGTGAATTGTAAACAATGCTCTCTGCCAACACTTATTGAAAATTGCACAGTTGCAGTACATTGCTAGTCCCCTAAGGACACTGGAGTTTGATGTGATTATAATTAGGAGAGTCACTGGGTGAATTCTATTTGTTTACCCAAACATGCTTCAAATAAAAAGCACTGACTGTCTGCTAGAAAATAATTTGAACCATGGCTTTGATAATCATAAAACAAAGTAAGCAAAGTAGGTGAGCAGCATGCTCCTTTCCAGAGAGCTCCCTTGTTTATTCATCCAAGCAAGTAGTCAATCATCCTTTCATTCTTCCTACTATATGCACCCATGGCCACCATGATTTAAGCTTTACTTCCTTTCATCCAGTCTTTCACCAAAATTTCCAGTCCATTATCCATCCATTCAGTATCAACCCTTTCTTCCAATCATATTTCCACCCATTCATCCATTTACCCAATACTTACCCATGCATTCTTTCACCCACCCATGCATCCTTCCATTTCACTCATTTCACCCATTCTTTCTTTTAACCTTCCGTTCTTTCCTGTTCCCATCAAGCCATCATTTTTAGTGTACATTATGTGAGCTTTTGCTGGGTAGCAGAAGAAGCCCCAATTCAACCACCACAGTAGCTGCTAAAGCAGGGAGTTCATGATCACGAGTCACGCCGCTGCCATTGTAGCTAGTAAGTATAACAGTAATTGTCAATAAACAAGCAATTTGACTTACCACTGCTCCCACCTGTTGCTGCATCTCCTCCGCCCCCCCACAACCGAATCTTCCCCTGCAGCACCATTTGACTCGGCGGCACTCTGTGTGGCTAGACAAAGACATTGTACATTTTTTAGATGCCTGATACGCCTCCCCTTAATTTTTTTAATAAGAAAAAATTTAACTGCAATACATCGCTACAGTTCAGTTTGCACTGCAGTTTCTTCTATCAAACTTTTCATAATGGAGGGAGATACCTATACCCTATGATGATGATGATGATGACTCTGAATCATTGAAATGGAATGAAGGGTTGGACTAATAATGGTCAATTGAAGACATATGGTGTTGGTTGGCAAATGCAATAGGACCTCAGACTTTCCAGTCATCCTTCACTGTCATGGGAACTGCTGGTATACTGTATAAAGTAATTACACAGCAGAACACTGGGAGTTGGGAGGTGGTCCATGACCATGGCACTCCCTCTTTAACTGCTAGAGCAGGAGCAAGAACAAGAAAGCATTCTCAATAAACATACATGGTAAATATTATTTAAAATCCGAGCTTACTTGGGTCTGCAATCTTCACAGTAGACAGTAGAATATCAAAAATCTATTCTTAGTATTACAGTACACATCACGGTATATAGGGAAATATTACCATCAATGCAGACGAAATCAGCAGAGTAGTACAGAAGGGTAAAAAATCAGCTAAGTTAAGTTAGGGAAATTCTAATAATGAACAACAGGACTTACTGGGGTGAGCAACGCCCTCAGCAGTTGTGCTGGTGGTTGGTTCCGCCTCCTCCTCCTCACCTTATTCCGGACCCGCAACGGCGTGGCTCCTCATCTTGTCCTTGGGTACTGATGTAAGAAATAAAGAAGATAAAAAAACTAGATTAGTCATACCGTTAATCTCCACAAAATTATTATAATAAGCAAACGCAGTAACATTGTACTTATCCGAATCAAACTGCCTATGGTACCTAGTATTGACTATCGTTGAGTTGACTATACTAAGCCTAAAATCCCTATTCCAAATTTGCTTAACAAAAACTACATTTGGAACTCATGCACTGCAATGAATGATGTTTGATTCTATTCTCATTTCTTAACCCCCTTGATGGACCAACTCAGTCTCACTTTTTTGCAATTCATAGATGCATACTACTACTGCACATCACTGTGAAATTGTTTGGGACTGTACAAGCCACATAAAAGTCACACAGAACGCTAACTCTTTGATATCACTAATTCAGTATGGTGGCAGGAAGACAGAGGAGTCTGCATCACAATGGCTTCTTAAATAATCTGACAATGTGAGCGCCGACAAGTATGTTTAGGTAGCGGCAAGCACCTGCCTAGCTCAAACTGGATCACATAATATTCATAACAGAACCTAAATGGAACTTACCTCTGAGTGTGATGTTCATGCTATTCAGAAAAAAATTTCAGCATAGTAGAACACAAACACAACAAATCATATAATCAATACTCACCGAGCCCCAAAATATCGATGCCTAGCAGGTCCTGCTCCTGGTTGAGGATATCCACCCAGTGGTGCGTCAGCTGATGGGTGATGCGCTGGACCTGGCTGGTGTGCCACACACACCTGCACACCTTCCCCAATGCAGCTGATGGCCCACAGGGGTCACTCGCTGACAGGCCTGCCGCTAGCATGGAGGGAAGGTGGTCTGCTGCACATAAAAAAACAGTGCTACCACCTCTACCTCACAAAAGATTGTCTAGGGCTGCACCCCTTGGCAGCACTGCCATCCACAAGGTAGGCGGCTGCTGCTGGCTATTCGGGGGTGCTGATGCAGTTGCTCCCCTGGTCTCTGCCAGAAGAAGGAAGGTATAAGGGAATAAAGAGAAAATAAAAATGCAAAAAAGTCATAAAAAACATGAAAAAATGATAATTTGTTTTTAAATACACAGACACAAAAACACACACTAACACAATTAATAAAAATGAGGGGTGTATTAATTAGAATTGCAAAGATTAGCAAGGGATTCAAAAACAAGCCCAGTACCATTAACAGAGTAAGAAAACAATATGGCCATGCCCATGCGCATCACGTAGTGAGGTTTGCGCATGATTTCGAATGCGAGGACGTACTCCATGTTGCGTTTGACGTAAAAGGCAACACGAATGGGCGTGATGTGGAAACTCCACCCGCCTGTTCTGCTTTCCTTCTTATCTCGTAATCAGAGCTTAGAGAACATATCCAGAATGCACTTCTGAGTTCAAAGAAGACCTTTATTGTTGTTAATTCCTCCCCACCCACAAGTTCTTGAGGGACGAATTAATAGATTTCAAGCACAAAAAGTATCGCAGCAATGAAAACAAAATATATCACAGGACTTCTCAGTTGCAATGTACACAGCAGGTTATATATATAGGATATTGATAAGATATTGAATGCAAAGCAAAACAAACTCTTCACCGTGTGAGAAACTGTTTACAGCTTCATCTTTCTGGGGTCTGCAAGTTGATGACTCCGGTCAACTGGGAGAAAGAGATTATCTACCCACACGGGAGACTGGCAACTGGCGCCAAGTTCCAGTCCGAAGTCAGCCAGAAAAGAATCTAATTCTCTAAAGCTCCGAGCCATCCGTTACAAAAGCGTACCCCCTCCTCTCAGACCTGGGAAAACTACGCAAGCCTTTGGAGACTGGCCAGATCTCCTAGACTCCTCCTCTTCCCAAGCCTGAGCAGGAAGGAAAACACCAAATGTACCCTCTCTTATCAGGTCTAGTCTACTGTGCGAAGAAAACAGCTTTGTTCATCTTGTGGAAAAACACAGCTTGGAAAAATACAACTTGTATTCTCAACTGCAATGTCTAACTCCACGTTAAAGGCAATAGGCAGCTAACCTAAATATCAAATGCAATGTCTAATGTCATGTCAAAGCTAATAGGCAGCTGAGCTGAATACAAAACGTAAGGTCTAATATCATGTCAAAGCCAATAGGCAGCTGAGCTGAATACAAAATGCAATGTCTAATATCATGTCAAAGCCAATAGGCAGCTGAACTGAATACAAAATGTAATGTATAATATCATGTCAAAGCCAATAGGCATCTAAGCTGGATACAGAATGTAATATCTAATAGCATGTCAAAGCCAATAGGCAGCTAGACTGAATACAGCATGTCAAAGCCAATAGTCAGAATACAGAATGTAATGGCTAATGCAATGTCAAAGCCAATAGGCAGCTAAATTGAATACCGAAAGTAATGGCTAATGCCATGTCAAAGCCAATAGGCGGCTAAACTGAACAAAACATATAGGGGGTCATTCTGACCCCGGCGGTCTCAGACCGCGGGGGCCAGGGTCGGCGGGAGCACCGCCGACAGACCGGTGGTGCCCCGCAGGGCATTCTGACCGCGGCGGTTCGGCCGCGGTCAGACTAGGAAAACCGGCGGTCTCCCGACGGTTTTCCGCTGCCCTACAGAATCCTCCATGGCGGCGGAGCGCGCTCCGCCGCCATGGGGATTCTGACACCCCCTACCGCCATCCTGTTCCTGGCGGGTCTCTCGCCAGGAACAGGATGGCGGTAGGGGGTGCCGCGGGGCCCCTGGGGGCCCCTGCAGTGCCCATGCCAATGGCATGGGCACTGCAGGGGCCCCCGTAAGAGGGCCCCAAAAAGAATTTCAGTGTCTGCCTAGCAGACACTGAAATTCGCGACGGGTGCTACTGCACCCGTCGCACTCCAGCAACTCCGCCGGCTCCATTCGGAGCCGGCTTCATCGTTGCTGGGTCTTTCCCGCTGTGCTGGCGGGCGGCCTTTTGGCGGTCGCCCGCCAGCACAGCGGGAAAGCCAGAATGGCCGCCGCGGTCTTGTGACCGCGGTGCGGTCATTTGGCGGTAACCGCCGCGGTTAGAATCACCGCCATAATGTGCTACTGGTGAACATTGAGCAACTAATATGCGCAGTGGTGAAACACAAAGTCATTGGTCAAACAAAACTAATAGCATCACATTCCACCCTATGACCAATGAATTTTTGTTTCACATATCTCTTGTTTCAAACAAAAAAAAAACATCAGCACAAACAAAAAAAACATTGTAAGCAAATCAGATTTGAATGATCAAAGCAATCCCTGTAAAGCAATGGAAGTGGATCAACACATTGATCTCATAACCTTTCACATCAGATACATCTACACAGAAAAGACTGAAACTTTTATACTCTGAATGAGATTATAGTGTCTCTAAAATAGCAATTCGATGTAGCATGAGTACTACTCATGTAAAGGTGCACGGTCCACCTGAAAGGTTTGCTGGAAGGTAAGTGAAAGTCAGAGTTCCATACGAGAAAACACAGACAGTTAACTGTTAAGGTTGCTTAGTTCCAGTGGAAGAATGCAATCAAACAAGTTGAACTTGAACTGAAGGCGCCATTTGCGCAAAATGGATCCATGGTGCTTGTACATTACTCAGTCAGGTTCAGGTTGGGGGTTCGGTCCCTTCCCCGACCCCACACGCACACACCCGGAGGGAAACCACACAGCACATTCAGGGACAGTGGCGAAACGTGGTGGATCTGCAAAAGAAAAAAGTATGACTTTTCTTGCAAATAACATTTGTCATTTGAAATGTACCCTTCCTCTTTCTTTCCCTGTTTTATAATCAGCAGGACGTTTTTGGGGCCCTTTATTATATTTTCTGAAGGTTCTGGAGGGTCATTTGGGGCTTCAACCCACACCTCAGCACAGAGGTTTTTATCTGCTGCACCACAGCTTCCCTTTTCTTGCACTGTCAGAAGGGCTGGGGCAGACTCATTCTTTACCAAACCTCCATTCACTGCACTTTTGACAAGTTGGCCATTCTGTCTCCAATTTGTATGAATGAATCAGATTTTTTTCTAGTTATCAGCATAATTTGGATTTCTTCTTGGTAATCTGCAGCAATCATTCCCCTTAAAACCTGATCAATTTGCCATTTCTGTACTGGTAACTTTCCTCTCCCCAACTGCTCTGTGACTGCTTGCATGACAGATTGCTCTTGTGCGTGCTGCACAGTTTTTATCAAATCTATGGGAATGTGCATCTCTCTCATCTCTGCCCACCTGTAAGTGGCTTTTTCTCCCAGCTGTTCACATTTCTGGTGCACCCACTTAGCCATCCCCACTAAGTCAGAATTCTGGGTGAACACTTCTCTCTCTGATTTTTTCTCTTTAACATCTGCAAGGGAATTGAACCAGTTAGGTGCAAGCCATGTGGAAAACCAAACGGCTAAACCATTGGCAGTAAACCAAGAATCAGTGTAAAAATGACACATCTCACGTAGCTCTTGCTTTAAAATCTGACACACATTGTACAACGCTGTTCCTTCTCCTGTGCCAGAAAACAACATTTCAGTCAATGAATCATTAGTAAAACAAACATGCTTTTTATCCTCAGTGGACACAAATTCAAATGGTGCACTCAATTTCACTAGTGACTCTTTTACCTGTGGTACTCTAGCCCTGTCTTGCAGGTACCAGATCCAGTGTATGATCCTAGCTAGAGGCACTCTTTTCTTCCCTTGTTCCTGATTTACACATAAATCAGTGTTTCCCTCTTGCACTGCGCAGAAATCTAAAGTCTGAATTATTTCATTTGCCAAATCACAAACGCGCAGCTGCATATAATTTTTCCTTGTGACCATATACCAAAGTGTTAGGATTTCACTCAGATGAGGGCTATTCTGTTTCCAAAAATCAAACAAGCTAATGAAACTTGGTGTCTCTTGCTTAGTACAAACAGTAAGAAGCTCTAAAATCTTTCGTTTTACTTCATTTTGCAATGGTAACTTGTAAATCACATTCTGAGCTCCACCGTTATTCTCCTCCGTGTTATCAGTTAAGGAATGCACTTTGACTGCCAAAAAACCTGGCTCACACGGAGGCTCAGAGTAGCTCGAAGCTGTCTTAACCCCCTCATTACTGGAATGGGAAAAGAAAGATTCTTCTAAAACAGCATTTTTATAACTTTCAGCATTATCTTGAATTAATGTATTCTGGCTAATTTGCTCACGTAAATTCTCATTTTCATGTTCCAACTGCCTACATTTCTCTTGCATTTCTCTGTAAGCAGATAAAAGTATCCAAACCCTTCTGTCAAAAACAAAAGAACATCATCGCTTCCAAAAGGCACATTTTCTAAATATGCTTCATCACAACAAAACATGTTTCTCAAAGCACTATTAGACAGTTTAACTACACATGCATTTTCAAACATGGTCTGCCGTGCTTCTGTAATTCTCCAAACAACAAAAAACAATTACACTTTTAAATTGTGCACGTAGAAATCTATAATTCGACCCCTACCCCACTTCTGGTACCAAAATGTTCTGCTTTCCTTCTTATCTCGTAATCAGAGCTTACAGAACATATCAAGAATGCACTTCTGAGTTCAAAGAAGACCTTTATTGTTGTTAATTCCTCCCCACCCACAAGTTCTTGAGGGGCAAATTAATAGATTTCAAGCACAAAAAGTATTGCAGCAATGAAAACAAAATATATCACAGTACTTCTCAGTTGCAATGTACACAGCAGGTTATATATATAGGATATTGATAAGATATTGAATGCAAAGCAAAACAAACTCTTCACCGTGTGAGAAACTGTTTACAGCTTCATCTTTCTGGGGTCTGCAAGTTGATGACTCCGGTCAACTGGGAGAAAGAGATTATCTACCCACACGGGAGACTGGCAACTGGCGCCAAGTTCCAGTCCGAAGTCAGGCAGAAAATAATCGAATTCTCTAAAGCTCCGAGCCATCCGTTACAAAAGCGTACCCCCTCCTCTCAGACCTGGGAAAACTACGCAAGCCTTTGGAGACTGGCCAGATCTCCTAGACTCCTCCTCTTCCCAAGCCTGAGCAGGAAGGAAAACACCAAATGTACCCTCTCTTATCAGGTCTAGTCTACTGTGCGAAGAAAACAGCTTGGTTCATCTTGTGGAAAAACACAGCTTGGAAAAATACAGCTTGGATTCTCAACTGCAATGTCTAACTCCACGTTAAAGGCAATAGGCAGCTAACCTAAATATCAAATGCAATGTCTAATGTCATGTCAAAGCTAATAGGCAGCTGAGCTGAATACAAAATGTAAGGTCTAATATCATGTCAAAGCCAATAGGCAGCTGAGCTGAATACAAAATGCAATGTCTAATATCATGTCAAAGCCAATAGGCAGCTGAACTGAATACAAAATGTAATGTATAATATCATGTCAAAGCCAATAGGCATCTAAGCTGGATACAGAATGTAATATCTAATAGCATGTCAAAGCCAATAGGCAGCTAGACTGAATACAGCATGTCAAAGCCAATAGGCAGAATACAGAATGTAATGGCTAATGCAATGTCAAAGCCAATAGGCAACTAAATTGAATACCGAAAGTAATGGCTAATGCCATGTCAAAGCCAATAGGCGGCTAAACTGAACAAAACATATAGGGGGTCATTTTGACCTTGGCGGACGGCGGAGGCCGTCCGCCAAGGTACCGCCGCTGAATGACCGCACCGCGGTCAAAAAACCGCGGCGGCCATTCAGACATTTCCTCTGGGCCGGCGGGCGCTCTCCAAAAGAGCGCCCGCCGGCCCAGAGGAAATGCCCCTGCAATGAGGACGCCGGCTCAGAATTGAGCCGGCGTAGTTGCAGGGGTGCGACGGGTGCAGTTGCACCCGTCGCGTATTTCAGTGTCTGCAAAGCAGACACTGAAATACTTTGCGGGGCCCTCTTACGGGGGCCCCTGCAGTGCCCATGCCATGGGCATGGGCACTGCAGGGACCCCCAGGGGCCCTGCAGCACCCCCTACCGCCATCCTGTTCCTGGCGGTAGGGGGTGTCAGAATCCCCATGGCTGCGGAGCGCGCTCCGCAGCCATGGAGGATTCACAAGGGCAGTGGTAAACCGGCGGGAGACCGCCGGTTTACCCTTTCTGGCCGTGGCTGAACCGCCGCAGTCAGAATGCCCTCGGGAGCACCGCCAGCCTGTTGGCGGTGCTCCCGTGGTCGGTGACCCTGGCGGTCACCGGCCGCCAGGGTCAGAATGACCCCCATAATGTGCTACTGGTGAACATTGAGCAACTAATATGCGCAGTGGTGAAACACAAAGTCATTGGTCAAACAAAACTAATAGCATCACACCGCCCATGAACCTCTGGGCAGCACTGGGGAGTGTTTTAACCACTTTGCGGAGTTCTGCAAAGCACGACTCTGTGAACTCTGCCCAGGCCTAGCCATTTTCATGGCAGTGCAGAAGACAAAATTAACATTGTTGTTTCTTCACCAATTTCATATGGGTAACGGAAGTGACATCTCAGGCACCTTTCAAGACTGATATCATCACAGGAAGTGCCATGAACCAGTAAGTTTGACTCAACGACTGCGTCTCGTCTATTTTTATAACAAAATGTAAGACATGTGTAATGATACTCTATATCAATGAACAGTGATTAGTAGTAGTATGCATGCAGGCATAGCACCTCTAAATTGCAAAAGAAAAGAGGCATACCGAATATAAACAAATTAAACAAGTCAAGTTGCTGAAATTCAGTTAAAACATACCCAAAAAATCACTTAGGTCCCCTGTATGGCTCTCCTCGTTGTTGTTTTGTTGACCATTACTCCTTTACTACAAAACACCGTGTAAACTAAAATGGGCCTACTAACACCAAGAGGGGGATCACTATTCTGCATTAGCATACGTTCAGGCAACTAACATTTAGTGACGAACTTTATAGCAGAAGAAAATAATGGCCAGGGTTTGGAAAACAAACAGCTAGAGAAAGTGAAAACAGAACATGTCAACATGTTTCAAAAAACAGAAAACTACGAGAGAAATAGATAGCTGGACAGAAAGGAAACCAAAGTGAATACGGAAAACGAAAAAAATGAAATAGTGAAAGGAAATAATGAAAAAAATGCAGGAATAAATTAATGAAGAGAGAAAGGCAGGCATAAAGGAATGAATTATGATGGATATAAGATTCAAATAAAGAGAGACAGGAAATGAGGCAGAAAAGAGCAAAATAAAAAAGGAAGGATGGAAAGAGTAAAGAAAAAGGATCGGCGCTGGAATTACGTCTCCGTAAGTTTTCTTGGCAACCAGAAACAGGAAAAAAACAACTGCAAATGTTACATTTTTTAAAAATTATTGATGGCAGTGTAAACTAATAACATTCAAGAGGTTCAAAACCAACATCTGTCGACATTGCGGTTTCATTTCAATTTAAGTATACGCCTTTCTTAGCAGTGTGTAACTCGCCATTCCTTAAAGGGTCATTTTGTGTACTGAGGAAATCTTATGCGGAAAGTCATTGGCAAAAAGATGGATATATTGTCCATCATGCCAGCAATAGAACAAACTTAATGGCCCGTAAGAAGAAAATTTGCTCACTAAATACCAGCTTAGAAACTCTAATAGAACATTGGTTTGCAAGACTACCTGACTTTGGTTCAAACTGTTCTTTTTTCTCTCTAGCAGACATGGCCAAATACGATTCCACTTAAGTGACTGTTTTTGTGTCCATTTTGGTCCGTCAATGCTATTATAACTCAAAAAAGGAGGCGGACATTTCGTGTTGGAGCAGTGACCTCAAAGATGTGAAGCGCTTCCTTTCCCTCGACATCAAAGCCAACGTTCTAAGGTTCCCGTAACAGCTCAGTGCACATAATTTTATTAATCCGTTCCTTTTACATAGTCTTCGGAGGAAGCACCTTGAAGTCATACGGTTCTATACAAAAGTGCCTTGATACATTCATTCATTTATTCGGCGCTGTAGACAAAAATGACTTGCTAGATCGACCACCAGCATTTTAAACAGACGCAGAGAAATAGCAAAGCTCTCAGCAGAAGTCACTTAGCTATCTTAAAGACTTTGGCTTTCCACTAAACATTGCATAGTCGCTATTTAAATAACGCACACTGCGAAGACAAAACCCTAGCACTGAAATATAGTTTGTTAATTAGATAGTTTAGAAATGAACATATTGATTCACTTTCCCCCCAGACTACATTTTCCTTTTTAAGTGGGGTAAAGCTTTGTTTCGCCGAGAGACAGATCCAGATTTATAATACTTCTCTGCCGTCTCTCATGAGATGCAAAGCAGCTAAAACAGGAGCATCGATGTGCACTAGTATTTCAGTTCAAAACGATGACTCCAGTGCACCCTGGAGGAACGCTTTGTTTCATGTAGTGCCAAATCTTTTTCATATATGACGTGACGTCGCAGGCACGCACATCATACGTCATGATGCGTTGGCCATTTTGGTTTTTAATATACCATACCAAAATGGTGGATGCTTATTTTGAAGCAGTAATGTCTGCAAAAGCGTATTTGTGAAAAGTAGCGGTCTGATAGCAAATTGTGTCTTTCAAGCCCTACTGAAAAACAAACATGAAATAAAAAAAAATATGATGTGATGGACAGTGCAGGGGAGCAACAACGGAAAGGGGGTTGTGGAGCAAGTCATCGCCAATGATGATTATCAATGAGCAGGGTTAGGGTAGAATAAAGGAGGAGCCCTGGAGGTGGAATCACAAAAACAAAGGCAAGCCAAATGGGGAGGGATGGGTTTAAGGAACAGATGAATCCGGGGTGGAAGAGCAACACGAAGAGTACAGAGGACTGGAAACACGAAGGGAAGCAGGACACAACAGAAGAGAGAGGGAGCATACAAATATATGCTTTCCTTTGGACTCCTGGTAACAAAAAAAGTAATTTTTTCATTGTGAGCAGTGAAAGGATAAAAGTTATCCAGTCGAAGCAAAGATAAAGAAGCTAAGCTTTAGGGGTGGAACAAATGGAAGCACTGGAAGCAAATCCATAGAATAACAAAAAGCAGGCAAACAAGATTTGCAAGAAAGCCAACCAATGATAAACAAAGGCTAACCCAAGTATTGGTATTGCACACTATAAAGCTTTCAATGTATTCAAGTTTGTACGCAAGACAAAGTGGAAGAATTGTGTTGCTACTTGAAGAGGCTCTCTTAACTTGGGAGAGAGCCGGGAGTATGCTGTGGGAGCCGAGGGCCACCTCACATTGGCGGTGCATGCCACTGGCCCAGAAGGTAGTCCTGAGGTGCCAAATGGATGCCACATAATTGTGTTGTCCCCAGAAGCATTTGAGTACTTTAGGTGTCATTGCGTGTTTCGGGCACTTTAACCCCTGCCTTAAAATGGTCTGCGGGTGGCGAGCAGGTCTTTCTGTTCCTGCTCACTGTACCAAACGGATCCCTACATCAGCCTCCTGCCTGCAATGAGACACTGACAGGGAGAAAAGCCGCAGCACTGCTTACGGCCTCTACCCATTTACCCTCTGGGAGATGCATGGGCTGAGTCTGTCTCTCGCCTAACCTGAGTTTTGGTGAATTCACCCTCGTGGCAGCTCCATAAGGGCTGAACGCCCTGGCAAGTACGAGAGGCAGAGGGGTGCAGTGAGGCCTACCTCTTTTATGGGTTTTTGCTGACTGGTCTTTGTTTCGTTAGTGTGAGACCAGCAACTAGAGTAGAGTGCTTCAGTAGTGCAGGGTAATTCAGGATGCAAGTGCTTCTGCATATTTTGGCACTGACATTTTGTGAATAGGAGTATTTGGAATTTTGTTTTGCTGGCTGTTTACACTTAATTTATTAAGATTGCTCAGTGAGTTGAACACTTGCTGTGGGCACATTACTGAATTTTTGGTGGTGCTTTTGAGGAAGTGTTTTTTGAGGCTGGAGCTTTTTTCCTTTTTTCCATAGGACTTCCTAGAAAAGGAACAGGCGATTTTGTGTCGCCATTGGTGAACAGTTGCCCCGGGGTACTACCTTTTAGAGCCAGGGCCACAGGGTACAAGGGGGTTTGTCTTGTCACTTTGAATTGCCCAGGGAACACCTAGATAATATTGATGAGGATGCCAGGTGGAGCTAGCAAAGACGCCAAGTGCATGCGTACCTGGGTAGACATGGAGGCATTAATGAGCAGGCTGGATGCAATGGATGATGTTTTGGCCCTTTTGAGCCCTCAGGATCCTCAAGGGGTGCAACCAGTAGAGTCAGTAGCTCCAGTGGGGAGGCCTAGGAGGCCTGGAGTTCCTCCAAGGGCGGCTTTTCCACCTGTTAAGAGGCAAGGCAGGGGTCAGAGGGCATGTAGTGAAAGGGTGCATGATGCCTGTGTTACCATGGGGGGCAGTGCTATGGGCAATGTAGGTGGTGTAGAGGGTCAGGGTAATTTGCCCGCAGTCATTTTGCCTGCAACAAACTGCAGCATTGTTCAGAAAAGCAATAGTTGCATGGAATGTAGGGTAACACCAGCAGGTGTTATAGAGCAAGCGGATTTAGTGAAGGATTCAGCAATTGTGTTACCTTGGCTCTCAAAGGTAGGACTGTTGTCTACACCACTCATTGGGGGACACTGTCAGGAATAGCAGAGAGCGACAATGTCAGAAAGGTCAGGAGGCTAGTTGGCCATTTAGACAATGCTGGTCCAGGTAGTCAAAGTCAGGCCATGAATGAGCCTGTGGGAGCAGTCAGAGGCCCGGTATCGGCCTTGCAGGTAGCACACGGGGCAGTGGTAGCAGGTGCATCACAAACAGACAGCAGGCCGCAAGCTTTGCTAAAGGAATGGATAAAGGATGGAACGCTGAACAATGTCAAACATTAACCTCCGTCAGAGATTTGAGCCTAAATCCAATGTTTTTTTCCCCCGTCTTTAAACCTGGTATCCTTGGTGGGTTCTCCACACTTTATGCCCTCTGACCTCCTGTTTTTCTGACTCATTTGTGCTGGCTTTTAGGATTCTGTGCACTTTACCACTGCTAACCAGCGGTAAAGTGCAGGTGCTCTGGACTCTAAAACATGGTACCATTGACTTTTTCACAACGCGCTTTAAATCATCTTCGCGCTCCCGCCTCGCGGGAGGCGCTTGTTGTGGAAGCGGTAAGGGCAGGAGCCCTTTAAAATCATCTTTGCGCTCCCGCCTCGTGGGACGTGCTTGTTGTGGAGGCGGTAAGGGCAGGAGCCCTTTAAATCATCTTCGCGCTCCCGCCTCGCGGGACGACCTTGTTGTGGAGGCGGCGACTGGCGGTAAGGGCAGGAGCCCTTTAAAATCATCTTTGCGCTCCCGCCTCGCGGGACGCGCTTGTTGTGGAAGCAGCGGCTTGCGGTAAGGACAGGAGCCCTTTAAATCATCTTCGCGCTCCCGCCGCGCGGGACGTGCTTGTTGTGGAGGCGGCGGCTGGCGGTAAGGGCTGGAGCCCTTTAAAATCATCTTTGTGCTGCCGCCTCGCATCATCGACCGGAATAGACTGGGCTGGGCCCCCCTCTAACGTTTCTTTTTCCAGCTTGGTGGTAAATTCTCTCGGAAGTTGGTAAGGAGTTTGCAGGAGACCGACATCCAAAATGGGGAAGAGAAAGATTAATCCGCAAAAGGGGGAAGGTGGGCCCAGCTCTTCACGTCAGTCTTCTATTACCAGCTATTTATCCTCTGTGATTGCGGTTATTGAATCCGAATTAGAGCAAGTTGAAGAAAGGATTGGGGCTGTTCGAAACACTGCTTAGCAGCCCCCATTGGAACCCATTGTCCATATAACTACTAATACAAAGGATGGGTTACCCTTGTTGGCTTCTCTTATCAATATAACACAATCAGCTCAATGTAATATGCCCCCACTACTTTTATCTAAACCTTCAGTTCAAAGTGTTAATTAGTCCCTGGAACGCGGGCGGGCAAAAAGACCAGGAATATAAAAAAGGTGTCAGGCTTGAAAAAACGTTTACATATTTCACCGGCAATCAGTCCCAATGAATCACCTGTTTTGGTTTCTACAAACGATCATCTTAAGAAAAATGATGCCCAT
The DNA here is from genome assembly GCF_031143425.1 of Pleurodeles waltl. NCBI lineage: Eukaryota > Metazoa > Chordata > Amphibia > Caudata > Salamandridae > Pleurodeles > Pleurodeles waltl. Next base: position 1,217,598,450 of record NC_090440.1, read on the forward strand.
AGCGATCTTTTTGATGTAATAGACTCCATACTTAAATCCTCCTATACTACTCTTGAGGAGAAACTTACTATCATGATTACCAAAAAACGAGATTGTTTTTGTGATAGCGTCCTTAGTACCCTTGTACAGCCACCAAATCCAGGAGTACTGAGCAAGGGAATGGCACCGAGCCGGGATGTGGCAACAAAGGCAAACCAATTACCCATTTTGACATCCGATGATGCTGGTCTACCTATGGCCCGACCTTCGGCTATACCTGGTCTAGGTAATGACGTGTCCAGTTTGCCACAAGCAATTTCTAAAGAAGCCACTCTACCTGGCCTAAATTGTCCATCATTTAATAAATGTATTAATCAAGCAGATGTCTTGCATCTATCTCCTGACTGTATTCCATATGTTCAGGTGTTATGAAATGTACCGCCTCTAGACATTAACAAAAAAGAAGACACCCAAGCTTTGATTAGGAAGTCTGGTCATTGGCTGAAATCTAAATTTAAGGCCAAATATCATCCGAATAACAAGATCCTTATGGCACGTAGAGTGAAGCAGGTGGGCCATCGAAGTAATAGGGACGACAGAGACTGTGGCGTAATTAATTTTGATAACCCGTGTTCAGTTGATCACCTCTTGGCAAACTTAGATTGTCTTTATTTCCCAGATGAAGGGATACAAATCCATTCGTTATGTCATTTCTACGACCATTCTCTTTTTCCTCAATGTACCAGTGTTGTCCCTAGCTATTACAGCTTAGCTCCTGTTAGGCCATACGTGCTTGCAAACGCTCCCATTAGCAATTGTCCTCTGTCCATTAATTCTCTTGACGAAAATGATTGACTAATGGCTATCGCTAGTCCGGGTCACAAAAATCCGTTGAGATTAACGACTGATGATGACCATGACCATGACGAATTAGTTCAAGGAGTAAGAGAGAGGATTTTAGACAGCACCTATTTAAACAGTATTGATAGAATAGTTCCTCACCCGGGATCAAAGCCTCTATCCCTGATTAGCTGGAATATTGCGGGGCTCATATCTAAAATAAACAATCCGGACTGGGTGAGTTTTATATCATCCTTTGACATAATTTGTCTACAGGAAACTTGGTCTCAGGATAAGTCTTTTCTGGACGGGTATACAACTCTTTACCAGCCGGCAGAAACTTCTATAATGGGAAGAGCACGTGAAGGTCTTTTAATGTTCATATCTTTACGTTTACCATCTCTGAAGGCTTCCTTAATTTGGTCCTCTCCTTATTTTATGATTGTTCTATTATCTATTAGGGGATGTAAAGGTATTTTGATTTACATTTTTTATAATAATGTCCCACGCGGTCTCCTTAAAGGAACGTTAGAGGACGCAGTGGATTTTATTGACTCCTCTATTAAATTGCAGGACAAAGATTTAGTAGTCTTATGGGTTGGCGATTTTAATATCTCCCTATGCTGTCAGGAAAGTCTAGAATTGTGTGCCATTCCTACTGAAGGCAGAGAATCATTAATTCATTTTACCCACTCACCTGAAGGAGAAGCTCTGAACACCTTCTTATGTAATTTTGATTTGGTTCATGTCAGGGAGAAAATGGCACTAGAACCTCTAAATGTTCCAACATTTACAGGGAATGTGAAGGGGAGCATCATTGGTTTTATTCTTATCGGCTCCCCAGATTATCATTTAATTCATGATTTTAAGATAATCCCTCATTGTGCCAGCGACCACAACCCCCTGTGTATCAACCTTGACTTAATCATAGATCAGGTACCCAGGGATCAGGGTTTGAGAAGAAGTACTACTTTTCACGTTAACTCTGGCTTACGTCTGAAGTGGGATAAAATAAATCCAACAATTTTTAATCAAGAAATCATAAGATCTAGGCTTGACTCCATTAATATATGTTTATCTCAGCAGCTTGACCATGACCATATCGTCTAAGAATTTGAAATTCTAAGTAATGCCATTTCTCATGCCCTGGTGGTGGACAGGCCTACTATGGGCTTGCCCGGCCATATATGGTTTGACTCTGCATGTTCTATTGCTCACAAAAAATTAAAAGATACCCTTAAATCAGTTTCTTCTTCCCGTCACTTAATTAAATCTGTCAGGGCCGAGTATAAGGCCACCTTGGAAAAAAGGAAATTAGAGATAAGATCTAAGGCATGGGAAGAGCTTCAGGCTGCTTCCAACCTGAAGGATTCCTCAAAATTCTGAAAAGTGGTCAATCATTCCTATTTTGTGGATAGTAATACTAAGGTTGATGATTGTTTTATTGTTGAAGAAGTGTGGTTGAACCACTTCAGGAAAGTATTTGATCCAGAAAATGATCTCCAGACCAGGGAGGTTAACATCAATAATCGGACTAATATAGATGCCTTAGATGTTTCTTTTGACTTACATGAGAATCCTGGAGCTATAAATCGCTCAAAACAAGGGAAGGCCCCCGGCCCTCACGGTGTCCCCATTGACATTTTTAAATCTATGCCCAATCTTTGGGGCCCTCTAGTAACAAACGTTTTAAGAAATGTTGTTAAAACTAATATTCCCCCTTCCTGGAAACTGGCAATTATTATCCCTACTTTTAAGAAGGGCAATAGGCAAGACCCTACTGCTACAGACCTATATCTTTGATTGACTCCACAGCTAAGATTTTGGGTAGTGTGATTTTATCTCGCCTGGAGGATTGGGTGCTACAGACACAGATTTTGTCTCCAATTCAATTTGGCTTGGGCACAGTCGAGCAAGTATTAAACCTGCATCTCATTCTTAACAAATATGTAATTGCCAAAAGGGAGCCAATTCATATGGCTTTTATTGATTTATCTAGCACCTTTGATTTAGTAAACAGGGAGAAGTTGTGGCAAATCACGGAAACTCAGGGATGCGATGTGACTCTATTGGATCTCATAAAGCGCCTTCATATAGATTTAAAGGTGTCAGTTCAGTATGGCCCATCGGGGCAGAGAACTGCTCCCATTTCCTCTTTCAGGGGAGTGCGACAGGGATGTATTCTGGCCCCCTTTCTTTTTTTGATATATATTAACGGGCTTTATGATTTTTTGACAAAAAACGGGAAGGATGTTCCAAAGATGGGCCAGAGATTGCTCACAGTCTTACCAAATGCAGATGACGCTGTACTTATCGCACGCACTACAAATGGTTTACAAGGCCTGTTGGATCTCTTTCTGGACTTCATGTTGGACTTAGATTTAAAAGTTAATTATTCAAAGACATTTGTCATGACATGTGGCCCCCGAAATACAAAATTTAAAACATTTACTATGGGGGGGGGGGCAATATCATTAATAAGGTGAGGGATTTCTGTTATCTAGGTATGCATATTAGTTCTTCTATGCTCTGGAACACTCACCTTAAATTTAAGTCTCCACAAATATCAAGGAATATTGAAGCGATTTTTCGTTTTACTCGTAAACTGGGCCACAGACCATCTTCTCAAATTATGACGCTATATAACTCCAAGTGTGTCTCAGCAGCCCTATATGGGGCCGGTGTCTGGGGTTATATCAAAATACCCACTCTCCAATGTACTGAGAATAAATTTATGCGCAGATTATTGATGGTACCTAAGTGTATAGCAAACATCATTATCCACGAGGAAGTGGGCCAATGCTTTTTAGAGGACATGGTCTCTATTGCCCCCCTTTTGCTGTGGATTAGATGTTGGACAAACCCAGCGGCTAGTCTTGTGCAGGAATGTATTACTGAATGCACACAGTTGGCTAACTCAAACAGGATTCCCTGGCTTTAGTACCTGCAATCATCTTTTGACAAGTTGGGGCTTAGGTATGAATGTATGAAGAACCGCAAATGCTAATTAAATCTGCAAAGCCCCTGTTGAAAGCACGTCATTCTGAGTATACTTCGCACATAAGACTCCATAGCTGTTTCAACTTGAAATCTTTAGATTACTATACTCAGATTGTTACAGCCTTACATATTGAACCTTATTTGACCTGGTTTTCATGTCCAAAAATATATTCTCTTTTATTTATTTTTAGACAAAATTTGATTCATTTTAAGGTGGCCTTTCCCAAGCAGTGTATTTGGCAAAATTATTTACCACCCTGTCCTTGCAATGCCAGCTCAAAACAAAGCACTTCTCATTTTTTTCTCTTTTGCTCCCTTTATGCCTCCCCTAGAAATATTTTCATTTTACCTATTTTACGCACTCTAAGACCAATCCATTATAAGGAAGCTTTGATATATTTTCAGAAATTATCAAATGATAAAATTTGTTATCAGGTTTTAAACTTTATTAGATCATCTACTGCTATTAGGAACCGGTATTAATATCCTGTAATTTATTAATTTTATTTCATGTTGACTTATAAATCTATTTCTTATGTCTAATATTTTATACCTTATATATGTGGTTTAGTATAGCTTTTATTTCAGAAGAAGTAAGGTTTTTATATTTTAGGGTATTTAAACAGTTTATATTGCATGAAACTAGTAAACTTTTTGATAAGAATATTGGGATATTTGTGAAAGAGGAACTTGGATAAGATTATTCTGTTATATTTTTTATTTGGTAACATATGTAAGATGTGTTTTACTTTTTTCTGTTTGTTTGTACTCTCAGAATTTTGATCTTAAAAAATTGTACTTTTATGGCAACTACCGAATAAAGTTCTTTGACTGACTGACTTATTCACAATCAGCATATTTAATTTACTTGTAAGTCCCTAGTAAAGTGCACTTGATGTGCCCAGGGCCTGTAAATTAAATGCTAGTAATGGGCCTGCAGCAATGATTGTGCCAGCCACAACAGTAGCCCTCCAAACAGGCCTCAGGCCTGCTACTACAGAAACCCTGTGTGCAGTTTTAAACTGCCATTTTGACCTGGCAAGTGTACCCACTTGCCAGGCCGAAACCTTACTTTTTATTACATATATCTCACCCGGAGGTAAGCCCTGGTAAGCCCCAAGGGCAGGATGCAGTGTATTTAAAACGGTGGACATATACCTTTATGTTTAACATGTCAAGGTACTAAAAAACTCTTAAATACGTTTTTCATTATTAATTATTACAAGGGCTATCTCTCCAATAAGATAACATTGGGGTTACCTTAAGCAAGGTTCGTAAAATCCATTGACCTCCCACTTGTGAGTCTTATTTGATCAGGTCGAGCTATTTTTATTTATTACTTACTCCTCCCTTCTGGCAAGTTGACACTTAACAGTTGTTCTGTTCAGTTTAAAAGTGGAAGGGCAATAAAAGATGCCTTTAAATCTTGTTCTTATGTCACATTTGCTCTGTGTTTGCAGACAGAGGTCAAAAGTCAGTTTTTCTTACAATTAATTTTCCTTCTGACTGCAGAGTTCCAGGACTTTGTAAGGTGACCTGTGTGACCTGCTGCTTAGAAGGTAAAATAAAAGGAGATAGGGTGTCAGGTTTTTCTTAACACACCATTTAAATGATCAAGTCAACTGTGCAAACATTTCAAAATATATTTCAGTAGTTGTGAAAGCCCTTTTTTATATTTCTGTGTGATTAAAAAATATTTTAATAGGATGGAAATAAACCAGAATACTTTACATGTTGAGGTGCAAAGGATATGTTTTCTGAAACCCAATTTTCACAAATTGTTAATACACTATATAGTTTTATCAGAAAAGCTGCAAGTTAGTGGAGAGGTTTTTGGCCATTTCTTGGAAAGTTACTTTGTGTAGATGACAATATGTTACTACATCATGGTTAAGTAATATATTTATTAAAAATTAGTATTTAAATAAACTGAGAAACACTCCTGCTCTGATGGCAATGTTGTTAGTAAACTAAAAGAAGTCCTAGGTTATGAGGGCTAGACCTCATGGGTATGGGGGCTAGATTCTTGTGATGCATGCAGCAAACTTTAGTCTACTTAATCAAACAAAAGAGTTTTTTGTTGTACTGCAGAAATGCTGAGCTCACATATTTGAAGGTGCAATTAAAAATTAAGAAAAAGGTGACGCTGTAAACTATTTGGGTAGGATCACACCATTTCAGACCCGTTTACGAGTCAAGTACATTACAGTTAGGTTGAGTAGATTGTTTAAGTTACTCGACCTGCAGGTCTAGTAACGTTTTTATGATTTTTCGCGCCATGCCTGAAAACATCTCTTAGGTGTAATTTTCATTTGTGAAAAGATCAAAATATGGTGTTTGGTGTCCCTGTACTCACAATTTAAAATCACATTTTATGGTGGAGTCAAATTTTTAATTTTAAGTCTGAAAATGCCACTTTTAGAAAGCTGTCATTTTCTCACTTTAACCACTCCGTGCCTCTGCCTGTCTCTGAATTCACGTCTGAGATAGATGACAGCTGGGCTTTGTGCATTCATACTAGACAGTTACAGACAAAGGGAGCTTGGGAGTGGCATTTACATATTGATGGCCCATCACCAGGCTGATGAGTCTTCAGTGGTGCCCCCCCACCTGCTGCGAGCCCCTCTAAGTCAATGCGAACTTAAGATGGCAATGAAATGATTTCATTGCCATTTTATTTTTCACATAGTGCGCCGCACCTGTCAGCCTGCCCAGAGCTGAAGAAATAAGGGACGTGTCCTTTGGTGAATAGAGGACTAGATCAGTGGCTGGCCAAACACTGCAAAGTGCTCATGTCAGTTTGGCCGGCAGACTTGCGCCGGCCTAATTGGCATGCACACTTTGAAGCTCTCCACCCAGCTATCTTGGACAGCTTGGTGGAGACCAAGCCTACAGGGCCTGAAAAAGTGTCTAGCAAGCCGCCTCCATCCAATCTTGGCGCTGCTCTCATGCTGGTTAGCAGCATGACAGCAGCGCCTGGATTGCTTAGGGAAGTTACCTCTTTCACTCGGACGGAGCCACAGACTGTGAAGGATACAGAGGACGCAGCCGTAATGCATGTGAGTGTTTTTATTTTGCATGCTTGTTTTATGTATGTGTTTTGGGATGCGGTGGGGCACTTTGTTCACCCCTCCACTTTCATAAATTACCAGCCACCCCTGTAGGTCTTCCTGGGCTAGATGGGAGGGAGGAGCGGACTGAAAAGAGCTGTGTCTCCCCTCACACAAAAAGCTGCATAACCCCTTGTAGAGTCTGGAGCTGGGGAGGGCAGGACAGGCACCTTGTGGACTTTAAGGGAAGGCCTGGAAGATTCTCCCACTTTCGAGAACCAGGGCACTGAAGTATAAACACTGGACAGTGATCAGTATTGAAGTAATTAATGGCAAAGTATTTATTGGATCTTGCATCATTTTGATACATAATATAAAAAAATCTATATTTTTCCACCTTGGTGTTAAGTCTTTTTGTGGTTTCTTTTACTGTGTTACTGTAACTAAGTGGTTGCACAAATCCATCACACATTGCCTCCTAAGTTAAGCCTGACTGCTCTGTGCCAAGGTACCAGAGGGTGAGCACAGGTTAATTTAGGGTGTGTATCTGACTTACTCTGATTAGGATTGTGGACCCTACTTGGACAGAGTGCATACCTCTTCCAACTAGAGACCCAATTTCTAACGCCCACAATGCCACCCTTGTCTGGACTCAACCATATGCAAATCAGTCTTGACACTGCTCCCCATGGGAACAGACCAGTCCAAACTGCCAGGCCAGGTCCTTCCTGGACTGGATATAAGCATCCTGGAACTGGTTTTGGAGTTTCTGTTCTTTTTGCATTTGTTGCTCTAAGAGGAAAGGGTATGCCCAGATATGGGCCCTGAGCTCGCTATGGCACCGGACACAAGCTAGCCTGGCTGATAAGGAGTGATTTTCTAAAACTGGTCCCAGGATGCTTCTTTCTGGTCCAAGGAGGACTTGGTCTTGTAGTTCGGGCTGGACTATTCTCATTGGGAGCAGGGTCAAGTCTGATTTGCATATGGCTAGCTGCAAACTAGAATGACGCAGCAAGCAAATAAACAATGGTTTTAAGTCCAGATCTGTGACTAGTGGTGAATGTTTGACATTGTTCAGCATTACGTCCGTCACCTGTTCTTTTTGTATATGTCATCCTTAGTGGGAAGGGTACATCCAGACATGGGTCCCGTGCTTGCTATGCCACCACATACAAGCTAGCCTGGCTGAGGAGGGATAATACCCTGAAACCAATCCCAGAGGGCTTGTTTCTGGTCCAGGGAGGACTTGGCCAGGCAGTTCAGACTGGACTGTTTCCATGGGGAGCAGGGTCAAGACTGAATGATATATTGCTGGGTACAAACTGAAATGGTGTGGCAAGCAAAAAAACAATGGATTTAGGTTTTAGATCTGTGACTGGGGGTGAATGTTGACATTGTTCAGCATTCCATCCATCATTTCTTCTTTTTGCATTTGTTCCTGCAAGCTTTGCCGACAGCGTTCGAGGCCCACCCCCCTCTCAAGGAGTCTACACAAGCAGGAATGGTGGCAGATGAGCTGAGCACTGTTTTGTGGGGCATGCATTCACAGCATGGTCAGCTGGGCAGGCACGTGCTGACAGAGGTTAAAGAAAAAATTTGGAAGGGCAAATATGTGTGAGTTAATAGTGCATATGCCTGAGCGGGATGAGAGCAGACGGTGTAGAGAATGCTCACATTCCTGAGATTGTGGGAACTGACCTTACAAAAAGAGGGAAGAGGGAACATTGTTGAACTGGGTAAAAAGTGTTCACGATTTTCCAGGCAATCATGGTCGAACGATTCCCAACCTTGGGAGCTCAGCTAGCGTGCTACCAAAATAAGATAGTATGTGCACACAATGAGTTTGGGGGCACGACCTGGAAGGATTATGACAAGGCATTTAGGAGAACTGAGGCCACTAGGCCCACTTTGGCTGGGGACCAAACGGATGTGAACACCTGGATGTGCTTTATGAAGCCGCCGTGGTTGGAGGCTGCACCTAGTCAGCCCTTCCTGCGGGCTTAGGGGCGACTTGTAGTCAAGGGGATGGAGCAAAGAAGGGGTCATGTTGGAATTTCAATAAGTGATACTGCTCCAAAACACCAGGGACAAGCAGGTTCAAACACTGTTCCTCCTTCCTCCTGCAGCCTACCTTCACAGCCTGAGTCCAAGGCCAAGGAGTTAGCGCCATTTCTAGGATGTGCAAAACCACCTTGCTTCAATGAGATGTAAGGTAGGCGTTCCCGTCCTAAACACAACGCTAACCCCCTAGCGCCATATTTACCTTCTGATGCAAAAACAACGCTAACTTAAGAAGCAGACAAAAAAAATGGCACTAAGTGCGATTAGCATCAAATTTTAACGCCTGGTCAGACCAGGAATTAAAATGAGGCTCACACACCACCACTCAAGGAAAACACACAGAAGGAGCTTTGGAAACTTCCAGGACAACATAGACGTCGTACTGCTCCAACTTGGTACATGCTGCAGACGTCTGCAAAGACAGCAGATCCCTCCACCACCACTGCAGCAACCACAAACACCATCACAGCAGCCACAAAGGCAGCACAGAAGGAAGGAGAGCATATTCAGACAGCACACACCCATCCTTGGAATGAGGGAACAAGATGTGGTCCGGAAGCACAGACTCAACTGGGAGCCTATTGTACGCCTGCTGCACCACACATCACGTTAAGGATGCAAACTCCCCATAACATTCCACCCATGATAAAACTCCTCACTGTCCTCCATATGATGGTGTCTGGGTCATTCCAGATAACAGTGACAAGTGGCTGGTATCTCCCAGTCATACTTCTCTGTCTTTCTACCAAAGATCCTGGATGCAATCCTAAGCCTCACCCCACACCACATCTGCTTCCCAAATACCCAGAATCTGCAGCAGGAGACCAAGCAAGGTTTCTGTCAAAATGCTGGGTTTCTGCATGTGCTGGGAGCAATGGACTGTACCCATGTGCAACTTGTGGCACTTGCAGCAACATAACACCTATATAGGAACTGCAAGTACACACACTCTATCAATGTGCAGGACCTTCCTGGACCACGTGGGCTCTTCAGCAACATCCTTGTGAAATATCCCGGCAGGATGCTCAATATGGCAATGGGCTCCTCATAGGTAAGCCACCATAACAATCATTACACACAACACACCAACTATCTAGGGCAAACAAGACAAACACCGCACTAAATACACATGGTCAGGGAAACAAAGGTGCAGAGGCAACTACACATATGGAATATGCCACACTACACCGCATACATTGCATGTCACAAACACATGCACCCAAGGGTTCATAACGCCCTGTCTGGCACACCACATGTGGACAGGTAGAACCAAGTCCCCTTTGCATACAGAAGCTGCTCACAAACCACTGCAAGTGTCCACAGGTTGACAACTAAATACAGATCTCACACACATTACACCAAACAAAGAAGCACACAAGCATGTCAATGGCATAGGCTATGGTCATTTTGAGAAAGTCACGCATAGGAACAGTCCCACGTAAACCATGGTTTGCAAGTCTCTGGCAGAACCTAAATCAAATGCCACCCAAGTGGTGCCATAACTAAATATATATAAGCTACACATACCTGACATACCTGTAGTGTGCACATATACCTGCCTGCTGCAAATACAAAATTACCTGCCATTAAAGACCACGGGGCTGAATCATGAGAAATGGAGCAACACCTACTCCAGTGCCACCTCACATGCGCCCCGAGTGCCCTCTAACAACACCATGTCCATTACAAATACCAGAAACAGTCCATCATGGTGCTGGGTCTGTGAAAAAAACAGGAACAATCACGGATGTCCTAGTAGGACTCGGTAGGAGTATAGAGGACATACCTGACCTTACAAGTACCGTACTAAGGGACCCATGTGAAAAAAGAACTGTGCCCCCTCCCAAAGCCTGCAGTGTGCATATATAGAATGTGTCTATCAGAAATCATGTACTGGAGACTAGGAGATAGTACTGCACCAAATTACATCATCCTACTAATGTGTGATACACACTCTTGTACACTTGATGGCTGCACAACCATCATCTGCCACAAAGGGTCACAAAGTGTCACACCATTGTGGTGCTAGATGTTGGTAGGTTCCATCTAACAATAGAACACTGCTTCAAATATGGACTATACAACACATTTACCTAAATCATAACCATCATTTTGGGATCAATTGATATTTTACCAGGCCCTTGAGCCACTACCCAAGATTGTCATGTCCATTAACACAGTCCAATTAAACCATTCACAATAACAGGAACATGCACTATACCACAAGCAAGTCTGTGTCCCCACTCCAACTAAAAAGTACAACTGCCCTGGTATGTTCCAAACCACTATTAACACTTACCAACATATCTTCTCTCTATACTTTGCAGCTGATCAAGGGTACGGCAGATAGCTGTGGGTGATGACCCCCATTTGCCAATCTCACAAAAGTAGAAGAGTGAGCCTACAATGAGGGACACAGGAAAACTAGCAATATGGTGGAGAGGACATTTGGGCTTCTGAAAACCAGGATCAGGTGCTTGGCCCTGGCAGGAGGAAGCGTCTTGTATGCTCCACCAATTATGTTTGCAAGATAATTTTGGCATGTGCAATTCTGCATAATATTTGTGTCCCAATAAATATCTCTGGGGATGAACAGGTTGATGTCCCCAACGAGGAGGAGGATGAGGATGGAGCAGATAATGTGGAGGGAGAACAACTGAACACTGCTGCAGGAGTTCATAGGAGACTCCACATTGTTGAGAACATCTACACATAGTCACTATACTATAAACATCACATTGTAAATAGCACAAAAAAATCACTTTGTACCTGATTCTCCTTGGTCTAATAATTCTCCACTACATACACCACTGGAATGTGACTCAAAGCTCAGTGAGCAGGTAAGTAACACAAAGGTGACCAGTATGGTAGCAACATTGTTTGTGACGTAAGAGGGTCTACTGCCACCATCTCAAATATCAGTGGGCTGCAATTTGCGGCCATGTGACTCCTGAAGGTCTAGATCCATGCACAACTACATATCTTGTTCTGTCAAGTGGGCAAGATGCTAATACCTAGCCCATTCACCACAACAACATCATGCATAACAGGATGTATTCAAGAGGGGCACACATAAGGTAGGGGCTGTCAACAAATGGATATCAAGTTATGTAGGAACAGAACACTGTCTTAACTCATAGTGACAGTAGCTTTGCCTGCATGGTACATGTGTGACAAGGGTGGAACATCATTGCTAACGGTGGTCCTTCAGTTCCTGTCCAGGGATTGTAACCAATGTCATATGCTGAGCCTGAACAGTGTATCCATGGGATTGTGTCCTGGCACTGCCATTGGGCATAACCCTGGCACATGGTGGACTGTATCTCACGTATGACACACACACGTTGGCTATGGAGTGCGCAATGGGTTGCCTGACTAAATGATCAGTTATGAGTGCAGAATCACTTTTCAAACACATGACCAATAGTCACAATCCATGGATTTATTGGGACAATGCACCACCAAATATTTATCTGGGTTGTCTGTAGGCAGAATGTCTAATATTCACTAAGTAAATAAGATGCACACTTGGCACACAAATCTGCAGTCTTGACACATGCCTAGAGCAAATCCAAGTGAAGACTGATGTATGGGTGTATGTCCTAGGCAGCAATGGGTTTGCCAGTGTCAACAATTCTTGACATGTCTGCATGTATACCTAGTATTCTGTGTATAAATACACCACACAGTACAACGCAACATATACCACTCATTATCATTCACATGACAGAACAAGTGCATGATAGTAACACTAACAAATTCTCCCATACATGTTGTGGCCTCCAACATCGCTATCAGGTGTGGGGTGTGCTACTATGTTCAGCATTGTTGAAAAATGTCTGAGATAGAACACCAATCTGAGTGTGAATAGGCCTAGCCTTAAATGTAGCAATTGTCAAATGTATTGTACAGCACTGAGATGATTTCACAACTCAGTATCATTCAGTCCTGGTAAGAGTTACCTAGGTTGTGGCATGCTAGAAGAAATGCATACACATGTTCAATGGAGGTTGTAGATGGACAGCTTTGAGACACCCAAAGATAACTGCAAATACAACACTGGAGGTGAAATGGAGACAACACAAGTGCTGTGGCAGGAGTAATATCATGTGTGTGTTGAACTCATGACATCTCACAAATACCGTGAGATGTGAAATGGAACTAACTATCAAGTAGTCAGTAGCAGAAGATGTGTACATCTTTGTTAGAAATGTTTTTTTTGGTTGGCAGTCAGGTTGCCCTCTGTCCAAGCAAGAACCCTCACTCTAGTCAGGGTGAGTCACACACAATCCAAAATCAGCCTGTGCCCACCCTCTGGTAGCTTGGCACGAGCAGTCAGGCTTAACTTAGAAGGCAATGTGTAAAGCATTTGTGCAATAAATCATACAATACCATAATATAACACCACAAAAATACACCACACAGTGTTTAGAAAAATATATAATATTTATCTGGGTATTTGCAGGTCAAAACGATTAAAAATGCAATATGAATTTGTAAAGATATCACTGAAAAGTGATATAAAGTGTCTTAAGTCTTTAAAAAGCAAACAAAGTCTCTTTCAAGCACAAAGTACCTGGTTTCTGGTGGAAAATCTCCTCAGAGGGCCACAGGAGAAGAGATACGTGGAAAACTGGTGTGTGCATCGATTTCTCCCCCGCACACACTGACTTGCGTAGTTATTTTTTCACGCGGGGAAGTCGTGCGTCGTTTTCTGGCGCGCGGACAGTCTCTTTCTGTGGATCGCGGGGATTACCAGATGTCCCGGGTCTGTGCGTGGATTTTCCTGCTTGTTTTCCGGCTGTGCGTCGTTCTGCGGGGCTGCGCTTCGAAGTTTCGATCGCACGGCAGGCATCGCGTCGATTTCTCCTTGGAAGTCGGGCGGCGTTGCCCTTGCGAGGCCGTGCGTCAAAGTTTCGATCTCACGGCAGGCGTCGCGTCGATTTCTCCTTGGAAGTCGGGCGGCATTGTCCTTGCGAGGCCGTGCGTCAAAGTTTCGGTCGTCCCAAAGACGTTGCGTCGATCAGCGTCAGTGTGCAGCGTTCTCCTTGCCGCGAACAAGCTGTGCGTCGAAAATTGTGGCGCACGGAGCATCCAAGTGGAAGAGAGAAGTCTTTTTGGTCCTGAGACTTCAGGGAACAGGAGGCAAGCTCTAACCAAGCCCTTGGAGAGCACTTTTACAGCCAGACAAGAGTTCAGCAAGGCAGCAGGCCAACAGCAAGGCAGCAGTCCTTTGTAGAAAAGCAGACAGGTGAGTCCTTTGAGCAGCCAGGCAGTTCTTCTTGGCAGGATGTAGTTTCTGGTTCAGGTTTCTTCTCCAGCAAGTGTCTGATGAGGTAGGGCAGAGGCCCTGTTTTATACTAAGTTGTGCCTTTGAAGTGGGGGTGACTTCAAAGAGTGTCTAAGAAATGCACCAAGCCCCCTTTCAGTTCAATCCTGTCTGCCAGAGTCCCAGTAGGGGGTGTGGCAGTCCTTTGTGTGAGGGCAGGCCCTCCACCCTCCCTGCCCAGGAAGACTCATTCAAAATGCAGATGTATGCAAGTGAGGCTGAGTACCCTGTGTTTGGGGTGTGTCTGAGTGAATGCACAAGGAGCTGTCAACTAAACCTAGCCAGACGTGGATTGAAGGGCACAGAAAGATTTAAGTGCAAAGAAATGCTCACTTTCTAAAAGTGGCATTTCTAGAATAGTAATATTAAATCCGACTTCACCAGTCAGCAGGATTTTGTATTACCATTCTGGCCATACTAAATATGACCTTCCTAATCCTTTCAGATCAGCAGCTGCCACTTCAACAATGTATGAGGGCAGCCCCAATGTTAGCCTATGAAGGGAGCAGGTCTCACAGTAGTGTAAAACGAATTTAGGAGTTTTACACTACCAGGACATATAACTACACAGGTACATGTCCTGCCTTTTACCCACACAGCACCCTGCTCTAGGGGTTACCTAGGGCACACATTAGAGGTGACTTATATGTAGAAAAAGGGGAGTTTTAGGCTTGGCAAGTACTTTTAACTGCCAAGTCGAAGTGGCAGTGAAACTGCACACACAGGCCTGGCAATGGCAGGCCTGAGACAAGGTTAAGGGGCTACTGAAGTGGGTGGCACTACCAGTGCTGCAGGCCCACTAGTAGCATTTAATCACATGCCCTAGGCACATGTAGTGCACTCTACTAGGGACTTACAAGTAAATTAAATAGCCAATCATGGATAAACCAATCAATAGTACAATTTACACAGAGAGCATATGCACTTTAGCACTGGTTAGCAGTGGTAAAATGCCCAGAGGTCAAAAGCCAACAACAACAGGTCAGAAACAATAGGAGGAAGGAGGCAAAAAGTTTGGGGATGACCCTGTCAAAAAGCCAGGTACAACAATCTTTCAATTACACAAGTCACATTTTGCATCATGTCCATGTATGACCAGACCAGGTTGCTGTACAAGATGTGGTCAAAGTGCATGCAGCCTAAAGAATGGGAGCAATGTAGGTGACAATACTTGCCTTACCAGTAGTGCAGGAATACATAGAAGGGGCACACATAGACCAACACTGACTGTACAACACATCAATGTCTACATGTCAACATTTCACATATGTAAAGAGAGGGTGGGCAGGTCAGTACAAAACCCAGTCATGCTGGGCAGTAGCATACTATGGTATTTGCCCATCACATGCCACCATGACAGGAGGCTGTGACAGACAACACCATCTTTATACTGGCACATTTCCAATATTGAAGTCACAACAGATATACAAGCCCTACAAGCTGCCCATAGAAACAACTAAGGACATCAAATAATATCACATACCTCACATGTGCAAGCACCTGAGCTCTGTACATGAGAGGAGAAAGCTGACATCAAGTACCGCAGAGGAAAATGTGATGTCCTGGTCTGTATGACCACAATTGTGCATGCATCTGTCTGCTGGGGAGTGTGCATAGTTCTGCTGAGTAGTAATCATGAAGAGGCTAGGTCCCTGCTCAATAAACCCACACACCACTGCTCTCGCTACTTTAACGAATTACATTGTCCGCAGACTGATTCATGTGCACAGGGGGCTATGTAAATTGGAGTTCCATCAACTTACCCCTTCACATGCAACCATGGGTTTGTGTTGCCATACAAACTCACACAGTTGTGATAATGAGTGGGCTGCCATCTATGCTAGACTGCAACACTGTTACACAGTGGTATGCCATTGTTTGTGACAGTCGTAACAAACATGCTGTGGACAAATGTGAGTGCCTAGTTGATGGCATGCACACATATGCCACAGATCTCAGCACACATGCACCACTGCAATGGCTCAGGCATGGTAATGTAAATGGATTCTGAGCAAAAGGCAGACTAGCACAATAGTAAGGGCATAGGTATAACAAGATCAGTGACTGGAAGAAATGACCTTCACATGTGTTCCAACATATGAAAACAATGATGGCACTGATGTGACAATGCATGCATTTGTCAAATGCTAAAATGTGGCTATGCAGGAAGATAGTAATATGAGGTTTCACATACATGAACATACACACTGTTGTCATATGTTACAGATATTACAAAACACATGTCAATATATACACACAGCATATTCCAATCTTCACCAACATAAGTGTACATGACATCTCCTGCAACTAAGATGCATGAGGGACCAAATGGCACACATGTAGCAGAGCAGCATGAAGTAAAATCCAACAACACACCACAGAATGGATGTAGGAGGATGGTGTGCCTTATAGTGGGTACCTTGTGGTACTTACACCTTGTGCCAGGTCCAGTTATCCCTTATTAGTAGAATAGAGTGTTCTAGCAGCTTAGGCTGATAGAGGTAGCTATAGCAGAGCAGCTTAGGCTGAACTAGGAGACATGCAAAGCTTCTAATATACCACTTATATCATTTAGCATTATATATCATAAGAAAACACAACACTCAGAGTTACTAAAAATAAAGGTACTTTATTTTTGTGACAATATGCCAAAAGTATCTCAGAGGATATACTCCCTTAAGAGGTAAGTAATATACACAAAATATACACACACAAACCCAAACCAGGTAAGTAACAGTTAGAAAAGTAGTACAAACAATGTAGAATCACAATAGATTGCAATAGGAAGAAATAGGTCTAGGGGCAACACAAACCATATACTCCAAAAGTGGAATGCGAACCACGAATGGACCCCAGGCCTAGTGTAGTGTGTACAGGGTCGCTGGGAGTGTAAGAAAACACTAAGGGTGTCCAAGATACCCCACCCCAAGACCCTGAAAAGTAGGAGTAAAGTTACCCTACTACCCCAGAAAGACAGTAAAGTCGAGATAGGGGATTCTGCAAGGACAACAACTGACTGCAAAACACTGAAGACGGATTCCTGGACCTGAGGACCTGTAAAGGAAGGGGACCAAGTCCAAGAGTCACGCAAGTGGCCGGGGGGGCAGGAGCCCACTAAACCCCGGATGAAGGTGCAAAAGGGCTGCCTCCAGGTGGAAGAAGCAAAAGATTCTGCAACAACGGAAGGTGTCAAGAAGTTCTCCTTTGGTCAGAAGATGTCCCACGGCGTGCTAGAGGATGCAGAGTTATTTCCACGCAGAAAGACCACAAACAAGCCTTGCTAGCTGCAAGAGTCGCAGTTGAGGATTTTGGGTGCTGCTAGGGCCCAGGAAGGACCAGGAGGTCGCCCCTTGGAGGAGGAGACAGAGGGGTGCTCAGCAACACAGAGAGTCCACGCAGAAGCAGGCAGCACCTGCAGAAGCACCTGAACAGGCACTTAGAAAATCTGATGAAAACGGTCAACTCTGAGCCACAAAAGAGGGTCCTACGACATCGGAGTCCAACTCAGCGAGTTGGGCAATGCAGGACGGAGTGCTGGGGCCCTGGGCTAGGCTGTGCACAAAGGAAGTCTTGCAAAAGTGAACAGAAGCCCGTGCAGCTGCAGTTCACGCAGTAAACAGGATTACTGTCTGGCGTGGGGAGGCAAGGACTTACCTCCACCAAATTTGGACAGAAGGGCCACTGTACTGCCGAAGACACTTGGATCCAGCTCCTGTGTTCCAGGGACCACGCTCGTCAGGATGAGAGGGGACCCAGAGGACCGGTGATGCAGAAGTTTGGTGCCTGCGTTAGCAGGGGTAAGATTCCGTCGACCCACAGGAGATTTCTTCTTGGTTTCCAGTGCAGGGTGAAGGCAGACAGTCCTCAGAGCATGCACCACCAGGAAACAGTTGAAAAAGCCGGCAGGATGAGGCGCTACAATGTTGCTGGTAGTCTTCTTGCTACTTTGCTGTGGTTATGCAGGCGTCCTGGAGCAGTCAGCGGTCGATCCTTGACAGAAGTCGCAGAGGGAAGTGCAGAGGAACTCTGGTGAGCTCCTGCATTCGTTATTTGGTGAGATACCCACAGGAGAGACCCTAAATAGCCCACAGAGGAGGGTTGGCTAAAGAGAAAGGTAAGCACCTATCAGGAGGGGTCTCTGACATCACCTGCTGGCACTGGCCACTCAGAGCTGTCCATTGTGCCCTCACACCTCTGCATCCAAAATGACAGAGGTCTGGGACACACTGGAGGAGCTCTGGGCACCTCCCCTGGGAGGTGCTGGTCAGGGGAGTGGTCACTCCCCTTTCCTTTGTCCAGTTTCGCGCCAGAGCAGGGCTGAGGGATCCCTGAACCGGTGTAGAATGGCTTATGCAAGGAGGGCGCCATCTGTGCCCTTCAAAGCATTTCCAGAGGCCAGGAGAGGCTACTCCTCCCAGGCCCTTCACACCTATTTCCAAAGGGAGAGGGTGTAACACCCTCTCTCAGAGGAAATCCTTTGTTCTGCCTTCCTGGGACCAGGCTGCCCAGGCCCCAGGGGGGCAGAAACCTGTCTGAGGGGTTGGCAGCAGCAGTAGCTGCAGAGGAGACCCCAGAAAGTTAGTTTCGCAGTACCCGGGCTCTATGCTGGAGACCCAGGGATGCATGGAATTGTCCCCCCAATACCAGAAAGGTATTGGGGTGACAATTCCATGATCCTAGACATGTTACATGGCCATGTTCGGAGTTACCATTGTGGTGCCACATATAGGTATTGACCCATATGTAGTGCACACATGTAATGGTGTCCCCGCACTCACAAAGTCCGGGGAATTTTCCCTGAACAATGTGGGGGCACCTTGGCTAGTGCCAGGGTGCCCACACACTAAGTAACTTTGCACCTAACCTTCACCAAGTGAGGGTTAGACATATAGGTGACTTATAAGTTACTTAAGTGCAGTGTAAAATGGCTGTGAAATAACATGGACGTTATTTCACTCAGGCTGCAGTGGCAGTCCTGTGTAAGAATTGGCTGAGCTCCCTATGGGTAACAAAAGAAATGCTGCAGCCCATAGGGATCTCCGGGAACCCCAATACCCTGGGTACCTACGTACCATATACAATGGAATTATAAGGGTGTTCCAGTGTGCCAATCAGAATTGGTAAAAATAGTCACTAGCCTGCAGTGACAATTTTAAAAGCAGAGAGAGCATAAACACTGAGGTTCTGGTTAGCAGAGCCTCAGTATTACAGTTAGGCATCACACAGGTAGCACATACAGGGCATACTTTATGAGCACTGGGGTCCTGGCTAGCAGGATCCCAGTGACACATAGGCAAAACAAACATACATACAGTAAAATTGGGGGTAACACGACAGGCAAGATGGTACTTTTCTACAATGGACACACATGCATACGCAAATTTGCATGGTTTACGTGCAGTCCAAGTCGAAATACTGTGAGTAGAAACTGTCATGGTTGCCACATGCTATATCATGCGTTGGACATAGGCCACCAGATATATTGTGTTGTAGATATGTGTACATTTGTATCTCAGACATAACAATGTAGTCAACCCACAAATTAGGATACATACACATGTGTAGACACATAGCACACATGTGCCAACATGTATGTTGACACAGTGTAGCTACACATGCACAAGGTATGAGTAGTCACATTCAGCAGACCCTATAGGTTCAACATACCATTGTCACCGTAATGACAGCACTGGACATTCACACACATGTTGCCATATACAACATTCTTGCACTGCCCATGTAGCATGTTAAGTTAATCAGGGTGCACTCAAGTCCTACAAAGCAAAAGTACTTGCAATCTCATCATGTATCAAAAATCTATGACGCATACGCATAAACTACACATTGGAACAGTTGTAAAATGACGCGTGAGCGGCAATTACATATACAAACGCCTCTGAACACACCATGGTGTATAATCCACGAATGATCGTCATGCGTCAACAGTTTTCACGAACAGCTTATACCATGAAATACCCCTAAGCTGAATGGCGTATGGCCCCTCGGTGTCTATCACACGTCCACAGCCTTTTCACGCTAATGGTGGGAAAAATAATGCATGATCGTCATGCGTTAAAAAAAGACGCATGACTGAAAACATTATGCACACGCTCAGGAAGTGATGAAACAGGACATCCTGTCTCCAAACATGGTATAGTGAGTTCTCTTTTACTTTACAGTCTTATTGTCTGTGAGTGAGTGAGGGTGTGTGGAGCTGGTGTTGTAGGTGGGTTGGTGTATTTTGGAGTGTTTGCAGTGTTTCTTGTGCTGTGTCTTGTAGGTGTTGTCCTTAGTTGTCTTTAAACGTGTCTTTTGTATTGTAATTGTACTGATTTTGTCTCTGTATTGTGGGGTGTCTGTCTGGGGTAGAATAGTTGTTGGAGTAGTTAGGTTAGGGGTTAGGTTTACTTTTATTTTTTTGTTTAGGCTGAAGTGCATTTGCATTATGTCTGGGAAGGGGAGGATGCAGTGGATATCTGCGGATGAGCTGGAGGGGTTTACCGAGCTTGTACAGCACTACGTCTCTATGATGCTTTAATTGGGTGGCTGTGTAATCCTTGGCTACCCCACAGAGGCACAGCAGCTGCGGTGGGGCAAGGTGCTCCACCACCTCACCAGGATCTTTGGCAGTGGAAAGAATGACCACCAACTGAAATATTGATGGGCAGATCTGGTAACAAGGGAGCAGGATCTGCTGGATCAACTGGGAATTGAGATTGGTGGAGCAGTTGGTAAGTCTCACATTTCCATACAAAGTCCTTACTATTGCATGTGTGTGACAGTTGCAGATATGGTTGAGTGTTGCAAGTCATGGACATGTTGTATGCTACCTGTAGGATGAGTCCCAGCGCCACCCTAGGCCTGCAAGTTAGATGTACAGTGATGAAGCCGATGCTGGGCAAATGGGCAGATGTACCTTTTTCACTGCACAACCATTATAAAGTGTTGTGATGCATGCATAGGGCAACTCGGTAATGAGCAGCACTAAATGAGGCCTGCCCCATGCATCATTTATGGAAGGGGTCCCAAAACCTGTATTGGTGGCATATGTATAAGCTAATGATTACGGTAAGAAATCCCTTAGTATAATTGTACCGGCACTCTGAATGGCTGCTAAGAGCAGGTGTGATATGGGGGGATGAAAATGTATGAGATGGGCCCTCAATGTACTCAGCAGAAGTCGTGACGAACTGTTGCAACTCCTGCTGAGTACATTATTTACCTACACAGAAATAGAACCATTTAGACCCTACCTGCATCATGCTGTGCCTTAATTTTCATTAGGCGCACACATGGCGGGGGTAAGGGGTGCATTGAGGGCCACTGCATTGATGCAATTGGTGCTGCAGCCCTGTTGTTCTAATGGCCCCTTTGTGTTATTGGCCAAGGCCATGTAAGGGAGCCTGACCATGCACTGGGTCCAGACTATTAGCACGTCCCTGTTCTAGTTCCTTGTGTTTCACATACATCCTATACTATGTCTATTACCACACACATGTGCAGAGTCTGTTCCACAGGCCTGCCACTTCTTACTGACAGTATGGGGCTGCTCTGCATCTACTCCTTCACTGGCACATCACTCAGTAACCTGCACCAACAAATGCATCCTTGCACCACAGAGCAAGTGTTTCTTTGTTGAGACATTTTCTATGCCCATGTCCTTATCCCTCCCTGGACAAATAATGGTATACCATGGCAACAATGCCTGGCCACACACTATTGGCAAGATATCCATGATGTCAATCAATGTGCACGTAGGTACAATTATCTTCACATTAGTATACTGCCATAGAATTATTGCTCGTGTGTTCCCTGTGATGGCACACACACATTACTTACTTCACTGAAGGATGTATCACGTCATTCCTAAACACCTTGGAGTACCAACACATCCCCTGGGCAGTAGTTTGTCAGTTTGCTGTGGCAATGAGGTAGATGTTTACAACATCTGAGGCAGCCTAAAATGCTATGGGTGTCACAATGACAGTCCCTGCAACAACCATTGCATGCCCATCAGATGCAATATACAGTGTCAAGCAGTCCCATATGGTCATGGGGTGTAGAGCTAACAGACACCTGCATGACAATGCCATGTATTAATGGTGCAGTGAGAAGCACCACAGGAGTGTCAGGGACAGTGATGGTTTGTAGGTGTGTGGTTCTACATTTTCTGAGACTATGGCCCTCATTATGACATTGACTGTAAATACCGACTACCGCTGCGCTGACTGCCGCCATCATACTGCTGAGGAGGCAGACATCTGTCTGCCAGATTATGACACATACATACAAAACCGATAGAAAACAGCCAAAATCACAAATCTGCCAGACCCACTGTAGGAAAGTATCATCTTGCCTGGCATGTTACCCCCATTTTTCACTGTATATATGTTGTTTTAGTTGTATGTGTCACTGGGACCCTGTCATCCAGGGCCCCAGTGCTCATAAGTGTGCCTGAATGTGTTACCTGTGTAGTGACTAACTGTCTCACTGAGGCTCTGCTAACCAGAACCTCAGTGGTTATGCTCTCTCATTTCTTTCAAATTGTCACTAACAGGCTAGTGACCAATTTTACCAATTTACATTGGCTTACTGGAACACCCTTATAATTCCCTAGTATATGGTACTGAGGTACCCAGGGTATTGGGGTTCCAGGAGATCCCTATGGGCTGCAGCATTTCTTTTGCCACCCATAGGGAGCTCTGACAATTCTTACACAGGCCTGCCACTGCAGCCTGAGTGAAATAACGTCCACGTTATTTCACAGCCATTTTACACTGCACTTAAGTAACTTATAAGTCACCTATATGTCTAACCTTTACCTGGTAAAGGTTAGGTGCAAAGTTACTTAGTGTGAGGGCACCCTGGCACTAGCCAAGGTGCCCCCACATTGTTCAGGGCCAATTCCCCGGACTTTGTGAGTGTGGGGACACCATTACACGCGTGCACTACATATAGGTCACTACCTATATGTAGATTCACAATGGTAACTCCGAATATGGCCATGTAACATGTCTATGATCATGGAATTGCCCCCTCTATGCCATCCTGGCATAGTTGGCACAATCCCATGATCCCAGTGGTCTGTAGCACAGACCCTGGTACTGCCAAACTGCCTTTCCTGGGATTTCACTGCAGCTGCTGCTGCTGCCAACCCCTCAGACAGGTTTCTGCCCTCCTGGGGTCAAGCCAGGCTTGTCCCAGGATGGCAGAACAAAGGACTTCCTCTGAGAGAGGGTGTTACACCCTCTCCCTTTGGAAAATGGTGTGAAGGCAGGGGAGGAGTAGCCTCCCCCAGCCTCTGGAAATGCTTTCATGGGCACATTTGGTGCCCATTTCTGCATAAGCCAGTCTACACCGGTTCAGGGACCCCTTAGCCCTGCTCTGGCGCAAAACTGGACAAAGGAAAGGGGAGTGACCACTCCCCTGACCTGCACCCCCCTGGGAGGTGTCCAGAGCTCCTCCAGTGTGCTCCAGACCTCTGCCATCTTGGAAACAGAGGTGCTGCTGGCACACTGGACTGCTCTGAGTGGCCAGTGCCACCAGGTGACGTCAGAGACTCCTTCTGATAGGCTCCTTCAGGTGTTGCTAGCCTATCCTCTCTCCTAGGTAGCCAAACCCTCTTTTCTGGCTATTTAGGGTCTCTGGGGAAACTTTAGATAACGAATGCAAGAGCTTATCCGAGTTCCTCTGCATCTCTCTCTTCACCTTCTGCCAAGGAATCGACTGCTGACCATGCTGGAAGCCTGCAAAACTGCAACAAAGTAGCTAAGACGACTACTGCAACTCTGTAACGCTGATCCTGCCGCCTTCTTGACTGTTTTCCTGGTGGTGCATGCTGTGGGGGTAGTCTGCCTCCTCTCTGCACTAGAAGCTCCGAAGAAATCTCCCGTGGGTCAACGGAATCTTCCCCCTGCAACCGCAGGCACCAAAGAACTGCATCACCGGTCCATTGGGTCTCCTCTCAGCACGACGAGCGAGGTCCCTCGAATCCAGCAACTGTGTCCAAGTGACCCCCACAGTCCAGTGAGACTTCAGTCCAAGTTTGGTGGAGGTAAGTCCTTGCCTCCCTACGCCAGACTGCATTGCTGGGAACTGCGACTTTTGCAGCTACTCCGGCCTCTGTGCACTTCCGGCGGAAATCCTTTGTGCACAGCCAAGCCTGGGTCCACGGCACTCTAACCTGCATTGCACGACTTTCTAAGTTGGTCTCCGGCGATGTGGGACTCCTTTGTGTAACTTCGGGTGAGCACAGTTTCACGCATCCTCGTAGTGCCTGTTTCTGGCACTTCTCCGGGTGCTACCTGCTGCTGAGAGGGCTCCTTGTCTTGCTCGACGTCCCCTCTGTCTCCTGACGCAATTTGCGACATCCTGGTCCCTCTTGGGCCACAGCAGCATCCAAAAACACTAACCGCACGATTTGCAGCTAGCAAGGCTTGTTGGCAGTCTTTCGGCAGGAAAACACTTCTGCACGACTCTCCACGGCGTGAGGGATCCGTCCTCCAAAGGGGAAGTCTCTAGCCCTTGTCGTTCCTGCAGAAACCTAAGCTTCTACTGTCCAGTAGCAGCTTCTTTGCACCCACAGCTAGCATTTCCTGGGCATCTGCCCATCTCCTGACTTGCTTGTGACTTTTGGACTTGGTCCCCTTATTCCACAGGTACCCTCGACTGGAAATCCATTGTTGTTGCATTGCTGGTTTGTGTCTTTCCTGCAGAATTCCCCTATCACGACTTCTATGTCCTTTGGGGAACTTTAGTGCACTTTGCACTCACTTTTCAGGGTCTTGGGGTGGGCTATTTTTCTAACCCTAACTATTTTCTAATAGTCCCAGCGACCCTCTACAAGGTCACATAGGTTTGGGATCCATTCGTGATTCGCATTCCACTTTTGGAGTATATGGTTTGTGTTGCCCCATCCCTATGTGTCCCCATTGCATCCTATTGTAACTATACATTGTTTGCACTGTTTTCTAAGACTATACTGCATATTTTTGGTATTGTGTACACATATCTTGTGTATATTTCCTATCCTCTCACTGAGGGTACACTCTGAGATACTTTGGCATATTGTCATTAAAATAAAGTACCTTTATTTTTAGTATAACTGTGTATTGTGTTTTCTTATGATATTGTGCAAGTGACATTAGTGGTACTGTAGGAGCTTCACTCGTCTCCTAGTTCAGCCTAAGCTGCTCTGCTAAGCTACCATTATCTATCAGCCTATGCTGCTAGACACCCTATACACTAATAAGCGTTAAATGGGCCTGGTGCAAGGTGCAAGTACCCCTTGGTACTCACTACAAGCCAGTCCAGCCTCCTACACCCACTGAACGTGATAAACTGTCAGTACTACCATCCATACCTTTACGCCACCAATACAACGCCCTCCAAATAATGACCCACGAATCACCACAGCGGACATTCAACAGTGGTAAACCATTGGCGGGTCACACCGCCGCAGCAGAAATGGCCACCCAGAAACAAAACAAAACAAGACAATATTGGCCAGAACAAAAAACCCACACCTGACAGAAATACAAACACCCCACACACCCACCAACAGCACTATAAAACACCCCCCACATCACCCAGAATTCTTTGCAAACACGAGAATACGGATATACTTTGCTATGCCAATCCTAAAGAGAACTGCACACACATATCACAATTAACTATTCATCCAACACGCACCACACACCCCACCACTTCACATATCACCCTCTGCACAACATACACATACCACACCATACAACACCCATGTCTCCACAAAGGCACCGCTGTTT
Source organism: Pleurodeles waltl (assembly GCF_031143425.1). Taxonomy (NCBI): domain Eukaryota; kingdom Metazoa; phylum Chordata; class Amphibia; order Caudata; family Salamandridae; genus Pleurodeles; species Pleurodeles waltl. Next base: position 1,217,624,492 of record NC_090440.1, read on the forward strand.
CACCAATGAGTAGTTGCAGGTCATGGTTGAGGAAATGGTCAGGGTAAAGCCACAGCTCTTTGGAGCACAGGTCCAGCAGATTTCCATTGCCAGGAAGATGGAGCTATGGCGGAGGATCGTGGACAGGGTGAACGCCGTGGGATTACATCCACGTACAAGGGAAGACATAAGGAAGAGGTGGAACGACCTATGGGGGAAGGTGCGTTCCATTGCAGCACGGCACCAACTCGCCATCAGCAGGACTGGACGTGGACACCCACTTCCTCCCCCACAGCTGAAAGCATGAGAGGAGCAACTTTTGGAAATCCTGCATCCTGAGGGACACACTGGAGTAGCTGGAGGACTGAACACTGGTGAGTCAACATTTGCTACCTATCACCCCCCCATATCTGCATGTCACCACAACCCCTTACCCTGACACCCATCACCCCACTCCATCCCACACAGTGCACCACCACAATTACCAAAATGAAACGCCAAGCCCTGCATGCAATACTCACTGCATGCACATCCCTTCCAGCCCTGCATGTACACCCACCACCAATGGATGCACAACATGGAGAATTAACAATCCCACAATCCATCACCATACACAACCAAAGGTGGCAGGGCAAAAGCAATAACACTGGGGAAGCTAGTGATGCAGAGACAAGTAGCATAATACACCACTTACATCCCCACCGGTGCCCCAGCCAATGTCAACGGCGAGGAGGTGTCACAGCTACCCAGTCCCCCACCAGAAGATGCCCCCAGTGATAACAGAAACTCAGGAGCTCTGGATGAACTCCCTGGCCCATCAAGGACCACTGGTCAGTCGGCTACCCCATCCCACACCCAGTCCACTACAGAGCCTCCTCCTCAGAATCCAACACCACAGCAGCCACCCAACATCCCTAGACCTCTGTCCCCAGGACACGTCAATCAGTAGTGTGCCCACCTATATAGGGACCCGAGTCCTGACCTCATAGTCAAGACAATGAGGGTCCTGGGGTCAGTGGGAGTGGGCACACCGTTCAGGGGACACAGGCACAGGGGCCCAGGGATGGTCGGAGGACAGCTGTGCGCCAGGAGGAGGGTAGGCACAGGGAACCGACTGCCCAGGAGGCACTCACTAATTTCCTGGGGGCATACCAACAATCCCAGGACAAGATGGGTCAGGTGTTAAACATCATGCAGGAGAACCAGCGGCTACAGGGAAACACCACCACCAGATCAAGAAAGAATTACAGGCCTTGAATACCACCATGGTCTCCATTGTGCTGGGTGACATGGCCATCACCATGAGGGAGTAGACAGCACACCAGCGGGCCCCTTCCTCTAGCCAGTGTACTGACCAGCCCTCCACATCTGCTGCAGTTAGTGGACAGGAGGCTCTGCCACAGGACCCACAGGCCACGAGCACTCCACCCCTTGCAAAAGGTGAACCACCCCGCAGACGTTCCCTGCGACCCAGACAGACACCAGAGACAGTTGCCAAGACCTTGTCCACTTTGAACTGCCATTACTCCCCTTCATATGGCCCCTTGGACACTGGACCTGTGCAACAAACAGACTAGCCCACTACACTGGACTTTTTCCAACCATCACCCAACTCTATTGCACTTTGCATTGTATACCATAATATTAAATAAACACCCTTGAACACAGTTTGAGTAATAGAGGTTTATCTGTTATGTTATGTTATGTTATGTTATAACTACTTATATAGCGCATAAAACTGCCCGGAGGCCTCGTAGCGCTTTAGCTGCAAAACAGACAGTATCACCATCTAGATTCGTATAGAGATTGAGCTTTGAATAGCCAGGTTTTCAAGGCCTTCCTGAACAGAATCTCTTGAGATGTCGATCTAATATTAAAAGGAAGACTATTCCAGAGAATGGCCCCTTGATAGGATAAGGATCTTTCTCCCCATCTCGCTTTCTTTACTGTAGGAACTGTGGCCAGCATAGCTGAGGAGGATCTCAGTGGTCTGGTCGGACTGTAGACAGATGCCAGGGTTTTGAGCATTTCAGGGCCATGGTTAAATATGGCTCTAAGAAAGTGACATAAAGCCTTAAACTGAATTCTTTTATCCACTGGAAGCCAATGTAGGGAAGAAATTGCGGCCCGTATAGAATGATGTTTAGGGGTATTTAGAAGTAAACGTGCGGCTGCATTTTGCACCCTCTGCAACCTCTGGATAACATATCTTGGTGCTCCTACAAACAATGCATTGCCATAATCAAGACGGGAGCCTATCAGTGCCTAGATAACCAGTCTCCTAGCAAGTAGTGGAAGTATTATTATAACCTTCCTCAAAGTTCTAAGCAGAGCAAAGGAGGTTCCAGCTATTCTATTGGCATGTTGTGACATTGACAGTTGAGGATCTAACCACACCCCAAGACTCTTAATGATACATTTATGGGGGGGAGAGTAAGAGCTCCTATTAAAGTGCTTGGATTGGCGGAGGAAGCTTTTGGGAGTCCAAAAAACATGACTTTTGTCTTATCATCATTGAGTTTCAATTTACTTCCTGACATCCATGTCGCAACTGCTTTCAGACAGGGACCCAGAGCTGTCCCCATGTCCGGGTAAGTATTAGAAAAATAGACAATCAGTTGAGTGTCATCTGCGTAGGACACCAACTTCAGTCCAAATGATTCGATGATTTCTGCTGAAGGTCGCACGTAGACATTAAAAAGTAGTGGGCTCAAAGCAGACCCCTGTGGAACTCCACAGTAGCTGAGGGTATGTCTAGAAGTATACGATCTATCTAGGACCTGGAAGGATCTCCCATGAATAAACGAGAGAATCCACTCCAGTGCGACTCCCGAGATACCACATCCTTGTAATCTATCTTTAAGAATATTCAGATCAACAGTGTCGAACGCCGCACTCAGATCTAATAAGATGATAGCGGTTTCCATTCCTTTATCCATCCTCTTTTTAGCTTCTTCTGTAATCGCAACCAAGGCGGTTTCCGTCCTATGCCGTGGTCCGAAACCCATCTGAGTGGGATGTAGAAGCTTTTTTTCTTCCAGGAGAGTGGATAACTGAGTATGTATAAACTTTTCTGTTGTTTTGGCCATCATAGGTAGCAAAGAAATCGGTCTGTAATTGGACAGTATTTTAGAGTCCAGATTAGTTTTTTTCAAGAGAGGCTTGACAATAGCCCATTTCCAAGAATCGGGTACAGTGCCAGAGGCTAGCGAGGTATTAATGAGATTTGTAATTACCGGACCTAACACTGGAATTCCCAAACAGAGAATCTGTGGGGGGGCAGGATCGAGTGGAGAGCCCGATTTAGTTGAACCCAGTAATCTAGTCACTATGTCCAAGCTAATAGGGATGAAATTTGTTAAAACGGTTTCGATTTCCGTCCTGACCTCCAGGTGGACCACCACCTGATCTCTGATCTGGGTGTCAGGAAAAGAAACATAAATGTCCTATATTTTACTTAGAAAAAAGCTTGCGAGATCCTCCACATGTTTCTCCGGGGAATCTATCATTTCTGGCTCCTCCTTAGGATGAATAAGGTCTTTTAAGGCATTAAAAATGTCCTTAGGGGAGTTAGCTGCAGCTTCAATTCTGCTAGAGTAGTAGGTCGCCTGAACCTTTTTAATTTCTAAATGATATGCTTGAATCATATTCTTTTTTCAATGAGTCATCTAGGGTATGCCTCCATTTTCTTTCTTGCTTCCTACATTCTCTTTTCAGCTCAAGTAAACTTGTGGTAAACCAAGGATCTGATTTCTTTCGCGGCAATTTTTTCGCAGTAGAGAGAGGTATGATTTCCTCCAAGCTATCCTCTATCCATTTGTTAAGAGAGCGGGTGAGATCAGTTATATTATTTGAATCTAATTTTCCTGGTTTATTCTTCAATAATTAATTAATAAACTCTGTGGCCTTCAGTTTATGCCATTTCCTTCTATAAAGTGGGGGGCTGACAATCAAGGATTTGTGTTGAGAGATAGTTAGTTCTAGCTCTATCAAAAAATGATCAGACCAAGCTAGCGAACGTGATGATAAGAATTCGAAATCTAGCATATTGGAGAATACCAGGTCAAGTGTGTGACCTCTATTATGCGTAGGGCCCTTCACTAATTGCACTAGATCGCAGGCCTTCATGTCTGCTATTATCATCTTGGTCGAGGCTTTATCTTCCATTTCTGCATATAAATTAAAATCTCCCAACAGTAAGAAGTTGGATTTAGTGCATACCAGTTGTGAGATAATCTCTGCCAGTGAGGTCATAAAGTCTCCAATAGGACCCGGTGGACGGTAGACCAAGACACCAGAAATTGTATAGTGAGGATTGACACTGATAGAAAAAGACATGCTCTCACCTCCTTTAATTAGTGTAGGGGCTGTTATCATCCTACATGTGTCTTTATAGACAACTGCGATGCCACCGCCTCGATTCGGTCTATCAATTCTGCTAAGTTTATATCCAGTAGGAAGAGTCATAACAATATCTGGGCCAGAACTTTCATCCAGCCAGGTTTCGGTGAGAAACAAAGCCAGGGTTTTTTTTTTGTTCCACCAAAAGGTGGATATCCGTGATATGGGCCCCTAGCGAATGACAATTGACTAGCAAAATTGTAAATTTATCAAATTCCCTATCTTTTAGGAGGTCCGTACCTAGTTGAGGAGACCAGGCACAAGCGGGGCATCTGTAACTTTTAACACAAGGATCTAACTTTTGCATACAACTATTATAGAATTTATTGTTCAACAAAAGAAGTGTATCCTTAGCGTAGGTAATCATTTCCTTCTCTGTGACATTTGAATCATAATCTCTTGGCTCTTGGCACGGTCTGGCGCGGACGGGCGCAGACAGGCTTGCCTTTGGCACTCCTGCTGCGCGCCGCGGTCATGTGGGCTAAAAATAGCCCAGCAGCAGTAAAAAGCTAGAGCGCTTACTCCACAAATGGCGCACACTGACCTAAAATGGCGGCGGTATTTCCGTGTTCCTACGACTAAATAGGTTCAAAGACTGACAAAGTATCTGTAAAGAACACTTTTCGTTTTAGTTTTACAATTTTACAGTTTTAACATGCAGCTCAGTAAATGTGCAAAAAGTGCTACCGTGCAATAAAAGAACATCTGATTCAATACATTAACTCCAGTTAAAAAGAATAGATAAATTGATAAAAAAAGGTGAACTTGCCGCTTGCAGCGAGCGTGGGTAGTCAGACAACACCTAGGACTACCTTTCGCTGCGCGCCGCGGTCAAGTGTGCTAAAAATAGCCCAGCAGCAGTAAAAAGCTAGAGCGCTTACTCCACAAATGGCGCACACTGACCTAAAATGACGGCGGTATTTCCGTGTTCCTACGACTAAATAGGTTCAAAGACTGACAAAGTATCTGTAAAGAACACTTTTCGTTTTAGTTTTACAATTTTACAGTTTTAACATGCAGCTCAGTAAATGTGCAAAAAGTGCTACCGTGCAATAAAAGAACATCTGATTCAATACATTAACTCCAGTTAAAAAGAATAGATAAATTGATAAAAAAAGGTGAACTTGCCGCTTGCAGCGAGCGTGGGTAGTCAGACAACACCTAGGACTACCTTTCGCTGCGCGCCGCGGTCAAGTGTGCTAAAAATAGCCCAGCAGCAGTAAAAAGCTAGAGCGCTTACTCCACAAATGGCGCACACTGACCTAAAATGGCGGCGGTATTTCCGTGTTCCTACGACTAAATAGGTTCAAAGACTGACAAAGTATCTGTAAAGAACACTTTTCGTTTTAGTTTTACAATTTTACAATTTTAACATGCAGCTCAGTAAATGTGCAAAAAGTGCTCCGTGCAATAAAAGAACATCAGATTCAATACATTAACTCCAGTTAAAAAGAATAGATAAATTGATAAAAAAAGGTGAACTTGCCGCTTGCAGTGAGCGTAGGTAGTCAGACAACACCTAGGACTACCTTCCGCTGCGCGCCGCGGTCATGTGGGCTAAAAATAGCCCAGCAGCAGTAAAAAGCTAGAGCGCTTACTCCACAAATGGCGCACACTGACCTAAAATGGCGGCGGTATTTCAGTGTTCCTACGACTAAATAGGTTAAAAGAGTGACAAAGTATCTGTAAATAACACTTTTCGTTTTAGTTTTACAATTTTACAATTTTAAAATGCAGCTCTGTAAATGTGCAAAAAGTGCTTCCGTGCAATAAAAGAACATCAGATTCAATACATTAACTCCAGTTAAAAAGAATAGATAAATTGATAAAAAAGGTGAACTTGCCGCTTGCAGAGAGCGTAGGTAGTCAGACAACACCTAGGACTACCTTCCGAAGTAAATGTACAATGTATTGAACTGTTTTGAACTGCATGGTCCTGTACAAATGTCTAATAATATGTTGATCCATCCTACATATGTGTCTCTGCAGTCTGTACACATCAAAGCATCACACTGCTGCAACCACACCAACATCTGCAATATGAGAAGCCATAGGTGGCAGTAAGTTGGGATTCAAAGGCAGTGATTGGCATAATGCTACAGCCACAGTGCACAACACTTAGATGGAGAAAAATTTAGTTCAACAGTCGTACCTGAGTGTCATTGGAAGTACTGCTGTGTCATATGTGTCCTGTTGTCCACATCCTCTTCTTCCTCACTGTCCTCAGTGTCCACTGCTGCCACCGGTGCATTGTCACCCCCTCCTCCTGCAGATAGGCCACATGGAGTCTGAGGGCCAAGTTGTGCAACATGCAGCACACAATAACAATCCTGCAGACCTTCTTGGGAGTAGCATAGGGACCCACGTGTAAGATGGAGGCACCTGAACCTGGCCTTCAGGAGACCAAAGGTCCTTTCAACAATCCTCCTGGTACGCCCAGGAGCATCATTGTACCTATTCTCATACCCTGTTCTCAGATTCCTAACAGGGGCAGGAGCTAGGACAGGTTTGGGTAGCCGGAATCACCTGCAAGAAGTGAGGGATACACATTAGCCTTGCACAATGGCAGGGGGTATGACTCTTGAAAACATACATTGGGTGGGGACTCAGACTCACCTATTAGCCACACTCTGTGCCTCTGTAGTTGTGCCATCAGCTGTGGGATGCTGCTATTACTCAGGACAAAGGCATCATGCACCGACCCAAGATACTTGGCAGTGACGTGGGAATTGTACTGGTCTGCAAGGCACACCATCTGAACATTGAGTGAGTGAAAACCCTTCCTATCCCCGTACACTTGTTCATTGGCCCAGTGGGGACTAGGGTAATATGGGTCCTGTCAATGGCCCCAATAACTTGTGGTATATGTCCCATTGCATAGAATCCAGCCTTCACAGTGGGCAATTCATCTACCTAGGGGAATGCGATGTAGCTGCACATGTGTTTGAGCAAGGCTGCCAAAACCCTTGCAAGCACAATAGAGAACATTGACTGTGACATTCCTGCAGCCAAGCCCACTATCGCCTAGAAAGCGCCAGTTGCCAGGAAATAGAGCACTGAAAGTACCTGCACAAGGGGGGTATTACTGTGGTGCAACGGATAGTAGGTAGCAAATCAGGCTCCAATTGTGCACACAGCTCTGTGATTGTGGCCTTGTACAGACGATAGGTGAGTATGATGTGCCTGTCCTCCAGTGTAGCCAAGTCCACAAGGGGTCTGTACACAGGTGCTTGCCCCCTCCACCTCCAATTCCTCCACAGTGGTTGGTACTTAAGGGACCCAAAAGTAAGAAGGGAGTGACAACGGGAACTATGGATACACTAAATCAGTGTACACAGCGCATGTTTGTATGTTGGACACTGGAATTGTCTAGGTGTGTACATTCAACAACAATGACGCGCTATTAAATCAGTACATGTGTACTAGCAGTAGAAAATGGCAACCACCTGTCCTGTATGCAGGGACAGGTGGAAGTGACCTCACTCTGCCGGCGTTAGGCGTCATGGCAGGAGGCGGTCTGCACCGCCGTGCAATTCCTCATTGGCTAACATGGTCCTCAGTGGAGTATAAGAACCAATGATGATCAACGCCGACGGTGTTCACAGCCCTGTCCGTCACCGCCATTTTCTTTCTACCACTTCACTTGATTCCTGACTTTCCACAGGACCACATCTCCACTGCGTGTGCTGCTGTGACCTGTGTCTGGAACCTGCCATGGCCCGTGCAATCGGGGAAAGGGCCACAGCCTTCACATCAGAGGAGTTGGAGAGGCTCGTGGATGGGGTCCTATCCCTGTATGGACAGTTGTATGGGCCTCCAGACCAACAGGTGAGTACACCATGGGTAAGTTGCATGCGACATGGCTGCATGGAGATGTGTGTGTGTGCTGGCAGTGTCATTTGGGGGGTTATGGCTGGTGGCAGTGTCTGTACAGTGGTAAGAGTCATGTGTGTGCTTCATTAAGGGCAAATGCAGTATTTGAGCCATTTCTTTGACAGGCTGGATTGTATGGTTAATGGTGTCCCTCTGTCTGTGTTTCCTCTGCAGGTTAGCAGCCATCAGAAGAAGGGTTTGTGATGTGCCATCGCCAAGGACGTGCGGACCCTGGGAGTCCATAGCCGGCAGAGCACCCACTGCAGGAAACGGTGGGAGGACCTGAGACGCTGGTCCCGGAAGACAGCGGAGGCCCAGCTGGGGACGGCCTCCCAACGAGGGAGGGGTGACCGTAAGAACCTAGCCCCCCTGATGGACTGCATACTGGCGTTGGCCTACCCAGAAGCTGGATGGGCGATTGAGGGCATTAAAGCAGCCATAAGGGGGTGAGTACAGTGTGTGTGATAACCATTTATGTTGCCTGGCATTGGATTTTGGTGCAGGGTTCTAGTCAGTGGATGCCCCAATATGCCAGCTTAGACATTGCGGCATGGTCCAGCTTAGGTATTTTGGGTGCAATGCATATTTAAGATGGCAACATAGCAGGCTTTCCATGTCAGACAGGGCTTAGGTGCTTCCAACTGATGTGCAATGGCTGTGTCGGACTCCCACCTGCTGTGATACCTAGCCAATGGTATGCCAGTGTGGTCCATACTGCCCATTCTTAGTCTCTGTGTGTGATGGTGATGTGTATGCCATCTGTGCTATTGTTGCTGTGATTGACCCTGTGCTCCCTTTCTCCCACCCCTCTCTCCTTTTGTCGTCCTGTCCATGTGTACATTAGCATCATCTGGTGAGGAGCAGAGGCACCAGCAAGTGAGGGAGCTGCAGCCCATGGGACCTAGGAGGCAGAGTTCACCGACCCCGAGGGTACCATTGGGATGGAGGGCGAGGGGAGCACCACAGGGGGGGAGCTGATTCAACTGATTCTGATACCTCCTCTGATGGGAGCTCCCTGGTGGTGGCGGACCCCTCTGGGACCACCCCAGCTACAGGTTCAACCGCCACCCCCGTACCAGCACTGCCCTCCCAGTAGCCCCCAACCAAGTTGCCCGTGCCCGCTCACCCAAGAGGGTGGGCGTCTCCTTCACCCCAGGCACCTCAGGCCCTGCCCCAGTCAGTCCTGCTGCCCTCAGTGAGGACGCTAGTGATCTCCTGAGATCCATCTCTATAGGGCAGTCAACCATAGTGAGTGCCATCCAGGACGTCCCAGATACAGCAATGCAATGCCTTCCTGGAGGGCATTCATGGTGGCTTGGCGGCCCTACAGAGATCGTTTCAGGCGCTGGCCTCCTCCCTGATGGCAGCCAGTGTCCCTATTACTTCTGTCCCCCCTCCCACTACCACTTCCCAGTCTCCTCACCCTAAGCCCGTCCCACACACACATTCTGACAAGCATTCACATAAAACAGACAAGACTCGCACAAACACATGCAGCACACTTCAGTCCACAAGAACTCACACACCCAACACACAGATGCACACACATCATCCACTGCCTCCACTGTCTCCCTCTCCTCCTCCCTCTCAGTCACATTGCGCAGCTGTTAGTGCCTTTTTTGGCGCTATCCATTCCTTAACGGCATCCTACGTCATTTCATAAATATGGCGCAAGGATGGTGCTAAGGAATGACGCTAGCTCGCGTTAATAAAACTCCAGCACAACTGCGCTAGTGCAGTTGTGCATCATTTTTCATAAATATGCTCCCATGTGTTTCAATAAAAGGCAAAAGATAGAGGTCCCAGGAAACAGGACTGAGCACCCCCTATTGGTCAAGGTCCCTCCCCAGCTAACAGGCAGGCAATGGTGTCATGGTTGAGTGCATTCAACACAGCGGCAGTGCAATCCTTATATGAGGGTTTTAAAGAGGGCTTCAGGATCCCAGCTGAGGGCTGTGTGAGTGTACTATACCTCAAAAATCAGCAATCAGTAAAGTCTAATCTGAACCTAAGGAGAGTGGCACGTTCTTTCCATTCCATCCTGCTAAAGAATGTTGTCTGTTCCCCTCCTAGGAGTGGCCCTGAAGAAGGACCCAGAAGAATACCACTTGATACACAACTTGTTAGTACCTAGGGTCAACCTGTTAATTAGGCTATTAACAGGGCACTATGCTCAGTCAAGTACGCCTCCCTAGACCAGGTGATCGCAATGCTTCAGGAGTTGGGGCCGGGAACATTGTTCACAAAGGCAAATATCGAATTGGCCTTTGAGTTGCTTCAAATGCACAATGATGTCCTCCATTTACTAGGTCTCCCAATTCGAGGGCGCCTTCTATTTTGACTAATGTGTGCTTATGGGCTGCCCGGTCTCCTGTTCATATTTTGAAAAGTTCTGCACGTTCCTCAAGTTGGTATTCAGGCACTGATCAGGGCACAGATGGCTACTGTATTAGTTGGATGAGTTCCTTTTTCTGGGTTACCCAGGAACGCTGGAGCATGGGAAGGCCTTGGACTCTTTCCAGGAACTGATGGGGATATTTGGTGTACCCTTGGTGCAGGGTAAGACTAGAGGACCAGCTACAACAATTAAATTCCTGGGGATCGAATAGAGGCAGACTAATCTAGGCTTCCCCTGGAGAAAGTACCATCCTTTACAAGGGCATTGGAGGAGTGTCTGGCAACTAACAAAGTTACATTACGTCAGCTACAGGTGATGGGTCAGTTGAATTGCACTCTCCAATCATCCCAAAGGGCCTCCCATTTTCCAGATCAATCATGCAGTCCATGTTTGGTCTAAAGTTGAAGCACAATCATACAAGTTTGTCACTGGAAGTTTGAGAGGATATGATAACCTTGGAGGCATTTTTGTGGGATTTCAATTGTACAGCAGTGTGGCCATGCCCTGTTAACAGAAGCTGGGTAACAGATCCACAGGTAGCGAAGGTTTTGGTGCCACGTTGGGTCCATCCTGGTGGACCCAACAGTGGCTAAGTGAGTGGGTGGAGTCTGCCTAGTGGTGAACATTGTTTTCCTTGAGCTCTTTCCCATTTTGGTGGCTCCGACAATATTGCCAGAGCAGTTCCACTTTCAATCAGTAGCATTCTGGTCAGACAACATGGCTGTGGTAGAATGCATTAATCAGCAACCAGACAAGTATAAGATGATCCAGGGGTTGTAATCATACATTTAGGCAGAAATGATATGACAGAACTGGGACAGAAGGACTTATTTGAACTGTTTGTCTCTGGGATGGGTTGGCTGGCAAAAAAGTTCCCAGAGACTGTGCTTGCGTGGTCCAACATTATGTTGAGGTTGACTTGGAGAGGTGGTAAGTCTGTCAGGGCTCTCAATGAGTCCATAAAGCAGCTGAATAATAAGGCTGGTAAGTTGTTTATGAAGCCTTGGTTGTAATTCTATGCCTCACGGGTGCATCAAAGGTGAGCGTTTTTTCTTAAAGGATGGGGTCCATTTGCCTAAAGAAGGTAATGCAAAGTTTCTTGAGAATTTGTTGGCCTGCTTGAAACACCACCTGTGGTATGATGGGGAGGGGGGCACATAGTAGGGGAACTTTGCTGGCTTGTGGCGAGTGAGGTCATTATTCGTGGGGACACTGCGGGTTCCTTTACGGCATACCTTTACCCCCAAAACAACAGCAGCATCACTGGACACTCAAAGGGGTGCTTGCACCAAGTGGAAAGGAGGTTGCGGTGGCATGGGGGTTGGGGTTGACAAGCTGACCTTACCTGTCAACTATCCATGCACACGCAGTTGGCTCGAGCTAGCACAGGCCCTTGGGGGGAAGGGAACTTGGGTGTAAGGGTTGCCCAAGGTAGGTATCCCAAGGGCAGCCGGGCCCATTGCACAGGAGCTCCCAGTATGGGACAGCTTCCATCCCACTATGGGAGCGGGAAGGCATAGCTCCCATAAAGAGGGTCCCATCCTCTGGATGAGGGCTTTCAGGGGATGTGTTTCAGAACCAGTCGTGATCTCACTCAGGGATGGTTATGTTGTTGGTAGCAAAGGAACAAACTAGTTATGGTCAGGTAACTCCCATGTACTAGAGACTCTGTTGATGTTAGGTGTTCCCCTTGAAAAAAATATGTAAATAACATGGTTACTGTGCAAAATGTTTTTGATGACGTAAATCTTTTGTGTGTGAAATAAATATAGCCGGGGTCTTATGACCTCGAAACCAGAGTGGGCTTCCAGACATGATCATTGATGGTCTGTTGTCAGGCGGGGGATCGGGCATGGTTAAACCTGGGACACTGGTGACTCCTTTGCCATATTGAAGAGGCTGTCCCAACTCAGGAGAGAGGGAGGTATGGCACAGGAGCCAGGGGCCATCTCAAAGTGGTGGCATGTGCTGCAAGCCCAGAGGGTGAGTCCGGGGCATGATTGGCTCCCTCATAGTTACATTGCCCCCAGAAGCACTTGAGGGCTTCCAGCGTCAATGTGTATTTCGGGGGCAGGTTGGTCCCATCCTTAAAAGAAGCAAGTGGGTCTTTCTGTTCTTGCTTGCCGTTCCAAAAGTATCCCTGCTTCAGCTTCCTTCTGCAATGAGACACTGACAGGGAGAAAGGTCACAACACTGCTTACTACCCTCTGGGAGCTGCATGGTCTGAGCCTGTTTTTCTTCACCCACAACCCCAGGGCAAGGGATGCAGAAGTGGGGCTTGTACAGGGTATAGTTGTACAGTAGTATAACTGTCTGACATTTTCTTATGTAGTAAGTAAAGCACAATTGTCACAAATGTTTAGTATTGTTGAAGGTCATGTTAACTCTCTTTCGCCCTATAGTTTTATGTATGTCTTGATGTTTAAATGTTGTCATATTTATGCAGTTGGCAGGTAAGGTCAAGATTAGTAAAGTCACTTCGGGTCACTTTATGGCATATTATTATCCAAAAAACAACAATAGAGTCACTGGACCCTCAAAGGGCGCTAGCAACAAGTGGAAAGGAGGTTGCAGTCAGGCTGGGGGTGGGGGCGGTCACTGACACTCGGTCCTTACCTGTCAACCACCCATGCAGGCTCATTTTCAGTGAGGTAGCATAGGTCCTTGGGGGATGAGGAGCTTAGATGTAGGGAATGTCTGAGGCAGTGCTTAATTTGTAAATAAAAACGTGGCAGTGCCAAAAGCCCTCCTCTTTAACATGAGGCTGCTTAAATTAAATGTACGAAAACGGAATACTGAGGCAGCGTAATCCTGAAGCCATCTCCTGCCTCTTCAATCCATTTACAGCCACTCCCTGCCCCTTCAGCTCACTCTTCCAGCTTTCTGCTTTCTCCTATTGTGACACTTTTTTGTTTTTCTCTTCCTTCGTCTTTCCCATACGTGTCCTTTGCTCGCAGTAAATGCTTGAGGCAGAAAAATTAGTGACGGCCCTCATAAATAAGTGCTTGTGCCCAGCACCGGAAACAACAAGCACAAATTTAGCATTGGCCTGAGGTAACTATCACAAGGGCAGCCGGGTCCCCTGCACAGAAGATCCCTGTACAGAAGAGTTCCCGTTCCAGTACAGGAGGGGAAGGTGGGGGACCTCCCATAAGAAGGGTCCCATTCTCTGGATGGGGGATTTGAGAGGGAGCATCTCAGAACCTGACATGATCTCACTCACAAACGGTTATGTTCTTGGTTGCACAGGAACAACCAAGTTATGGTTAGATAATTCCCATGTACTAACGTCTCTTAAGGGTGGATTTTCCACTTGTAAACAATATGTACATAATTTGGTTACTGTGTAAAATATTTTTGATGACTTAAATGTTTTGTGTGTGAAATAAATGTGGCCGGGGTCTTACGACCCCTAACCCAAAGAGTTGGCCTTCAGGCATGACCATTGATGGACTGGTCTTGGGCGGAGGTGGGTGTGGTTTGTCTTGTCATGTGACAGGCACTACTTCTCACGCTGAGAGACTAATAACTTGCTGACACGTGATGAAGTAGTTTGTAACAGGCTTCATAACGCCAGGCTTGCTTGTGTATCACTAGTGCTCTGAGCCATACTGACCACGCCCGCCGGCCGCTCCTTATTTATTTAGCCCTAACACGTGACCCTTGGGTCGTGACACAATGTATAAATCTTCAGGGGTTTAACGCAAAACACCCCTCGCATCCTAGGTATAAATGGTAGTGCTCGCTGCTCCGTTCCATCACGAGGGCGTCACACCATCCCTCCCAAAAGTCACAGAACAAACTTGCAGTATGAAATAATGTCAACAGCCATTGAGGCATAATAACAATACCACTATATGTTCAGTCTTAACTCAAGTTGTTCACATGTTCTTTCACCCCTAAGCACACCAAGTGATCACATACTTTAGTCGAGGGTGCTAGATTACTAGGCAACCCATACCAGAAGCGCGTAGCCCGGTTGGCAGGTGAAGCAGGCGGCAGATCCACTAACCTTCTCAGGTGACTCAACATCACAATCAATAGAAGCACAGACTGGCACTTCTGATAGTCCATCTTCTGACGTTATGTCACCATCAGGCTGGATAGAGTCATATCTGGTGACCTCGCCAGACTCAGGTGTTGGGGCATGGAACCATTTGAAACAGGAAATATTTCCAGCAATTTGTTCGGTTCCTCTCTGCGTGACTACTAGGGATCCTTGACGCCTAGCAATAACCCAGGGGCGGCTCTCGAATGGTAACCGGAACTTACTGCCTGAAAACCGATCTTGGAGGAGAACGTGATCTCCCACTTGCACGTCAGAGTAGAGTGATCGCTGGCAAATACTTGCTGTGTCATTGGAGTGTTTTCTTTTGAGATATTCCTTATTTTCATCTACAAGCACGGGTGTCCAGGAATCATGGTGAGGAATGACATTTGTGACAACACGACCCATGGAAACGTGGCTCAGGACAACTCCAGTGGTGGAATGTGGAGTCTGGTGGTCTCGCAGGAACTAATACACTGCTAGCTCCAGCATTTCTCTCCATGCAGAGACAATTTGGATTACTTTGTTTAACGTCTGCATAAACCTTTCTACCTCTCCATTGGCTTGGGGCCATTGCGGTGTGATCTTTTGGTGTTTTATGCCAAGAGAGCTCAGATATGTTGCAAACTCCCTCCCCTGAAAAGGGGGACCATTGTCAGTCTTAATCTCTTCGATCATTCCGTGGGTGGCTAATATTTTTCCTATTTTTGGAATTACCTCCGTCGCTGTCAGAGATGGAACTATTTCCACTTCCGGATATCGTAAGAAGTCATCAATCAGTACCAGCATATGTCTGCCATCAGGTAGACTTCCAAAGTCAAGGCTGGCTGAGCTCCAGGGTTTATTCGGTCACTTTTCTGTCTCTATTGGGACTAGTGCATTTGGTTCTCCTGTCAATTGACACCAGTGGCATGAGCATACTAGCGCCTCAACCTTCTCGTCCATCATTGGGAACCACACTTTAGTTCTTAGTCTACTCTTTGTTTTCACCATGCCTTGATTTCCAGCATTAGCTAACTGGACGGTTCTATCAGTGAGGCTAGCAGGGATCACAAGTCGGTGTCCTCAAAGGAGGCATCCTTCACCACTGACGGTCAGTTCTTGTAGGACATGACTTAGCCCTTCCATGGGTTGAGATGATGCCACTGCTTCTGCATGGTGTGCCACATATTGCTCCTCATTGCGTGCATGACTCGTAGATTTTCGTCCTCTTTCGTTGCTTGCTGGATAGATTCTATAGAGATGGGTAGAGGTCGGGACCTTTCCATCACGCACCTCACATATTCTTCCGTTTCCTGAGCTTCATCTTCTTCGGTTGGGGTGGCGGGCCTCAGGTGTCTGAATAGGTTATCTGCTGGATTGCTTGTTCTGGGGCGATACTCAACCTTGCAATTATATTCTTGCAGTTGTAGCATACACTTTTCTATGCGAGGGGGTGGTTTGGAAGCAGTGCCGTTGAACAGAGGGATAAGCGGTTTGTGATCAGTGGTGACAGTGAATGGGTGCCCGTATACATACAAATGAAAATGTTTGCACCCCTACTGAATAGCGATCGCCTCTCTCTCAATTTGGGAGTCCCTCCTCTCCGCCTCAGTGAGGGATCAGCTGGCGTAGGCTACTGGGGCCTATTCTTCTGCGTGAACCTGCTGCATGAGTACCGCTCCTAGCCCTATCGGGCTTGCATCTACTGCCACTGTTGGGGTCAAAATATCGCAGAGTGGTGTCTGTGGACAGCGCATTTTTGGTTGCTTGGAATGCGCTTTCTTGTGCTGGACCCCATGACCACGCAGTGGTGGCTTTAGTCAATTCTCTCAGAGGTTGCGTTAGGGACGTGAGATCTTTGATGAATCGCCCGCAATAATTTACCATGCCTAAGAAGCTCTGAACTTCTGTTACACTTTTGGGCGGTAGGGCATTCTTGATGTCAGCAACGTTGTTAGTGTCAGCAACGTTGTTAGTGTCAGGAGCAACCCCTTCTGATGAGAATACATAACCAAAGAATTGTATCTTGTTCTTCAGGAATTCACATTTTTCCTTATGAAGGGTGAGGCCAGAGTCATGTTTGCGCTGGAGGACTTTCTTTAGTTGCACATGATGGTCTTGAATGGTCTTAGCATATATTAAGATGTCATCACTGACATTGCTGACACTAGAGAGGTCTCAAGAGTTTGCGGATAGTGTTCTGAAAAACTTCTGCCACATTGGATAAACCAAAGTTCATTCTTTGGTAGCGGCGAAGCGCAACATGGGCTGAGAAAGTGGGGATGTTTCTTGATTCCTCAGACAGAACCAGTTGGTGATAGCCGGACCGTAGGTCTAGTTTCAAGAACCACCTGGCTTCACTCAATTGCCCAATGAAGTCATCAATGGTGGTAGTGAGATGTTGCTACCTTTTTATTGAGGCATTGGGTAGCCTCATATTGATGCAAATTCTGACTTCTCCAGGTTGCTTTGGTTTTTTGGCCAGTACAATCAGTGGTACCCACAGTGTTGGACCTTCTACCTCCTCAATAATACCAGCTGCCTCAAGCTTTTTCAGTTCTCATTCTACAAGGGGCCTGAGGTGGAAGGCTATCCGTCGGTGTCGGAGTGCCACTGGTTGAATCGACTTGTCTACACGTAGGGTGATTTATTTATTTTTGAGGCACCCTTTTACTTCAGACATCTGTGGGAATCATCCCAGAATGTCACGGATGCCGAATGTGAAGGTCACTATGCCTAAGGCCTCAGCTGTGTGACAACCCAGAATGTTGCATTGTCCTTCTTCATCAACATACACTTGTGCTTCGATTTCATGTCACCCATGGTGAATGAGAGTTTGAAATTTTCCTTTCATGGTAAGGGGTCAGACTTGCCTGTATGAAAACACTTTAATGTGTGTTGGCGTCAGGGGCGGTGGTGGCTGCAGGTTCTAGTACGTGGCGCTTGACATGATGTTGATGAATGCGCCTGGGTCCACTTAAGCGAGAACTGGACATCTGGCTATTAGTACTTGGCACTTGGGCAGTCTTCCACTCTTTTGCGTGGCAATGCTGACGGTGACAACTGAGTGTACTGTTTGCGTTTCCTCCGCGTCATCGTCCATATCACTGCGGCGTGACTGAATCTCAGGGACAGAGTTTACTGTGGTCTGGGTAGTCACAGCCTTCGTCGAGCGGCACATCCTTACGAAGTAGTTTAGTTTACAGCATCCTGTGCATTTCTTTCCCTTGGCTGGACAGTCTGCCATGGGATGGGACAGTCCTCCACATCGACCACATGTTCTCTGCGGTGGCGTTGGTTTCTGAGGTCTCGGTTTGTAGGGTGTTGACATGACTGCAGCAACTTGGCTAGGGTATGCACCTAAGCCAGGAAGAACTCACCCACTATAGTCAGGGCGAGGGAGTTACACACCCAAGATAACCCCTGCTCACCCCCTTGGTAGCTTGGCACGAGCAGTCAGGCCTATCCGACAGGCAATGTGTAAAGCGTCTGCACAACACACACAACACACGTGACGCACTACCCCCACCACAAAGAAAACACAACACCAAGTTATATAAAAATAAACTGTATTGTACACCACATCATTACACCAAAAACAGCATGTCAGTAATACCCTGCTACCCAAGCAGTTGTCAGAACATTACACAGTACTATTACTCTGCGGAAATCAGCAGTGGTCACATAGAGCACATAGGTTACTGATTATTCTGCAACATAAGCAGTAGTCAGGAAAACATTACTAAAATAATGTACATGCCATAATAAACATAATTGCCCATAAAAGGAACATCAGAAAACACATGGCAAGTCTGCAAAAAATATCACCACCAATGCATGAGTCATAGTAAAACACATATTCCACAATCCCAGACATCATCACTGAAATTATGCAGAGCATGGAACATTACCATTTGGTAGGTCATCATTATCCCAAAAAATGCCTGTATTATCATAACCATGAGAAGATGTCATCATACAAGCACCTAAAATGCCGCATTACCTGAACAGCAAGCTAGTAGTGCCACCAACAAAGCTGCCCCTGCCAGGGAACTGCTTCAGTGGCTTGTGTCACAGAAACCAGGGACACCTGTCTCACTCCGGGGACTCCTGTATTCCTTCTGTTAGGGATCTGGTAAGGTGTGGTTATATATGGTAGTGACCCTGCCCTCCTCATGGGGGTCGCTACTCTCCAACAATGCAGTGCTCTGTAAAGAAGGAGGGGGGAATCCGGCGTCTCCTGCAAGCTCCGATTCCTCAATGCTGGTCAGCACCAAGGCTCTCCACCCCGGCCTGCCGTTCTACCTCGAGAGGCAACCAACAAGGCCCTTGCCCAACCCTCGTGGGGGCGGCGGGCCCAAAGACCAAATAAAAAGTATTTTGGGAGCGTTCACGCTCCTAGCGCAGTGACCGGGTGAGAAGGACTCACCCTTGCCCCCGTACCCTGCTCTCCATCAGGGAAGAGGGCCCGGCGGCATGGAAGGCTTCCAATGAGGCTTCTCCTCCCATCTGCGGACCTCAGTGGCAGCATGAGGACCAGCAGGCAAGGGGCCTCCGATGAGGTAGCTACCTCTCTCAGGTACCGTGCCCCTGCCGGCGACAAGCCTGCACCCACTGTAGTGCGCAAGCCTTCCTTGAGCCCTCCCGGGCCATGATGGTGAATCCGGTCATGTCAGTGCCGGCTGGTGCATCAGGGGTGCTCTCTTTAGTGCGCCTAGCCTCAGGGGCACCGTTAGGAGCGCACTCGCTCCAAGCTTTGTTTTCTCGTGCTCCGGGGGCACCAAACACAGGGCTCTTCAGACGTGCTTCGCAAACACGAGCAACCGGGTCACGGCTGTGACTTTCTCCTTCAGCCACCACGGCAAGTGCTGTCAAGGCGCTGTAGCAATCCAGAGCAAGGTGCTTTTTAGCAAATGAAGAAGTGCACCCACCGGCACTTAGGCAATCAGGGCAAAGCTCTCCTTTGCACTGAAATGCTAAAGTTTGCAGAGGGCAGGGGCCACAGCACCAAGCCTCTGGGGACACAAGGGGCACAGAGCGGCAGGGCCCCGCATCAGGCCAGCACAAGGGGGATGCAGTCAGTGGTAGTTCCTCCCAGTGACCTACAGGTCACAGGTCAGCACAGCAGCAGCGGTCCAAGGCGGTTCCTGGTGAGTCCCCCCAGCAGCATTCTGTGTCCAGTTCCAAGTATGTTTCTTGTGTACCTTACATGGGGAAAATCCTCTGTACTTATACTCAGTTTTGGAAAGCAATTTCAAAGAGGGGGAGAAGGGGTTCCAACCAGTTACAACTGGTTCCAGGACCGCCCCCTCTCCCCTCCAGCACAGGCTCCAGACATCAGCTGGGGTAAACAAGCCCTTTGTGTGAGGCCAGGGCAAAGCCTTTACAAATGCAGGTGTGCCCTGCCTCCCCTTCTCTCAGCCCAGGAAGACCATTCAAAATGCAGATGCACCTTTGTGACATCTCCACCCTCCTTGTGTACAGGCTTTCTGAAACGTATGCACAAAGCCCAGTTGTCACCCTTCCCTGGACATGGACTGGAGTCAAGCTGCAAAACACCAGTCATAAGCACAGAGAAATGCTCACTTTCTACAAGTAGCATTTCTATAATGGTAATAAAAAAATCCACCTACACCAGTAAGCAGCATTTCCCACTACCATTACAACCATACTAAACATGCCTATTCTACCCCTCATATATCAGACAATACCCCCTAATGGCAGGGCATTTCCAATGCAATCCTATCAGCAAGGCAACACTCACAGCGGTGAGAAACCAAATAGGCTGTTTGTCACTACTAAGACAGGCCACACAACCAGGCACATGTCCTGCCTTCTACATAGATAGTGCCCTGCCCATAGGACTAGCTAGGGCCTACATGTAGTAAAAGGGAAGTTCTGGGCCTGGCAAGTAAATTTAGATGCCAGGTTCCTGTGGCAGTAAACTGTACACGTAGGCCCTGTGCTAGCAGGCCTGAGAGAGGTTTGAAAGGCTACTTCTGTGGGTGGCGCAAGCAGTGCTGCAGGTCTATTAGCAGCATTTAATTTACAGACCCTGGGTACAGGAATACCACTGTACAAGGGATTTACAGGTAAATTAAATGTGGCAATTAGGTGTAAGCCAATCATACCAACTTTAGTAGGGAGAGCACCTGCACTTAAGCACTGATCAGCAGTGATAAAGTGCTCAGAGTCTTAGAGCCAACAGTGAGATCAGAAAAATAGGAGGAAGAAGGCAAAACGTTTGGGGATGACCCTGCAAAAAGGGCCAGGTCCAACGCAATCATGCTGTTTGGCATGTTGAGTAGAAGTAGAATTGATACACAATTTACTTTGCATTGTTCAAATGATGACCAATGCCAATAATTCTAATAAGCTGTACTATAGTCTTATTTAGGCTGCTAGGTTTTGGAATGGTTTAGTTCTTAATTCTCCTCTCTACTGTGTTGGGTTGAATGCCTGGAACATGTAATGTGCACTTTCTAAAGAGCATTTTTCATTTCAGGACATCTCTACAACATTCGTAATGAAGTTTACATCTGTGTAAATTAACCACCATGTGGAAATTAATACAAATCGCACAATGGCCTAATTATTCCATTAATCTTAATTTTCACTTTTAGGTTGCTTCATTTATAGCTGAAGACACATTTGAGGCACAATCCAGACTTTTATTTTCATAGCCTGTGTAATATATTTAAGGTCCAACACCCTGTGCCAGGGACCACCGTCTGCAACTGAAGAAACCTCCACTCAGCCTTCAGTGAGGACACCACTCTTGTAAGTCTGGATGATGCTCAGCTGCCAGGTCCATCTGGTCTTTCTGGACAGACAGCTCCAGTGAGTCTCACTCGGCCCACACTTTACATCTCCCACCCCAGCTGCAACAACACCTCAGTCAATGGATACCTCCACTTCCTGTGTCCAAAGAAACATCATCCCAATCTTGTGCCCACCAGTCATGGCTGCTATTGAGCCAACACCACCACCACCTCGAGTTCTGACAAGACCCAGTAGGATGCGTCACACTCTCGCAAAGGCACAGAGTATTGGAGTTGGGGTCATAGGAGGGAATGATTGGGCAAGCAAAGTGAGGCCACTAAGATAACTGTCACACAAACCACCATCCATCGAGTCTTGGGAATATTACAGCAGTCCTAAGACGTAATGGCCCAGGTCCTTACAGAGCTCCAAGACATGAAGCCTGTGTAGAGGGAGCACAATGCAGAGATGAAGTATCACATGTCAAATTTGTGCTCCCTGACTGGGGTGAAGTTTGACTTTTACCATCAAACGTTCCGGTCCTGTAACACCTACCCCTGTCTGTGGTCCTTCAACATCAAGACAAAAAACACTTTTGGAAGCCACAGACAGGGAGGCCCTGCCACAACAGAAAACTGCTTCACACACCCCAGTCCTTGCAACTGTGCATCCCCTCTTCCCAGGAGGAGGTGTTCATCGGGACCACCAGGAGAGGATGGCAAGACCTCCACCACCACCTCCAACAGATGCCAAACCTAATTTTCTCCAGTGTGTGTTCACCCTTCACTCTGTGGACTATTGTATGGGTACATTTACCTTTTTTGAGTACAGTTGTATTTTGTACATTTGACTTCAAACAATTTTAGCTCATCAAATATAGTTTTATCCACCATGATGGATTTTATTTATTTTTCGTTTTGTTTTATGTTTCAAACTATTTGTAGTTAATTTGTGTTAGAAAATAAATTCACATAACACAAAGATAAAAGGCTGGTGTATTTAATGTGCTATTTTCTTTTTCATGTCTTCCTTACACCATAATTTTTAAAAGCTATTAATCAATAAGATTCATACAAAATTAAAATGTAACATTTAGCTTATGTGTTTGCCATTTCTAAAAATGTTAAAAAACAGACATCTTAATGTATTGGTGTTATACATTTGTAAATAACAATTCTTTGTTCAGTATTTTTACAACCTCTGCATAACCAAAATAGTCTGTGCCATTTAAAATGTGACACTCCAAGACCTTGACACCATGGAAAAAGGTGAAATAATCCAAATAAACATATCAAATAGGGAAACTATTATTGATTCATGTCATCAGCTTGAGCCAGGCATACTGCCTCACAATATGAATTCCACATCAATTACACCAGTAGTCAAACTCACGCCAGTGCTACATTTTGTGGCCACAGGATCGTTTCAGTACACTGTGACAGTATCTGGAGGCACGTCAAGGGCGGACCACCAAGGCGGCGAGCAGGAAATCCATTGGAAAATTAACAGCGGGACCGATTCCACCAAGATCTAAATCAGGCCCAAGGTTTTGGTTAAATAAACTGAAATAGCCTTTGGTGTTCATTTCATCATTAGGCCACAGTAACATTAACATGTAGTGTGCTCTGTTTTTGCATATGAGGACCCTGTCCCGGCTTCCAGGGCACGTTTAGGGGATGACTTATAAATATATAAAAAGAGGCTTTTCCTACATGGCAAATGCATTTTCCCTGCTGTTAGAAATGGGGTTTCTGGTTGGCTAGGGTATGCACCTCAGCCAGGCAGAACCTACCCACTCTAGTCAGGGCAAGGGAGTTACACGTCCAAGATAACCCCTGTTCACCCCCTTGGTAGCTTGGCACAAGCAGTCAGGCCTATCCCAGAGGCAATGTGTAAAGCGTTTGCATAACACACACAACACACGTGACGCAAAATGTACACCACAAAGTAAACACAACACTGAGCTATGTAAAAATAATCTGTATTGCACAAAACATAATTAGACCAACATTACACATAAGTAATACCCTGCTACCTTAGCAGTTGTCAGATCGTTACACAAGTTACTAATACTCTGCAAGAATATGCAGTTGTCACATTAGACCACGTAAGTACTCAGGATTCTGCAACATAAGCAGTAGTCAGGAATTACCATAAAAATTATATGCACTTGTCAAGAACAATTCCTAAATACACATAAAAAGGAACATCAGAGAATATCTCACAAGTCATACAAATACATATCAGCTAGACATGCCCATAAAAAGGAACATTAGCACATATATGTAGTGGCAGAAAGCTGGTAGGAAATCTAAAACATCCAAAAGCCTATACTAGGCTCCTAGAGCCCAGATCCTCTAAAAAAGTACCTGATTTCCATAGTAGAGGCACTCCCGGTGCCTAGAAGATGGCCAATGGGGCCCCTGGCGCTCCTATGCGCAAAACGGGGGCCTCTGAGACCTCTTGGGAGAGAGGGGCGGTCTGCACCCTCTCTACAGGGGAAAGAACGGGCCCCTCCGGGGACCCGTGATCCTTGTGGCCCCCCCCTGGCCTCTAATGGCCCTCTCCGAAGGGGGGGCCCAAAGCGCAAAAGATTTTGCGCCCCTAGGGCAGTGACCGGGGAAAAAGGGAACTCTCGTTTCTCCCCGTGTCCTGCCTAGAAGGAGGGCAGCTGCCCTTGTTCGCGGAATGGCTGCCCAAAGGAGGAAAAGGGAACAGGGGCCTCCGTTTAGGCTCCTCATTTGCTTCCTTCTGCGGCCGCTCCCGGTCCGGTGCGCGAGCAGCTCTGCTGCCGTCCCTCGTCCACGAGGGAGGCAGCTCAGGGAGTTGGTGCCGTCGTATGCCCTGGGGGCGCTTCGTAAAGTGCGCTTTACCCGGGGGCACCATAGGAGCGGCCCAGCTCCTTTCCTGGCTTCAGCAAGTGCCCCGGGGGCACTACGAACAGCGCGATCCTCGCGCTAGACAGATGCGGTGCCCGGGTTGCGGTGGTGATTTCCACAGCAACGGAACGCTTATGGAGGCGCGAAGGCTCGCTTCCAAGCCCGGGTTGCGGCGGTGACTCGGGGAACAGAAATAAAGCGCCTTTTAAAGCGCTGAGGCAAATCTGCAGCCCGGGCTGCTGCGATGATCGTCTGCAGCAATTCCAGAGAGAGCGCTTTTCCCAAGTGCTAAGGCAAAGATGTAGAGATCGGTGCAGGGGTCAGGGGCCACAGCACCCTGCCCCTGGGAGCAAGCAGGTCAAGAAGAAGTACAGGGCTGGTGGGCCCATCTACAGGCCAGCACAAGGGGTGGAAATGGTGGCAGTTCCTTCTAGTGATCAGGCAGGTCACAGGTCAGCACAACAGCAGCAGTCCAAGGTGGTTTCCTGGTGAGTCCATTCATCAGTGTTCTGTGTCCAGTTTCAAGTTCCAAGAATGTTCAAATTGTGGGGAAAATTCCCCTGTACTTATACTGGGTTTATAGTGTGTTTTACCATGGTAGGGAGAGAAGGTTCCAGCCAGTTACAACTGGTTCTGGGAGTGCCCCCTCTCTCCTTTCAGCACAGGCTCCAAACATCAGTGGGGGGCTAACGACCCTATTGTGTGAGGCCAGGGCACAGCCTTTACAAATGCAGGTGTGCCCCGCCTCTCCCTTCTCTCAGCCCAGGAAGGCTTTACAATATGTAGATGCACCTCCGTGACACCCCCACCCTCCCTGTGCTCAGGTTGTCTGAGAAGTATGCACAAAACCCCAACTGTCAGTCCGCCCAGACGTGGATTGGAGGCATGCTGCAAAACACCAAAGTCATAAGCACAGATAAATGCACACTTTCTAGAAGTGGCATTTCTGTGATAGTAATAAAAAATACACCTACACCAGTAAGCAGCATTTCTCACCACTATCACAACCATACCGAACATGCCTACTGTCCCCTCATAAATCAGACAATACCCCTTACACATAAGGCAGGGCATTTCCAATGCAATCCTATGAGGAGGCAGCACTCACAGCAGTGTGACACAAAGTTAGGCTGTTTGTCACTACCAGGACAGGCCACACAACATGGCACATGTCCTGCCTTATATATACATGACACCCTGCCCAGAGGGCTAGCTAGGGTGTACCTTAGGGGTGACTTACATGTAGTAAAAGGGGAGTTCTGGGCCTGGCAAGGACATTTAGATGCCAGGTCCCTGTGGCAGGAAACTGCGCACACAGGCTCTGCGCTAGCAGGCATTAGATAGGTTTGACAGGCTACTTCAGTGGGTGGTGCAAGCAGCACTGCAGGCCCACTAGTAGCATTTAGTTTACAGGCCCTGGGTATAGGGATACCACTTTACAAGGGACTTATAGGTAAATTAAATATGGCAATTAGGTATAATCTAATCATACCAATATTGTAAGGGAGAGCACATGCACTTAAGCACTGGTTAGCAGGGAAAAAGTGCTCAGAGTCAAAACGGCAGCCAACAAAGGTCAGAAAAATAAGGAGGTAAAAAGCAAAAAGTCTTGGGAATGACCCTGTAAAAGGGCCAGGTCCAACATCTGCCATGTGTCAATGCAGTACAGTTAAAATGCAGTCCAACCAGAACACGGTGGTGCTCCTGACAGACATATATGACTGTTAACTTTCCATGTCATAGGTGCACTTAAGGAACTGTTTATAAAGGACTTACCGTAGGAGGCTGGCCTGGTTTGTAGTGGGTACTTAAGATACTTACACCTTATGCCAGGTCCAGTTATCTCTTATTAGTGAAATGTAGGCAGTGTCTAGCAGCTTAGGCTGTCTAGGGCTAGCTGTAGCAGAGCAGCCAAGGCTGAACTAGGAGAGATGCAAAGCTCTTGCAATACCACTGTAGTTACACAGTACTTGTACACAATAAAAGACAGTACTCGGTGTTACCAAAAATAAAGGTACTTTATTTTAGTGACACAAGGTCAAAAATATCTTAGAGGCAATACTCCTTCTGGAGGTAAGTATTATACAAAATATATACTCTAGTAACCAAAATCAAGTAAGTAAATAGTCATAGAATAGCGCAAACAGTAGAAATTACAATAGGTCTAGGGGCAACACAAACCATATACTAAAATAGCGGAATGCGAATGTCGAATTCCCCTCTATGCAAGTGTAGTGTGTAGAGGGGCGCTGGGAGTGTAGGAAACCACCAAAGGTAAGTAAAGTACCCCACCCCAGAGCCCAGGAAAGCAGGAGTAAAGTACAGCAAGTTTCCTCAGAACACACTACAAGTCGTGATGAAGAATTATGCAAGAACCAAGAAAGACTGCAAGCAGCCAACGATGGTTTCCCAGACCTGAAGACCTGTGGAGAGAGGAGACCAAGTCCAGAAGTCGATGAAGAGTCCAGGAAGAACAGGAGTTCCACAGCGCTCACTTGTCGAGGAGTCCATGATGAAAGCATGCAGCTGGGCGGTCCTCAGTGACACGTTTGCCAATACAGTCCCACTGGAGAATTTTGCAAAACTCCTCTTCTGAAGTAGGTTAGAATCAGTTCACGCCATGGGCCACCAAAAGCCGATCTTGTTGAGCGGATTTGGGAAATTAAGCAGTGCGTGCTTTTTTCTCAGTGCGCAGTGCTCCTTCTCTTCTGCTATTTCCAAGAGGAAAAATTTGCATAGCCTCTTCAACACACTGATCCAGTGGGTGGAGGCAGCGGTTGATGTAATTTTCAAGAGGAGGTGAGTAAAATGCTCCACTTCTTCATTGTGGTAATTTAGTTTCCTCTCTGAGCAGCAGAAATGTACTACTCACACAGTTCTACTCACTCTGTTCCAGACTGTCCAGATTCTGTTGAATATTGCTGTTTAATTAGCAAAATGTGACTGTCTTAAAACCCACTGTGTTATAATATAATTCTCATGATAGAATTGGATTTATAGTCAACATTTGAATCATTATTTCCAATTTCACTCAAAGCCACTACATAACTCTTATTTAATGTATCCTCCTCTAATCAGGTTAAAGTACAGTATCAGTGAAACCCTGTCTGTTTAGCAGAAAGCTTGGCATCAGACAATAACCTTATAAGGTACGTTATTTTATTGCAAAACAAAATCGATGCACATTCAAGCACATTATAATATACTTAATTTATATCCAGCTTACCTCTGAATACCACTCTATAAAAACCACCATGACAGTGGAAAAATTAAGGAACTGAGTCATTCAATTAAGAAGCAACTGTCTGTACAAAGAGTAAAAAGGAGTGCAAAGGAAATTGTTACAAACTAGTTTACTAGAAGGTTTACATCCAATTCTATCATTCTACCTGAAATTAAATGGCCCAATAGTCCCAAAAGCAAAGACTCCTGCTTCAGTGAAAAGACAACTCAGGGGAAGAAAAATTAAGCATCCATGAAGATTTTATAATGAAAAATAATGGAACAGATAGCAGGTGTGAAAAATCATCATGACCTGAAAAAATGAATTTCTCACTGTCTGTGAACAAGTCACTAGAAGAAAAATCTCCGTTCATGACTGACTCCCTTAGGTTCCACCTTACCAGATAATGATTTAGGTTCCTTAACTTTCCCAACAATCAAAACAGAAGCATAAGTGACATTAGACCTCTTCAATAGTACACCAAGTGAAGATCTCCAGTGTATGGATGATCTCTCAAATATGCAAGAGTTTCCTTTCATCCTCAGGGCGATTATGTTCAATGATTCAAGCCCTTGCAAGTTCTACAGAGAATTCTGCAGTTAATTCTGTAACCTTTTAAAAAGACAATGGGGGTCATTCTAAGTCTGGCGGGCGGCGGAGGCCGCCCGCCAGACTTCCCCCACCAAAATACCGCTCCGCGGTCGAAAGACCGCTGAGGGTATTTTGGGATTTGCCCTGGGCTGGCGGGCGACCGCCAAAAGGCCGCCCGCCAGCCCAGGGCAAATCATCCTTCCCACGAGGACGCCGGCTCAGAATTGAGCCGGCGGAGTGGGAAGGTGCGACGGGTGCAGTGGCACCCGTCGCGTATTTCAGTGTCTGCAAAGCAGACACTGAAATACAAAGTGGGGCCCTCTTACGGGGGCCCCTGCAGTGCCCATGCCATTGGCATGGGCACTGCAGGGGCCCCCAGGGGCCCCGCGGCACCCCCTAACGCCATCCTGTTCCTGGCGGGAGACCCGCCAGGAACAGGATGGCGGTAGGGGGTGTCAGAATCCCCATGGCGGCGGAGCGCGCTCCGCCGCCATGGAGGATTCTTATGGGCAGCGGAAAACCGGCGGGAGACCGCCGGTTTTCCGCATCTGACCGCGGCCGAACCACCGCGGTCAGAATGCCCTGCGGGGCACCGCCGGCCTGTCGGCGGTGCTCTCGCCGACCCTGGCCCCGGCGGTCTCTGACCGCCGGGGTCAGAATGACCCCCAATATCTTAATCTGATCACAACCTTGAAATCGTGTCATTAATATTATAATCACTCACTAATCAAACTGTTTGTCCTCCTCTACTCTACCTGATTACCAAAGGAGGAATAAAAATATGGAGCTAATCTGTTATCATAAAGTAAACGTATAAAGGAAAGCAAAAGACACAAAACATCCACAAGGACTTAAACTGAAAGAATAGACAAAGGGAAACTTAAGAAACGGTAACTTACTGACACAAAGTCGTTTCTTTTGGGAGATTATTTTCTGGAGATTGAGCATCTCAAAAGCACTTGGCAAACAGTACCTCCTATGTTCTTACTCTGTTTTCGGATATCTGACAAAGAAAGAAAGCACATAAATCTCAATTAGACATACAAGAACCACAAATAGAAGCAACTAAATTATAAAAACAATGAACAATGAAAAAGAATGAAAGGAAAAGGCAATTAAAGACGAATTACCAAGAAACACTCAAAGCCCATAAGATTTAGTTAAACATCTTAGCCATTGACCTTCCCAAAATCAATGAAAATAAAGAGAATGAGATAGACCCAATAAACGTATTTCAATTAATCAAAACCAAGGAAACAGAAATGATCAATGACAAATCAGTACTAGACACCACTGTTCCAATCGAAGGATAAAATACTCTAACACCACAATTTAAGACTGTCTTTCCTTCCACTAATGGCAAGTCTATCCAAAACAAGGAATGCTAATATACATAAATCTTCTTGTCCTTCACATATTCAGACTAATTTTAACTGCACTTCAAAGGTCGTTGAAAATATAGATATTGCCCATTGAAAAGGCAACATATCCTTTGTTTATTATACATCCATTCACAGCTTCAGTTGTTATGCTCAGCCGTTTATTTCCCAAACATTAGCATTTATTCATTGCAAGAGTCAAATTCTGGCATAAATGGGAACCATTAATAATGCAGCAAGAAAGCAATTTTCTTCTCAAAGGTGGATACAATATCTGCTTTATTCAACATTCTAAGCCAACAGTAAGAGATTTAGGAGCTACCTCTCAACAGATACAAATAAAATAGCTTCTGCTGCCACCCCTGGAGGCGCAGTGAACACCATGCGATCCCAATTTAAATGAGCATCTAAGTCAACTCGAATAGCAGAAAAAGAATTATTCATTATTAATTGACCATCAAAACCCTAGATAGTGGGAGGTCCTATAAGATCTCCAAGTTATCTTTTTAACAAAAAATCTCACCTACTCTCTAGGAATCTCCCAGGCTTACAGGAAGAAAAAAATATACTTATTAATCTTAAATGCATCAATTATATATTTACAAGAGACTTGGTTGACAAAGCAATTTTCAACAGAATCACATTATGTAATATAGACAGTCTGACACAGAGTTCCAACAAAGGTCCCGCAACACTTGGTCTCGCAACATTGTTATCAGTGGATTACAACTTGGACAATGAGATATTACTTTGCCACAGCAAAAATATACACTGTATCAAACTATGGGCCAGATGTACACAGCTTTTTGCACGTTGCAAACAGCAAATTTCGCTTTTTGCAATGTCCAAAAAGCACTTTGCAATGCACAAACCCCGTTTTGCGATTCAGTAACCTGGTTACCGAATCGCAAAACGGGTTTGTGAGTTGCAATTAGGAAGGGGTGTTCCATTCCTAATTGCGAGTCGCAGTGCAATGCAGGAATGCTTTGTGACTGCGAACACGGCCGCAAACCAATCGTAGTTTGCACCCTATTGTAATGGGTGGTAACTCGTTCGCCAAAGGGAAGGGGTCCCCATGGGACCCCTTCGCCGTTGTGAATGGCACTGCAAACATTTTTTCAGAACAGTCAGTGGTCCTATGGACCACTGCCTGCTCTGAAAAAATGAAATGAAAACGTTTCATTTTTCGTTTTTGTAATGCATCTTATTTTCCTTTAAGGAAAACAGGCTGCAGTACAAATAAAAAACAGCTTTATTAAAAGGCAGTCACAGACATGGTGGTCTGCTGTCCACAGCAGGCCACCATCCCTGTGAGGGCCGCCACTCACAAGGGGGTCGCAAATTGTGACCCACCTCATGATTATTCATGAAGTGGGCCTTTGCGCCCCCCTTGCGAGTCGCAGATGGTGTCAGGGACAGCATCCAACATTCCGAATTGCGACTTGCAAATTGCGAGTCGCTCTGACTCGCAATTTGTGGGTCACAATTTGGAATGTTCCTACATCTGGCCCTATGTATGTTAAAGCTGGGAAATCCAGGTAACTGTCCAGTGTCAGTTTGTGTCATCTCTTTTGGGGTGAAAAGCAAGGTTGGAGATCCGTACTATCTGCCTGATAACAGCAGAATCACAGAAACATATTTTAAAATTTGTTATTTTTAAATGTAATTGTAACTAATCTACTAGATTAATTCATCAATTTTAGAATGATTTAACCAAATAAACATGTGTTTTAACATTTTATAACATTTTAAGTGTTGTCTAAAGACGTTTTCCTATTTATGTATAAACTGCTGGATTAATGTTATTATTGCTGTAACTTTCAAAGCTGTTTTATTTAAACTGTCAATCTCAACTGAGGTCTAAAACAATAAACTTGAAACTAGCAAACGAGAAACTAGTGTTCAGTATTGTACTTTGCACATTTTCCAAAAGCATAACTTCATTTTTAAACCGGGCATGGAAAGCAGGATTTTGAGGAATAATGGGGTTAGGTCTATGGACATTAAAGATATCTTTCACTCAAGGCAATGCTCCACTTCCTTGATGGGAAGATACTGGCACCTGCACATTAAAGTTTTCATTGAGATTAATATATTTATCACATGATCATGCTGCAATGACTGCAGTGAGTGAAATTGTATATATACAATTTAATTTTGCATTAAATTATTCCTGGAATGTAAGCTTCCTGGCGTGTTGTGTTTTATTTTTAACAGAAGCCCTTCTGACTGATACCCCTCTGGTTCGAACTCCGATTGAAATAACATCAAAAGATTTCATAAAGCTTCAGTGGGCTTACACATTTTTACAGATTGTGGGGATTGTGAAAATAATGTTTTCTGAGATACTACATTGACTCAACACATATTCTGATGATGTCATGGGGATATTCCAGTTTCCAGAAATTAGTACCCAGATTGTCAGGTGGTTCAGGGTTTATGTGAAGCCAGTAAGGATGACTGCTTAGGGTTTAATGGGCCGAGTAAGCAAGACTGTGGGTGTTATGGAGAAATATTAAAACAGGGATGCAATGGTCAGATGCTCAAAGCATGGTTGTTCATGCTGTTTTAGGCAAATCATTAGGAATACTAACATGAAGTGGAACAGGAAAACCTGAGAGAGCCTTGATGCTGCATCGAAGGCATGGGACTCTTGAACATGTTGTAAAACAAGACTGTGCTAGAAGTTAACACTCTAGTTTCTATATGGTTACATTATTTTAAGAAAATTCATGATCTGTCAGGGGAAATAGTGAGCCATCTTTAGTCCTTCCCTAAGTGACAAAAAGAAAGCATCCTGGTCAGGTTTGAGTACATTTTTAGCACCAACAAGGACCATCCTCCTATTAAGAGCTCAGGTCCACAGAGGATACTGGTTAATAATTGCAGATATATTTATTATGTCTTTATTGGCCAGTCTCTTTACATGTTTACTGAATGAGATATGTAGTACTGATGTGCTGTCAGTGACCTAACATGAAGTGGAACAGGAAAACCTGAGAGAGCCTTGATGCTGCATCGAAGGCATGGGACTCTTGAACATGTTGGAAAACAAGACTGTGCTAGAAGTTAACACTCTAGTTTATATATGGTTACATTAGTTTAAGAAAATTCATGATCTGTCAGGGGAAATAGTGAGCCATCTTTAGTCCTTCCCTAAGTGACAAAAAGAAAGCATCCTGGTCAGGTTTGAGTACGTTTTTAGCACCAACAAGGACCATCCTCCTATTAAGAGCTCAGGTCCACAGAGGATACTGGTTAATAATTGCAGATATATTTATTATGTCTTTATTGGCCAGTCTTTTTACATGCTTACTGAATGAGATATGTAGTACTGATGTGCTGCCAGTGACCTAGGGTAATCTAGGGTGTCATACTCATCTAGAAGAAGACTATTAAAGGGTGCTTCCCTACCACATCATCAGTCAAGCACCTGTGAAGGATTTTGTTGGGCAGCAGGTTAGAGGGATGAATATGAATCAAAGAAATCCTGTCAGATATTCAGTTTGATATATATCTGCTAAGGGCTGGGGACCAGGGAACAATGTTTAGACTTTTACCTCTGGGTTAATAAATAAGGTGATAGTAAAAACACAGAAGTGCATTTGGTACTTATGAACCTGTTGACCTCTTTCTGGTACTGTGATAGATTTTAAGAGCTATTGTGGGTGAAGGAAAAATTGGCCAGTCCAATGCATGACATGCACTCAACATTATGTGCAATGATAATATTTAACTATGATGGTGAGCAGTAGATTTTTGTTGTTCAGAAACAAACTCTTGCTTTGGGAGTTTGTTTCCGAAAAACAAATAAAGATTAAACGTTTGGTGAATGTCCAACAAAACTAACGGCATCCATTCACCAAAATGTTTGTATCTTGAAGGGTGCACCTGCGACATCCATTTCAAGGTACAGAGATGGCAATTCGGCTAGCGGTCATCTCTAAAATTGGTGGACGGTAGATCATCAGGGTGGTGGAGGTAATGTCCTCTGCCATCCTGACAGACAGAGTTTAATCTGCCAAAGTCAAATCAGCCCCTAAGACTGGACAAATTTAAATATTGGTGACAGATGTTGGGCAATTTTAATGTATGTAGATTACAACGTGCTTATTTCACAAACCGCTATGTGCTTGGAGTGTCCAGTGGCATAATATGGAAGCTTAATGGGTAACTTTGGCATAAAGGCAAATGTGAGTCTAAATCCAAGATTATGACAATAGGCTCAACATACTTGAGGAAAAAGTGTATTGGGATCAACAACATCGTACTGAAAAGGATCAGCTCATTTCCCTTTCAGTGTCACATTTGAACACATTTAAATTGGAGGTTAATGTTTTATCCAGAAGTGTGACAGTAGAAATAAAAAATAGTTTGCTAGAAACCAGGGGGCATTCGTATACCTTCTTTGCTGAATGGTAACATAGCTAAGCACATTAAAAAAAAATCTTATGGTGTGGTATTTGGAGGCAGATTTATGGAAAGTAGCACTGAACTTGGTGCAGCACCACTTTCCCTGTGCCCCTTAGCACCCCCTTCCGCCAACATGTGTGCGCCATATTTAAAATACAGCGCACCATGGTGCAGAGTAGGGGGCAACTGTGTCATTTTTTATGACGCTATTGATGTACTCTGCAGGAGAAGTGCCACAATATTGGTGCTACTCCTGCAGAGAACATAGGGGCCCATTCTAAAGAAGTGGCGTAATAAATGGTGCAAGGAAATCTAATAGGTTTCCTTTCACCATTTTTCCATTTTCCCTAACGGGGGAACGCCCCCTTTGCATACATTATGCCTGGTGCAGAAATAATCTAGCGCAAAGGGTTACAGAGTGCCGCAATGCATGCATTGCGCCACTCTGTTAATACGGCGCAGGGATCTTGGCCTCGTTGGGCTACATTAACATCAAAATAAATGACGTTAATGTGGTGCAAGGTGGCCCTAGGGGCAATAGGCCCCTTAGTCTCCGTCCCACCAGACGGAACAAGACAGGTTCATCCAGAGAATGCATGGTATACCTCTAATCTCCCCGAAGTATCCCATTGGCCACGTGGTAGGACTGATCTTTATGGAGGGAAGATATAATTGTGCGCCATTACTTTTCAGTTTTCCCTTCTGGTCTACTGTCCATGTTAAGGTCACTTCACTGATACTCAGAGATATCCAGAAGCTTGAAAATACTCGAGCGATCCTACTGATTGATATACAATTCTTTTGGGAGGCTGAGAAGATTTCCACTATACCTCCCAGGAATGGGAAATGGTGGCATCTCCAAAACGAACCTATACCGCCCTTTAAACAAGTGCATGCGCAGAAGCCTCACTGAGCCTGGCCTCCAGCGCTTATCAAAGGAACCTTTTAGCTCGATTGGGGCTGGGCAACTAAATTTCCAAAACGGCAGAGTGCCAGAACATATGCACCTTGCTAATCCCCTGATTTGATTTGTTGTACCTTTTTTGATGCTATGGTATTTTGCAACCGTTGGCAACTTCCTCAAAAGGGGTTTGAAACTGAGAGAAAAACGTGAGTGAGTAGGAGTAGTTGATAGTAAGCACTACAGCTAGTGGTAATTGGGTCCTATGTGTTTGTTTTGTTTTCCCTGCCATTGTTAAGTCACCGGCCTGTCAAATATGCAGGTATTAATAGGTGCTCTTTCTACAATGGAATTTATCTTCAGTTTTTACCACGTTAGGTATTCCAGTTCCTCTATTGTGCACATGTGTAATTTGATTTATAAAGATTCTGTTTTGTGTCGCAAAATCATCCGAAATTGTTTTGTTCCTTAGGGAAACAGCGTTGAAATTTGATTTTATGACAAGACCGGAGGCTCCTATTATGCATTTCTTTTCTTACTTTATTAAACAGCAGCAGTCAAGAAACTACAGTTCCCATAAGGCCAGAGGAAAAAGGGCCAATGGGAAACAAACAGTGTACAAATATAACAACCAATGGACATATTCAAAGGCATTATGACATCACTTGACTGCGAACAGCCCTCTTTTCTTGCTGCTCGCAGTCAAGTTAAGTACCTTTCCTTCATTGCTCTAACGTATTGTTTATATTTGCTTATATTTGTTGTATATTTATATCGATTTGGCTTTACTTTAACATTGTAGCTTCGCGCTCGTTTTTTCCCAGCCGGCGAGTCGCCGCATTTATTCTTTAAGCGCTGCTGCGCGCACTCTTTATCTCCCGGTCGCATCTCCTCAGATGTGCGCGTTCTATTCAGCGCATCTGAGGAAATGCTTCAGTCTCGCCAAGACGCGCTCGAGCAACGGACGTTCCTGTCACTCGGCGCGCGTTCGTATTTATTTTCTTTCAGC
This sequence comes from Pleurodeles waltl, assembly GCF_031143425.1. Taxonomy (NCBI): domain Eukaryota; kingdom Metazoa; phylum Chordata; class Amphibia; order Caudata; family Salamandridae; genus Pleurodeles; species Pleurodeles waltl. The sequence continues at coordinate 1,217,660,330 of NC_090440.1, forward strand.
CTCGGCTGACTGGGCACATATTTCTTTACCTGCCTCCGTTGACAACCGCATTCCTCCACAGCACAGCTGGTTACTTTTTTCTTGACCCCTTTTTATCTGTGTCCTGACCACTCCCCTTTACAGAGAACTCACCCACAGGGGAGGTTTTTTGTTTTCGGTTTTCCTTCACAATTAACCCTTTACTTCCCATTTCAATATGGAGAGGGATAATTCTCCTTCCAGACAAGATATTTTAGAGGATGTTAGTGATATTAGGCAGGAATTAAATTCCTTCATTAAATCCTCTGTACAACAGGCTGTTACCTCTTCCATAAATAAACTGTCCAAGAATCTTGAGTCTTCCTTTACTAATTTAATTTCTAAGACTCTATCGGCCCAGGCTGCGGGGGAAAGCAGTCAGCGCCTGTCCCCTACTAAATCTAAATCAAAAAAATTGGCGCAAAAGGCAAGTGAGGTTTCTTCACATGTGGCAGAGGACGTGGTTCCTCAAAAGGCTCCCACCAAGGAAAATAAAAATGTGGATAATTCTCAGTCATCATTAAAACACAAAAGAAAAGCCAATAATATTATAACCCCCTTGATAATTTCTGCTGTTCAAGATACAGATGATGACATGCCGGATGCGGACTCTGATTCCGTGGTATCTGATAAAGATGACGATGTCTCCCTCTTTTCCCCACCCACTAAAAAATCTAGATTTTCTGAAAATTCCCAAACCCATCTTTTGCTAGACCCTGAAGGTTTACCCATGTTTGACCCTTCCTTAATTCACCATCCTACCTCCACTGAGTGGGCTCCGGCTGACTATGTGTCCGAGTACATTTCAGCCAAAATAAATTGTCCCTTAGAAAAACAGACCAGAACAAAACTTAAATCCGAATGCCCCCGCCCTTCCCTTCCCCACAAATCCTCCATAACTCCCACATTGACAAACCTCTGCTCACCTTCTTTACAAGACTCAGCAAGGACCCTCGCAAAGGTGTAGACAAAGCGTGGTCAGGTTGCCAAGATAAGCTTTTAGATATTCTTGGTCCCCTTTCCCGGATGTTTGATACTGCTGAGGAGGCCAGACTAGAGGGTTCTATTATAGACCCAGATGAACTCACCCTTTGGGTACAGGGTACCCTGTGTCTCTTGGGAAACGCTAATGCTGCTTTGACTCATGAGCGCAGAAAAGGACTTCTTTTAAAACTCGACCCCAAGTTGGTTAACTTGGCTAAAGTGCAACCAAATCTCCATACCGAAGGTCTGCTATTCGGTGAATTCTTTATCAAGGAGTTGGGAAAATATGTGGCAACTTTTACTTTACTGGACAAAGCCCAACATTCGTTAAAGAAAATGTTTAATCAGCGTGTTTTTGGTAGGGCCGGCAGAGGGAGGAACCGCTTTGCCGGCCGCTCCTATCAGAACCAAGGTTCCAGAGGCCACAACGGTCCCTCCTACCAGGATTACAGACCACAATTCTACCCCCAGAGGTCCAGGGGTTTCCGTTCCAGAGGTTACCGTGGTTCCAGAGCCTCTAATCAAACAGGTAAGCCCTGCTTGTGGTCGTGTACCTATAGGGGGATGTCTTCGTCATTTTCTCTCAAAATGGTTAGAAATAACTTCAGATCCTTGGATCCTCAATACCGTTCAGGGTTACACTATCGATCTTTATTCTAACCCGAGTCAACCCCACCCTCCTATCATTCCTCATTTCTCCGCAGAAATGTCAGATCTCATTACATCAGAGGTCCAATCCCTTATCCACAAAGAGGCCATCTCTATTACCACTCCAGATCCAACAGGGTTTGTCAGTTCCATCTTTTTGGTTCAAAAGAAAAACAAAAAGATGCGTCCTGTCATAAACCTCAAACACTTCAATCATTTTGTGGTTTACCAACACTTCAAAATGGAAACCATCCTCCATCTAAGAAATATTCTGCTTCAAAACGATTGGATGGTGCGTCTAGATCTTCAAGACGCATACCTGGTTGTCCCAATTCACCCAGATTCCAGGAAATTTCTCCAGTTTCATTGGTTAGATCATCTCTATCACTTTACCTCTCTACCCTTCGGTCTATCTTCTGCCCCCTGGTGCTTCACCAAGCTCATGAGACCTGTTGTGGCCTTCCTCAGAACTCAAGGTGTGAGGCTCATCATATATTTAGACGATATCCTCCTATTGAATCAGTCTCCTCAGTTGCTGTTGTCCCATCTAGCTCTCACATGTTCCCTGCTATCGGATCTAGGATTTATCGTCAACAACGAGAAGTCTCTCCTCATACCCACTCAGGTTATAGAATTCTTAGGCTTTCAGATAAATTCGGTTTCAGCCGTCCTTATGCTTCCTTCTTCAAAGATCAAATCTATCAAATCAGAAATTTTACAAATTCTACGAAATTCTCTTATTTCTCTAAGATCGCTGGCCCGTATAGTCGGTCTCCTCTGTTCGTCCATTCAAGCAATCTTTCCCGGTCCTCTCCCTTACAGGGCTCTTCAAAGATTAAAGATCCGCCACCTAAGAAAAGGCCTTTCATATTCAGACACCATTCCCCTAGATCACGATTCTCGCACAGAACTTCAATGGTGGATAGACCATTTAGACGCTTGGAACGGAAGAACTATCTTTCCATCAGCCCCAGATCTTGTGTTAGAATCAGATGCAAGTCTCTCTGGCTGGGGGGCCTGTTGTGGACCAATCTCGACTGGAGGTTCATGGTCTTTAGAGGAGTCCAGATTGCATATAAACTGTTTAGAAATGCTTGCTGGCTCCTTTGCAATCAAAAGCCTAGCAAAGAACAGGGTTTGTTGTGCCATTCTTCTCAGAATGGACAATATTTCGGCAGTGAGATATATAAATCACCTCGGGCAAGAGTTTTTGGGAATTTTGCCTTTTAAACCATCTTTCGGTTCATGCAGAGTATCTTCCAGGATCTCTTACCTCTGTTGCAGACTGGCACTCATGTTACCTCCGAGATGCCAGCAACTGGAAACTCCATCCAGACATTTTCCAAATGGGAAACCAGTTGGTGAGCATCCACTTGTTTGCCGATTATTGAAGGGAGTAAAATTTTCTAATCCTCCAATACCAAAATATAGATAATTATGGGACGTTTTGATTGTTTACAATTTTTTATTGTCATCGGCTGATAATTCTATGCTTACCTTAAAAATGTTATCTGCCAAGTTAACTATGCTTTTATGTCTTGTTTCTATCAAACATATTTCTGATGTTAGAGATTTAGATATTTCTAATCGCCAATTTACACATTCTGGTGTTTTGTTCACAGTGACTCGTCGCACAAAGACTAATTTAACTTCTGTTTTTTATCCTTACTTCCCAGACCATCCCAAACTATGTGTCGCACAATGCTTAAAAGTTTATGAACAAAAAACTGCAGATTTAAGGACCTCCTCGGCTTCCCAACTTTTGATCTCTTTCAGGAGACCTTTCAAGCCTGTTTCGGCAGCTACCTTAGCACGCTGGGTCAAATGGATTATGTCCCTAGCGGGTATTGATACTTCCATGTTTGGGGCTCATTCCTCCAGAGGCGCGATGGCTTCCAAAGCATTTTGGGCAGGATCCCACCTCGAGGATATTCTTAAATCTGCAGACTGGTCTAACGATAAAGTTTTTAGAGTATTTTACTGAAAACCTGTTGAGAATATTTCACTGAATGTAATTAATATGCTTTGAACTCGCATAATAGGAGCCTCCGGTCTTGTCATAAAATGTAGATTTTCCTAGTTCTTTGACGGAAAGTCTTAATTTTATTAAAGACACGGAGGCGAGTATTATCCCCCCACTATGGTATAACTTTGTTAATTCCCCCCCCTTTTTTGTCTTCCTAGCCTCAACACAGGCGGTACCACAATCATCATAAAATTCCAACTGCATCAGGAAGTTTCCCCTTCTTATCTTCACTTTCTCCCGCTACTGTTCTTCGAAGCATGGATCCTTCTTGCAACAAACGTTCTCCTTTCGATGGAGTATTGAACTTTTGCTCCAAACTTTTGGCCACTGTTCTGGCTATATTGATTATTTTCACAATTTTTCCACTGTTTAACTCTGACTAACCTCTCGCAAGAAAAGAGGGCTGTTCGCAGTCAAGTGATGTCATAATGCCTTTGAATATGTCCATTGGTTGTTATATTTGTACACTGTTTGTTTCCCATTGGCCCTTTTTCCTCTGGCCTTATGGGAACTGTAGTTTCTTGACTGCTGCTGTTTAATAAAGTAAGAAAAGAAACGCATAATACTCGCCTCCGTGTCTTTAATAAAATTAAGACTTCCCGTCAAAGAACTAGGAAAATCTACATTACACCACTGTGTCAGATTTGCTGAATATTAGTAAAACTGTCATAATTATTAAGCGGTATCACAAAACTTGTCTTTTCTTACTTTTGAAAATTTCCGTAGAGCTGTTTGCGAAATTTAAGAGAAAATTTAACTATATAAGGAGAGGATGTGGCGTTATTGCCAGAAGTGCCGATTTTGGAACTGGGAAACTAACATCCTGTGATTCTGGACAGATTGCTTAACCTTCCCATGCCTAAAAAGAAATAAAAAATAAAAACATAATGTGACCTTGTATAATGTAACTGGTGCTCATATAAAGCGCTCAAGTACCTACAGACCGAGTTCGCACTATATATATAAAAAAGCTGTATATTTCTCAAAATGTTCGTGATCTCTAGAAAGTTGCAAAGAATACATCACAAACACAGGACAAATGACACGCAAGCTGTCTGCCGTTCAGTGTCCTCGAACTTTAGGAGGAAAACATAAAATAATAATTCAGAAACACAGAGGTATGATGCTTCAGCATGTATATTCGCAAGACCTGGCCAGCCCATTTATGCAGTTCTTTCGATTTACTTTGTACACTGGCTGGGGAAAGCTAAAGAAAAAAACATACGTCTTCATCCCCAACCCCCTCTGGCACAGACAGGAAGAAAGAGAGGAGGAGGGACAAATACACCCCAGTGCAGTGCTTAATTTGTGCATGTGGTTTCCAGTGCCTTAAGCATTTACTGCGAGCAAAATACATATAGGAAAGACGGAGGAAGAGAAAAACGAAAAAGCAGAAAGTTTCAAGAGGGAGTTGAAGGGGAAGGGAGTGGCTGTAAATGGATAGAAGAGGCCCAAGATGGCTTCAGGATTACGCCGCCTTAGTATTCTGTGTTCGCACATTTAATTGCAGCAGCTCCGTGTTTAAGAAGAGGGCCTTGGGCACTTATTTTTGGGGACCGGGGCTTATTTTTCTGCCTCAAGCATTTACTATGAGCAAAAGACATATAGGAAAGACGGAGGAAGAGAAAAACTAAAAAGTGTCACAAATGGAGAAAGCAGAAAGCTTCAAGAGTGAGCTGAAGGGACAGGGAGTGGCTGTAAATGGATAGAAGAGGCCCGAGATGGCTTCACGATTACGCTGCCTTAGTATTCTGTTTTCGCACATTTAATTGCAGCAGCTCCGTGTTTAAGAGGAGGGCTTTAGGCACCGGCACGTTTTTATTTACAAACTAAACCCTGCCCCAGTGAGGTGCAATAGATGGGTCACCATCGGGTCAGAGATCAGACTGGCATGAGCGCAGTGTTCTAATGTATCAGCAGTGTTGGCTTTGGGCACAGTTCTCAGTTGTGTTAGAATCTGCCTCGGGCACAATTATTTATTGCGGGAGCGCAACCCTGCTCACAGCAGTGTTATCTGCTTGAGCAGAACTCAGGTCGAAGGAATGACATCTACTTCAACTTCAACACAACTCAATTCACTGCAGAGATGTCCACCTCAGGCATTGTTTGTGGTCTCATAAGCAATGTACACTTTCCAAACGCTCCCTTAGTACTGTGATTTTGGAGACTATGCCCCATGCTCTACAGCATGCAGATTGCTCTCCATAGTCTTTTTATCCTGGCAGACCCTCACACTACTGGGGTTAAACTGCTTCTTGCATTCCCCAGGCAGACACACCTCCTCAGGGTTGGCAGGGCCACCATCTCTCAGTAGGCAGGCTGGCTTATTGGCCCTCATGTCAGAGGAACAGTTCTTTCTAGTGAGGCAAGACTTCTGATGATGTCCTCTCACCTCTGGGAAATGTGGATTCTCTATCTACACTTTCAGAGCTGGTTTGGAGTGGTTCGTTTTGGAAGTGTCAGGCTGCTCGCCAGACACAGCCTTTGTGTAGAGTGATGATCCTCACAGCATGGCAGTCTCCAGGCTGGAGTACCCACAACAGAGACACAAAGAATTGTGAGCTTTCTGCACCTGGCTATCGACAGGCACTCAGAACAGTGATCAGGGAAAAGATAAAAGGCTGGCTTCACTTAAAAAGGGGCCACATATACAAACACATGTATGAAAGAGGTAGCATATGACTCACTCGTTGTCCTATTCCAAGTTCTCTTTGACCAAGCAAGGTGCTCTGAAGAGTAGTGGCCACAACTACAGACTCACAAAGGACCATACTCACTCTAAATGCTCAACCCACAACGAGGACAGTAGTCCACTGTAAGTAAAACAAGGGTGGTCTTGGGGTGCATCTCGAGGTCACAAGACAGGCGAAGGACCTTGATCATATCAAAGGACATGCCTTTACCTCTATGCACACACTCGATTAGTGTGAGGCTAGGGCCAAGATCAAAAGCCAGGACAACAAACATTGGCAGTGGGCACACCAGGAAAGGCACCATGACTGTACCAGGTGCAGGGGACATTCCTGTCCCAATACTGAGGTGGCCTTCCCTAAAGACATGGAGAAGAAATCCCACCCTCTCTTTCACCCAGGGAGGGGGATGGACAAACATTAAGCACTGGGCAGAATACAGGTGCCCCTGTGCTTCTGCACCATCTACCAGCAGAAGATAGGTGAGGATTAGCTCAATAATAGAGTTACTATTTTCATACACCTAGTGTGTCTTATCAAATGTGTGGGGATGATTTTTTCTACACACCCGGGCCGGGCCCTTTGCATTGCCAACGGTGGGGGAAATCTACAGTGCTCTTAAGTTTCCCTCGTCCATAGGTGAGTTGTTCATCCAGCTGTTGGCTGTACATCCAGGGGCTTATAGTCCTTTTTAGCCCCTTATAAAATCTGGACTACAGGTTCCAGGATGTGAAGCAAAATTCTGGACTAGATGAGGTGCCTATGCATGGAAGTAAAAAGCTGACAGTGCTGAATCTATGCCCCTTTGCCTTCTCATCTTGCCTAAAATGGTACAGCTTGTAGTTAGCTAGGGGTGACAGGAACTTACAGTGACAGAATTATGTTATATTTAGAGGAAGGTATTTTGGGGAGGAGAATTTTTTGCAAGATGAATATATGCCAGCACACCTTCATGGTGATGCAAAGAAGAGTTGATACTAGTAATAAAGATTAAGATGTGACCTTTGATAAGTGGTAAAAACAAGGGTTTTCCAGAAATTAATTGTTGTTAATCTTGAAATTTAATCTTTGCATCTTGTGAAAGCTTGCCATTTATTTGAGGTTTTGAAGAAGAGTCATATTAGGTTTTCTTTTATGCAGAGTATTCACATGTAAATAGCAATAAAGCACATGAACATTTGTGTGAAATATTCAGATAGGCAAATGAAGCGAAGAAGACATTTTAATATAATTCATGATAAAAGCAAAAGAAACACAAAGTATTGTTTTCATATGATATCCAGGAACATTCTGAGAAGATTGGTTACTGCAGCAATATTAACGGTATAAGAAGTTCCTAAAATAAATAGGATCTAGTTCAGAGTAGTGCACCCCCAACAAGGATTTGAGAATAAAATACAACCTTTGAACCTTTTATGTCAGGAAACTGCTTATCATATAAGAAGAGGATTCATATCCATATGCTCTCATCAATAATACCAGTACTCCAAGAAAAATCAGAATATATTTCGACTTAATATCAGTTATATTTGTTAAATCAGAGGAGGGGATGACAAGTACCCCTCTTTTATTGATCCAAAAAGAAGGGCCTAAATGTGTTAGCAGTGCGTGACCATGCCTTGGCAATTCACAAGCTATTCTTAAAGTACATCAGATGTATAAATGTATGTGAGTATGAACTGGTATTTTTATAACACAAGCATAGCAGACACCGCTGATCATCAAAGGAAAGGGAGAGTGGGGCAGTTTGAAATTGTGCACTTCGTGTGTATTTTTTTCATTTTCACAATTACGTTTCACGTTTACTGTAAGGAGCTGGGTTGCTGGATGAGGGGGTGTAACCCTATTCTAGCAGCAAGCGTAATCCTTGTTAGGGTGAAGTCACAAGCAACCCCAACTTAACCTGCGCTGAACTCTCTGGTAGCTCGGCAGAAAAGCAGTCAGGCTTACCTAGGTAAAGTATAAAGTATTTGTGCAGCACTTCAACCAGTAATAAAGTGAAACACAACAGAAACATCCCCCACCAAAGGACAAAATACAGTAAAATGTAATAAATAAAGACCAAAACAACAAAAATTCATCAGTAGAACCAGAAATAAGCAATTTTAAAATGAAAGAATTATGTGAATATAGTGCCAAAAACAACAAAGCGGAAACTGTAGTTATCCTGTTGTGCCAGACTTGAACCAAGTCACAAGTTCAGGCCAATCGTACTGAAGTGCTGACCACCTACAGGGACCTGGTTAGGCCCGCTGAGCAAGAGCACCTTAAACCCTACTTGTGGAGCGATGTGGAGTCCTGCATTGAGGATGCCTCACGCAGCAGCGATTCCTAAGATCTGAATAGCTGCGATGTAAGGTCCTGCGTCATCACAGAGGCTGCCCTCGATGAGGGGCGCTTGTGATGGGAAGATCTACATTGAGGATGCGTTGCTCAGGGCAGTTTCTGGGAGTCTGCAGGCAGCAGTGCAAAGTCGTGTGCCAAGGATGTTGTTAGTGCGCCTAGTCCTTAGTAAGTAAACTTACAAGGGGACGCGTATAGGCCAATGAACCTTCTGAATCGCATGGAGTGACCACTGGACTATTAATCAACATCAATAATCAAGAAAACATTCTGTGGAAAGCAGCTAAAAACCATTGAACTCATGAATAACCACAACTCGGTAAAGAGTTAACAATTTTTATTTACCTATTGATTACAACTCTAAAGCATCTGTTAATTCAATCTTTATTCAATCCACTCAATTTAATAATCCATTAATAGAAAACATCATCACTTGAGAGGAACATATACGACAATGCAAATTCGTAAGCTAAGAAATATCAGTATTGATAGCAAAGTTCAGCAATTTAGTCCGTCAGTCAATTGTCACCGTCAGCGTCTCCCTTAGCAGCCTACCTAACCAAGATTGGCATCAGCATGTGGGACTTCATGCGAAAACCATTTAGAGAAAACATTAATTTGGAAAAAATCTATCTAAGTAAGAATATCTATAATCAGCGCAGTCGGTAACCAGAAGAAAAGGCATAAAATGATCAGCAACATTTTCATAGCTACCTATCCAGGATGGATCAGCAACAAGTCAGTCTTCGTCTTCAGGTCATCAATTAGTCAGTCTTCGAATCAGGCTCATGGAGTATGAGCCCAATATCAGCACCTCGGACAGCGTCTCCTGACGTCATCAATTCTCTCCCTGCAACTCTGATTTTAGCCCCTTGTCATGACTTTTTATTAGGGTCTCCCAGTCCATCCCCCTAATTGCTAATTGGTGAGTCAGACAGCAGATATGACTTTAACCTATAGTTTTTGTTTACCAAATCTACTAATTGGTTCACCATGCGATATTCTCATCATCCGGCCCTTCAGGTATCAAAATTGTTGCATGTTCCTCTTCAGTCAGTGGCTCAATCGTTCAAGTCATGGGAAAGTACATTTAGCCTACTGTACACATATTTGTATCAAATTGTCTTCATCATCTCCTGTCTGACGGTACATTCCAGAATATTCTAGCTAAGCGACTTTAACAGCGAGCGGGTCAGGGTCATTGCATTCCTCCAGTCCTTTGCAAAGCGTTTAGAAATGTCATCTCTTCGCATGTGTGAGGTTCAGGAAGACTAGGCCTTTCGTTCGGCTAACTTAGCACTACAAATTATTGCAAAACATAGGTTATACATCTCATTATGATTAGATTTTTCTCATATCTTTTCATTATTTTGCACATTTTCAGTCATTAGTACACATGGTGATAGCACCCCAAGGGCACATTTTCAAACATGCACATTATTTTCTCTATGATTAATTTCTCTACGCATTTTTAATTAGTAAACACATATACATCATCATAAATTTTCTTAATTAGCATATCTGCTTCAACAGTCCCTCCTCTGATGACTAAATATGTCATCACACCTTTCTTTTACAATACTTTTTCAATTCAGTCTCTGATGTAGTTTGACTTCTCCTTGAATTATTTCTATAGATTCTCCTCCTAGGTTGTTCTTCCATCCTCTGATCAATGTTATACCTTCTCAATTTTATCTTTTGCCATATTTTACATGTACCTCATAATCCCAATATACAAGTAATCACTATTAATATTTCCTGTACAATTTTCCATAGTACCCCATTCCAAATTTGACTAAACCAATTGCCTACTGAAGCAAATCCATTTCCAACTTTTTCCCAAACTCCTGGTTCCTTCAATTCTTTCAAATCCTTACTTGAATTAGTTAAATTAGTAAGTAAGTCTCTTATCTCCTTATCACTATTAGGTATGTAGGAACAACAATGCTTAGCACTAATCATTTTACAGACTCCGCCGTCTTTCGTAAAAATTATGTCTAAAGCAAGCCTATTTTGAAGCGTCATAGCTCTATCCGCAGCTAATTCAGTATCTAACAGGAGTATTGCACCTGTAAAGTTTGTTAGCATGTTATCCACAATAGTAGACAACTTTCGTATCTTAATTGCATTCAAAATAACTCCTACAGAAGGAATTACCGCACCAAAAATATCTCCCACAATTGCAGAAGATGTTTCGCTCCTCTGTCGCTCATGATGCAATTCAGTCACTTTCGGAAGTTTCTTTAAATCATTTATCTGATAAATTTTAGGGAAAACTATCCCCAAATTGCATGTCCCATACCATCCTCTAGGAAGACGGTAATAAGCATTAAGTCCACAAATATTGTAGATCCCAGGAATTTCAGGGTCCTGACCATTCAGCATAAAAGTCCATTTACTCTGAAACAAAAACACATGCTTACATTCACTTGTTCCCACAAATAAAGTGTCAGTGCATGATTTTGGCCTATATATACAAAGCTTCCCTGCATGTAGTGCAACTAAGGCTAATTTCCCTTGCGTTTTAATAGCAGTGTAAGCATAATCATTTTTATAAGTTCTTTTCTCCAATCCTTTTTCTAGCTTTTCCTTCAATGCCTTTCTCCTGTCATCAGTATGCCATATAAAGCTCTTTTCTAACGGGGTTAGTAAGCAGGTTAGATTGTTTTTGTGAGCGTACGTAGTGTCAAACGTTAATGTTGGTTCAAAGAAACCTCTAACTAATACTATATCATGCTCCTTAGCTACCTTACTCAAATATCTAATAATAGGAACAAAAGAAAACACCACATCATAATTAGAATAAAAATACTGAATATACTCCTGGTTATAGAATCTTGTTAGTAGCAGACTACAGCTTATGCCATAGGTTAAAGGCAAACTATGGCATGTAACCCCTTCTTCCACAGAGAAAGGAATTTGCGCACACACAAGGCAATTCCTTGCATCCATCGCCTCAACAAACTCACTCAACAAGCGATAGAATACATTAGAAGAAAGCTCTCCCTGAGCATTAGTATAGTCATGCAAGTATTTCTCATCTAACTTAAACCTTTATTAGGCGGTTAGTGTAGTAGTCTCAGGAACAGAAGCAATAGTAGCCCCCTTCATTTCATGAACAGACATTCCCACAATCATTATTATAAACATTATGCCACACATCATTGCCATTCCAACACTCAAATACCTACAATATCTAATATTCCTAACGCGGTTATCTAACTCAGCCATGATCTGTAAAGAATCAGAAGGTAGAAGTAACTCCTAAATAAAATGCAACAGAAAAATTAAAAATCAAAAAATCAAAATGAAGAAAAATATTTCTTTCTCACAGTTCAGTTTCACATGTAGGAACCCTTTCTCCTATGTCAAAAATTGATTAGCAGCCTGTCACATCTGGGTTTTCACTTGTCACATCAGGTTATCAATGTCTTTTCCAGTTTTACTTTTAACAGTCTCTCTTTTCAGGTTTCTTCAGATTAGCTCAACAACTCAGTCTATTGATCACCTTCAGGTTGCATCAATGTACTGATTCGGAACTCTTCTATCAACACAAAAGTACATAAACTTGTTTTGCCATTCGCTTGTTGCTGCATATGCCCACTCAGGACCAGCATATCTTCGACTTGCTACTGTCTTTCTTTTCAACCTCCATTCAACACCTAATTCTCCTTCACTTAATTCTTCCTTTCTTGTATTATCCACTTCTTCCTCTATTGTTTCATTTATGATAAATTCTTTCTTTTCCCCAATTTGTGATTCAGGCCACTTATCTCCTTTTCTCGTTCCTTCTGTCAATATTCTCCTTAGAATTGGACTCTTTTCCTTTTCTTTCTCTATCGTGTTTTCTCTTGATGGACCTGCAACAGTTTCAGGAGGAGTCGGATCACTTTGACTTTGATCCGTCTCAACTCCTTCACCTTCTTGATCTGGCACTTGCTCTGTTTGCTTTTCAACACCGTCTGCTTCTGGGAAAACCCCTGCTGTGCTCAGTTCTCCTGCTGTATCTGTTGAATTAGGCTCTTGCTCACGCTCCTGTGCATCTTCACTCTTGTATCCTACAGGGGTGATAGACCCATTTTCCACAAGCTCAGGTTCAACTTCGAGTTCAGATTTCTCTTGTTCTGACTCATTTACAGCCACTTGTTTCGTTGTGGTTGGTGCTCTCAACAACACTTCTTCATGATCTTGCGGACTCACCACTCTCTTTGTATGGCTTGCATGTATCCAGTTTGTCAGTCCTGCACACTTTACAGCTGTCGTAGCTTTTAGCACCACCTGGTATGGACCTTTCCAGCGCGGTTCCAAACAGGTTTTGCGAACGTGCTTTTTGATGATGACCCAATCTCCAGCTCTCAGATTGCGACTTAGGTCATGGATGGGTGGCTTGGTAGCAGCCCGCACCTGCTGAGAGAAAGAGAGAACCACAACAGCCAGACCCTTGCAGTAGCCTAACACCATATCATCTGTAATATTGAGAAGTGCATTGGCTGGAATTGCTGGCAATCTCATTGCTCTGCCCATGAGGATCTCATGGGGCGACAGTCCTGTCTTCCTGTCAGGTATGTTTTGCATTGACATCAACACCAAAGGTAATGCATCTGGCCATTTCAGATTGGTTGTGGTACACATCTTGGCAATTCTTGATTTCAAAGTACCATTCATTTGTTCCACTAGTCCAGAGGCTTCTGGGCGATAGCTACAATGCAACTTCTGCTCAATGGTTAGTGCTGCACCTAAGAGTTTGATCACTTCGTTATTGAAGTGAGTTCCCCTATCTGATTCTGAAGGGATCGGAAATCTGAACTGTGGTATTAACTCTCTAAGCAACAGCTTTGTTACTATGAGACTATAATTTCTTCGTGTGGGGTATGCTTCAATCCAATGACTAAAGACACACACAATCACCAACACGTACTTCACACCACAACATGCAGGCATTTCAATGAAATCCAATTGCATTCTGCTGAATGGACCTCCTGCTCTTCCAATGTGGCTCAAATTCACCACTGTCCCTTTTCCCACATTTAGTTGCTGACAAATACCACATCGTTGACACACTGCCTCTGCTGCTTGCCTGAATTTTGGATTAAACCAATCACCTTTGAACAGCCTGACCATGGCATCCCTTCCAATATGTGCCTGGCCATGGTAGTAACTGGCCATCCGAGTCAACAAACTATTTGGCAACACCATCTGGCCCTCCTCAGAAACCCAAATTTCATCAGATCTTTGAATACATTTCAGCTTGACCCGAAGTAATTTCTCTTCCTTGTCTGCATTTTCCTGTAATGTTAATTCTTCTAGAGTGTCAATCACTTTTAGGGCAAAACTTGTGCAATTATTCTCTTCTTCAGGCATCAATTCTCACTTGTCTTTAAACGATATACAGTTCAATGCGCAAAACCTTGCGACTTGATCTGCATATCCATTTCCCAATGAAATGTAATCCTGTGTCTTTTGATGTGCACTGCATTTGACCACTGCAATTTCTTCAGGTAACTGTATTGCGTATAACTCTTTTATTCTGTCGCCATTTCTCACTGGTGTTCCAGTAGAGGTCATGAAATCTCGTTGTGACCACAGCTGACCAAAATCATGAACAATTCCAAATCCATATTCACATCTGTATCCACTATCTTTATAGATTGTGACTCTTAGTCTTGCAGAAACATAGCATGCTCTAGTAAGAGCTAATAATTCTGCTACTTGTGCAGAATATACACCTGGAAGCCATGAAGCTTCTAACATGCCTGTAATTGTGCATACTGCATTTCCTGCTTTCAATGTCCCTCTTCCATCTCTGAGCCACGAACCATCAACAAAGACAATTTGGCTGTTTTCTTCTAAATCCGTGTCTCTAATATCAGGCCTTGGTTTTGTACACAGCTCAGTTACCTCAAGACAATCATGCTAAATGTCTTCTTCTTTTTCAATTTCAACAGTATCACTTGGAAGCAATGTTGCTGGATTCAGCACATCTCCTCAATGTTACATTTGGAGCACACAATATGCTTGTCTCATACCTTGTCAGTCTTGCACCTGTCAAGTATTGTGTCTTCGTGCTTGTCAGTAGAATTTCAACATAGTGTGGTACCATTACCGTCAAAGGGTATCCCATGACTAACCCCGCACATTGGGAAAGACTTTGACCAACTGCGGCTACTGCACGCAGGCAACCTGGTAAAGCTGCTGCAACCGGGTCCAAGGTAGCTGAAAAATAGGCTACTGGGCGATAAGCACCTCCATGGACCTGTGTCAAAACAGACAAAGAACAAGCACCATGTTCATGACAAAACAATGTGAAAGGCTTTGTGTAATCAGGTATTCCCAACGCTGGAGCTCTGCAACTCAACTCAGTAAACGCTTTCATCTGATCTTCATCTAGGGTAATGGGATATGTAATTTCCTTGTGTTTCAACTGCTGCAATGGCTTGGCAATTTCAGCAAAATTCGGAATCCACTGTCTACAGTACCCCACCATTCCCAGAAACATCCTGACATCTCTCTCTGAAGTCGGAGGACTTCTCTGCAGTATCATGGTAATTCTTTCCCTGGAAATTCTCCTTAACCCCTTCTCAATCTGGTGTCCCAGGCATTTCACTGATTTTTGACAATACTGTAATTTTACAGGTGAAACCTTATGTCCAAATTCTCCCAAATGATTCAACAGGGCAATCAAGTCGTACTTACACTCGTCCCTTGTTCTGGATGCGATCAGCAAATCATCAATGTACTGTACTAGAGTCGATTGGTATGGTAATTCTAATGACTCCAGGTTCTTTTTCAACATCTTATTAAACAGTACACCCTGGTGGAAGCCTGCACCAGCTGTAGACTCTGTCTAGGAATTTGAAACTAAAAAGAAACTGACTATCCTCATGAAGAGGCACAGAAAAGAAAGCTTGTGAGAAGTCAACCACTGTGAACCACTCTGCTTCGCAAGGAATCTGAAACAGTATCACTGCTGGATTTGGCACCACTGGACAACACTTGACCACCAAATCATTCACTTTTCGCAAATCCTGCACAACGCCCACTTTCCCACGTGGCTTCTCTAAGCCCATTATTGGTGAATTACATGGACTACTTAACACTTTCTTCAAAACTCCTTGTTTTAGAAAATCTCCAATTATTTGTGCCACCTTCATCAGAACATCTTGCAGTATGTTATACTGTGGAAGCTGTGGAAATACTGCATTGGGCTTTAAAGTGATCTTATTCGGCTCCACTCCCTTAATCAGACCTACTTCTTTACCTGTCAGATCCCAGACTTCTTCTTTCACCGTTCCCTGTAAGTCTGCATGTAATTCCTTTACAGTAAACATTGGGAAAAATTCAATCAACGGATATTCTTCACTAACATTATTAATCACCATTTCAGCCACCTGTTCTTCTTCGTCGTCACTATTTGTTTGAACTTCTATCCCAGTGACGGAACAATTAATGGAACATCTTGTCTTACACAGTAAATCTCTTCCCAGTATAGATACTGGAGTCGAGTCACACACCACAAACCTATGTAGTCCCTGGTAATTGCCGATCTCAACCTGCACTGGTTCTGTGATTGGGTTTGTCAACTGTCTATTCTCCACACCCACAACTTGAACTGTTCTGCCTGAACAAGGTAAATTTGGGACTTCCACACTTCTCACTGTAGAGAGTGTAGCTCCTGTATACACTAAGAATGAGACCTTATAGCCCATGACTTTTCCCTTCACAAAAGGTCCTCTCTATTCTACTTCTAAGGATGCTGCAAGCACACATGGTCCTTCATCCGACTGTCACTCATCCATTCTTCGTTTATTTCATCCTCACTGTAAAAGGGGAATTGGTGTACTGTGTTATTACTACCGTCTTGTCTCTGACCTGTGACCTGCTGAGTAAGCCTTACCTGTTGCTGCTCCATCGGGGCTTGAGGTATCTGCATTTGCTGTCTAGGTACCATAGGAACCTGCTGCTGTATTGGTTGCAACTGTGTTAATTGTGCACGAGGCATCTGCATTTTCTGCACGGGTTGAACATTTTGTACTCAATTCTGAACATTAGGAATAAATCCTTTCATTATTGGGACTTTCACAGTTTGAAATGTACTGACATCACCACCTTGCTGAATAACACCATCCTGTGCCATCAATGGACACTCCCGCTTCCAGTGTTCCACATTTCCGCACAAGTGACACGGTAACATCTTTTTCATCCCCTGCATGTCATTCTGAACCACTACAGTACTCAACTCCGGACCATGCCTAATGTCAATTCCGCGACCTCTACCTCTCATCTGAGGATGAAACATAACAGCTCCCTGCTGCGGCGGCATAGGTGGTACTATAGCTCCTTGCACTTCTGTCTGAGCTGCCTTTATCTGCATCACTATTGCTTTGTCCTTCAGCTTTTTCTGTTTCAATTCACTCTCATCACTACAGTATTTTGCATACTGCAGCACCTCATCAATCGGCTATGCCTGCCAGCAACTGAAATGACTCTTTATCATCTGTCTGTATTGACTCTTTGGACTCTTGAACCGTTCTGTAAATTCTCTGCCAGTCAATATTTTTGGGAGAAATTCTTGTCTTCTGGAACTCGATCACCTTATAGTAATTTTTCATTCCCTCAGGTGAAGGCGCACCCGTTACTTTATCCCTTTCTGGTTCACTTGTTGGCCAATCCACAGCCCTCTTATGCTCAACCCATAAGTCGTCTGGAACCACTATCTCCAACAATGTGTTTAAGTCCTCCCACAAACATTTGCAAAGTTTTACAAATCTGTCTGTCTACTACCACACGACTGCTTTCTCCCTCAGCTTTGGGTAGTCGTTTGTGAATGACAATGTATCACTCCTGTGCCATGGGACATGAACAAAATGCCCCCCTGGAATCTCTCTCATCGAAAGCATCTTTACTGATTCCCTTTCTTTGTGAACATCTTCAGACCCTTCTTGTGAATCTTGCTATCGCTTATCTTTTTTCTTTGTCCATCTGCCTTCCCATTTCCCTAATGCTCCCCAGATCTGGGCACTCTGCAGCAATTCCCTCAAGTGAGCCTTCATTCCAGCTGATCTCATGTGTTCAAAATCCTTTGCATCAAAATCTAATCTGTTACTTCGTTTTAAATGCTTTGTTTTCTCTATCTCGATGTCATGTTTCTCTGATAGCTCTGCCAATTTCTGATGTATTTTACTCACTTCTCTTGTAATCTTTGGGCACAAGTACCTCAACTCTTCTTCAGTGTAGGACTCTAACCTATTCACATCCATTGTTCCCTCGATTAACTGGGTAGCTTCTATATTTAATCTCACACAATTTATCTGTTCTTCTCCTTTAGATGTATTCTGTGGTGTATTTAGACTGTCTAACCAGTCACACAGTTGCTGCACTGACAGTCCCTGTAATGAGATGTTACTTGTGTTTGGCACTGGTAACTGTTGCATCACTGCACCTGAAGCTTGCGGTGTCAAAAGTTTCAATCCTTGACTCGCATCCGTGACATTTACGGCATCTGGAAGTGCTACAAGTAGACTAAGATCCATTAAAGGTCTCGATCCATTGAAAGTCTGACCTGCAGATGACATCATCTGCACAGGATCACGCACTCCCCTTCTCACAAGACTCTGTGACATTTCACCCTGATCTGCTGCACTCACTTTCTTCTGCGCGAATAAGGGTACCGCTGGACCTACAGTAATTGGTAGCGATATTGCATCCGGAGCTGCCCTGACACTCGCACCTTGTGGAAAAGTTAGCCCCCATCGCCTGGTTCATGACTGGTGTAATATCTGACTGTGTTCCTGTCATTGGTGTAAACTTCGGCAAACCCTGAGGTTATGCTGCAGGTACTAACATTGGAGTCAGCTCGGTCTGAATTAGCACTGGCCTTGGGAGTACTTGCTCTGTTGGCACCATTATGTTCGAAAATGTCTCAAGAACTGGTACATCTGGATATATTCTCTGTAGTGATGGTGGATGCATCTGCGCTTGGACCACAGTAGTAGTCTCTGCATTCGGTGTACTCTGTACTACCCCTGGTATCCGTCCACTGTCTGACTGTCCTGCATCCTCAGTTCCTGTTGCTGGAGCAGTTGTAGCGGCACTAGTACTTGGACCCCCTGAATAGGTCACAAAAGGTGGAGGTCGATCCCTCAACAACTGTGTAATGAGGTCCTCAACATCAGAATCTTCATCATCTACATAGGACTTTCTCTTTTTCTTTTTCCCTGCACTCTCATTCTCTTTAGCACTATCTTCTTTCTCCGTCTCATCTTCCTCTGTGATTGCAGGAAACAATTTGACACCCTGTAGCGCCTCTGCTCTCCATCTTTTCTGTTCCCTATCCCACCTAGCTTCAGCTAAGGATTTCTCTACTCGTTTCATTCTCTTCTTACATTTCACCTCTTGTTGCTGTCTGGCCACCAGCTCCCAAACCGCTAAAGCCTCAAACTGTGCTGGTCTCGGTAACAGCTTCATCTCATATAATGCCATTCGCAATTCATCCAGAATTCACAAATTAAATGTTCCATGCTCTGGAAACGCTAAAGCTCCTTGCTTCTTTGTTAGCTTGTACCACTGCTTTAACCAAAGACACAATGCTACACCTCGCTCCTCCATTACAATATAAGCCAGAGAATTTTCTGGTGGGTTGGCTCCCCCTCTGATGCCTTAATGTAAGAATCACCCTTCATCGCACTTCTGAATGCCTTGAAAAACTTCATTTTGTCTGTTTTATTTATTTCGATTCAATAATGAAATTACTTTTACTCCCAAGAGTCCCTTCACCCGCTTATTCACCCAATTGCCTCTTACAGACAGCTGCCAATCCGCTTGCGACTTTTCTCACTAACCAACCTATCCCAGCGCGGCATACTCTGATGTCACACTCACACACTGCGGCTGACAAAGTCTTGCGGCTTGCCCTCCTGAACTCAACTCACACAACTAATGCAGATTATTTGCGAGCACTTACCAAAAACCAATAACGAAAACAAACCTGCTGGTTTACTACAGGAAGGGGACACACTTGCTTCAGAGACCTTACGGATTTTCACTAATTACCCTTTCGCTCATGTTGCTATTCCTCTTTCTCAGTCTCCCACATTCGCAAGCAAAATTTGACCCGCAAGTTTCACTCTGAACTGATCAGTGGGTCTGTCCTGGTGCACATAGGACTCGCCAGATCTCAGTCAAAAAATGTATTTTACTCATTTATCTCACACACCGACTTGTTGACCACACCCGATCAACCTACTAAACCAGACAGATTAGAACATATAACCAAGTGTCTCCTACACCACCAACAACCACGTGGATAATTTTTTTGCACAAAGCGCCACACACAAGTGAAGTTTGACGACTTCCCTACTCTCATAATGTGGAGTACGCACAATCCTACTAACCTCAACTGGAGTACGCAGACTCTCTACTTTACCTCACATATATCACAAATCACCTGCGGTTTGCTTTAAGCCTGTGCAAGCGCAACCTACCACTTTCACACAATCAAAAAATATGCTGAGAACATTCCCAACTTTACTAGCGGGATCCAGGATCTGGGAAAGTCATTTCTGGGCTTATTGGGACATCATCTTTGCTACAATTGCCATTTCAGAAAAAAAAAAATCTAATCTTATAAAATAATAACAACTAACCCTAACTTAAACTACTACC
This sequence comes from Pleurodeles waltl, assembly GCF_031143425.1. Classification (NCBI taxonomy): domain Eukaryota; kingdom Metazoa; phylum Chordata; class Amphibia; order Caudata; family Salamandridae; genus Pleurodeles; species Pleurodeles waltl. The sequence goes on from NC_090440.1 coordinate 1,217,680,700, forward strand.
ATAACCAATAATAACCACATAACTAGTTCTCCAAGGTAACTAACCATCAAGCTACTAGCAAAAACTGTTAGCGCACCTAGTCCTTAGTAAGTAAACTTACAAGGGGACGCGTATAGGCTGATGAAACTTTTGAATCGCATGGAGTATCCTAGTCACGCAGTGACCACTGGACTATTAATCAACATCAATAATCAAGAAAACATTCTATGGAAAACAGCTAAAAAACATTCTACTCATGAATAACCACAACTCGGTAAAGAGCTAACAATTTTTATTTAGCATTGATTACAACTCTAAAGCATCTGTTAATTCAATCTTTATTCAATCCACTCAATTTATTAATCCATTAATAGAAAACATCATCACTTGAAAGGAACATATACGACAATGCAAATTCATAAGCTAAGAAGTATCAGCATTGATAGCAAAGTTCAGCAATTTAGTCCATCAGTCAATTGTCACTGTCAGCGTCTCCCTTAACAGCCTACCTAAGATTAGCATCAGCATGTGGGACTTCCTATGAAAACATTTTAGAGAAAACTTTAATTTGGAAAACATTTATTTAAGTAAGAATATCTATAATCAGCACAGTTGGTACCTAAAAGAAAAGGCATAAAATTATCAGTCACATTTTCATAGCTACCTATCCAGGATGGATCAGCAACAAGTCAGTCTCCATCTTCAGGTCATTAATTAGTCAGTCTTCAAATCAGGCTCACGGAGTATGAGCCCAATATCAGTCACTCGGACAGCGTCTCACGACGTCATCAATTCTTTCCCCGCAACTCTGATTTTAGCCCCTTGTCATGACCTGATAAAATCTGACTAACCATAGCGAGTGGGTGAGAAGGTTTTTTTGAGGCCTGTACCACAATAAGATTGAATATGCCTCAGCTGGCTCTGGTAGCATAAACCTTTGACCTGGGCATCTAACCCTCCACAGATCATACTGAAAGCTACTCCACCATATTTATGGTTTGATGACCGTCACTAAATTTATGTGCCCATGGCCACAATGCAAGACTTAAGAGTACAGCCATACAACTAACATGAACTATAAATTCTAGTGAGGCTTGTGTATGCAGGAATATATTTATGGCAGGTGTATAGAATCTAGGAAGATAACAGAACCACAACTGTGGTTTCTATTACAAAATAACTCCACAGGGATCTTGTTGGTGCTGATAAAGGCTCTGTGATGCTCTTGGGCAGGAATAATGAACCATAATATTTAGGCCCACAGTAGAAGGAGCACTAATATACTCCTAGTATTCTCTTATGTTTTTAAAACTGCCATAAGCCCCTAAGATTAAAAAATACAAAAGATAGGACACTCTTTGAGTAACCATCCATTATGTAGTTTTCCTGGGTAGAACAAGAGCTCCATAATCAAGGTAAGCCCACCCGAATGCATTTAAATTCTGGGTGAGGACTCATTAATGAACTATGCCACAACAATGAAATGAAAGAAAGTCCTTTAAGAAACTAAGATTATTTTTCTTGCGGGATACAGGCACACACAGTAGCTAATACATTTAAGAAAAGTGTCAACCACTGATATTGGTGACCTTGGACATTTTCCCTTAGTAGGCTACCTTTCATGGTGATCAAGTTATAACCTGGTGCAGAAGTGCATCAAGCCTACCTAAAATCTTCTGCATCCTTATTTAGTTCGAGCCTGCAGGTAGCACGCATACGCTGTTGCTTCATGACGTAGTGTATCTAAAGGAAAAATAACTCTAAAAAGGGGCTTTTAGTCTACTGCCAGCATTGGGCTTTGCTGAGCAAGGGTTCTGTTCTGGAATTGACCACTTCCCACCTCCTGCTTTCCAAACACAGCCAAAACGAAAAATAATGGATTATTATTATTTGGGGAAGAGGGTGAATACTCACCTGAAGGAATAATCACAACCCTTGTCATGGTGAACCATCAAAGTCACAATATTAACCTGAGCTTGCCCCCTGGTTGGTATGGCACAGAGCAAACAGGCTTAAAGCAGGGCAATATTTAAAGTATAAATGGAATACCAAAACAGTCAGAGTTGGAATGCAAAACAATAACAATCTCAGACAAAATTAGACCAATAGAGTAAATTTACTAAACAAAATGCCACAAATCCAAAAAGGAGAACCAGAGGATGAATTTTAAAAGTTTTAAAGTAGGATTATCATCATGAAGCATGCAGTGCTAATGAGAGTCAATGGTCACATTAGACCAGGACATAGACACAATTTGACCATGATAAAGTGTGGATTGGATACACCAACCAGGTCCATTCTGGCCAAAGGTTTTATCTTTGGATTTCATACATTCAAGTCCCAATCCCCCACATGAGTACACTTTTAAAGCCCCCCCAGGACCTCAGGGTAGACACTTAGGGGCAGATTTAAGAAAGGTGGTGCTGCACCTAGTTCAGCACCACTTTCCTTGTGCCACTTAGTACCCCCCTACCGCCACCATGTGTGCAATGTATTTAAAATACGGCGCACCATGGCTCAGGGGAGGGGGCGATAGTGGAAATTATTTATGCTATTGATGTACTCTGCAGGAGTAGCGCCAACACTTTGGCGCTACTCCTGTAGAATAGATAGGGGCCCATTAAAAATAATGGAAACCCCCTTTTAACGCCTCCTCTCAGCAGGAGTTAAAAGCAACGAAAAAATAGCGCAAGGAAATCTCTTAAATTTCTTAGTGTAATTTTTTACGGACCCATTAACAGGGGACGCCCCTGTTAACGCGTCCCAATCTAGTTAATTTACTCTCTCTGGGACTCGTTTTAGGCCAATGAATCATTTTACCCTGATTGAAGACAACTTAAGACGAAATAACTAATCAACATGTCAATCAACAAGTCAATAACGTTACCAATCAGACACAGAAACCACCATGACCTTTCAGTCATGAACAACCACACCAGTTTTGTACGATTTTGTGATGTTTATTCCCTATTGATTACAATTCTACTAGTAAGTTTATTAGTCTCAAAACCATGAAACACATCAGCATTGTCATAATATGGCAACTCGAATTTCATCAAAGCAAAGATCACGAACATTAGAACATAACACGACGTCAGCATGAATTAACCTTAGCAGAGTATCATTAGTGCATCATTCAACAAAGCATTGATTCAGTCATTTGTCTATTTGCGTCCGTTTGTGAACCCCTTAACTAACCTCAAATTAGCATTGGCATGTTGGGCTTCATGCAAAACAATTTGGTAACACGAATTTAGAAAACATCTATCTATGGTCTCTGTCAAAAGAAGCAGTTGGTACCTAGAAAGAAAAAGGCAAACAGACAATTACAATTCATCAGTCAGGGAATTCAGCAGGACGGGTAAAAAGGGACACTTTCCTCATACACAGGAGAAGTATAAAACGGGCAAGATAAGGGCGAAGATGGTTTAAAGAACCAAACAGCAAAGTCTCTATGCAGAGTGACGAAGTGTCTGGGTCATAGCAAAGGTTTGCAATGGCATCTCTCCTAATGGCTCCTTGTGTCAAAGGTTTTTATCCCTTTTCTGTTGTACAGTCCCCTAATTTCTGATTGGGTAGGGTTTGCACCCCACTATCTCCATCCAGTGGGTTTCCAAGAGTGTTATCAAATTTGCCACCCCATAACAGTTCTCACGTAGTTTATTGGTTCTTGTGATTGACGTCTCCAGCGGGTAGAATGTCCGGTATGATTTCATACTCTTGTGGTCCTCTCGCATCCTCAGTCAGTAGGTCCATTGTCTGTACCGGTTTAGGCGACCCTGTACCTGTATCTAGTCTACAAATTTGCATTCAGCAAAAAAGTTTCCTTGAGCAAGTCGAATTTCATGAGAACGGATCTACTACAGTTACACTCATCTTCTAGCTTTGGAAAAGTACGAGTACATGTCCTTCAGCAAGTCAGCACACTGCATGTTAGAAAAACACACTTAATATGAAACTGGGCAGCTGGGCCTCGGCTCATGCTAACTAAGGCCTAATGATTTATTAGCAAAACTTTAACATATAACTCTTGATATTAGTGCACAATCATACAGTAAAGTATCAATTATTTCATTATTAGTCAGCTTCATTAGTCATTGTATATATTGTTGGCCACTCCCAGTGGGCACATTTCAAGCACGTGTTTAGCAACAACACATTAATACATTTACTATGTGTTATTATTATGCATTAGTTCATAAACATTTCATGTTAATTTTTTAGTATAAGAGCTACGCTCCCTCACCCCCCTTGCATACATTATGCCTGGCACAGGCATAATATGGCGCAAGGGTTTAAAAGTGGCGCAATGCATGCATTGCGCCACTTTGTAAATATGGCACAGGGAAAGTGCCACTTTAGCGCTGTCTTAGTGTAAAAAAAATTATGCTATAGCGGCACTAAGGTGGAACTAGGGGCTCTTAAATCGGCCCCTCAGAGACTCAAAGGGTGTCAAGACAGAGGCCAACAGCAAGGTCCAGTCTCGGTCCAGTTGCCACTGGTCAGCTGGATAGTTGCAGGAAAAGATCTCTTGTAGCTTGTTGTGTCTCTGTATTTTTAACAGGAGGTCAGCCTTAACACCCTTGGGGCCCAAGACTTTGTCCTATGTACAAGAAAAGGGCAGGTAGTGACCTATAGGGCTCTGAAAGGGGTGCCTAGAGGTGCCACAAGTACGCCTGGCACACACTAGTGGGTGGAAATGACTCCTGGGCACATCCTAATGAATGGAGTAAAAGTCTATCCACTTTGGGCACACTAAACTTGGGCTCTTAATGCTGTGGGTATTGTGGGGAGTGTACTATAGTTATCCTATTGTCTTACCACATCTACCACTAAAATTCAGTAGGTAGAATTCACTGCACCCACAATAAACCCAGAGTCTGGTAGAGCAAAAGTAGGGTTTTCCAGCAACAAGAGAGTGAACACACAAGAATTGTTTTGGTATCCTGTTTCCATTCCTTTCAAGTGTATCCCCAGTAGTATATGTAAAATCCAAAGACAGAAGGCTGGTGGAACAAAAGCAGATTGTTCAGCAACCAGACAATAGATACAGAAGAACTGTATTGACATCACATTTTCCGTCTGTTTAAGTGCACCCCAAAGTGCTATTTGTAAACCCGGTAGACCTGCTGTGCAGGATTTGACACTCCAATGTCAACAAGCATTGGCAAAGTCAATATGTTTCATCCATGCAAGAGCTATTGGCTTTACCAATGTCTTTTAGCAATGTTGTAAAGCAGTGTGGCTGCTGTGCAGCATGTCTAAAAGCTAGAAAAATGTGCTATGATGCAGCCATCACTGACTACATCATAGTGCTTTTTCATTTCCTTACGGTGGTTTGAGTGGGCAAAATGGACAATGGGAGGGATGCTGGGAGAATAATGGGTAACAGAATGGTAATATAAAGTTCTAGAATGCATCCAGCACTGGCCCTGTCATAGTGGGGGGTGGGAGAAGTGGAGAAACAACAACAGAGCAAACAGGTCAGAATTTAAAACAAAATATTAAAATAATATGCTTCCCTTCAAAGAAGGTCACAAATGGTCATGGATCTAGGTTACCATGACCCCTCTGCATCATCACTTCTTTTCTAAACACAACATATATTTTCTAGGTTCCTCCACTTACACCCTTCACCATCACTTCTTTTAGGAACGGTCTGGTGCAGTCCACTTGAGAGAAGGAGTAACACCTCTCTCAAAATGTCAAAATGTCACCCACTGTTTTTATGTCTCTGTTTTCGCTGTCACATTTACTTCTAGGGGCTCAGAAGCAATTATTCATTCTTATTATCTGGGTTGCTCTAAGGTAACTATGTACTGACAATACTTATACATTGCAATCACCAATTATTGTTCTTATACTGTGTTTAAAGCCATATAATGCATCTCTTCTTGCAATTTTGTTTACCTCCTTGCCTGGTGGTCACAGACCTTCTACATAAGTGTTGTTGCCTTGGATACCTATTTTACAATGCCCCCTAGCTGGACTTTATTCAGAAATGCTGTACAGCTCACTTGTTTTTATTTTCCTTTTCCTTTTTGTTTGGCATTCATACAAAATCTCCGAATTGAAGTTTGTCAGGAAGTTTCTTCATGCCATTGTAGGGCTGAGGTGAGAGAATAGGAAGATGCAGCTGACCCCATAGGACTTCCTTTTATCTAGTTGGCTCTCTCAAAATAATGTCTCATATATTGGCAGAACATAAAGCCACCATGGCAACTACACCCTACCCATGGAGCCTTTTCACTTATCTCATGAAGGGGACACAACTGTCACCATGGCACATGAGAAGCGGTTGCAAAATAACATCAAACTGTAGATTAGCGGATTTCACCAGGATCCCTTGGATTCCTAAAACCACTCATCATTACAGTTTGTCCAGCATTTTCATTGTGCATTTCATTCACAACATATTTTGTGAAAGACATATCTTGTCATTGTCAGTTTCCTGTGCAGAGCAAGTTGAGGTACTGATTTTGCATTTCAAATTGGCAACTTTAATTTCCATCCTTCTTTGGATAGCCGAAGTGCTCCCTTTCTGTAGGACGATGTTCTTCCTGCTCATATCAATTGATTTGTCTTTATTTATATACATATAGTGTAACTACAGGCTTGTATTGCCACCGGCGGACCTATGAAGCAATAATCTTGCTTTTTTATGTATGTAATGTTTCAGTCTTATGTATTGTGCTGTGTAGTACAAATGGTCCAATTGAGTGACCGATGATGTGGGTAATCACTGTTTTAGTCGATGTATTCACTCAAACACTTTATGAAGTAACTCTACCTGCTAGCACGGGCCACAACCACTTCAAGGTGTTTTTCTAAGTTATTTGCATGACCATTACCAGCCATTCTGCTGAAGAGAGCATTATTTTTTAAGTAGTGCCATGTATTATGGCAGGCTAATTCTCTGCTTATATGTTTCAGATATCACATACAATAGCACCAAGTAGGAGTAATGTTTATTTTGTTCCTGCAGTGTGTGTGAAGTGGCACCACTTTGCTTCCACTAAATAGTCTAAATTAGAAGTGGTCTCAGAGAGTGTATTCCTTGGTCCTGATGAAAGCCACAGGGAGGGGTGGCATGAACCATGTAGACCATTTAGAAAGTAGGGTCATTGAATCCACAGATACTTTCTACTGATCTTCCCCTTTTTAATCATACTGTCTAGAGAATGGAAAAAAGCAGTTTTCCAACCCAACAGATATTTTTATGTTCGAAAGAACCCCTCTAACTCCTATTTAGCATCATTAGTGTATACCATACCGTGGTCCCATGTACTTAACAGATAGCAGCATGGCCCATTCTGCAGCGGAAAGGGAAAAACCCAATGATGAAGCATGTCATCAAGGGGTACCCCTGGTGGGTGAGCGATGTTTTAAAAAAAGCCTTTCGCTTGTTTCCCATAAGGAAGATTAGCATATACAATGGAGTAGGGCTCTGGTGTTGTGGAATAAGTCAGTGACAACATTAATGTTTTGAATTAAATAATTAAGCTATTTTGCAATTAATTTTACAGCTCTCATGTTATACCAGTTTAATGAGCAATGTGTAAAAAAAGAAGCTTGGATGCTCAGTGACGTCATCAATAATATCATTTGAGATGTCATCAGTAATGCCATAAATGATGTCACAGAATGTGTCCTGAATGATGTCATATTTGTGTTCATAAGCAGTGCATGGCGGGGTGCAGGTTATAGTTAGCAAGCTAATTATAACTGGTGAATTTCTGTGGTTTTTGTTTTTGTTCAAAACATTATTTTATCACTGGCAAAGTCACCTAATGATACCGTTACTTTAACCTTTGTTATTAAGGGAATTTCAAAGGTTTTTTGTTTTTTCACAAAAAAATAAAAACAGATCTTTTTATAACACCAAGCTATGATGTACTTTCAGTGAATTTTCTAGAGGTTTCAGTGACTACATATATATAATGATCTGTTAAGGAGTCATGTACATATATATATATATATATATATATATATATATATTTTTTTTTCCTACAACACCAGTTAAAGTAAAAGCTCCGCCAAAGACCAGACGAAGACCAGCTTATCACCAACAAAATGTATTTCTGCTACACTTCCATCATTACACGACTCGGCTAAACAAATGCCCTTGTTCTTTGCTACTTCCTTTTATTATCCTGATATGACCATCACCACAAACGCATGACTTACATTGCCATTATCATCATTGCATCTATTACATTGTTTGCAGGCTCCATGTACTATAAAGCTTGATGTGTTGTGTAACTTGAATTGCAACATATGAAGTTCATCCAATAAAGTGCACCTTTTAGCTAAAAAGTTCCAGCAATAAACAATTTACATCACCAGCACAGCATCATTTGCATTCCTTTGTGTTGGCTACCTGCCAGTGTTGAGCTCATATAGCATTTCTAACTAACCCAATTAGCACAACCATCACACTCAAGTGTGCAGTATGCATAAACTGTACATTTTCAATGAACATCATAGTACACTAATTTCCTGATTAATGAAACTCAACATTCTTAACAAGGCAATATTTACATTTCATTCAAGCCCAAATGGGCAATTTCATTTGGTAAGTTTATTTTCCCTGCAATAAGCATTCAGCTTGATTTTATGTTAGACAATGTAATATGTTGAAAGTCATGTTATGCAAAGTAAGTATTTTAAAAATACCTAATACAAATAAGTAAACCTTAAAAAATCCCTCTTCCCTCAGGCTCTAATTGGCAATACTTGCTTTTAGCCTCTTAACAGAAAAAAAAAAAAAATCTCCTACATATATGTAACCTGTTGGATAAATCCAATTATTTCGCCATCATTACAGTTTTAGTACTATGCTGCCAACCTTGTCCGAGTTACGGATTACCAATTCCTTCTAAGATTTCAATTTATTTTACAACACATAAAGTTAATCAAATAACGTGAATTATTATTTTTATTTATTAAGATTATGATTACTTCTCTGTTGGTAATCATGTTTTTTCTTGATCTTCTTACTCACTTGTACGCCTATTCCTTTCCCATCCTCAATAACACATTCATTGAATGCATCAACGGAGTCTTTAGAGGTTGCTGGTATAAAAGTCGAGGTTGGCTTAGAAGGGGTATTTGTCTCCCCATACACATCTAGATTCATTCTCTTGATGACAATAACTGCATATCAGAAACCTGTAAACATCCATGATTCACTTTCTTACCCATTACAAGGGGGGTTGCAAGTCTTACCTTTGGGAGATGCTACTTCGCCAGTTTTAATTTTCTGATAAATTTATAAAAGTCTATTCTTGCCTGACAATAATTTGATGAGCTCTCCGGGCAGTATGTCAAACCTAACAATAGGATTTGTTTCTCGGCTTTATTTAGCACAACATCTGAAAGACTGACTACTATCATGGTTTCATCACTCATTACTTTCTCCTCCATTTTTGTTGTTTTTGTGATTTTGAGTCTCCTGTTATGCTTCCTCAGCTCTCTCCTTCTTTGTTTCCTCCTTTGTTGGGCCTGAATTTCTAGCCCGGTGGTCAGAGCATTTGGAGCATGTCCAACCCTAAAAAATATAACTCAGGATGGTTTGTTTGATCCACCGGAGCCACTGACTCCTTCTCTTTCATCTTCATAGTCAGTTTCAATTTCTGAGCTCGGCTGAGAGCTTCTTTCACTCATCCTGTTATCTTGTAAGGCCCTATTGTTCTCTGTTAATATCTGCCTTTTAAGAGTATCCAAGCGGCTAGCAAGTGTAAAAACCCTCCCTTGTTCATTTTCCACTTTATTGTGATAGTTGGATGTCAATCGAAACTCATTTGGATATCTGGATGAGATGCAACAATTAAGTGATGTTTACATTTTGTTTCCATTTGAACTTTTTCTTATAGTTCTGATGGTTTAATGTCATTTGTATGTGATTTTTAGAGAAAGAGGCATTCGTATACTAGAAGTACTAAACCCTATACGCACAAATGTGATTCTTGTGATCACTGAGCCACTATATCATGGTTCACAGCGTACTATTTGAGAAGGGCAGATGAAGTGCCGCCATCTTTTAAGAAATATAAATGGAAACACCAGAGGTTGGACATTAAGTGTGAATATCTACTTTAGAGCATATACATGATGCAGAAAAGTTGTGAATTATTGGTTCTGTTTAACCTCTAACTTTGAATGCATTAGAACGGTGTTATAATGTAAAAGCATATACACGATGAAGAAAAGGTATTCAATATTGGTCCTGTTTACTCTCAATTTCTGACTGCATTAGATTGGTGTAGTGATGAAAAATGATATGAGGGCTCTGGAAGTTATTGAAACCTTACTGTGGTGAAATTAGGTGGATCCTCCATGCAGACCTCATTTAATTGTGTTTATGGAGTTTCAATCCCTTTTTGTAAAATGAATTCTGTGTGACACCATTTTATGTTTCCATAATTTATGTATGTGTAAGACTACTCGTGAAGGGAATTGATTTTCCTTCGTTGGTGATTGCACATACACTTGATAAACAATGGGTATCGCAGCAACAAGTCATGTGACCAAGACACGTAGTGGTTGAAAAGCGTTATTGTTTCCTTTGCCAAATAAGTGGATTACTTTTGCACACCAACCAAAGTGGCACGTTTCTACACTCTCAAGAAAGTGTGGTCTGCAGTGTGCTGTGTAGTGGTGGATGCCTGCACATGAGCCATGGCCATTGAGGCTGGGTGCCTTCGGCGTCTATGTGTTTTTGAATATATATTCATATATATATATATATATATATATATATATATATATATATATATATATATATATACACACACACACATATATTCACTGAGAAACAAGGTTAAAGTAACTTTATAGTTATAGCGACCTTTGACCCTGTCACCAGGCAGGTCGCTCCCCCCATCTGCCACGCAGCCCCCTGTGGGTTGAAACTCGGTTGCCGCTTTTGCCGCCTGACTACTCGCTACCCTTTTTTCTGTACCCCTGCGCTTGGCTTCTGTGCCACTTCGTTTTTTCATTCTGTGCCCCCGTGTTTTGCTTTCTGTACCCCTGTGCTCTGTTGTCCCTCTCCGGCCGTCTTTTCCCGATGTTTTTTCCCCGGGTTTTTTCCTCGCCGCTGAGCCCCTGCTGCCCTGCCCCCTTCACTCCCATTGGCTGCCCCACTCCCACCTCCCAGCTGCTCCTTCCTCCCTCTGCCCTCATATGGAGGCCGCGAGGCGCGCGCGCAGTGGGTGCGCCGCTGGCACGCCGAAGGCGCGCATAAGGCAAGCCCGTCTGCACCCGTCCGCACCTGGACCGCACCCAGCACCAGAACCCCTGGAACCCGCACCCGCCGCAACGCCAGACTGCACTATGATGCAAGCACCCTCCACTCACACAACACCAGACAAGACCACCCCTGCTACCGGGCCACCCCGAAACGCACCCAGGGGCCTTTCACCTGCCGGAACTGCAGATTCACCAGCATCCAACCCTCCACACCACCAGCCAGTGAACCCAACCACCTCCGCTGCATCCTCCTCAACACCCGCTCCGCTCGCAAGCACGCCATCGAAGTTTGGGACCTCCTAGACTCCACCGCCCCCGACGTCGCCTTCCTGACGGAGACCTGGCTGAAAGCCACCTCAGCACCAGACATCGCCATAGCCATCCCACAGGGCTACAAGATCTCCTGCAGAGACCGCACCAACGGAGTGGGAGGAGGAATCGCCATCATCCACAAAGACTCCATCAAAATCTCAACGAACACCGATGACACCCTCACCACCGCCGACCACATGCACTTCCAGATCCACACCGACCCAACACCACCCTCAGAGGAACTCTCATCTACAGACCTCCCGGACCCCGCCCACAGTTCAGTGACACCATCGCCGACCTCATCAGCACCCACGCCCTCGCTTCCATGGACTACATCCTCCTCGGGGACCTGAACTTCCACCTCGAGAACAACAACGACGCCAACTCCACTGCCCTGATCGACAACCTCGCCAACCTCAGACTCAAACAGCTCGTAACGACACCCACTCACGCCGCTGGACACACGCTCGACCCCATCTTCTCCGCAAGCCCCCATGTCTCCTTCAACCACACCACCGAACTACACTGGACTGACCACAGATGCGTCCACTTCACCTTCAGAAAACCCACCACACACCACCGCACCCAACAGCTACAACACCGCTGCTGGGGCAAGGTCACCGAGGACCAACTGACTACCGCCCTCACCCTGAGACCACCCAGCGACCCCACAGACCCAGACACCGCTGTGACCAACCTCACACAGTGGATCAACGACTGCGCCAACACCCTCGCCCCTCTCAAGACCTCTACAACCAACCACACCAACAAGAAAGCCGCCTGGTTCACCGAGGACCTCCGGATCTCCAAGCACACCTGTCGGAAGCTGGAGAAGAAATGGCTCTACGACCGAAAACCAGACAACCACACAGCCCTCAAGAGCGCCACCCGCAGGCATCACCAACTCATCAGGACCGCCAAGAAGACCGCCTTCAAGGACCGCCTAGACAACAAAGCACACAACACCAAAGAGCTCTTCAGCATCGTGAAAGAACTCTCCAACCCCAGCTCCATCACCAACGACATCCCGCCATCTCAAGACCTGTGTGACTACCTGGCCACCTTCTTCCACTGCAAGATCACCGACATCCACAACACCTTCAAACCCGACCCCCCGCACCCACCACCGAGTCCACCACCCCTGCGACTACCACTCGCACCAGTCGCCTGACCATCTGGTCCAGCGTCAGCGACGAAGACACCATCAAAACCATGAACTCCATCCACTCCGGATCCCCATCGGACCCCTGCCCTCACCACGTCTTCAACAAAGCCAGCGCAGCCATCGCGCCCCACCTCCGGAAAACATTCAACTGTTCCTTCGAGACAGCAACTTTCCCAGAAAGCTGGAAGCACGCCGAGATCAACGCCCTTCTGAAGAAGCCCAAGGCGGACCCCATGGACCTCAAGAACTTCCGGCCCATCTCCCTGCTCCCTTTCCCGGCAAAAGTGACAGAGAAGATTGTCAACAAACAGCTGACCTGCTACCTCAAAGTCAACAACATCCTGGACCCTTCCCAATCCGGTTTTCGCAGTAACCACAGCACCGAGAACGCCCTCATCGACGCCAGTGATGACATACGGACCCTGATGGACAAAGGAGAAACAGCAGTCCTCATCCTCCTGGACCTATCAGCAGCCTTTGACACGGTCTGCCACCGCACCCTATCAGCACGCCTCCATGACGCCAGTATCCATGAGAAGGCCCTGGCCTGGACCACATCCTTCCTCTCCGGCAGAACCCAGAGCGTCAGCCTCCCACCCTTCCGCTCCAAAACTACAGAGAACATCTGCGGCGTCCCACAGGGATCCTCCATCAGCCCGACACTGTTCAATATCTACATGGCCCCCCTCGCCCACGTCGCACGACAACACAACCTCAACATCATCTCCTACGCCGACGACACCCAGCTGATCATATCCCTCACCGAAGATCCCCACACTGCCAAAGCTAACCTCCACCGAGGAATGAAGACCGTAGCCGACTGGATGAAGGACAGCAGACTGAAGCTGAACTCAGACAAGACGGAGGTCCTCATTCTCGGACCCACCCCATCAGCCTGGGACGACTCTTGGTGGCCCACGTCACTAGGCACAGCCCCAGAACCCACGGACCACGCATGCAACCTGGGGGTCATCCTCGACTCCACTCTCTCCATGACCAGGCAAGTCAATGCCGTCTCTGCGTCCTGCTTCAACACCCTCCGTATGCTCCGCAGGATCTTCAAATGAATCCCCCTCGACATGAGAAAAACCGTTACCCAGGCCCTCATCACCAACAGACTCGACTACGGGAACGCCCTCTACTCAGGAACTACAAACAAGCTCCAGAGACGACTCCAACGCATCCAGAACGCCTCGGCCCGACTCATCCTCGATGTCCCCCGCCGCAGCCACATCAGACTCCACCTGAGAGGCCTGCACTGGCTCCCCGTCAACAAAAGGATCACCTTCAAGCTCCTGATCCACGCACAAAACCGGACCCACCTACCTCAACAACCGACTCAGCTTCCACACCCCCACCCGAAGACTCCGCTCAGCCAACCTCGCCCTCGCCACAGTCCCCCGCATCCGAAAAACCACCGCCGCCGGCAGATCCTTCTCCTACCTCGCCACCAAGACCTGGAACACTCTCCCCACCATCCTACGACAGACCCAGGACCTGCTGGCCTTTAGAAGACTCCTCAAGACCTGGCTCTTCGACCAGTAGCACCCCCCCCCCCAGCGCCTTGAGACCCTCGCGGGTATGTAGCGCGCTTTACAAATGCAGTGATTGATTGATTGATTATAGTTAGACGAAAAGGTCAGTGACAACATTAATGTCTTGCACTAAAAAACACACTGAAATTCACCAGTTATAATTAGCAGAGTTAACTATAACTTGCACTCTTGCTGTGCACTGCTTAGGACCTCACATATCACCTCACTCATGATGTTGTATGACATAATTTATGACATCACTGTTTTTTAAAAATATATATTTATTGGTATTTTGTCAACAAACATACAATACGTCAACTTCCACGGAAACTGCCCCTCCCTGGTCCCCTTCCCCCATATCAACTCCATTGCCAGGATACATTCAACATTCCAACATTGCCTTTTCGGACAGTAAGTAACAAGTAAAGTTAAAGCCAGCACATTACAGTGTGTTAAGGGCTGAGGTCTGCAATGCCTAAGTCCTCTTAAGATGTGTTTAGGTCTTGAGTACCTGTTTTTGGGTCTTCAAGACAGTCCAGGAAATGGTCCCATTGCTGCGCTATGTCTGCAGTCCCAACCCCTCTCGCTGCCTCCCTGAGTAAAACTCTCCCTTCTGCCTCAGCCCATTTAATTAGCGTGTCCAGCCATCTTGCTATCTGCAGGCTCCTAGGGTCTTTCCAGTGCATTATCATCTCCCTTTTAGCCAGGATCAATGCCAGGTCAATGTATCTGGTTGTTGTTCTCTGTGTCTGGGACCTAGAGAAACCCCCTAATAGGGCCACTAAGGGTGAGGAGTGAAGTTTCCTGTCGGTTACTCTTCTTAGGCTATGCAGTACTTCATCCCAGTATTGCTCCAGTTTCCCGCAGCTCCATAACATATGCATCAGATCTGCTTCGGGTTTCGAGCATCGGGGCATGTACTGTTCCCCGTATTGTACATCAATGCTATCTTGGTGGGGCTAAGATACGCCCTGTGAAAGATATGCAGATTTATCAATTTGAAACAGGCGTTTCTGGAGACCGTATAAATATGTGTTATGATTTTCCCCCACTGAGGGTCATCAATAGGTTTCCCAATATCTTCTTGCCAGAGGGCTCACAGCCTGTCAAGAGGGAGTATAGTATCTTTATGTATTGTTTTATAGAGTGTGGATATAACCTTCCCATCCCCCCTATTGTACAGAGGGCATGGCATCATGCATGGGTGGGAGGTTCACTTAAACCCTGCTTCCAGTGTCTCTGTATGAGTGCTGTGATTGATCTATGCATAAGGAACAGCCCCGGAGGGATTACAGATTGTTCCATCAGTGTTTCAAATGACTGCAGTCCTCACTGCAAAACAGGTCCCCAATTGTGTTAACACCGTAAGTCGCAAATCTGGTAGCACGCACTGCAGCATCTGCCCCAGGGAGCGCATTAAGACAAGACTGCGAAATGGCAGGTGAGTAAGTAGATGTTGTTCTGGTGCGCTGTAAGCTGCGCCGCCAACAGGCGCGCATTGCTTGGAGGTCTGGCGACCATGTTTTCCACGTCCCTTTATGGTTCAGGAGTATCTCATGTAGGGACTTAACAGTGTGTTCAGCTTGTTATCCCTTGGCTATGTCTAATGGTGCTATATACAATGCTTTTGCTTGCCACTGTAATTGGCATACTAGGTAATATATCTCGATATCTGGTGCCGCCATTCCCCCCCTCTTCCGATGGTCGTTGGAGTTTATGTAGGGCCAACCTATGTCGCCCCAGTCCCCACATAAAGCTAGTTACGATGGAGTCTATCTCCCAGAATGTAGAGAGGGGAACTAGTAGTGGCAGTGTTGAAAATAGTACATTAATCTAGGCAAAGCTGTCATTTTTACCAGCGCCAGGTGACCTGCCACTGATAGGGGTAGTGTCTTCCAGAACTGGGTATCTGTCCGCACCTTCCTTATCGCTCTAGTCACATTTCCCTCTAGGAGATCTGCAGGCTTGTGGTAGATGTTCACCCCCAGATATCGGAAAGTGGAAGAGGCCCACTCCAAGCCCCGGGAGTTTGCCACTCGGGGTGCCCCCTCATGCAATGAGAAGATGAGAGATTTCTGCAGATTTATACGTAATCCCGACACATCCCCAAATCTTTCTAACAGATCCATGGCTCCCGGTAACTACCTGTTTGGGTCTTTAAGGAACATTATCATATCGTCTGCATATAATGCTATTTAGTGAGTTTGGCCCTCGACGGTTAGCCCCCTGTAGTATCTTCCCGTTTTTACCATCTGCGCTAAGGGTTCCACCGCGATGGCAAATAGCAGTGGCGACGGCAAGCAGCCTTGTCTGGTGCCCCTGTCGATTTTGTACGATCTCAAGATTGTGCGACCCATGCGAACACGGGCAGTGGGGGTTGTATATAACAACTTCATCCACTTAAGGTAACCCCGGCCCAGGCCCATCTGCTGCATTATGATCGCCAAGTAGTCCCATCTAAGCTTTTTCGATGTCCACTGCTATGATTGCAGCGGTGCACAGGTTCGAAGACTGAGATTGTAAGATCTTGATTAGTTTTCGTATATTGAGGGCCGTACTACGGTGCAAATGAATCCTGTCTGGTCTGGGTGCATCAATTTTTGCATGTAAGGCAGTAGTCCCGTGGCCAGGATTCGACTAAGTATTTTATAATCCATGTTAAGCATGGATAGAGGCCGGTATGAGCGCACATCAGTGGCTGGGCGACCTTGTTTCGGCAGTGGTATCACTATCACTTCATTTGTGGATGTGGGGAGCGGGCACTCAGCCTTGGTGCCAGCAGGTCTATATAGGCGCTATAAAACTCTGTAGGTAATCCATCCGCCCCGGCACCTTTCCTCTAGCCATCGCGCCCACTGCCTTGGTTACTTCTGAGGGGGTGATTGTCTCTCCCAATACCTTCCGTACGACCTCTTCTGATACAGAAAGCCAGAGATGCCCCAGGCACTGCAATTGAACTGAGTCCAGAGTCCTTGATGGGGGGGCCGTATAATAGCGAGTAATAATCAGTAAAGCTGTCATTAATTTCACCCTGTCCATTGAGTCTCTTCCCCTCGAAGTTCGCAATCTCCAACACCATGGAGTGTTGCCGCTGGGGGGCAGAGAGCCAAGCCAACAACGCTCCCGCTCTGTCTCCCTCCCAATGCTGTCTAGCGACATACTTTTTATAGTCAAAGCATCTCAGTTTTTCAGTAGCCTGTGCAATTTTACCCCTAGTTTCAGATATAATAGGTGCTAATTCCGGGTCTTTGGTCTGCGTTCTAATCTCCTTAAGTCTTCCTCGTATCCATCTATCTCCCCTTCCAGGGATTTCCTTACCCCAACCACCCCAGTTATGCAATGACCTCTGACAGTCACTTTGAATGCTTCCCATTCTTGTGCCCGGGAGGAGGCGGTACCTTGGGTGTGTGTGAAATACTCATTAATCGTGTCCCTGAGGATTTGCCAAAAGGCGGCATCTTCCAGTGTTTCCACTCTAAGTCACAAGTCCAGTACTCGGGGTGGTCCCTTTTCAAGTCCAGCATGACCAGTAAAGGATTATAATCAGACATTGTACGGCAGAGATATTCGGCATTAGTTACTGTACTGCTTACGTCAGGGGATGTCAGAACAATGTCCAGTAGTACATGTAAATCATGTAAGGGTGAATAAAAGGAGTAATCCCGCTCCTGTGGGTGAAGGTGTCTCCAGGTGTTGTTTCCAGTCTGCGAAACCTCTAGCCAGCTTATGTGTAGGGGAGTGCCGCGGGGTGGGATCTGTCCAACTCTGTGTCTGCGACGCAGTTAAAGTTGCCACCCATTAATGTTGCCTGGGTAAAGTGTAGCCCTAGCATATGCGATATTATTTTAGAAAGGTGTCTTGGTCTTGATTAGGGGCGTATAGCCCTCCCAGTGTAATGCCCTCGCCTTCCAGGTGACCGGCCACCAAGACATAACGGCCTTCCTTATCTATGTGCACTGCTGTTTTTTGGAACGGTATTCCTGGCCGTATCCATATCAGGACCCCTCGTGCGTATGCTGAGTATGTCGTGGGGTGGATCTGACCCCTCCATCGCTTAGTTATAGCCCTAACCTCCTTATCTGTAAGGTGCGTTTCTTGTATGGTTGCTATATGTACTCCACGTCTTTTAAGCTGGCTATAAGCTTTATATCGTTTACTCATACTGTTTAATCCCCTAATGTTCCAGGAGAGGAATTTATAAGCAAATCTATCCATAGTCTGTAGGTCTGTGTAACTTGTCCATTCTGTCCTCCCCGGGCGTCTCCATCTTGTTGGGAAATACCATTAATCCTGGCAGTGTCATAGAGTGAGATGGAGTTGACTTCCCCGCCAGAAACCCGCTGAAATTAAACAAAACAATTCCCTTGATCTCAAAACTCCCACTCCCCTGGACCGGCAACAGAACTATCCCCGTCCAAACATTTATTAACTGCTTAAACATTATATGTGGAGGCGAGAGCGAGGCCCAAGGGCAGCGCCCGCAGCTCTCCTCCCACTGTCTGATCCTTCATCGTTAGGAAGTACTTTCCGGCCTCAATAAGGTGAGTTTATTTGCCATGCTGTAGCTGGGTGCATATATATTCCAGCTAGCTGAGTTATGGAGCTTCGGTTCACGTGCCCCTTAAACGCTGATACTCTTAGTGAGTCAACAGTGACAATAGGCTCCGGCCAGCTGCCCAGGTCTGGCCCTCCCCCAGAAGAGAGTTCGTCTCTGGGGCAGAGGATGAGGCCCCTCAGAGGATTTCATCTGATGTCCCCGGTGTGATCTGTGGCAGAGATTCAGAGGCTTCAAGGGACGAGCAGTAGGCGCTGCCCAACATGGACTCCTGGTCTGAGTGAGTCTCAGAGTGGCGCGGCGATCCCATTCCCCTTCCTCCCAGGGAGGCAGCTGCATGTTCTGCCTCTCGCATTTCCTGCAGTGCCTGGCTGTGCGGCAGTGCCGCGGTCGCCTGATGTTTTCCCGTTTTCTTGTGAGTGTCTGCTTGGGCCTGTATTGTGCCCTCCAGCCTCCCATTCTTAGCCATTCCGGACGTGTCCAGCCATTCCCCCACCTATTGTGGCGTGGTGAAGAAAAGCGTGTCATTGTTTGTGGTGACTTTCAACTTGGCCGGGAACAGCCTGGCATATCGTATGCCTCGCTCTCTTAGCTGTCGTTTGATCCCAACGAAGGTGGCTCTTTGCTTCTGAGTGTCTCTTGTGAAGTCCGGGTATATCATTATCTGCCGGTCTCCAAGTGTAATTTCCCCTTTCGTTCTTGCCTGCGTCAGTACAAAGTCTCTGTCTTTAAAATGAAGCAGTTTGGCGATAATCGAGCGTGGTCTGGCACCCGGTGGAAGAGGCTATGCCGGTATCCTGTGAGCTCGCTCTATTGCAAAATATTGCAACAGGCCCTCAGGGGCCACTTCTTTACGTATCCATTGCTCCAGGTAGGTTTCCATACTAGGTGCTTCATGCTCCGATTTATGACATCACTGATGACATCTCAAATGACATCACTGATGACGTATTCCAGGCTTCTTTGGTGCACATCACTTTATAAACTAGTATGGCGTTAGAGACCTGAAAATAAGCGCAAAACAACTCAAAATAATATAAAGCATTATTAATGTCATCACAGACACAACTCCCTTTGGTGTAGCAAGCATGTGTTATGTGCAACATTTACCCTATACAATACACTTCATGGGTAGCCTATTTCACATTAATAATTAACCAAAATCAACCATAGATATATGAGGAACCCTCATTACACGCAGTGTTCAATATCTATACAACTGTTCAGAGAAAACCAACTTCCCCAAGATACTCAACGTCTGTTTCCAAATTAATGCCCTTCTACGGGCCGCCTTTGCCAATATCAAACCTCTCACACTCATCAAACCTACACTGAGAAATGAATGAGTAAGTGTGTGGGTACTGTAAACAGTGTTCACTCTATCAAGAAAGTGTATTCTGTACTACACTGCAGACAGTGAAACTTTAATGAGAAATACACCACAGAGTATCAAAAAGTATCTATTAGGAACATCGTACAGTCTATGCAACGCATGCCAAAAACAACATTATTATCTTTAAATAATGAAGGAATGAAGGTGGTAAAGGTCATACTATCTGAAACTTTCATACTGCGATGAAAACTTTACAGGTAGTCCATCTTCTAAAGCAAAAGAAGCTCATGTACATAGGTTAGTACCTGGTGCACGGTGTATTCTATGTTATGTAGAAATCGGCATGCTGAGAGGATTCTGTCTAATAACTCAAGGCTGTTTACAATACTTAGGCAGTCATTATGAACATGGCCGTGTGGGGCGCCATGAAGCCATGGAGGGCCTCCCTAGGCAGCCCTCACCCGCGCCAGGCTGCCTCCATCAGGCAGCCTGCCGGTGGACGGCATCCTTATCCGGCAGGGCAGCGGTGCTACCCCTCGGATAATGATCCCTTAGCCTCCAGCCTTTCCTTGGTGGGTTTACCCACCAGGTAAAGGCTGGCGGAAGGGCTGCACCGGGGCACCCATGGGGCCCCCTGCACTGCCCATGCACTTGGCATGGGCAGTGCAAGGGCTCCTGTGCAGTGCCCCATCGCTCAGGTCACTGTGTTAGCCGCCATCAATGTCCCGGCCAGGCATTCCTCTGGGACGGCGGGCGGAAACAGTGTTTCCACCCGCCGGCCCAGAAGAATGTACATTATATGGCCGGCGGGGTTAGGGGGTGCTGGCATTCATGGAGAAGACCGCCGTGTTCATAATGAGGCCCTTAGTATCTACTACATAGAATTTTTGCCCTGTTGGAAGCATTTTCTGTAGAACTGAACAACTTGTGTGGAATATATTGGACACAAGTTGTTAACTGCCATCTGCACACATAGTTACTTTTCAATGCAAAGATTTATAATGTATTCATTACCTCTACACACATATAGTGCATTGGAAGGCCACACGTTTTGTAAACAGTTACACCAATTAGCTGGACACAGACTGTAAAAAGTTAGGTAGAAAAGTAATAGGGTAGTTACCCGTCACTGTAAACTATAAAGTAAACTAGCACATTCATTAGATGACATTATCAAGTCATCAATTATATCATCAGTGATGTCGTAAATGATGTCACAGAACATGCCATGAGTGAGGGCTGAAGTTATAGCTAGCTCTGCTAACTATAAGTGGTGAATTTATGTGATGTTTTAGTGCAGATTGTTAATGCTGTCACAGACATTCACATAACTATAACCCCTTCTGTGCCCAGGACGTAATGGTTACCTCCTGAGTCACAGTGCTCGTGTGCCCAGGACGTTACCATTACGTCCTGGGCACAGAGTCCAGAGGTAGCGCTCCCTCTGTGGGGTTCCCCCCCACACCCCTAAGATAGAGATGGAAGAGGAAGACCTTCTCCTTCCACCCCGACCCACCCCTGTGATGTCAGCACGCAATCGCGCGCTGATTGTCACAAGGCCTCTTCCTCTTCCAGCGCAATGATCATAAAAGAAATGCAAAGCATTTCTCTTCCGATCACGTGGAGAAGGCAAGAGAGGCTTCAAAGGGAAGGAAAGGAATTTCCTTCCCTTTGAAGTCTCTCTCAGCGTTTCAAAAGCCGGATTGTAAAGCAATCTGGCTTTTGAAACGCCCACTAGACACCAGGGATTAATTTTTCTAAATGAAACTGGCATGAGGGAGCGACCCCTTGGGCTAGGGTCGCTCACAGGGGGGGCATTTTTTTGAAGGCCTTTTCTGCCCCCCCCGGGGGCAGAAACCTCTAGGCACCAGGGATAAAAAAAATTGTTTGTTTTGTTTTTGATTTTAGAGGTGGGGAGCGACCCCTTAGGCAAGGGTCGCTCCCATAGGGGGAAAATTATATTTAGGCCATTTTTGCCCCCCTTGGGGGCATATTGGTCTATTTTTATGAGGCCAATCTGCCCCCAAGGGGGCCAGAAACCACTAAACACCAGGGAGTTTTTTTTTGTTTCGTGAATTTCACGCAAGGGGGGGTGGGAGGGCAAATTTATTTTAGGCCATTTCTTCCCCCCCCTAGGGGCAGATCGGCCTATCGTTATTTGGCCGATCTGCCCCTGGGGGGGGCAGAAACCTCCAGGCGGCAGGGCATTTTTTTTTTTTTTTTTAGAGTTGGGGAGCAACCCATTAGGCAAGGGTCGCTCCCCTGGGGGGCAAATTGTATTTAGACCATTTCTGCCCCCCCAGGGGCAGATTGGCAGATTTTAGGTCAATCTGCCCCCAAGGGAGGCAGAAACAACTAGGCACCGGTGATCTTTTATTTTTTGTGCCAATGTCACGCGGGGGAGCGACCCGGTAGGCAAGGGTCGCTCCCTGGGGGGGTTGGGGGGGCAAATTTATTTTAGGCCATTTCTGCCCTCCTGGGGCCAGCTGATCCAGAAGCAAAAATCCACAGGTAGGCACTTTGCAAAAAACACCTCTGTTTTCTGTAAAAAAAAAAGCGCTGGTTTGCTAGGTTCTTCCAGGTGCCGGGTGAGCTGGAGGCCAAAATCCACAGGTAGGCACTGTTTTCAGTGAAGAAATGTGATGTGTCCACGTTGTGTTTTGGGCCATTTCCTTTCATGGGTGCTAGGCCTACCCACACAAGTGAGGTACCATTTTTATCGGGAGACTAGGGGGAATGCTGGGTGGAAGGAAATTTGTGGCTCCTCTTAGATTCCAGAACTTTCTGTCACCAAAATGAGAGGAAAACGTGTTTTTTTTGCTCAAATTTTGAAGTTTGCAAAGGATTCTGGGTAACAGAACCTGGTCAGAGCCCCACAAGTCACCCCATCTTGGATTCCCCTAGGTGTCTAGTTTTCAAAAATGCACTGGTTTGCTAGGTTTCCCCAGCTAGAGGCCAAAATCCAAAGGTAGGCACTTTGCAAAAAACACCTCTGTTTTCTGTGAAAGGCGCTAGGCCTTCCCACACAAGTGAGGTACCATTTTTATCGGGAGACTTGGGGGAACACAGGATAGCAAAACAAGTGTTATTGCCCCTTGTCTTTCTCTACAGTTTTTCCTTCCAAATGTAAGGCAGTGTGTAAAAAAGACGTCTATCTGTAATTCACATGCTAGTATGGGCACCCTGGAATTCAGAGATGTGCAAATAACCACTGCTTCTCAACACCTTATCTTGTGGCCATTTTGGAAATACAAAGGTTTTCTTGATACCTATTTTTCACTTTTCATATTTCAGCAAATGAATTGCTGAATACCCGGTATAGAATAAAAATCCATTGCAAGGTGCAGCTCATTTATTGGCTCTGGGTACCTAGAGTTGTTAATGAACCTACAAGCCCTATATATCCCCGTAACCAGAAGAGTCCAGCTGACGTAACAGTATATTGCTTTCAAAAATCTAACATCGCAGGAAAAAGTTACAGAGTAAAACGTGGAGAGAAATGGCTGCTTTTTTCACCTCAATTTCAATATTTTTTTATTTCAGCAGTTATTTTCTGTAGGAAACACTTGTAGGATCTACACAAATGACCCCTTGCTGAATTCAGAATATTGTTTACTTTTCAGAAATGTTTAGCTTTCTGGGATCCAGCATTGGTTTCCCACCCATTTTGGTCACTAACTGGAAGGAGGCTGAAAGCACAAAAAATAGTAAAAATGGGGTATGTCCCAGTAAAATGTCAAAATTGTATTGAAAAATTGGGTTTTCCAATTCAATTCTGCCTGTTCCTGAAAGCTGGGAAGATAATGATCTTGCCACCTCAAACCCTTTGTTGGTGCCATTTTCAGGGAAAAAAACATGAGCTGCCTTCTGCAGCCCTTTTTTCCCATTTTTTAAAAAAAAACTAAATTTTCACTGTATTTTGGCTAATTTCTTGGTCTCCTTCAGGGGAACCCACAAAGTCTGGGTACCTCTAGAATCCCTAGGATGTTGGAAAAAAAGGACACAAATTTGGCATGGGTAGCTTATGTGAACAAAAGGTTATGAGGGCCTAAGCGCGAACTGCCCCAAAATTGCCCAAAAAAGGTTCGGCACAGGAGGGGGAAAAGGCCTGGCAGCGAAGGGGATAATGCTACTTAAACCTTTGTTTTTTTTCAGTGAATTTTAGGGTTCTTTTTTTTTTTTTTAAACAAAAACAGATTTTTTTTTCACACCTAACTATAATGTAACTTTAACCTTTGAGTTTTTTTCAGTGAATGTC
The DNA here is from genome assembly GCF_031143425.1 of Pleurodeles waltl. Taxonomy (NCBI): domain Eukaryota; kingdom Metazoa; phylum Chordata; class Amphibia; order Caudata; family Salamandridae; genus Pleurodeles; species Pleurodeles waltl. The sequence continues at coordinate 1,217,705,087 of NC_090440.1, forward strand.
TAGGGATTTGTAACATAATATTTTATTACTATATATAAAGCCAAATATTCCACTGTGCATGGCCTGTGACTAGGCCCTGCAGCAAACCCCCCATAGGGAGCTAATCCAACACTGAAGACGGCCTCATGCACGGCCAGATTTGTAGCCAGGCCTTGCTTCCAACTCTTCCAGGCAGCAAACCCCAAGCTTGCGCAGCCTTTGGACATGCGCAGAGTGGTTTATAAAGGGCTTGGCCTGCCACCGGCCCTGTGGCCAAACCCCCAATAGGCTGTTAGCCCTACACCATGCACAGCCTTTGCTGCGTGCAGCATAGGTATGGCCTTCAGGCCCTGGGGACCCCCTTCCCTGCAGTCAGTTATAAAAAGGGAGAGAGAAACACATCACCCCCTCCCGTGGGGCCATACCAAAAAAACAAAAAAACAGGAGGGGGCTGTGTGGCCCTCCTCCATGAGCCTCTGTAGACCCTGGGGACCCATTCCCCAGGGCCTTTTGTTTTTTAAAGGGGAGGGAGGCCCTGTGGCCCTCCTCCATGAGCCACATTAGGCCAAATCTCTGGGGATTTGATCTTTAGGTGAGGGGAGGGGGGTTGTGAGCCCCCTTCCGCAAGCCTATTTTGGCGCCAGGGACCCCATCCGCTGGCTCCTACATATAATATAGTTTGGCGCCCTCGTGCACGACCAGGGCACCAATCATAAACAATGTTAGAGGCTGCAAGGGGAGCCCCAGGGCCCTCGTGGCTCCAGCTGTCTCTAGATGGGAGTAATATGTTGATCTGTTTCGGGCAGGGAAACAGATCACAAGTCTGCTACCAGCCAATGGGAGAATTTTTAAAGCTCCCGTCTGCTGGGAGTAGATTTTGTGTTTTCCCATTTGGATGGAGTTTTGAAAATGCTACAACCAGGTGGCAGCAAACACAAGTTTCTCGACCAACACCAGTGCAGAGGGAAACTGCTGTGTCCTGAGAGTGGTTTCCCCAGGACACAGCAAGTGAGCTGGCCCTGTGGGATAGGCTCCCAGGGGGCCATAGAAGGCTCTCCTCTCTGTTAAAAAGATGCTTAGCCCTCGGGGATGGGGTCCCTTGATCCTTTGAAGGCTCATGAAGGGAGGCTAAATTACCCCCTCCCCTTTGTTTCACAATTTGGCCCCTGGGTGGGCTCTCCTGGGGCTATAATGTCTCAGGGAGGAGAGCACCCCTCCCCTTAATGAATGAAATCAGCCCTGGCGGATGGAATCACTGGGGCCATTGGAGGCACGGGGAGGGGAGCCATGTGGCCCTCTCCCCATTTTGAGCAATTTTTAACCCCTGGGCTGGGGTCCCCATGGCATTGGAAGGTGGGGTTACACACCACCTTTTATGGAAAGCAGCCCCAGAGATGGGCTCTCTATGGCCTATAATGGATACGGAAGGGGTGCCGCGTACCCTCTCCCCTTAATTACACACCTTTACTGCCATTTTGTTTTTGATTTTCTTTCAATCCTGCAAGAATCCTAGGGGAACGCGACAAAAATTGCCAATTTATTTAGGCCTAGGGGGTCAGGGTGCCCTACTCTGAATCTATATATCCTTATTTTCCATATCTTCAGGACAGGAGGCTAAGGGCCTGATTTAAATCTTGGTGGGTGAGTTACTGTGTCAAAATGGTGACATAGCCTGTCCACCAAAATATAAATCCCATTATATTCAATGGGACTTATATTTCAGCAGACGGCATATCCGTCACAATTGTGACTGAGTAACTCATCCACCCAGATCTCGATCAGGCTCTAAGTCTCCAGCTGCTGTAATGGATACACACATCATTTTTCTCATTTTGCTGAGGGTGTACGCTCTCACAGGAGTCTGACTCTCCTAGGAGCAAGATGGCCCAAGGGAAATAAGGCTCCCTGGGCCATTTAAAACCCTTTATTTTCAAATTGGCACTCCTGCGAGAGTATCTCAAGCCTCTCGCGGACCCAACAAACCAGATTTACAAATATTCTTTACCCCCAATTTCTAAAAAACTGAACAGATTTACATTAAATCACAAAAAGCACAATCTGCGGACCAAGTTATAGCTTCCTGACAAATTTTGTGTAATTTCAGTTTTTGCTGCAGCCTTGCCTAAAGACGTGTATGAAAAATGCACAAAGATTTTGCATTTTGGGACCCCTCTTTTTTTTATCCCCACTTTCCAGATCACCCTGAAGTTTTCCATACACAAACTAGCCAAACAGTAGCACCTTTTTAGAAAGCTTCATGAAGATTCATCAAAGGAGGCCAAAGTCAACCCCCTCAGACCACGCACGCAACCACGGATTCATCCTGGACCCACTTCTCACCATGACCAAACAAGTCAACGCCGTATCATCCTCCTGCTTCCTCACCCTCCGCATGCTCCGAAAGATCTTCCACTGGATCCCCGCCGACACCAGAAAGACCGTGACCCACGCCCTCGTCACGAGCTGCCTGGACTACGGCAACACCCTATATGCAGGAACCACCGCTAAACTCCAGAAACGTCTGCAGCGAATTCAAAATGCCTCCGCCCGCCTCGTCCTCGACATACCCCGGAACAGCCACATCTCCGCCCACCTGAGACACCTGCACTGGCTTCCCGTCAACAAAAGGATCATCTTCCGACTCCTCACCCACGCACACAAGGCCCTTCACAACAAGGGACCCGAATACCTCAACCGTCGCCTCAGTTTCTACACGCCCACCCGTCAACTTCGCTCCGCCAACCTTGTTCTCGCCGCCGTCCCTCGCATCCGCCGCACCACGGCAGGTGGAAAATCCTTCTCCTACCTAGCGGCCAAGACATGGAATTCCCTCCCCACCAACCTCAGGACCACCCAGGACCACCTCGCATTCCGAAGGCAACTTAAGACCTGGCTCTTCGAGCAGCAGTAACCCCATCCCCCTAGCGCCTTGAGACCCTCACGGGTGAGTAGCACACTTTATAAATGTTTGTGATTTGATTTGATTTGAAAGTTATTAGCAACACAAAAAACGCTTTTCCTATGGAATAGCTGATCAAACTATAATTACTGAGTAATATATATATATATATATATATATATATATATATATATATATATATATATATATATACACTCACTGAAAAAAAACAAAGATTACAGGGTCCTTCTATCTAAGGTTCTGAATTCACTTGTAGAAAACCATAGAAATTCAGCAGTTAGAACGGTAGTTGCCACTAGGTAGTTATAGTTAGGACCTAGTTTCTAGTGAAAAAGCGTTTTTTGTTTTGCTAATAATTTTAGAGCATTTTAATGAATCTTCACAAAATGTTTCCCCCCAAAAATGGTGGTCACTTCAGCTGCTGTTTGGAACATTTCAGGGGGAATCTTACAAGCGGGGGTCGAGAAAAAGGGGGGGTCCCAAAACACATTTTCTCCATTCATTTTATAATAAGATTTTGAACAGTGATAGCGCTAGAACCAATGGATGGAATTACCTCAGATTTGGAAGAAAGGTAGCGCTTTGTCAGGAAAGAGCCTTTTTGTGGTGTAAATTCATTCAGTAGTTTTATAGAAATTAAAGAAAATACAAATTTGTATATATAGGGACGCGAAGGCTCCGCAAAACTTCCTGATCTCATGCTGAGATCTCATTGGCTGCCCACACTTCAACAAGGAAGTGTTGGCAGTCATGTTGGGACTCGGCTTCAGCCGAATCCTAGGAAAAAGATTTAAAAAACAGAAAAGGGGCCAGGTAGGGACATCCCAATCCCTTATTTCTGGTGCTGGGATCCCAAAGAGACCCCACGGAGCAAAAAGCATTTTTTTTTATTTTTGATGTGATTCACAGTGAATCTGCGGATCTGGTGAAAATAAAAAAATAAAAAACAAGTGTGGGCTCCTGCGCTTCCTTAACTGTAGCCCCCAGGTGGACCAAGCCCTGGAGGTATTGCCATTTTCATATTGGGGGCTGCCTGGCCACCTCCCTGCCCCAGGGACCGCAAACTCCCCAGGGCAAAAAAAATTATGTGTGCACGGCCACTTGGCACCCCCCGCAGCCCCGGGGACCACCACCTTCCCAATGTGTTAAAGGATATTCTAACGGGGGCTGCTCAGCCCCCCACTGCAGCCCTGGGGACCACCACCTCCCTGGGGCTTAAGTCAAATTCAATGCAGGGGGGTGCATGCACCCCTCCCTGCAGCCCTGGGACCACCAAATACCTGGGGCTATGATGAAATTAATGCAGGGGGGGCTCAGAGCCCCCCCCCGCAGCCCCAGGGACCACCATCTCCCCAATGCCTTCAGTGTATACAGTGCAAAGTGGGCGTGTGGCCCCTTCTCAGCCCCTGGGACCTTTACCCCCAGAGCTACAATAAAAAAGGGAAGGGGGTACGTTTCGGACCTCCCAGCCCTGGGGAGCACCTCCTCCCTGGGCTACTGATTGTTGGAGGGGGGCTGCACGGCCCTCCTAGAGGAGCCATAGATGGCCCTGGCGACCGCCATCCCCCAGGGCCAGCTCCTGCTATATCCCGGGGTGCCTACCCCTGGGTCATAGCTGTTTGCTTTTGCTTGGTAAGCAAAAGCAAACACAGTCTGCTTTTTGACAGCAGAAACTGTCAAACAGCTCCCGCTGTCAGAAAGCAGAGTTTTCATCTATGCTCCATGGGAGCAATGCCGGCTCCCACAGGATGTGTGGGGCCAACTAGGACCGCAGAGGCCTTGGGGCTCCCATTCCAGTCCTGTCACTCTTGCTCTCTCTCTTCCATCCCATGTTGGGATGGAAGAGAGAGAGAGATTGTAATTGCAATGGTCTGTCCATGTGATGACTTCATCATAGGAAGGAGTTACCTGTGGCAAAATGGTTAAGGTCACAGACACCCCCACTTAAATTTGATGATTCTATTCCAGGTGTGTCTGTGGTCATTTCCCTACTTTCATTTCTTTTTAACTTAAGAAGGTTAAGGTTCATACTGAAAGGTGATCTCAGACTTTTTAATTGACAATTACATATTTTATTTCAATTTGTCCAGAAATATCTTATTCCAGCTGTACCATTCATCAAAGCCTAAAAAACTCTCTATCTTTCTCCCACGCACCCACTCACAGTCCCACTCAGACACTCATGCACCCACTCACAGACCCACTCAGAACCTCATGCAACCACTCACACCCTCATTCACCCACTCACAGACCCACTCAGACACTTACACACCCACTAAGACACTGATGCACCCACACTTACACCCAAACACTGATGCACCTTCTCACAGACACACTCACACTCTCACACACCCACTCAAAGACCCACTGAAACCCTCACGCACCCACTCACAATCCCACATAGACACTGACACAGCCACTAAGACACTGATGCACCAACTCTCACACCCGAACACACACTCTCACAACCACTGTTACCCACCAATACACCCTCTCACACCTATTTCTCACACCCAGAGAGACAGGCCGCCGCCAACTCCCGCCACGCACAGTCAAAAGGCTGTGCACAGCATGGGGTTGGGTGGTTAGGGCGGTTGGCCGAGGGGTCTGACTGCAGGCCAGGCCCTGCGGCCAACCGCCACCACACACGGCCGAAGGCCATGCGTGTCAGTGGTTCGATTAACGTATACTAATGTAAATTACTATACACTAGAAAAAACATAGAAATTCAATGAAACTAACAAAGGTTACAGGGATGTTATAGCTAGGAAATAGAATTAAAAAAACATACAAATTCCCTTAAAAAAACAAAGGTTACAGGGACCTTAGTGCATGAGTTATATTTACTTGAGCTAAGTAACTATAACAGGTGAATTTCTATGGTTTGGTACATTTAAAATGTGAGCCTAACTATAACATCCCTGTAATCTTTGTTTTTTCAGTGAAAAAACAAATATACATATATGATGCTGGTAGGAAAACAGATCTATATATTGATCCTGCATAAAGGGAGCAGCATTATGAAGAAGCAATGCTGGATCCTGCTGGTTGCGGGAAGCTGGCTGGGTTCGCAGGTCTTTCAGGCTTCTGCAGTGCTCCCTATGACACTATGGTGGGTGTCCTGGGTTGGCACAAAGGCATCCACCTTTTAAGGGTGAGGGCCCCAGGGGATGGGGACTCAGGCTGAATATGGCCCAGGGAGGGGGACCATGTGTCACCCTACCCTTGGTATATGTTGCCGAGCCCTGGGGGCTTTGGTCCCCGTGACTGAAATTGGCCCCAGGAGGGGGGCCATGCTTGCCTCCTCCTCCACAAAATGATTTCAGGCTCCCGGGGATGGGGTCTCTCGGGTACAAAATCACATGGCACCCCTCCCCCTCAAAATGCAGGGAGTTGGGGTCCCAGGGGGGAAAATTGGCCTTGGGAAGGGGGCTTGCACCCCCTCCCATTCAAAACGTTGCCTGGACATGGAGGATGGAATTCCTGGGTCTGCAATTGGCTTGGGGGTACCCCACGCACTCCCTCCCCTTCAAAATGTTGCAGTGCCTTGGGTTCCTGGGGCCAGAATTGGCCTGGTAAGGATGGCTGCACAGCTTCACTCTCCCTCAAAATGTTGCCAGTCCCTGGGCCAAAATTGGACTGCAAGGGGGCCAAGCCTGCCTTCCTGGCTTTAAAAATAACACCGGGACCCAGAGGATGGAGTTTTTGGGCCGAAATCAATCTGGGGAACAGGGCCACACAAGCCTCCCCAAAATAATACTGGGTCCTGGGAGTATGCCTATTGTCATGCATTCAGGAGATTCTTATACAGGATGCTTGTACGTGCTGTGCACATCGGTGGTGCCTGAGCCTGTTCTGCTACCTGCAGCCCGCCTGTGAGGGCCTCCTTCCTTCCCCACTCACAGCACCGATGCAGCTCCCTACCCTGCACAGAATGAAGGCTTTTCTCCACCACTGTAAATCATGCCTCCCTGGGGCCAAAACTATCCCAGGGAGTGTGGCACGCATGTCACCTCCCCTTAATTTAAAAGAGTGGCCTTGGGGGAAGGGGTCCCTAGGGTCTCACAAGCCTTGGGGGCACATGTGGTCCCCTTTCCTTTAAAAAACAAAAGACCCTGGGGGATGAGGCCAACCACTCACTGCGCGTGGCCGAAGGGTTGGCTGCAGGGTCTGGGTACAGGGTTAGATTTACGTATCATTATTAAGCTATTTTGCACTTACTTTCACAACTCTCATGCTATACCCGTTCAAAGAGCAACATGTACAATTGAAGCCTGGATGATGTCATCAGTGATGTCATAAATGATGTCATAGAACATGCTGTTGTAGGTCGCTTTAGCACCAAGGCTGGGCACCATTATTTTAGCATAAGGCCTGTAAGCCTTTGCCTTTCACATTTTTACGCATTTTATTCATTTCGTACTTCTTAGCACCACCTTTTAGCTCATTGTTTTTATATTTTAATCAGCTGCTTCTTTCCAAGAACACATAGTTGTTTGCCCTGCACATTTCATCAGCCATTTGTACACAATGCACTTTGTGCCCTGTACAAGGCTGTCACGTACGGTACATGATATACTAACTTGTATTGCCAGTCCAGGAGCTCAGGAGTCAGTCCCCATTTCTACAGACATCAGTATGTCAGGTCTGTTCTTAGAACTCTATATGGGTTATTATATAAACAAACACATAGACCAAAGGGGGGCAGAGGACATTCCAGTCATGGCAGACCCGGGACGCACACCATTCTATAGAGAGTTTTGCTGGTCCCGGTGCTGACACTTCAGCAAGAGAATCCTGAGGGCGTTGCTTCTGCCTATACTGGTGTGGTAGCTACAATATCTGTTGTACAAAAACGCTATTGGTGGCACAGTCCATACAAACAGGCCAATCAATATGTACTTAGCTGAGGCAAAATTAAAGGTTCCACCATTAAACACCCAATGCAGACACCCCTAATCTCAAATAAGCCAATGAATTGTGTGTACCTGACAATTGTGGTCCCGTGAATTCAGATGGTGGATACAAATACATTCTACTTGCAGTAGACTCTTGGTTCAGATGCCTAGGGCTGAGGCCACAATGATCGGCTGATGCTCATATTTGCAATTCTTTATCAGGACATATGTAGTCACAGCATTTCACTCAGATAAGGGCCCTGTTTTTGACTCGAGGACATACAGGGACGCCATGGGAACAATGGGTGTTATGGTTCAGTATTCTAGCCCCTATCATCCCAAGGGAAATTCAGTAGTGGAAAGAAAAAAAACAGGATTTAAAGCAATCCTTAATAGCTAGATTACTAGGCTCAGGTTGTTGTTGGATCCATCACTTGTATGGAGTCCAAATTATTAAATAGTCTGCCTAGAAGATTTCTGGGAGGCAATACCCCTTATGAAGTTCTGTTCTGCATCCCTATGTACGTCCCAGATCTTGATAGTCTGGCGTGGTGGCCACAGAAACACCTTTTGACAATTACAACAGTTCCATGATGAACCCTCAACAGCATATGCCACCACCTTGAGAATGAGGGATTCACTAACATCCACAGGTTGGGTTCCAAAGTTTGGGAAGCCTGGCTTGAGAAAAGATACCTGTGAAGAAGGAACTTGGCCCATCCTACCAGGCACCAGTGATGGTTCTTGGAATACAAGGTAAAAGAACTGTTATTCTACCACCACTGCCTGGTTCTAAATACAACTGTTTTGTCTCCATTGATAACATAAAATTGTGTTATGTGGCCGATCCTGCACAGTAGACCATGAGGATTCCTGGGTAGTTCCCTTGACCCTCTCACTACCATACAGGAGATACCGTTTCAAGCATTAAACAACCCTAAAATTATTTCCCCAAGGTTGTGGACGGCGGATCATGACCTTTTGTTGATTCCAGTTACCGCTACATTGACAAGAAATGTTCAAAACCTTAATCTGCAATTTATAAATGCAATACAAACAGATGGGATTGTCTACAACAACCACCCTTTGGATATATCTACAGGTTCTCTTTCACCTTCTCCGGCTCTAGTTTTTGCAGAGACTGCCTCTGGTTATTTTGTTGACATTGGTGAGTGATGATTTTTTCTTCAACTTCTTCAGCACAAGCTACTGCATCAGCACATGGTATATTTAAGCTTTTTACATGTAAGCTTTTTAATTGACTTTGCAACTATTTGAATTGTCCATGGAACTACTTATGTATTACATTGGCATTCTTTGCTTTCCTTTTATGTATTGGATTTGTTATTGTCTTTTTCTGCTTCTACAGGGCCCAATATCTTCCTGAACACTCTGCTGTTGAACTAGTGGATGAGGTTTAAAAGCCTTATTTGTGTTCGATTGAAGAGCAAATAGTCTTGTCCCTTGTGAACATTTCTGCTGTTCCAGTTCCTGGCAGGAGTGTTTGGGATAAAGTACCTTTCAATATATTTGGGCCAACTGAAATGATAAAGATTCCATGTGTTTTCACATGGGATTGTTTCTGATGGCTGGGATATTAAAGTAGATGATGCTATACTTTCTGAGCTTGAGCATTATACTCTGTCTGAAAGTGAATATATATATATGAATGCTGCAAATTATGGGGAAATGTTCTGCTATCATTATTATGAACACCATTTTTTACACTGAGCTAGTACTCTCAGAGTCGTTTTTAATTACACCCAATGGGAACATTGTCCGACTCCACCAGTGGGGAGTTCTAAAAAATATGAAGAGAAATTTACCTATTTTTCTGGGGATGATGTCACAAATGCTGAATCATATTATTTTCAATTACCAATATCGAAAGAAAGGAAAATATTGCTAACTGACACTAAATTAATTTATTCACTCTCAGTTGTTTACCAGTTAGACATCCAAGAATATGAATACTGGAAAAAGTCAATCGACCTAAAAACGGTTTGGAGAACAAGTGATTGGCAGAAAGAAGGCATGGAAGCTTTATTTAGAGCATGTTTGAATCCATTAGAAATGATTTTCTTGAATGGAACTGTTCAGCAAACAACTTTCCCTGGGTTAGCAAAAGTAAAATAAATCAATGTGGTCAGTATTCCCCCCATAGCTAAATTTGACAACTTGCAAAATATTGTGAACTTTTCAGAAAAGCAGATCGATGATGTGGTTCAGAAAGGTACCTTTAAATCATCACTTTCAGGTCCCAACTGAAGGTTATTGTGGCCAATGGACACAAATGTTTGCCATGCACGCTTTATCAACTCCATGCGGAGTTTTAGAGCAAGCAGACAGGACCCTTGTTACGCCATCACACAGCATTCAGGTATCGTCACTACATATAGCATGGGTACATTATGCCAGCAATGGCTGCAAACATCCACATTAACGGTCTAAAAGAACACCTCTCTCTCCTTTCTGAGACATAGATTTACAAGATTTCTTGTAAGGTCCTACAAAACCACACTACACTCCAAAAGATATCTATATGCAATATAAAATGATATTTGAAATCTTACACAAATGAACGCTGCTGCTTGTTTAAGGCAAATAGATATGGAAAATCTAGAGAAAGCTTTAGCCATTGCCGAAAATAGTTTGAACACACTGTCTACTCTTATCTACACATTAAACAACATTGTGTCTTCTGCTATTAACATTATTCAAAATGATATGTAATTTTTACATGGACAGAGTCAACTTAGGTCCATTATGCAGTTGAGTTGGACTTTACAAGTTCTGAAATCTGTCTGTGTGCCCTCAAAGCATGTTAAGTCTGAAGAGTTATTTGCCACATTTACCCTTACAGGTAAACAACATATAAAGGCAAAGAAGGAAGCTAGTTACATCATGTTTAATATAGAAAAGCTAGAAAAGTTGCTTTTTAATGTGGCTGAACCACCATCATCAGTGTGGTTAATACACGGGGTGATATCCCTGCCGATATCAACATTCCAATTCACCTTGTGTATGAAACACTTTCCTATTGGCAGGTTTGAACAGTTGTGAGATAGTTACATCATTGAGGTGTGGGAGCTGCCCTTTGATTACAAATGCATGAGCGGTGAAAAGAAGGTTTTTCTTATCGGAAGCTAATGTGAATCTTTTGTAAATCATTCAATGACTTGCAAACAAGTGGCGTTGTGGGGTGCTTAGAATGCGTGGGTAGCTAACTGAGCTTGCTACTTCAAGCATTTTCCCATCTCTGATATGCTCGGTATTACTCTTGAATGGGAGGTACTTGATTCTGAGTGATCAAAGAGGTTGTAGGATGAGAGCAGGTGTTGCATATGTAATTTCTGTTTCTCAAATAGTGACCTGCTGTGGAAATGTACTTTTCCCTCCCATGCAAGAGATAAAAGTAGCAGATTTGTGGCTTCACATTGCTACATTATGTCAATTTGACAAGCCAAGCAAACTAAAAGCACTATTGTTTTAAAAACAGGTGGCGCTCACATCTGCCTGCAAAACATATGACCTGAAAGTGGCAAGGTCACCTGCTGATATATAGGGGGTCATTACAACATTGGCGGTAAAAGCTGCTTACCGCCGTGCAGAAGACCGCCAACACACAACCGCGGCCGCGGAAATCCGCCACAGCTAACATGACCCACAGCACGGAATCCGCCAAAATTCAGACATCCACACAAGTCCGCCACACCAAAAGTCAGTGATAAACTGGCGAAAAAAAATCCTCCTCAGTCACGCCAACAGAAAGACGCCCACACTATCACGACACACGAATCTTTCAACCGCGGTATTCCATTGGCGGGACACACCGCCGCTCTCAAAACACACACACATATACAAAACACAGCCACATTGGACAATTCAAAATACACACACCTGATACACATACACACACCACTCCCACACACCCAATACAATATAAAACACACACTCACATCACCCACAAACCCCTATGACAAAAATACCAAAAGAAGGCCAGAGAGAGACCCTACAAACTACTACCAAGCATCCACAGGCACACCAGACCATCACACACATAACTTCCACGCACCTCACACAACACACCACTAAATATCTGCACACTTATCACCACACACACCACCCCACACATCACCCACACCACCCCATGGCACGGCAAAGACACCCCAGGTTCTCGGAGGAGGAGCTCAGGGTCATGGTGGAGGAAATTGTCTGGGTAGAGCCACAGCTATTCGGAGCACAAGTGCAGCACACCTCCATGGCTAGGAAGATGGAGCTATGGCGAAGAATAGTGGACAGGGTCAACGCAGTGGGACAGCACCCAAGAAATAAGTATGACATCAGGAAGATGTGGAACGACCTACGGGGGAAGGTGCGTTCCGTGGTATCAAGACACCACCTTGCAGTTCAGCAGACTGGCAGCGAACCCCCACAACTAACAACATAGGAGGAGCAGGTCTTGGCGATTCTGCATCCTGAGGGCCTCGCAGGAGTAGATGGAGGAATGGACTCTGGTAAGACAAATCTTCACTATTACATCCCCCACCCTACCTGCATGCCATCACATACCCCCACCCTCACCCTCACCCCCATCACTCCAACTCCTCACAAATGTCCCAATATCACAAACCACACATCCCATCACCAAGCCCTGCATGCAACTACAAAGCATGGACACCCATCACCAAAGCATGCCCACTGCACATACCCATACACCCCCTAAACCATCATCACACAAGGTCCCACACAGGAATGCAAGCACTGGGGTATACGGTCACCCACCCATTGCACACCATGCCACACACAGATGTAATAAACATCCTTTAATACCCCTGCAGGACCCCTACCCAATGTCACCGGACAGGAGGGTCCACACATGTACACACCACCAACAGAAGAGGCCCACAGTGATGACAGGAGCTCTGTCCAACTGGATCTAGATGACCAGCCCGGCCCATCAAGGACCTCGGGACAGTCGGTTCCCCTGCCACAGTCACAGGCCACTACAGAGCTTCCACCCTCTGGAAACACCAGCACAGCACCCACCCAGCGGGCCCATACCTCTGTCCCCAGGACACGTCAATCAGCAGTGTGTCCAGCACTACAGGGAACCCAGGCTAACCCACCACCCCAACAACAACAGGGACCTGGGGGCAGTGGTAGTGGGCACATGGTCCAGGGGACGGAGGCCCAGGAACACAGGGGAACTGGGAGGGCTGCTATGCGACAGGGGAAGGACAGGCCAAGGGAACCCACTCTCCACAGGGCCCTCTCCTCCATCATGGGAGCCTATCACCACTCCCAGGAGACGATGGCAACGGTACTGGCCAAGTTTCAGGACACCCAGCGCCTGCAGGAGGAACAGTATTTGGGCTTCAGGGAGGAACTCAGAACCATCAATTCCACCCTGGGCACCATCGTATGGGTGCTGAAGGAAGTACTCAACACCAGGAGGGACACTGTGGCACAACAAGGGGCCCCTGACACTAGCATGGACGATGAACTGCCCACCACCTCCACCGGCGCAAGTGGACAGGACGCCCGCCACAGGATCACCACACCAGCACCCCACCCCCTGCAGAGGGAGAACCACCCCGCAAACGGTCCCTGAGATCCAGGACAAAGACAGAGAACGATACCAAGACCCCTGCCAAGAAATGAGACCACCCTGAATGTCATCTTGCTGTCCCACTTTGTCACCCTGTCCATCCTCAAACTGCCCCAGCTCCACTCCCTATGCCCATTTGGGCAATGCACCTGTGAGACTAATAGACTGGACTCTGCCATGGACATTCCTCCACCATCACTCCTGACCATTTTACAACACCCTCCAATATTTAGCACTTAAATAAACACCCTTGAAGCACAAAACAATCTGGAGTCAGTCTGTGATTTCGAAATTGTGTATTAGCAATAACAGTTACAAAATGCTCTTTCAATTGTAATCTCAACATACCTATGTCACACAGCTCTAGTCCATGAGGAAACAAAGCAGATGTCACACAGTGGGACCCACATCTGTGAAATCGTAAGGGAGAGTGACAACTCAGTGACCACGACAGACAGTAGAGAGGTAGTAGTGTTAAAGTACATGTAGTAGGCAGGTCTGTACTCTTACCTTTGTCTCACTGGAAATATTGCAGGATCACCGAGTTCCTGTTGTCCATATCCTCTTCTTCTGCTTCCTCGTCTTCACTGTCCACAGGCTCTACAGCAGCAACAACACCGCCATCTGGACCATCCTCCTGCAGAAAAGGCACCTGTCGTCGCAAAGCTAAGTTGTGAAGCATACAGCAGGCCACGATGATCTGGCACACCTTCTTTGGTGAGTAGAATAGGGATCCACCTGTCATATGGAGGCACCTGAACCTGGCCTTCAGGAGGCCGAAGGTCAGTTCGATAATCTGCCGAGTTCGCCCATGGGCCTTATTGTAGCGTTCCTCTGCCCTTGTCCTGGGATTCCTCACTGGGGTCAGTAGCCACAACAGGTTGGGGTAACCAGAGTCACCTGCAAATGGTGAGGGACAACTGTTAGACACACACTAACCTTTAGGGATATCCCCAGACCCAGACAACCATTCCCACTGTCTTGCTTCCAGGTGCTCACCTAATAGCCACACACAGTGCCTCTGGAGTTGCCCCATCACATAAGGGATGCTGCTATTCTGCAGGATGTAGGCATCATGCACTGAGCCAGGAAACTTGGCATTCACATGGGAGATGTACTGGCCTGCCAAATCCACCATCTGCACATTCATGGAATGATAACTTTTCCGGTTTCTGTACACCTGTTCACTCCTGCGCGGGGACCAAAGCCACATGTGTCCCATCAATGGCACCTATGTTGGGGATATGTCCCAGGGCATAAAAATCACCTTTCGCTGTCGGCAAATCCTCCACCTGAGGGAAAACGATGTAGCTCCACATGTGTTTCAGCAGGGCAGACAACACTCTGGACAACACGTTGGAAAACATAGGCTGGGACATCCCTGATGCTATGGCCACTGTTGTTTGAAATGACCCACTTGCAAGGAAATGGAGCACTGACAGCACCTGCACTTGAGGGGGGATTCCTGTGGGATGGCGGATAGCTGACATCAGGTCTGGCTCCAGCTGGGTACACAGTTCATGGATTGTGGCACGGTCAAGCCTGTAGGTGATGATCACATGTCTTTCCTCCATTGTTGACAGGTCCACCAGCGGTCTGTACACCGGAGGATGCCGCCATCTCCTCACATGTCCCAGCGGACAGTGCCTATGAAGGACAAAAGCGAGCACAGAGTCAACCAACTCAGAGTACGTACCCACAGCTTACACAGAACACAAATCCTAAGCCGAAAAGTGGCCTGTATGTGTGTTGAGTCTAGGCCTAGGTATGTGTGACGCAGTTAAAATTAAGCCATGTGGGCCCCTGAAATGGCTGCTGCCTGACCTCTAAAGTGGGACAATGGAATGTGAGGTAACTGCGCTGGCGTTGTACACCGTCGCGGTAGGCGGTCAAAGACCGCGGCACAATGCTGCATTGGTTAACATTGGACCCTATGGGTCCCAGGACGTGACTGCCATTTTCTATCTGTTCAGTCACTCGATACCTGATCTTCGATAGGAGAGGACCTACACTGTAAGTGCTGCTGTGACCTCGGTCTGGAAGAGACAATGGCTCGAGTGTCTGGGGAAAGGGCCCCTGCCTTCACATCAGAGGAGTTGGAGAAACTCGTGGATGGGGTCCTTCCCCAGTACACGCTACTCTACGGTCCTCCAGACAAACAGGTAAGTACACTGGGAGCATGCCGTATGGGCTATGTCTGTGTGGAGTGAGGTGGATGAAAGATGGGGGGGGGGGAGATTGAGGCGTGCATGAAACGACGATGAATGCATGTGCCACATGGCAAGGGTAGGGGTGGGGGGCCAATGACTGTGACGGTGCAGTTGTTAATAAAATGTCTCTTCCCCCTGTACAATTCATGTAGGTCAGCGCCCACCAGAAAAAATATATTTGCGTGCCATTACCAAGGAAATCCGGACCCTGGGGGTCTACCACAGACGGAGCACCCACTGCCGGAAAAGATGGGAGGACATCCACCGCTGAGGCAAGAAGACGGCGGAGGCTCAGCTGGGGATGGCCTCCCAACGTGGGAGGGGTGCCCGTCGCACCATGACCCCCCTGATGTTCAGGATCCTGGCGGTGGCATACCCAGAGTTGGATGGGCGCTTGAGGGCATCACAGCAGCCACAAGGAGGTGAGTACACTCTCATCCTGCTGATTTTGCATGCAGTGGAGGTGTCTTCTGTGGGTTTCCCTAGGCCTGGGTGAATTTAGTAGGCAAGGTCCCTCCGTAAGGCAGGCCATGTGGCACCTCACCCCACCTCTGTAAAGTGCCAAGTACACCTAGTCGTGCCCCTGTGTCATCCATGTGTGCAGATGTCGTCCATAGCCTTGTAGGGGGCTTCTGTGTCTGTTGTGTCCGCCAACGGTAGTGGTAATGCGTGCACTCAACATGTCTTTCTTCTGTTGTCCCCCCCATTTTTGTGGTCTCCCTGCTCTTGTGTGCATTAGCATCATCAGGCGGAGGAGCAGTGGCACCGGAGCACGAGGGGGCTGCATCCCACATGGCCATGGAGGGCCACACTACGGAATCGGACTTCACCAGTGGGGCGGAGGGCAAGGGGAGCTCCACGGCGGGGACAGGAGCTGACATGAGCGACACGGACTCGTCCTCTGATGGGAGCTCCCTTGTGGTGGCGGCAACATCTGTGACCCCCCCATTTACAGGTACAGCCGCCACCCCCCCTGCCAGCACCGCCCTCCCAGCAGCCCCTCAGCCTTTGCCCTGTGCCCGCTTACCCAGGAGGGTGGGCATCACCTTCGCCCCAGGCACCTCAGGCCCTGCCCCAGGCACCCCTGCTGCCCTCAGTGAGGAGGCCATTGACCTCCTCAGGTCACTCACTGTTGGGCAGTCTACCATTTTGAATGCCATCTAGGGTGTAGAAAAGCAGTTGCAACAAAAAAATGCATTCCTGGAGGGCATTCATTCTGGTCAGGCAGTCCTTCAGCGAGCTTTTCAGACTCTGGCCTCAGCACTGATGGCAGCCATTGTCCCAGTCTCTAGCCTCCCCCTCCAACATCCTCCACCCAGACCCAATCCCCTGTACCCCAGCCTATCCCAAGCACACCTTCAGACCAGCATGTACACACGTCAACACACAAGGGAAGCTCAGGCAAACATAAGCACCACACATCCCACAGGCACTCACGCAAACATCACACACACATGCAGACACACCAACATCCACTGCCTCCACTGTGTCCCCCTCCTCCTCGTCTCCCTCCTCCACACTCACACTTGCATGCACTACATCTACAGCCACTACTGCCATCACTAGCACACACACCACCACAACCCGCTCACGTGCAGTCACCACCCCCACTACCATTCACACGTCCCCTGTGTCCTCTCCCAGTGTGTCTGTGATGCCACCTCCCAAGATACACAAACAAAGGCACACACCCACCCAACAGCCATCCACCTCACGACAGCCTCCAGCGCATGCACCTTCACCAAACGAACACCTCCTACAACCACAACCTCTTCCTCCACTCCCAAACCCCCTCCAGCTACCCGTACCAGTCTCCCCCAAAAACTTTTCCTGTCCATCCTTGACCTCTTTCCCACACCTCCCCCACCCCTTCCGTCTCCTAGGGCCTGACTCTCCAGGTCCCAACCTAGCACCTCAGCCACAACATCTCTGGGACCAGTGGTGCCTGTAGTCACCGGAATCTGGAGTGCACTGGCCACCAGGGCAGCCAGTGTGGCACGGAGCCACAGCACGAACAGTCCCCCACCTGTCAAGCATCAAAAGTTGGCCAGTGCCCGGCGGGAGAGGGGGAAGACTCCAGCCACCAAAGCTGCTCCCAAGGGTCCTGGTGGGAGTGTGGAGTCAGCTGCGACACCTTCCAAGGTGGGAAAGGGCCACAAGAAACCCAGCTAGTCTGGAAAGAGCAGCACGGCGGAGAAGACCGCCATCATCCCCGCTGCCCAGGAGGCCACCGCCAGAACCTGCCCTGCTGCCCAAGAGGCCACCGCCATCATCCCCGCTGCCCAAGAGGCCACCGCCATCATCCCCGCTGCCCAGGAGGCCACCGCCATCATCCCCGCTGCCCAGGAGGCCACCGCCATCATCCCCGCTGCCCAGGAGGCCACCGCCAGCACCTGCCCTGCTGCCCAAGAGGCCACCGCCAGCACCTGCCCTGCTGCCCAAGAGGCCACCGCCATCATCCCCGCTGCCCAGGAGGCCACCGCCAGCACCAGCCCAGCTGGGCAGACATGACCGCCAGCACAAGCCCCGCTGGGCTAGAGAGGACCGCCAGCACCAGCCCCGCTGGGCCATGAAGGACTGCCAGCACCAGCCCCGCTGGGCCATGAAGGACCGCCAGTACCAGCCCCGCTGGGCCAGACACAACCGCCAGCACAAGCCCCGCTGGGCTAGAGAAGACCGCCAGCACCAGCCCCGCTGGGCCATGAAGGACCGCCAGCACCAGCCCCGGTGGGCCAGACACGACCGCAAGCACAAGCCCTGCTGGGCTAGAGAGGACCGCCAGCACAAGCCCCGCTGGGCTAGAGAGTACCGCCAGCAGCTGAGTCACTGCAAAGGAGCCCGCCGCCTCAAGCACCGCTGAACAGGGCACCGCCGCTACAAGCACCGCTGAACAGGGCACCGCCGCTACAAGCACCGCTGAACAGGGCACCACCACCTCAAGCACCACTGAACAGGGCACCACCACCTCAAGCACCGCTGAACAGGGCACCGTCGCTACAAGCACCGCTGAACAGGGCACCTCCGCCACAAGCACCGCTGGCCCATGAGCACCAAGGGCACTCACGCTACGGAGTCCATCATGAGCAGGATGAAGCACTCTGGGCACAGAGCCCCCTCCAGAACCAGTGGAGACTGTCATCCACTACCTCTGTCCTTAGCAGGATGAAGCACTCTGGGCACCATGCCCCCTCCAGAACCAGTGGAGAAAGACATCCACTACCTCTGTCCTTAGCAGGATGAAGCACTCTGGGCACCATGCCCCCTCCAGAACCAGAGGAGACTGTCATCCACTACCTCTGTCCTTAGCAGGATGAAGCACTCTGGGCACCATGCCCCCTCCAGAACCAGTGGAGAAAGACATCCACTACCTCTGTCCTTAGAAGGAGGAAGCACTCTGGGCACCATGCCCCCCTCCAGAACCAGTGGAGACTGTCATCCACTACCTCTGTCCTTAGCAGGATGAAGCACTCTGGGCACCATGCCCCCTCCAGAACCAGTGGAGACTGTCATCCACTACCTCTGTCCTTAGCAGGATGAAGCACTCTGGGCACCATGCCCTCTACAGAACCAGTGGAGAAAGACATCCACTATCTCTGTCCTTAGCAGGGTGAAGCACTCTGGGCACCATGCCCCCTCCAAAACTATTGGAGACTGTTATCCACTTGAGAGACTGTGGCTTTGCACTCCCCAGGAAGGAACAGTGGGCAACCCACCCACTGTATGGACTTGAGAGACTGTGGCTTTGCACTCCCCAGGATGGAGCAGTGGGCAACCCACCCACTGTATAGACTTGAAAGACTGTGGCTTTGCACTTCCCAGGATTGAACAGTGGGCATGTGGCCCTCTCGTGGATTTGGCGTTGTGCACTCAACCGGCTGAGGTGCCCCCCCCCCTCTCTCCCCCTGAGGTGCCTGTTTTCTTGCTTTCTGATGCCCCTTCAGTGTTCTCTCCTTCATTGTCGGGGATCTTGTGTGGGCCTCGCCCATACCGTGTGGGCCCAGTGTTCCACGGACTTCATTGGAGCACTACCTGGACTACTATGCTTGGTGTATATTTTGTTTATGGTGTATATATATATTTTTGCGTACTTGATTTTAATATATTACAATCGTTCACCTCATTTCCTTTTGTCTTTGCATTCTTCCGGGGGGGGAGGGTTGGAGGGTGTAACTGTAATGTATCATGCTGTATTGGTGTGTGTGTTGTAGTGGGTGGGGTGTTGCGTGCTGCGTGTGTGTGTACCTGTATTTTGCCTCCCCTGTGTCGTAGGTGCAGTACTCACCGTTGTCTTTGCCGCAAGCGTTCGTGCTCCTGGTACAGGAGGAAGAAGATAAGGGCTGGCAGGATGTGCAGCTCTGGTTCCATGGCATCCGGATTCCTTGTGGGGTGTGTAGAGGTGAGCGCTTTCCCTTCGAAGTCCTGTTTCCGCCGTGTTTTTGTCCGTGGTGAATCTGCCCCGGAAAAGGTGGCGGATTGGTAGGTTGTGATATTGTGGGCGGTACTTTGTCTTCCGCCTGTCGGCGGTGACCGTCTAGCTGTTTGTCTGTACCACCGTGGCGTTCGGAGTGTTAAAGTGGCTGTCTTTGTTGGCGGTTTCCGCCAGGGTCGTAACTCCAATTTTTTTACTGCCGGCCTGTTGGCGGTGTTACTGCCGCTTTAACACCGTCCGCCAGAGTTGTAATGACCACCATAGTCCCTTTTAAATATGAACTTTCCAAGATACTTTGGTTAATTGATATGTTGCATTTTTAATGCATCTAACACCCTGGTGATTGTACACTTTTATAGGCTATTGGATTTGGATTTGTAAGTACATTTCAGACTGGCTTTGGGGAATACCTTCAGCCACTCACTCACTTGGCATTAATTGGAAATATCCTGCTGTTGCTATTTTTAATTTGGAATAGCTGCCTCATCTCAACCAAGAGAAGTGCTGGAGCAATCACCAGCCCACTGTGTCATGAACGGATGATGCAGTACTTTGGAGTTGCACCACTGGAAGACGTTGATAAGAACTGGTCATTGTCATTTCCACCAAGATGTTGCTGTGTGCAACCTGTTTACTGTTGCTTATGGTGCTCCTTCAAACATACACTTGAAATGTGTCTTGTTTTTCAACAAGTACTTCTTGTGGACATAAAACTGATGATGTTCTTGATGGAGTTGTCCCATGATATTGTGGTTGCTCCGTGACGCCTTCTATGAGCCAGCCTCCACAAATCTAATTGCTTTGTCTCCTTGTGCCACCACACCTGGCCCCGCATGAAACGCTGCCTTCTCGGCTGTGGCTGAGAGTGTAGATCATGTGTGCTCCTTTAACCTTTTAATTGAGGTTCAGGTGGTATTATTTTCTGCCAAAGTGGGGTCTATACTGGAGTGAATCTCTACAACCATGTTTAATGACCCCATGTGGGGTTCCGATGACTTTTAATTGGCACTCTTCTCTCCAAACAATTAACAATTTCAATTTGGCCTTATGCTTTGGCTTGTTGTGCTTTTGACATGGAGATCCTTCTAGATCTGGGTTTTAGATTTATAGTTCATATTCCTTTTATTAGCTGGAAGTTTTGCATATTTTAAAGATTTTATGAGTGTTAATACTAGAGTTTGCACTTCTGTTCCGGCAATCGGAGGGTGTTGAAGGTTCCTTTAGCACCTAGGTTGAGCACCCTTATTTTAGTATTAGGCAAGTAGCCCGTGCCTTTTACATTTCTATGCATTTTATTCATTTGTAAAAAAATTTAGCACAGCCTGCCTTTAGCTCGTTGTATTTATATTTGAATCAGCTGCTTCTTTCCAAGAAGACACCGTTGTTCATGCTGCACATTTTAGCTGCAATTTGTACACAATGCACTTTGTGCCCTGTTCAAGGCTGCCATGTACAGTACATGATATACTAACTTGTATTGCCACTCCAGGAGCTCAGGAGCCCTTCCCTTTTCTAGACACATCAGTAGGACAGGCCTGTTCTTAGAACCTCGTATGGGTTATTATGTAAACAACAAAAAGGCCTAAGGTGGGGTAGAATCCATCCCAGCGATGGCTGACCAGGGATGCATACCATTCTACTAAAAGGTTTGTTGGTCCTGGCACTGACTCTTCAGCTTCCTGCGAGGATTGTCATCCACACAACAGGCAGACCCTTGCCCTCCTACTCAGAAATACTCCATTAAATCGGGACAGGCAGAAGGGTTATCACCACTACGCTCTCAGACATAGGGTATAGACAGGAATCTCTAGAATCCATAGACTTTCTAGAATCATACAAAATTGTGGGGCTGTTTATTTTCTTTACACTAGTTGTAATGATGATTACCATACCATGTTTCATCTGTTTTATTATTGCACCTCATGCTTTTATACTATGATGCAATTGCTTCAATAAATGCATTGAAATCTAGTTTGCATCTCTTGTCCTACCTTGGCATGTATGAGTCACTGAGTAACTGAGCAAATCAGGGTATGATCTATTTCCACGACTTCCCTGAGGAGTCAGAGTGTTAGGCTTAGGTTGCCAAAAATCCCCTATTCCTTTCTAGGGCTGGGCGAGGCACTGTGGGCTAAGCAGGAGTCAGGCCAACAGCTTCCAAACTGTGTGGAGTTCACTTAGTCTCCCACACTCTGTGGTACTGCCACAATAAACCTGCAATCGTATTACTGTACTAGGGTCCACATGCCATGAGTGATGTCATGTGAGATCATAAACAGTGTATGGTGGAAGCGCAAGTTATTTTTAGTGCTGCTAACTATAACTGGTAAATTTCTGTTTTTTTAAGTTCAAAATGTTAAGGCTGTCACTTACATATTCCCCTCAATATAACGCTGGCAGTTGCTAGCAGGTAGTTAAACTTAGGAGTTAATTTCCATAGGAAAAGTTTTTTTTGTTTTGCTATAACTTTGGGGCCGTTTGACATATCTTCACAAAAATTTGAAAACTAGTTTGCCGCTCACTTCAGTTGCTTTCTGGAAGGTTTTGGGGGTAATTCATTAAGCAGAGGCTGAGAAAAGGGGGCAAAGTGCATTTACCCCATGCAATTTACCCTAGGGATTTTAGACGTGACTACAGCCTGAACCACTGGATGGAATTACACCAAATTTGGCAGAATGCTAGATCTTGGTCCAGAAAGATCTCTTTTTGCAATTTGGTATAAATCTGTTCAGTAATTTTGGAGTTGGTAAAGGAAAAAGATTTATATATATTTAGAGACGCAGAGGATCTGCGGATCAGACAGATCTCGAACTGAGATCTGATTGGCTGCCATCACTTCAACCAGGAAGTAGTGGCAGCCATCTTAGGACTCGGTCATGTCTCAAGAAAAAAATGCAAAAGAACCAGTAAGGAGGCAGGGTAGGAATATGGGAATACTCGGGCACCCTACGCCTGGTGGTGGGGTCACAGGGACCCCGCCTATGGCCAAAAACATTTATTTTTAATTTTGCCACAGATGCACAGAACATCCGTGTATCCTTGACAAAGCAAAATAAAGCAAGCATGGTTTCCTACACTTGTTTTTTTCAAGCCCCCCCGGGTGAGTCAGGGTCTGGGGGCGTTGGGGGAATACAAAGATTTGGGTGGCGGGGTGCACGTGGATCCTTATCCCCTCTACTCCCCTGACTGCAGGCCAGACCCTGCAGCCACACCCCCGCCGCACACACCCTACGGCCAACCCCTCACTGTGTGGGGCTGGTGCATACAGGGTGTTGGCTGCAAGGCCTGGCGGTAGGCTAGACCCTGCAACCAACCGCCTGCCACGCACGGCCAAAGGCCATGCATAGCCGCAATTGGATGAATGTATATAAATGAAATATTACTTTACATTTTAAAAAATCCTAGAAAAAAAAGGTCATAGGGATGTTGTAGTTAGGAAATGGAAGTTAAAAACACAGAAATTCACACAAAAAAGCAAAGGTTTCAGGGACTTTTTATTTAGGTTCAGATTTTACTGTTACATCCCCATAGAAATTCAGAAGTTATACTTATCTCAAGAAACTATAACTCATGCTCTAATGTAACTATAACTCGCACCCTAACCAAGCACTGCTAATTACCCCACATATTACATATTTCATAACATCTTTTATGACATCACTGATAATACCACTGCAACAGTTGCAATAAAATTATTGATGAGAAAACTATGCATGGCGGGGGTCTGCCTGTGGTGTCACTGAAACCTGTAGCACAGGTTGTTGCTGGGGGGGTTGGGGGGTGGGGGTTCAGGGGTTCCCACAGATCCTATGTCTAAGGTGTTTTCTTCAGTTGCATCTTTACTTTCCTGAATTGCAAATCTTGTGTCAGGGACACAGGGGACGCCCCAGCTTTCAGTTTCCTGGGCCCCCTTGACACTATTTTTTCTGCCATCACTGATATGAGAGATGATGAGATAACTGAGAATGTCTGTTGTGGGTCAGGGATGGACCATGCTGCCCAGAAGGAGGGCATGGGTGGCTCGTCGGTAAACAAGGATCCTGCTGCAGCTGCATAAGGTAAAGGGGCAGAGGGTGTGTGGGCAGGACACTTTACTAGCCATGCCAGGGAAGTTAGCATCACATGTCTCCATAGAGGTAAAGAAAAAGATATGGATGGGTGAATTTGTGGATATCTTCTCGCTAATTAGGGCCAAAAGGCTGGAGGGTGAGGAAAAAGAAAAGGATGGGAAAGATGCATCCACTAAGGAAAAGAGCGCCTAAGGCTGAGGAGTCAATCACCTATTGGCTGTTTGATTTTAATGTTTTTATGACTGTTATGTTGGAGAAGAAATCCGAAGTAGCCTCAGCCATGATATTTTATACTAGCAAAATACTTCAAGCACATCATGTCTACAGGGGGAAGGTGTGGTTAGATTATGATAAGGGTTTTAGATGGGCTAATGTGGAGGACCCCTATATTAAATGGGACCAAACAGAAGTCAATGTTTAGCTGGAGCTTGTGAACAACAAAATACCCCTTAAATAGCCTTTTTGACACCAGCAGGGTGTAGGTGTCACATAGGGGTTGTGTTGGTCATTCAGTAGGAAGTTGTGCACTCAGCTGTGGGGTCCTTCCTTTTGCGGGCACTCCTAAAACCCTGAATTCAAATGTATCAAGAAATCTGAGGAGAAAGGAAGGGATACTTCAAAAGTCAACCAGCCATTAAGGCCTTACCCATGCCAGTTCGAGATGACAAACTGTTCTCTTGGCTTAATTTATGCCCTACTGTATCAAGATTTTTCTAGTGGTTTTCACATTCCTGCTCGTAGGGTCTTCCCTATTTTACAGTGCACAACCTTGTTATCCTTACATGCTCACCCAGGGGTGCTAGCCAAGAAATTGGAAAATGGAGGCTTGTTGGGCATAATCACTGGCCCTTTTGCTGAGCCCTATTTGTCTAACTTTGTTTGTTCCCCACTGGGTGGGGTTATGAAGAAGGAGCCCAGTCAGTTCAGGTTAATCCATAACTTCTCAGAACCTTAGGGCCTATTGGTCAACAATGTGATCAACCCTAATCTTTGCTCATCAACCTACTCGTCCACTGACATAGCATTTGAGAAATTCCACAGGCTGGATCCTGGGGCACTTTTGACGAAGACAGACATTGAGTCCGCATTCAGACATCTTCCTGTACATCCTGAATTTTTATCTAATGCTTGGTTTTCAATGCAGTGGTCAGTATTTTTTTTAAGACAAATGAATACCCATGGGCTGTGCCGTTTCTTGTAATTACTTTGAACAGTTTAGCTCGATGTTGCATTGCTTGTTTACTTACAAACCTGGTCACCACAATATCCTTACCTTGATGATTTTCTGATCAGGCGCTTGTCATTAAGCACTCAAGGAGCTAATTTCCTTATTCAGAGATTTGGGGGTTCCCTTCACTCAAAACAATACAGTTGGCCCTCACCTGCATTGAGATTGATACCATTGCCAGGGAATGCCGACTGCCTCTTGACAAGGTTCCGGCCCTCAGCCAGGCTATTGACACGATTCTCAGTCTTAAAAAAGTAACTCTACTTCAACTTCAGGTATTGGTGGGTCAACTCAATTTTGCTCTTCACATTATTCCCATGGGGTGCTATTTTCCAGGTCCATAGTCAGGACAATGGTGGGTCTCACGCAAAAGCACCACCATACCAGACTGCAAGGTGAGGTGAAGGAGGGTTAAAGGATCTGGCAGGAATTTTTGCATCAGTTTATTGGGTCTGTAGTATGGCCAGCCCTGCCCGTTTCTAATCAGACTCTGGGCCTTTTTACTGACTCCACTGGCAGCATGGGTTTGGGGGGCATTTTAGGGTAAGAATGGTGCAGGGCTGCCTGGCCTGCTGCATGGCATGATAGCGGGGTGACAAAGAACATTTAATTCCTAGAGCTGTTTCCTATTGTTGTTTGGGTCACCATATGGTTTGCTGTGTTCCAGAACAGGACTATATTGTTTTGGTCAGACAATGTGGCCCTGGTTGAGGCCATTAACAAGCAGGGAGCCTCCTGTAGGCTAGTTTTGAGACTGCTGAAGCTCCCTGTCTTACTTTGCTTGAAACTGAATGTTGCGTTTAGGGCTAAACACGTCCCAGGTGTGCATAAAAAGGCAGCTAATGAGGTCTTAGGGCAGTATGCAAGGACCCATTTGGCGGCCATCAGCTTCTTTGCCAAGCTAAAGGGCATGCGTGATGTGGGCAATTGCTTCTTGGTGAGGAAGGCACTAGTAGGGTGGGCCAGAATGGATGGCATGATCAAGGATGGGATGAGAATGACAATCAGGTACTGGGTGCTATCCTGGCCAACTTCTATGACATATGCAGAACATCTTATGAGGTGCCTTTGTTCGAGGCTGCATTTGCTGTCACCTTTTATGGGGCCGCTAGGGTGGGCGAGCTAGTTGGGGCATCTAAAATTGATTTATTGTGTGGCTTACAATGGGGAGACACACACTTATATCCAGGCAGGCTTATCCTTAATCTGAGGAAGTCCAAGACCAATTATGCTGGGAAGGGAACTTCAGTAGAGCTCAGGGCAGCTTGAGGGTCTTTTGTTTGCCCAGTTGCCATTATGAGAGCATATGTTTTGGTTCAGCCCAATGTACAATCCCCTGTACTGTTCATTCATTCTAATTGGGAGTACCTGTCATAGTTCCAATTTTCACCTGTATTACACAGCACTTTCAGCAGAATTGAGACTGACCCGTCCGATTAATAATTTTTTTTAACAGATTTTATTGAAAGGTTTTCCTCAGCATTACTTAGTCATTTCACATAAGGTCACATACATCTTGTGTTAACACTCTTATACCCAACAGTTTTGCTCAAGAGAAGTAAATCAATTCAAAATCTTTTATAACATTCCCAACAATCCCATCAACCCCTACCCGTCGGGTTACTCACCTCATTCTTTTAGGATAGGACGGCCACTTTGGCTGCAGGAGCAGGTTTGTCTTCAAACGAAGTCAGGCGGATTGGCCGGTGGTCATCATCTTGTCTTAAGCACCACATATTTTCTGAGTTGCTTTGAATCTCTATGTTTTGCACCATGGTCATGTTTCATGCTGCTATCTCACTCTGTTGTTTCTCTTATTTAGTATGCCTTCCAAGGTTGTGTGGGTGAATAATCATTCTTTCATGTGGCGAGTGGCCTACCATTTACAACAGCATCATAAGTGAAAGCCTGCTGAATTGAAGGACATTTTCTTCCAATGGTGCAGAGTTGGGGGCCTCCAGATTGTTCAGTCGGACAAACTGGTGGAGGAGACAAAGGATAATATGGGACTGCCGTTCTCCAAACTGATTATCGTTCAAATAAGCGGTCATGAAGTGGTGAAGCTGGGGCACAGGAAAATCAGGGAGGCTCTTTTGTGCGAGTTCGCCTGGCTGGGTAAGATTATCCTGAGGTAGTCATAACTTGGTCACACATGATCCCACATCGCAAGTGGGTTCCAAACATTAAATCAAGGGCTCTAAATGTGTCAGTCAGGCGCCTCAATGCTGAAATGGCCAAGCTATGCCCGGTGCAGGACGGCTTTGGGTGCATTTATCTGACATGGGTACTGACTTTTTTATTGAAGGCATCTGGGTCTTTACTCAAAATGTGTTTTTTAGATGGGAGGGTGAAGGGCTGTTTGGCCCTGGTCACCATCGTGGCTGAGATGTGAGCCCCAAGATCACTTTACAACAGCGGCGAGGGGAGTCCTCTAACTTATTTCCCAGGGCAGCACGGAAGGGGGGCAGCAATCAGAATCCCAAACAGGAATGTTCACACTGGCTTTAGGGCAAGGGTGCATGTCAGATAGTGTAGGGCATGGGGCTTCAGTCCCTGGGCACACTATAGCAGCCCCACAGACAGCCTGGTGTTGGAGAGGTGGGCCCCTGGGGCTGCAGATAAGTTACCGGGAGTGGGGACTGCAGGGATGCAAGTGGAGTCCACCTTGTTTTCCTTGCCATGAAGGTTGTCTGGACCTTAGCGTTGGAAGATTAGGTAAGGGAGGCTCCATTATGATGAGAACTATGTAATAACAATGATTTTAGAATGATGATGTCAGATTGTAACTGTTTGCTATTATTTGTACATTAACTGTGAATCTGTTTTTTCTTTGATCCTGATGACAATTTTTCTTAGATGTGTGTGCTGTGTTTAGAATTAGAAAGATAACAATGTTAAGATGGCATGTTTTAAGTGTTTTGTCTTGTAATAAAAATGACCCTCAAACCGAAAAGCAGTTTAGTGTCTGTCATTGACTTGTTGGGTTTGGGAGGGGGTGTGGGCAGGTTTGGTGGTTCCGGCTCCTATCAGGTTTCACAAATATTTATCATTTATGCATTACCAAGTGCCTTGATTTGTTTTCATCATATTAAAGTATTTGTTTCCATCATACTTCAGAATTTTAAAAAAATTGTCGCTTTCCTAACTGTTGCTATATTTTAAATAACCCTTACAGGTTATATACTGATATTTAATTTTGCTGTGTTTAACAAAATGAGATGGTACAGCCTTTCCGTCCAAACTCCCTGTATCCCAGCAAGAGTGTCACATAGTTTATTTTACAAACTCTTTTCACTTTGCAGTCAGAAAGAAAAGTAAACACCAATCTCTATGTTAAAAGAATAAACAGCAATTTAACAGATGACATATGACCTCATTATGACTTTTGCGGTATGACCGTCGGACTGCCAAAGCCGCAGAGGTGAGTCTACTGTCATGTCGGCAGCCCCACCCCCGTGGTATTACCATGTTTCCACTGGGATGACCAGCAGAAACATTGTATTTCGACGTTTCCGCCTGTCAGCCCAGCAGAAACAGTGGGGCAGCATTGGCCTGGGCTCCCTTAAGGGTCGCACACCAGCACCCTCAGAATGCGTACTGTCTGCATAGTAGACAGTGTGTATTTTGAGGGTGCTGGCAGGGGGACCTCCAGCACTGGCTTTCTGACAGCCTTTCCATGGCGGTGGAACAGCCAAGGAAAGGCTAGCAGAAAGTGGAGGCGAAAGTGGAGGCTGACCATTACTCAGACTGCCGCCAACCGGTCAGGATCTGTGATCCTGGCAGTGGTGGCGATCTCCTGGCGGTGCGATAGCCAGGGTCGTAATCTGCCGGTCAGACTGCCAGAAGTGCAGTGGTCCACCCACCACCTTGTGTCTAGAGGTCCTCGGACAGCCAAACTCGTAATGAGGCCCATAGCCTGGCATGCGTATTTGAACACACAGTAAATGTGACAAGATAAAAACACAATTTCATGGCATCTTTATTGCTTAACAAAATCAAGGGGGAGATTAACCAAGGTCCAGTGTACAGCCTCCCTAGATGCTGAATAAGTCAAAAGAGTACACTGTTCCTAAAAAGAAAAATGGAAAAATAGGCACAGGTTCAGAAAAAACACTTCTTAAATTAGAAGCAAGAGCCCCTCACAATGGATGTCATGCTTCATCATAGGGCTAGCTCCTCATCGGACCGGCGCTGCAATATCTGACGGGCCCCATAAGGGGCACTTTGCCGGAGATCTTGACCAGAAGTGTGTGACATGATAGAGGTAGGCATGAATTTAAACTTTACCTCAAGAGAGAGCAGGAGAAAAAAGAAGGATAAAATTGGCTCAAGAGCCTCCGAACAATAAGTTTTAATTGGTGTGGAGGCCCTTGGTCAATATTAAAAACACACAGGAGTGGAGAAGGAATAAAGTTCCACCACTCTCCATACAAAACCAAGCTAATAGGGGCAGTCTTCCTTTAGCTAATATCTACTGTCAACATGTTTAGCGCCCTAAGGGGGTCATTCTGACCCTGGCGGCCGGTGACCGCCAGGGTCACCGACCACGGGAGCACCGCCAACAGGCTGGTGGTGCTCCCGAGGGCATTCTGACCGCGGCGGTTCAGCCGCGGCCAGAAAGGGTAAACCGGCGGTCTCCCGCCGGTTTACCACTGCCCTTGTGAATCCTCCATGGCTGCGGAGCGCGCTCCGCAGCCATGGGGATTCTGACACCCCCTACCGCCATCCTGTTCCTGGCGGGTCTCCCGCCACGAACAGGATGGCGGTAGGGGGTGCCGCGGGGCCCCTGGGGGCCCCTACAGTGCCCATGCCCATGGCATGGGCACTGCAGGGGCCCCCGTAAGAGGGCCCCGCGAAGTATTTCAGTGTCTGCTAAGCAGACACTGAAATACGCGACGGGTGCAACTGCACCCGTCGCACCCCTGCAACTACGCCGGCTCAATTCTGAGCCGGCGTCCTCGTTGCAGGGGCATTTCCTCTGGGCCGGCGGGCGCTCTTTTGGAGAGCGCCCGCCGGCCCAGAGGAAATGTCTGAATGGCCGCCGCGGTCTTTTGACCGCGGTGCGGTCATTCAGCGGCGGTACCTTGGCGGACGGCCTCCGCCGTCCGCCAAGGTCAAAATGACCCCCTAAGTGTCCCTAGAGATCGTGCAGCACTTCATCAGGACCAAAAAGGAAAATAGCCTAAATAGGTGAACCTGTGCAGAAAAAATACAAAATATTTTTCAAAACACAATGTAATACATCAAAATATATCAGAAACACCAAATAGTGTAGTGACACACTGTGTATGACGTGCTGCCATGCAAAAGCGCGAAACAATTCACAGTTAAAATGCTCCTTACCCTCCCATATTAGAGATCGAGTTCCTTGGGCCAGAATGGACCATTGGACTAACGTCGCTCTAAATGAGTCAAAGACATCAAGGGTTATACATAAACAGGCTTTCGTATATACAAGATTAATCATCATTTTCTACTGAAAGAAAACAAGTAAGGACACTCTGTCACATTCTGAGGTCTGAGGTAACGAAGTCTGACAACCTGACTAGCATAAGGGGGCTAAAAAAGAGGGGATTGATAACAGATTGCCCAATGTCCTATTAACCATTTTTAATACAAGTAGCAAAGCGATTTAAAAGGAAGGGAACACGTGAGTATACTAAGTGCCCAAAATGGGTCCTCACACGTACTAGGCAATGCAGCATGTAAAGCAGGCGCTATGTGCGTCAGCCACCCACGTCGTTACCATAAACATATGTGCGGTGTCAGTCCATCCAAATGAATACGTTTTGCGACATAGGCTAGGAATGTACTTACAAATGTTGTGTGGTCCCTTGCCGAAGACCTACCCGGCAGCCGCCGTCCCGGGAACTAAAACCGGGAGGGGAGCAGCGTCACGTAAAGGTCCACGCATGTGGCAGGGACCAATCAGAGTGTGGTAATGGCGCTGGGGAAAGGGACAGGTGCCTGATGTAGGTCATGCCCATTTGTAATAATGAACAACAGGCTTGCGTATCGTGTAGGCACACAGGCGAGCATAAAAAAAAAAAACTGTTGTTCTAAAATTCAAAGAAAAGCCTCTTTCAGGTGAAATTGCAGACAGTATGTTGACAGAGTGTTGGAATACCTCAACTCTAGTATAACTCTGAAAAAAACGTACATAGCATACAAATGTAAACGATAATAGTTGTAAGTACCCCAAGGGCCCTTTGAAATAAAAAGGACGAAATAAAATTCAGGTTTAACATAAACTGAAAGACAAGTAAAAAAAAAACACTATTGTCTATAAATGAGAGAAGGCAAAAGGTAAGTGTACTCATCTAATGGTCATGAGCCAAAAAAAAAGCTTATCCACAGAATATCATCACTTAACCCATTGATATGGGTCCCCAGTTTAAAAACCCAATGCGGTTATTTTTCAAAGAGACTATGGGAGCTGTTAGTCTGATAGTTGGGGGACTCCAATACTTCCCACTGCATGTCATTGGGGTATGAGTGAACACTCAGTTTGGTGGTTGTTCGTTCACATGTGATGTTGCTGCGGTGTTCATTAATTCTAATCTTGACTGGTCATGTAGTCATCCCTACATAGCGTAACAGACAAGGGCAGGTGATCATATATATGCAATTAGGGGTGTTGCAATTTGTGTGTTTTGGAACGTGCCATCGTCCAATGGGATGCAAGTCTAAGGACTCAGTCCGTGAAGTCGAAGGACACACATTACAGTTCCCACATGGGTGATGCCCTTTTACTGGTGGAAGTTGCCACAAGGTAGTTTGTCTAGTTTCTAAAGTCGACACCGGGGACGGGTATGGACCACTAGATCTTTAATATTTTTAGTCCGTTTGAAAGCAAACAGAGGTTTTGGGATGTTCTCCCTGCAACTACCAAGAATGGACCATCGTTTGTTGATCAATTTCTTAATGGTATTGGACAGGAGGGTGTAGGTAGAAACACTTGTCATTTCATGGTCTGAGTGGTTAGGTGCTGGTATTAAAAGTGCCTCTCTGTGGTTGTTACGGGCCCGTTTATGGGCAGAGTTAATTATCTGAAGTGGGGAATGTCTGTCATGTAATTTATGAGATAGGTCATCTGTTTGTGTCTCAAAGATGGGGATATTACTAAAATTGTGGTGGAGTCTTAAGAACTGACCATCGGGGTAAATTATCTAGTAATGATTTTGGATGATGGCTCTCATATGAGCAAATTGTTGCGGTCAGTTTTTGTGTGATAGGAACTTGTCTCCAACTTGCCATGACGGATGATAATTGATAGGTCAAGGAATGGTAGCTGCGCAGTAGAGACCGTTGAAGTGAACCTTAAGAAAGGGTCAAGTCCATTAACCCGGGTAGTAAAGTCACCTACCAATTGGTTGGGATCATACCAGATGATGAGGATATTGTTGATAAATTGATGCCACAGTTTGATGTTATTCTTGAATGGGTTGGAATCATTGAGTATGAATAGCTCCTCAAAATGGTACATATAGAGGCAGGCCAGACTGCGGGCAAAGGTACTTCCCATCGAGGTCCCACATATTTGGTGATAGGGTTGATCTTCAAATTTAAAATAGTTCTCATTCAGGGCCAGGGAAGCACACTGCATGATAAAAGATGTAGGGGTTGAGGATGTAGATATCTTGCTAGTCAGTAGGTCCTCAACGACATGAAGAGTAGCTTCCTGCAGTATATTTGTATTAAGAGACTCCACATCCAAATTGAACAAAACATGAACTTGATCAGAAGCATTATTCTGATCAATAAGATTGAGGACTTCTGTTGTATCTTTTAAAAAAGTCGGGGTCTCCTTCAC
Source organism: Pleurodeles waltl (assembly GCF_031143425.1). Lineage (NCBI taxonomy): Eukaryota > Metazoa > Chordata > Amphibia > Caudata > Salamandridae > Pleurodeles > Pleurodeles waltl. The sequence goes on from NC_090440.1 coordinate 1,217,738,245, forward strand.
TAAGGGCTGCAGGAAATGACCACAAAAAAAGGATAGTGGTTCTAAAACAGAGCCAATACCTGACGCAATGGGTCGCCCTGGGGGTGTCTGGATATCCTTATAAATCTTAGGTAAGCAGGTAGAAATAAGGAATAAGTGGGCTACGAGTGTCTAAAAAGTCAGCCTCCTTACGTGAAATCCACACATTAGTTATTGCTTCATCGATCATGGATCGTATCCTGGGTTGTAAACCTTCAGTAGGGTCCCAAGTGATGGGAGCGTAGTAGGTCGAGTCACTCAAGAGGCGTAAACACTCCTGCCTGTATGCCTGAGTATCGAGGATAACTATAGCTATGCCTTTGTCTGCTGGCTTAATGGTTATATTAGGATCAAGGGCCAAGGAATTAAGAGCTTCTTTCTCATGTGAAGAGATGTTCTTAAAAGTGTGTGTTAGGTTGTAATTTCTTCACATCTGTAAAACCGCATCCTCAAATGCGAGTAATTCGCATGGCATAGTGGAGGTAGGAGGGATAAAAGTGGATGGCTTTCTTAAGCCGGAGTCTTCTTGACAATCAAAAGGTGGTCCTGAAAAAAGAAGTGCAGTCGAATCTTTCTAAAAAAGTGTGAAAGTTCACAATTGAGATAGAAAAAATCTTCCTGTGGAGTAGGAACAAAGCCGAGACCTTTGTTTAACACACAGAGCTCATCGGCAGAGCATTTCAGTTTTTATTTTTAGGAACAGTGTAGTCCTTTGACTTATCTTTAATGCTTAATCATCATCTAAACTGCCACATGTCCCTCACCCCTACTTCCAGTGCCTATGACTTACAAGCATATACACAAAATATTAAATGCACTCACACTATTGTTGATCTTGATTATCCTACTGAAAGAGAAAATCGACTTCTATGCATGACAGAATATTTGAAATCAGGCCGGAAGGTCTCTGGTCCAGATAGAGTTGCAAGGCCATGCTAACGGTAATATCGCTACTAACATAACATAAAGGCATCAACGAAGTTAGGGGCGCAATGTAGAATACTGGATACAATTTCACTGTTAAGGATTAGTGTCAACAGGACAATGGAAAGATTGGGTGCATGAGCAAGGAGGGGAACCATAAGGGATTATGCAAGAGAGCAGAGTTAGCATGGAGGACATAACGGAATAAAACAGAAGACAGAAGGAGGATAGTGAAAAAGTAGCCTCTTTCTAGCATGGTTACCCCCATTTTTGGCCTATTTGTGAGTGTTTATCAGTGTGTTTTTACTGTCTCACTGGGATCCTGCTAGCCAAGACCCCAGTGCTCATAGTTTAAAACCTATTTGTCAGTGTGTTTTGCCTGTCTCACTGGGATCCTGCTGGCCAGGACCCCATTGCTCATAGTTTGTGACCTATATGTGTTGTCAGTATGCTTGACTGTGTCACTGAAGTTCTGCTAACCAGAACTCCAGTGCTTATGCTCTCTCTACTTACCAAATTTGTCACTATAGTTTAGTTACTCCATATTCCAATTCTGATTGCCACACTGGACCCCCTTATAAGTCCCTACTATATGGTACCTAGGTACCCAGGGCATTGGGGTTCCTGGAGATCCTTATGGGCTGCAGCATTTCTTTTGCCACCCATAAGGAGTTCATACAAGCCATTCATCAGGACTGCCACTACAGCCTGAATGAAATAGTGCACACACTATTTCATAGCCATTTTTCACTGCACTAAGTAACTTTAGGTCACACCTTCATTTACTGAAGTCTAGGTGCAAAGTTACTGTGTGTGAGGGTATCCCTGCACTAGCAAAGGTGCCACCACATTGTCCACGGCCAAATCCCCGGACTTCGTGACTGCGGGGACACCATTATAAGCATGCACTACATATATGTCAATATATATATGTAGCTACAGAATGGTAACTCCAAATATGGCCATGTGAGCGGTCTAAAATCATGGAATTGACCCCCCCAATCCAAATCTGGTATTGGGGGGGGCTAATCCCATGCACCCTGGAGGCTCCACAATGGACCCCCAGTGCTGCCAAACCAGCTCTCTCAGGCTTGCACTGCAGCCCCAGCTGCTGCCACCTCACAATCAGGTTTCTGCCCATCTGGGGATTGAGCAGCTCAATCCCAGGAAGGCAGAACAATGCATTTCCTTTAGGAGACAGGTGTTACACCCTCTCCCATTGGAAATAGGTGATACAGGCTTGGGAGGGGTACCCTCCCAGAGCCTCTGGAAATGCTTTGAAGGGCACAAACGGTGCCCTCCTTGCATAATCCAGTCTACACCAGTTCAGGGACCACCAGTCCCTGCTCTGGCGCGAAACTCGACATAGGAAAGGAGAGTGACCACTCCCCTGTCCATCACCACCCCAGGGGTGGTGCCCAGAGCTCCTCCAGAGTGTCCCTGGCATTAGCCATCTCCGATTCCAAGGTGTAGGGACCCTCTGGAGACCTCTGAGTGGGCAGTGCCAGCAGGTGATGTCAGAGACCCCTCCTAATAGGTGCATACCTGGGTAGGTAGCCAACCCCCCTCTCAGGGCTATTTAGGGTTTCTCCTCTGGGTGTTTTTAATCAGATTTGGTTTGCAATATTCCTCCAGGACTCCTATGCATCCTATGCATCCTCTGCTTCAGCTTCTGACCGTTGGAGCAACCGCAGACTGCTCCAGGAACCGCTGTAACGGCAACAAAGAATACCAGGGCAACTCCTGTGACCTGCAACTTCAGCTCCAGCCAGCATTTGCAACATTTTCCAAGGTGTGCACGCTCTGAGGACTGCCTGTATTCCTACTGCATCAGAAGAACCGAAGGATTCTCCCGTGGAGTGATGGAGTCACTTCTCTGCTTCTACAGACACCCTTCTGGGACGATAACCGGTACTCTGGGACTCCTCTCCTGATGATGAGCATGCTCCCTGGAACACAGGTGGTAGACCGAAGTGACCCAGACTGTCCAAAGGTCCAGCTGTCCAAATGTGGTGGAGGTAAGATCTTGCCTCCCCGTGCTGAGACAGTATCCCTGTGAACCACATCTTCTGCAGCTCCTTGGGCTTCTGTGCACTATAGGAAAGTACCATCTTGCCTGGCATGTTACCCCCATTTTTCACTGTATATATATATTGTTTTAGTTGTATGTGTCACTGGGACCCTGTCATCCAGGGCCCCAGTGCTCATAAGTGTGCCTGAATGTGTTACCTATGTAGTGACTAACTGTCTCACTGAGGCTCTGCTAATCAGAACCTCAGTGGTTATACTCTCTCATTTCTTTCAAATTGTCACTAACAGGCTAGTGACCAATTTTACCAATTTACATTGGCTTACTGGAACACCCTTATAATTCCCTAGTATATGGTACTGAGGTACCCAGGGTATTGGGGTTCCAGGAGATCCCTATGGGCTGCAGCATTTCTTTTGCCACCCATAGGGAGCTCTGACAATTCTTACACAGGCCTGCCACTGCAGCCTGAGTGAAATAGCGTCCACGTTATTTCACAGCCATTTTACACTGCACTTAAGTAACTTATAAGTCACCTATATGTCTAACCTTTACCTGGTAAAGGTTAGGTGCAAAGTTACTTAGTGTGAGGGCACCCTGGCACTAGCCAAGGTGCCCCCACATTGTTCAGGGCCAATTCCCCGGACTTTGTGAGTGCGGGGACACCATTACACGCGTGCACTACATATAGGTCACTACCTATATGTAGCTTCACAATGGTAACTCCGAATATGGCCATGTAACATGTCTATGATCATGGAATTACCCCCTCTATGCCATCCTGGCATAGTTGGCACAATCCCATGATCCCAGTGGTCTGTAGCACAGACCCTGGTACTGCCAAACTGCCTTTCCTGGGGTTTCACTGCAGCTGCTGCTGCTGCCAACCCCTCAGACAGGACCCCTTAGCCCTGCTCTGGCGCGAAACTGGACAAAGGAAAGGGGAGTGACCACTCCCCTGACCTGCACCTCCCCTGGGAGGTGTCCAGAGCTCCTCCAGTGTGCTCCAGACCTCTGCCATCTTGGAAACAGAGGTGCTGCTGGCACACTGGACTGCTCTGAGTGGCCAGTGCCACCAGGTGACGTCAGAGACTCCTTCTGATAGGCTCCTTCAGGTGTTGCTAGCCTATCCTCTCTCCTAGGTAGCCAAACCCTCTTTTCTGTCTATTTAGGGTCTCTGTCTCTGGGGAAACTTTAGATAACGAATGCAAGAGCTCATCCGAGTTCCTCTGCACCTCTCTCTTCACCTTCTGCCAAGGAATCGACTGCTGACCGCGCTGGAAGCCTGCAAAACTGCAACAAAGTAGCTAAGACGACTACTGCAACTCTGTAACGCTGATCCTGCCGCCTTCTCGACTGTTTTCCTGGTGGTGCATGCTGTGGGGTAGTCTGCCTCCTCTCTGCACTAGAAGCTCCGAAGAAATCTCCCGTGGGTCGACGGAATCTTCCCCCTGCAACCGCAGGCACCAAAGAACTGCATTACCGGTCCCTTGGGTCTCCTCTCAGCATGACGAGCGAGGTCCCTCGAATCCAGCAACTGTGTCCAAGTGATCCCCACAGTCCAGTGACTCTTCAGTCCAAGTTTGGTGGAGGTAAGTCCTTGCCTCCCCACGCCAGACTGCATTGCTGGGAACCGCGACTTTTGCAGCTACTCCGGCCTCTGTGCACTTCTGGCGGAAATCCTTTGTGCACAGCCAAGCCTGGGTCCACGGCACTCTAACCTGCATTGCACGACTTTCTAAGTTGAACTCCGGCGACGTGGGACTCCTTTCTGCAACTTCGGGTGAGCACCGTTTCACGCATCCTTGTAGTGCCTGTTTCTGGCACTTCTCTGGGTGCTACCTGCTGCTAAGAGGGCTCCTTGTCTTGCTCGACGTCCCCTCTGTCTCCTGACGCAATTTGCGACATCCTGGTCCCTCCTGGGCCACAGCAGCATCCAAAAACACTAACCGCACGATTTGCAGCTAGCAAGGCTTGTTGGCGGTCTTTCGGCAGGAAAACACTTCTGCATGACTCTCCACGGCGTGAGGGATCCGTCCTCCAAAGGGGAAGTCTCTAGCCCTTGTCGTTCCTGCAGAAACCTAAGCTTCTACTGTCCAGTAGCAGCTTCTTTGCACCCACAGCTGGCATTTCCTGGGCATCTGCCCATCTCCGACTTGCTTGTGACTTTTGGACTTGGTCCCCTTGTTCCACAGGTACCCTCAACTGGAAATCCATTGTTGTTGCATTGCTGGTTGGTGTCTTTCCTGCAGAATTCCCCTATCACGACTTCTATGTCCTTTGGGGAACTTTAGTGCACTTTGCACTCACTTTTCAGGGTCTTGGGGTGGGCTATTTTTCTAACCCTCACTATTTTCTAATAGTCCCAGCGACCCTCTACAAGGTCACATAGGTTTGGGGTCCATTCGTGGTTCGCATTCCACTTCTGGAGTATATGGTTTGTGGTGCCCCTATCCCTATGTGTCCCCATTGCATCCTATTGTAACTATACATTGTTTGCACTGTTTTCTAAGACTATACTGCATATTTTTGTTATTGTGTACATATATCTTGTGTATATTTCCTATCCTCTCACTGAGGGTACACTCTGAGATACTTTGGCATATTGTCATAAAAATAAAGTACCTTTATTTTTAGTATAACTGTGTATTGTGTTTTCTTATGATATTGTGCAAGTGACATTAGTGGTACTGTAGGAGCTTCACTCGTCTCCTAGTTCAGCCTAAGCTGCTCTGCTAAGCTACCATTATCTATCAGCCTATGCTGCTAGACACCCTATACACTAATAAGGGATAACTGGGCCTGGTTCAAGGTGCAAGTACCCCTTGGTACTCACTACAAGCCAGTCCAGCCTCCTACATTGGTTGTGCAGCGGTGGGATAAGTGCTTTGAGACTACTTACCACTCTTGTCATTGTACTTTTCATAAGAGAAAAATATACAAAACAAGTTCAGTGTGTGTACACATAACTAAAAAGTTTTGCATTTCCTCTTTTCACTCTTTTCTAAGTGCTGAAAAGTACTTCTAAACTTTCTAAAAAGTTCTAAAAAGTTTTTAAAGTTTTTTTCTTTGTCTTTCTAAAAGCTCTGACAAACTTTTTTCTCTTTTTCTATCACTTAACTCTCTCTAAAAATGTCTGGCACAGGCCAAAATGTTGATCTGTCCAAACTTGCATATGATCACCTTAGCTGGAAAGGAGCAAGGAGTCTCTGCATAGAGAGAGGTTTGAGTGTAGGGAAGAATCCTTCTTTGGAATTATTGCTCAACATGCTTAGAGAACAAGATAAGGCCATAGGGCCCACATCTGTTGAAAAAGTAGCAAATGGTTCCCAATCTGATCCAGGGACTCCCCCAGGAAAAGATTCAGGAAAGGAACTTCCTAGCCTGCCCATTACTAGACAGTCTAGCATAGTTGGTACAGAGGTTGAGTCACATCATACAGATGGTGTGCTCTCACATTACACTGTTAGCCAAGCTGTTAGGGTGCCCTCTGTAAGGGACAGGTCTCCTTCTGTTCATTCTCATCATACTTCTGAGTCTAGGAATGTCCCTCCCACCCACCCTGATGACAGATTGTTAGAAAGGGAACTCAATAGATTGAGAGTGGAACAAACCAGACTGAAGCTCAAGAAGCAACAGCTGGATTTGGATAGACAGACCTTAGAAGTAGAGAAGGAGAGACAGAAGTTGGGTTTAGAAACCCATGGTGGCAGCAGCAGTATTCCCCATAGTCATCCTGCAAAAGAGCATGATTCCAGGAATCTGCACAAGATAGTTCCCCCTTATAAGGAGGGGGATGACATTAACAACTGGTTTGCTGCACTTGAGAGGGCCTGTGTTGTACAGGATGTCCCTCAAAGGCAGTGGGCTGCTATCCTATGGCTATCATTTAGTGGAAAAGGTAGGGATAGGCTCCTTACTGTGAAAGAAAATGAAGCTAATGATTACAAAGTTCTTAAGAATGCACTCCTGGATGGTTATGGTTTAACCACTGAACAATACAGGATAAAGTTCAGAGAGACCAAAAAGGAGTCTTCACAAGACTGGGTTGATTTCATTGACCATTCAGTGAAGGCCTTGGAGGGGTGGTTTGTGGTTCTAAAAATTCTGGACCCATGTAATTTACTTTGCCACAGCAGTACGATTTTAGTATCAAAAGACAGATAATGACTAGTACACTAAGCATGAGCATTTTCGCTCAATTCCAGCAGCGTTTTCACCTCGAAATCGCCATTTTCGTCCTGCACTCGTGGCTCCCATTTTATACACGGCAGCCATTTTAAAAGTTGCCCTCACATAGGCTTATAATACAGTCAGATTTGATTCCAAGGACACGTACACCTTGATTGACTTTTCTCTGACCTGGGCAAGCTGGAACCATTGCCTCAGGCCAAACCTGTTTGGTCAGTCCCTCTCCCAGTGGCCGAATCAGATAGCATCAAGGCACACCATGCCATAAAACCCTTATTATCGCTCACACACCCTGCCTAATCTTGCTCACACCTGCACCTGCTCTTTTCTTCTTCTTACTTTACGAGGGGGAGGTGCCCGTTTTTATTGGGGGTCCACACTTATCTGATGTAAAATACTAGGCCTTGCCGGGTAATTTATTATGGGTTGGATGACATGAAATATGAGGTTTCATCATGACACTGTTTTTTCCTTTGTAGTGAAAACATGTGAATGACCAACCAAAATGTCAAGAATGTTTGCCTGAAGCTTAAAAAACTGTATATAAGGAAACCTGACTTTGCATTGAAACACAGTCTCCTGAGAACATACAAACCGTGCTGTTGTACTTCTAGGACGCTTGTCACTTGGTTGCAGCCAATAAATTCGATCTTTGACTTCACCTAGAAGACTCTGAGTTTCTGTAGTCTGAATCAGGAAAGTACCCGAGGTCTTTGGGTGTACCCTGGCACCGCTGGGTTACCGGATCAGTACCGGTTCTGAAAAACCCAGTACCTCAGTTGGCGCCCAAACGTGGGGCGATACCAGCGGTACCGGTCCAAGCCTGAGGTCCGTGGGGAGCTTCGTGTGAAAATTCTGGAGGAAGGCCGCCACTTCATCGACCCCTGCATGTCGACGTGGTCCGAAAGTCTTTGTTGCGAGGTTCCCCGCTTCCCGACGGCTATGAAGGACTGCTGCCCTGGCTATCGCCCTGATTTGGACCCTTGATTTTTGGTAGAGCGAAACGATAAGACGAGTCTTCTGGTGACGTCATTGATATTTTCAGTTAAGTATAAGTGGAGCGTCTCCCAGTCCTTAGTTGGACACTTGGTTTGGTCCTTAGTTGGACACTTGGTTTGGTCCTTAATTGGACATTTGGTTTGGTATCCCTTTGGGATCACTTTGATTTGGAACTTGCAAGTACCAAAGCCGAAGGACTTGTGTATTCACGAGACTATCGTAAACGATAATCCTTTGAAGTTTGAAGCTAGACTAGTGAGCGAAGATGCCTGGTCTTAGCAGACTTGGAAATTTGTTTTGTCTTGGTTGTAAAAGGGACTCCCGGTTGGAGGACTCATGTCCGGTTCCTCCGATTGGAACTCCAACCTATGAACTATATGTGAAGCACGGAGTGGGCCCCATCACGTTTAATAAAGTATGGGTCCGCTATTCTTGGAAATAATTGAGAAAAGTTTTTTTTTTTTTTTCTTGTCAATATGACTTACAACTAGGATCTGCAAACGGTTCTGTAAGTAAATTGCGACGGCGCTATTTATGAAAAATGGCTAAAGCGCGCTGTATTGTGTGTACTGAGTGTTTTCTGTTTATATCTGAAATGAGCTCAATGTGTGTTTGTGGGTCTTCTTGATGTTTACAGTTTGTTAAGTAAAATGTTGGTTAATTAATATTAAGTAGAAACTTAGAAAAAATCCAGAAATGAACCATGTGATGTGCTAACATAGCTATATGTTGCTCTTTAATTTTTAGAATGAGCAATTGTGCACATATACAAAACTGCCGTTAAATGCTTAATAAATTAGAAAACACATTCAATAGATATAAATAGGGCCCCCCCCCCAAAAAAACGAAATTATCTATTTTCAATTCAGCCAGCACTTTCCCAGTTAAACATGGGTGGAATTTTGCATAACCTTCCTTTTAAATGAAAGTGGAGCAAAAATGTGACGCATTTCAAGTTAGGCTTATGCGCTTAGGCTTGTGAGTTAATGTATCCCAAATAATAGGCAAAGGATGCAGCTTGCTTTTAAATGTGGAATTATCACAAAAAAAAGAATATTTTTTTTTTTTTTTTTTTTTAAGAAAATTATTAATTATGGAAAAATTATTTAAAAAATAAGTGCCTTTCAAAATCGTTTTTTAATATTTATAAAGCTTAATACCTACACTATGACCTCCTAACATTAAAATGTAATTTAAGTTAAGTTATGTTGCACCGCTAAAATGACATTTGTATGTGCAATTTTCCCTTGGCGCAGGAGCAACCAAGCTCATTTCTATAAAGTATAAGTTAATATTTTCAATGGCTGACTCATGGATTGTGTAATAGACATTCTGGTAATGCATATTATGCAAGAAAATTGTAGGATATTGATTTTTTAATGCCTAAAATATCAAAGTCGATTTTGGGCAAAAGCACTGTTTAAACTGCATTTTCTTTCATTCAGAGTACTTTTTAAAGTGTCTCAGGCTTCAGTAAATGCATACATTTAGGTTTGATATATATTTGCAGGTTGTGCCTTCTTATGATTCAATGAGTCAATGTGCCAGTACAAAGGCTTGTTTTAATATCAAGGTTGAAGGTTCTAACTTCAGCTGGGCCTACTGAGACGTTCATTCATTCGAGGTTGATGAAATATGTACCATTGCATGGGATTGCAACAAGCATTTATTCTAACAACTGGTATGTGTGTTATTAAGGTTTGTGAATTATTCACAGTAAATGTAGTTTAATAATCTGGAAATAGAGATACATTTTTTTAGCGCCTAAAAAGGAAAAATTATTTTTTTTAAATAGAGTGAATTATTGCAGGTTAGAAGGAAAATAGAAAGGCCTACTGTCTTTGACAGATTCAGAGTGGCAGAAGCTAGGAGAGCTACAGAGGCTGGCTCAAGTCATGCTGCTGAGATGCTATCTTTAGTTTTCCCATAAACAATGGAGGAGGCTGTCATGTTGACACTTGTGACCTTTTAAATTAGGGCCTTGTCTCTGTGAAATGCAGAATGACCCTACCGGGCCTCTAAAAGTGGGATTTCTGGTTTCTCCAGAAGAACATCAATACAATTAAAGAACTTAATTCCAAAGGGAAAATATAAAAAAAGGGGTTTCTTCGAAAGTCCCAACATCATGTTAAATGCTCTGCAGAACTGATACATTTGCGTCTCCGCTCTAAAAAAATAAAATTATGCCTGCTAGTTGCTTTTATTTGACAGAAAACAAAGTGTTGCATTAAGTCTTAGACAGAAAATAAGATGCAGCCCTTTTCTAAAATTTTGAAGGCTACATGCCTTAATGAGAACGATTTGCCAATTAAGACTTATTTTTCACAGTGGAAATTGTAGGTGCCAAATTAATATGGAGTGTCAGTGTAACAATTTTTACTTTTAGAAAGGTAAAACTAAGGTGGCTTGATGTTGCGAAGTAACTGACAAGAGGGTAACAGTTAAGTAATGGAAATTTATTTTCATGTATTTGGTCCTATCATGAATTGTTCTTGCTGGTCCTGTATGTTAGAAGAGAAACAGTAAAGTTATATTTGACAGCAGATTTCCATTGCCTGGTGATCTACTGTCAAAAGGAGGGTAAGGATTTTAAACCTGACGAATTAAACAGGCCCAAATATTGGGTTTTGGGCTGCAGGTTTACAGTGCATAAAGTACATGACATGGCGTTGTGTGTCACCGCTTATTCACACATGCTATTGTTTTGTCTATGCTTTTTGTGCTTGATACACAGCAAGTATATCTGATGGCTTGACGTTTTGTGCGTTTTTATTATTTTTTTTATTTGTTTTTTGCATGTTTGTTGCTGCTTTTGATACTATTACAAGCTCCCCTGTGTTGTGAGGGGATGGTCATGACGATGCCCATCGCTACGCAACAGTTGGTTGAACTTGTTCTGGTTACTAAATTCCACAGATAATGATATTTCATGCTGTGAACATAAAAGACAACACTTCACCAGTGAATGTCTATTTGGCTATAATGGTATTGAAGGAAAATAAAAAGAGATATACAGGATCAAAGTGTGTCACCTGCAGTTAGTCACGTTACTGCCCCTTCCCTTAAAGGAACAGGCAGCCCTACATTTATGTATCCTTGATTGGACCTAAGGATGAAATTATAGATCTGTGACTCAAGGTGGCCTAATTTCTATATTACATTAGTTAATGATGTTCTGTTTCCTAAGTAGCATATGGCTTTCGTTCCTTAAAAGAAAACCAGGTTTTCATTTTTTCCTGAAGAAGGAACTGAAACATTAGCTAGGAGTACCGTATATGGTGTAGTCGCCAACGGTAGAGTTAAAATGTGTGTAACTTTGGCCTTTGTGTATCACCCGTACTCTTGGTGTTGTGTCACATGCCTGACTATCACCCAAATATTTTTTTTTGTTCTTTCTATAGATTTTTTCTTTGGTTACTTCCCCTGACCAATGTCGCACCATGCTTAGTTATTGAGATTTTAGCTATGTCCTAGTCCCATTTCTCTTTTTCGAATTCCTTTCACCAGTCAGCCCTTTTATTATTATTGATGTATTGTTCAGGTTCACATTTCCAGACTGCAGTGATGTACCAGGGACCCCCATGTTATGTATAATTCCCTTTGGTATGACCAGACTGGTTTTCAAGAATTTGCCTGCTTCAATGTTTTCCAGCCTGACTGTGAGGGTAGCGATAGACTGGTTAACTGACTCAATATTATAGTAAGACAAGTTTTCCATCTCAATAGGAGATATCTTATGTTTACCTTTTTGAACATGACGAATTTTCAATGTCTATTTTAATTTGGTTTTCGGTTCCCTTCTGTTCCTGCTACTTTAATTTTTTGTGGGATCAGATGTGTCCTAATCATGCAAATATCAGGACCCTCTAGTTCTTGTCTTTTTGTTTGCACATTTGACTATTAGCCTGTGTATTGCATAGTGCACCTGATGCACAGTTTTTAAAGGAAGGTTTCTACATGTCCCTGATAATCGGTATCAAGTGATTTCTCTATTGAGATGTTCTAAGGTAAGGAGGAACACCTAGACGTAATCATTGAGGCAAATATGTGTTTACCCCATTAGACAATGCCACTGTGTGAGGAAATCCATTCAGATAGAATTCTCATGTAGCTATAGATGGCAGAGAATAATGGAGAGAACTGAATTAAAGATGCTACAGACCCTGTTTTGCCCTTCTGCCTTTGTCTTTGTATTTTATGCCCATGGTGTATGGCTACTCCTTTGAAGATTGCAGACCACCTGCTTGCAGTCCCCTTGTTAAAAACCATGAACTGTTTTTGTACTAAATTGAAGGAAACTAACAGCTGTGGCACACTTCCTACGTCACTAGATTCTGCGGGTATCAAGTCATAATAACCTGCAGGACATTGATTTAAGCCTAATTCCCATCAGTGACAGCTACAGATGAAAGACGGACGTCTTGGCCCTACAGTCTCAGCACCCAGGAAGTAGCAAAGCTGGACAGCGATCGCCAGCGCATGGTATCGTACTTGCTCCATCAGACGGCGTTGGACATCACAAAACCAAAGTTTCAGTGTAAAAGAGCTAAAGAGAAGGATTCCTGTTGTTGATGGCAGAGCTGTTTTGAGGTTTCATTTCTCTACCTGTCATGTGCTGGTAACCTCTGACAGTGTGCAATCCCTTGAGCCCCTTGGCCTGAGTTTTGGCCACACACCCCCTTTTCTTTGCTCCAACGGAAGAAGGGCAGTGCACCGGAGATTTCAAGTTTGGAAAAAGGCACTATATTTTGGTGCGCATGAAAGAGCAGCTTGAGCGTCCTCTGACACTAAATAATGAGTGTTGGAGTCTGAAAGTGCTGCTGAGCTTGAGCTATTTCCCAATTAATGGTGCTTGGGTCTGCACGAGATGATTTGTGCCCTTGATCAATGAAGAGCACATTGTTTGTAGTATCTGCCACAGAGGAGAGACACTGGTGCATTGCTTTAAGACATTGAGACTTTCGAGTGAGCTGTGGGTGTTTGCCAGGAGGGCACTCCAACTAAGCAGTACTTTTCTCACGAAGAGGCCTGAATTGAGAGGCCCATGCGAAAGAAAACAACAAAAGAAAATTTGATGGACAATAGAAGCCTGCCAGAGAGGCTTTTTGAACGGACTCTGGGCATAGTTGGTTTCACAAGAGGTTTCCGTGTGATTGTATAGACTAGGTGTTAGGAGACTGATTGTTTTGCTGGCATTGTTTTAAAGTACTATTCTGTTTAGTAAAAGCAGAATAAAGTCCATTTTCTGTGGAAAGAGTACCCCCTTTTCACCTTAGAGCATTGATGAGAGTCACCACTGTTCCACCTGAACATACAAAAATTACTGAAATGCAGAGGAGCCCTAAAAATGTTACTAGATAATTTTAGGATTTGCTTTTTGGTTAGGGTTGTGAAAAATTATTATTTCATTTGTAAATAGTGGTCACTACTTTCTCCCGTTGTCTATATGTTCTTAATAACGTGTTTTCTAGTGTCTTTTAAACATGACGTTGTCATTTATGGGTGGGATTGTTTTTCTCTACTCAATTGACTTCTGCACCCACTTCCCAACCTATGTCTTTTCCTACTATTGTTTCTTTGCACTCTTTTCACCCTTTTCCTGAACATGAGCAGGTTAGAAGATCAGAATTTGTAAGCAATTCTTTTGTACAGCTTCTGCATCAACACTAGTTAGTAGTGAACATCACTAATTGTTGGGTGTGTGATCTTATGCCACCTACTGCAGATAGAGGTATTCCTTATTTTGTCCTGCCATATGTGGCCTTTTGTGCTACTTCATGTTCGAGGAGACCTGTCCAGAGAGAGTTACCAAGTACTAGAATTTTGCTCCAGCAACATCTCCATGGCCTTATAAACATAGACCTGGACTCAGATTAGCATGAGAATAGGTTTATTGCCTATGTAAGGGCAAAAGGAGGGTTTGTGGTTCTAAAAATTCTGGACCCATGTAATTTACTTTGCCACAGCAGTACGATTTTAGTATCAAAAGACCGATAATGACTAGTACACTAAGCATGAGCATTTTCGCTCAATTCCAGCAGCATCTTCACCTCGAAATCGCCATTTTCGTCCTGCACTCGTGGCTCCCATTTTATACACGGCAGCCATTTTAAAAGTTGCCCTCACATAGGCTTATAATACTGTCAGATTTGATTCCAAGGACACGTACACCTTGATTGACTTTTCTCTGACCTGGGCAAGCTGGAACCATTGCCTCAGGCCAAACCTGTTTGGTCAGTCCCTCTCCCAGTGGCCGAATCAGATAGCATCAAGGCACACCATGCCATAAAACCCTTATTATCGCTCACACACCCTGCCTAATCTTGCTCACACCTGCACCTGCTCTTTTCTTCTTCTTACTTTACGAGGGGGAGGTGCCCGTTTTTATTGGGGGTCCACACTTATCTGATGTAAAATACTAGGCCTTGCCGGGTAATTTATTATGGGTTGGATGACATGAAATATGAGGTTTCATCATGACACTGTTTTTTCCTTTGTAGTGAAAACATGTGAATGACCAACCAAAATGTCAAGAATGTTTGCCTGAAGCTTAAAAAACTGTATATAAGGAAACCTGACTTTGCATTGAAACACAGTCTCCTGAGAACATACAAACCGTGCTGTTGTACTTCTAGGACGCTTGTCACTTGGTTGCAGCCAATAAATTCGATCTTTGACTTCACCTAGAAGACTCTGAGTTTCTGTAGTCTGAATCAGGAAAGTACCCGAGGTCTTTGGGTGTACCCGGGCACCGCTGAGTTACCGGATCAGTACTGGTTCTGAAAAACCCAGTACCTCAGGTTACATGGCAGTAAAGTTACTGATTATGACAGCCTGTATAACTTGATCCTGAGAGAGCATATTCTTAATAATTGTGTGTCTGATTTGTTGCACCAGTACTTGGTGGACTCTGATCTGACCTCTCCCCAAGAATTGGGAAAGATTCTTCCAAAAGTTCTTTGTGCACAGCGTAGCCCATGTCCCCAACACTCCATCCTGCGACACACAGCTCCCTGAGTTGTTTTACGATGGCGTGGGACCCTCCAATGTTGTGCTGCGATTACCGCACTTTGCAGCTTCTTTGTCACTGTGTTCTGGGACTCCTGTGGGTGCTCCCTGGTCTTCTGAGGGCTCTGTTTCCTCAGTCCGAGTTAAGACCCCCCGGGTCCCTCCTGGGTTCAGGCAGCTCCTTTTTGACGCAAACCACATACTTGCTTGACCAAAACTTGTTGTGGAATCCAGAGACGCAAACAGCCTGCATCTAACAATTCGGCGTGGGACATCTCCTGCACCAAGCAGGAACCCGCAGCCATCTTCTTTGGTGGACTTCTGTACTTTTCTTCTGACCGGAGAATCCACTTTTGCACCTTCTTCTAGGTTGGCAGGGGCTCCTGTCCTTCCTTGACTCTTTGTCGACTTCTGGCCTTGGTCTCCTCTCTCCACTTCTCTCTTCAGGTCCAGGAATCTATCATTTGTTGCTTGCAGTCTTACTTGGTTCTTGCATAATCCTTTACCACGACTTGTAGTGTGTCCTGAGAAAACTTGCTGTACTTTACTCCTGCTTTCCTGGACTCTGGGTTGGGGTACTTTACTTACCTTTGGTGTTTTCCTACACTCCCAGCGACCCTCTACACGCTACGCTTGCCTAAGGGGGGATTCAACATTCGCATTACACTATTTTAGCATATGGTTTGTGTTGCCTCTAGGCCCATTGCAATCTATTGTATTTTCTACTGTTTGCACTATTCTATGACTGTTTACTTACCTGATTTTGGTTACTAGTGCATTTATTGTGTATAATACTTACCTCCAAAAGGAGTATTGCCTCTAAGTTATTTTTGGCCTTGTGTCACTAAAATAAAGTACCCTTATTTTTGGTAACACCGAGGGTTGTCTTTTATTGTGTATAAGTACTGTGTAACTATAGTGGTATTGCAAGAGCTTTGCATGTCTCCTAGTTCAGCCTAAGCTGCGCTGCTACAGCTACTTCTAGACAGCCTAAACTGCTAGAACACTGCCTACATTTTACTAATAAGGGATAACTGGACCTGGTATAAGGTGTAAGTACCTTAGGTACTCACTACAAACCAGGCCAGCCTCCAACAAGGATTGCCTTAGAAGCTTCGCCCAGGGAACACTGTGATTGACGTAATGCACAAATCCCCACAGCAAATTTGAGAATCCAAGGCAGCACAAATCTGTCTGCTAGATTCTGACTTAACCTGCTAAAGTGTATCAGAGGACAACTCAGCAAAGAGGAAATATGGATATTTGTGACAGTCTGGTGTTTTACGGAGGCAATCAGGGCCAGGCAATCTCACTTCCATCTACCGTACCTAGCACATGCTTATATCTATTTTATAAAAGGTATACAAGGCCCAGCTCTGGCATTTCTATTTGCAGATGCATGGGTCCATTTGGATGGGTAAGAATAATTCTGCCTCTTGCAGACGTCTGTGTTAATCAAGATGAAAAAGGAAAAAAACAAGCAACAAGCCTTTTCCTACTAGTCTTCGAGAATATGGGACAAATTGCCCCCCTTCTTTTAAGTAAATGAAGGCACTTTTCTTCGCACATCAACTAGGCACAACCTAATATCACCTCAAATGGCCAAAGAACTACAGGTCCAAGCACTCTAGAAGTCCCTAAATCTGATACCTATATTGTAACATCCTCGCATTTGTACAGTGACGTGTTGTTCGCACTCTATAAATCCCACTGATTACCTGCAGCATGTCGATTGCGAAAATATATCTGTTGTTGATAAATTAAAACCCATAAAGCGTGTTCATTCTTTTTATCAGACAGACAATAAATACCAGTAGTCTTCAAATGTTCGTTTTTCAGACAATAAAGGCAGCAGTGAGTCTCCTAGGATTAGGAGCAGAGTTAATCGAGGTACCTATTGTTCATCAATGTTTTAGCAACAAAACATCCAGTGAGCTTCCACGGAATGTAGTTTCGTTTATCCTCAAGTGCTCGGGCTTTTGGAGCTCAACGCTTTGGCAAGAAATAAATAAGCCACTGATTCGGCCTGCCTCTAGAAACGTACAGAGCGCCTCCTATATAAAACTTTCGTGCGCAATCCCACACTGCAGATTAACTGGACTCATGTTCCATCCACCGAGGTCACTGCGAGGGCCAGGAGCACACGAGAACAGCTGACCAAAACAGCTGCAGGCGAAGAGGATTTTATCCTCCCAGGAAAATGTGCTAAACGTGTACAGTCGGGTAGGCTAGAGGGGAAAGACAGCGGGATCGGATGGGGTATTTCTTTATGTAATGAAAATGTTGTAGTGTGCCTGTGTCATTATGACCATGTTTGACTGTATCCGAATTATTTGAGACCTACTCAGGGGTATCTACTCAGGGGTATGAAGTGTTCAGTCAGCTGCATCATTATCAGTATAAGGACTGCAATGTGTTCTTCAAATAATATAAATGATCGGTATGATTACCACTGCTGGTCTGTGGATAGCATAATTAAAAGAATATATGACGCCCGCATTTCCAGATCATTACATGGGATACCACATGTGTAAGATCAACCAAGACAACATACCCAGCGCCCCTCGATGCCAAATTAATAAACCATAAATGACTTTGGCCCTAATAACCTGTTATTTTGATATTTACAACTAGAGGTTTACTCGTTCACGTCATGTAGTAAAACGTGTACAGAGTACGTGATTGGATATCTCTGGGCCTAGGGTCATAGCTTAGTCATTAAGAATAGTAGGGCATGGGAATGAATCTCAAATTTCCCAACTATCACACTCATAGGTGGCAAAATGGAGGTTGAGATGACCAAAGGTTACAGCACTCAAGACATGTCGGAAACATATGGATGCAGCGCTCTGTGTTTTTTTTTATTTTTAAATTGACACTTTTTTCAGTCAATAGTTTTGGAAATTGTGCTGTCAAAAAGTTTTAAGCCCCAGGTTTGTTTCAGATTCTGTTGGTGGGATAATCCAAACCCTCCTGGAGAGGGTCGGATTGGTTTGCTGCGTTTGCTCAGTGCAATAAGGGACTGGAATTAAATCACTTCCAGTGCCTGCTTTTGGAGCACAGTCTAGTTCTGTAACATTAAGCATAAATTTACTAGGAGTGGTGTTGTGTTCTATTCATCCTGTGTTACACTCCTCACTAAAAAAAGTAGAAAAAAGAATCACTGATATTTACTTTCCTCTTCTCCATCCCATATTTGAGCCCAAGTCACAAAGCCAAATTTATGGCTGAAAGTGTATGTTTGTTAAGTATCCACCAGCATTTGCTATTGCACAACTCTTCATCACAATTTTGTAGAGCTATGCAGTGGTGAACCCCAAGCAAGGAGTATGGAGGTGGTGGATCAACTTCTTTGAAGGTTTGTGAGTACACACCAACCTGTGAGGTTGTGGGCATTTTTTAATTTCTCTTCGACTCTTCCCCCCCTTGGAAATTGTTGTATATTTGATCCATCAAAGTGCTGGATTAAACCCCCTTCCAGGGTGGGAAAAGGAGCAGAAAGTCCTGAAGTTGTTTGGGGTGCAGGGGAAGTGGACTCTCCATTAAGAAAAATATATGTCCTGTGGAGAAAGAAAAGTACTTCTCCAACACAAAGATCTAAAAATGTCACATGACCAAAATATTACATGACAATGAAACTAATATGCCTAGAAACCTGAGACTAGCACAGTTTTCCAATCATACTACTACCAATGTTTGTGAGATCCAAAAAGAAGTAAATTGGCACTTGTTAAAGGAGTTCTTATGTGAAAGCAGATTTAGTTCTTTTTTTGTAACTCAGGCCCTCATTACGAGTATGGTAGTCTGTGGGACCGCCATGGTGGAGGTGGCAGTCGCACTGTCACGGTCCCGGTGGTGAAGACCACCACATTACGAGTAGGGGAAAGGCAACTACAGAACACAGCCTAGTTTCCGTCCAAATCGCAAGTGTGGCTGGACTGCGGCAGCCGGTGGCAGGCTTCTCTAAGCCGGTGGTCATGGCAGTTCCCCACGACCCTATT
This sequence comes from Pleurodeles waltl, assembly GCF_031143425.1. Classification (NCBI taxonomy): domain Eukaryota; kingdom Metazoa; phylum Chordata; class Amphibia; order Caudata; family Salamandridae; genus Pleurodeles; species Pleurodeles waltl. The sequence continues at coordinate 1,217,757,415 of NC_090440.1, forward strand.
ATGAGGCTGCATACCGCCAGCATTTCCAGGTTGGTCTAACCGCCAAGAAAAGCATGGCATAAATGAACAACATAAAAGGGAAGAATCACCTCCAGGAAGACAGGCACGTCCGCAGGTGCCATGGCACGCAAAGTATTCCCAGTGATCCTGTTGGCCATTGACCTCCAGGACCAGCGATGCCGACCCAGACACCAACCGTAAGTATACCAGCCTAACACACATTGGAGGGAAGGACATTAGTACACACACACACAACACACATGCAAAATCGCACATTCACCACACATACATGTTGAACAAAACCCATCTAAAGGTTGTTACCATCAGCACCAATGGTGCAGTGGTGCAGATATATTATTAAAGTTAAAATGGCATTAAAACTATGTACAAAGGGGCTCAAGGGCCAGTCCCAAAGTTCTGTAATGCCCGAGCACACTGGTCACAGAAGCAAACCCCAACTTGACTCCCGAATGCAATGTGCTGGCCTCCACAGGGCAGGGACCTCAATGGGGCATGCAGGCACCTCAGGGGTGAGTGGTGGGGGATGGGGGGCTGGAATGGGCTTGGAGGGGGGTTTTGCGCTTGGCTTTGGAAGTGGAGGGAGTGGCATGGCCTTGGAAGAGGAGGGAGTAGGCTTGGCCTCTTGTCTGGCAGGGGCAGCTGTGGACTTGGTGGGGTGGGAGTCTTAGGTGGGAGGGGCATGGCGATGACCAGAGGAGACCTGAGAGGTGGAAGGCAGGGGTCTAGGAAGCATTGCAGTGCACTTGAGGGGAACAGGAATGGGGACAATGGTGGGGAACAGGGAAAACTTGGTCAGGAAACGTTTCTTAGGGGCACAAGGTAGGTCATGGGAAGGACGTTTGGGAGTGGAAGTAGAGGCTATGGTTGTGAGGTGTGTACGTCAAGGTGCCTTGGGTGCAGGTGTGTGGGTGGATGCCATGTGTGTGCTGGTGGGTGGGAGAGTGTGGGATTTTAGGTGTACTGGGAGGAGCAGGGGGGAGGAGATGCTGGGAGATGGCAGGGCAGATGTGTGAGTGAATGTTGGGGTGGTGTCTTCAGGTGGGGTAGATGTGCTGCATGTGGGGGTGTTGATAGTCATGGTGTATGCGCATGTGGTGTATGGGGGTCTGATATTGTGGTGATGGTGTGGTGACGGTGCAAGTGAGGGCACGTGGCAGGATCTGGTACTGATGTGGTGCTGACTGCAGGTGTGAGTGGTGTTGTGACTGTCAGGGAGGAGGTGGTGGGGGAGTCGGTGATGGGAGTAGGTGTTGACCTGTCTGCATCTGAATGTGGTTTGTGTGCATGGCAGTGGTGGCGTTTGTGGTGCTTGTGCTTGTCCTTGTGTACCTTTTCTGTTGATGTGGATGATTGTGGGTCAGTGAGTGTGCCCTGGATGGGTGAGAGAAGAGGGATGTGGGTTTGGGAACAGGTAGCTGGACGGGGGACGGAAAAAGAAGGGACAGTGGCTGCCATCAAGGAGGAGGCCAGAGCCTGAAACAAATCTGCATGCCAGACAGGGCACCGTGAATGCCTTCCAGGAACATATTGGTCTGCTGCATCTGGGATGACAGTCCCTGGATGGCAGTCACGATACTTGTCAGTCCCACAGAGATGGACCGCAGGAAGTCAATAGCCTCCTCATTGAGGGCAGCAGGGCTGACTGGGGCAGGGACAGAGGTGCCTGTGGCGGGGATGCCCACCCTTCTGGGTGAGCGGGCACGGGCAACTGGGTGAGGAGCTATAGGGAGGTTGATGCTGGTAAGGGGGGTGCCAGACAAGGATGGTGCTGGGATGGTCCCAGATGGGTTTGCCACCACCAGAGAGCGTCCATCGGAGGAGGAATATGAAGATGTTTGCGATGCTGTTTCCCCGGTGGCACTCCCCTCACCCTCTGTTCCACTGGTCCCCTCGGCTCCGTTGGTATCAGCCTCCTGGGTCCCATGGGCTGCAGTATCCCCGTTCGCCGGTGCCCCTTCTCCTTCACCAGATGATGTTGATGCACCCAAAGACAGAGGAGGACAGGGAGGGAGGGTGGCTGGGTGAGAGAGTGAAAGAGAGAGACACGGTGCAATCTGTCAATTCCAGCGCAACAGTCACACAGAGTAACTACATCATCTTCTAATGCCATGCTATGACACACCATGCCCTCACCAACACATGCTGCAACAATGGAACACCATTGGGGTCACCACAGCAATGCACATGTACACTGCTGAAGCTGATACAGATGCAGTCGTGTACATGTTGAGAGGTATATCCGCCACACCTGCCCAGGACCTGCCCTTTTCACATGCCCGTAGAGAGACACTAATTCTGGACTACAGAACCAACAGAATCCAGCATGGCTAGATGGCATGCCAACTAGGCCATAGTAAAATTGCACAGTGACATCTTGGCCCACCTTGCCTCACTACACATACAGTGCCTGGCAGCAGACTGAGGACCCAAAATTCACCCCTGGCACAGTGGTTGGCATCAACTGACTACAAAGGACTGACACCACAGATCTTGGGAGTAGTTGACAACACAGATACCACATTGGAACTGACTGCCCCTCCATTCACTGACTGCACTGCCACACATCTATGATGCTAATCCTGCTGGCTGTCTAATACCCAAGGTGGACATGAATCCACCTAGGACCCATGCTTCAGCTTCCCAATAGTGCACACCCAGAGCAGTGAGAGTGTGTATTCACCCCCTTGTCGCTGCTGTGCTGCCCTCAAGCGCCCATCCACCTCAGGGTAGGCTATTGCCAAAATACGGGCCATTAGGCGGGTCAGGGTCTAACAGGCACCCCTCCTACATTAGGAGGATGTCCCCAGCTGGGCCTCTGCGGTCTTTTGGGCCCAGCGTCTCAGATACTCCCACCTCTTTCTGCAGTGGGTGCTCCACTGGGCATGCACCCCCAGGGTCCGCACTTGCTTCGCAATGGCACACCATATCCCCTTCTTCTGATTGGCCCTGACCTGCATGGGTGACACAGATAGAAGGGAAAAGTTATGTAGAGTGGCCTCACAGGGATAGCACACGTCTCACAACCACACTCACATGTCATCAATCCACGTAGGCTCAGACTTCTCACCCATGTCCAAACTCCAGTCACTCTGCCTCGTCCCAAGGCCCCCATCCCCATACGCACCACTCACAGACAATTGTCCATACAGGGGTAGGAGCCCCTCCACGAGCTTCTCCAATTCCTCCTGGGTGAAGGCTGGGGCCCTATCTCCTGCAGGACGTGGCATCTTGGCTACCAGAGTCAGGACACAGCAGCACATGCAATGGAGGTCTTTGTGCATGACTGTCAGGAGTCAAGTGAGCAAGAGCACATGAAATGGCGGTTACATCCACGTGGACATCACCGTCAACACCAGTGGCAATCACCATTGGCTCCTGTCTCCCACAGGCAACCATGTTAACAAATGAGGAGCTGCACAGCAGTATAGAGCAACTACCAACATGAGGTGTTACGCTGACGGGATGAGCTCACTTCCATCTGTCCAGTGCATGCAGGACAGGCAGCTGCCATTTTACATGTCTAGTGTGTATTGAGGGTGCATTTAAGGTGCGTCTTGGGTGACATTTTGTGAACTGTGCACAGCTCAACAACGTCCACACAGTCAATGCTGCACCTCATGATTTCTACTCCCTCCTATTTGCAGGTACGGCGGAAGGTTGAGAATGAGGAATGCTTTGAAGTACAGGCCCCTAGTCGACCTTGCCGCCCTGGAAGAGCGACACGTCATACAGACCTATTGTCTGAACCGTCAGTCCATCACGGAGCTGGTGACCCAGATGCAACTGGATCTATTTCCTGCCATTTGTCATCCCAATGCCATCCCTCCCACAGTGCAGGTTTTGTCGGTCCTCTACTTCCTTGCCTCAGGATCCTTCCACATAACAGTGGGTTTGGCAGCAAGGATGTCACAGCCCATGTTCAGCAACGCCCTGAGGGACGTCCTATGTGCCCTGCTACAACATATATGCAGCTACATCAGGTTTCCACATCGTGCTGATTTTGCCACTGTAAAAGCTGCCTTCTATGATCTGGCACATGTCCCTCATGTGAAGGGGGCCATAGATGGCACCCACATTGCCCTGGTGCCACCCAGGAGGAGTGAACAAGTGTATAGAATTTGTATGAACATCTATTCCACCAGGTGGTGTGTCTGGCTGACCAATATATCACACAAGTACTGCCAGGTTCTCTGGGCCTGTGCATGACTCTTACATTCTGCAGAACAGCACATCCCACACATGATGGTGCCACTACAGAGGAACCGGGCCTGACTCATCAGTATGTATCCCTACATATGTGTGCTCCTCTGGATTCAACACTGTTCCCAACCTGTATTACACACTCCTGGTCTTGAAATGGGCCTTACCTCTGTGCACACAGGTGACTGGCTATCCCAGCCTTCCCTGCTACTGAAACCTGTGAGGCATCCGACTACAGCTGCAGAACACAGTTACAATGAGGCACACAGTAGGACCAGACAGGTGGTTGAGCGGACCCTTGGCATGCTGAAGGCCATATTCCGGTGTCTGCACATCTCCAGAGGTACCCTACTCTACACACCACAGAAAGTGTTCCAGATCATTGTTGCTTGCTGCATCCTACACAATCTGACCCTAAGACGGCACATCCATTTGCTAGATGCAGAGGAGGTGGCAGATGTACCAGTGGCTAATGAAGGGGACTTGGGGAGTGCTGATGAGGATGCAGCTTCCTCCAGAGCAGAGGTGATACAATACTTCCGCTGAGATACAGGTATGTGTCATATATATGGTATAAGTCCTGGTCTATCATCTGCCTTGTGCCATGCTACCACCTTCTGTGTGTAATAAGGGGATATTGGAGCTCTGACTCTGGGTGGGTTGGGGAAGGGGGTAATATGTGGCCAGGTGTTGGGTTCTTACTGTACACAGGTCAGTGCTATTCTCATCCAGTTGTTGTGTTGCTGCACATGTGATATCTCTGTGCAGGGCCATTGTTCCCTGAACTGCCAGATACAGTGCATTATGTGTGCTACACTAGGTGGTTTCCTCTGTATTGCATCCTGTCCTGGGATTTGAGATTGGGAGGCGGTGCTACATCACTGTTCATGTCAGTTTGCACTGCCTAACGTGTGGCTCTGTTTGCTGTGAGGGAGGGACCATTTGGGTGGTATGTTTTGGGAAAGTGGGTTTGTTATGGCCATATGTTTTTGGACTTGACTTGCCATCTCAGCTTTGGCTTCCTGTAGTTATAGTGCATGTGTGTTGATTTGGTATATGTGATGGCTATAGTCATTGATATCCCTGTCTTGTTCTACTTTCAGGACATTGCTTTGGTGCACTCTGGTCCCTGCCTCACCTGTTGCCTCCCTTTACCCATTTATCCAGCCACTGGAGCCAGCCTGCTCCACTGATGTCCTTGCTACATATCACTCCCCCTCTGCCACTCACACATACATTTGCAGGACACTGGGTTAAATGTTGCACATGTGATGGGAGTATCTGTCATACTCACGACAATAAAGATGTAGGCAGTAACTGTGCTCAATAGTGTTTATTTGGGTGCTTCAAGTGCAAAGGGTGATGAGTGGGGTCATGGGGGTGGGATCATCGGAGTACCAGGGTCAGCTGTGGGTAGTCGAGGTCCAGTATGGTGGCCATGGGAGCACGGAGAGATAACAGTGGACAGTCAACAGGGTGCCTCAGTGACACACAAGGGAGAATGTTCAGGAGAGGGTCACTTCCTGGCGGTGGTCTTGGCATCAGTAACGGCATGATGTCTGGTTGGATGTCCTCACTTGCGTGGGGGCTCGTTGGCTACAGGGGTAGGGGTACTGGTGTCCTGTGGGTCCTGTGGCTGTGCCTTCATTCCACTATCTGTCGCTGATGTGGAGGGCTCAGATGGGTTGTGGCTACTGCTGGTGGGAGATGGACTCACACAGGATGGTGGTGAGTTCCCTCAGCACCCCTGCCATGGAGGCCATGGTGGCATTGTGGGTCTGCCACTGCTGCATGGCCTCCTGATGGTATTCACTCTGCAGCCTCTGGGTCTCCTTCACAGTGGTGAGGATCTGGCCCATGGTATCCTGGGTTTGGTGTTATGCACCCAGGACTTTGGTGAGGGCCTCCTGGGCAGTCAGTTGCTGTGGCTGCCGGCGCCTGGTCCACTGATCTCCTCCCACTGCCCCTATCCCCCTGTGCCCCTGGCACAGTGTGCCCACTCCCAGTAGCACCAGGTCCTTCATTGTGTAGGGTGTGTGCCCTTGTCTCTGGCCCCTCTACTGTGTGGCACACTTCTGATTGTGAGGTCCCTGTGGCACAGGTTTGGGGAGAAGGGGCTGGCTGAGGTGTTGTAGCCACATGGGAGGTGGAGTCCAGTGCATCCAGGGTGGGGCTGCTGGGAGTGTAGTGACCAGTCACCCCAGATGGCCCAGGCAACTCGTCCCCATCCAGACATCCACTGGAGCCTTCATCCCAGGGAGGGCAGTCTGTCCCTGGCATCCTCTGCTGGATGACAGTGGCAGGGTTACCTGTGGATGGAAAGAGGGAGAGTTTTTATGTGGACGTGTAGTAGCCATTTACATGGTGTGGCGTATGCAGTGGCTCAATTTGTTTCACAATGATGGCACGGACAAATGCAGCACTGCAGACATTGATTTGGGTATGGGTATAGTGCCATGGTTTCTATGTGCCATGGTGGGTTGTGGATGGTGGTTGGCATAGCTGTCATTGCCATGTGTTGAGAAGAAGTTGTAGCAACCAGTAGGTGTGGGCTGTGATATGGTTGTCCAGGAAGGTGTTCCACTGCAAAGTGGTACAGTGAATTGTGGCTGTGTGGGGTGTGATGCACTGTAGGAGTTGTGTTTTTTCACTATGTGATTGCTATCCATGCATGGGGGGGGAGTGTGTGGGTATGATGAAAGTGGGTGGTGTGGAATCCAGAGGAGGGCGTGGGGTGACAGTGGGGTTACAGTAGTGTTTTGGTTGGGGGGATAGGCAAGTAGTGGGTAGGCATGCTGGGTAGGAGTGGTTGGTGCCTGGAGGGGTGGTGTTGTATTATCAGTGTTGAGACCTCTGTTGATACCAGTGAGGCCCTCCAGAGGCATGATTTCCATGACCTTCTACTCCCAGGATGTTAAGTCAAGGGGAGGAGGCGGGGGCCCACCGCCAGTCTTGTTGAGGGTGATCTGGTGCCTGGACGCCATGGAACAGACCTTCCCCCAGAGGTCGTTCCACCTCTTCCTGCTATCATCCCTTGCGTGTGGATAGGTGCAGACTGAATTGACCCTGTCGACGATCCTCTGCCATTACTCTGTTTTCCTGGACACTGGTGTTTGCTGGACCTGGACTCCCATCAGTTGTGGCTCTACTCTGATAATCTCGTCCACCATGACCCACAACTCATTGTCTGTGAAACGTGAGTGCTTCCGGCGTGACATGTTGAGGGGGGTGCTGTGCGGGTGGAGCGCAGTGTGGGGTGGTTGGTGGCGTGCGGGTGTTTGGATGTGGGTGCTAGTGGGTTGTGGTAGTGGTGTGTGCAAAGCGTGCAATGTGCAGGTGTTTGTCGGGTATGGGGTATGCTTTGTGGCTCGTGTCTCTGTGGCTGATCTTGGAAGACGCAAGGGATTGTGTGTGTGTGGGGGGGTGGTGGTATATGGTGCTGTGAGCAGGTGTGTGTAAGGTGTGTGTATGTATTTCAGGAGTGGGGAATTCATACTGTCCAATGTGGTGCTCGCTACTATTGGTGGTGCCTTTTTATACTACGGCGGTGCAGACCGCCGTTGGTTTACTACTGTGCATGTTCCGCTGTGCTGAAAACTGACTCGTAATAGGGCGGTCGGAATGGGGTCGGCGTGGCAAGACCAACGGTAGGTCAATCAACATTTTGCCATTGTGCGGCTTGGCGGTGTTGGTTTTGTGGCTGTATTTTAGTGGTTTGTGACACGTAATAAGGCGGTCGCTGTTCCGCTACCACTGACCGTATGGTGGCGGCATTTCACATGGTGGTCTTGCCCGAAAACCGCCAAAGTCATAACGAGGGCCTCAGTCTCAATCTTTAAGATCCATATCAAAACAGTAACAAGTTAAAACTGCTTCTCTTTGTGAAATGAGGGTGAGACAAAAACAACACAGACAAAGCAGACCCATCTCAGGGACTGTTCTGAGACTGGGTGTGAATGTTTGTTGGTTCGCATTAGGTCCATCATTTGTTTTTGTTCTCTTTTTAAATAAAGTAGTTTAAATGCAGCCCGTTTTACTTAAAGGAAAATGGGATGCATTTCAAAAATAAAAATGAAACGTTTCAGTTTGTGGTAAGTGGGACCACTGCCTGTTCTGAAAAAAAATTGGCTCCCTCATTCACAAGCAGGAAGGGATTGCTTGGGAACTCGTTCCTTTGTATAAAATTGCATATTTTGCACAGATAGCACTCACCTTGGTCTGTGTTCAGTGGCCAGGTGTGGGGGAATTTAGAAGCTAGATTGCCATTTCTCCTCTGTGTGAGAAGCACTATTGCGACCGCCATTTTGGGGAGGTTGACGGTGCAGTTTCTCTTAGCACTCGGGCTATTTCTAGCCCAGATGCAAGCGACGCGCAGCGAACAGTAAGCAGTAGGGGCACTGCTCGTATGTAATCGTTCTTAACCTGTTTTTAAAGCACAGTGAACACTATCGAAGTTGTAATTCTTGTAGCCAGTTTATTTGTGGGGAAGCAAAGTTTTTAGGGGATGTTCTTTTGTATAAAATTGCCTATTTTGCATGGATAGCACTCACCTTAGTCCATGTTCAGTGGCCAGGTGTGGGGGAATTTAGAAGCTAGATCGCCATTTCTCCTCTGTGTGTGAAGCACTTTTGCGACTGCCATTTTGGGGAGGTTGACGGTTCAGTTTCACTTAGCACTCAGGCTATTTCTAGCCCAGATGCAAACGATGCGCAGCGAGCCCGCACAGCGGGCGTGCCAAAGGCAAGCCCGTCTGCGCCCATCCACGCCAGAACAAGCCAGGAGCCTAATCCTTCTACCCAAACATCAATGGAAACTGTGCGGATTAAGTATGACTCGAAAGATTTACACTTGTTAAGGACTGGCACTCATAACAGGTGCCTGGGTACGATAGACCCTAGGAGCTTGGAACATATTTTTCCATTCTGCCAATGGCCTTCACAACTGACTCTGGATAAATCTGGCAACCAAGATACTAAGAATTGCTTAATTTGTTTACTTAATTGTCGCTCTTTAGTAGCACACAAGTTTGATATACATCTACTACAAGAACAGACTAGACCTGTGCTGGTTTGCCTAACGGAAACCTGGCTACATGAAGGATCAGCCTTCGATGTAGCATTAGCTCTACCTGAAGGATACCAAATATGGAGACTTGATAGAGTCGCAAATAGAGGTGAAGGTATTGCTTTAATTTACAAGGATGATCTAATAGTTAACTCTCTCCCCCTACAAATTACAAGATGTGAGAGTATGTATTTTTCCATCTCTCTGAACCCTCAATTCACTTTATCAGGCGCCCTGGTTTACCGCCCGCCAGGTTCTATAGAAACTTTTCTGCCATCATTGGCAGAAATCATAGCAGAGCTGGTCTGCACGAAACCCAACTTCACGCTATTAGGGGACTTTAATATCCATGCTGAGGATACAGATAGCGGGATAACCAAAGCTCTGATCGCAGATATGAAGGCCCTAGGGCTAATACAATTGATTCAGTGTCCTACTCAAAACAAGGGCCATACAATTGATCTGGTCATCCCTAATACCAATAAAGTAATACCTATTACATCATATCTCCTGGCATGGTTCGATCATTTCCTGATAAGATTGGAACTTACTATACCCAGACTTGAAAAAATAATACATAATATGAGTTTACCTTCCAGGTGTTGGCATAAGCTTAAGGAGGATGCATGGATCTACACCTTGGAAGAAATCAACCAATCAGCCAAAATAATGCCATGGATTTTCTAAAATCCTTTGACAATTGGATTGTGGGTAGTTTAGAGGCCCTTCTACCTTTGTCCATCAGGAGAAGAGAAAGTGGCAGACAGAAGTTTCCATGGTTTACGACACATCTGTTGCATCTCAAAAGAGAATGCAGGAGAAGGGAAAGGAGATGGCAGAAGTCACAGACTGAACCCTCTAAGCATGATTACAAAAACGCAATTCGGATCTATCACACTGAAATGAAGTCCGCCCATATTAGATACTATACAGCAGAAACTGAACAGGCGGCTAACTCACCCAAACAGATCTTTCGTGTTCTCAATGAGATTACTCAGTCTCAAGAAAACAAGATGCTTTTTAGAGGCATCTCATGAACATGTTGATAAGCTTGCATCATTTTTTCAACAAAAAGAAATAGATATTTATCTAACCTTCCCGGATGTTATAAGCCAAGGACAGAAGGTCCCTAAACAAAAAACAGGGCCTACTACATCTTCAGTCTTCCCCCAGATATCAGAAGCTGATGTAAAAAAACATCTGCAAGTTATCAAATCAGGATCACCTTTGGATCCTGCGCCTCCCCAGGTATTACTACTAGGTGAACCTGTAATAGGTCATTACATTACAAAATCTATTAATCTTTCATTTTCCGAGGGGACAGTGCCTAAGCAATGGAAACATGCCATTGCCAAGCCTCTACTGAAGAAACCCAATCTTGACCCTGGACTTCTTAGTAACTACTGGCCTATCTCATTATTGCCGACCAATTAAAAAATGGCGGAAAAACATGTCCAAATCCAATTGTCTCTGTTTCTGGAAGCCAATCACCCTTTACATGCAACCCAGACGGGGTTCTGACCATTACATGGGACAGAGACCGCACTAATAGCGATCACTGAAGAAGTGAAAAAGCGACTAGATGAGGGTAAAGAAACAGCTATTATTCCTCTAGACCTCAGTGCTGCCTTTGATACGGTGGACCTGGATATATTAATGAACAGGACACAAGATATTGGTTTGTCGGGGTTGGCTTTGAATGGGTCAACTCATTTGTAAATGATAGGTCCTTTCAGGTTTTAGATAGGTCCTATTTCTCAGAACAGATTAACAGCAGATGTGGCGTTCCTCAGGGTTCCTCCTTGAGCCCCACTCTGTTTAATATCTATATGTTACAGCTGGCAGAAATAATTCAGCCTTTTGGGCTGACTCTGGTGTCTTATGCAGATGATACTCAATTAATTATATCCCTCTCACGGGATTCTGGTTCCATAGAGACAGCATTTGGCCCATGTCTTCAAGCGGTGGTAGCATGGATATCTGAAAGTAAACTCAAACTGAATGACAAAACAACAGAGCTGATGTTCTTTGGACAACAAACAAAGCCTATTATGAATCTGTCATTGGCTGATGGAACAGGTTTCTTACCCCCACCAAAAGATTTCATTAAAAGTCTGGGGGTATGGCTCGATCCACAATTGTCTATGGCCCGTCAAGCAAATAAAGTAGCTACTTCCTCCTTTTTCGACTTCTGAGGCTGTTGAGGAGGGTCTTTACCATCCTACCGCTCACAGCCAAAAGAATAATCGCACAGGCTTTAATAGGTACCCGTATTGACTATGGAAATGCATTGTTTATGGGCTCACCTGGCTACGTTATTAAAAGACTGCAGAGAGTCCAAAACACCGCGCCACGCCTGGTATTGAATATCCCCAAGCAGGAATCCATCAGAACTGGAATTGCATCATTACATTGGCTCCCAGTGGATAAGAGGATTCAGTTTAAAACACTATGGTGGTCATTACAAACCTGGCGGACTGTGTTAAAGCTGCGGAAATACCGCAAACAGGCCGGCGGACGAAAAAAGGGAATCATGACCCTGGCGGAAACCGCCAACTAAGACAGCCACTTTAACACATCGCCCGCCACGGCGGTACAGACAAGCAGCGCGGCGGTTACCGCCAACAGACAGGCGGGAGACAATGTACCGCCCACAGTATTACAACCCGCCAATCCGCCACCTTTTCCGGGGCGGATTCACCGTGGATAAAAACACGGCGGAAACAGCTTTTGCATGGGAAAACGCTCACCTGAACACATCCCATGAGGAACGAGGACTCCATGGACCCGGAATTACAAATACTCCCTGCCCTTGTGTTTCTGCTCCTCTACGAACAACAGCTACGTAGGCGCAGAAGACACCGGTGAGTACTGCACCTACGACACGGGGGAGGGGGAGGCAAAAGTTAGGGGGACACACACCAAACACCCCCACCCTCGCATACCACAAATACACACCAATGCATTCACAAAAATCACAGTAACAACCCACAATCCCCCTGGAAGAATGAAAAGACTATGCGAAATTCGGTCAAACATTATAATGTGCCAATATACATGTCATACAAAAATATACAGATATATATTTGAAAATCATTCATAATTATATATAATCCGAGAAGTATTGCAGATATGTACACAACAATGTCCGTGCACCAACAGTCCAAAAATGCATGGGCGAGGCCCACAAACGACACCTGACCACAATCGGAGAGAACACTGCCGGGGCATCAGATAGAAATACTACAGTCACCTCAGGGGGAAGGGAAGGGGGGGCACCTCAGACAGATGAATGCAAAGCCAGATCCACGACGGGGCTCCATGCCCATTGATGTATCCTGGGGAGTGCAAAGCCACAGTCTCACAAGTCTCTACAGTGGGTGGGTTGCCCACTGTTCAATCCTGGGGAGTGCAAAGCCACAGTCTCTCAAGTCTCTACAATGGCTGGGTTGCCCACTGTACCATCCTGGGGAGTGCAAAGCCACAGTCTCTCAAGTCTCTACAGTGGGTGGCTTGCCCACTGTGCCATCCTGGGGAGTGCAAAGCCACAGTCTCTCAAGTCTCTACAGTGGGTGGGTTGCCCACTGTGCCATCCTGGGGAGTGCAAAGCCACAGTCTCTCAAGTAGATGCAGTTCTCTAATGGTACCGGGTGGGACTGGTGCCCATACTGGATGAGTCTCCCCGTGAAAGTTCATGTCCTGTCACTGTCCCAGCTGCATATGGGATAAGGATGCCTGATGTGGCGGCCTTTTCATTCCTATACGGTGCTTGCCCTCTTCAGCGGTCTTCACCATGGCGGTCTTTGCCCTGTTCAGCGGTGCTTTGCCATGGCGGTCTTTGCCCTGTTCAGCGGTCTTCACCATGGCGGTCTTTGCCCTGTTCAGCAGTCCTTTGCCATGGCGGTCTTTGTACCTGTTCAGCGGTCTTCACCATGGCGGTCTTTGCCCTGTTCAGCGGTGCTTTGACATGGCGGTCTTTGCCCTGTTCAGCGGTGCTTTGCCATGGCGGTCTTTGCCCTGTTCAGCGGTCTTCACCATGGAGGTCTTTGCCCTGTTCAGCGGTGCTTTGCCATGGCGGTCTTTGCCCTGTTCAGCGGTGCTTTGACATGGCGGTCTTTGCCCTGTTCAGCGGTGCTTTGCCATGGCGGTCTTTGCCCTGTTCAGCGGTCTTCACCATGGCGGTCTTTGCCCTGTTCAGAGGTCTTCACCATGGCGGTCTTTGCCCTGTTCAGTGGTGCTTTGCCATGGCGGTCTTTGCCCTGTTCAGCGGTGCTTTGACATGGCGGTTCTGGACTGTTCAGCGGTGCTTTGCCATGGCGGTCTTTGCCCTGTTCAGCGGTGCTTTGACATGGCGGTTCTGATACCGACATTGGTGTGTGGCATGACGTTCCATCATTGCCCAGCGGGGCTGTGGCAGCCGGGGCCCTCCAGGGCACTGACTCTGGCGGTAGTCTCCTGACCAGTGACGATACTTGAGCCCTCCTGGGCTGTGACTCTGGCGGTGGTCTCTGGACCAGTGACGATACTTGAGCCCTCCTGGGCTGTGACTCTGGCGGTGGTCTCTGGACCAGTGACGATAATTGAGCCCTCCTGGGCTGAGACTCTGGCGGTGGTCTCTGGACCAGTGACGATACTTGGGCCCTCCTGGGCTGTGACTCCGGCGGTGGTCTCCTGACCAGTGACGATACTTGAGCCCTCCTGGGCTGGGACTCTGGCGGTGGTATCTGAACCAGTGACGATACTTGAGCCCTCCTGGGCTGTGACTCTGGCGGTGGTCTCTGGACCAGTGATGATACTTGGGCCCTCCGGGGCTGTGACTCCGGCGGTGGTCTCCTGACCAGTTACGATACTTGAGCCCTCCTGGGCTGTGACTCTGGCGGTGGTCTCTGGACCAGTGACGATACTTGGGCCCTCCTGGGCTGTGACTCCGGCGGTGTTCTCTGGACCAGTGACAATACTTGGGCCCTCCTGAGCTGTGACTCCGGCGGTGTTCTCTGGACCAGTGACGACGGTGCTGGCGGTTGTGTCTGGACCGCCGGAAATGATGGCGCACTTCTCCGCCGTGACACTCACAACAGGCTGGCAAGACTTCCTCTGGACCTTCCCCACCTTTGGTGGAGTCACAGCTGACTCACCAATCCCCTTCGAACCCATGTCAGTTGTTGTCCCACCAGGAGTCTTAACAATGTCCCGTTGTCCACTCTCCAATTTTAGAGCCTTTACAGGGGATGGGCTGCCAGTGCTTTGGCTCCGGGTCCTACTGCCTGCCCTAGTGGCCGGTGCACTCCACAATCCCTGAACACGCACCACTGGTTTGGAGGCTTTTTGGCTGAGGCGCTATGACGGGACTGATAAATTGGAGGGGGAGGGTGGGGGCAAAAAAAGGTCAATTTGACAGAGGGACAGTTTCTGACGAACACTAGGATGGGTAGCTGGAGGGGGTCTGGGAGTGGAGGAAGAGGAGGTGGTTGTCGGAGGTGTTACTTTAGCCGTTTTGGGTGCAGGTGCAGGTACAGGAGGCTGTCGTGAGGTGGATGGATGTTGAGTGAGTGATTGCTGGTGTTTGTGTACTTTGGGAGGGGGCGTCACAGACACACTGGGAGAGGACCACAGGGGACGTGTAAATGGCAGTGGAGGTGGTGAGTGCAGGTGAGTGGCTTGTGGTGCTGGGTGTCCTGGTGCGAGTCCTAGTGTCTGTAGATGTGGTGCATGCAGGTGTGTGTGTAGACGAGACTGGGAGGGAGGAGGGAGAAGAGGAGGAGGGGGACACAGTGGAGACAGTGGATGTTGCTGTGTCTGTATGGGTGTGATGCTTGTGTGAGTGCCTGTGGGATGTGTGGTGCCTATGTTTGCCTGAGCTACTTTTGGGTATTGACTTGTGTGCATGCTGGTCTGTAGGTGTGCTTGAGATGGGCTGGGGTACAGGGGATTGGGTCTGGGTGGAGGAAGTTGGAGGGGGGGAGGCTCGACACAGGGACAATGGCTGCCATCAGTGCTGAGGCCAGAGATTGCAGGGTTCGCTGAAGGACAGCCTGACCAGAATAAATGCCCTCCAGGAATGCATTACCGTGTTGCAACTCTCGTTCTACACCCTGGATGGCATTCACAATGGTAGACTGCCCAACAGTGAGTGACCTGAGGAGGTCAATGGCTTCCTCACTGAGGGCAGCAGGGGTGACTGGGGCAGGGCCTGAGGTGCCTGGGGCGAAGGTGATGCCCACCCACCTGGGTGAGCGGGCACGGGGCGAATGCTGAGGGGCTGCTGGGAGGGCGGTGCTGGTAGGGGAGGTGGCGGCTGTACCTGTAGAAGTGGGGCGCAAAATGGTGCCGCCACCACAGGGGAGCTCCCATCGCCGGACGAGTCCGTGTCGCTGGTTAGTGATCCGGTGGCCGATGTTAAGCTCCCCTCGCCCTCTGTCCCACTGGTGCATTCAGAGTCTGTGGTGTGACCCTCCATGGCCATGTGGGATACAGCTCCCTCGTGCTCCGGTGCCAGTGTACCTCCGCCTGTTGATGCTGATGTACAAAAGGACAGGGAGAGCAGGAAAAGGGGGGGAGACAGAAGAAAGAGAGTTTTAGTGCATGGCATACCGCTACCGTTGGCGGACAAGACAGACGCAGCAGCCCCCTGCATTACGCCATGCTCCTGCACTCTACACATGCAATTTCTGGGTTATGGCCTACATGGCAATGGTGGACATCTGCGCACATGGATGCCACAGGGGCAACTATTGCAAAAACAACAAGTGATGGACGGAATGCTGAACATTGTCAAACATTCACCCCCAGTCACAGATCTGGGTTTAATCCATCGTTTTTTTGCTGCCCATGCCATTCCAGTTTGGACCCAGCCATATGCAAATCAGTCTTGACCCTGTTCCCCATGGGAACAGTCCAGCCCGAACTGCTAGGCCAGGTCTTCCCTGGACTGGAAACAAACATCCTGGGACCGGTTTCGGGGTTTCACCCCTCATCAGCCAGGCTAGCTTGAATCCAGTGGCATGGGAAGCACGGGACCCACGTCTGGGCATACCCTTCCCACTTAGGGCGACAAATGCAAAAACAACAAGTGATGGACGGAATGCTGAACATTGTCAAACATTCACCCCCAGTCACAGATCTGGGTTTAATCCATCGTTTTTTTGCTGCCCATGCCATTCCAGTTTGGACCCAGCCATATGCAAATCAGTCTTGACCCTGTTCCCCATGGGAACAGTCCAGCCCGAACTGCTAGGCCAGGTCTTCCCTGGACTGGAAACAAACATCCTGGGACCGGTTTCGGGGTTTCACCCCTCATCAGCCAGGCTAGCTTGAATCCAGTGGCATGGGAAGCACGGGACCCACGTCTGGGCATACCCTTCCCACTTAGGGCGACAAATGCAAAAACAACAAGTGATGGACGGAATGCTGAACATTGTCAAACATTCACCCCCAGTCACAGATCTGGGTTTAATCCATCGTTTTTTTGCTGCCCATGCCATTCCAGTTTGGACCCAGCCATATGCAAATCAGTCTTGACCCTGTTCCCCATGGGAACAGTCCAGCCCGAACTGCTAGGCCAGGTCTTCCCTGGACTGGAAACAAACATCCTGGGACCGGTTTCGGGGTTTCACCCCTCATCAGCCAGGCTAGCTTGAATCCAGTGGCATGGGAAGCACGGGGGCAACTATACCTCGACTTGGCACTCTGCTGAGGTGGGGTCGAGTGCCACATGGCCTACATTACGGAGGGGCCTTGCCTACCTAACTCGCCCTGGCCTAGGGACACCCACAGCCCACCTCCCCCACCCAGACACCTCCACTGCACGCAAAGTCCGCAGAATGAGGTTGTACTCACCCCCTTGTGTCTGCTGTGATGTCCTCAAGCGCCCATCCAACTCCGGGTAGGCCACCGCCAGGATCCGGAACATCAGGGTGGTCATGGTGCGACGGGCACCCCTCCCACGTTGGGAGGCCATCCCCAGCTCAGCCTCCGCCGTCTTCTTGCTGCAGCGGGGAATGTCCTCCCATCTCTTCCGGCAGTGGGTGCCCCATCTCTGGTAGGCCCCCAGGGTCCGGACCTCCTTGGCGATGGCACGCCAGATGTCCCTCTTCTGGTGGGCGCTGACCTACATGACATGCACAAGGGAAGAGGAACAGTCATTACCAACTGCACCGTCGTGATGGCCCCCTCCCTACTCTGGCCATGTGGCCCATTCATTCCCATGCTTTAATGTACTTAGAACTCTGCCCCCTTCCCTCGTCCACCCAGCCCTCTCCACCCAGGGCTAGCCCATACAACATGCTCCCTGTGTACTAACCTGTTGGTCTGGAGGACCGTAGAGTAGCATGTACTGGGGGAGGACCCCATCCACAAGTTTCCCCAACTCCTGTGCAGTGAAGGCAGGGGCCCTTTCCCCAGACGCAGCAGCCATCGTCGCTTCCAGACCGAGGTCACAGCAGCACTAGCAGTGTAGGTCCTCTCCTGTCGAAGGTCAGGTATCTAGTGATTGAACAGATAGAAAATGGCGGTGACGTCCGCGGCGGTGACGTCCGCGGCGGTGCGCATCATCACCGCTGGCGCACCTGTTCATTGGCTCCTGGGACCCATAGGGTCCAATGTTAACCAATGCAGCATTGCCCGCGGTCTACGACCGCCTACCACGACGGTGTGCAACGCCAGCGCAGTTACCCCACAATCCCATTGTCCCAGTTTAGAGGTCAGGCAGCCGCCATTTCAGGGGCCCACATGGCTTCATTTACTACTGGGTCACACATAGCTAGGCCTACACTCAACACACATACAGGAAGGGTTTTGTGTCTGGTGTAGTCTTGTGTGTAACTGTGGGTACATACCTGGAGGAATAGTGACTGGTTCTTCGCTGTTGTCCTTCATAGGCACCGTCAGCTGGGACATATGAGAAGATGGTGGAATCCTCCGGTGTACCGACCGCTGGTGGACCTGTTGACAATAGAAGAAAGACATGTCATCGTCACCTACCAGTTTGACCGTGCCACTATCCAGGAACTATGTACCCAGTTGGAGCCAGACCTGATGTCACCGATCCGCCATCCGACTGGAATCCCCCCTGACGTGCAGGTGCTGTCAGTGCTCCATTTCCTTGCAAGTAGGTAATTTCAGACAACAGTGGCAATGGCATCAGGGATGTCCCAGCCTATGTTTTCAACCGTGTTGTCCAGAGTATTGTCTGCCCTGCTGAAACACGTAAGGAGATACATAATTTTCCCTCAGGTGGAGGATTTGCCTACAGCGAAAGGTGACTTCTATGCCCTTGGACAAATCCCCGACGTCATAGGTGCCATTGATGGGACCCATGTAGCTCTGGTCCCCCCCACAGGAGTGAACAGGTGTACAGGAACAGGAAGAGTTATCATTCAATGAATGTCCAGATGGTCTGTTTGGCAGACCAGTACATCTCGCAGGTAAATGCTATGTTCCCTGGCTCAGTGCAGGACGCCTACATCATGCGGAATAGCAGCATCCCTGATATGATGGGTCAACTCCAGAGGCACCGTGTATGGCTATTGGGGGACTCTGGTTACCCCAATCCCAGTGAGGAATACCAGGACCAGGGCAGAGGAACGGTACAATGATGCCCATGGGTGGACTAGGAGGGTGATCGAATGCACCTTCGGCCTCCTGAAGGCCAGGTTCAGGTGCCTCCATATGACAGGTGGATCCCTATTCTACTCACCGAAGAAGGTGTGCGACATCATTATCGCCTGCTCCATGCCCCATAATTTGGCTTTGCAACGCCAGGTGCCTTTTCTGCAGGAGGATGATCCAGATGACAGTGTTGTAGCAGCTGTGGAGTCTGTGGACAGTGATGAGGATGAAGCTGAGGAAGAAGAAAACGACAACAGGGAGTCAGTCATACAGCAATATTTCCAGTGACACACAGGTGAGAACATTTTCTGGTTTAACATTACATTAACTTTCACATGTCTACCTCTATCCTGTTTGTCGATTTCAATCATTATTTGTTAACTGAGTTGTACCCTTCCATTACGGTTTCACAGGTGTGGTAACCTATGTGTCAACTGCTTGCATCCTTCAAGGGCTTGTGATGTGTGACATAGGTATGTTAGCCTTACAATGGTACAGCCATTATGACACTGTCATTGATAATACAAAGTACAAAATCATGGACTGAGTCCAGATTGTTTTGTGTTTCAAGGGTGTTTATTTAAGTGCTCAAAAAATGAAGGGGGGTTGTAAAATGGTGATGGGGGATGGTGGAGGAATGTCCATTCTATTAGTCTCACAGGTGCACTGCCCATCTGGGCATAGGAAGTGGAGCTGGGGCAGTTTGAATATGGACAGGGTAACAAAGTGGGACAGTGGGAGGACAATCAGGGTGGTCTTATTTCCTGGCGGGGGTCTTGCCATCTTGCTCTGTCCTGTTCCTGGATCTCGGGGACCGCTTGCGTGGTGGTTGTCCATCTGCAGGGGGTGGGGTGCTGGTGTGGTGGTCCTGTGGCGGGCGTCCTGTCCACTAGCAACGGCGGAGGTGGTGGGCATTTCATAGTCCTGGCTAGTGTCAGGGGCCCCTTGGAGTGCCACGGTGTCCCTCAAGGTCTTTTGTATGTCCTTCAGCACCCCTATGATGGTGCCAGGGCGGAGCCGATGGTCCTGAGCTCCTCCCTGAACCCCAAATACTGCTCCTCCTGCAGGCGCAGGGTCTCCTGCAACTTGTCCAGGACCGTCGCCATCGTCTCCTGGGAGTGGTGGTAGGCTCCCATGATGGAGGAGAGGGCCTCGTGGAGAGTTGGTTCCCTTGGCCTGTCCTCCCTCTGTCGCAAAGCAGCCCTCCGAGTTCCCCTATGTTCCTGTGCCTCCGTCCCCTGGACCGTGTGCCAACTACCACCTCCCCCAGGTCCCTGTTGTTGTTGGGGTGGTGGGTTACCCTGGGTGCCCTGTAGTGGTGGACACACTGCTGGTTGGCCTGTCCTGGGTAGGGAGGTTTGGGCCTGCTGGGTGGGTGCTGTGCTGGTGTTACCAGAGGGTAAAAGGTCGGTGTTGGGCTGTGCCTGTGCAAGGGGAACCGACTGTCCTGAGGCCCACGAAGGTCCAGGCTGGTCATCAAGATCCAGTAGGGCAGAACTGCTGTCGTCACTGTGGGCCTCTTCTGGGGGTGGAGTGGTGTTGTCTGGACCCTCTGGTGTGGTGACGGTCCTTCGGGTTCCTGCAGGGGCATAAGAGCATGATTATTGCATGTGTGTGTGTAATGGTGTGCAATGGGTGGGTGTGCGTGAACCCCAGTGCAAGCATTCCTGTGTGGGGCCTTGTGTGATGATGGTTGGGGGGGTGTTCTGGGTATGTGTAGTGAGCATGCTTTGGTGAGGGGTGACCATGCTTAGTTGTGTCATGCAGGGCTTGGTGTTGGGATGGGTGGTTTGTGTTATTAGTACATTAGTGAGGATTTGGAGTGATAGGGGAGGGGGTGAGGGTGGGGGTGTGTGATAGCATGCAGGTAGGGTGGGGGATATGA
Organism: Pleurodeles waltl; assembly: GCF_031143425.1. Taxonomy (NCBI): domain Eukaryota; kingdom Metazoa; phylum Chordata; class Amphibia; order Caudata; family Salamandridae; genus Pleurodeles; species Pleurodeles waltl. Next base: position 1,217,778,191 of record NC_090440.1, read on the forward strand.
TAGATAAGATTTGACTTACCAGTGTCCCATCCTCCACCGAGTCCTCCGAGGCCCGAGGCCCTCAGGATGCAAGATGGTCAAGACTTGCTCCTCCCATGTTGTTAGTTGTGGGGGAGGAGGTGGGGGTCCGCCGCCAGTCCGCTGTGATGTATTCCCTGTTGTCGTTTTCTTCTTCCTCAGCTTCATCCTCATCACTGTCCACAGGCTCCACAGACTCCACAGCTGCTACAACACTGTCATCTGGATCATCCTCCTGCAGAAAAGGCACCTGACGTCGCAAAGCCAAATTATGGAGCATGCGATGATGATGTCGCACACCTTCTTCGGTGAGTAGAATAGGGACCCACCTGTCATATGGAGGCACCGGAACCTGGCCTTAAGGAGGCCGAAGGTGCGTTCGATAACCCTCCTAGTCCGCCCATGGGCCTCATTGTAGCGTTCCTCTGCCCTGGTCCTGGGATTCCTCACTGGGGTCAATAGCCAGGAAAGGTTGGGGTAACCAGAGTCCCCCAATAGCCATACACGGTGCCTCTGGAGTTCACCCATCATATCAGGGATGCTGCTATTCCGCAGGCGTCATGCACTGAGCCAGGGAACATAGCATTTACCTGCGAGATGTACTGGTCTGCCAAACAGACCATCTGGACATTCATTGAATGATAACTCTTCCTGTTCCTGTACACCTGTTCAGTCCTGCGGGGGGGACCAGAGCTACATGGGTCCCATCAATGGCACCTATGACGTTGGGGATATGTCCAAGGGCATAGAAGTCACCTTTCACTGTAGGCAAATCCTCCACCTGAGGGAAAATTATGTATCTCCTTACGTGTTTCAGCAGGGCAGACAACACTCTGGACAACACATTGGAAAACATAGACTGGGACATCCCTGATGCCATGGCCACTGTTGTTTGAAATGACCCACTTGCAAGGAAATGGAGCACTGACAGCACCTGCACGTCAGGGGGGATTCCAGCCGGATGGCGGATTGGTGACATCAGGTCTGGCTCCAACTGGGTACATAGTTCCTGGATTGTGGCACGGTCAAACCGGTAGGTCACGATTAAATGTCTCTCTTCCATTGTCAACAGGTCCACCAGCGGTCGGTACACCGGAGGATTCCGCCATCTTCTCATATGTCCCAGCTGACGGTGCCTAAGAAGGACAGCAACGAAGAACCAGTCACTATTCCTCCAGGTATGTACCCACAGTTACACAAAAGACTACAGCAGAAGCAAAACCCTTCCTGTATGTGTGTTGAGTGTAGGCCTCAGTATGTGTGACACAGTTGAAAATGAATCCATGTGGGCCCCTGAAATGGCGGCTGCCTGACCCCTAAACTGGGACAATGGGATTGTGTGGTAACAGCGCTGGCGGTGCACACCATTGTGGTAGGCGGTCCTAGACCGCAGCGCAATGCTGCATTGGTTAACATTGGACCCTATGGGTCCCAGGAGCCAATGAACAGGTGCGCCGGCGGTGATGATGCGCCCAGCCGCGGACCTCACCGCCGCGGACGTCACCACCATTTTCTATCTGTTCAATCACTAGATACCTGACCTTCGACAGGAGAGGACCTACACTGCTAGTGCTGCTGTGACCTCGGTCTGGAAGCGACAATGGCTGCTGCGTCTGGGGAAAGGGCCCCTGCCTTCACTGCACAAGAGTTGGAGAAACTTGTGGATGGGGTCCTCCCCCAGTACATGCTACTCTACGGTCCTCGAGACCAACAGGTTAGTACACAGGGAGCACGTTGTAGGGGCTAGGCCTGGGTGGACAGGGCTGGGTGGAAGAGGGAAGGGGGCAGAAGTCATACTACAGTAAAGCATGGCAATAAATGGGCCACATGGTCAGAGTAGATAGGGGGCCACTCACATTGATGGTGCAGCTGGTAATGACTGTTCCTCTTTCCTTGTGCATGTCATGTAGGTCAGCGCCCACCAGAAGAGGGACATTTGGCGTGCCATCGCCAAGGAGGTCGGGACCCTGGGGGCCCACCAGAGACGGGGCACCCACTGCCGTAAGAGATGGGATGTCATTCGCCGCTGCAGCAAGAAGACGGCGGAGGCTCAGCTGGAGATGGCCTCCCAACGTGGGAGGGGTGCCCGTCGTACCATGACCACCCTGATGTTCCGAATCCTGGCGGTGGCCTACCCGAAGTTGGAAGGGCGCTTAAGGACATCACAGCAGACACAAGGGGGTGAGTACACTCTCATTCTGCGGACTTTGCATGCAGTGGAGGTGTCTGGGTGGGGAAGGTGGGCTCTGGGTGTCCCTAGGCCAGGGCGAGTTAGGTAGGCAAGGCCCCTCCGTAATGTAGGCCATGTGGCACTCTACCCCACCTCAGTAAATTATCAAGTTGAGGTATAGGTGCCCCTGTGGCATCCATGTGTGCAGATTTCCAGCAATGCCATGTAGGCCAAATCCCAGAAATTGCATGTGCAGAGGGCAGGAGGGCGGCGTTGTGCATGGGGCTGCTGCGTCTGTCTTGTCCGCCAACGGTAGCGGTATGCCATGCACTAAAACTCTCTTTCTTCTGTCTCCCCCCCTTTTCCTGCTCTCCCTGTCCTTTTGTACATCAGCATCAACAGGCTGGGGTACAGTGGCACCGGAGCACGAGGGAGCTGCATCCCACATGGCCATGGCGGGCCACACCACAGACTCTGAATGCACCAGTGGGACGGAGGGCGAGGGGAGCTTCACGTCGGCCACCGGATCACCAACCAGCGACACAGACTCGTCCGCCGATGTGAGCACCCCTGTGGTGGCGGCACCATCTGTGCGTCCCACTTCTACAGGTACAGCCGCCACCCCCCCTACAAGCACCGCCCTCCCAGCAGCCCCTCAGCGTTCGCCCCGTGCCCGCTCACCCAGGAGGGTGGGCATCACCTTCGCCCCAGGCACCTCAGGCCCTGCCCCAGTCACCACTGCTGCCCTCAGTGAGGAGGCCATTGACCTCCTCAGGTCACTCACTGTTGGGCAGTCTACCATTGTGAATGCCATCCAGGGTGTAGAACGAGAGTTGCAACACAGTAATGCATTCCTGGAGGGCATTCATTCTGGTCAGGCTGTCCTTCAGCGAACCCTGCAATCTCTGGCCTCAGCACTGATGGCAGCAATTGTCCCTGTGTCCAGCCTCCCCCCTCCAACTTCCTCCACCCAGACCCAATCCCCTGTACCCCAGCCCATCCCAAGCACACCTACAGACCAGCATGCACACAAGTCAACACCCAAAAGTAGCTCAGGCAAACATAGGCACCACACATCCCACAGGCACTCACACAAGCATCACACCCATACAGACACAGCAACATCCACTGTCTCCACTGTATCCCCATCCTCTTCTCCCTCCTGCCTCCCAGTCTCGTCTACACACACACCTGCATGCACCACATCTACAGGCACTAGGACTCGCACTAGGACACCCAGCACCACACGCCGCTCACCTGCACTCACCACCTCCACTGCCATTTATACGTCTCCTGTGTCCTCTCCCAGTGTGTCTGTGACGCCCCCTCCCAAAGTACCCAAACGCCGGCAATCACTCACCCAACATCCATCCACCTCACGACAGCCTCCAGTACCTGCACCTGCACCCAAAACAGCTAAAGTGACACCTCCTACAACCACCTCCTCTTCCTCCACTCCCAGACCCCCCCCAGCTACCATCCCAGTGTTCGTCAGAAACTGTCCCTCTGTCAAATTGACCTTTTTGCCCTCACCCCCCCCCTCCAATTCATAAGTCCCATCGTAGCGCCTCAGCCAAAAAGCCACCAGTACCAGTGGTGCGTGTTCCAGGTTTGTGGAGTGCACCATCCACCAGGGCAGGCAGTAGGACCCGGAGCCAAGGCACTGGCAGCCCACCCCCTGTAAAGGCTCCGAAATTGGAGAGTGGACGACGGGACTGTGTCAAGACTCCTGGTGGGACATCAAGTGAAATGGGATCAAAGGCGATTGGTGAGTCAGCTGTAACTCCAAAAAAGGTGGGGAAGGTCCCGAGGAAGTCTGCCCAGCCTGTTGTGAGTGTCACGGCGGAGAAGTGTGCCATCATTTCCGGCGGTCCAGACACAACCGCCAGCACCGTCGTCACTGGTCCAGAGCCCACCGCCAGAGTCAGTGCCCAGGAGGGCCCAAGTATCGTAATGGGTCCAGAGCCCACCACCAGAGTCAGTGCCCAGGAGGGCCCAAGTATCGTAATGGGTCCAGAGCCCACCGCCAGAGTCAGTGCCCAGGAGGGCCCAAGTATCGTCACTGGTCCAGAGACCACCGCCAGAGTCAGTGCCCAGGAGGGCCCAAGTATCGTCACTGGTCCTGAGACCACCGCACAAGACACAGCCCAGGAGGGCCCAAGTATCGTCACTGGTCCAGAGACCACGGCACAAGACACAGCCCAGGAGGGCCCAAGTATCGTCACTGGTCCTGAGACCACCGCACAAGACACAGCCCAGGAGGGCCCAAGTATCGTCACTGGTCCAGAGACCACCGCACAAGACACAGCCCAGGCGGGGCTAGGATGCCACAGCCCCGCTGGGCAATGATGGAACGTCATGCACACACCAATGTCCAGTATGGAGATCGTCATGCCACACACCAATGTCCAGTGTGGAAATCGTCATGCCACACACCAATGTCCAGTATGGAGATCGTCATGCCACACACCAATGTCCAGTGTGGAAATCGTCATGCCACACACCAATGTCCAGTATGGAGATCGTCATGCCACACACCAATGTCCAGTATGGAGATCGTCATGCCACACACCAATGTCCAGTGTGGAAATCGTCATGCCACACACCAATGTCTGTATCAGAACTGCCACGTCAAAGCACCGCTGAACAGGGCAAAGACTGCCATGTCAAAGCACCGCTGAACAGTCCAGAACCGCCATGGCAAAGCACCGCTGAACAGGGCAAAGACCGCCATGTCAAAGCACCACTGAACAGTCCAGAGACCGCCATGGCAAAGGACCGCTGAACAGTTCAGAACCGCCATGGCAAAGCACTGCTGAACAGGGCAAAGACCGCCATGTCAAAGCACCGCTGAACAGGGCAAAGACCGCCATGGCAAAGCACCGCTGAACAGGGCAAAGACCGCCATGTCAAAGCACCGCTGAACAGGGCAAAGACCGCCATGGCAAAGCACCGCTGAACAGAGCAAAGACCGCCATGTCAAAGCACTGCTGAACAGTCCAGAGACCGCCATGGCAAAGCACCGCTGAACAGTCCAGAACTGCCATGGCAAAGCACCGCTGAACAGGGCAAAGACCGCCATGGCAAAGCACCTCTGAACAGGACAAAGACCGCCATGGCAAAGCACCACTGAACAGTCCAGAACCGCCATGGCAAAGCACCGCTGAACAGGGCAAAGACCGCCATGTCAAAGCACCGCTGAACAGGGCAAAGACCGCCATGGCAAAGCACCGCTGAACAGGGCAAAGACCGCCATGTCAAAGCACCGCTGAACAGTCCAGAACCGCCATGGCAAAGCACCGCTGAACAGGGCAAAGACTGCCATGTCAAAGCACCGCTAAACAGTCCAGAACCGCCATGGCAAAGCACTACTGAACAGGGCAAAGACCACCATGTCAAAGCACCGCTGAACAGTCCAGAGAGCGCCATGGCAAAGCACCGCTGAACAGTCCAGAACCGCCATGGCAAAGCACCGCTGAACAGGGCAAAGACCGCCATGTCAAAGCACCGCTGAACAGGGCAAAGACCGCCATGGCAAAGCACCGCTGAACAGGGCAAAGACCGCCATGTCAAAGCACCGCTGAACAGTCCAGAACCGCCATGGCAAAGCACCGCTGAACAGGGCAAAGACCGCCATGTCAAAGCACCGCTGAACAGTCCAGAGACCGCCATGGCAAAGCACCGCTGAGCAGGGCAATGCACCGGGTAGGAATGAATGGCCCACCACATCAGGCATCCTTATCCCATGTGCAGGTGGGACAGTGACAGGACACTACCTTTCACGAGGATACTCATCGTGTCTGGGCACCAGTCACCCCCCAGTACCAGTATGGACCTGCATCGACTTGAGAGACTGTGGCTTTGCACTCCCCAGGATTGAACAGTGGGCAAGCCACCCACTGTAGAGACTTGAGAGACTGTGGCATTGCACTCCCCAGGATTGAACAGTGGGCAAGCCACCCACTGTAGAGACTTGAGAGACTGTGGCTTTGCACTCCCCAGGATTGAACAGTGGGCAAACCTCCCACTGTAAAGACTTGAGAGACTGTGGCTTTGCACTCCCCAGGATACATCAATGGGCATGGAGCCCCGTCGTGGATCTGGCTTTGCATTAATCTGGCGGAGGTGCCCCCCCTTCCCTTCCCCCTAAGGTGCCTGTAGTGTTTCTATCTGATGCCCCGGCAGTGTTCTCTCGGATTTTGGTCAGGTATCTATTGTGGGCCTCGCCCATGCATTTTTAGACTGTTTGTGCACAGACATTGTTGTGTACATATCTGCAATACTTCTCGGATTATTTATGTAAATATGAGTGATTTTGGAATACATATATTTGTATATTTTTGTATGACAATTATATTGGCACATTATAATGTTTGCCCGAAATTCGCATTGTCTTTGCATTCTTCCGGGGGGATTGTGGGTTGTTACTGTTCTTTTTGTGACTGCATTGGTGTGTATGTTGTACTATGCGAGGGTGGGGGTGTTTGGTGGGGGTCCCCCTAACTTTTGCCTCCCTCCTCCCCCGTGTCATAGGTGCAGTACTCACCGGTATCTTCTGCGCCTATGTCGCTGTTGGTCGTGAAGGAGCAGAAAGACAAGCGCAGGTAGTATTTGGAGTTCCGGCTCCATGGAGTCGTCGTTCCTCGTGGGATGTGTAGAAGGTGAGCGTTTTCCCATAGCAAAAGCTGTTTCCGCCGTGTTTTTATCCACGGTGAATCCGCCCCAGAAAAGGTGGCGGATTGGCCTGTTGTGATACTGTGGGCGGTACATTGTCTCCCGCCTGTCTGTTGGCGGTGACCGCCGCGCTGCTTGTCTGTACCGCCGTGGCGGGCGGTGTGTTAAAGTGGCTGTCTTTGTTGGCGGTTTCCGCCAGGGTCATAATTCCCTTTTTTTGTCCGTCTGACTGTTTGCGGTATTACCGCATCTTTAACACCATCCGCCAGGGTTGCAATGACCCCCATAATCTTCAATTAGTGTTCAGGCTGGATGTTTTTGTTTCAGGTTTTTGCAAGCGCTGCGAGGCCTCCTGGTAGTTCAAGCACTATACAAGTCCAAATAACATAATATAACCCCTTCCAGTTTGCAAATGGGTTACCACCAACTTGAAATTGGTGGTAACTGGCGTTGTTTTGCGACTGCATTCACAGTCGCAAAACAATCTAACATGGGCTTGTGAGGAGTAATTAGCAAGGGACACCCTTGGAACAACACTTTCTAATTGTGAGTCGCAAACTCTATTTTGTGAGTCAGTAACAGGATACCAACTTGTAAAATAGGGATAGTACATCCAACAAGGCACTTTGCAACCACAAAATTGCGTTGTACATCTGGCCCTAGGTGCTTTATATTGTCAGAGGCAGACTGCAATCCAAAATGCCAAAGGGTGCATTAAACAGTGGCTCTGGCTGAGTAAATTTCAGTTATGCAGTTTGGCATGCAAAGGCTTGGCATATGCTTGTTCACTGTAGAGTGGGGTTTAACTTACCACCTTCCACAAAAGTGTGAGGTTTATCAAGGGTTTTCCAGGATTCATATTAGAGGGCTTCAGTTTCACAATAGGTCTTGTGACCATCTATGTTATCTATTTGTGTGTAGGTGTGGGTATGGGTGTGGTCAGTGTTTTGTGGCAGTGCTTACAAATCATCAATTCCTTGTCACTGATACTTAGTGCATGAACTAGACTGTTAGACGTAATGTTGGTCTACATTTGTGTTTCACTATCTCCTTGTATTTGAGTGGGATTCGTCCTTCTCATCTTCCACTGAACAGCCTTTAAGTCAGTTTTCCCTGGTGCCCCTCCGAGGTATCCTAGTGGTGGTTGTTTCGTGCCCCAGTGTCACGCTGCATAAAGTCCTAATGTTCCTGTGCCTCCAGTCTGCGTGTCTCTACATCCAACTTTCGCTGACTCCAACACTACGGCCCATATTTATACTTTTTGACGCTAAACTGCGCTAACGCAGTTTAGCGTCAAAAAGTTTTGCGCCGTCTAACGCCATTCTGAAGCGCCATGCGGGCGCCGTATTTATGGAATGGCGTTAGACGGCGCAATCAGACCGGCGCTGCCTGGTTTGCGTGGGAAGAAACCACGTAGACCAGACAGCGCCGGCGTAGGGGGAAAATGGCGCATGGGCGTCTTAAAATGGGGCAAGTCAGGTTACGTCGAAAAAATCGTCTTAACCCGACTTGCGCCATTTTTTAACGACGCCCATCCCCCATCAACATGACTCCTATCATTGGAAAGATAGGAGTCATGCCCCCTTGCCCAATGGCCATGCCCAGGGGACTTCTGTCCCCTGGGCATGGTCATTGGGCATAGTGGCATGTAGGGGGGCACAAATAAGGCCCCCCTATGCCACCAAAATAAAATATAAAAAATAAAAAATAAAACTTACCTGAACTTACCTGAATGTCCCTGGGGTGGGTCCCTCCATCCTTGGGGGTCCTCCTGGGGTGGGCAAGGGTGGCAGGGGGGGTCCCTGGGGGCATGGGAGGGCACCTGTGGGCTCATTTTGAGCCCACAGGCCCCTTAACGCCTGCCCTGAGCAGGCGTTAAAAAGTGGCGCAAATGCGCCGTTTTTAGCCACGCCAACTCCCGGGCGTCTCTTTTGCCCGGGAGTATAAATACCACGTAAAGTCCTGGGAGTCATTTTTTAGACGGGAACGCCTCCCTTGCATATCATTAACGCAAGGAAGGGGTTCACGCTAAAAAATGACGCACATTCCGGGAACTTTGGCGCTATTCGCCTCTAACGCCATAGTATAAATATGGCGTTAGTTGGCGTTAGTTTTGCGTCGAAATTGCGTAAAAAAAAACGACGCAATTTCGGCGCAAACGGAGTATAAATATGGCCCTACATGTCTGAGGTTCCCAGTTCACCACGGTATGTCATATAAACTCAATATCACACATAAATACAACGCACGTTGATTTAAAATTAATTTAGTACCGAATACATCTCAGTCTCTCATTTTTAGCGAGGCCAAATGTCTAGAGCAAGTTGGACGCGAGTTCGAGGACAATTTACAAAATGTTAAACACTTTTCTGATTTTAGGATGGCGTCATCAACCAGGACATTCAGAGTAAACCTTTCTTCATCGCAGAAAAACTACGTGCAGGAGGAATTATCGGATGTTGTTTCCTTTGCCAGAACATGCTGATGATAAATCTGTCAAACACCGTTGTATTTTAAGGGTAGTTGCGGGGTTTAATAGCTAACCCCCAAGATGCCAGACGCAATGTAGATCGCTAAACAATCCCTGTGATTTATTTAATGCAGGGGTGGCCAACCTAGGGCTGGATCCATGCCAGATTTTCAAGTTATGCACATATGTTTGATTACCATAAATCTGACTGAAAACATATTGCACAGCCACTGGTTATCCTGAACATCTGTCATGATCCGACCTTCTTACTCCAATTAAGAACGGTCACGAGGCACTCCAACAACTTAAAGAAGGCCAATGCTTCAGAAACAGGCGTTAAAAGTGGGCTTCCTTTCTTTAGAATGGGCCCCTATATACTCTGCAGGAGTAGCGCCAACATTTTGGCACTACTCTCGCAGAGTACATCAATATCATAAAAAACATTTTGCCATTGCCCCCAACCCTGCGCACACATGGCGGCGGTAGGGAGATGCTAGAGGCACTGGGAAAGTGGCGCTGCACTCGGTGCAGCACCGCTTTCCATAAATCTGCCCCTAAAGCTGATCTGGGTATGTGCATTGTAAGGCATGGCCATATTTAGAGTCGGAAAAGGATCCCCTGTATATCATGAGAAAGTTCATTAAAGTGAAAGTGGGAAGGTAGAGTTCAGTATCAGTTTGACTCCACGCTGTTTCTGTAGACTTAGAGCCTATCTACAAGCTGCATTTTGAAATTTTTAAAATATGTATATTTAGGGCGAGACTGCGAAGCATAGAAAGCTTTGAAAATGTTAGGTTTAATAATAACATTGTACATGGACCGAAACAGACCTGCCTCAGCCTTTCACCCTTCTGAAGTGAATAAACCAAGGGGCATATTTATAATGCCCAAGCACCACCTTCCGCCACATTAACATTATTATTTTTGATGTTAATGTGGCCCAATGAGGCCGAAATCCCCGCACCTTATTTACAGGGTGCCGCAATGCATGCATTGCGCCACTCTGTAACCCTTTGCGCTACATTATGCCTGCGCCGGGCATAATGTATGCAAAGGGGGCGTTCCCCCATTAGGGGAGGTAGAAAAATGGCGTAATGAAATCAATGAGATTTCCATGTGCCTTTTTAATGGCACTTTTAATACCTGCTCAAGAGCAAGCGTTAAAAGGGGGCTTCCATTCTTTAGAATGGGGCCCTATGTACTCTGCAGGAGTACCACCAATATTTTGGCGCTACTCTTGCAGGGTGCATCAATAGCGTCATGAAAAATTACGCTATTGCCCCCCCTACCATGCGCCATGGTGCGCCGTATTTTAACGGTAAGGGGGTGCAAAGGGATGCAGGGAACGTGGCGCTGCACTTGGTGCAGCCCAATTTTCCATAAATCTGTCCCCATGTGCCATCAAAACCTGTAACAGTAACATCTGACATTCCACGTGCTCTAAAATGCTGAAACTGCAGTAACAAGCACTATATAACAAGGCTTCAATTTATTATTATTATTATCAACGTTGATAATAACAACAACAATAATGCTAATTCAACTAACACCAAAATGATGGCAAAGCCACAGAGTTTTCAGTTGTTGAAAGTAGAAATATGATGTAAGACGGGTGGTTTAAGTGTTCAGACCCACTGCCTGACCTTCGTAAGAGCTAAAAAGTTGTTTTGTGCCCCCTGATGAAGAGGATGTGAGTTAGCTGTTTTTCGAATCGGATAACGTGGATACCCAAATGCTTATTTGTGAAGGCCAGGTGACAGGTCTAAGGGTTAGCCAGGTGTTTAAGGAGACCTAGGTTTACACTTACCGTATTCTCTGTGTAACAAACCTCCAGTTTTTATGCTGTGACTTTACAAATATACTTAATTCTCTTGATTTCATCGCTATCTTTCTCTATGGGACCACATCCCAATTCCTTTTCATTTTTTTAAATTTAGGCTGTATCTTTGGCTCTTTCTTTTATACGCTTTACCTTTTCGTCTCCTTGCATCCTGTAATATGATAACCGCAACTCAGTGGTCACCATGCACAATATGATAACACTTCCCATATAGGCTCAAATCAAAACAACACCAACCCAAATGCACACCCTGCATTGTGTAGCTTGCTATCAGCACTTTAGTGAACTTTGTAGGGGTAGTAAGCACTATTCAAAGGCTGCCCTACAATACTGTTACCCTACAACTAGCATACATTTTTATCCATCTGCTCAAGTCAAGATCTTTGCAGTGAATGTATTCACTCTGCCTGACTTAAGTTAAAACTGCAATACTTAACATTCCTATTTCTGTTTCTAAGAATCCTACTCCTGACTCTGCTATGGTCCATGTTTCCCAAGTGGAAACAGCAATTACAATGTGGTCATTACCTCACACTATCTTTACAACATAACAAATACAACATAAATGGCTTTACCACCCATTTCTTTAACATGCTTTTTTAACCATGCATAAACCTTTACCACAAATGCCTTTGAAACGAAAATTTAAACATAACGCACGTAAGTCTGTGCTGGAGTTGGCCCTTTTTGCCAGGTTACCATCAAACTTTTTGCCTTTTTCCTCCTATTTTTTCAGATCTGTTTTGCTGGTTTATTGTCTCTACACACCTTACCACTGCAGATCAGTACTAAAGTGCAATTGCTCCTTGTGTAAAACCTGTGCAAATTGTAGTGGTGATTGGTTTATCTATGATTGGCATATCTGATTTACTAGTAAGTCCCTAGTAAAGTGCACTATGTGTGCCTAGGGCCTGTACATCAAATCCTACTAGTGGGCCTGCAGCACTGAGTGTGCCACTCACAAGAGTAGCGTGTAAACATGTCTCAGACCTTCCACTGCAGTGTCTGTGTGTGTAGTTTTGCACTGCCAATTCGACCTGGTAAGTGTACCCATTTGCCAGGCTCAATCCTCCCCTTTTACTACATGTAAGTCACCCCTAAGGTAGGCCCTAGGTAGCATAATGGGCAGAGTGCAGTGTATTTTAAAGGTAGGACATGTACTGGTGTCCTGATAGTGAAATACTGCCAAATTCGTTTTTCACTATTGCAAGGCCTATCCCTCCCAAAGGTTAACACAGGGACTGCTTTTAAATATTTTTTAAGTGCAGTTTCCCATTAGGAACAGATAGAGAGATGGAGTTTGAGGTCTGTGAATTTAAACCTACATCTTTTGCTAGAGCTGTATTTTAGATTGTCTGTTTGAAAATACCACTTTTAGAAAGTGGGCATTTTCTTGCTTACCCATTCTGTGCCTCTGCCCTGCCTGTGGAATCCATTTCAGGGTCAGACTTACAGTTAGGCTGTTTGTGAATTCCCTCTAAACAGTGACACAAAGGGAGCTTCGGTGTTTCCAGCATATCTTGATGAGTCTTCTTGGGCTAGACTGGGGATGGAGGAGCTGAGACCTGCATCTGAAAGGGCCGTCTGTTCTCACACAATACATTCTCCAACCCCCTGGAGTGTGTCTGAGGGAAGGCCTGGGCAAGGCAGGATCTAGTGAATTTTCCTTTGAAGTTTACCTACTTCAAAGGCAGAAATGAGTATAAGTAGTGGACCCAAAACTCCAGACTTTTAGAACACTTCTGGGTCAAGAGGAACCTCTGCCAAAGAGAAGAGCTGAAAAGCTGGAGGAGGAGTACTGCCCTTTTGCTGTGTTTGCTTTTCTGGGTTGGCCTGCAGTTGCTGTTTTTGCCTTAAAGAGGACAAAGACTGGACTTTGCTGCGTATCCTGCTTTGGAAGTTTCTCCAAGGGCTTGAAGTACAGCTTACCTCCTGTTGGAAGTCTCATAGATACCAAAGACTTCAGATTAATCTGCCTACAGTACTGGGAACTATGTGTTTTGTGCTGCAACAGAAGAAAAACCACCAGGATGCCGTCAACGACACTGTTGTCTGCATCATGACCTGATGCTACCGCACTGAGACATGCTCCGCTCTGCACCGAAACCCGGTCTCACCTACGCCCCCACCTGATGCCATCATCGGGCTACTGCTTGCACCATGAACTTTGGGCCCCACACTCCGCATCGCCTTGCTGACACCGCAGCCTTGGGATCCCTGATGACGATGCTTTGTGCTTACACCAATGCCGCTGCCTCCACGGTGGCCTGAGGACACCGCTTGGGAGGTACACAAAGCACTGTCCTGTCCCTCACCGCAGCCCTGGTCCACCGGCACCATCAACTACGCCTCGCCTCTGCCTACACCGTGACCTGGAGACACGGCACATCACACTGCCCCGCTTTACGCCTCAGCCATGGTCTCATCAACACCACAGGACACTGTCACCGAGCCGCTGCCTGCACCGTGACCTGTGGGCACCGCATGTTGCGTTGTCCTGCTTTACACCGCAGCCCCGACTCCATCTATGCCAGCACTCCTGGCTTTGTCATCAGCTCGGAGTTCGATCTGCAATGCGTGTGTCTTCAAGGGCCAGAAGACCCCTGCACCAACCTCTGGAACAGATGCCTACCGACGCCGCACTCCGGCTCCCATCGCGAGGATCATGATGCCCTAGATTTCCAAAGTACTGTTGGTGGGTCTTCCCAACACCGTAGCTGGCCCACGACCCTGCCGTTGTCCTGAACTGTTCGATTTGTTGTTCACAACGCCATGATAGCCCCAGACAGAGCTATTGGCATTTTTGAGGTAATTCTTGCACATTTCATATAATTTCTACTATGTGTTGGATTTTTCTCATTTTGGCCTTGTTTTACACAGATAAATATTGCTTATTTTTCTAAAACTGGTGAGGTGCCCTTTTTTAGTGTTTTCGCTGTATTACTGTGTGCTATGTGCAAATGCTTTACACAATGCTTCTGAGATAAGCCTGACCGCTCGTGCCAAGCTACTAAGGAGGTGAGCAGGGGTTATCTGAGCTGGGTATCTCCCACAACCTAAAGTGAGGGTCCCCACTTGGACAGGGTGTAAACTAACTGCCAACTAGAGACCCCATTTCTAGCAGTCTACATCTATCTATCTATCTATCTAGCTAGCTATCTGTAGTATATGTTAGAGTAAAGCCATTTTTAGGCTTTAGAGGTGGGTGAGGGTATTTGGTGGCTTGGGTATTTTTAGGGTTTAGGGTGGGTAAGGTAATTTGGGGGGAAAGGTATTTTTAGAGTCTAGGGTTGGTAACGTGTTTAGGTGGCAAGGGTTTTAGGGTGGGTAAGGGTATTTTGGTGGCAAATGTATTTTCATTGTTTAGGGTGAGTAAGGATATTTGGGTGAGAAGGGTTTTAAAGTTTAGGATGGGTAAGGGTATTTGGGCAGCAAATTTATTTTTCATTGTTTAGGGTGAGTAAGGATATTTGGGTGAGAAGGGTTTTAAAGTTTAGGATGGGTAAGGGTATTTGGGCAGCAACAGTATTTTAGAGCTTATGGTGGATAAGTGTATTTAGGTGGCAAGGATATTTTTAGGGTTTAAGGTGGGTAAGGGTATTTGGGTGGGGAAGGTAGAATTATTATTATAGTTTAGGGTGGGTGGGTGTATTTGGGCAGCAAGGCAATTTTTAGGGTTTAGGTTGGGTAAGGGTATTGTTGGTGGCAAGTGTATTTTAAGGGTTTAGAGTGGGTAAGCATATTTGGGTGAGAAGAGTATTTTTAGGGTGGGTAAAGGTATTTGGGTGGCAAATGTATTAATAGGGTGGATAAGGGTATTAGGGTGTAGGGTAGTTTAAAATTTTAGGGTAGGTACTGGTTTAGGGTGGGTAGGGGTACTTGGGTGGCAAAGGTATTTGTAGGATTTCGGGATGGTTGAATTTAAGGGCTGGGTGATATGTTATGTATATATATATATATATAAATATATATGTGTATTTACACACAAACCTTGCATTTCCCATGTTAATTCCCATAGGATTCTTTAGACACAAGTACAGGCTGAACCACTGGATGGAATTACGCCAAATTTGGCAGAAGGCTAGCTGTTGGTACGCAGATTATGCCTTTGCTTAATTTGTGTGAATCTGGTCAGTAGTTTTTGAGATATGAAAGGGAAAATAGATTTGTATATCTCAGACCGCGAATATTTCATAAATAATTCACAAAAGTTGTGAATTTTACATGAATACGCTTGCAAAGCGTTGCAATTGGCTGACCACAACCTGACTACAAAGTTGTGGCTGCCAGTTTATTTCACGGAACACAGTCCCCGGGGTGAAAATCCAAATTGCAAGTGGCTTAAGAGGTCACAGTGAATGTACCCTGACCCCA
Organism: Pleurodeles waltl; assembly: GCF_031143425.1. Taxonomy (NCBI): domain Eukaryota; kingdom Metazoa; phylum Chordata; class Amphibia; order Caudata; family Salamandridae; genus Pleurodeles; species Pleurodeles waltl. Next base: position 1,217,793,737 of record NC_090440.1, read on the forward strand.
GCTGTGTGATATAGATGTGTTGTAGGTGCAAGTTATGGGTTTAAACTAAATTTACATCACCATGCGAGATATTCATGAAAATTCATAAATTTTCACCAATAATTCACAAATATGGAAAAATTTGAAAGAAAAACTATAGACTCATTCATACAGTAATTCATTCACTCATCCATGCACTAAGAGACTCATGTATCCGCTCACACACCCACTCAGACACTCATGCATGCCCTCACACCAACTCAAACTCACACCCACTTTCAGACTCACTCACTCACGCACCCACTCACAGATCCACTGACAGAGACAGGGCTTGTGGCCAACCTGCGTTGCCTACAGCCAAAGGACGTGCGTGGCGTTGGGTGGTTATAAGGGATTGGCTGCAAGGCCTGGCTACAGGCCAGGCCTTGCAACCAACACCCACTGTGCACTGCAGAAGGTTATGCGTGGTGGGGGTTGGAATAACGTATAGTAATTAAATTGCTTTTCGTTGAAAAAATGTTGAAATTCACAGGAAAAAAAACAAAGGTTACAGGGACATTATAGTTAGGTTCTGAATTTGCTCGTACAAAACCACAGAAATTCAGCAGTTATAGTTAAAATGTAAATTAGCACTTGTATAGCGCACTACTCACCCGCTAGGGTCTCAAGGCGCTGTACTCATACCGCTATGGAACCCCTCCTGGCTTTTCCCTGTGAGGCGCCCACTCCTGAGCACCCCCAGGGTGAAGCCAGGCATCCAAGCGCTGTTGGGGCCGTTGTGGAGATTAAGCAAGCTATTGCCCAGAGTTGCAGAGTGGGACCCATGAATTAGATTAGGCACTGAGGCGAGAATTATCTGGTCAAGGGGAATTGAGCCCAAGAGCTGCCGAAGCAGGACTTGAACCCTGGTCTTGAGCCAGATCTCTGCTTCAGGGTCTGCTGCTCTAACCATTGAGCCACACTTCTCCACGTTCTCCTAGTTAGAGTTCTTTTAAGTCACTATAACTTGCGACCTAGGGTAACTATAATATTGCAAGAGCCCAAAAAGTCCCAACAAGACCTCTTCACACTGGGTGATTGAAAGAGATATCCAAAGCCTGGGATTCCCACAAGATTCAGTGTTAAACCGGCCTATCAAAAGTGAACCCGTAAACCAACTTACCAGAAGAATGGCCAAAAGAAGAAGGGTGAGGTAACAACCATGATACAACAACCCTGGGGAAGGGTGTAGAGGACTCACTTCCCACCGTTGTGAGTGCACTACCAAGGGAAAGAAATGTGCTAACTGCTGGAAAAAAAACACTTTGCCAAGGTGTGCTGGAACTCCGCCACGATCCGGAGAAGAGACATGGATGATAATGAGCATGACAAGACCATCCACACACTTCTCTCACTAGGACAGAGTTGCTCACATGCACACTCAGTCCTGAAGTGTTTGTAGAACACAGAAATGTGCTTGCCATCAACGACACTGGAGAAACCACCCCCACTGAGCCCACAAAGCTAAGGTGCTTAAAGACATTCAAAGCCGCTATCCATTGTAGGCCTGTTCACCATCCACATTAAGTACAACTCCATTGTCATCACAGCAAAGGTCTTTGTGACACATTAGGGCCAAGAGATTCAACTGAAGTGCCAGATTGCTCACGACTTGCAACTGGTCTTTTTTGCACTCCAAATACATAGCAATGAACTCCTAAGTAGTTTCAAGAGCTGTTCGAGGGCGTCAGATTCCTGAAAGGCCGAAAAGTACAGTTAAACATTGGCCATAGAACCAATGGCCTTGAGATATCAAAGAGTCCTTTCCAGCTTCGCTGAGGGTGGGGGAGGAGCTGAGAAAGTTATAAGAAGCCAATATTATAGAGACAGTAGAGGGACACACCTCTTCGGTGCCTCCATATCGTGGTGACACAGAGTCCAAACACCCTATGGAGGAGCAGCTGTGCGTGGACATGTGCCTACCGAATGTAGAAATCAAAAGGTAGCACATCACATAAACCATAGGGGATATAGGCCCTCATTACAACCCTGGCGGCCGGTGTTAAAGCAGCGGTAATACCACCAAGAGGTCAGCGTGAAAAAAAGTGAATCACGATCATGGCGGAAACCGCCAACTTAGATAGCCAGTTTAACACTCTGACCGCCACGGCGGTAGAAACAAACACTGTGGCGGTCACCGCCAACGAACAGGCGGAACACAAGGTTCCACCCACTGTATTACAACACGCCTATCTGCTACCTTTTACGGGGCGGTACCAACGCCATCAAAAGCACAGCGAAAACAGGACTTGGAATGAAAACCACTCACCTCTCAACACTTTACGAACAACCACGACGCCATGGAGCCCGAACTACAGGTCCTGCCAATGCTGGTCTACCTCCTCTTGTATCATGAGCAGCAAAGACGCCGGCGATGACCATGATGAGTACTGCTCCTAGCACACAGGGGAGGGAGGAGGGAAAAGAGAGAGACACACACACGCAACACGCAACACCCCCACCCACAACACCATACACACAAATACATGCTGCAACATGACAAATACACAGCGTCACCCCCTGGAAGATCGCAAGGACAAAATGAAATTATTGTAACAAGTGTAATCACTGAAATATCAGATAGGCCAAATTCAAATATCAGTATATACAAATATGTTCACCAACTACACAAGTCCGGATATGAATGAAATCATTGTCCGTGGATCAGTGTCCCAAAATGCATGGGCGAAGCCCACACAAGACACCTGAATCGAAACGTAGAGAACACTGCAGGGGCATCAGATGGAAATAAACAGGCACCGCAGGGGGAGGGTGGGCACCTCCGCCGGATGAACAGACGACGCCACTGCTCCACTAGGGAGATCCATGCCCACTGATTGGTCCTGGGGAGTGCAAAGCCACAGTCTCTCAAGCCTCTCCAATGGGTGGTTTGCCCACTGCTTTATCCTGGGGAGTGCAAAGCCACAGTCTCTCAAGTCTCTCCAGTGGGTGGGTTGCCCATTGCTTTATCCTGGGGATTGCAAAGCCACAGTCTCTCAAGTCTCTCCAGTGGGTGGTTTGCCCACTGCTTTATCCTTGGGAGTGCAAAGCCACAGTCTCACAAGTGGATGCCTTTCTCCACTGGTTTTAGAGGGGGGGTTTATGCCCAGAGTGCTTCATCCTGCCAAGGACTGAGGTAGTGGATGTGAATCTCCACTGGTTCTGGAGGGAGCTTGGTGCCCAGAGTGCTTCATCCTGCCAAGGACTGAGGTAGTGGATGTGAATCTCCAATGGTTCTGGAGGGAGCTTGGTGCCCAGAGTGCTTCATCCTGCCAAGGACTGAGGTAGTGGATGTGAATCTCCACTGGTTCTGGTGGGGGCTTTGTGCCCAGAGTGCTTCATCCTGCCAAGGACTGAGGTAGTAGATGTAACTCTCCACTGGTTCTGGAGGGGGCTTTGTGCCCAGAGTGCTTCATCCTGCCAAGGACTGAGGTAGTGGATGTGAATCTCCACTGGTTCTGAAGGGGGCTTTGTGCCCAGAGTGCTTCACATGCAGTGTGGCAGGTCTCATTCCCTCACCTGGGTGTGTGTGCCACAAGATTGCCTGGTAACAGGTAGCATGATACTCCATGGAGGCAGAGACACACTCCACCCTGCTGCGACTTTGCCTGCCACCTGCAGGTACAAACAGTGCTGGGAGTCATGCCTCATGTATGCTGGGCATGGTCCAGGACATCTCCTGCAGCCTCAGACGGCTGGCCACTGGGGATGATTGCCATGTCAGCTGTGGTGGCACTGTTGTGTAGCCATTTTAGTTATAGCTCCATGCACGTTAGTTTAACACACTAGGCCGCTGCGCAGTTTGACCTAGATATATTTTATTCAGCTTCGCATTGTTGTTTTTACAATAACCAGTTTTACGGTCTTGTTTTATTTTCATCTATCTAACTGTTTTTGCTTAGCCCAGCACTGTGTTCTCAAACAAGACATTCTTGATCACTTTGTGCTTCAGTCAAGGCTACAGTTTGGTGCATTGCCGGTGAACGTGGTAAAAGTTTAGTCTCCAACATTCGTAGAAAATACACAGCCTTACGTAGGGACATTTTCTTAGAACATCAGCTGTGTTACTATAAAAACACTTCCTAGTCCCATTACACGTTAAGAGGGAGATTCCAGCCAGGTAACCACAACTGTATGCCGATTGCTGAATGCTTCGCTGCAGATGCTAACGCAGACTACACACCTTTGCTCAGGTATGAGGGTCGATTTCCTCACGGGAGAACCTGAAAGGCAGAATTAGAGCTTAGCATGCTGTACTCAAATTATGACTCAGATAGAAAATAGTCCTTCGATTCTAGTGGCAATATGATAGCATTATTCTTATGCTTCACTCTCCTCATCACCATTTTAATATTGTCATGTTGTGTCGTTCTGGTTATTGCAGCTTACGCTTTGCTATCTAAAATGCAGTTGTTTTATTAAACCAGTCTTTAAAACTCATACTGCCTTCATTGTCATTTATATATGAGACTGAATTGCGAATGAGAGAACCGGATGCAACCTGAGTGACCAGGACTTCCCTGAGAGGTATGATATGTCATGCGCTTGGCTGCCCAATCATCTCTACCTTTCGGAAGAGACGAGGAACTGCTAGTGAGCCGTAGCAAAACCCGGATTTGGAGCGACAGGTGTCACCCACTGTGGGTCAGACTCAGTCTCCCACACTGTGGACAATCTTGCTGCTCAAAATCCAATAGTCTCATTAGAATAATGAGAGGCTACACAACAGCACTGTCTGAGCACGTCGCGGGGCTGGTGGCGGTGCTTGCGGCGGTGTATGTGGCCGAGGTGCTGGTGGTGGTGCATGTGTCTGCACCTGTTGAGGGACACAGCAGGACGTCTCCTGCAGCCTCGGACGGCTGCCCACTGCGGATGATGCTGGGGACTGTTGCTGAGGCAGCAGACGTGCAGGTGGTGGTGTCCACCGCTGTACAGGTCGATGTTGTGGTTGACAGAAGGGGTGACTCTGGTCCCTCAGCCAGGGCCTCCGTGCCCTGTCCTGACCTGCTCTTCGGCTTGTGTCCCTTCCCCACCTTTGATGTCGCTGCTGGTGTCTTGCCACCGTCCCCTTATGGCTTGGAGGAGCCCTTGCTTGCTGGTAGGTGCAGCTTCTCCCTCCAGCATGCGGGCACCTTCTTCACCTTGGCAGGTGGCGGAATAGCCTGCTCCTTGGCCTCACTAGGTGGCACACTGGCAGCCCTGATGGGTGCCGCCCGCGATGTGACCGGACTTGCTGAGACCACTGTGCTGGAGGATTTGGTGGCTGAGGTGCTGGGCTGGGACCTGGACAGCCTGGCCCTAGGGGAAGGACAGGGGGGAGGTGTAGGGGAGAGGTCAAAGTTTGCGAGGAGGAGTTTCTTAGACACACTGGGATGGGAAGTTGGAGGGTGTTTGGGAGAGGAGGAAGGGGTAGTGGTTGTAGGAGGAGTACGTCTGCTGAATTTGGGTGAAGGTGCATGGGCCGGAGGCTGTTGTGAGGTGGATGGCTGTCGGGTGGGTGCGTGCCTGCGTTTGTGTACTTTGGGAGGAGGGCTCACAGACACACTTGGAGAGGACACAGGGGATGTGTGAATGGTAGTGGGGGTGGTGAGTGCACATGAGCGTTGTGTGGTGATGGGCGTGCTGGTGGTAGTGGATGAAGATGTAGTGCATGCAGGTGTGAGTGGAGACGAGACAGGGCGGGAGGAGGAGGACGTGGAGGAGGGGGACACAGTGGAGACAGTGGATGTTGGTGTGCCTGCATGGGGATGGTGCTTGTGTGAGTGCCTGTGGGATGTGTGGGGTTTATGTTTGCCATGTCCACTCTTGTGTGTTGAAGTGCGTGCATGCTGGTCTGATGGTGTGCTTGGCATAGGCTGAGGTACAGCGGATTGAGTCTGGGTAGAGGAATTTGGAGGGGGGAGGCTGGACACAGGGACTATGACTACCATCAGTGCTGAGGCCAGAGCCTGGAATGCTCTCTGTTGGGCCGCCACGCCAGAATGAATGCCCTCCAGGTATGCATTTGTTTGCTGCAAATGCCTCTTGACACCCTGGATGGCATTCAAAATGGTTGATTGACCAACAGAGAGGGATCTCAGGAGGTCAATAGCCTCCTCACTGGGGGCAGCAGGGCTGACTGGGGCAGGGGCTGAGGTGCCTGGGGCGAAGGAGATGCCCACCCTCCTAGGTGAGGGGGCACGGGAAACTCGATGAGGGGCTGCTGGGAGGGCGGTGCTGGTAGGGCGTGGCGGCTGTACCTGTTGATGCGGTGGGCACAAAGGTGCCCGCCACCGCAAGGGAGCTCCCATCAGAGGAGGAGTCGCTGTCACTGGTGTCTCCTCCTGTCCCCGTCGTGGAGCTCCCCTCGCCCTCCGTTCCACTGGTGCCTTCGGACTCCGTTACTTCACCCTCAAGGGCCATGTGGGATGCAGCTCCCTCCTGCTCCAGTGCCACTGCTCCTCTGCCAGATGATGCTAATGCACACAAGGACAGGGTGACAAAAAGGGAGGAAGACAGAAGAGACACATGGTCAATGCCTGCAACACCACTACTGTTGGCGGACACAACACACAGGGAGCAGCCCCATGCACTAAGCTATGCACTGACAGGGCAGGGGAAAAGCACATGCCCATAGGGGACTCTGTCGAGAACCATTTTATGCACAGCTGGAAGCCCTAAGAGCCTGACTAGGTGTAGAGGGCAAATACCACCCTTGGGGTTGGACTGGGAATGACGCTGCAAATCAATGGATCTACCTTTGCGCGTCTGCCCTGGCCTAGGAGAACCCACAGCCCACCTCCCCCCCAGACACCTCATAAGGTGTGAAGAGTCAGCTGATTGAGAGTGTACTCACCCCCTTGTGGCTGCTGTGATGCCTAAAGCGCCCATCCAATTCAGGATATGCCACCACCGGGATTCGGAACATCAGCGGGGTCATGGTGCGACGGGCACCCCTTCTGCGTTGGGAGGTCATCCCCAGCTTGGCTTCCGCCGTCTTCTTGGTCCAGCGGCGCAGGTCCTCCCATCTTTTGCAGCAGTGGCTGCTCCGTCTGTGGTAGACCCCCAGGGTCCACACGTCCTTGGCGAAGGCACGCCAAATACCCTTCGTCTGGTGGGCGCTGACCTAGAGGAAAAGTGAAGTAAAAATGGATGTTACTCCTCCGTACATTTCTTCTCACACATTGGCCACAAACCTCCGACCCTGGCCCAGAAATACATACACACACCATTCTCACATGCTGGCCTCAGGTATCAAGTGAGTGAACAGACAGAAAATGACGGTCACGTCCGCGGCGGTGCGTACCATCACCGCCGGCGTACATCATCATTGGCTCCTGGAACCCATAGAGCCCAATAAAAACCAATGCTGTCTTGCGCCGCGGTCTTCGACTGCCTACCGCGATGGTGTACAACGCCAGCGCAGTTACCTCATTTCCCCTTGTCCCATCTTACAGGTCAGGCAGCCGCCATTTCAGGGGGCCACATGGCAGGCCAAATAACTGCGTCACTCCTATTTAGGCCAGGAATACGGACAGACAAAGGCACATATCGAAAATGTAACGTTTGTGCTAAACAGCCTTGTGAAACCTATGTGTTGTATGACCCTCTGCTCACTGTTATCCTCCATAGGGCACACCGCTGAGGCAGGTGATGATGTGGCGGTATCCTCCGGTGTACAGACCCCTGGTGGATCTGTTGACAATGGAAGACAGACACATAATTATCACTTACAGACTTGATAGTGCAACAATCCAGGAACTGAGTGCCCAGTTGGTACCTGACCTGATGTCAGCTATCCGCCATCCCACAGGAATAACCCCTCTAGTGCAGGTCCTGTCAGTATTCCATTTCCTGGGCAGTGGGTCTTTTCAAACAACAGTAGCCATGGCATCAGGGATGTCCCAGCCAATGTTCTCTAACGTGTTGTCCAGAGTGTTACCTGCCCTGCTAAAACACAGGCGCAGCTACATCGTTTTCCCTCAGGTGGAGGATTTGCCAACAGTGAATTTTATGCCCTGGGACATATCCCCAACATCATTGGTGCCATTGATGGTACACGTGGCATTTGTCCCCCCCCCCCTTGCAGGAATGAACAAGTATAAAGAAACCGGAAAAGCTACCATTCAATGAATGTGCAGATGGTGTGTTTGGCAGACCAGTACATCTCCCATGTGAATGCCAAGTATCGAGGCCCAGTGCATGACGCTTACATTTTGAGGAATAGTGTAGGAAAGTACCAGCTTGCCTGGCATGTTACCCCCATATTTCACTGTATATATGTTGTTTTATGAGCAGGGCCCCAGTGCTCATAAGTGTGCCCTGTATGTGTTCCCTGTGTGATGACTAACTGTTAGTTAACTGTCTCACTGAGGCTCTGCTAAGCAGAATCTCAGTGGTTATGCTCTCACTGCTTTCCAAATTGTCACTAACAGGCTTGTGACCAATTTCACCAATTCACATTGGCATACTGGAACACCCTTATAATTCCCTAGTATATGGTACTGAGGTACCCAGGGTATTGGGGTTCCAGGAGATGCCTATGGGCTGCAGCATTTCCTTTGCCACCTATAGGGAGATCTGACTATTCTTACACAGGCCTGCCAGTGCAGCCTGAGTGAAATAACGTCCACGTTATTTCACAGCCATTTACCACTGCACTTAAGTAACTTATAAGTCACCTATATGTCTAACCTTCACCTGGTGAAGGTTGGGTGCTAAGTTACTTAGTGTGTGGGCACCCTGGCACTAGCCAAGGTGCCCCCACATTGTTCAGGGCAAATTCCTCGGACTTTGTGAGTGCGGGGACACCATTTCACGCGTGCACTATACATAGGTCACTACCTATGAATAGCGTCACAATGGTAACTCCGAACATGGCCATGTAACATGTCTAAGATCATGGAATTGTCACCCCAATGCCATTCTGGCATTGTAGAGACAATTCCATGATCCCACGGGTCTGTAGCACAGAACCGGGGTACTGCCAAACTGCCTTTCCGGGGTCTCCACTGCAGCTGCTGCTGCTGCCAACCCCTCAGACAGGTTTCTGCCCTCCTGGGGTCCAGGCAGCCCTGGCCCAGGAAGGCAGAACAAAGGATTTCCCCTGAGATGCTGTCCATCTCTGCATAAGCCAGTCTACACCGGTTTAGGGATCCCTCAGCCCTGCTCTGGCGCGAAACTGGACAAAGTGACCACTCCCCTGACCTGCACCTCCCAGGGGAGGTGCCCAGAGTTCCTCCAGTGTGCCCCAGACCTCTGCCATCTTGGAAACAGAGGTGTTGCTGGCACACTGGACTGCTCTGAGTGGCCAGTGCCACCAGGTGACGTCAGAGACTCCTTCTGATAGGCTCTTACCTTTATTACTAGCCTATCCTCCTTGCTAGGTAGCCAAACCTCCTTTTCTGGCTATTTAGGGTCTCTGCTTTGGGGAATTCTTCAGATACCAAATGCAAGAGCTCACCAGAGTTCCTCTGCATCTCCCTCTTCACCTTCTACCAAAGGATCGACCGCTGACTGCTCAGGATGACTGCAAAAGTGCAACAAAGTAGCAAAGACGACTACTGCAACCTTGTATCACTTCATCCTGCCGGCTTTGTCAACTGTTTCCTGGTGGTGCATGCTCTGGGGGTAGCCTGCCTCCTTCTTGCACTAGGAGCTCTGAAGAAATCTTCCGTGAGTCGACGGAATCTTCCCCCTGCAACCGCAGGAAACAAAAGACTGCATCACCGGTCCTCTGGGTCCCCTCTCAGCACGACGAGCGTGGTCCCTGGAACTCAGCAACTCTGTCCAAGTGACTCCCACAGTCCAGTGACTCTTCAATCCAAGTTTGGTGGAGGTAAGTCCTTGCCTCCCCACGCTAGACTGCATTGCTGGGTACCGCGTGATTTGCAGCTGCTCCGGCTCCTGTGCATTGTTCCAGGATTTCCTTCGTGCACAGCCAAGCCTGGGTCCCCGCCACTCTAACCTGCAGTGCACAACCTTTTGAGTTGTCCTCCGCCGTCGTGGGACTCCCTTTTGTGACTTCGGGTGCACTCCAGTTCACTCCTCTCCTAAGTGCTGTTCCGGTACTTCTGTGGGTGCTGCCTGCTTCTGTGAGGGCTCCCTGACTTGCTGGGCGCCCCCTCTGTCTCCTCATCCAAGTGGCAACATCCTGGTCCCTCCTGGGCCACAGCAGCATCCAAAAACCCTAACCGCGACCCTTTCAGCTACCAAGGCTTGTTTGCGGTTTTTCTGCATGGGAACACCTCTGCAAGCTTCTTCACGAAGTGGGACATCCATCCTCCAAAGGGGAAGTTCCTAGTCCTCTTCGTTCTTGCAAAACACTAAGCTTCTTCCATCCGGTGGCAGCTTTCTTGCACCCTCAGCTGGCATTTCCTGGGCTCCTGCCCACTCTCGACACTGTCGCGACTCTTGGACTTGGTCCCCTTGTCTTACAGGTACTCAGGTCTGGAAATCCACTGTTGTTGCATTGCTGGTGTTGGTTTTCCTTGCAGAATCCCCCATCACAACTTCTGTTCTCTCTGGGGGTTGTAGGTGCACTTTACACCTACTTTACAGGGTCTTGGGGTGGGCTATTTTTCTAACCCTCACTGTTTTCTTACAGTCCCAGCGATCCTCTACAAGCTCACATAGGTTTGGTGTCCATTCGTGCTTCGCATTCCACTTTTGGAGTATATGGTTTGTGTTGCCCCTATACCTATGTGCTCCTATTGCAATCTATTGTAACTTTACACTGCTTGCATTACCTCCTTTTGCTATTACTGCATATTTTTGGTATTGTGTACATATATCTTGTGTATATTTGGCATCCTCATACTGAGGGTGCTAACTGAGATACTTTTGGCATTTTGTCATAAAAATAAAGTACCTTTATTTTTAGTATATCTGTGTATTGTGTTTTCTTATGATATTGTGCATATGACACCAGTGGTATAGTAGGAGCTTTGCATGTCTCCTAGTTCAGCCTAAGCTGCTCTGCTATAGCTACCTTCTATCAGCCTAAGCTGCTAGAAACACCTCTTCTACACTAATAAGGGATAACTGGACCTGGCACAAGGTGTAAGTACCTCTGGTACCCACTACAAGCCAGGCCAGCCTCCTACAAATAGCAGCATCCCTTATGTAATGGGTCAACTCCAGAGGCACCGTGTGTGGCTAATAGATGAACCTAAAGTCCCCACACAGTTTCATTTGCTGTCTGGGTATGGTAGATTCCCTCATGTTTGGAGTATGTCTAACAGTTGTCCCTCAATTATTGTAGGTGACTCTGGTTACCCCAACCTGTCATGGCTACTAACCCCAGTGCGCAATCCCAGGACAAGGGCAGAGGAACGCTACAATGAGTCACATGGGCGAACTAGGAGGATAATAGAGCGCACCTTCGGCCTCCTGAAGGCCAGATTCCAGTGCCTCCATCTGACAGGTGGCTCCCTATACTACTCACCGAAGAAGGTGTGCCAGATAATCGTGGCATGCTGTATGTTGCACAACCTGGATTTGCAACGCCAGGTGCCTTTTCTGCAGGAGGATGGGCCTGATGGGGGTCTTGTGGCAGCTGTGGAGCCTGTAGACAGTGAAGAAGAGGAGGCAGAAGAAGAAGATGCAGACAACTGAAACAACATCATCATGCAATACTTCCAGTGAGATACAGGTAAGAGGATGGAACTGCTTCCCACATCTCATACAGGGACCTAGCATAAATCTGCCTTTTTACCTCTGTGAATGGACCCTGACTTGTCACTTTGGCTTTCCATTTCACAGATCTGGGTCCCACTTTGTGCCCTCTGCTATGTTTACTGCTGGCCTACAGCTGTGTAACAACGGTATGTGAACAAGTACATTGACATTGCTATATGAGATGTTGCAATTACACATTTGTGAAAGCACTGACTGACTCCAGATTGTTTTATGATTCAAGGGTGTTTATTTCTGTGCTAATAGGTGGAGGGGTGTGTGCAATGGGCTGGGGTGATGGTGGAGGATTGTCCATGGCAGAGTCCAGTCTCTTGGTCTCACAGGTGCATTGTCCAATGGGGCATAGGAAGGGGAGCAATGGCAGTTTAAAGTGGACAGGCTGACAAAGTGGGACAGAAGGGTGACATTCAGGAGGGTCTTATTTCCTTGTGCGGGTCTTGGCAATGTTCTCTGTCTTGTTCCTGGATCACAGGGACCGTTTGCGGGATGGTTCTCCTTCTGCAGGGGGTGGGGTGCTGGTGGCCTGTTGGTCCTGTGGCGGTGCCTCCTGTCCACTAGAGCTGGTGGAGGTGGAGGGCTATTCATCATACAGGTTAGTGTCAGGGGCCCGTTTGTGCTCCACTGTGTCCCTCATGGTGTTGACAAGGTCTGCCAGCACCCCTGCAATGGTGACCAGAGTGTTGTTGATGGACTTCAAGTCCTCCCTGATCCCAAGGTAGTATTCCTCCTGCAGCCGCTGAGTCTCCTGAAACTTGTCCAGTACCGTGCTCATGGTCTCATGGGAATGGTGATATGCTCCCATGATGTTGGAGAGTGCCTCGTCGAGGGTGGGTTCCCTGGGCCTGTCCTCCCCCTGTCGCACAACAGTCCTCCCAGCTTCCCTGTTATCCTGTGCGTCTGTCCCCTGAACTGTGTGCCCACTGCCACTGACCCCAGGTCCCTGGTTTTCTTGGTTTGGTGGGTTTGCCTGGGTTCCCTGTAGTGGTGGACACACTGCTGATTGACGTGTCCTGGGGACAGAGGGATGGGCCCGCTGGGTGGGTGCTGTGGTGGTGTTTCCTGAGGGGGGAGGCTCTGTGGTGGCTTGTGACAGTGGCAAGGTAACCGACTGTCCAGAGGTCCCTGGTGGGCCGGGCTGATCATCTTAATCCAGGCGTGCAGAGCTGCTGTCATCACTGCGGGCCTCTTCTGTGGGGGGACTGGATATGTCTGGCACCTCCTGTCAAGTGACATTGGGTATGGGTCCTGTTGGGGTGTAAATGCATAGCTTTAGTATCTGTGTGTGCCATCCTGTGCATTGGGTGAGGTACCCTCTTCTCCTCTGCTTGCATCATTGTGTTTGCCCTTTTGTGATAGTTGGTTTGGGGCCTGTGTGGGTATCTGTACTGGACATGCTTTGGTGATGGGTGTCCATGCATAGGTGTTGCAAGCAGGGCCTTGGTATAGGGATGTGTGTGGGTTGTGATAGTGGGACATATGTGAGATGATGGAGTGATGGGAGTGGGGTGAGGGTGGGGATATGTGATGGCATGCAGGTAGGGTGGGGGATATAGTAGTAAAGATATGACTTACCCGAGTCCAGTCCTCCTGCTACTCCTGCGAGGCCCTCAGGAGCAGTATTGCCAAGACTTGCTCCTCCCATGTTGTTAGTTATGGGGGAGGAGGTGGGGGTCCACCGCCAGTCCTCTGTACAGCAATCTGGTGTCTTGAAACTACTTAACGCACCTTCCCCAGTAGGTCGTTCCACCTCTTCCTGATGTCATCCTGTGTTCTTGGATGCTGTCCCACTGCATTGACCCTGTTGATGATTCTCCGCCATAGCTCCATCTTCCTTGCAATGGAGGTGTGCTGCACCTGTGATCCGAAAAGCTGTGGCTCTAACCGGATGATTTCCTCCACCATGACCCTGAGCTCCTCCTCTGAAAACCTGGGGTGTCTTTGAGGTGCCATGATGTGGTGTGGATGATGTGTGAGCTGCTGTCTGTTGTGATGTGTGGGGGGGATGTGTTGGTGTGTGTTGTTTGAGGTGCGTGGATGTTGTATGAGTGATGGTGTTGTGTGCCTGTGGATGCTGGTGTTGTGTTTGCTAATCTGTCTCTCTGGGCTTCTTCCAAAATTGTTCTTTGTAAGGGTTTGTGGGTAATGAGGGCGTGTGTTTTATAGTGTTGTGGGTGTGTGGTTGTGGTGTATGTATGTGTGTCAGGTGTGTGTATTTTGAATTGTCCAATGTGGTTGTGTTTTGTAAATGTCTGTGTATTTTGAGTGCAGCGGTGTGTACAGCCAATGAATTACCAGAGTTGAATAACTGCCGCATTGATTTGTGGGTCGTGATAGTGTGGGTGTATTCTTGTTGGCGTGATGGTGTAGGTTTTGGTATTGCCAGTTTATCACTGACCTTTGGTGTGGCGGACTTGTGTGGGTGTCTGTTTTGTGGTGGATTCCAAGATGTGGGTCGTAATACCTGTAGCGGAATTCCACTGCTGCATCGGTATGTTGGCGGCCTTCAGCACGCCGGAAAGCGGGATTTACCGCCAGGGTTGTAATGAGGGCCATAGTGGGGGAAATTGAGTGGGATCTGCTCCTTCTCCAAGATAGGCTTATGATCGGGATGCCACCAGATTATGGTAGCCCCTGAATCCATGTAGATTACCACCTTTTCCACTCACCTGGGGCTGCACCACTATAAGCAGCTGACATTTAGCATTTGAAGTATTGTCAAAGTCTTCCAGAATGTAGTTCAGAAAGTTCTGGCTGTTGTACTAGGAATGTTGAATGTGACAGATTACATTCCTGTCTACACCTCCTCCCTGGAAGAACTCTACTGCAGACTGAAGAAGGTTCTCCAGGGACTACAATACTGTGGACTGCTTCATAACAGAGCCAAAAGGGAGTTTCTTCGACAGTCAATTACCTTCTTTTGGTTTCAATTCTCAGCCGAAGAAGTGGCCCGAATCCAGAGAAAGTGGAAAACATCAAAGCTGCCAGTGCTTCATCCTCTATCACTGAGGTGCTGAACCTCCTGGGCATGGTAAAGTACTGTGGAATGTTTTACCAAGTACCCAGCATCTCTCACTGCCCCTTTGTGAGAACTAGCCAAGTCAACAAAGGTGTCGTGGTGGGAAACAGCCCAAGAAGAATCCTTCATGAGAAAAAAGCGTGCCATCTGCAGATATTACTCTCACTTCCTTCAACCCCATAAAATAAACTGAGATTGCCATAAATACTGGGTACACAGGGTTGGTTGTGGTGCTGTCACAGTGACAGAAATGCAGAGAGTAAACACCGGGAGCCTATGACAGCCGTTCCCTCATTCTAATATAGCAAAGCCATTCTCACAATGAACGGCAAGCCATTGCTGTGCACTCGGGATGCCAGCATTTTCATCTATATGTCTATGGATACAATTTCTCTACCCATATGGCCCATTGCCTCTCATCCCAGAATTCCAAGTGTCAGCCTCAAAACCACCAACTGTATCGAATAGTGGGTGTTGCAGTAAAAGGAGTACTCTTCCACCTTGGCACACTAGCCTGGGGCTGAAAATGTGACAGAATAGTTGTCTTGGTATTCCTGACTGGTGACTCCTGAAGAAGATACCAAGGGGAGACTGAGGAGTATGCAAGACAAGTTATCAAGGGATCCAGACCTCTTCCAGTCTTGCCAGCAGACACTGCTTATCACCCTGCTCAGCAGGAGTGTCTACAGTTGCTACTACATGCAGTGTGATCAGGGAATTGGAAATATCACTGAAGCACAAACTTGTTCTCCGAAATGTTGAGGCCCAGCAAAATGTGATGTCCCTCCATAATATGCAGAGCAAGCTTATGTTGTGCACTGAGGGATATCTTTTGACAGAACATCAGTTGGTGATTCCACAAAGTTTAGCACCCTGAGACATCCAACAAGCTCTCATGGGCCATTAAGGAACGATCAGCATTTTGGAGTATGGGGTGGAGTGTGAGGTATGGGGCTGCATGATGTGTGAAGTGTAGGAAGCTGGCCTGGTGTGTGGTGAGCACCCAGGGTGTTATCACCGTATACCAGGTCCAGGTATCTCTTATTTGTAAATTGTAGGCAGTGTCCAGGAATCCAGGGCTCTCTAGAGGTAGCTGTTGATGGGCAGCCAACACTTATTTAGGAAACATGCAGAGCTTATGCAATACCACTATAGAAACGTAGCGCATACACACATGAAGGAACCACACAGTGTTATCAAAAATAAAGGTATTTTATTATAGTAACACAATTACTAGAATACTGACTAGGCAATCTCTCAACTGGAGTTAAGTAAACACACTATTATATACACATTAGCAAGCAGTAAATAGCATAGAAAGCAATAGCACTAGTAAAAAGCAATAGCAAATAGCGAGGGCCCTAGGGCAGGTACAAACCATATACTAAAAAAGTGGAATGTGAAAGACAGTCCCCCACCCAAGGAAGTGGAATCAGTAGAAGGGACCTGGAGGAACTAAGAACCCCAAGAGGTGAGTACCATAGTAACTCCGAGAGACCAGGAGAGCAGTGGTAAGTACCTGGCTTTCCCCAAAACCAACAGGAGGAGCTTGGAAAAGGATTATGCAAGATCCAACCAAGACTGAAAGAATCCAAAGGTGTATCCTGACAGAAGAGGACCTGCAAAATAGGGTGACTCAGCCCAGTTTGTGATGGAGTGTCCAGTTGTAGCAGGACCCACTATCCACCCTTTTATGGATTTAAGACCAGGTCGACAGTGGATGAAGAAGGTCAGCAGTGCAGCAAAGGAGATGAAGAGAAGTCTCAGAGGTGATGTAACTGATATCTCATGTCAGTGGTTGAGATGTAGTCAGTTAGTGATGCCCTACAAACAAGCCCTGGCAAATTAAAGAGACGGAGAAGGAGGTTTGCAAGGCTAAAGGCTAAAGAGGGCCAGCAAGATCCAGGGGACTCGGCCCAAGAAGAGGAGTCCGGGGTCACTTTTAGCAGCTGGGAGAGTCACAAAAAGAGGAGGCAGCCCCCAGAGGCAACCCACTGGCAGAAGGAACAGGAGTTGCAGTGAGGCCCACTCAGCACAACTGAAGAGGAGTCCCACATCGAAGGAACAGCAGGCAGGAGACTGTACTTCGCAGGAAGGAGTGCTAAGGGCCGGGGCTACAAGGAGCCTGAAGTTCCCTTGGAGGAGGAGCAAACAAGCCTTGGTAGCTGCAAGAGACATGCTGTATAGGGGCACTCTCCAGCAAGGACAAGGGCTTACTGTCTCCAAGTTCGACAGCTGGTAGAGAGGACCAAGAGGACCACTCCAGATCACCACCTGTGATGCAGGATGCAAACAGTTTCGGAGGAGAGAAGATCCACGCAGCTGGTCGTTATTGCAGTTGGTGCCTGCAGATGCAAGGGAGTGACTCCTTCACGCCAAGGGAGATTCCTTCTTACTTCTTGTGCAGGCTGAAGACTCACCACCCTCAGAGGGTGTACAGCCAGGTAAATGTCGCAGTTGCTGGAAGGAGCCAGAGAGGAACAATGTTGAAGAGCGGATTTGTTGCTGTAGTTGTAGATTGTCAGTTCCTGTACGGCCCAGTTGTACTCCTAGTGGCCAGAAGATGAAGTAAGCGATGCAGAGAAGTCCTGCTGGAATATTGTATGTCAAAGCATACCGGTGGCTTGGAGAGGCTACCCCTACCAAGCCATGTAACACCTATTTCCAAGGCAGAGGGTGCTACTTCCCTGTCCCACAGGAAATCCTTTGTTCTGCCTTCCTCTGCCTGAGCTGGTCAAGCAACAAGAGGGCAGAAGCCTGTCTGGGGGTCGCTGCAGCACAGGCTGCCCAGAAAACCCCAGACGATTGGTAGGCACAATGCTGAGGGTCCCCCAAAGAGCCCACAGAATGCATACAATCAATACGGATAACAGTACTGGGGTGTGATTCCGACATGTTTGATACCAAACATGCCCAAGTTCGGAGTTACCATTATGTAGCTGGACACAGGTAGTGAGTGACCTGTGTCCAGTACACTGGTAAAATGGCTTTCCCGCACTTACGAAGTTCAATGTAATGGAGCTGACTTTGTAGGGTCACCTCTGCTCATGGAGGGGTGCCCTCACACACAAGTACCTGCACCCTGCCCTCTGGCTTAGAAGGGCCTACCACAGGGGTGAATTACAGTTACCTGGTGCAGTGACCTGTAGTAAAGGGGAGCATGCACTTTTTTTATGCAAGCTGCAGTGGCAGGCCTGCAGACTCATTTTGCATGGGCTCCCATGGGTGGCACAATAAATGCTGCAGCCCATGGGGAACCCCTGGTGCCCCAATGCCCTGGGTACCTAAGTACCATATACTAGAGACTTATATCGGGGCACCAGTATGCCAGCTGTGGGGTGTGTAAAGTTCTAGGCAACTAAATTTAGAGGGAGAGAGCACAATCACTGGGGTCCTGGTTAGCAGCATCAGAGTGAAAACAGTCAAAGCATAGTGACAGCAGGCAAAAAGTTGGGTTAACAATGACAAAAAGAGTGACTTTCCTACACCAAGCATCACGGGTCACTGATCTTCCAGTTCCCATATTTACCCAAGACATCCCATAGTGGTCATGGATGAGGGTAAGGGCTGATTTTGGAGAGCTTCCTGATGGGAAGTATGTGATGGGCATCATAGACAATTTCTCCAAGTACCACAAACTGGAGCTGATTAGTAGTACAATGGCTGAAGAGGTCATGCCAAAATTGGAGAAAATCCTAACACCCCACTGGATCCTACAAGAGTTTCTAGACACCCATTAGATCCTACTGGAACTTCAGATGGACAATGGTACCCCCTCTGATGGCCACAAACTGGCAGAGTACCTCAGGATTCCGGGCATCCATCACCTGTGGTTCAAGTTGAGATGGCCACAGTCTAACGGTGAGGTGGAGTGGTTTATGAGGACTATATAGAAAGCCACCTGCATTGCCCATGCCCAACACCAGTACTTGAATGGACTTTGTACATGTTTGTATGGAAATAACGACAGACAACAGAAGCCCATGCCAAGACAGGTCAACCCCTGAGTCAACTGTGCATGGGATGCTCTAAAAAGTCCATGGCACCAAGGTCAGAGCTCATAGAGCATCTAGAAGAAGTTACACAGAGAGGGGGATATTTACAAGAAAGGACGCATCACTGCATTGTGTCAGCGATGAGCCAAAATAACTTGTGCTTCGGTTCGACATAATCCTATGCAATGGATTCATCTTACATACAATAAAGCGCACCATGGTGTAAGGATCCTGGCTGTGCTAAAAATGATGCAGTGGTGGCACAAGTTTCTTGTAAATATACCCCAAAGTGTCTATGTTCAAAAAGTGGGAGTGTGTGTATTTTAGAACTGGTAATCAGGGGCCTCTGTCACATATGAACTGGGAGATTCCAGTGATCGGTTTAGTGCTGTGACCCCACTAATGAGTCCGCTGCAGAGAGAGAGACAGAGATTACGGATGAGACAAAAACTCAGAGTGAAGCCAGATGGTATGTTTAATATAGACCACAAAGACCGCCACTTTCAGCAGAAGACTTACATCGGCCTCAATACTGCCTACAGGAGTATCCCAAACCCTCCTCCAAATATCAAGACTATGTCGGAGATTGATTGTTTCTAGGATTATAAGACACCTTTTAAGACTGCGAGGTGTCGTTTATATTGTTTTTCTGTTGATTTTGTTTTGGTAGAAATGATGCGTAAGAAGTTGGTATGCTTGGGCTAGGTGTTGTTCAAGGAACACTCCTGTGTAAGTGCCGAGAAGTTGGTTGAACTCATTACACTGGGGTGTGTATAAAGGCACTGGAGGATGCTGCTGACGGGTTACTTAATGAAGTGATGCACCAGCCAACAGAACTGTGCCAGTGTGTATTTTTACCAGCACACCTTTGAGGACTATGAACACAAAATAAACCAGTAGATTGGTTTGCTCATTGTTTTTTTACCAGAACCGATGAACTAGTCATCTTTGTAGTAAGTCAAATCCTTATGTTTTCGTGTATACAGGATATCACTCATGAAATGACACTTGACATGGTTGACTGTGCAAAAACTGTCAGTACAGCATTTTCAGGGCCACTTTAAACTTTCAAATTATAAAATGTTAATTTGATCTGGGGCCTGGGTACAGACATCTAGCTTTACTATCAAACTTTCAACATGTTTAAATCCTGCAAATATATAATCAAGGAGGTTGCCTCCTCTGATGGTGCTCTTGCTGGTAAACATTCTAGATTTGTTAATAAGGTAATAAAGTTCATTTCTGATTTTTCAAATACAAATTCTTAAAATTAGTACTGCTGAAAATACTTTCATATTTGCAGCCTCCCCACTAAACACTTGTGTACTGGACTTGACTTGTCAGGGATTATTGGATGGTAACACGCCTTCATGCAATTCCCTAAGAGGTCCAACCGCTGCTACCACAGAGTAAGAAGGATGACACCCCAATATGGCAAGACGGGGTCTCTTCTTGTGCAGATCCACGGTATCGGTATACGCAACTATTTTCGACCAAGCTTAGAGGAGGTTCATATTCCTCCTCCATGTCACTCACATGTTAAGCTCATCCCGCATAGTTGATGAGGCCAAGTTGGAAACAAACATTTCTCACAAGAGCCACAGCCAAATGAAATCAGGTGTTCTTACGGATGTGTGACACTGAAAAGGTGCACTTCTAAGCTAGGTGACACATCCTCTTAAATGTACATACTGCAGCACAGCAAAGGCCATAAAACCTTTTTTTGTGTTGTAGAATTCTCTAGGAAAAAGGAACTTTTGCTGCACACACATTTGTCAGGAAATTTCACTGAGGTGAAAAGTTTTCCACAGGTCAAAAGAATTGCAACTTTCTGAAGTTTGTTACCATAAATATATAAACGAAGTTTTATACATTACGCATATACTCAAAGGGGTGTCCTGGATATAGTCATGAAACAGAGCAAGGTGACAGCAAGATCATTGAGGAAATAAGTGGGGTTTGAGGACTGCTGGGAATAGCCCTTCTTGCAGGGTTATCCCCAATTATTTTTCTTCTGACCTCCTGCTTTTGATCCTATGCTGAATTTCATTTTTGCTGGCTTTAGTACTCGGGGCACTTTACCACTGCTGACCAGCGCTAAAGTGCAAGTGCTCTCTGTCTAAATGGTACTGGTGATTGATTTATCCATGGTTAGCATATTTGATTTACCACTAAGTCCCTAGTATAGTGCACCAACTGTGTCCAGGGCCTGTAAATCAAATGTTTCTAGTAGGCCTGCAGCACTGATTGTGCTACCCACATGGGTAGCCCTGCAAACATGTCTCAGGCCTGCCATTGCAGTGTTTGTGTGTACAGTTTTAAACTGTCATTTTGACCTGGCAAGTGCACCCATTTGCCAGGTCCAAGCCTTCCCTTTTGCTAAATGTAAGTCACCCCTTGAGTAGGCCCTTGAGTGCGGTGTATTTAAAAGGTAGGACGTGTACCAGAGTGTTTTACGTGTCCTAGTAGTGAAGTACTGCTTAAATCTTATAAGGACTATCTCTCCCATAGATTAACATGGGGGTTGTCTTGAAATATCCTTTAAGTGTAATTTCCCATTGGGAGCAGACAGAGATTTGAAGTTTGGGGTACATCTTTTGGTGACATTTACTTTTTATTTGTAAGTTTGAAAATGTCACTTTTAGAAATAGACATTTTCTTGCTTAACTATTTTGTGCCTCTGCCTTTCTGCTGAATACAAACCCAGGTCAGGATGACAGTTGTGTTGTTTGTTAATTTACTCTAGACAGTCACACAAAGGGAGCTGAGGTGTGCCCTGCATATCCTGATGGGTCTTAATGAACTAGAGTGGCAGGAAGAGCTGACACTTGCACCTGAGTAGGGCTGTGCCTGTCCTTAAACAAAGTAGTCTACAACCCCCTGGAGTGTGTCTGGGGCCAGGGAAGGAAAGGCAGGCTCTTGTGCACTACAAATACTTTTCTTTAAAGTTTGCCTACTTCAAAGGCATAAAAGGGTATAAGTACTGGACCTCTGACCCCATAAAGTTAGAGTCCTTCTGGACTGAGGACATACTGCCAGGAAGACGGGCTGAATGCTGTAGGAGAGACTGCCACTCTGCCTGTTGCTTTGCTGTGCTGGCCTGCTGCTTCAGTCCTGGGAGTCAAAGAATGGGACTTTGCCTTCTACATCCTGATTCCAAAAGTTCTCCAATGGCTTGGACTGAGCTTGGCTCCTGTTGAGAAGTCTCGGGGGCATCAAAGACGTCATCTGCCAGCACCTGGGTTCTCTTTGTGAGTGTTCTGAATTGCCATGTGGTGCCAAATCCAGATCTTGGGCCCTTGGGAGTGAGTCCTGGTATAACCAAGAAGAAACAAGCACATTGACGCCAGAGAAACTTTGGCACCAGCACTGCTGTCTGACTCTACCACTGTCTGAGCTGGAGCTGTGGTCCCCTCTGAGTGCGAAGACTGTGCCGCCTTTCTTAATAAGCAAACGGTTTGCTTAAATGTGGAATAAAAAGTGGGGTGAGTTTCAGAATTTGTTGCTGTGATGTGAAAAGGGGTGTCCAGCCAACCTAGCAGGATGAAACTTGATAACCGTCAAAAGATGGAAACAATACGATCTCAATGAGGGGATGGTTTGACAGTGATTAATTCTGGAGTGAAGATAGTGGGGAATTTGGTCATGGATAGTGCAATGGCACAGGCAAAACACCTTGAAAATAGAGTATTTGGCTATAGAAAGCCAATGTAGACTGGTAAGGTGATGTGAGATAGAAGCATAACAGGGAAGATTAAGAAGGAGATGGGAGGCAGCAATTTTGAAGTATTGCAGTTGAGCAATTGAGCAATGAGGAAGACCCAGCAAAACAGTGTTCCCATGCTGTAGGCTGGAAAGAGTAAGTCACTGAACTACAGTTTTCTTCATATGCGTAAGGACCAAAAGGTGGGATATTTCTCAGTTTATGAAAGTAATAAAAACGTTTCAGAAACCTTTGAAAAGTGAGAGGGAAATGAGAGAAACAAATTGACACCAAAGTTAAGAACAGAAGAGCATATGGAGTAGGGCCGAGTTCAGAGGGCCACCAAGGTGATGACCTAATACTGCAGGACTGTCCAGGTAGCAGTACCTCCATTTTATCAGAATGTAATTTGAACCAACTGGAGTTCATGCATTTGGCCACACTGGATAGGCAACTCATGAAGTTATCACTGGTCAGAAATGTGTCATCATACAGTCACAGAAAGATTTTGGTATCACCTATATATGTTATTGACAGCACAAAATATTTAATTAGCTGTGTGAAAGGTGATAAGTTTACATTTATCTTGAAGAGGGTTGCGTGGGAGCTGAACACCAACATTTCAAACACCCTGATTTTTACTAAATCAGCACAGCCCCAAAATCATCAAATAATCTAGTGGTTAGGGACTACAGCCCTCATCTGAAAAATATACATTTCAGCAGACTAAAATAAAATTAATGTAGAAGTATTAATAATGTAGTTCTATATCGAAAATAAGGAAAAATTAATTTACTTTTGAATTATTAATACAATGTATGAATTGCATTAGGGCCAAAATACAGAAATACAAAGTCATAAAATTTAGCCTCAATTAGTCAACTCTAGGTAAAACCATAAGAGTCAAACTCAAAAAGAGTATTGACAGCATTCCTATAATATCTAAGAGAAATGGACAAAATCTCAGGAGAAATGAAAAGTCACCTCAGCAGCAGTTGGGGCAACAGGAACCCTGAAACAAATATAAAAATGACCCACCCCAATTCTAAAACCCATGGGTTTTTATGCACAATCTACACAAGCTATATATCCTGCAAATTCAGCATGGTATGATTTGGTTAGGGCTCCATAGGCACATTACAAATAGCAACATAACATTTTAATTATTTAGTACTAATGCATTTCTTAAGGTTAGAGAAGCCTTCCACCTACTCCTTCAGTAACTGCATTCCAAAGACATATCGCCCCAAAATGAAACATTTCTTAAATAATAGCTCATAGAATTAGCATGTCTACAAAGGAACTGCCAGTGGAAGTCCTTGAATATGATTTTTTTTTTAACTTCATTCACAATACACACTTCCTAACACAGATGTTCATTAATCATTGATAACATTCACTTGGTGCTCTGCAGAAACAAGAAGAGAGATGGTTTGCGGCAGGACACTGATTGGGAGCAGGAATGAGCAGGAACAAGATGAACACAATAACAAAAACTGCATCAATTTTAAAATAAATGGTGTCTCACGTGAAAATGTAGTATAGCTACTTCAAATAATAATTACATTTCAAAGCAACGTAGTAAATTCATTTCAAGTACAACATCAATACTTCATCGGACACAACTTAATGCATCATTAAAACCATCAATTTTCAAAACTAATTTTCACTCAATATTTCTCTATTTGCACATTAAAAATTAACTACTGCAAATCCCTCCTCTGATTATTTTATATACTCATTAAAACCCCATTAGTAACTTTGCTAATCAACTAATAATCTTTTGAAGACTTCCTCTTCTTGGTTAATTGAACATTTTCTTCCATCCATTTCATCTGCTGGAATACTGGATCCCGGTAATCATCTAATTTGATGTTCATCAATATTTTCCTCAATGTATTATCCTTGCTACTCCTTCTCTTACTATTACACCTTCTAATCATACTCTTAATATTTTAATAAGAGAAAAAGGAAAATGACACAAAATATTATTACTTGTGGTGCTAAAATGGCTTGCAAGATTCCACCACCAAAACTACTTAGCCACTCACCTACTTTTCTTAAACTACTACCTGTTTTTCTTACCCAAGACCCCATAGTCACCCATAAACCTTGTTCTTCTAACAATCTGATCTCATGTGTCAAAGTAGTTATGTTAGTATTGTAAGAGTCAATCACTCCACTATAACCCAGTAACTAAGTATAGTACATCTTTGCATTAATTATTACTTTATAGATATCTCCTTCTTTCGATTCTTCTCCATCTAGAAGATCGCCACTAACTTCATATGTTTTATCACATATAATTTCATCCACAAACTCTACTCTCTCCTTCTATGGAACTACACCTTACCATACACATCACACCTTTCCTTTCTCACTCTATTTTCAACCCCTGATGTAAACCTGAAAACCTAAATGTTTCTTCCTCCTTGATTTCTTCTAAACCAACCTTTTGCTCTTCCAAATTCCTTACCACTTTCACACCTTTTTTAAAATATTTGTTAATAAAATCATCACTCATTACAATCACCCTTCACTACTTAATAAACACGAACAAACCTCAAACATGCTAGTATCAGCTCTGCTTTGTGTTATCTCTCTTAAATACTTACCACACTTCATTTCCTTATTTCTTTCACTCATATATCCTCAAAATTAAAGATAGCTAAGAACACACTACAAGAAAGAAAGTAAGAAAGTTCTATTTGAACATAGGTAGCTCCTTCACCAGCTGAGGAAGGAAGGAAAGGACCGCAGGGGTGTGGAATTGATTAAAATATCTACTTGTCCAGGGGACAGGTTGCTTCTCAAATCTACTTGTCCTGTAAAAAGATCTACTTGTCCCTCTGGTGCCATGTAGTGTGGCGACAAATTATGGCTGCAATCTCATTATGTAAGAGCTCTGATAATAGCCTCTCTGATTATGCCAGGGCTACTACCATAGTAGGGCTTGAATACTTGCAGTTTCAATCCCTACTGTAGCAATTTCCTTATTTTGCCACCTTTATGCAGATCTGCATACTGGGGCTGGAGGAAGCAGTAAGCAATAGTTCCAGGGCTGGAATGCCTTTGAGTCTGCAAACCTACTAACCTGCATGTTTTAAAGATTTTCACCAGCTTCTCTCTAATATTTTCCCATAATAAGAAAGGTTGGACATTTACTCCTGACAATGGCAGAATTAGAACTTCTTCCAGGGTTGGGAAGAAAGTGGCTGGAGGGAAAATGAACTTACAAATGCTCAATAGATTTTCACATGAGCAAATCTACACATGCGTATTTACCCATGTTAAAATACAGTACACAAATATTTTATTGGGGTACAATTTCCTGGTATACTTCTCTTGAAAGCCACTAATTCAAAGACATATACCATGGGTGCACTTTTGTGACTTTCTTTAAGAATTTGGGTCCACATGTAGGTAGGTTCAGATTTGCGACTCGCAATTTGTGAGTCACAAATCCGAATGTAGGATGGTGTCCCTGACACCATCTGCGATTCGCAAGGGGGTCACAAATGGGGACCCCTTCCCTTTTGCGAATGGGTGCAAACTGCGATTGGTTTGCGCCTGCGGTCACAAAACAATCCTACATTGCACTGAGAGTCGCAATTAGGAAGGGAACACCCCTTCGTAATTGCGAGTCGCAAACCCGTTTTGCGATTCGGTAACCAGGTTACCGAATCGCAAAACAGGGTTTGTGCATCGCGGTGCCCTTTTTGCACGTTGCAAACAGCGAAATTCCCTGTTTGCGACATGCAAAAAGCTACCTACATGTGGATCTTGATCCTAAATTAGGTCTGGTGTTAACAAAGACATTTTGTTTTTATTAAACTTCTATTTCTCTCTCTATCGGCTGGCTTTACTGTGAGTGATCGCATTCTGCTCTTCCACAAGGAGCTTATTGGCACACAAAGTAGTTTTGTCCAGTGTCAGGAACTACAGCGACATAACGAAACTGGAGGGTGCCCCTTTGCAAAGAACATGGAGGAGCCCCCTCTTCAGACTCACTCAGGGCAGGTGCTGTGCTGAAGGGGTCCCCTGGAGGGCGGCTGCGGGGCCTTTGTTATGCCACTGGTGGCAACGTGTGCTTTTAGAGTTCAAAAACGTTTGGGGGGGGGGGTTTGCCGGTATTTGTTACAGTGCTGAGGGCCTGGTAGCTCCCACAACAATAAAGTGTTACAAAAGCCATGTCAAAACAAGACACGCATTGATGAAACTAAAAGACTTATAAAAATATGTCGGATCAGTTTACTTTTTTCAGTGTTTGTTTATTTTCATGCTTCCCATAATCGTGTTGAAAATGGTTACACTGATTTTCCATTAGAAATATTTTTGGGAAATACTAGCATGCATCAACACATTTTACTAAATGACACTTCAAAGAAATAGCAACTAAAATTTCATGGTAGCGAAATTTTCCCTACTTGCATTTTTTCTGAACATTTTATTTTATAAGCAAATACTCTTCTCTCTTGCTTACAAGCTTCTGCAAACATTTGCATCTAATCAGAGAGCATTCTGGGAGCATTATACTTAGCCTCATAGCCTAAACTTTTCAAACATGTGTGTACACATTTTTTTTTTTTTACTGGAACCAACGTCAGTAGTGAAGTGTGACCTTAAAACATTTATTTACAGCACTCATCCTAATAATGAAGGATTTCAAATAATGAACCATAAATACAAGTTCGAACAGCATTATCTTTAGGAAACACATTACCTCAACTGCAGAGAGTTCCACTCTCTGTAAACTGGCAACCAAAGGGTTTGTGCTGCAGAGGGTTGGGCCCACTTGTCCCAAGGACAAAGTAAACATGAAAACTTGTTGCCCTCGACCCCAAACAAGATGTACCGGGCGGGGCGTATCCCTGGACCCATTAGCTAAGTGCTTTTCATGTACAAGTGTTATTTACTTCCTTATGATTAGGCCTACTTGCACCTTCACTAGTTATATGATTCCCACAGGAGTCAGCAAGAACGCCAACTAATACTAATAATATCAATGTTAATAGCACCATCTCTAAAAAGTATCTATATGTTTTACATTAAAACTATTTCAGTCTTTGAGCAAAAATCCCCTGTCATAATATTGTGATTTTCATCATATTCTGTATATCAAAGTATCAATTTCACTCTCAATGTG
Organism: Pleurodeles waltl; assembly: GCF_031143425.1. Taxonomy (NCBI): domain Eukaryota; kingdom Metazoa; phylum Chordata; class Amphibia; order Caudata; family Salamandridae; genus Pleurodeles; species Pleurodeles waltl. Next base: position 1,217,821,291 of record NC_090440.1, read on the forward strand.
GTTCTTCTTTAGTGCAAGTCTCTAGATCAGATCCTTTCTCAAAACTATTAAGACACGCTCATTTGGAAATTATCATCTTCATCTTCCTATGATATTGTAGGTAGGTACACCCACTCTGATGAAGCATACTCAGATTTGGAACTCTCTTTTTAACTGGTCTTTCAGCACATGGCAATTCACTTTCACCAGTTTCACATTCAAATGTCTCTTTAGAACTTTCAAAGGTACACAGTGTTTCCTTTTGCATTTCTCTTTCTGGGTAATTCTTCAGTGACAGTCTTTGAGTTTCTGTCTTTTCCAAGATGATGGCTTAAACTTGACTCATACTTGAGCTCAGATTCTCTTTCATCAGCTCTTTCCACAGTGAATTTCCTTCTTCCAAAAGAGGTCTTTTCTTTTCTGAATTTCAAAAGTAACTTGTTACTTCTTTGATCAGAGCCACCCTCTGGTTGCTACCACTCATGCTTTGCTTTGCATTACAAGATCTCTTAATTCTCACCACGTTGTTACTGGACTTTAGAGGTTTTAGGGTCTTCATTTGCTCACTCAAAACGTTTTTTCTGACTTTCTCCTTGATCTTCACTGGTTACAGAAAAGGTTTCACCATAAAAATACTCCTCCCTCCAGAATCACGTTGTGAACCTGAGTTTGGCTGTGGTCTTGTTTTGTGGACTGTGCATTTGTTCTTGCTTCAGCTACTCTCACTCTGTTCGTGTGAGCAGCATGGATCCATTGAGGCACTCCCGCACATTTGACTGTGCTGTTTGTGGATAATATTACTTGAAGAGGCCCATTCTAGCACTCATTGAGGTAACTTCTGCGAACATCCTATTTTTTCAATTCCATGAAGTAATAGGAAAGAAAAGAGATGGATGAGACCTTTGGATCAGCTGTAAGTTTTTCTAAGAAGAAATGATCTTGGCAGATTTCTAAATTGCTGGAATAGAAGCTGTAAGAATAAAAGAGTTACAGAGATCCGAGACAGTGGAGCGGATGATATTCTAGAAAAAAACAGAGGGTGGACAAGAGTCAACAGAAGACCCAGATTTGGTACTGATCATAAGGGTGCTGAGCAACTACCCGGTAAGTAATCGTAATTTGAAGAGAGCAGCTTGGGACAGTGATCACGAGTTTCACTTTCCATCTATGTAGGGAATTAGGAACTGCCATTAAAGATGAGATGTAGGTTACTTTGTCAAGAACGAAATCCGATAATTAGCTCACAAAATTGTTGGGAAGGAGATACGTAATAATCTTTGCTGGTCAGAAAGTTCAGGTTATGCACAGTCAAAAAAGCCTCTTTTGTGGAGTTGGATGAAGATATTTTGGCACAGCAGTAGATAGAGTGGGTGAGTCTCATAGCTTTTTTATAGGTTTTTGAAAGCAGTTATATATACTTTATCAACAGGAATCCTGTCTCCAGGCTCTCTCAAGCTTTTTGCAAGAATGCTTGATCAAGGTAAGATCGTTTGTGTATCATAGTGTGCAAGGCTGTTTACGTGTGGGTCAGACCACTTTGAGTGGAGGGACTAAATGTACTGTCTTCACACTCGAACAGTTTAAATTATTAGCCTTCTGTTTATCAAAAGAAGATAATTCTTCACGTTTATAACTTAAACGGGGTTGAAGAGAGAAGAGAAACTGAGCTTGGCTTTGTTAGATTGGTTGTTATTAATAGGTTGTGTGTCCAGGCCAGCTGCAGGCTAGGGAACACAATTGCATCAAAAAAAATATATGGTATCAGAGATTGCCTGTACCATCAATAGGCGAAAAAATCTTGAGGATGAAAACCATGGTCACACACCTATGTGGGAGTGAAGAAACTCCGGGGCTAGACATTTGTTTCACAGGAGATATTGACAGTTTACAAAAATATACATTTAAAGGTGATTAGTATATAAGGTGACAGGTAATCTCCCAATTGAGTACACAATTCTGAAAAACTTCTAAGCAGGCGATAGCCAATTAAAAGGTATTGGAGACTGAAGGTCTAGGAGAAATTAAGACTTCCTCTGAAGTGAAAGGCCTAATTGGAGGTTCATCTGTAATTACGTTCGCAAGGTCAGCAGTCAATGTTGGGATTGGCCACATTTAAATCAGGCAGAAGTGTCAAAAGGAATCATCAGTTATCACATCATTATTTTCTTGGGCATGCTTAGCTAGGCAACAAAGTTTGAGATGAACAAGTTTTGAAAGAGATCGTACAATTATAAATGGAGTCAGGAGAAGAAGGGTATGGGAAAAGGACGAAGGAATCGAGAAATGTGTGCAGGTTGGGTAGCAGGTCGTGAAGGATCCTAAATAGGTAGAGGATAAGCACAGGTCATTTGTCTTAGCTTACTGCCAAGAGAAATTCTGTAGAGGTGTATTAATAAAAATGGTTGGGTCGGACACCATCTGAACTGTGAATGAGCTTGCCCTTGACTTGTCAGCAGCACATGCGCACCAAGTTGCAATATCCAGTGGTGCGGGAAATGGCATCAGTGGGATGAGCAATGTGCCATGTAACCAATATTCTTGGCAATCTCTGACTCAGAATGCACCCAATTAAATACAGGTCTGGTGCCTTATGGGCGCTATACGAAGGCTGCTATTGGGAAAATAAGGTAAACTAACAGAAATGAGCAGACACCAATAACAGAAAATTCAAACTTAAAATACAAACAGTCGCGAGACACGAGAGCTTAAATAATTGTTTAAACTAACAAATGATGCACTGTGGGGCCAGGCTCTACAAAGTTAAAAGGAAAGTAATATTATTTGGACTAAATTAAATGAAGCCAAGTAGTTGCTCTGAACTCCACTCTCTTTAACAAGGCTGTGCGTCTGCACCTGCAGTGAGTTGAAATACCTGGCAGCTCTTAAAACGGCATCAGTGAGAGGAGCAAGCTGCAGAGCAACCAAGACACTTGTCAACTTCCAACTCAGCGTGCATTCAAGTAAACAGAGAAATTGTGCTCAGTGCCCCCCAGGTGCGACTCTGAGGCAATTGCAAAACGTTGACCACAGATGTATAGTGTTTCACATTCTTTTTACATAATACATTGGGACAAAATAAGGCAAATCTTGAGATATTTTCTTTGGCTCCATCATAGTAGGAATCAAATGGGTGCCCAACATGCATAACTTTGCATTGATTCATTTAGGGGCTAGAAATGCCATTAATCCGTTATAGGGATTAACCTATATGTAAAACTACACTGAAACGAAGAAGGAAACTACCTGATTGAGAAAACCCTTTACCCAAGTACAAGTCCAATACTATGAGACCCAATAAGGGAGCTGCAATGTATGTAAAGTAAGTAAGAAATGGAATACCTAATTTTGTGGCCAGTATCGCAAATTTTGGAACTATAGGACCAAGGGGAAGCAACTCAAAATCTGACAATACCCCAAGCAAACACCAGAGTGGAGTATTGACCCCCAAAATTGGAGAAGACTTCTCATGAGAGCCACTCAATTGGAATGCAGATGTTGAATGTACCTTGTCCTAGCCTTCACCTCATAGGTATCAAATCTGGGGTGGTGGCAGACCTAACAGGTAGATGCAGGGCTAAGCAGCACTATTTTCAGCAACTAGAGTTGCTCAACTGTGGAGGAAGAGATGCAGACCTACACTATAAAGGGAATCTAATGGATCTAAAAGATTCCTTCCCTCCAATGGCATAATCACTATAAGGGGAATATATATCAAATATATCAGAGAGGATCTTGTATTTAACGATTGATTCTCAGTACATGTTCATCTTAAAAACATCAAGGCATGTTTAGGTCATTTAGTGAGGAGAGGTAAACCTCTTTCATCGCCTAATACCTTGCAGGACAGGAAGACAAATAGTAATGTTTCTGCAGTTATCCATGAACCAGTTAAAAAGACAAAAAAGGTCGTCTAATTGCAAACCACATCCAGTACAGATCAATGCCCTCCTTCCGTGTCACCAAAAAAGCCACACTTTCTGCTCTCCATAAAGCAGACAGCCAGCACTGCTCTGACAGGCTCTCTAAGAGAGGTGTTAGAGCAGTTTTTGATTGCCTGTTAGCACAGGTCAGCAGAGACCTGTTGAAACAGAGAATTAGAGTGGTCAAAAAAGGAAAGTCGCCCGCTGCCTGTGCACTTCAGTCTCTCTTGGTCTGTGGAGACCTGAGTGAAACAGAAGATGGTGAGTAAGACGACGAATTGCTTTCTATAAAAACCGTAGATAGGAAATACTTGCATAGACCATAAGTGGGGTTAATTGGAACACATCATTCTGACCAGCCTAATTAAAGAAGCTGTTAAGTCAATGTGTGCCTTTGTGGTGGTGCACTGAACAGTCTTATGTAACTAAGGTACTCAAATTCCTTATGAACTAACAACATAGATACGCAGGGAAAAAAGTAACTGCCAATCAAAACACCTGACACCCTCCCCCACCAAATGCTATGTACGTCAGTGACAGGCCTGAATTTGCATTAGAAAAATATACATTAACGTCATTGGGTTCCAACCTCTCTCTCTCTCTCCTTAGCCAACTGATTAATTAAAGTAATATAAAGGCTGTCTTGTTGGAATCCCCGGCCTCCCTGGCCGCTCCTAAGTCAGGTCAGAAAAACAGGAAATAAATAACTGATGCGTTTCTGGTTTTAAGGCGGGAGGGGGCTTTTTTCACAGCCATGTGCTGGACATGAACAAGATCCTCTGTTCCGTCAGCAGACAACATGTCTTCCAAGTCACCAGCGGCACCTAACTGCGCCTGAAACACTTTTACACATGAGGCATCATGGAGGTAAGGATCGGAAAACATGAGACATCAAACACTTAACAGTAAAATTAAACGTAGTCTGCAGTGCACAAAGAAGACAGGAGTTAAGTAAAGAGTTTCTCCTTCAATGACTGCATTTCCTAATTCAAAAAGACTATTTTAATTTAAAAGAGAATGTAGGGCTTCTAAAGTTAAACTTAAAACAACAGCAAACTGATAACTGTGCTGATTTCGTACCACTATGGTGCTGCTGCTGAATTATATAACACAAGGAGCCAGAACACTTGGAACCTCAGCAGACTCATACTAGGGATTCCTTTGGTTTCGGTGAGTGTGTGTGTGTGTGCTGGGGGGGGGGGGGGGGCGTTTTAAGTCTCATGGAAAAGGCTTGTGACTTCCAGCGCTATGCATACCACCAAGGATACAGTGTGGCTGTGTATGAAAGTGCCCTCTTTCTTGGCATGGTTACCCCCATTTTCTGCCTCTTGTCAGTATGTTTGACTGTGTCTACTGGGTTCCTGCTAACCAGGACCGCAGTAGTTTTGCTCTCTCCTCTAAATTGTGCCTTTTTCTCCCCACAATTGGCATACCGCTCCCCCCCACCCATGTAAGTCCCTAGTATATGGTACCTAGGTACCCAGGGCATTGGGGTTCCAGGGTATCCCTATGGGCTGCAGCAGTTACTTTACCACCCATAGGAAGTCCATGCAAAGTGTTTGTCAAGCCTGCCATTGCAGTCTGCGTGAACCGGGTGCATGCACCCGGTTTCACTACAGGTCACTGCACCAGGTCACTGTAGGTCTCCCCTATGGTAGGCCCTCTCAGCCCAGAGGGCAGGGCGCAGGTACCTGTGTGTGAGGGCACCCCTGGACTAGCAGAGATGCCTTCACGAACTCCAGCACCATTTTACTGGACTTTGTCAGTGCGGGGACGCCATTTTATTTATGTATTGGACATTGGTCGCTACCTATGTTCAGCTATATAATGATAACTCTGAAACTGAGCATGTTTGGTAACAAACATGTTGGAATCATACCCCAATACTATTGCAAGTATTGAAAGTATGATTCCATGCACTCTGGGAGCTCCTTAGAGGACCCCCCAGCATTGCAACCACCAGTCTTACAGTTTTTATCGGGCAGCCTGGCTGCTGCCACCCCTCAGACAGGTTTCTGCCCTCCTGCGGCTTGATCTGATCAACCCCAGGAAGGCAGAGCAAAGGATTTCCTTTTTGAGAGGGAGGTACCTCCCTCTCCCTTTGGAAATAGATGTGACTGGCTTGGGAGGGGTAGCCTCCCCAAACCATTGGTTTGCTTTGATGTGCCCTCCATGCATAAACCAGTTGTAGGAGGCTGTACTGGCTTGTAGTGAGTACCAAGGGGTACTTACACCTTGCACCAGGCCCAGGTATCCCTTATTAGTGTATAGGGTGTCTACCAGCTTAGGCTGATAGATAATGGTAGCTTAGCAGAGCAGCTTAGGCTGAACTAGGAGACGAGTGAAGCTCCTACAGTACCACTAGTGTCACTTGCACAATATCATAGAAAACACAATACACAGATATACTCAAAATAAAGGTACTTTATTTTTATGACAATATGCCAAAGTATCTCAGTGAGTACCCTTAGTATGAGGATAGCAAATATACACAATATATATGTACACAATACCAAAAATATGCAGTATAGTCTTAGAAAACAGTGCAAACAATGTATAGTTACAATAGGATGCAATGGGGACACATAGGGATAGGGGCAACACAAACCATATACTCCAAAAGTGGAATGCGAACCACGAATGGACCCCAAACCTATGTGACCTTGTAGAGGGTCGCTGGGACTGTAAGAAAACAGTGAGGTTTAGAAAAATAGCCCACCCCAAGACCCTGAAAAGTGAGTGCAAAGTGCACTAAAGTTCCCCAAAGAGCACAGAAGTCGTGATAGGGGAATTCTGCAGGAAAGACACAAACCAGCAATGCAACAATGATGGATTTCCAAACGAGGGTACCTGTGGAACAAGGGGACCAAGTCCAAAAGTCACAAGCAAGTCGGAGATGGGCAGATGCCCAGGAAATGCCAGCTGTGGGTGCAAAGAAACTGCTACTAGGCAGTAGAAGCTGAGGATTCTGCAGGAACGACAAAGGCTAGAAACTTCCCCTTTGGAGGATGGATGTCCCACATCGTGAAGAGTCGTGCAGAAGTGTTTTCGCGCCGAAAGACCGCCAACAAGCCTTGCTAGCTGCAAATCGTGCTGTTAGGGTTTTTGGATGCTGCTGTGGCCCAGGAGGGACCAGGATGTCGCCAATTGCGTCAGGGGACAGAGGGGGCGCCCAGCAAGACAAGGAGCCCTCTCAGAAGCAGGCAGCACCCGCAGAAGTGCCGGAACAGGCCCTACGAAGAGGAGTGAAACGGTGCTCACCAGAAGTTGCACAAAGGAGTCCCACGCCGCCGGAGGACAACTTAGAAAGTCGTGCTATGCAGGTTAGAGTGCTGTGGACCCAGGCTTAGCTGTGCACAAAGGATTCCAGCCGGAAGTGCACAGAGGCTGGAGTAGCTACAAAAGACGCGGTTCCCAGCAATGCAGTCTGGCGTGGGGAGGCAAGGACTTACCTCCACCAAACTTGGACTGAAGAGTCACTGGACTGTGGGAGTCACTTGGACAGAGTTGCTGGATTCAAGGGACCTCGCTCGTCGTGCTGAGAGGAGACCCAGGGGACCGGTGATGCAGTTCTTTGGCGCCTGCGGTAGCAGGGGGAAGATTCCGTCGACCCACGGGAGATTTCTTCGGAGCTTCTAGTGCAGAGAGGAGGCAGACTACCCCCACAGCATGCACCACCAGGAAAACAGTCGAGAAGGCGTCAGGATCAGCGTTACAGAGTTGCAGTAGTCGTCTTTGCTACTTTGTTGCAGTTTTGCAGGCTTCCAGCACGGTCAGCAGTCGATTCCTTGGCAGAAGGTAAAGAAAGAGATGCAGAGGAACTCTGATGAGCTCTTGCATTCGTTATCTAAGGAATTCCCCAAAGCAGAGACCCTAAATAGCCAGAAAAGAGGGTTTGGCTACTTAGGAGAGAGGATAGGCTAGCAACACCTGAAGGAGCCTATCAGAAGGAGTCTCTGAGGACACCTGCTGGCCCTGGCCACTCAGAGCAGTCCAGTGTGCCAGCAGCACCTCTGTTTCCAAAATGGCAGAGGTCTGGAGCACACTGGAGGAGCTCTGGGCACCTCCCAGGGGAGGTGCAGGTCAGGGGAGTGGTCACTCCCCTTTCCTTTGTCCAGTTTCGCGTTAGAGCAGGGCTGAGGGGTCCCTGAACCGGTGTAGACTGGCTTATGCAGAAATGGGCACCATCTGTGCCCATAAAAGCATTTCCAGAGGCTGGGGGAGGCTACTCCTCCCCTGCCTTAACACCTTTTTCCAAAGGGAGAGGGTGTAACACCTCTCTCTCAGGAAGTCCTTTGTTCTGCCATCCTGGGCCAAGCCTGGCTGGACCCCAGGAGGGCAGAACCTGTCTGAGGGGTTGGCAGCAGCAGCAGCTGCAGTGAAACCCCTGAAAAGGCAGTTTGGCAGTACCAGGGTCTGTGCTACAGACCCGTGGGATCATGGGATTGTGCCAACAATGCCAGGATGGCATAGAGGGGGCAATTCCATGATCTTAGACATGTTACATGGCCATATTCGGAGTTACCATTGTGAAGCTACACATAGGTAGTGACCTATGTGTAGTGCACGTGTGTAATGGTGTCCCCGCACTCACAAAGTCCGGGGAATTTTCCCTGAACTATGTGGGAGCACCTTGGCTAGTGCCAGGGTGCCCACACACTAAGTAACTTTGCACCTAACCTTTACCAGGTAAAGGTTAGACATATAGGTGACTTATAAGTTACTTAAGTGCAGTGAAAATGGCTGTGAAATAATGTGTGCATTATTTCACTCAGGCTGCACTGGCAGGCCTGTGTAAGAATTGTCAGAGCTCCCTATGGGTGGCAAAAGAAATGCTGCAGCCCATAGGGATCTCCTGGAACCCCAATACCCTGGGTACCTCAGTACCATATACTAGGGAATTGTAAGGGTGTTCCAGTATGCCAATGTGAATTGGTGAAATTGGTCACTAGCCTGTTAGTGACAATTTGAAAAGAAATGAGAGAGCATAACCACTGAGGTTCTGGATAGCAGAGCCTCAGTGAGACAGTTAGTCATAACACAGGTAACACATTCAGGCACACTTATGAGCACTGGGGCCCTGGCTGGCAGGGTCCCAGTGACACATACAACTAAAACAACATATATACAGTGAAAAATGGGGGTAACATGCCAGGCAAGATGGTACTTTCCTACACCAGTCCATAGTCCATACTGGTTCAGGGACCCCCAGTCCCTGCTCTGGCGCAAAACTGGACAATGGAAAGGGGAATGACCACTTCCCTGTCCATCACCACTCCAGGGGTGGTGCCCAGAGCTCCTCCAGAGGATCCCTGGGGTCTGCCATCTTGATTCTTAGGTTTGCAGGGAACTCTGGGAGCATCTGAGTGGCCAGGCCAGGCAGGTGACGTCAAAGCCCCCTCCTGATAGGTGTTTATCTGGTTAGGTGACCAATCCCCCTTTCAGGGCTATTTAGGGTCTCTCTCTTGGGTGGGTCCTCAGATTCGGCTTGCAAGATTCCAGCAGGACTCCTCTGCAACCTTTACTTCAACTTCTGACCTCTGGAACCGCGACGACCCTCCAGGAACCTACAAGCTGTAGATCCACAAGGAAAACTCTTCTGCAACATTGTATTCGGAGTTCCTGCCAGCTTTGCAATAGTTTTCTCACCGTGCATCCTCGGAAGACTGCAACTCTTCATCCTGCACAAGAAGAAGAAGGAATCTCCCTTGGAGTGAAGGAGTCACTTCCCTGCAACCGCAGGCACCTACAACAAGCGATGACCGGCTGTGTGGATCCCCTCTCCTGCTGAGCTGCGTGGATCCCGACTCATGGGTGGTGGTCTGGAGTAGTCCTCTTGGTCCGCTCCACCAGTTGTCCAACTTTGGTGGAGGTAAGCCCTTGCCTTCCCACGCAGGACAGCACCCCTGTGCACTGTGTCTCTTGCAGCTGCCAAGTCTTGTTTGCGTCTCCTCCAAGGGAACTTCAGGCGATGTGCTCCAGTCCCCAGCACTCCTTCCTGCAAATCCCAGCCTCCTGCGTGGTTCTCCTGAAGCGTGGGATCCACTTTGGTAGAGCTGCGTGGGCTTCTTCTGTGGCTTCTGTGTCTCCATCCTGTGGGACTCCTGTGGGTGCTGCCTCTGCTCCTGTGAACTCGCTGCAACGCTGAGGGTCACCTGTGTTTCCACCTCCTAGCTTCAGTCCTCCTGGGCCTTGCTGGTCCCCGCAGCACCTCTTTTCCACTAATCACAAGTTTGCCTTTGCCAAGGCTTGTTGGTGGAAATTCTGCACCGACACCTGTCTGCCATCTTCCTTCCTTCCTTCCTTCCTTCCAGCGTGGGACATCTTCTGCATCCATCTGGGGTACTGTGTTACTTACCCTTGTGGTTTTCTAATACCCCAGCTCCTCTGTACACATTTTATTTAGCTAGGTGGGGGTACCTGGTTCACATTCCATTTTTTAGTATATGGTTTGTGCTCCCCTTAAGGTCACTATTGGTTATTACAGTTTGCACTGTTTTCTAACCTTTTCTATGCCTGTTTCTGGTTGCTAGTGTATATATTTTGTGTATTACTTGCCTCCTAAGGGGGGGTGGGGGTCACCTGTCTAGTGAATTGTGATATTCGGTGCCAAAAATAAAGTACCTTTATTTTTGTACAACTAAGGGCCAGATGTAGGTAGTGAAAAATTAGCGAGTCGGAAATTGCGAGTCGGTGCGACTCGCAATTTCCAACTCGCTAAATGTAATGCAAGAAGAAAATGAGACTTCATTTTGCGAGTTGCAAATGAAGTCGCACTGCAGATAGCGAGTCCGCTGTTTGCGAGGTCACTTTTTGTGACTGCGCTAAAAACGGCCACGCAATTTGCGAGTGGGTGTCGCAAATTGCGATTGTGCCGCAAATTGAATGCAGGTGCTGCAGAACACTCTGGAAAACACTTCCTGGCACATGATGATGACATCACAGCCAGGAAGTTTACTAATACACCTGGGAGGAGGGAGGACCACACCCATTTCAATAGCAGAACTGCAAACTGAAAGAACAGCAGCTACCATGGCAGAGACACCAAGGAAGCGGAAACTGAAGTTTGCAGAGAAAGAGCTGGAGGTGTTGACCGAGGAGTGTTGTCAGCACCATGACCAACTGTTTGGAAGGGCAACCCTCACCGTGCCAGAGGTGGAGAAAAAAAGACTATGGATGGACATCCAAGAGAAAGTGAACTCCCTGGGTGTCAGCCACCGGAGCATAGAAGAGCTAAAAAAAAGGTGGTATGACCTGTGCTCCCGGACCAAGGAGAGGGTGGCAGAGCAGCTCTGGGAGATGAGGGGCACTGGAGGAGGACCGTCCACATTACCACCACCCACACCCCTGGAGGAAATGGTAGAGGAGACCCTTGAGCCTGAGGCAGTATGCGGGATGGGAGAGCTGGACACATCTGAGCCAGGACCATCAACCGGTGAGTACCATGAGACATGCATGTACCCTCATTAATGCCATACCCCACCCACCTTGTACACAGTAGCATGCACAACCAAAATAGCTCCAGTTCAGAGTAGCAATCACCAGAATGGTGCATTATGGGCAATGTAGTCAAGTAGGCAGTTTATAGGCAACAGTTTTTTTAGGAAGTTGACAACAGACAGTAGATACTGACAGTGTGTTCCCTATGTCCCATAGGTCTCCCACAAGACACCCCCACCAGCCAAAGCAGCCAGGGGGCACTGGTCAGCCAGCAGCCAACAGAGGGATCAGGACCAGCCACCACTGAGACCTGCACCACCAACACCCTGTCTCCTCATGAGACACCAGTTGGCATACTGGTGTGTGATCCTGCACCAGGTCCCAGCCACAGTGCCACGGTAGACGTAACGGAGCCTCCACTGCGTCGCAGGTGACGTGGAAATTTATCATTACAGCGGCAGGCAGAGTCAGGGGACGCCTCCATGTCACGTGCTGAGGCTGCACTCCTACGGGGTCAGCGCCTGCAAACAAAAGAGATTAGGAGGATTACAGAGGCATTGCGGCGCATGGAGCTCAATCAAGGCAACAGCATGCAGCTTGTGCATACAGAGTTGCAACAAATAAATACACACATGGGCGACCTTGCACTCTCCATGCGTCAACTTGTGGCTGGATTCCTAACGCAGACAGAGGGTGCACGGCGTAGGGACAGTCAGCTACTGAACCGCCTGGACAGAATGTCAGCATCCATAGTAAGGCTGGCCGGGAACACTACTGGTCTTTCTAGGCGCACGGTCAGCCTCCAAGTGGACATGGGCCACTTTGCCAGTGACCTGGCACGTGGACTGGGCCGCCTCAGCCACGCTGTTGACTTAATGGAGGCATGGCAGGTAGCCAGGGGCGCGGGCGGCACGCCGCAAGATAGCGAGGAGGACTCCACCGTCAGCAGTGTCTCTGCCAGTGACTCCAGGGTGCTGCGCAGTGGAAGCGCAAGGCAGGGCACTGCTGACCCCCCAAGTACCAGCCATGCTGGCCGAGGCCGGCGTAGGGTTTGAGCTCCACACTGTCCTGGGGTTGGGGCACATGAAGTCAATGTGTCCCATGCCAGGTGGAATTTTACAGCCCCTGAACTGTTCACAATGTATATAGTTTTTTTGTTTGCACTAATTAAATCACTTGTTCTTTCCACTGAACACCTGGACTCTTTGTGTGTGACATTAGTGAGTGTGGTGACAGTTAGCACGTACCTTCCAAAGTATTGGTTTGCAATGTGTTCCCGTCTCAGTCTGCCTTGATTTGCGCTGCTTCTATCCCCAGGATGGCGATGTGGTAGCTCTTGCTCTTCATCCTCTGAATCAGGGTCTTCAGGGGTGAGAGGTAGCCCACGTCTGATGGCAATGTTGTGCAGTATAGCGCATGCGACAACGATCTTGAAAGCTGTAATTGGGGTATACTGGTGGGCACCTCCACTTCTGTGAAGACATCTGAATCTTACTTTCAGCAGTCCAAAGGTCCATTCAATTATATTCCTGGTCCTCTTATGTGCACTGTTGTATCGCCTCTCTGTCTCATTGCTGGGTGTTAAGTACGGGGTAAGTATCCATGGTCGTAGTGCATATGCACTGTCACCTGTTTGTCAAAAAATTTACAATGTTAGCTGGGCATGGATAGTTTCCACATTGAGCCGTGTGTATGTCTGTAAGGTGTATTCAGCTATACCTAGGAGGTATCCGTCTCCACACTCCCCACGTTCTAGGCATTGGTGTATCCCACTGTGCCTAAAAATGTAGGAGTCATGAGTACTCCCTGGAAATTTGGCAACCATGTCAGTGATAACATAATGGGCTTCACATACCACCTGGGTGTTGAGTGAGTGGGTACACTTCCTATTGCGAAACAGATGTTCCAGGTTTGCAGGAGGGCAGATTTGTATATGTGTCCCGTCTACACACCCTATGACATGGGGGAAGTTGGCAATCCTGTAGGATTCCAACTTGGTGCTGTTGATTTCTGCCTCATTCCTGGGTAGGTATATGTATCTGGACATGGGTGTGAGTAAGGCGTCTAGGAATGCCCTAAAGAACCGTGAGAGTGCACTTTGGGATACCCCACCTGCCACAGCAATGACCCCCTCATAGCTACCCGAGGCCAAGAGGTGCAGTGAGCAAAGCACTTGCACATGTGTAGGGATGGCGCAGCCGCGCACAGTCTGGTGTTGTAGCTGTGGTTTGAGTAATTCTATTAAATCTAGTATAGCTGCACTGCTGAGTCTATATTTGTCATAAATCTCCTCCTCTGTTTGTTGGAAAAGTGTCTGCCTGGTTCTGTACATCTTCTCCTGTCTCTGGCTCCTCCTCCTCCTCCTCCTCTTCTGCTGTGCGGCGTGGGCTCTCCTCCTCATTCCTATCACATATATCTCCGCCATCTTGAGTGACCCAGATGTCTTCTGGGTCTCCTTTTATACTTTGGTACTGGTTACCACCTGCTCTGAGTTAGTGGTAAATTGGAAGTGCAAAATGGGCTTTTTGCGACTAGTTGCAATTTGCGAGTTGCTATTGCATATGGTTTGCGACTCACAAATTGCGACTTCCTATTTGCGGGTCGCAAAATGGGGTCGCAAATTTTGCGAGTCGGTAATGGCTCGCGTCGCATTTTGCGAGTCGGAAATGGGATTTTTGCATCCCATTTCCGATTTTGCGTAGTCGCAAATTGCGATTCGGGCCATTTGCGACTCGCAAAAGTTTCCTACATCTGGCCCTAAGTGTTTTCTTTCATGTGTGTAAGTGCTGTATGACTACAGTGGTACTGCATGAGCTTTACATGTCTCTTAGATAAGCCGTTGGCTGCTCATCCACAGCTACCTCTAGAGAGCCTGGCTTCGAGACACTGCCTACACTTCACTAAAAGGGGATACCTGGACCTGGTATAAGGTGTAAGAACCTTGGATACCCACCATACACCAGGCCAGCTTCCTACAGGCTGCACACATTTGAAGGCAGTGCAATTTTAGACCACCCCCGAAGGATTCTATAATTTGTACTCAAAATGTCAGGGGTTCTGCCTAATCGAAGACCCTGTACCTTCCTCCTTTCCATAGTGGGGTTAGGATTGTGACAATGAGGGTTCATCCCCTCTCTGAAGTTCTGGCTCCACGTTATAAAATACAAAGGGTGCTTCTATACATTTTGGAGAATAGGCACCAATCCTAGGCTTTGCAGGGTTATTTGGGTACTCCTGCAAGTGAGGAAACTGACACCCCAGCCACAAACACAGCACCATCAACCTCCACTTTCCCAGAATCATCGTGTGGGACAACCACTTGATTCACTGTTGGTTGTTACAAAGTTTGATGGAAAAATAAGGCATGTGTACCTGTAGGAGGTGCGGGTCCCCCAGATTTTCTCCCCAAAAAAATATGGAATATGCAATGTTAAGCTAAGAAATAAACTAATGTACATACCAGGGGCAGTTCCTCCTTAAGGGCAGAGAAATGTCTCTCTCTCCTTGCTGACAGTGCAGCATGCAAGTAAAATAAAATGGTAATGAAGAGATTTCATTCCCATTATATAATTCTTTTCAGCAGAGCTGAGTGACAGCGCTGGGCCGGGCCATAGCTGCTGATTGGCAGCAGGAAGCAATGTTGTTGGCTGTTCCAGTTTTACCTGCACATGTCTGTTTGGCCGGCTGCCTTGCGACGGCCAGCCTGACATGCACATTTTAAACCTCTCCACTCAAATGTATTAGACAGCTGAGTGGAGCGCAGGCACAGGCCCCCAGTGCCTGTAGGCGCATCAAGGCACTTTGCTCCAGCCAATCCTGGCACTGCTCTCATGCTGCTTAACATTATCAGCAACATGAGATCAGAGACTGGATTGGTCTAAAAACTTGCTTCAGAGACTACCAGTACTGAGGGATTGATGAAGCAGAGAGAACTGAAGGAGGAGAGCCAGCAAGGTTGATAAGTACATTTTTATTTTTTAAAGCTAGGTAGGTATAAGTGGGCTGGAGGGGTTGGGATTTATGAGGGTAATGTGTAATTTAGAGTGAAAGTGTAATTTGTTACATTTTCACACGTTACAGTGCGGACACTCACCTGTTGGTCAAACTGAGTCTCACATCTGCCAATTGTTAGTTATGGCGCAGTGAGCTCACCAGTTCTTTATGTTACTGGTTTGGCTGCACCATCAAATATTTGAGGTATCAGGCGCCATTGGTTCTGACTGTCTGAGAATGAGAGAGGGCTGCTGTGAGATCATGCAATTCTTAAACTTCAATGGAAAAAATGAATGCTACATTAGAAAGGGGTAACAGCAAAAATCCACAGGCCACACAATCGAATTATACACCTTAAAGACAACAAAAGGCAAAACTTAAAAAGTGAATACAACACCCGTGTTTATTCTATGTATGAGTTTAAATATTTTTTAGATGAATGCCACTAAAAATCATCCACTAAGCAAAATCTAAACATGAATTAAACATTTCCTAGGTAAATCATGTGCTAAACTACACCATGAACACTTATTTTGACAAAATAGTGACCCACTTCATCAGAAATGTGTTATGGTGTGGCACAGTTCATGTATTTTTTTTTTTCTTCACATGAGCAAATCTCTATTAAAATGCAACAAGAAAATTGTGTTTCAGTAGACCCAAATAAATTAAAACGGTCACTTAAACTAGGGGTCTTCAAACTAGGGGGCGGGCCTCTCTGGGGGAACCTCAAGTGATCCCAGGTGGGGTGCCAGGCTCTAACCAAAAGAAGAATAATGCTGCTAACAGGGCTTTTTTTTTAGCTGAAAAAAACAAGCAAAAGCAAACCGCTTACTAATGGGCCATTACTAACATGTTTTGTCATTTATATCCAAGGTGGGCGTATGTGTAAAAAGAGAAGGAACTCAAAATACTCTTTAACCCTTCCCCCCACCTCACTTCTCATAATCACACTGTGAATACTTTCACACATTAGTAAGGCCTGCCTGACCAGAATAGTATGCTTGGCATCATGTATATGCATTTTTAAAACAGTAACATAACTTAACTGCAATGTTTAAGTAAGTATACACATGTTGAAACATTGTCAACTTAATAGAATAATTGTGAAAATTTTTCGTAGTGAGGCATAATAATTTGTTTTCCCGGTGGTGGGGAGGGAGTACAGCATAAAAAGTTTGAAGACCACTGACTCTTCTGAATGAAGCAGCTAATAAATCAACACTCTAGGCCAGGTGTCTCCAACCAGTCACCATGAGCTACCAATAGTGCCCAGGCCACTTCCGAATAGATCACCGTTCATTTTTAAATATGCACAGGGTCACATTTTTATTTTTAAATTTGAGGGAAGGCTGAGTTTATTTTACAATTTTATCATCCAGCTGCAGAAAGCAGAGTCTGAAGAGGAGCAGTGCTGGAGTCAGTTTTGTGACCCATGGCAAAAAGTTGAAGAATTGAAGCACTAAAGAATTTAACTCTTAAATAAGAGTCCTTGTCAACTCAGTATTGGAGGTGAGAACAGAATGAAGTTTCTCAATGCTTTTAAATCTGTGAAAATTAAAAAGAAAAGTTATCTTATAATTAAGTTAACTTTTCATTTTAATTTTCTATTTTTTTTTTTAAAGTGATGCATTTACAAACTGCACAACTCTTGCTACTAGCAGCCAGTAGAACACTTTTCCATATGTAATACTGAAAAGCAGTCATTTTTTAAATGGGAGAAATTTAGAGTGCAGAAAAAAGTTCAATATTATGAAAATGTTTGCACTTTCAATTTCTCCCATTAAACAACAATGGTTATATGTTTCTATTATACATGTAACAGTGCCACATATGGTGAAAGGTATGTCCTGTGTCACAAGGACATATGACAAAGGCTCTCAGTTACCCATACACATATATCCCATTCATATGCACACATGTTCATACAACTCCAAAGACCACACTCTCACTGACACACATGGCAGCCCTGCCATAGTACCTCTAGCCAAAGTATTTTGTTCAAACCATGGTATCTGGCTCTATGGGCATAAGACTTAAAGTCGACGAAGCTGGGGCTGAGGGTGTCTGGTGATAATGCACAAGTTGTTTAGCCTTCGGTAGCTCACAGTAATTTTCTTTTATCAGAAGTAGGTCTCGCTACAGAAAAGGTTGGAAACCCCTGCTCTAGGCAAATTACATAAAATTTAGACTGCACAGTTTTGCAGGCAATGAAAGTAGTGAAATGAGTACAAAAACTATGCCGTATTGAATACGTTGTGAAGCAAGTAGTGGTTGGCTACATTATAAAAAAAATGTGTTAAAATAGTGAAACAGGCACAATACAAGAAACCACAGAAGACTAAAACAAATGCTGAAAACAAACTTAGTTCAGGGTCCTCATCAATGGCCCAATGACACAAGAAATGGTTCCTCTAGAGGAAGGATGAAAGCATCTAATATAATCTTACATCCATGCAAGCAGCACATTGAGTTACACATACTTATAACCTCACAAGATGTATAGCACATGGCATTGCAGTGATTTGTCATGTAATGTAAGTTCCATATGTGGATCCATGTGATATTCAATCATGAAAAAAGTTTTTTTTCAAAATGAAATTATGTGTCATTCACATACCTTTCAATTTTTTTAAGTAACGTATAAACACATCTCTTCTTGTGTCAAGAAGTGATGTCACATCATGAGTATATTAGAATATGTTTCCACATGGCTTGAGGGTGTGATTATAAAAGATTATAGAATTCAAAATTCTGAAAAATGACATTGGAGCAACCGAGAAACGGAGAAACCAACATGGTAAAATTACAATCTGACCACGTATGATACAGAAGCTATATAGGTACATTTCCGAATAACTTCCTTTAAACCTACTATAATCTTCATAAAATATGCTAGATAAATCACTACAATGGAAGAAGAAATACTTTTATTCACAAATGAAGAGCAGTGATTTAGAGCTGGGAAACCAAAAGTATATTGAGCATTACAACACAATGCAGCGTAATCAACTTTATGGAAATTTGACATACTGGAAAACATGATATACACTGACAAGGCTGTAATGTAAACAACATTTATGCACACAGATAATTTAACATGCCTATGAAATGTATTTTCCAAGTTTAGTGACTGTTATGCCATTAACTGTGTTTGACCAATGACTTTGTGTTTCACCACTGCGCATATTAGTTGTTCAATGTTCATCAGGGGCACATTACATTATGTATTCAGTTTAGCTGCCTATTGGCTTTAACGTGGCATTAGACATTACATTCTGTATTCAGTTTAGCTGCCTATTGGCTTTAACGTGGCATTAGACATTACATTTACTATTTAGGTTAGCTGCCTATTAGCTTTAACGTGGCATTAGACATTACATTCTGTATTCAGTTTAGCTGCCTATTGGCTTTAACATGGCATTAGACATTACATTTGGTATTTAGGTTAGCTGCCTATTGGCTTTAACGTGGAGTTAGACATTGCAGTTGAGACATTGCAGATGAGCTGTGTTTTTCCACATGGTAGACCAAGCTGCGTTTTTCAAATTTAATTCACACGAACCCTAACGTGATAAGAGAGCGTATATTTGGTGTTTTCCTTTCTGCTCAGCCTTGGGAAGAGGAGAGGCTTAGGAGATCTGGCCAATCTCCAATGGCTTTTTTATTTCCCGGGTCTGAGAGGAAGGGGCCAGGCTTTTTACAGTGGCCCTGGGCAGCAGCGAGGGAAGATTTTCCAAGACTTCAGTCAGGAGCGGACGTCAGCTGCCTGGCCTCCCGTTTGGGTGGAAGGTCTCTTTCTCGCAGTTGAACAGGAGTCATCAACTTGAAGACATGAGAAAGATGACAAGCAGTGATAGGCCCTACAGTGATGCAATTTTGACTTTTATTCTTTGCTTTGAAGATATGCTACAATATAATCACATGTATTTGCTGTGTACATTGCAATTGAGAAGGACTTTGATATATTTTGCTTTCGTTGCTGCGACTACTTTTAAACGTGTGCTTCCAACCTACTAATCTCGTCCTTTAGGAACCTCGTGGTGAAGTAATAACAATAAATGTCTTCTTTAAACTAAGAAGTGCATTCCGGAGAAGTTTTGTCAGCTCGATCATAAGATAAGGAAAGCAGAACAGTGACCTTACTGTGTCTAAATAAACATGCATCTAATGCACAAATGTGCACATTAGTCTATAATACTCCCACCTGCAAAATAGGGTGAACTAGGGTGAACCCAGTCCTAGGTAGCTTGTGTTCCAGTTCAGGGAGGACCTGGCCTGTCAGTTCAGGCTTGACTGTTCTAATGATGAGTAGGCCCAGGTGGAAAAAAAATCATTCTGTTCGAGGAGTTGGTGGAATCCAGGTAAAGTGCTACTTGTGTAACACGGAGTTCCTGTGTAATTCCATTGTTGAGTGCCTGGTGGGATTATTTCTCCGTTGGCACCTGCGAGGCTCTGTTGGCATATGCAAGGCTCCATTATCACAGGCTTGAATGCGTGAATGAGATCCTCCATCTTCTAGCGCCACTTTCGGCCACCACAGAGCCTTCTGGAATTGTTTTGTGATGCTGACTATCCGAAGCAGTCACGTCTCTGCTTTTCAAGTAGAGTTTTAACTCGAGAAGCAGGTAAATCAACTCAAAAATACCTTTTTTGAGTTAAATCTCTACTCCAACTGACAGTTCAAGTTGATTTCCAGTGCAAAAAGCATTTTTTTGTTTTACTTTTTTTCAACAGGAAGGAAGTGCCTCAAAGACTGTGCTTTGTCCATCTCCTTGTCACATTTCATTTGGATTTCAAGGTGAAAAGATCACTCTCTTTGTCTGCTGCATATACTAATGGATTTGAAGGGCTTTGTTTTTGTGACATCACAACAAGTAGGTTAAAAAAACTTTTGGATAAGGGTGTTATTTGTTAGAGGGCATCCACCAGTATTTTATTTGTACTTTTATTACATTTTTATATTTTATTGTGGTGGGTGGCCTGGCGTTGCATTAGGGGCCTAGTATTTTTTGCATTTAATTGTTCTATCTTTTAGAAGGGAAAACGGTTGCACATTTCACCATGTTTGTTAAATTTGCACTATTCATTTATTTTACCAAACGGCATAGTCTGTTCATGGGCCCTCCAGCCAGTACTAGTCATAGTGTATATGAAACTTCTGTTCCTATGGCAAATGTTGTTTTAAAACACCTATGGTTATTTCAGGCAGGGATGGCATGAGATTAGATGCTAGTATTTCACATTTTTTTCTGCAAAAAGTGTATTTTAGTAAAGTAATATGATATCATATTTTAGGAGGATGATGCAAAATATGTTCATACCTGTGATATCAATAGTCAATACATTATTGTTAATTATGTGGGATAACCTCACTAAATTATATTGTCTGTTCTATGAATAGTTGAAACGGCAAAAATGCCATATTTCTCTAAATAGTTTTTCTTGTTTGTTTGGTTTTAGGTACACAAGAGACATCACCCACAGTACTGCAAGACAGAAGGTTGACACAAAGTGACGTGACCACAACACGTGACTCCTCTGCTTCTGCTTGTGCAGTTTGGTGCCAACTGACGGAGCTTGAAGATGGCCTCGAAGAAAGGTGCTGCCAAGAACGTGAGGATGAAAACAAGAAGCAGATTGTCAGCACTGCAATTATGGTGACAAGCAGTGAGGGAACCACCCGGAACAACAACTCCTAAACCACGAAGTCGTGGAAAACGAAAGCGAAACAACGATTTTGTTTTCCACGACTTCCTGGTTTTCGTGTCTTAACCACACATGTGTGAACGTACATGTGTGGTTAAGGCACAGAAGAAGGGAGTCAACTCAGTGAAGGAGGAGGTAAGTTGGGCTGGGACTGGGGCTGTTTTTTGTGGGGTGGGGTGGGGGGGCTCAGGGTGATTAAGGTTTGGGGGTCAGGGTTCAGGTTTTAGGGATGGGTTGGGGTGCTTTAGGTTTTAGGGGCGGGTGGGGACTTGGAGTATTTTTTGTTTTTGAGGGTGGGGGGGCTTGGGGTGATTAGAGTTTGGGGGGGGAGGGGGTTCCGGGTATAGGTTTACAGGGGTGGGTTGGGTTGCTTTAGGTTTTAGGGGAGGGAGGTTGGGGTTGTGCTAATTTTGGGGGTGGGGGTCGCTGTAATTTTTAGGGGTGGGGTGCTAGGGGGGAAGCATGCTGGAACTGTGCATGCTGATCACTAATGCCTTTACCAGGAAAGCCTTTATAATGAAAAATCATTGTAAAGGCATACGTGGTAAAAACATTAGTGATACCAACGAGTTCTTTGTTACAAACTCGTTGTTGAGCCATGGGTGCTTGAAGCACTCGTGGTTTCAACATATAACCAGCAGTGAATATGTATTGGATTTGTCTCAGCTGCAAGCTAATACCCAATCAGTGCAGGAAACTGAGCAAAGGGAAGGAGACACAGGCAGAGCCAGCAATAGTTCTTCCTAAAGTAGGAGAAGAACAGGAGGTTTAGCTTCCAGCTCAGCAAGATGTAGCTCTTCTTTAACTACTGTCTTCCTGATCTCTAGCAAGAAAAAGAACAGGTACTCCACCAACATCTCTAAGCCCTCCTTAGCTGATCTGGGCATTGAATTGACTCCAGTCCGAGACCCGCCACAAGAGACAAGAGAAAAAGAAAGTTACGTAAAGCCTTAGAATTATGAAAGGGGGGAGGATGATGAGCCAGTCATTGTCATGGAAGCTGGTTTAGAAGACACCAACATTACTCCTCCTAGTCAACCTGCTCAGAATGATGTGGCACTAGTTCCACCACCAGCTACCAAATTTGTAATACCCCCACTAAGACCTGTATCCACCACTACCTCAGTCGAAATATGCACTGCAGAGAAGAAACCGTCAACACACACCTACCCACACCCACCTACCACCACTTGTTCAGGCATTGGCAGTGGCACCAATGAGACACTAAAACAGTTCTCCTTCCCAGTTCAGGACTTCTTTAAAATTAGCAAGCAGTAGGATAACATTGCAATGTGCTCCATTTGCCATGTAGGTGTTCGGCAAGGTAATCCTGATTCACACTATGGTACTGGAAGCCAAATGACCCACATGAAAAACATCACGCAATCTGCTAAGAGGAGCACCTTAAAACAATTGTTGCAGGTAGTGGTGGTGAGAGAGGGGAATCATCGCCAATCACAGTGGGAGGTGATGAGGAGGAAAAGGGTGATAGCTTTACACAAGGCAAAACAACTGTCCTCATCAGTGCACCAGCAGCTTCACCTGCATTAGGAACCTTGAAATGACATAAGACTCAGATGGAGACATCACTGCATACAGTGACAACTACCCCAAAATGCATATTGAGTCTACCACCACCTAGTCTTCTTCAGACGTTGCCTGCGTCAGTGGCAACACAAAAGAGAAAAAATACAGGATACTATTATGGGCATGTTTAGGCAAGAGGGGGCCCTACGAGCGTAACCACCCAACCACATGTTGGTACAATGGGAAACTGGCTAAAATGTTAGTGCTCCATCTCCTCCCTTTTTAGGTCGAGCCTACAAGAATATACGCTAGCGCATTTGCTCCCGCTTGTGAGACTCTTGTGTCTAAAAATGGGTTTTGAGTTTGCCCAACCCTTACCATTTGTTGCAATCACTGTTTCTCGTCTTTGCTGCCTGCCTTCACATTGGGCAGTGGTTCCTATGTGTCATTTCCTTTTCTTTCTGTGGTGCATGGACCATGTAGAAATTAATTATCTTTGATTAGTGTCCTTCTGTTGGCCATCCACTACTCATGTTGTGATAGAGGTACTGTTGGTCTCTATGCAAAACCTCAGTACTTTTAATTCAGGAAATACAATTGTTTAGGCTCCAGATCAAATAAATGTGTAACCTGAGGCCGAAGATCCTTTTGATGTTAATGGCTTTCTGTTGGATTGTAGTGCAAATGTTCACCCTGACAAGTCTGAGAATAGCATCACATGGTCTTTTGGAGTTACTGGCTGAAAGTGTGTTGGATGGCTTGGGTTGAGATTGAAGAACAGTGAGAATAGACCAGTGCATTACAACAGGCCTCTTATTCAATTTGACTCTATTTGTTTCTCATTCTTCCTGTTGTATTTTGTATGTTTTCTGGTGCACTGACGCAACTTAGCCATTGTGTAGCACTGCCCAGCACTTCTTCACAAGTAAGTCTCAAACTACAGAGATTTCCGAAAGCTGAGAGTCAAACTAAAGTGGTTGTGAACATAAATATTTTTGAAAGGGAGGGCAAACAAAACTGTCTTAATAATAATGTTGTGGGAACATCGCAGATTAAGCGGCTGTTGTTGAACTGCGTACATGGTACAACAGCATATATTTTGTGTATTGAACCAAGGTCACTTGCAGTGCACTTACCCAAAAGTAGTTGCAGGCAGGGTGACAGGTACCAATGTGCTCCGCATTTTACCTATCATAGCTCATGAGGAAATATTACTAGTTTGTGCAGCTAAGTTTATTATATTGCTTCAAAATCTTCCTTGTTGTTTTGATACTTACTTGCTCTGCAGTTGTTAATGTTCCTAAGGTGTCGGCACCTGCATTTTTGTTTAGTTCTCTAACTCGCATCACAGTTGACCTAATTGAGTTGGCTACCACTAAAAATCTGAGGTCAGACATTCCCAGTGCCCTATATAATTGTATCTAATTTGTTTAATAAGATTTTCACAAAAGTTGATAAATTAATTACATTGAAACTAAGGTATATCTCTTGTTTACAGAGCTAAGAAATAACAGGAAGAGCGATATGTTGCCAGTTTTGCATGCCAACTTTCTATCCAAGCACAATATTTCCATACACTAAAATAAAACACGGAAACATCAGCCAATTAATGGGGGCGGGATCTTCCTCTTAACCAAGGCTGTCAGGCAGCACATGATAAATAGCTTTGTCTTAGCACAGTCCAGGAGGAAAGGTTACTAAATCATTTAACCAAAATCATTTCAGCAAAGCATTTTTTTGTGTGTTTTTTGTTCTATGTTCATCAACCCCCACCATAAGCGCAACAATTAGGCTGCCTATTTACACTCATACCATGCTATTCAAGGCCTCCCCGACCCTCGGCCCATCCAGTCCCAGCTTCCTGGGCTCTTATCGTTATGCTACTTATTCTTCACCCCTCACTCTGCCCCCATCTGGTGCTCTCTCCCTCCCACCCTGCACCTTCCTTGTTTTGCTTAAAAGAAAGGGCTAGGATGTGAGAAATGCTGATTGCATAATAGCGCTTTTTTTTTTTTTTTTTTTTACAGTCATGCTGTCCATCCCCACCCTCCCTTCCATTCACCATCCCCAAACGTCCTACCATTCACCACTCCCACTCAATTGACAAAGGCAATAGCTCATCCATAGGCGAGACCTATTGGCTTTGCCAATGCTTGTTCTTTTGTGGAAGGAGTGAGATTTTCAGTGTTTGTGGCAGCCATCTTCCTGAAATAGAAGGTTCCCATTCGGAACTATTTTGTCAGAGTTACTGTTCCAGCACTTCATCACAATGTGCTGAAATTGGTTGGACAAGCTTTGCAGCATAGTGCAATTCACACTATCCACCTGATGACAGACATGTGGACCAGTTGTCAAGCAACTGATTACATGTGTATTACTGCACACTGGATCTCTTTTGTGGGGGTTAGACAACAGCTATCTGTGGGTCTCAGTGCTAAAGAAACGTTTAAAGGCATTTGGTGGCATACAACAGTAGCAAAGGTTGTCATGGAGAAATCCCATACAGCTGCAAACGTCTTGGAAGAACATAACAGCAAGGTGTTGAAGATCAGTGTCAAGACTGATTAGCATGTAACTGGGTCCAAACTGCGTTGTCATGGTGGGCAAAAAGCGATGCTTTGTGGTGTGGCACAAAGCGACTGCCAGTGGTTGAGATTAATCCAACCACTCCATCCATCACCCTGCTGTTTTTTTATTTGCTGCCCTAAGTGCAACAGGTATGCCCAAACGTGGTTCTCAGGCACACTGTGCGACGGGAACCGTACAATACCTAGCTGAAGAGCCTTAACTAGGGTGAAACCAGTCCTGTGGTGCCTGTTGTTCTGGTTCTAGGAGGACCTGGCCTGGTAGTTCGGGCTGGACTATTCCCAAGAGGAGCTGGGTCAAGCCTGATTGGCATACGTCTGAATGCAAACTGAGGTGGCATGGTGGGAAAAAAACAATGGATTATTTATGACCTCCAAGTCAAAGTATCGCCGAGGCCTATGTTCCTGCTCCAGTCTCAATATTGACCAATGACTAGCATTTGGAATAAAATCTGTCACTAATGAGACAACAGAGGTCCCTGTCAATAATCTCAGCAAATCACCAAGATCCACGCCAGCAGGCTGCCCATTAATATGACAACCCATTACCCCCTGTATAAATTCTATTATCATTTTTTAAACAGAAAACCCAAAAGTTCACACAACATGGGTGTTCTCGAGGTTTCATAGATGCCAGTTTGCATGAGCTCTTCAAGTAGTTGAACCTCTCGCCATCCAAAACTTGTCCAGGAAGACGAAGGCATGAAAACCTATGCCTGAATAGTGACAGTAATTTAATATTTATTAATAAGCTCTGCAGTCAAAGAGAACATGCTGCACTGCCCTCCACAAACTCTGTTGGCAGCTGCAACATGCCTTCCAAATGAAACCCGCCATATATTTGTGTAAAACTCTTTCCAGATGTATGAAAGAGTATGATAATACCATGAGAGTAAATATTTGTTTGGCTGCAAGCAAATTATATTTGCAGCATGGCTGTTTGGCTTGTTTTCAATCAATAAGTAGTAGACTTCATACTCTTCAGAAGTGTAGAAATGTAAAGCAGTACCCTTCTGCAATGCAGTTCTGCTCTCACCTTTGAGGTCTACATGAAGGGAGCTGAACTGATGTCTATGAAAGGAGTACAAGAAAACAAAGTCCATTTTAGCTGTGGCGTTAGCCAAGGCCTCTTTATTTTACAAACATTATATGTACAATCCACTTACTTATAGGGACTTTCAGCAAGGCGTTTAGATCCATTGGTCTATTATTGTGCAATTCGCATTTTAATTCTGCCCAGTGCAGCAGAGAGAGTGAACACACTTCAGCCATTGCTTAACTTCATTGTGAGTGCTAACATTCTGCCCTTTCACAAGGAGAATGTCCACTCACAAAGTACATCCCTTTAGTGGCAGGTACTATTACGCAATATACACTTTTGAGGCCAAGAGAATATTTTTGCTTTGATCCAATGTTTTTTATTTCAGATTGATGAGGGCCTGGCACCTTCTCCAGCAATAAAGTTTTACAAAAACCATAATAAAATAAAACACGCTTTGATGAAGTCAAATGGCTGAGGGCCAACACCAAACTCCCCTTGCAAAAGCTTGTTTTAGATTTTCAATGGATGCAAATAAAGTAAAGTCCTTGCCTTTCCATGCTTTCTTCATCATTGCTAAAATCTATTTATCTCATATTTAGGGCCTAGTATAGAATAGGTTGATATAATCTTCTTTTGCTACAGTCCACAAGAACACTTTCTTCTACATAAACTATGACTGTCATGGACAGTGATGGTAATTCCTCTATCGGAGAGACTTCCAGTGGTATCTACATCTGTAGGCAGAGATTACATTACTGTTGCTTTTAGTAGGATTATGAATTGAAACCCTTGTCTATGTGAGTCTACTACTCACCACATATACAGTGTACATATTGATAACAATATATGGGTATTTTATTATTTTCATTGAACACCCAAAGGCCCAGTGCTAACTAAATGAGTCCACCTCTCTGGGTTCCTTACACACCAAAAGAGAATTTATTAAAACAGTCTTGTTACTTTTGGTGTCATCAGAGAAGGTTGGGGGTAGAGCTAAAGGGTGTTGAGCCAAGGGACTTTGCTCACATTCTCCCAGCTTTGGCTAGGGATGCGTAGCCTATCAGTCAGTGCAGTAAGTGCAGTTGAGATGTTAAACGGTATGATAAAGTGGTACATTCAAGTGAGTGGGGAGACGTGGCTGATCTTGTCACTGGTGGTAAAGATTGGGTCCATGGTGTGTCCTTCAGAGTGCAAGGGCAGCCGCACGAGTTGAGTGATGATGATGTTTCATAAGCTGTCTAGTAGGTCAGTGGTGATGGAGTCTGCAGGTTCATCAAGATGGAAGTTGGGGTCCTCTAGGTGTAAGAAGTCCTTGGTTTTAATGGCAAAGGGGGTGACAAGGTCGGTGAGGAGGTTGCTGAAGTCGGTCCATTCTCCTGGTGACCAGTATGTGAGGATCCCCATGATGGTGAATTTGCCATCCATCTGGAGCTTGAAACGTAGGTGTTCTGTGAAAGTAGTTTCTGGTTTGTTGATGTAGGTGCGTTTGATGGTGTCTTTGTGGATGATGGTGATGCTATCTCTTGGTTTCATGGTTCGATACTGGTGCAGGATATTGTATCCTGGTGGGATGGCATTGATCATGTCAGGGACAGATGAAGGATTGACCAGGTTTCACAGAGGAAGACCAGGTGGGTGCATGGTTGTGGATGAGGTTCCAGACCTCAGTGGTGTGCTTGTTAAGCTAGTAGGTGTTGAGGAGCATGCATGCAAGTTATTGTTGGTGAGCAGGTTAGGCATTGTACAATATGTGGGTGTGAGAGGTAGAGTCAGTGGTGTGCGAGTGGGTGTGTCTAAAGGGTAAAGCAGCAGCGGTCTTGATTTCATCCCGAGTTGAAGTGCAGGACTTCCTTTGGGAGGTATCTGTGGGTGCAATGGGTTGCTCCGCACTCCCTGCAGCTGGTATGTGAGGATCCCTCTGGTGGTGAATTTGCTACCCATCTGGAGCTTGAAATGTAGGTGTTCTGTGAAAGTAGTTTCTGGTTCATTGATGGAGGTATGTTTGATGGTGTCTCTGTGGATGATGGCAATGCCATCTCCTGGTTTCATGGTTCGATCTTGGTGCAGGATCTTGTGTCCTGGTGGGGTGGCACTAGTGATGTCAGGGGCAGATGAAGGGTTGAACCAGGTTTCGGTGAGGAAGACTAGTTTGAGTGCATGGGTGTGGAAGAGGTCCCAGCTCAGTGGTGTGATTGTTAAGCTAGTGGGTGTTGAGGAGCATGCATGCAAGTGATTGTTGGTGAGCAGATGAGGAGTTGTACAATGTGTAGGTGTGTGGGAGGTGGAAGCAGGAGAGGTGCTGTGCGCGTGGGTGTGTCTGAAGGGTGTGAGAGTGCAGTGGCAGGTGAAGCAGCAGTGTAAGCATTTGAAAGGACCGATTGTGGATTTTGGTGCACTGAAGCAACCACAGTCTTGATTTCGTCCAGGGCTGAGTTGCAGGAGTTCGTCGGGGGAGTATCTGTGGGTGCCTGGAGGACTAGTGTCCTGGCACTGGGTGCGGTCTTGGCACGGACGGGTACAGATGGGCTTGCCTTTGGTGCAGTCTGGTGCTACTGACGTTGGTCAGACAGTAACTTAAAGGATCTTCTGAGTATCTCTATCTCTCACATGCTAAAGGCACCCTAATACTTTATACGGAGACATGTGTGGTATTAGGGAAGATTCCTCCTCAGCTAAATAGGTAGTACCTATCTTAGGCTGTAGGTTGATGAAGCTTGAACCTTAAAAGGATTTCCCCCAAATGGTGTTTCTATCTCTGAACTTACCATTCTAAAATATCGTGGAACCTCAATGGGTAGAAATTCCAGTAAATTTGAGACAACCTCTCATACAACATGGACTCACTGAAGAGGGTGGGGATGTTACGTTTCTGGTAGAGGCACAAAGTGATATTCCTGGGTCACTTCCAGCAGCAGATTGGAACACACAGTTTTTCCACAATTACACAATAGCAAACCACCTACACAATATGCATATTTAGAAATACCACTTTCTTATAAAGAACATCAAAATTGGTTTGAAGGCACCCTACCACACGTTGTACACAACATCAGATTAGGTTCCCTAAATAATGAAAGACCTACATGGCCAGACCTAGCCACAAATACACCACATCCCAATGTAACAAAAAGGCCAGCAGCATATGTACATCACTTATATAACAATTTGTAGAAATATATATAGAAGCTGAATACAATTTGTAAGGCAGACTTTAAACACATCACCAGCGAGGGCTGCTCCAGCAGCACCACATTTGGTTACAACCGGGATAAATCCTGTGACTGTGCATTCAATATTAGGTAAGGTACCCAACAAACATGAAGAAATTCTGTTTTGGTTACCACAAAAAACACTTGAAGCAGTGTTTCCCTTTATGGGGCCTCAAAACAAATATAAAATTCTCACAATGTGCTTGCTATTTGGGATGGTTCCCTTTGTAGATAACCGTGCCACTTGGGGTGCAGCATTTGCTGCAATTTACACTATTGCATTCAGATCACCAACCGCAATTCAAAAAGAAAAAGGTTGTAGCAATTTTGGCTAAACATGACACACATATTGAGAACATTACTAAAGAACAGGACATGGGCAGTGACTCTGCTGGACAGCACAGCAAAGGTCACACTAGTTTGTCAGAATCTTCTAGAACATCTGGATGTAACACCAAATAATGACTTCCTTGAAGTTGAAACTACAGACAGGCGCATCTCCCTTCCCGATAGAGCTTACAAACTGAGAATTCAAATTGAGGGAGACATTTAGGGGACCATCAAAGTGAACTTCTGGGGGAGATTAACACTAAGGTCCTCATTAAAACCTTGGCGGTCGGTGATAAAGCGGCGGTAATACTGCCAACAGGCCGGCAGTAAAAAAAAATGGAATTATGACCACAGTGGAAACCGCCAACACGGTGGAAAACTCCAACCGTCATGGCGGTAGCAACAAACACTGCGGCCGTACCCGCCAACAGCCAGGCGGAAGACAATGTACCGCCCACTGTATTATGACACACGAATCCGCCACCTTTTCCGGGGCGGTACCGACACCATCAAAAGCACGGCAGAAACAGTACACAGAAGGGAAACAACTCACCTCTCGACACAGAAGGAAGAACTACGATGTCATGGAGCCTGAACTGCACATATTTCCTATGCTAGTCTAACTCCTCCTACACGAGGAACATGAACAGCGGCGAAGACGACCACGGTGAGCTCTGCACCTTGCACACAAGGGAGGGGGGGAAGAAAAATAGAGTGACACACACACGCAACACCCCCTCCCCCAACACCATACACACAAACAAATGCAACAACATCACATATACACCCCGTAACCTTCAAGAATAATGCAAGGACAAAAGGAATAGATTAAAGTGAGTATAATATTACAAATTTAGATAAATACTTCCTTAAAGCACTAAACAGTAAGTACAATATATACAAATTGAGGGACAATGCCCACTCCAAAATGTCCGTGGCCCACAGGGCCATAGCACATAGGCCAAGGCCACACTTGACTCCTGCCTCAATACGGAGAGAACACTGCAGGGGCATCATGTCAAAAACACACAGGCACCTCAGTGGGATGGGGAATGGGGGGGCACCTCAGCCGGAAGATGGTACAATGCCAGTGCTCCTGGAGGGGGCTACATGCCCTCTGCGATGTCCTGGAGAGTGCAAAGCCACAGTCTCTCAAGTGGGTGGTTAGCACACTGCTTGGTCCTGGGGAGTGCAAAGCCACAGTCTCTCAAAGTGGGTGGTTTGCCCACTGCTTGGTCCTGGGGAGTGCAAAGCCACAGTCTCTCTAGTGGATGGCTTCTCCACTGGTTCTGGAGGGGGCCTTGTGCCCAGTGTGCTTCATCCTGGCAAGGATGCGGTGAGTGGATGGCCTCTTCCACTGGTTCTGGAGTGTGCCTTGTGCCCATGTGCTTCATCCTGGCAAGGATGCAGTGAGTGGATGGCTTCTTCCACTGGTTCTGAAGGGGGCCTTGTGCCCAGTGTGCTTCATCCTGGCAAGGAGGAGGTCACTGGATGCCTTCCTCCACTTGTTCTGGAGGGGGCCTTGTGCCCAGTGTGCTTCATCCTGGCAAGGATGCAGTGATTGGATGGCCTCTTCCATTGGTTCTGGAGAAGGCCTTGTGCCCAGTGTACTTCATCCTGGCAAAGAGGGGGTAAGTGGATGCCTTCTTCCACTGGTTCTGGAGGGGGCCTTGTGTCCTGTGATGCTGATCCTGGATGGTTTCCACCTCCTAGCTTCAGTCCTCCTGGGCCTTGCTGGTCCCCGCAGCACCTCTTTTCCACTAATCACAAGTTTGCCTTTGCCAAGGCTTGTTGGTGGAAATTCTGCACCGACACCTGTCTGCCATCTTCCTTCCTTCCTTCCTTCCAGCATGGGACATCTTCTGCATCCATCTGGGGTACTGTGTTACTTACCTTTGTGGTTTTCTAATACCCCCAGCTCCTCTGTACACATTTTACTTAGCTAGGTGGGGGTACCTGGTTCACATTCCATTTTTTAGTATATGGTTTGTGCTCCCCTTAAGGTCACTATTGGTTATTACTGTTTGCACTGTTTTCTAACCTTTTCTATGCCTGTTTCTGGTTGCTAGTGTATATATTTTGTGTATTACTTGCCTCCTAAGGGGGGGTAGGGGTCACCTGTCTAGTGAATTGTGATATTCGGTGCCAAAAATAAAGTACCTTTATTTTTGTACAACTAAGGGCCAGATGTAGGTAGTGAAAAATTTGCGAGTCGGAAATTGCGAGTCGGTGCGACTCGCAATTTCCAACTCGCTAAATGTAATGCAAGAAGAAAATGCGACTTCATTTTGCGAGTTGCAAATGAAGTCGCACTGCAGATAGCGAGTCCGCTGTTTGCGAGGTCGCTTTTTGCGACCGCGTTAAAAATGGCCACGCAATTTGCGAGTGGGTGTCGCAAATTGCGATTGTGCCGCAAATTGAATGCAGGTGCTGCACAACACTCTGGAAAACACTTCCTGGCACATGATGATGACATCACAGCCAGGAAGTTTACTAATACACCTGGGAGGAGGGAGGACCACACCCATTTCAACAGCAGAACTGCAAACTGAAAGAACAGCAGCTACCATGGCAGAGACACCAAGGAAGCGGAAACTGAAGTTTGCAGAGAAAGAGCTGGAGGTGTTGACCGAGGAGTGTTGTCAGCACCATGACCAACTGTTTGGAAGGGCAGCCCTCACCGTGCCAGAGGTGGAGAAAAAAAGACTATGGATGGACATCCAAGAGAAAGTGAACTCCCTGGGTGTCAGCCACCGGAGCATAGAAGAGCTAAAAAAAAAAGGTGGTATGACCTGTGCTCCGGGACCAAGGAGAGGGTGGCAGAGCAGCTCTGGGAGATGAGGGGCACTGGAGGAGGACCGTCCACATTACCACCACCCACACCCCTGGAGGAAATGGTAGAGGAGACCCTTGAGCCTGAGGCAGTATGCGGGATGGGAGAGCTGGACACATCTGAGCCAGGACCATCAACCGGTGAGTACCATGAGACATGCATGTACCCTCATTAATGCCATACCCCACCCACCTTGTACACAGTAGCATGCACAACCAAAATAGCTCCAGTTCAGAGTAGCAATCACCAGAATGGTGCATTATGGGCAATGTAGTCAAGTAGGCAGTTTATAGGCAACAGTTTATTAGGAAGTTGACAACAGACAGTAGATACTGACAGTGTGTTCCCTATGTCCCATAGGTCTCCCACAAGACACCCCCACCAGCCAAAGCAGCCAGGGGGCACTGGTCAGCCAGCAGCCAACAGAGGGATCAGGACCAGCCACCACTGAGACCTGCACCACCAACACCCTGTCTCCTCATGAGACACCAGTTGGCATACTGGTGTGTGATCCTGCACCAGGTCCCAGCCACAGTGCCACGGTAGACGTAACGGAGCCTCCACTGCGTCGCAGGTGACGTGGAAATTTATCATCACAGTGGCAGGCAGAGTCAGGGGACGCCTCCATGTCACGTGCTGAGGCTGCACTCCTACGGGGTCAGCGCCTGCAAACACAAGAGATTAGGAGGATTACAGGGGCATTGCGGCGCATGGAGCTCAATCAAGGCAACAGCATGCAGCTTGTGCATACAGAGTTGCAACAAATAAATACACACATGGGCGACCTTGCACTCTCCATGCGTCAACTTGTGGCTGGATTCCTAACGCAGACAGAGGGTGCACGGCGTAGGGACAGTCAGCTACTGAACCGCCTGGACAGAATGTCAGCATCCATAGTAAGGCTGGCCGGGAACACTACTGGTCTTTCTAGGCGCACGGTCAGCCTCCAAGTGGACATGGGCCACTTTGCCAGTGACCTGGCACGTGGACTGGGCCGCCTCAGCCACGCTGTTGACTTAATGGAGGCACGGCAGGTGGCCAGGCGGCACGCCGCAAGATAGCGAGGAGGACTCCACCGTCAGCAGTGTCTCTGCCAGTGACTCCAGGGTGCTGCGCAGTGGAAGCGCAAGGCAGGGCACTGCTGACCCCCCAAGTACCAGCCATGCTGGCCGAGGCCGGCGTAGGGTTTGAGCTCCACACTGTCCTGGGGTTGGGGCACATGAAGTCAATGTGTCCCATGCCAGGTGGAAT
The DNA here is from genome assembly GCF_031143425.1 of Pleurodeles waltl. Lineage (NCBI taxonomy): Eukaryota > Metazoa > Chordata > Amphibia > Caudata > Salamandridae > Pleurodeles > Pleurodeles waltl. Next base: position 1,217,855,109 of record NC_090440.1, read on the forward strand.
TTTACAGCCCCTGAACTGTTCACAATGTATATAGTTTTTTCGTTTGCACTAATTAAATCACTTGTTCTTTCCACTGAACACCTGGACTCTTTGTGTGTGACATTAGTGAGTGTGGTGACAGTTAGCACGTACCTTCCAAAGTATTGGTTTGCAATGTGTTCCCGTCTCAGTCTGCCTTGATTTGCGCTGCTTCTATCCCCAGGATGGCGATGTGGTAGCTCTTGCTCTTCATCCTCTGAATCAGGGTCTTCAGGGGTGAGAGGTAGCCCACGTCTGATGGCAATGTTGTGCAGTATAGCGCATGCGACAACGATCTTGAAAGCTGTAATTGGGGTATACTGGAGGGCACCTCCACTTCTGTGGAGACATCTGAATCTTACTTTCAGCAGTCCAAAGGTCCATTCAATTATATTCCTGGTCCTCTTATGTGCACTGTTGTATCGCCTCTCTGTCTCATTGCTGGGTGTTAAGTATGGGGTAAGTATCCATGGTCGTAGTGCATATGCACTGTCACCTGTTTGTCAAAAAATTTACAATGTTAGCTGGGCATGGATAGTTTCCACATTGAGCTGTGTGTATGTCTGTAAGGTGTATTCAGCTATACCTAGGAGGTATCCGTCTCCAAACTCCCCACGTTCTAGGCATTGGTGTATCCCACTGTGCCTAAAAATGTAGGAGTCATGAGTATTCCCTGGAAATTTGGCAACCATGTCAGTGATAACATAATGGGCTTCACATACCACCTGGGTGTTGAGTGAGTGGGTACACTTCCTATTGCGGAACAGATGTTCCAGGTTTGCAGGAGAGCAGATTTGTATATGTGTCCCGTCTACACACCCTATGACATGGGGGAAGTTGGCAATCCTGTAGAATTCCAACTTGGTGCTGTTGATTTCTGCCTCATTCCTGGGTAGGTATATGTATCTGGACATGGGTGTGAGTAAGGCGTCTAGGAATGCCCTAAAGAACCGTGAGAGTGCACTTTGGGATACCCCACCTGCCACAGCAATGACCCCCTCATAGCTACCCGAGGCCAAGAGGTGCAGTGAGCAAAGCACTTGCACATGTGTAGGGATGGCGCAGCCGCGCACAGTCTGGTGTTGTAGCTGTGGTTTGAGTAATTCTATTAAATCTAGTATAGCTGCACTGCTGAGTCTATATTTGTCATAAATCTCCTCCTCTGTTTGTTGAAAAAGTGTCTGCCTGGTTCTGTACATCTTCTCCTGTCTCTGGCTCCTCCTCCTCCTCCTCCTCTTCTGCTGTGCGGCGTGGGCTCTCCTCCTCATTCCTATCACATATATCTCCGCCATCTTGAGTGACCCAGATGTCTTCTGGGTCTCCTTTTATACTTTGGTACTGGTTACCACCTGCTCTGAGTTAGTGGTAAATTGGAAGTGCAAAATGGGCTTTTTGCGACTAGTTGCAATTTGCGAGTTGCTATTGCATATGGTTTGCGACTCACAAATTGCGACTTCCTATTTGTGGGTCGCAAAATGGGGTCGCAAATTTTGCGAGTCGGTAATGGCTCGCGTCGCATTTTGCGAGTCGGAAATGGGATTTTTGCATCCCATTTCTGATTTTGCGTAGTCGCAAATTGCGATTCGGGCCATTTGCGACTCGCAAAAGTTTCCTACATCTGGCCCTAAGTGTTTTCTTTCATGTGTGTAAGTGCTGTATGACTACAGTGGTACTGCATGAGCTTTACATGTCTCTTAGATAAGCCGTTGGCTGCTCATCCACAGCTACCTCTAGAGAGCCTGGCTTCGAGACACTGCCTACACTTCACTAAAAGGGGATACCTGGACCTGGTATAAGGTGTAAGAACCTTGGATACCCACCATACACCAGGCCAGCTTCCTACAGGCTGCACACATTTGAAGGCAGTGCAATTTTAGACCACCCCCGAAGGATTCTACAATTTGTACTCAAAATGTGAGGGGTTCTGCCTAATCGAAGACCCTGTACCTTCCTCCTTTCCATAGTGGGGTTAGGATTGTGACAATGAGGGTTCATCCCCTCTCTGAAGTTCTGGCTCCACGTTATAAAATACAAAGGGTGCTTCTATAAATTTTGGAGAATAGGCACCAATCCTAGGCTTTGCAGGGTTATTTGGGTACTCCTGCAAGTGAGGAAACTGACACCCCAGCCACAAACACAGCACCATCAACCTCCACTTTCCCAGAATCATCGTGTGGGACAACCACTTGATTCACTGTTGGTTGTTACAAAGTTTGATGGAAAAATAAGGCATGTGTACCTGTAGGAGGTGCGGGTCCCCCAGATTATCTCCCCCAAAAAATATGGAATATGCAATGTTAAGCTAAGAAATAAACTAATGTACATACCAGGGGCAGTTCCTCCTTAAGGGCAGAGAAATGTCTCTCTCTCCTTGCTGACAGTGCAGCATGCAAGTAAAATAAAATGGTAATGAAGAGATTTCATTCCCATTATATAATTCATTTCAGCAGAGCTGAGTGACAGCGCTGGGCCGGGCCATAGCTGCTGATTGGCAGCAGGGAGCAATGTTGTTGGCTGTTCCAGTTTTACCTGCACATGTCTGTTTGGCCGGCTGCCTTGCGACGGCCAGCCTGACATGCACATTTTAAACCTCTCCACTCAAATGTATTAGACAGCTGAGTGGAGCGCAGGCACAGGCCCCCAGTGCCTGTAGGCGCATCAAGGCTCTTTGCTCCAGCTAATCCTGGCACTGCTCTCATGCTGCTTAACATTATCAGCAACATGAGATCAGAGACTGGATTGGTCTAAACACTTGCTTCAGAGACTACCAGTACTGAGGGATTGATGAAGCAGAGAGAACTGAAGGAGGAGAGCCAGCAAGGTTGATAAGTACATTTTTATTTTTTAAAGCTAGGTAGGTATAAGTGGGCTGGAGGGGTTGGGATCTATGAGGGTAATGTGTAATTTAGAGTCAAAGTGTAATTTGTTACATTTTCACACGTTACAGTGCGGACACTCACCTGTTGGTCAAACTGAGTCTCACATCTGCCAATTGTTAGTTATGGCGCAGTGAGCTCACCAGTTCTTTATGTTACTGGTTTGGCTGCACCATCAAATATTTGAGTTATCAGGCGCCATTGGTTCTGACTGTCTGAGAATGAGAGAGGGCTGCTGTGAGATCATGCAATTCTTAAACTTCAATGGAAAAAATGAATGCTACATTAGAAAGGGGTAACAGCGAAAATCCACAGGCCACACAATCGAATTATACACCTTAAAGACAACAAAAGGCAAAACTTAAAAAGTGAATACAACACCCGTGTTTATTCTATGTATGAGTTTAAATATTTTTTAGATGAATGCCACTAAAAATCATCCACTAAGCAAAATCTAAACATGAATTAAACATTTCCTAGGTAAATCATGTGCTAAACTACACCATGAACACTTATTTTGACAAAATAGTGACCCACTTCATCAGAAATGTGTTATGGTGTGGCACAGTTCATGTATTTTTTTTTTTCTTCACATGAGCAAATCTCTATTAAAATGCAACAAGAAAATTGTGTTTCAGTAGACCCAAATAAATTAAAACGGTCACTTAAACTAGGGGTCTTCAAACTAGGGGGCGGGCCTCTCTGGGGGAACCTCAAGTGATCCCAGGTCGGGTGCCAGGCTCTAACCAAAAGAAGAATAATGCTGCTAACAGGGCTTTTTTTTTTGCTGAAAAAAACAAGCAAAAGCAAACCGCTTACTAATGGGCCATTACTAACATGTTTTGTCATTTATATCCAAGGTGGGCGTATGTGTAAAAAGAGAAGGAACTCAAAATACTCTTTAACCCTTCTCCCCACCTCACTTCTCATAATCACACTGTGAATACTTTCACACATTAGTAAGGCCTGCCTGACCAGAATAGTATGCTTGGCATCATGTATTTGCATTTTTAAAACAGTAACATAACTTAACTGCAATGTTTAAGTAAGTATACACATTTTGAAACATTGTCAACTTAATAGAATAATTGTGAACATTTTTCGTAGTGAGGCATGATAATTTGTTTTCCCGGTGGTGGGGAGGGAGTACAGCATAAAAAGTTTGAAGACCACTGACTCTTCTGAATGAAGTAGCTAATAAATCAACACTCTAGGCCAGGTGTCTCCAACCAGTCACCATGAGCTACCAATAGTGCCCAGGCCACTTCCGAATAGATCACCGTTCATTTTTAAATATGCACAGGGTCACATTTTTATTTTTAAATTTGAGGGAAGGCTGAGTTTATTTTACAATTTTATCATCCAGCTGCAGAAAGCAGAATCTGAAGAGGAGCAGTGCTGGAGTCAGTTTTGTGACCCATGGCACAAAGTTGAAGAATTGAAGCACTAAAGAATTTAACTCTTAAATACTTAAATAAGAGTCCTTGTCAACTCAGTATTGGAGGTGAGAACAGAATGAAGTTTCTCAATGCTTTTAAATCTGTGAAAATTCAAAAGAAAAGTTATCTTATAATTAAGTTAACTTTTCATTTAAATTTTCTATTTTTTTTTTTTAAGTGATGCATTTACAAACTGCACAACTCTTGCTACTAGCAGCCAGTAGAACACTTTTCCATATGTAATACTGAAAAGCAGTCATTTTTTAAATGGGAGAAATTTAGAGTGCAGAAAAAAGTTCAATATTATGAAAATGTTTGCACTTTCAATTTCTCCCATTAAACAACAATGGTTATATGTTTCTATTATACATGTAACAGTGCCACATATGGTGAAAGGTATGTCCTGTGTCACAAGGACATATGACAAAGGCTCTCAGTTACCCATACACATATATCCCATTCATATGCACACATGTTCATACAACTCCAAAGACCACACTCTCACTGACACACATGGCAGCCCTGCCATAGTACCTCTAGCCAAAGTATTTTGTTCAAACCATGGTATCTGGCTCTATGGGCATAAGACTTAAAGTCGACGAAGCTGGGGCTGAGGGTGTCTGGTGATAATGCACAAGTTGTTTAGCCTTCGGTAGCTCACAGTAATTTTCTTTTATCAGAAGTAGGTCTCGCTACAGAAAAGGTTGGAAACCCCTGCTCTAGGCAAATTACATAAAATTTAGACTGCACAGTTTTGCAGGCAATGAAAGTAGTGAAATGAGTACAAAAACTATGCCGTATTGAATACGTTGTGAAGCAAGTAGTGGTTAGCTACATTATAAAAAAAAAGTGTTAAAATAGTGAAACAGGCACAATACAAGAAACCACAGAAGACTAAAACAAATGCTGAAAACAAACTTAGTTCAGGGTCCTCATCAATGGCCCAATGACACAAGAAATGGTTCCTCTAGAGGAAGGATGAAAGCATCTAATATAATCTTACATCCATGCAAGCAGCACATTGAGTTACACATACTTATAACCTCACAAGATGTATAGCACATGGCATTGCAGTGATTTGTCATGTAATGTAAGTTCCATATGTGGATCCATGTGATATTCAATCATGAAAAAAGTTTTTTTTCAAAATGAAATTATGTGTCATTCACATACCTTTCCATTTTTTTAAGTAACGTATAAACACATCTCTTCTTGTGTCAAGAAGTGATGTCACATCATGAGTATATTAGAATATGTTTCCACATGGCTTGAGGGTGTGATTATAAAAGATTATAGAATTCAAAATTCTGAAAAATGACATTGGAGCAACCGAGAAACGGAGAAACCAACATGGTAAAATTACAATCTGACCACGTATGATACAGAAGCTATATAGGTACATTTCCGAATAACTTCCTTTAAACCTACTATAATCTTCATAAAATATGCTAGATAAATCACTACAATGGAAGAAGAAATACTTTTATTCACAAATGAAGAGCAGTGATTTAGAGCTGGGAAACCAAAAGTATATTGAGCATTACAACACAATGCAGCGTAATCAACTTTATGGAAATTTGACATACTGGAAAACATGATATACACTGACAAGGCTGTAATGTAAACAACATTTATGCACACAGATAATTTAACATGCCTATGAAATGTATTTTCCAAGTTTAGTGACTGTTATGCCATTAACTGTGTTTGACCAATGACTTTGTGTTTCACCACTGCACATATTAGTTGTTCAATCAGGGGCACATTACATTATGTATTCAGTTTAGCTGCCTATTGGCTTTAACGTGGCATTAGACATTACATTCTGTATTCAGTTTATCTGCCTATTGGCTTTAACGTGGCATTAGACATTACATTTGCTATTTAGGTTAGCTGCCTATTAGCTTTAACGTGGCATTAGACATTACATTCTGTATTCAGTTTAGCTGCCTATTGGCTTTAACATGGCATTAGACATTACATTTGGTATTTAGGTTAGCTGCCTATTGGCTTTAACGTGGAGTTAGACATTGCAGTTGAGACATTGCAGATGAGCTGTGTTTTTCCACATGGCAGACCAAGCTGCGTTTTTCAAATTTAATTCACACGAACCCTAACGTGATAAGAGAGCGTATATTTGGTGTTTTCCTTTCTGCTCAGCCTTGGGAAGAGGAGAGGCTTAGGAGATCTGGCCAATCTCCAATGGCTTTTTTATTTCCCGTGTCTGAGAGGAAGGGGCCAGGCTTTTTACAGTGGCCCTGGGCAGCAGCGAGGGAAGATTTTCCAAGACTTCAGTCAGGAGCGGACGTCAGCTGCCTGGCCTCCCGTTTGGGTGGAAGGTCTCTTTCTCGCAGTTGAACAGGAGTCATCAACTTGAAGACATGAGAAAGATGACAAGCAGTGATAGGCCCTACAGTGATGCAATTTTGACTTTTATTCTTTGCTTTGAAGGTATGCTACAATATAATCACATGTATTTGCTGTGTACATTGCAATTGAGAAGGACTTTGATATATTTTGCTTTCATTGCTGCGACTACTTTTAAACGTGTGCTTCCAACCTACTAATCTCGTCCTTTAGGAACCTCGTGGTGAAGTAATAACAATAAATGTCTTCTTTAAACTAAGAAGTGCATTCCGGAGAAGTTTTGTCAGCTCGGTCATAAGATAAGGAAAGCAGAACAGTGACCTTACTGTGTCTAAATAAACATGCATCTAATGCACAAATGTGCACATTAGTCTATAATACTCCCACCTGCAAAATAGGGTGAACTAGGGTGAACCCAGTCATAGGTAGCTTGTGTTCCAGTTCAGGGAGGACCTGGCCTGTCAGTTCAGGCTTGACTGTTCTAATGATGAGTAGGCCCAGGTGGAAAAAAAATCATTCTGTTCGAGGAGTTGGTGGAATCCAGGTAAAGTGCTACTTGTGTAACACGGAGTTCCTGTGTAATTCCATTGTTGAGTGCCTGGTGGGATTATTTCTCCGTTGGCACCTGCGAGGCTCTGTTGGCATGTGCAAGGCTCCATTATCACAGGCTTGAATGCGTGAATGAGATCCTCCATCTTCTAGCGCCGCTTTCGGCCACCACAGAGCCTTCTGGAATTGTTTTGTGATGCTGACTATCCGAAGCAGTCACGTCTCTGCTTTTCAAGTAGAGTTTTAACTCGAGAAGCAGGTAAATCAACTCAAAAATACCTTTTTTGAGTTAAATCTCTACTCCAACTGACAGTTCAAGTTGATTTCCAGTGCAAAAAGCATTTTTTTGTTTTACTTTTTTTCAACAGGAAGGAAGTGCCTCAGAGACTGTGCTTTGTCCATCTCCTTGTCACATTTCATTTGGATTTCAACGTGAAAAGATCACTCTCTTTGTCTGCTGCATATACTAATGGATTTGAAGGGCTTTGTTTTTGTGACATCACAACAAGTAGGTTAAAAAAACTTTTGGATAAGGGTGTTATTTGTTAGAGGGCATCCACCAGTATTTTATTTGTACTTTTATTACATTTTTATATTTTATTGTGGTGGGTGGCCTGGCGTTGCATTAGGGGCCTAGTATTTTTTGCATTTAATTGTTCTATCTTTTAGAAGGGAAAACGGTTGCACATTTCACCATGTTTGTTAAATTTGCACTATTCATTTATTTTACCAAACGGCCTAGTCTGTTCATGGGCCCTCCAGCCAGTACTAGTCATAGTGTATATGAAACTTCTGTTCCTATGGCAAATGTTGTTTTAAAACACCTATGGTTATTTCAGGCAGGGATGGCATGAGATTAGATGCTAGTATTTCACATTTTTTTCTGCAAAAAGTGTATTTTAGTAAAGTAATATGATATCATATTTTAGGAGGATGATGCAAAATATGTTCATACCTGTGATATCAATAGTCAATACATTATTGTTAATTATGTGGGATAACCTCACTAAATTATATTGTCTGTTCTATGAATAGTTGAAACGGCAAAAATGCCATATTTCTCTAAATAGTTTTTCTTGTTTGTTTGGTTTTAGGTACACAAGAGACATCACCCACAGTACTGCAAGACAGAAGGTTGACACAAAGTGACGTGACCACAACACGTGACTCCTCTGCTTCTGCTTGTGCAGTTTGGTGCCAACTGACGGAGCTTGAAGATGGCCTCGAAGAAAGGTGCTGCCAAGAACGTGAGGATGAAAACAAGAAGCAGATTGTCAGCACTGCAATTATGGTGACAAGCAGTGAGGGAACCACCCGGAACAACAACTCCTAAACCACGAAGTCGTGGAAAACGAAAGCGAAACAACGATTTCGTTTTCCACGACTTCCTGGTTTTCGTGTCTTAACCACACATGTGTGAACGTACATGTGTGGTTAAGGCACAGAAGAAGGGAGTCAACTCAGTGAAGGAGGAGGTAAGTTGGGCTGGGACTGGGGCTGTTTTTTGTGGGGTGGGGTGGGGGGCTCAGGGTGATTAAGGTTTGGGGGGTCAGGGTTCAGGTTTTAGGGATGGGTTGCGGTGCTTTAGGTTTTAGGGGCGGGTGGGGACTTGGAGTATTTTTTGTTTTTGAGGGTGGGGGGGCTTGGGGTGATTAGAGTTTGGGGGGGAGGGGGTTCCGGGTATAGGTTTACAGGGGTGGGTTGGGTTGCTTTAGGTTTTAGGGGAGGGAGGTTGGGGTTGTGCTAATTTTGGGGGTGGGGGTCGCTGTAATTTTTAGGGGTGGGGTGCTAGGGGGGAAGCATGCTGGAACTGTGCATGCTGATCACTAATGCCTTTACCAGGAAAGCCTTTATAATGAAAAATCATTGTAAAGGCATACGTGGTAAAAACATTAGTGATACCAACGAGTTCTTTGTTACAAACTCGTTGTTGAGCCATGGGTGCTTGAAGCACTCGTGGTTTCAACATATAACCAGCAGTGAATATGTATTGGATTTGTCTCAGCTGCAAGCTAATACCCAATCAGTGCAGGAAACTGGGCAAAGGGAAGGAGACACAGGCAGAGCCAGCAATAGTTCTTCCTAAAGTAGGAGAAGAACAGGAGGTTTAGCTTCCAGCTCAGCAAGATGTAGCTCTTCTTTAACTACTGTCTTCCTGATCTCTAGCAAGAAAAAGAACAGGTACTCCACCAACATCTCTAAGCCCTCCTTAGCTGATCTGGGCATTGAATTGACTCCAGTCCGAGACCCGCCACAAGAGACAAGAGAAAAAGAAAGTTACGTAAAGCCTTAGAATTATGAAAGGGGGGAGGATGATGAGCCAGTCATTGTCATGGAAGCTGGTTTAGAAGACACCAACATTACTCCTCCTAGTCAACCTGCTCAGAATGATGTGGCAATAGTTCCACCACCAGCTACCAAATTTGTAATACCCCCACTAAGACCTGTATCCACCACTACCTCAGTCGAAATATGCACTGCAGAGAAGAAACCGTCAACACACACCTACCCACACCCACCTACCACCACTTGTTCAGGCATTGGCAGTGGCACCAATGATACACTAAAACAGTTCTCCTTCCCAGTTCAGGACTTCTTTAAAATTAGCAAGCAGTAGGATAACATTGCAATGTGCTCCATTTGCCATGTAGGTGTTCGCCAAGGTAATCCTGATTCACACTATGGTACTGGAAGCCAAATGACCCACATGAAAAACATCACGCAATCTGCTAAGAGGAGCACCTTAAAACAATTGTTGCAGGTAGTGGTGGTGAGAGAGGGGAATCATCGCCAATCACAGTGGGAGGTGATGAGGAGGAAAAGGGTGATAGCTTTACACAAGGCAAAACAACTGTCCTCATCAGTGCACCAGCAGCTTCACCTGCATTAGGAACCTTGAAATGACATAAGACTCAGATGGAGACATCACTGCATACAGTGACAACTACCCCAAAATGCATATTGAGTCTACCACCACCTAGTCTTCTTCAGACGTTGCCTGCGTCAGTGGCAACACAAAAGAGAAAAAATACAGGATACTATTATGGGCATGTTTAGGCAAGGGGGGGCCCTACGAGCGTAACCACCCAACCACATGTTGGTACAATGGGAAACTGGCTAAAATGTTAGTGCTCCATCTCCTCCCTTTTTAGGTCGAGCCTACAAGAATATGCGCTAGCGCATTTTCTCCCGCTTGTGAGACTCTTGTGTCTAAAAATGGGTTTTGAGTTTGCCCAACCCTTACCATTTGTTGCAATCACTGTTTCTCGTCTTTGCTGCCTGCCTTCACATTGGGCAGTGGTTCCTATGTGTCATTTCCTTTTCTTTCTGTGGTGCATGGACCATGTACAAATTAATTATCTTTGATTAGTGTCCTTCTGTTGGCCATCCACTACTCATGTTGTGATAGAGGTACTGTTGGTCTCTATGCAAAACCTCAGTACTTTTAATTCAGGAAATACAATTGTTTAGGCTCCAGATCAAATATATGTGTAACCTGAGGCCGAAGATCCTTTTGATGTTAATGGCTTTCTGTTGGATTGTAGTGCAAATGTTCACCCTGACAAGTCTGAGAATAGCATCACATGGTCTTTTGGAGTTACTGGCTGAAAGTGTTTTGGATGGCTTGGGTTGAGATTGAAGAACAGTGAGAATAGACCAGTGCATTACAACAGGCCTCTTATTCAATTTGACTCTATTTGTTTCTCATTCTTCCTGTTGTATTTTGTATGTTTTCTGGTGCACTGACGCAACTTAGCCATTGTGTAGCACTGCCCAGCACTTCTTCACAAGTAAGTCTCAAACTACAGAGATTTCCGAAAGCTGAGAGTCAAACTAAAGTGGTTGTGAACATAAATATTTTTGAAAGGGAGGGCAAACAAAACTGTCTTAATAATAATGTTGTGGGAACATCGCAGATTAAGCGGATGTTGTTGAACTGCGTACATGGTACAACAGCATATATTTTGTGTATTGAACCAAGGTCACTTGCAGTGCACTTACCCAAAAGTAGTTGCAGGCAGGGTGACAGGTACCAATGTGCTCCGCATTTTACCTATCATAGCTCATGAGGAAATATTACTAGTTTGTGCAGCTAAGTTTATTATATTGCTTCAAAATCTTCCTTGTTGTTTTGATTCTTACTTGCTCTGCAGTTGTTAATGTTCCTAAGGTGTCGGCACCTGCATTTTTGTTTAGTTCTCTAACTCGCATCACAGTTGACCTAATTGAGTTGGCTACCACTAAAAATCTGAGGTCAGACATTCCCAGTGCCCTATATAATTGTATCTAATTTGTTTAATAAGATTTTCACAAAAGTTGATAAATTAATTACATTGAAACTAAGGTATATCTCTTGGTTACAGAGCTAAGAAATAACAGGAAGAGCGATATGTTGCCAGTTTTGCATGCCAACTTTCTATCCAAGCACAATATTTCCATACACTAAAATAAAACACGGAAACATCAGCCAATTAATGGGGGAGGGATCTTCCTCTTAACCAAGGCTGTCAGGCAGCACATGATAAATAGCTTTGTCTTAGCACAGTCCAGGAGGAAAGGTTACTAAATCATTTAACCAAAATCATTTCAGCAAAGCATTTTTTTGTGTGTTTTTTGTTCTATGTTCATCAACCCCCACCATAAGCGCAACAATTAGGCTGCCTATTTACACTCATACCATGCTATTCATGGCCTCCCCGACCCTCGGCCCATCCAGTCCCAGCTTCCTGGGCTCTTATCGTTATGCTACTTATTCTTCACCCCTCACTCTGCCCCCATCTGGTGCTCGCTCCCTCCCACCCTGCACCTTCCTTGTTTTGCTTAAAAGAAAGGGCTAGGATGTGAGAAATGCTGATTGCATAATAGCGCTTTTTTTTTTTTTTTACAGTCATGCTGTCCATCCCCACCCTCCCTTCCATTCACCATCCCCAAACGTCCTACCATTCACCACTCCCACTCAATTGACAAAGGCAATAGCTCATCCATAGGCGAGACCTATTGGCTTTGCCAATGCTTGTTCTTTTGTGGAAGGAGTAAGATTTTCAGTGTTTGTGGCAGCCATCTTCCTGAAATAGAAGGTTCCCATTCGGAACTATTTTGTCAGAGTTACTGTTCCAGCACTTCATCACAATGTGCTGAAATTGGTTGGACAAGCTTTGCAGCATAGTGCAATTCACACTATCCACCTGATGACAGACATGTGGACCAGTTGTCAAGCAACTGATTACATGTGTATTACTGCACACTGGATCTCTTTTGTGGGGGTTAGACAACAGCTATCTGTGGGTCTCAGTGCTAAAGAAACGTTTAAAGGCATTTGGTGGCATACAACAGTAGCAAAGGTTGTCATGGAGAAATCCCATACAGCTGCAAACGTCTTGGAAGAACATAACAGCAAGGTGTTGAAGATCAGGGTCAAGACTGATTAGCATGTAGCTGGGTCCAAACTGCGTTGTCATGGTGGGCAAAAAGCGATGCTTTGGGGTGTGGCACAAAGCGACTGCCAGTGGTTGAGATTAATCCAACCACTCCATCCATCACCCTGCTGTTTTTTTATTTGCTGCCCTAAGTGCAACAGGTATGCCCAAACGTGGTTCTCAGGCACACTGTGCGACGGGAACCGTACAATACCTAGCTGAAGAGCCTTAACTAGGGTGAAACCAGTCCTGTGGTGCCTGTTGTTCTGGTTCTAGGAGGACCTGGCCTGGTAGTTCGGGCTGGACTATTCCCAAGAGGAGCTGGGTCAAGCCTGATTGGCATACGTCTGAATGCAAACTGAGGTGGCATGGTGGGAAAAAAACAATGGATTATTTATGACCTCCAAGTCAAAGTATCGCCGAGGCCTATGTTCCTGCTCCAGTCTCAATATTGACCAATGACTAGCATTTGGAATAAAATCTGTCACTAATGAGACAACAGAGGTCCCTGTCAATAATCTCAGCAAATCACCAAGATCCACGCCAGCAGGCTGCCCATTAATATGACAACCCATTACCCCCTGTATAAATTCTATTATCATTTTTGAAACAGAAAACCCAAAAGTTCACACAACATGGGTGTTCACGAGGTTTCATAGATGCCAGTTTGCATGAGCTCTTCAAGTAGTTGAACCTCTCGCCATCCAAAACTTGTCCAGGAAGACGAAGGCATGAAAACCTATGCCTGAATAGTGACAGTAATTTAATATTTATTAATAAGCTCTGCAGTCGAAGAGAACATGCTGCACTGCCCTCCACAAACTCTGTTGGCAGCTGCAACATGCCTTCCAAATGAAACCGGCCATATATTTGTGTAAAACTCTTTCCAGATGTATGAAAGAGTATGATAATACCATGAGAGTAAATATTTGTTTGGCTGCAAGCAAATTATATTTGCAGCATGGCTGTTTGGGTTGTTTTCAATCAGTAAGTAGTAGACTTCATACTCTTCAGAAGTGTAGAAATGTAAAGCAGTACCCTTCTGCAATGCGGTTCTGCTCTCACCTTTGAGGTCTACATGAAGGGAGCTGAACTGATGTCTATGAAAGGAGTACAAGAAAACAAAGTCCATTTTAGCTGTGGCGCTAGCCAAGGCCTCTTTATTTTACAAACATTATATGTACAATCCACTTACTTATAGGGACTTTCAGCAAGGCGTTTAGATCCATTGGTCTATTATTGTGCAATTTGCATTTTAATTCTGCCCAGTGCAGCAGAGAGAGTGAACACACTTCAGCCATTGCTGAACTTCATTGTGAGTGCTAACATTCTGCCCTTTCACAAGGAGAATATCCACTCACAAAGTACATCCCTTTAGTGGCAGGTACTATTACGCAATATACACTTTTGAGGCCAAGAGAATATTTTTGCTTTGATCCAATGTTTTTTATTTCAGATTGATGAGGGCCTGGCAGCTTCTCCAGCAATAAAGTTTTACAAAACCCATAATAAAATAAAACACGCTTTGATGAAGTCAAATGGCTGAGGGCCAACACCAAACTCCCCTTGCAAAAGCTTGTTTTAGATTTTCAATGGATGCAAATAAAATAAAGTCCTTGCCTTTCCATGCTTTCTTCATCATTGCTAAAATCTATTTATCTCATATTTAGGGCCTAGTATAGAATAGGTTGATATAATCTTCTTTTGCTACAGTCCACAAGAACACTTTCTTCTACATAAACTATGACTGTCATGGACAGTGATGGTAATTCCTCTATCGGAGAGACTTCCAGTGGTATCTAAATCTGTAGGCAGAGATTACATTACTGTTGCTTTTAGTAGGATTATGAATTGAAACCCTTGTCTATGTGAGTCTACTACTCACCACATATACAGTGTACATATTGATAACAATATATGGGTATTTTATTATTTTCATTGAACACCCAAAGGCCCAGTCCTAACTAAATGAGTCCACCTCTCTGGGTTCCTTACACACCAAAAGAGAATTTATTGAAACAGTCTTGTTACTGTTGGTGTCATCAGAGAAGGTCGGGGGTAGAGCTAAAGGGGGTTGAGCCAAGGGACTTTGCTCACATTCTCCCAGCTTTGGCTAGGGATGCGTAGCCTATCAGTCAGTGCAGTAAGTGCAGTTGAGATGTTAAACGGTATGATGAAGTGGTACATTCAAGTGAGTGGGGAGACGTGGCTGATCTTGTCACTGGTGGTAAAGATTGGGTCCATGGTGTGTCCTTCAGAGTGCAAGGGCAGCCGCACGAGTTGAGTGATGATGTTTCATAAGCTGTCTAGTAGGTCAGTGGTGATGGAGTCTGCAGGTTCATCAAGATGGAAGTTGGGGTCCTCTAGGTGTAAGAAGTCCTTGGTTTTAATGGCAAAGGGGGTGACTAGGTCGGTGAGGAGGTTGCTGAAGTTGGTCCATTCTCCTGGTGGCCAGTATGTGAGGATCCCCATGATGGTGAATTTGCCATCCATCTGGAGCTTGAAACGTAGGTGTTCTGTGAAAGTAGTTTCTGGTTTGTTGATGTAGGTGCGTTTGATGGTGTCTTTGTGGATGATGGTGATGCTATCTCTTGGTTTCATGGTTCGATACTGGTGCAGGATATTGTATCCTGGTGGGATGGCATTGATCATGTCAGGGACAGATGAAGGATTGACCAGGTTTCACAGAGGAAGACCAGGTGGGTGCATGGTTGTGGATGAGGTTCCAGACCTCAGTGGTGTGCTTGTTAAGCTAGTAGGTGTTGAGGAGCATGCATGCAAGTTATTGTTGGTGAGCAGGTTAGGCATTGTACAATATGTGGGTGTGAGAGGTAGAGTCAGTGGTGTGCGAGTGGGTGTGTCTAAAGGGTAAAGCAGCAGCGGTCTTGATTTCATCCCGAGTTGAAGTGCAGGACTTCCTCTGGGAGGTATCTGTGGGTGCAATGGGTTGCTCCGCACTCCCTGCAGCTGGTATGTGAGGATCCCTCTGGTGGTGAATTTGCTACCCATCTGGAGCTTGAAATGTAGGTGTTCTGTGAAAGTAGTTTCTGGTTCATTGATGGAGGTATGTTTGATGGTGTCTCTGTGGATGATGGCAATGCCATCTCCTGGTTTCATGGTTCGATCTTGGTGCAGGATCTTGTGTCCTGGTGGGGTGGCACTAGTGATGTCAGGGGCAGATGAAGGGTTGAACCAGGTTTCGGTGAGGAAGACTAGTTTGAGTGCATGGGTGTGGAAGAGGTCCCAGCTCAGTGGTGTGATTGTTAAGCTAGTGGGTGTTGAGGAGCATGCATGCAAGTGATTGTTGGTGAGCAGATGAGGAGTTGTACAATGTGTAGGTGTGTGGGAGGTGGAAGCAGGAGAGGTGCTGTGCGCGTGGGTGTGTCTGAAGGGTGTGAGAGTGCAGTGGCAGGTGAAGCAGCAGTGTAAGCATTTGAAAGGACCAACTGTGGATTTTGGTGCACTGAAGCAACCACAGTCTTGATTTCGTCCAGGGCTGAGTTGCAGGAGTTCGTCGGGGGAGTATCTGTGGGTGCCTGGAAGACTAGTTTCCTGGCACTGGGTGCGGTCCTGGCACGGACGGGTACAGATGGGCTTGCCTTTGGTGCAGTCTGGTGCTACTGACATTGGTCAGACAGTAACTTAAAGGATCTTCTGAGTATCTCTATCTCTCACATGCTAAAAGCACCCTAATACTTTATACGGAGACATGTGTGGTATTAGGGAAGATTCCTCCTCAGCTAAATAGGTAGTACCTATCTTAGGCTGTAGGTTGATGAAGCTTGAACCTTAAAAGGATTTCCCCCAAATGGTGTTTCTATCTCTGAACTTACTATTCTAAAATATCGTGGAACCTCAATGGGTAGAAATTCCAGTAAATTTGAGACAACCTCTCATACAACATCTATTAGCCCATGGACTCACTGAAGAGGTTGGGGATGTTACGTTTCTGGTAGAGGCACAAAGTGATATTCCTGGGTCACTTCCAGCAGCAGATGGAAACACACAGTTTTTCCACAATTACACAATAGCAAACCACCTACACAATATGCATATTTAGAAATACCACTTTCTTATAAAGAACATCAAAATTGGTTTGAAGGCACCCTACCACACGTTGTACACAACATCAGATTAGGTTCCCTAAATAATGAAAGACCTACATGGCCAGACCTAGCCACAAATACACCACATCCCAATGTAACAAAAAGGCCAGCAGCATATGTACATCACTTATATAACAATTTGTAGAAATATATATAGAAGCTGAATACAGTTTGTAGGGCAGACTTTAAACACATCACCAGCGAGGGCTGCTCCAGCAGCACCACATTTGGTTACAACCGGGATAAATCCTGTGACTGTGCATTCAATATTAGGTAAGGTACCCAACAAACATGAAGAAATTCTGTTTTGGTTACCACAAAAAACACTTGAAGCAGTGTTTCCCTTTATGGGGCCTCAAAACAAATATAAAATTCTCACAATGTGCTTGCTATTTGGGATGGTTCCCTTTGTAGATAACCGTGCCACTTGGGGTGCAGCATTTGCTGCAATTTACACTATTGCATTCAGATCACCAACCGCAATTCAAAAAGAAAAAGGTTGTAGCAATTTTGGCTAAACATGACACACATATTGAGAACATTACTAAAGAACAGGACATGGGCAGTGACTCTGCTGGACAGCACAGCAAAGGTCACACTAGTTTGTCAGAATCTTCTAGAACATCTGGATGTAACACCAAATAATGACTTCCTTGAAGTTGAAACTACAGACAGGCGCATCTCCCTTCCCGATAGAGCTTACAAACTGAGAATTCAAATTGAGGGAGACATTTAGGGGACCATCAAAGTGAACTTCTGGGGGAGATTAACACTAAGGTCCTCATTACAACCTTGGCGGTCGGTGATAAAGCGGCGGTAATACTGCCAACAGGCCGGCAGTAAAAAAAAATGGAATTATGACCACAGTGGAAACCGCCAACACGGTGGAAAACTCCAACCGTCATGGCGGTAGCAACAAACACCGCGGCCGTACCCGCCAACAGCCAGGCGGAAGACAATGTACCGCCCACTGTATTATGACACACGAATCCGCCACCTTTTCCGGGGCGGTACCGACACCATCAAAAGCACGGCGGAAACAGTACACAGAAGGGAAACAACTCACCTCTCGACACAGAAGGAAGAACTACGATGTCATGGAGCCTGAACTGCACATATTTCCTATGCTAGTCTAACTCCTCCTACATGAGGAACATGAACAGCGGCGAAGACGACCACGGTGAGCTCTGCACCTTGCACACAAGGGAGGGGGGGAAGAAAAATAGAGTGACACACACACGCAACACCCCCTCCCCCAACACCATACACACAAACAAATGCAACAACATCACATATACACCCCGTAACCTTCAAGAATAATGCAAGGACAAAAGGAATAGATTAAAGTGAGTATAATATTACAAATTTAGATAAATACTTCCTTAAAGCACTAAACAGTAAGTACAATATATACAAATTGAGGGACAATGCCCACTCCAAAATGTCCGTGGCCCACAGGGCCATAGCACATAGGCCAAGGCCACACTTGACTCCTGCCTCAATACGGAGAGAACACTGCAGGGGCATCATGTCAAAAACACACAGGCACCTCAGTGGGATGGGGAATGGGGGGGCACCTCAGCCGGAAGATGGTACAATGCCAGTGCTCCTGGAGGGGGCTACATGCCCTCTGCGATGTCCTGGAGAGTGCAAAGCCACAGTCTCTCAAGTGGGTGGTTTGCGCACTGCTTGGTCCTGGGGAGTGCAAAGCCACAGTCTCTCAAAGTGGGTGGTTTGCCCACTGCTTGGTCCTGGGGAGTGCAAAGCCACAGTCTCTCTAGTGGATGGCTTCTCCACTGGTTCTGGAGGGGGCCTTGTGCCCAGTGTGCTTCATCCTGGCAAGGATGCGGTGAGTGGATGGCCTCTTCCACTGGTTCTGGAGTGTGCCTTGTGCCCATGTGCTTCATCCTGGCAAGGATGCAGTGAGTGGATGGCTTCTTCCACTGGTTCTGAAGGGGGCCTTGTGCCCAGTGTGCTTCATCCTGGCAAGGAGGAGGTCACTGGATGCCTTCCTCCACTTGTTCTGGAGGGGGCCTTGTGCCCAGTGTGCTTCATCCTGGCAAGGATGCGGTGTTTGGATGGCCTCTTCCATTGGTTCTGGAGAAGGCCTTGTGCCCAGTGTACTTCATCCTGGCAAAGAGGGGGTAAGTGGATGCCTTCTTCCACTGGTTCTGGAGGGGGCCTTGTGTCCTGTGATGCTGATCCTGGATGGTGCAAGGTCACAGTCTCTCACCTGGGTGTCACACCTACAGGTGTTGCAGGGGCCAGGACGCACTACAGCCCATGTAGTCACGACTACACAATGCTCTCCGGCGGTGACAGCTGCTCAGTGGATGGAAGTTGCGGGGCTGGCCGCAGTGCTGTCAGTGGTGGGGGGAGGCTCCAGCCCTTCCCCTGCAGCCTCAGACGGCTGCCCACTTAGTATGCTGTTGTTGGCAGTGGTGCTGCTGGTGGTTCAGGTGGGGTGATGTCAGTGGTGGGGGGAGGCTCCAGCCCTTCCCCTGCAGCTTCGGATGGCTGCCCACTGGGGCTGCTGCTGCTGGCGGTGCAGGTAGCGATGCTGTCAGTGGCGGTGGGAGGCTCCAGCCCTTCCCCTGCAGCCTTGGACGGCTGAAGTGCCATGGCTGATGTTGTTTGCCCAGGTGTTGCTCCATCCCCAGGCACCAGATCTATCCTGCCTGCGGCGTCAGTTGCTTTTACATTGGCCTTGGCAGCAGTTGTCCCCTTCTGCCCTTGGCAGATGGTGGTGCCTCCATGCTTCTGCCAGCTGGTGTTCACTTCCTACCCTTGCTGGCTGGTGGTGCCTCCTTCCCCTTGCTGGCTGGTGGTGCCTCCTTGCCCTTGCTGGCTGGTGTCCCCTTCTTGCCCTTGCTAGCTGGCGGCCCCTTCTCACCCTTGGCAGGTGGTGCAGGCACACTGGCTGTGCTGACAGGTGCCTCTCACACCTACAGTAGCTGTACACCCACACTAGCAGAAACTACAGTTGCCGTGGACTGGGTGGCAGAGGTGCTGGGCTGGGTTCTGCCCAACCTGCGCCGAAGTGAAGGACGGGGGGAGGGGCAGGGAATAGGTTTAGGGTGGAGAGGAAAATACTTTTAGGGACACTGGGGCTGGAAGAGGATGAAGGTTTGGCAGTAGAGGAAGTGGGAGTGGTTGTAGGAGGTTTCTTTCTGCTGTGTTGGGTGCAGGTGCATGGGCTGGATGCTGTTGTGAGGTGGATGGCTGTTGGGTGTCTGAGTGCTTGCGTTTCTGTACTTTGGGAGGAGGGGGCACAGACACAGTAGGAGAGGACACAGGGGACGTGTGCATGGATGTGGGGGTCGTGACTGCCAGCGAGAGGCGTGTTGTGATAGGTGTGCTGGTGATGGAGGTAGTGGATGAGGATGTTGTGGATGCAGGTGTGAGGGGAGACAACTGGGAGGGAAGTGGACGAGGAGGAGAAGGGGGACACAGTGGAGGCAGTGGATGTTGGTGTGTCTGCATCTGGATGGTGCTTGTGTGAGTGCCTGTGGGATGAAGTGTGGTGCTTGTGTTTGCCTGAGCCACTTCTGTGTGTTGATTTGGGTGATTGCTGGTCTGAAGGTCTGCTTGGGATAGGCTGGGGTTGAGGGGAATGGGACTGGGTAGAGGAAGTTGGAGGGTGGAGGCTAGAGACAGGGACAATGGCTGCCATCAGTGAGTTGGACAGAGCCTGGAATGCTCTCTGTTGGGCCGCCATGCTAGAGTGAATGCTCTCCAGGTATGCATTTGTTTGTTGCAAATGCCCTGCTAGACCCTGGATGGCATTCAGTATGGTTGACTGCCCAACAGAGAGGGATCTCAGGAGGTCAATAGCTTCCTCACTGAGGGCAGCAAGGTTGACTGTGGCAGGGCCTGAGGGGCCTAGGGTGAAGGAGATGCCCACACTCCCGGGTGAGCGGGCACGGGAAACTCGCTGAGGGGCTGTTGGGAGGGCGGTGCTGGTACAGGGGGTGGCGGCTGTACCTGTAGTTGGGGTGGGCACATAGGTGTCCGCCACCACCTGGGAGCTGTCAGAACTGTCCCCTCCTGTCTCAGTCATGATGCTCCCTTTGCCCTCGGTCCCACTGGTGATCTCACCGTCGGGGGATTCGGCCTCCAGGCCAATGTGGGATGTAGCTCCCTAAGTCGCCGGAGCCTCTCCTCCTCCGCCAGATGATGCTAATGCACACAAGGACAGAGTGACAAAACAAAAAGGGGGGAAGAGACTGAGGATACACTTGGTCAATGCCAGAAACAACACTACCGTTGGCGTACACAACTCACAGGGAACAGCCCTATGCACTAGGCCATGCGCTACCAGTTACAAAGCTACTCACCAGGCCATGGGGTACAATGCCTAACGCCATTAGTTGCACACCTGAAACTCACAGGACCCTGCCCAGTAGTAGATGCCCACTAGCATTATTGGGGTTGGAGTGCATCTGAGCTTGCCCATCATGGAACCTAGCCTGCCATGTTCACCCTGGACTAGGGGCACCCACAGACCCACATCCCCCACCCAGGTAAAACCTTAACACGCGCACATTCATGATTCTGAATCTGTACTCACCCACTTGTGGCTGCTGTGATGCCTTCAAGCGTCCATCCAACACCGAATAGGCCACCGCCAGGATGCGGAACATCAGAGGGGTCAGGGTACGACGGGCACCCCTTCCTCATTGGGAGGCCAGCCCCAGCTGGGGCTCTGGGGTCTTCCTTGCTCAGCGGCGCAGGTCCTCCCACCTTTTGCGACAGTGGGTGCTCCGCCTGTCAAAGACCCCTAGGGTCTGCACTGCCTTGTCAATGGCACGTCAAATACCCTTTTTCTGATGGGCTGTGACCTGCAGAAAAAGGTACATAAGAAAAGGTATTATTCATACCGTCCGGACTGTTATACTCATGGCCCACCATATCCCTCCCATCCCCTTACGCACAGACATTGCCAACCGAACATGCAGCACTCTGCCCAGGATCCCTCAGCCCCCCCCCACACGAGGCTTACACACACAGAACTCCATACATTCATGCCCCACACATCGTGCTCATAGTGTATTCACCTGTTTGTCTGGAGGACCATAAAGTAAAGGGTACTGGGGTAGGACCCAACTCCTCAGAAGTGAAGGCAGGGGCCCTTTCCCCAGAAACTCGAGCCATGGTCGCTTCCAGAGACAGGTCACAGTGGCACTTGCAGTGTAGGTCCTCTCCTGCTGAAGGTCAGGTAGCAAGTGAGTGAGCAGATAGAAAATGGTGGTCAAGTCTGCGGCTGTGCGTACCGTCACTGCCCGAGTACATCACCATTGGCTCCTGGAACCCGTATGCCCCAATGATCACCAATGATGTGTTGCACTGTGGTCATCGACCGCCTCCTGCAACGGCGCACAACGTCAGCGGAATTACCTCATTTCCACTTGTCCCTCCTCACAGGTCAGGTGGCCACCATTTCAGGGTGGTACTGGCCATGGCACCTAACTGTGTCACAGCAGACATAAGCACATCAATGGACCTACACGTTCACATTAAGATTCTGTAAAAGAAAGCAAGGCATATTAATCTGAGTATGTTTGAATACGACCATCTGCTCACCGTTTTTCACCCTAGAGTTCAAGCGCTGAGGAAGAATAGAAGATGGAGACATACCCCTGTGTTTAGACCCCTGGTGGATCTGGTGACAATGGAGGACAGGCACATTATCCTAACCTACAGACGTGATAGGGCAACAATCCAAGAGCTGTGTGCCCAATTGGAGCCAGACTGATTTCAGCTATCTGCCACCCCACAGGTGCAGGTCCTGTCAGTACTCCATTTCTTGGCAAGTGGTTCCTTCCAAGCGACAGTGGCCATGGCATCAGGGATGTCACAGCCAATGTTCTCAATAGTGCTGACCAGAGTGTTGTCTGCCCTGATGAAACACATGCACAGCTACATCATACATTGGTGCTATTGATGGTACACATATTGCCTTTGTCCCACCCTGGAAAAAGGAACAGGTGTTCAGAAATCGAAAGAGCTTTCACTCTCTGAATGTGCAGATGATGTGTTTGGCAGACCAGTACATCTCCCATGTCAATGCAAAATATCCTGGCTCTGTGCATGATGCCTTTATCTTAAGGAATAGCAGCATCCCATGTGTGACGTCTCAACTTCAGAGGCACAGGGTGTGGCTAATAGGTGAGCCCATGGTCCCCACCCAGTGTCTGTTGGTATATGGGTGTGGGGTTGGCCCTAAGGGTGAGCGTCTGGCTAACAGGTATCCCTTGATATTTACAGGTGACTCTGGTTACCTCAACCTCTCATTACTACTGACCCCAGTGAGGAATGCCAGGACAAGGGCAGAGAAACGTTACAATGAGGCACATGCGCGAACAAGGAGGATCATTGAGTGCACCTTTGGGCTACTGAAGGCCAGATTCCGGTGCCTCCATCTGACAGGTGGATCCCTGTGCTACTCAACCAAAAAGGTGTGCCAGATCTTTGTTGCATGGTGCATGTTGCACAACCTGGCCTTGAGATGCCAGGTACCTTTTCTGCAGGAGGATGAGGATGGAGATGGTCGTGTGGAGCCTGTGGACAGTGATGAAGTGAAGGCGGAGGAAGAGGATGTGGACAACAGTACTACTATAATTCTACAGTACTTCCAGTGACATACAGGTTAGACACTGTCACCTCACCTTCCATTTCTGTTTTGTGTTGGACATTGTGCATGGCAGACTGATTGTCCAAAATCTATAGCCACTTACTGTACCCTTTGGCATCTCTATTTTCAGATATCTGGGCCCCACTCTAGCTCCTGGTGTGTTTACTGCTGCCCACTACATGTCATACCTATGTATATATAACTGCACATTTGAATTGCAATGTTTACAGCTTGTTAAAATAATACATTTTTCAATCAATTGACAGACTCCATACTTGTATTAGTTCCAAGGGTGTTTATTTCTGTGATATTAAGTGTAGGGGTTATTGAAATGGGCTGGGTTGATGGTGTAGGAATGTCCAGGATAGACTGCAGTCTATTGGTATCACAGATGCATTGTCCAAGGGGGCATAGGGAGTGGGACAATGGCAGTGAAAGGTGGACAGGGTGACCGAGTGGGACACAAGGGTGACATTCAGGGGAGTCTTATTTCCTGGCAGGGGTCTTGGCAATGTTCTCTGGCTTCTGCCTGCATTGCAGGGACCTTTTGTGTGGTGGTTCTCCTTCTGCAGGGGGAGGGGTGCTGGTGGCCTGTTGTTCCTGTGGCGGGGCTTTCTGCCCGCTAGCGTAGGCGGAGGAGGAGGGCTGTTCATCGTTGTGGCTGGTGTCAGGGGCCAGTTGGTGTGCCACTCCCTCCCTCATGGTGTTGGCCATGTCTACCAGCACCCCTGCAATGGTGACCAGGGTGGTGTGGATGCCCCTCAGGTCCTCCCTGATCCCCAGGTACTGTCCCTCCTGCAGCCGCTGGGTCTCCTGCAACTTGGCCAGTATCTGGCCCATGGTCTCCTGCGAATGGTGGTATGCTCCCAGGATGTTGGTGAGTGCCTCGTGGAGAGTTGGTTCCCTTGCCCTGTCCTCCCCCTGTCGTACAGCAGTCCTCCCAGCTTTCCTGTTGTCCTGTGCCTTTGTCCCCTGAACCGTGTGCCCCCTGCCACTGACCCCAGGTCTCTGATCGTCCTACGTTTGTGGGGTTGCCTGGGGTCCCTGTAGTGGTGGACACACTGCTGATTGATGTTTCCTGGGGACAGAGGTATGGGCCCGCTGGGTGGGTGCTGTGGTGGTGTTTGCTTGAGGGGGGAGGCTCTTTGGTGGTTTGGGACTGTGGCTGGGTCACCGACTGTCCAGAGGTCCCTGATGGGCCAGGTTGGTCATCCTGATCCAGGCATGTAGAGCTGCTGTCATCACTGTGGGCCTCTTCTGGGGGGGACTGGATGTTGCTGGCACCTCCTCTCCGGTGACGTTGTGTGGGGTTCTTGTTGGGATGTGAATGCAGTGTTATTGTTTCTGCGTGTGACATCTTGTGCATGGGTATGTTTCCCTCTATGGTTGTAATTACCAAGGCAGCTTTGGCTTGTGTGATTTGTGATTTGGTTAGCTAAGTGATTGTCACTAGTGTGCATGCTGTGGTGATGGGTGTCCATGCAGGTCTGTGATGGAGGTCCATGCATTGGTGTTGCATGCAAGGATTGGTATTGGGATGGGTGGGTTGTGATGGTGGGGTGTATGTGAGGTGGTGGAGTGATGGGGTGAGGGTGGGGGTATGTGATGGCATGCAGGTAGGGGGCGATAGAAATAGAGAGTTGACTTACCACAGTCCAGTCCTCCTGCTACTCCTGCCAGGCTCTCGGGATGCATGATTGCCAAGACTTGCTCCTCCCATGTTGTTAGTTGTGGGGGAGAAGGTAGGGGTCCACCACCAGTCCTTTGTACAGCTATCTGGTGTCTTGCAACCACGGAACGTACCTTCCCCCATAGGTCGTTCTACCTCTTCCTGATGTCATCCCTTGTTCTGGGGTGCTGTCCCACGGCGTTGACCCTGTCCACTACTCTCCGCAATAGCTCCATCTTCCTAGCAATGGACGTCTGCTGCACCTGTGATCCGAATAAATGTGTCTCTACCCGGATGATTTCCTCCACCATGACCCTTAGCTCCTCCTCTGAGAACCTGGGGTATCTTTGTGGTGCCATGGGTGTAGTGTGTGTGAGTGTGTGTGGGGTGATGTGTTGGGGTGTGTGCTGTGAGGTGCGTGGATGGTGTAATGGTTTTGTGTTCTGTGGCTCTGATTCAGTGGGTGATCCTGGCGTGTCTCTCTCTCTCAGTTGTAAATTGTTTGTAGTAGTAAAGGGTTGTGGGTATTGTGGGTGTGTGTTTTATAGTGTTTTGGGTGTGGTGTGTGTATGTGTGTCAGGTGTGTGTAGTTTGATTTGTCCAATGTGGTGTTGTTTTGTATGTGTGTGTGTATTTTGAGCGCAGCTGTATGTACTGCCAATAGTTTACCGCGGTTGAATGTCTGCCACGGTGATTCGTGGGTCATAATGCTGTGGGCGTATTTCTGTTGGCGTAACAGTGTGGGTTTTGGTACCGCTATTTTATAACTGGCCTTTGGGCTGGCGGACTTGTGTGTGTGTCTGTATAGTTGCAGATTTCTATGTGTGGGTCATAAGACGCGTAGCGGTATACCGCCGCGGTCGCTGTATGTTGGCGGCAGTCAGCATGGTGGTAAGCGGCACTTACCGCCAATTTCATAATGAGGGCGTAAGTTATGATATTCTTCTGGCAGAAAAATATTGGCCACCTGAATTTGTCCATACGCTCCCACAAGGGGAAGATGTAATTTAGCTTTCTTTCTCAGTCCTTGTTTCATGCACAGTAAAAGAAGCTTATACCGCAGATTGGGCAATGGAGCAAGCACAAGCGCTGTACCGCAAGCATATGGGGTGCATTAGGGATTCCCTATGTCATGTCATACCCATAAGATCCACTCCACAATTACAACCACAATATTCCATTAAGCATGAGGCTAAAGCACCAGTGAGGGAAATTCTCTCAAAGCTTAAATACCTGGGTGTAATTGAACTGTGTCTCTGCTTTGCTCTTTGTTTCCAGTAGCTAAGCCTGACCATTCATACAGAATAGTCTTAGATGACAGACACCTAAACAGTTATACACGTACATTTGCAATACAAACTTCACACAGCACTTAACAACATAGTGCACAAAAAATACAAAACAACCTTGGATATTTATAATGTTTTTATCGGCAAAAATCCTGTGCCTGAAAGCAGGGATTTAAGGGCCTTAATGGTGCTTGGCTCTCAGAGGAAATTTTGTATGCTCCCTCAGGGGTATATGAACAGTCCTGGATTGTTCTCAGCCCTGTGACATCATTATTGCACAATATTGATCCTGAGGCGGTGCTTTATGTTGATGACATCTATCTGACAGACAACAATTTCAACGCACATTTAGCCAGAGTGGATCGAATCGTTTTGGGATTTGCCACACAGGACCACAAATTCAATTTCAAGAAAACAAAAATTGCTTTTCTAAAAGTCTTATTTTTAGGATATAAACTATCAAATGAGGTAAAGAGCCTGGCATCACAATTCCTAGAGAAATGTTTGCAAATACAACCTTGAAATACCATCAAAAAATGCACTCACTGCTGTGTTTCTGTAAGTTTGGCAGTACCTACATTCCAGAATATGCACAATGCATAAAACCACTCTGTGATTTAATTCATCCAGATTTCTCTGTGTTTTGCATCAACAGAAAAGAGGCTGACTGCTCTCCAAATGGCTGTCATAAAGGAGAGACCACTAGCCCAAAGGAAACAGATTATTGTTGTTACCCCACTACCAGCCCTTGATGCTGTCACCAAAGAAAGTGTTCCAAATGCACTGCTGTTGATTATGTTTTTGATCCAAAACTTCAGACCCAAGAATTTCTCCAGAATGAAGTAGAATACCCGATGTCCACCAACATTTTGCCTCTTGAACAATATTGAAACAAATCATCATTTACACCAATGGGTTAGCTCAACCAGTTGTAGATACCAAACATCAATACTCCCCGGCTAGCACAGCCGTTTGTGGAGTGATGAGGGATGGTCAATTGCACTCTCAGCAGACCTATAAGCAGACCATAGGGTACTGCACTGTACAACTTGTAGAGCTTAAGGCTCTAATTTTGGTACTGGAACACACATATGACTGTGTCCAGTCCTTTAATGAATACTTACACTACTGGCACCTTAATGAGTTTAGGGACTCTAAGGGAAACACCGTAAAACAAAAATTCTTGTGGTGGAAGGTAGCAGATCTCAAAGACAAGCTGCCACGGTTTCATCTAGTATGTATATTGAGTCACTAACGTGTAGGAATACATGTTGTAGGAAACACTTTAGGTGATGAAGTCACATCGGCAGATGCAACGGCGTCTGTTGCTGCAATAACTCAACTCACACAAGGCTGGATGATGAAACATTGGCTACCGTGAACGCTTCAGCTGATGGCAAGCCTTTAACAAAAATACATCCAGCAAAATATTCCTACCACTAAAGTGCTCAAAACATTGCCTAGGCAACAGTACCAGGGGTGGGTGATTGTGCGATTCCCCAATGAAGACCAAAGATTAGATTTTATCAAAGCCGTGCAAGAAGGCATTACTCCTGCCCGTACTGGTGTGGTGGCTACCATCTCCCTATTGCAAAGACACTATTGGTGGCCAGATCTATGCAAACAGACTGAGCAGTATGTCCTTAGTAGTGACATTGGCCAACAAATAAAAGGGCCACCATCAAACGCCCAACGCAGGCACCCCTCTTGATTTCCAATAAACCATTGCAATGTATGAACCTGGACCACTGAGGTCCCTTGCAACCAGATGATGCATACAAATATATTCTTGTTGCTGTTAATTCATGCTACAGATTTCTATGGGTGTGGCCACAATGATTGGTTGACAGTCAAACTGTTATTTCAGATTTACAAGCCTTCATTGGGACATCTGCAGTTGCAGCATTCCACTTGGACCAGGGCCCTGCCTATGACTCCAGGGTATTCAGGAACACTATGGCAATGATGAGTGTTGAATTTCATTTCTCATTTTCCTACCATCCAGAAATGTGATTGTGGAGTGGGAAAAAATAAGACTTATGGCAATCCGGCAAGAGTATTAGGTTCAGGCTGTAGTTGGCGTCCTTACCTGGAGTCCAGACAGGACTTTGGGAGGACATACCCTCTAGGACTTTCTATTTGGGAGACCTATGTATGTCCCAGATCTTGATGGCCCTGCTGTGGTGGCGGCAGAAACACCTTTTGACATAAATGAATGAGTCACTGTCTTGCAAGAATGACAATAGTTTTGTGATGAAAACTTAATTGCATATGCCGCCCCCTTAGGAATGAGGGATTAGCACGTAACAACCACCTGGATTCCTAAAGTAGGGGATCTAGTTTGTGAAAAGATACATGTGAAGGAGTTTGACCCATCCTACAGAGCACACGTTCTAGTGCTGGGAATACATGGTACCAGAACTGTCATATTACTACCTTTGCCTGGTTCTAAAGAAAATCACTTTGATTCAGTTGAGGTCAAATTGCACCATGTCGCCTATCCTGTACAGTAGATCATGAGGACTCCTGGGTATTTCATGCACCCCTCTCACCACCATCCAGGAGTTACCTCTTGAAGAACTCAACAATGTTGAAATTAGCTCCCTGAGCTTGAGGAGGGCAGAGAATGATTGCTTCTGATAACTCTGCCTTAACAACTTTTCTTCAAAATCTTTAGCATCATCAACAGTATCTGTATTAAAAACACGTAAGCTCTTCAACAGGCTTAAACGCAACTATTTGGTTCATCACTGGTATTATTTGTGGATACTTCGGACTTTGCTTGCCTTTCTGCTATGGATTGATTTTGTCATTGTTTTCTTTCTGCTGAAGCATGGTCTCTGTCTTCCGGAATGCTCTGCTGCTGAACTGGTGGATGAGGTTTTAAAACCTTTCCTATCCTCAAGCCCGAAGAGACTAGCCCCTTGTGAACATTTCAGCTGTTCCCGTTCCTGATGGGATTGTTTGGGATAAAGTACCATTTGATTTCATCAGCCCTACAGAAATGATTCAAAATCCATATTTTGTAAAGTATCAATGAATTATATTATTACATTGGGGGTTATTTTGATGACTGGGATGTAAAAACAGTTGATTCTATGCTTTCCAAGCTTGAAATGTATACTGTATTTGAAAACGAAGATGTGTACATGAACACTGCAAATTATGGGGAAATTGTCTGTTACCTCCATTACAGACAACATTTTCAACACCAGGCTGGTACCCCAAGAATAGTTAATAATTATACACAGTGAGAACATTGCCCAACTCCACCAGTGGGAAGCTCTAAAACATATGTAGAAAGGTTTTCTTATTTTACTGGGCATAATGTCATAGATGCTGAGTCAGCTTACTTTAAATTGCCAGCTTCAAAAGCAAGAAAAATGTTATTGACAGAGATAAAATTGATTTGTTTGAATTCCTTTGTTTCCCAGTTGTCTATAGAGGGCTATGAGTATTGGAAGAATTTGATTGACTTAAAGAGTGTGTGGCAAACAAAAGATTAGCAAATACAGAGTAGGGAAGCTTTATTTAGAGCATGCCTCATTCATTTGCAAATTATATTTCTCAGTGACACCATACAACAAACAACTTGTTTAGGCTTAGTGAAAATAAAATAAATGAATGCGCCCAGTATTCCCTCACCAGCTAAATTTGGCTATTAGCAAAAGATTGTAGGTATCACTGAAGAACAGGTTGGGTTCAGAACAGTACTTCTAATTGAACACTTTCAGGTCCCAATGGGTGGTTATTGTGACCAGTGGACACAAATGGTTGTTATGCATGTTTAAATAACTCCACACAAGGATTTAGAGTGAATAGACCAGACACTTGTTCTGTCATCACACAACACTCTGGTATTGTGACAACACACAGCTTGGGCAAACTCTGTCAACAATGGTTAAAATCGTCCACATTAACAGCTGTAAAAGATCTCCTTAGTCTCCTTTAAGAAGATGTAGACTTTCGAGATTTCTTGTTAGGTCCTAGAAAACCACGCTCAAAATGTTTCTTATATGTAATGAAATTTGGAAGCTTTCACAAATGGAAGATGCAGCCAGTTTAAGGAAAATAAATAAGGAAAATTTGGAGAATTATCATGCCGTTGTCGGTAACGGTGTGAACACGTTGTTCAGACAATTTTACACATTAAACATCATTGTTTCTTCTGCAGTTGACATTATTCAAAATGACATGTCACTTTTACATGATGGACCGAGTCGACTTATGTCCATTATTCAGTTGAGTTGGACATTACAGGTTCTTAAAAACAGCTGTGTGCTAACTCTAAAGAGTTATTTGCTGCATTTAATTTGACATGGAAACAACAATGGCTAAGAAGGACGCTAGTTACATCGTGCTTAAAATCGAAAAGTTTAAAAAGTTACTGTGATGCAAATTAGGCCCGGATGCAGAACTTCACTCCGCCGGTGGAGTTTTTGGAATTTGTCACTTTGTGCTGCGCAGAGAAGCCTGGAGTTCCAGAATACCACCCTCTGGCGAGGAGCAGAGTTTGTTCATGCATGCAAGGTTTGTTTGCTGCGCTCGCCACCACAATACTCTTTGGCCACTAGTGAGCGCGTGCAAAACTTTGCGTTCACTTGCACTGCTTCTGGCCATGACGGCAGCCAAAACAGTGCTGCTCGTGAGTGCGAAAGCATTCTAGGGTTGATTTTCTGCTCGAAATACTTCTAGATCTAGTCAAAAACAGATTTGTTGGACGCGCTGTTTGGTGGCTGCACGGGAGGAGGCGGAAGTCCCTGAAGGGCAGGAGTCCTTTAAAGTATTCATAGCACTCCCGCCTCGCAGGACGTGCTGTTTGGTGGCTGCACGGGAGGAGGCGGAAGTCCTTGAAGGGCAGGAGCCCTTTAAAGTATTCATAGCGCTCCCGCTTTGCGGGACGTGCTGTTTGGTGGCTGCACGGGAGGAGGCGGAAGTTCCTGAAGGGCAGGAGCCCTTTAAAGTATTCGCGCGGGCGAAGCCCGGGCCAAGGGCGGGCCCGTCCTTCGCCCGTCATCGACCGGAAGAGGCTGGGCTGGGCCCCCCCTCCAACGTTTCTTCCTCCAGTTCTGCGGTTTTGCGGTAAAATTTTCTTTTAAAGGTGAAAAAGGTGCCGTGGGAGTCAGTCACCTATAACGGGGAAGAGAAAGATAAATTTGCAAAAGGGGGGAAGGTGGGCCCAGCTCTCTTCAGTCCTCCATTACCAGCTATCTATCTTCAGTGATGGGGGCCATAGAATCTGAACTAGAGCAAGTAGAGGAAAGGATTGGGGCTGTCCAAAGCACTGTTCAGCAGCCCCCTTTGGAACCTATTGTTCATATAAACACTAATTTAAGATCCGGGCCGTCACTACCGGCCCTGCCTTCTAGTATTTTACAGTCAGACCATGATATATTTCCTCCCATAGATTTAAACAACTCTTCTACTCCATGTGATAACCCACCTTGGAAAGCTCCAGCTCTCAGGCTGACTCTCCTCCCCTGAAGAAGAGGAGAGCTGGGAAAAAGTCAAAAAATACTAAAAAAAGCCCTGGGCCCTAATAGGAGAACACCCACCCTTTCGGTCTCAAGTGCTAAAGACCCAGTTTCCCTGGCTTCCACCTCTGAATGTTTTCTGAGAAAGGATGCTTCTGATGATCTCACAAGTGTTATTGACTCTATACTTAATTCTTTCTGTGCAACCTTAGAGTCGAAACTTATTACATTGATTACTAGGAAGCTCGATTGCTTTTGTAGTGACCTGACCAGCACCTTATCTCATTTTCTTAAGCCAGGGTTAGGAAGTACG
The DNA here is from genome assembly GCF_031143425.1 of Pleurodeles waltl. Classification (NCBI taxonomy): domain Eukaryota; kingdom Metazoa; phylum Chordata; class Amphibia; order Caudata; family Salamandridae; genus Pleurodeles; species Pleurodeles waltl. The sequence continues at coordinate 1,217,887,260 of NC_090440.1, forward strand.
GACAAATCTCACAGCCAAGATCTAGTATATCAAACCAACCCTCTATCTACCCTGTTATCTCAAGGAGCAAGGAATGTCTCGCCTGTTCTACAGGTCGTTTCAGGCCAAGGAAACTCAGTTGACAATTCTGTACAGGGGTCGACCAGGGAATTTTGTTTCTCTAGGTTGCATGTCACGGGTCATAATAAATCTACAAATCATGCAGATTCTTTACATCTACCACCAGACTGCAATCCGTATGTATTGGTTTTATCAAATTGTCCCCCTTTGGTGAGCCCCAAAATAGAAGATACCCAATCCCCAATCAGGAAAGCTGGTCACTGGTTGAAATCCAATATTAAACCTAATTTTCATCATAATGATAAGATCCTTATGGCCCGTAGAGTGAGGAGGGTGGGAAATTCAAAGAAAATGGAGGAAGGAGATTATGTTGTTTTAAGTTTTGCAAATTCTTGTTCAGTGGATTATCTTTTGACTAATTCCGATCAATGTAATAAGATATGTAATAGGTTTCAAATTCATCCTCTGTGTCAATTTTATGACCCTGTGCTCTTACCACCAGGCTCTGCTATTAACCCAAGAACCCACATACCTGACCCAGCAAGGTCCCAATTGCAGATAAATGTACGCACTAGCAACCGGTTTTCAGCTCTCAATTATTTTGACGAGAACGATTGACAGATGGCCTCAGTTTACCCCTGCCCTATTAACATGGCGAGATCCATAGCTGGGAACGTATACAATGAAAGTACTAGGGACGCAGGGAAACCTGCTTCAGGATCTCTTAACTCCAATAAATACTAGAGTTCTAACACCATGTCTTGGGTTTAGACCACTTACTCTGCTTAGCTGGAATATAGAGGGGTTGCGGTCTGAAACTGACAACATGGACTGGAGGAGCTTCATTTCTTCTTATGACATAATTTACAGGAGACATGGTCTAAGGATACGCTCCTTCTGAATTGATTTACTTCTCTGTGTCAGCCGGCTATAACCTCCCCAATGGGGAGAGCACGTGGCGGCCTTTTTGTTCTGGTATCCTTACATCTCCCTCTATTAAACGTGTCCTTAGTATGGTCCTCCCCTTATCTTATGGCTGTTCTACTATCTATTAGTAGACAAAAAGACATCCTGATTCTTTTTTTATTTTATTTTTTTAAAATAATATCCCCCGAGGTCTTCTTATGGGACACCTGGAAGAGGCAGCAGAATTTATTGACTCATCAAATGTTTTACAGGATAACGATCTCATTACACTATGAGTAGGCGTTTTCAACACTCCTCTGTGTAGCAAGGAACTCACGGAACTGTGTGCCTTCCCGGATGAGGGCAGAGAGTCATCTATTCATTTTACTCACACTACTGAAGGAGATGCCCTAAACTATTTTGAATGCAAGTATGACCTGGTACACGTTACAGGGAAATTGGCCGCTGATGCTTGTAATATTCCAACCTTTACAGGGAACTCGAAGGGGACCATTATCGATTATATACTTATTGGCTCCTCTGACTATCATCTTATTCAAGAATTTAAGATCACGCCTCACTGCGTCAGTGACCATAATCCCCTCAGCATTACTCTGGATTTAAAAATTAACAAGGTTCCTAAGAAGTCTGAGAGCTAGTACCGTTTACAATCCAAATTGCGGCTTACGCTTAAAATGGGACAAAATAAATCCAAAATCTTTTAATAAGGAAATCGTAAGAAATAGGTTTGATTCTATTAATAAGTGTCTATCTCAGCAGTTAGAACCTGAATGCATACTTCATGAATTTGAATCTCTAAGTATTAATATTTCGCGTGCCTTGATGGTGGACAGACCCTTGAAGGGGCCAGTGGCCCATAGATGGTTTGATTCTGCGTGCTCTTCTGCTCATAAAAAACTTAAAGATGCTCTTAAAGCAGTTACCCCCCGCCAATTAGTTAAACTTGCTAGAGCCAAGTATAAGGCTGCTCTCGAAAAAAGGAAATCAGAAATTAGGTCTAAGGCCTGGGATGATCTTCAGGTTGCCATTGACATGGACACCTCTAAATTCTGGAAGGTGATAAACCACCCTTACTTTTCCGATAACAACACCAAGGCCGATGATTGTTTTATTACAGAGGAGGTATGGGTGACCCATTTTAGGAAAGTATTTTGTCCAGGAAATGATGACAATGATGTCCTGTATACAGAAGATAATCTTACTGCACATTCCATTTCAGACTCTAATACCAAGGCCCTGGACATTACCTTTGATCTCTATGAGGTCTTAAGCGCCATTATTCGGCTAAGGCAGGGAAAGGCTCCTGGCCATGACGGGGTCCCTGCTGTCCTTTTTAAATCTGGAATTGACCTCTGGTGTCCTTTAGTCACAAATGTGTTGAATAGTGCGGCAAATAGTAAAATATCTATTTCATGGAAATCGGCTATCATTGTTCCCATATTCAAAAAAGGAAACAGATTAGATCCCTCCTGTTATAGACCAATATCCCTTATTGATTCAACAGCGAAGATTTTAGGAAGTGTGATTTTATCCCGGTTAGAAGATTGGGTGACTGAGGCGGTTTTAGACCCGGCGTAGGCACAACTGAGCACGTTTTAAATCTGCATCTGATACTTAGCAAATACGTGACATCCAAAAAAGAGTCTATTCATATGGCATTCATCGATCTAACTAGTGCTTTCGATATGGTTAATAGGTCAAAGCTATGGCAAATTCTGGGAGCTTTAGGTTGCGATACGTCCCTTTTGGAGCTTATCAAACGCCTACATTCAGATTTAACGATTTCAGTTCAGACTGGCTCATATGGTCAGAGAACTTCTTCTATTCCGTCAACAAGGGGCGTAAGACAGGGATGTATCTTAGCGCCAGTTCTTTTTCTGATATATATATCAATGGGCTTTACGATTCGCTAGTAAAACATGGATAGGATGTACCAAAGATGGGCCAGAGACCGATTCCAGTTTTGTTATATGCTGATGATGCAGTGTTAATCGCCCGTACCACACATGGCTTACAGGGACTTTTGGACCTATTTTATAATTTTATGTTGAACCTTGATTTGAAAGTAAACTACCCTAAGACTTTTGTTATGACATGTGGCCCACGTAATACAAAGTCTAAACAATTCATTATGGGAGGACATACTTTAAATAAGGTAAAAGATTTCTGTTATTTAGGTATGTACATGAGTTCCTCTTTGTCCTGGAAGACACACATTAATTTTAAGTTCCAACAGTTGACTAGGAACAACAAAGCGATTTTTTGCTTTACCAGTATATTAGGTCACAGACCCCTTGCACAGATGAAAACATTCCATAATTCCAAGTGTGCTGCTGCAGTCTTATACGGGGCAGGAGTTTGGGGCTACAATAAAATACCCACTCTCCAGAGGGTCGAAAATAAATTCCTGCGTAGACTACTGACGGTTCCAAAATGTATAGCAAACATCATCAGCCATGAGGAAACTGGTCAACGCTTTTTGGAGGACAGGGTCTCTATTGCTCCTCTACTGCTCTGGATTAGATGCTGGTTGAATCCTGCTGCAAAACGTGTCCAAGACTGTATCTCTGATTGTTTACAATTGGACAATTCAAATAGGATCCCCTGGCTTGTGTTTCTGCAAAACTCCTTTGAGAAGCTAGGGCTTAGGTATATGTTCGAGGAACCCCATCTGCTAACCACAAACTCTAGGTCTGTCCTGAAGTCAATTTATTGCGATATCAGATTTTGAGATTTTATAGCTCCCTGAATTTGAAAACTTTTGACTCATATACCCAGATTATAACTGTTCCTAGTCTTGAACCTTATTTGATCTGGTTTTCAAGTTCTAAAAAATCCTTTCTCCTAACTATTTTTAGATTTAATCTGATTCATTTAAGGTAGCCTTTCCCGAACCATGTATCTGGAAAAAGGACCTACCACCCTGTCCCAGTCAAGTCAAAGCAGAGCACTTTACATTTTTTTCTCTTTTGCACTTTATATGCTGCTCCTAGAAAGACTTTTATCTTACACATTTTATGTCATCTTAGACCTATCCACTATAAGGAAGCTTTATTATATTTTCAGAGACTGTCAGATATTCAAACCTGTCACCATGTATTACATTTTGTTACAGCTTCTTTAAGTATTAGGAAAAGGTCTATTTTATTCTAATCTTTATATGTTTGTGAGAGATTTCTATTTTGAGACAATGGGGATCATTACGACCCTGGCGCCGGCAGTATGTTGGCGGTAACACCGCCAACAGGCTGGCGGTGTTCCGCCAGCAATTATGACCGTGGCGGAAAAGCCACGGCCATACCGCCGGCCCCTCCACTTTGCCGCCAGGATTCCGCCTGGCGGTCATAATCCCCAAGGCAGCGGTGCATGCACCGCTGCCCTGGGCGACCGCCGGCCTGTCCATGGCGGTACACACCGCCATGGAAAGGCTGGCGGTAAGGAGACTTGGGGTGCCCCTGGGGGCCCCTGCACTGCCCATGCACTTGGCATGGGCAGTGCAGGGGCCTCCAGGCATAGCCCCGTCGCGCATTTCACTGCCCGAATTTTGGGCACTGAAATGCGCGACGGGGCTACTGCACCCGCTGCACATCAGCATTGCCGCCGGCTCTATTAGGAGCCGGCTGTACTGTTGATGTGACATTTCCGCTGGCCAGCGGACGGTAACAATGTCACCGTCCGCTGGCCCAGCGGAAATGTCATAATAGGGAGACAGAAATACCGCCGGCAATGGCGGTATTCTGTCTCCCGCGGCCTCGGCGGTCTTTTGAAAAGACCGCCGAGGTCATAATGACCCCCAATATCTGTAAACTTGTGTTTTGCGATTTTTAATCATGTTTTAGTATATATATTTGTTACATGCCAAGGGGATTTAGACCGGATGTTTACACTGTGCTTTTAGAATTTGTTTTACAGCTTTTATTGTGTTTTATAATATTTATAGATTCGTAATATGTGTCTTTTGTATGCACTTTTATGTCCTTTGACTGACTGACTGGATTTTCTCCCCAATTGACCTTTCAAGTTGTTTTTTAGTGTGAGTAGTCTTTTTTCTCAAATAGGAAGGAAGTGGCCAAAGACTACAACTTCCTGTTCCTGTCTAGCAGCCTCCTGCCAGTGCTTTGTCCATCTCCTTGTCACTTTTCACTTGGAAGGATCATTCTCTTTGTCTCCTGGATATACCTTTGGATTTAAGGACTTTGTTTTTTGTGAAATCACACAAGTTCAAAAGCTGTTACTTTAATGTGATTTTAAAATTTGGTAGTGGTGGGTAGCCTGGAGTTTAATTATGGGCCTAATTATTATTTATTTTACATTTCAATGGTTTTTCATCTTTTGTAAAGGAAAAATGTTGCTCAGCTCAGAAATTTTTCTACACATTTATGACATTTGCAATATTATTTTTCTGTGTGGCCCAGATTTCCAAGGCCCATCCAGCCAGTAGGCCGATTACTAGTCATCAGTACATGAAATAAATGTTTCAGTGTTATGTGCTTTTAAAACTTTATTTAGGGCATTGGTGGCATTGGATTAAATTAAAAAATGTTGGCTATTGTTTGCATTTATTTTTTTTTGCAAAAAGTGTGTATGTTGTCAGGTAATATTTGATGACATAGGAGGGTGTATATTGTTGAGAAATTTTTATAATTCAGTAAATGTTTGTGTTTTGCACTGCTGAATTTAAGTTAGTGCTTTCTTCAGTGTTACCACCATGCCTCCTTATGGCCAGGGGGTGTATGTGTGTTTGTCTCGTTCACCATTTGTCTTTGTTTTCCATACCATGTGGCCAGGGGCCATTTAGTGTAGTTTATGTCCTTTGGTTTGCACATGTTCTTTGTTCTTCATGCCTCCTTGACCACATGGCTGGTGGTCATTGTGTGCTTCCAGCCAGTGTGTCTTTGCCATAGGCTTGCATGTGCTCCTTCTTGCTGTTGTTTCAACATGTAGCTGGCAATCATTTTGTGCATCCAGCCAGTATGCCTTTGCCATAGGCTAGCATGTGTTCTTTGTTTCCCATGCCTCCTTCTTCCTTGTTGTTTGACCATGTGGCTGGCAGCCATTTTGTACATCCAGCCAGTGTCTTTTTGACATAAGCTTGCATGTGTTCTTTGTCCTCCATGCCTCCGTTGCTCCTTGTAGTTGTTGTTGTTGTTTGACCATGTGGCTGGTGGCCATTTTGGGCATCCACCTAGCATGTCTTTGGCAGAGGCTTGTATGTGTTCTTTATTTATTCCCCATGCCTTATTGCTACTTGTTGTGAGCATGTGGCTGGGGTCATTTTGTGCATCCAGTCAGTGTCTCTTTCCCATAGGCTTGCATGTGTTCTTTGTTCTCCTTGTTGTTGTTTTTTGGCAGTGTGGCTGGCAGCCATTTTTGTGCATGCAGCCAGTGTTCCTTTTCCATAGGCTTGCATGTGTTCTTTGTTAGCCATGACTCCTTGAACTTTGTTGTTGTTGTTTGACCATGTGACTGGTGGCCATTTTGTGCTTCCAGGCAGTGTGCCTTTGCTATCAGCTTGCTTGGACTGATGTGATACCAGTATATATTGATTTGCTTGGGGATCACTGTAGTATATGTGTATTAAAAGAATGTGATTCTGATGAACATTTCTTATATTTCCTTCTTTTGTTTAGCATTTTTTATTTTGCGCCTCATTTGTCCTTTCCGCACAATATGTTTTTTCTTCTTCTCATTCAATACATACATTGACAATTATTGATCATTTGTTTAAGTTTATATTGTAATTTTTCATTTTCATTTTGTACTTTGATTGTTTTAATTGTTTAATTTTTTTCTTTTCATTTTAATTATTGTTTTTATTTACATGTTTTATTTTAATGTTTTATTTATTGTTTTGTTGATTTAATTTTTTCATTCTTTCAATTGATATAATTCTGCATTTTGCCTTGATCCATCCACCCGATGAGCACAATTGCACTGCAGCATTCGGGTTCTTTAGGTATATAATAATTCCATGTCCTCCTGGACATTCTGTCTGCGATGCACTGCAGAAACATGAGCAGCATAATTCTTTTTTTTAATGATTATTCCACAACCATGGACCACCTTGCTGCCATAGGTTTTTACGGATTATTTAATTTACCCAGCACCTCTCTCTGACTACCACAGGTGTCTCCTTTAAAACAGATGGAGATAAAGCAAAGAGCTATGCCTGCATGTTGTGTTGCCTGATTTGAAATGAAATCCTATGGTTTGGTGGTGTGGTATGACTTAAGAATGTTTGATTATATCGGTATCTATTACATAAGTAACCAACTGCACTAATATTGCATTTGTGGCAACGAGGCCATGTTTCACTATCTACATGTTTTTCTTGCTTGGTTACTTTTAGTTGCACAAGAGAAAAGACGCCACATCACTCACAGGACTGTCAGAGACAACTGTGCAGTGTTTTCAGACCATATCTCTTGTGCTCTTACAGCTTAGTGCCATTGCCAACTGAGAGCTTTAAGATGGCCCAAAAGAAAGCTGCTCCCAAGAAAGTGGTCAGTAAGTAGAGCCATCTTTCCACAATTGGTGTGGTGACCACATCCTTTTTCAGCAAACATGTGTGATTACCATGCCAGCCCATGGGGAGGAACCTAGGAACAGCACTCCAGCATCAACAGCACCACCCCAACCTAAGCCTAGCACTATGTCTGTCAGTGAGGCTGCCACTACAATCATTGTGATGCCAACGAGCAGTAACGCTGAGTTTGATTTGTCCCTTTTGCCAAGTAGTACTCAATTGTTTCAGTAAACAGAGCAAAGTGGACATCAGCGCAGCCAGAAATAGCAGCAGATCTTCTCAAAGTTGAAGCAGAATAGAAGGTCTAGCTTCCTGCCAATCAATAATTTCCTCTTTTAGAATCAATGGTTCCCGGATCTCTAGCAAGAAAAAGAAAGGGTAGTACTCCACCATCTTCTCTAAGCACCATTTCTGATGATGATTATAGGGACATGGTGTGACTCCGGCAGAGTCTGGGAGATGCCAGGAAAGGCAAGGGAAAAGAAAAGTTCCAGAAAACCTTAGAATCATGGAAGGGGAGGAGGATAATGAGGAGGATGACAATGGACGAGCTAGTCATTGTGGAAGCTGGCACAGAGGAGCGCAACATTACTATCCAACCTGCTCCAAGGGATGTGGCGCAGGCAGCACCGCCAGCTCCTATATTTGTAAGGCCCCGGCGGAGACCTGCATCAAACCATAACACAGCAGAAGTATGCACTGTTGAGAGGCAATCGACAAACCTACCTACCTCCAATTCTTCTTAAGGCATTGGCAGTGGCCCAGTAAGAAAGTACTTCTCCTCAGTTTGGGACTTTTTTACGATTAGCAAACAGGAGGAGAACATTGCAATATGCTCCATTTGCCATGTGAGTGTTCATCAAGGTAAGCCTTGTTCACGTTATGGTACTGAAGGCCATATTACCTATATGAAAAAACATCACATAATCCAGTGGGAGAAGCACCTTACAAATATTTCTGAATGTGATTGTGGTTGTGAAAGTGAAGAGAGCCAGGAAACATAGGCTACAACTGGTAAAATCATTGTGGAAGATGAAGAAGAAGAGGGTGACATTGTCTTGCAAAGCAGCCCTGTCCCCATCAGTGTGCCAGAATCACCTGCCTCAGCGTCGTCACAATGACACATGAAGACTCAGAGCCAGATGGGAATACCACAGAATAAGGTGACTACACCTCGAAGTTCACCTGCATCAGTGGCCCCAGACAAGAAGAAAATCCAGGCTACTATTAAGGACTTGTTTAGGTATGAGGGACCCTACGACTGCACCCACCCAATGGCACTTTTGTACAATGGGAAGCTGGCAAAAATGTTAGCGCTGGACCTCTTCCCTTTTTCTTTTTTGGAAAGAATGGTATTTTTAGAATTTGTGGCAGCCATCTGCCCAAAATGGAAAGTTTGAAGTCAGACCTATCTTGCCGAAGTTGTTGTTTCAGCGCTGCATCATGATGTGCTGCAACTGGCTGGACAAGCTTTGCAGCAAAGTGTTGTCCACACTATCCACCTGACAATGAACATGTGGATCAGTTGTCTGGCTACTGACAACAGATCCACTCCTCCCTTTCCCCAAACAATAGCCTATCCCCAAAAAGCCCCCCAAAAGGCCCAAAGTGAAACCCAGTTCCTGGAAGCGCGTCAAGAGGTGTGTCCAGGGGCAGGAGCCCTTTAAATTTCAACAGCGCTCCCGCCGTCGCGGGAAGCGCGTCAAGAGGTGTGTCCAGGGGCAGGAGCCCTTTAAATTCTAGCAGCGCTCCCGCCGTCGCGGGAAGCGCGTCAAGAGGTGTGTCCAGGGGCAGGAGCCCTTTAAATTCTAGCAGCGCTCCCGCCGTCGTGGGAAGCGCGTCAAGAGGTGTGTCCAGGGGCAGGAGCCCTTTAAATTTCAACAGCGCTCCCGCCGTCGCGGGAAGCGCGTCAAGAGGTGTGTCCAGGGGCAGGAGCCCTTTAAATTTCAACAGCGCTCCCGCCGTCGCGGGAAGCGCGTCAAGAGGTGTGTCCAGGGGCAGGAGCCCTTTAAATTCTAGCAGCGCTCCCGCCGTCGCGGGAAGCGCGTCAAGAGGTGTGTCCAGGGGCAGGAGCCCTTTAAATTCTAGCAGCGCTCCCGCCGTCGCGGGAAGCGCGTCAAGAGGTGTGTCCAGGGGCAGGAGCCCTTTAAATTTCAACAGCGCTCTTGCCGTCGCGGGAAGCACGTCAAGAGGTGTGTCCAGGGGCAGGAGCCCTTTAAATTCTAGCAGCGCTCCCGCCGTCGCGGGAAGCGCGTCAAGAGGTGTGTCCAGGGGCAGGAGCCCTTTTAATTCTAGCAGCGCTCCCGCCGTCGTGGGAAGCGCGTCAAGAGGTGTGTCCAGGGGCAGGAGCCCTTTAAATTTCAACAGCGCTCCCGCCGTCGCGGGAAGCGCGTCAAGAGGTGTGTCCAGGGGCAGGAGCCCTTTAAATTTCAACAGCGCTCCCGCCGTCGCGGGAAGCGCGTCAAGAGGTGTGTCCAGGGGCAGGAGCCCTTTAAATTCTAGCAGCGCTCCCGCCGTCGCGGGAAGCGCGTCAAGAGGTGTGTCCAGGGGCAGGAGCCCTTTAAATTCTAGCAGCGCTCCCGCCGTCGCGGGAAGCGCGTCAAGAGGTGTGTCCAGGGGCAGGAGCCCTTTAAATTCTAGCAGCGCTCCCGCCATCGCGGGAAGCGCGTCAAGAGGTGTGTCCAGGGGCAGGAGCCCTTTAAATTTCAACAGCGCTCCCGCCGTCACGGGAAGCGCGTCAAGAGGTGTGTCCAGGGGCAGGAGCCCTTTAAATTTCAACAGCGCTCCCGCCGTCGCGGGAAGCGCGTCAAGAGGTGTGTCCAGGGGCAGGAGCCCTTTGAAGCGCGTCAAGAGGTGTGTCCAGGGGCAGGAGCCCTTTAAATTCTAGCAGCGCTCCCGCCGTCGCGGGAAGCGCGTCAAGAGGTGTGTCCAGGGGCAGGAGCCCTTTAAATTTCAACAGCGCTCCCGCCGTCGCGGGAAGCGCGTCAAGAGGTGTGTCCAGGGGCAGGAGCCCTATAAATTCTAGCCGCGCTCCCGCCGTTGCGGGAAGCGCGTCAAGAGGTGTGTCCAGGGGCAGGAGCCCTTTAAATTCTAGCAGCGCTCCCGCCGTCGCGGGAAGCGCGTCAAGAGGTGTGTCCAGGGGCAGGAGCCCTTTAAATTTCAACAGCGCTCCCGCCGTCGCGGGAAGCGCGTCAAGAGGTGTGTCCAGGGGCAGGAGCCCTTTAAATTCTAGCAGCGCTCCCGCCGTCGCGGGAAGCGCGTCAAGAGGTGTGTCCAGGGGCAGGAGCCCTTTAAATTCTAGCAGCGCTCCCGCCGTCGCGGGAAGCGCGTCAAGAGGTGTGTCCAGGGGCAGGAGCCCTTTAAATTCTAGCAGCGCTCCCGCCGTCGCGGGAAGCGCGTCAAGAGGTGTGTCCAGGGGCAGGAGCCCTTTAAATTTCAACAGCGCTCCCGCCGTCGCGGGAAGCGCGTCAAGAGGTGTGTCCAGGGGCAGGAGCCCTTTAAATTTCAGCAGCGCTCCCGCCGTCGCGGGAAGCGCGTCAAGAGGTGTGTCCAGGGGCAGGAGCCCTTTTAATTCTAGCAGCGCTCCCGCCGTCGCGGGAAGCGCGTCAAGAGGTGTGTCCAGGGGCAGGAGCCCTTTAAATTCTAGCAGCGCTCCCGCCGTCGCGGGAAGCGCGTCAAGAGGTGTGTCCAGGGGCAGGAGCCCTTTAAATTTCAACAGCGCTCCCGCCGTCGCGGGAAGCGCGTCAAGAGGTGTGTCCAGGGGCAGGAGCCCTTTAAATTTCAACAGCGCTCCCGCCGTCGCGGGAAGCGCGTCAAGAGGTGTGTCCAGGGGCAGGAGCCCTTTAAATTTCAACAGCGCTCCCGCCGTCGCGGGAAGCGCGTCAAGAGGTGTGTCCAGGGGCAGGAGCCCTTTAAATTCTAGCAGCGCTCCCGCCGTCGCGGGAAGCGCGTCAAGCGGTGTGTCCAGGGGCAGGAGCCCTTTAAATTCTAGCAGCGCTCCCGCCGTCGCGGGAAGCGCGTCAAGAGGTGTGTCCAGGGGAAGGAGCCCTTTAAATTCTAGCAGCGCTCCCGCCGTCGCGGGAAGCGCGTCAAGAGGTGTGTCCAGGGGCAGGAGCCCTTTAAATTTCAACAGCGCTCCCGCCGTCGCGGGAAGCGCGTCAAGAGGTGTGTCCAGGGGCAGGAGCCCTTTAAATTTCAACAGCGCTCCCGCCGTCGCGGGAAGCGCGTCAAGAGGTGTGTCCAGGGGCAGGAGCCCTTTAAATTCTAGCAGCGCTCCCGCCGTCGCGGGAAGCGCGTCAAGCGGTGTGTCCAGGGGCAGGAGCCCTTTAAATTCTAGCATCGCTCCTGCCGTCGCGGGAAGCGCGTCAAGAGGTGTGTCCAGGGGCAGGAGCCCTTTAAATTCTAGCAGCGCTCCCGCCGTCGCGGGAAGCGCGTCAAGAGGTGTGTCCAGGGGCAGGAGCCCTTTAAATTTCAACAGCGCTCCCGCCGTCGCGGGAAGCGCGTCAAGAGGTGTGTCCAGGGGCAGGAGCCCTTTAAATTTCAACAGCGCTCCCGCCGTCGCGGGAAGCGCGTCAAGAGGTGTGTCCAGGGGCAGGAGCCCTTTAAATTCTAGCAGCGCTCCCGCCGTCGCGGGAAGCGCGTCAAGAGGTGTGTCCAGGGGCAGGAGCCCTTTAAATTCTAGCAGCGCTCCCGCCGTCACGGGAAGCGCGTCAAGAGGTGTGTCCAGGGGCAGGAGCCCTTTCAATTTCAACAGCGCTCCCGCCATCGCGGGAAGCGCGTCAAGAGGTGTGTCCAGGGGCAGGAGCCCTTTAAATTCTAGCAGCGCTCCCGCCGTCGCGGGAAGCGCGTCAAGAGGTGTGTCCAGGGGCAGGAGCCCTTTAAATTCTAGCAGCGCTCCCGCCGTCGCGGGAAGCGCGTCAAGAGGTGTGTCCAGGGGCCGGAGCCCTTTAAATTTCAACAGCGCTCCCGCCGTCGCGGGAAGCGCGTCGCGGTGTGTCCAGGGGCAGGAGCCCTTTAAATTCTAGCAGCGCTCCCGCCGTCGCGGGAAGCGCGTCAAGAGGTGTGTCCAGGGGCAGGAGCCCTTTAAATTTCAACAGCGCTCCCGCCGTCGCGGGAAGCGCGTCAAGAGGTGTGTCCAGGGGCAGGAGCCCTTTGAAGCGCGTCAAGAGGTGTGTCCAGGGGCAGGAGCCCTTTAAATTCTAGCAGCGCTCCCGCCGTCGCGGGAAGCGCGTCAAGAGGTGTGTCCAGGGGCAGGAGCCCTTTAAATTTCAACAGCGCTCCCGCCGTCGCGGGAAGCGCGTCAAGAGGTGTGTCCAGGGGCAGGAGCCCTATAAATTCTAGCCGCGCTCCCGCCGTCGCGGGAAGCGCGTCAAGAGGTGTGTCCAGGGGCAGGAGCCCTTTAAATTCTAGCCGCGCTCCCGCCGTCGCGGGAAGCGCGTCAAGAGGTGTGTCCAGGGGCAGGAGCCCTTTAAATTCTAGCAGCGCTCCCGCCGTCGCGGGAAGCGCGTCAAGAGGTGTGTCCAGGGGCAGGAGCCCTTTAAATTTCAACAGCGCTCCCGCCGTCGCGGGAAGCGCGTCAAGAGGTGTGTCCAGGGGCAGGAGCCCTTTAAATTCTAGCAGCGCTCCCGCCGTCGCGGGAAGCGCGTCAAGAGGTGTGTCCAGGTGCAGGAGCCCTTTAAATTCTAGCAGCGCTCCCGCCGTCGCGGGAAGCGCGTCAAGAGGTGTGTCCAGGGGCAGGAGCCCTTTAAATTCTAGCAGCGCTCCCGCCGTCGCGGGAAGCGCGTCAAGAGGTGTGTCCAGGGGCAGGAGCCCTTTAAATTCTAGCAGCGCTCCCGCCGTCGCGGGAAGCGCGTCAAGAGGTGTGTCCAGGGGCAGGAGCCCTTTAAATTCTAGCAGCGCTCCCGCCGTCGCGGGAAGCGCGTCAAGAGGTGTGTCCAGGGGCAGGAGCCCTTTAAATTTCAGCAGCGCTCCCGCCGTCGCGGGAAGCGCGTCAAGAGGTGTGTCCAGGGGCAGGAGCCCTTTTAATTCTAGCAGCGCTCCCGCCGTCGCGGGAAGCGCGTCAAGAGGTGTGTCCAGGGGCAGGAGCCCTTTAAATTCTAGCAGCGCTCCCGCCGTCGCGGGAAGCGCGTCAAGAGGTGTGTCCAGGGGCAGGAGCCCTTTAAATTCTAGCAGCGCTCCCGCCGTCGCGGGAAGCGCGTCAAGAGGTGTGTCCAGGGGCAGGAGCCCTTTAAATTTCAACAGCGCTCCCGCCGTCGCGGGAAGCGCGTCAAGAGGTGTGTCCAGGGGCAGGAGCCCTTTAAATTTCAACAGCGCTCCCGCCGTCGCGGGAAGCGCGTCAAGAGGTGTGTCCAGGGGCAGGAGCCCTTTAAATTCTAGCAGCGCTCCCGCCGTCGCGGGAAGCGCGTCAAGCGGTGTGTCCAGGGGCAGGAGCCCTTTAAATTTCAACAGCGCTCCCGCCGTCGCGGGAAGCGCGTCAAGAGGTGTGTCCAGGGGCAGGAGCCCTTTAAATTTCAACAGCGCTCCCGCCGTCGCGGGAAGCTCGTCAAGAGGTGTGTCCAGGGGCAGGAGCCCTTTAAATTCTAGCAGCGCTCCCGCCGTCGCGGGAAGCGCGTCAAGAGGTGTGTCCAGGGGCAGGAGCCCTTTAAATTCTAGCAGCGCTCCCGCCGTCGCGGGAAGCGCGTCAAGAGGTGTGTCCAGGGGCAGGAGCCCTTTCAATTTCAACAGCGCTCCCGCCGTCGCGGGAAGCGCGTCAAGAGGTGTGTCCAGGGGCAGGAGCCCTTTCAATTCTAGCAGCGCTCCCGCCGTCGCGGGAAGCGCGTCAAGTGGTGTGTCCAGGGGCAGGAGCCCTTTAAATTCTAGCAGCGCTCCCGCCGTCGCGGGAAGCGCGTCAAGAGGTGTGTCCAGGGGCAGGAGCCCTTTAAATTTCAACAGCGCTCCCGCCGTCGCGGGAAGCGCGTCAAGAGGTGTGTCCAGGGGCAGGAACCCTTTAAATTTCAACAGCGCTCCCGCCGTCGCGGGAAGCGCGTCAAGAGGTGTGTCCAGGGGCAGGAGCCCTTTAAATTCTAGCAGCGCTCCCGCCGTCGCGGGAAGCGCGTCAAGAGGTGTGTCCAGGGGCAGGAGCCCTTTAAATTCTAGCAGCGCTCCCGCCGTCGCGGGAAGCGCGTCAAGAGGTGTGTCCAGGGGCAGGAGCCCTTTAAATTTCAACAGCGCTCCCGCCGTCGCGGGAAGCGCGCCAAGAGGTGTGTCCAGGGGCAGGAGCCCTCGGGACGCGCGCGGGCGGCGCCCGGGCGAAGCCCGGGCCAAGGGCGGGCCCGTCCTTGCCCGTCATTGCCAGGAAGGGGCAGGGCAGGGCCACCCCCCTAACTTTCACATCAAGACACTCGGCCTAGGCAGCTCATAAGTAGCTGGCCGTCTGAAGGTACTGTGCCAAAAAGGTCCTTTTATAGAGGGCCTTAGGTTGGAAGCCACCCTCTCCCAGCAAAGTGCTTTTCTTATTATTACCTGCTAGATTTGAAGTGGGTCCGGGCCGGGTCGCTGTCTCTCTACTGTATTACAAGAAATGTACTTGTAATTTTTGAGTGTTAAACCTTTACTTAAATACCTGTCATATTCATTGTTAGTATTTATCATTTAGGCTTACCCCCACTAGACTTATTTCTACTCTTGTCCATAAATACATATTTGTCCTCGGGTTTCATTAGAGCTGAAGTATCATATAGGTGGCTCAAAGCATGGGAAAACGTAAGGCATCAGAACCCCCAAGGGGAAAAGAGAAATCTACAAAAAAACTCAGGAATGCGGGCGAGAATTGCACTATAGACGAAATTGATGATCTTATTGAGGAGGTAGAGTCATTATTATGTAGTAGGGCCACTGTCCGGGAGGGACCTGATAAAAAGATTACTTCTTACTACACAAAGAAAGTTGAACTAAAGGAAGATATAGTGATAGACACTATTAGTCACCTAGAGGGGGAGGTATCATCCGATATTAGGTCTGGTAGCCCTAAGGATGCTACAACTCGATCCAGACATCCATGCTCCATAGATAGTACTAGGAAGAAGGGCCACATACAGGAGTGTGAAGTTGTATGTTCCAATAAATATGCAGTCTTGGCAGAACTTGATAGTAATAAAGAACAGAATACACAAGAGGGAGAATTGCTGAACGAGTTATACCCAACTATTCCAATTGTACAGGTACTTAGAGACAGGATCTCTCCATGCAAATTAGAACCAGTGAATCCCCCAAAACATAAAACAAGAACTATAGCAGACCTCTATGACCTACTCTCTGGATTAATACAGGAAGTTAAGGACCTGAAACTTGAAGTAAAAACCCTATCAGATATTGTGGAAAAGGAGGGGGGTAGGGGTACCCACAAAGCTCAGTGCGAAAAGGAGACCCCCCCTATATCACTTAAGCCACAAGGTAGACCCACACGTTCTCAAAATTTGACTACTAACCCCAACCCTACCCCAGCTATAGCCAAGATTTTTCAGCAACCGCAGGGATATACGAGAGGGGTAAACGGGGAAAATACTGGCCCACGCAATTACCCTAGAAATAATGCTAGTGATCTATGCCAAAAAATAGGGAATCCACGAAGAGAATCCCGTTTGGTAAAAGGGCCCCAAAAGGGGAATGTGGAGCTTACCCAGATCACCCATCCCCAAGCATCTCATGACCGTAACTATTATACTACATGGAATCGGCATTCTGTGGGGGATAGGTTTCCCATTAGGAACAATGTTGTATATCTATTAAATGTCCTAAAATTGGCCATAGATAGTAGTGAAGACGAAGATTCCTTAAAGAATAAGCTTACACATTGGATTAGGACCAAAAGACACTGTCTATCCATAATTCATTCAGATATTAAGAGGGCAGAAAGAATCTCAGGGGGGATGGGGCAACATGATGTTATTGCATTAACACTTAAGGATGGAAGCTTATCCAGAGGCCTAATCGACATGGAACAGAGAACCGCCGCCCCCACGATCAATGCCATGAGGTTCAGTTCGGAACCTTACACTACCAAACCCCTAGTCCCGAGGCCTAAGTATAATGACATGGAGGGACTGCAAAATAGAAACTCCGATTCCAATCTTGAAAGAGTAGATTGACTACTCCAGATTGATCAGGCACAAGTGGGACTAATTGGGGACCCAATAGTAGGTGAGCCCCTCATAGGGTTTGATCCTCATGTAACAGGGGCAGGGAATATAGTGGAGTCTCTGCCCCGTAGGATAGATTCGACAGCATATTTGAGCCCTACTTCTAATGCTATTACCCCAATCGGGAGGGGTCCTATCACTATGATCTCCTGGAATGTAGCAGGCTTAAAAAATAAGCTTACAGACCCGGAATGGCAGGACTATATTGATCAATATCATGTCTGTCTCTTTCAAGAAACTTGGCTTAAAGACCCACCGTATAAGCTAGGATATAAAACCTACTTTATTAGTGCAATTTCAGCTGCCAGAGGGAGACCGTCGGGGGGACTGGTTGTCTGGGTGAAAATCTCACTAAATGTTGAGATACGTATGCAAGACACAGAGTCAGATGACATTTTATGGTTGGTAATGGGGGGAAAATATAAGATAATATCCCACTTATTCAATGTATATATAAGACCTAGAAGGACAAACTTGGAGTCGCCTGAAATAACTTTATTAGACGATCTGCTTAAAATGATCCCAGGAGGAGAGACAATTATGATAGGGGGCGACCTTAACTGTAATTATGAACCCATAACTGGATTTGAACATCTAGCAGAAGAAGAGGATAGAGCCAGAGCAATTCCTTATTTAACAATAGAAAAAACCGTCCCAGGCACAGTGGCTGCATTGCAACTTATGGGCCTTACATTAAAACATGGACTGAGGGCATGTAATGGTAGAGTGGGTGAAGGAGGCCTTAATTTGGATACCTTCCAGAGAGGCAACTCTACCTCGAAAATAGATTATATTTTACATAGTATAAGTACATGGGGAAGATTAGTGACTTTTAAAATAGATAAAAGAAGGGAAAGTGACCACTTTCCGTTAATAATTGAACTTAGCGCCCACCTCCTAGATTTGGATTTGGAATATGCAGAACATAATAAGGTGGAGTTACAACCTTCCCTCAGTAACAACAGACGGGATATAAAATGGCCTGCAATAATAGGCAATCTGGAGACTATGACAAATATTTACCATACATATTCTAATCTCCTAGAGCCTTATGTTGAAAATGAACTTACTGATATCCCCATCACGGCCATCCACCAAGCAATGAGTATTGCACTAAGACCCTTCCTGACCAAACAGCCACGGTACAAGCCCAAAAAGGAGAAGGTGCAGATCACCCCAAGCAGCCCATGGTACACTATTAAATGTAAGGAGAGGAAAAAAGAGCTGATAGAGGCTCTAAAGCAAAAGAACCAATTGGCCATACAACAGGCAAGGGCCAGCTATAAGAAAACACTGGCAACTGCCCAAAGCAACTGGGAGGATCAAAAATGGCAAGATCTCCTGGAAGCAGCAAAAACCAGTGATGCTAGGAACTTCTGGAAAATAGTTACCCATGGTAGTAAAGAGGGGATAATTTCTACTGATCATCATATAGATCCCAATACAAGGGTTAACCATTTCACTCACCTTTATTCTGACCCCCACAGCCTTGATTTCTATCCCTCAAGACATATAACACTAGCTACTCAGGGCATCTTACCCGAGTTATAATTTAGCCTGGAGGAGACAGTGAACGCCATTGAAGCAATCAAGCTGGGGAAAGCCCCCGGTTTGGACAAAATCCCGGGGGACCTGTTCAAACATAGTTTAGAAATTTGGGCACCCTATCTAAATCTTTTAAGTAACGCTATAGCAAGGGGAGGTCTTGTCCCCGAGACATGGAAAGGGGCAGAAATAATCCCAGTCTTCAAAAAAGGTTCCAGGGATGAACCAGGGAATTATAGACCAATTAGCCTCTTAGATGTCACGCAAAAAGTATATGCTAGACAGCTGCTGAATAGGATTAACAGCTGGATAAATGGAAACAGCATACTGACCATATACCAAGCCGGCTTTAGACACCAGACGAGCACAGTCGATCAGGCCTTTAGGCTATTGACGATAATGTGGAAATATACTAGACTAACGAAAGGCCATCTCTATATCGCATTTGTGGATCTGCGCGCAGCCTTTGATCTAGTGCCAAGGGACTCCCTATGGGCTGCGTTAGGGAAACAGGGTATGCCAGGGAACCTTTTGAGCCAGCTAGAGAGACTACATGAGAATACATTTGCAAAGGTTCGGAGGGGGCCAAAGGGAGAGTTGACAGACCCAATACCTATTAAGAGGGGGGTGAGACAGGGTTGTGTGCTTGCCCCAACCCTCTTCTCACTATACATTAATGATCTGGTTCATTTTCTGAAACAAAGCAACCATGACTCACCAAGATTGAACGGTGATCCTGTCCCCGCCCTCCTCTTTGCAGATGATACTATCCTATTATCTCAAACTCCCATGGGCTTGCAAACTCTATTAGATAAATTTAGCGAGTACTGCAGCCTGAAGGGATTAGAAATTAACACAAACAAGACCAAATACCTGACTGTTAACCCTCATAAAGCACTCAAGAGAAACATTCGGATTAGAGGGCAGGCATTGGAACGAGTAACAAATTTCAATTATTTAGGGATACTCCTTGATGCCAAATTGTCATGGAAACCGCATGTTAATAAAGCTGCTATTTCCTTGGCGCATAGCTCCATGGCAATTAGCAAAAATTACAAATGCTCAATGTCTAGTATTGTTTCACCAGTATTTGAGATTTATAGGTGCAAAGCACAGGTTGCTGCTCTATATGGTGCTGAACTCTGGGGATTCATAAATCTAACCCCATTGGTTACCCAGGAAAATAATTTTATGAGGGGGGTACTCGGTCTCCCTCCATCTACTCCACTGATTCCTTTAACCTATGATATCAACATGAAACAAATAGGTAAATTGGCAGCCTTGAGGCCCTTGCTTTACTGGTGTAGACTTTGGTCTACCCCTGAATTAATCCATTATAGGCAAGCGCTAATTGAGATTATAGACTTGGACAAGGCAATTTCCCTCCTGTGGCTCCATTATATAAGACAATGCTTTTACACTCTTGGCCTAAAATTTTACTGGGAAGAACCATACACACTAACAAAACAATCTAAGATTCAACTAAAACAAGTATTTTGGGACTTTACCCTAAACAGCCCTCTCTACAGCAAAGATCTAGGTAGACTCACTTTAAGTTTCCTGGATATGAAACCATTACCGTATGCTGAGGAATGGATAGATACTATTCAACCTAGACGAGCAAAAGTCTTATTTATGAAGCTTCGATATGGGACTCTCCAGGTTAAGGCTTTTACTTCTAAATGGGGCCCCTTCAATGGGAGAACACAAGAGGTGATTTGTGGGCTGTGCAATATGGAGACTCCTGAAACGACGGACCATGTCCTTTTAAACTGCAATGCCTATGATAAACCAAGGAGGAAATGGCTTCGACCTATCTGCAGGAACGTTGGAATCAGGAACTATAATGAAGCAGCAAGATTCTTGAGATCTAGTACGATACCATATGTTGTCTTTGGTTTAAGCCGGTTTTTACTAGCAATTTCATTTATTAGAGACAAGGCGGGCCTAAGGCTCTAGGATTCAGTTATTTATTCACTTTATTTAAATAGTCCTCCCCTACCTAAGCAAAATAAGTGCCTGATGGCACTGGAGGCAAATTCTAAGGGTTTTATAAAAATGTAATACTGTAATTGATTCTTATTTATAGCTTTTAAGATTAATATTCCCTTTTATCCAGACAGTCGGCTTTTAGTAGCCAAATGAGTGTTAATTGCTGATGGAATAATGTGTCTTTTGTAATACTTGATTGTTTGCCTTTTATGGCTTTCAGCCGAACATAGGCATGTATGGGAAAAGAAATCGTTGGGCATTAGGGATTCCCTTTCAGCTCTTAAAAACTAGTAAAACAAGACCACATGCGATGGTGGAAGGCACATTGCCAAGATTCTTAGAGGCACTTTGGTATGCTAAGGACAAATGTCCTACAAAAGAAGCACGAAATTCTATTCTTACAATGGTCATTATTTGTGCTTACTTATAGTCCTAGAGACCAAGTGAACTTTCTTGCCAGTACACAGCCATAGCTATTAACAGTCAGATATCAATCCCATTTGCTTTGTGCACACAGATTGTATTTATGACCACTCTATAATATTCTTGGTGATTTGTAAAATGATGTGTACTGTGTATTTTTATAATGTTTTAATCGATTAATTACTTATTCCTTTTCTTTTATCTAACTGTACTGTATGACCTAGGGGGAGTCCTGGATTTTTTTTTTTTTCTTCTTATAATCTTTTGATGGGTCTGGTTTTACTGTTTTTACCAAATTGCTTTTGTTTTCTTTTAGAAATGTATGATTTGTGTTGGCATGCTTTTATGGTATTGGTTTACCGAAATAAAGCTGAATTGAAAAATAAAAAAATAAAAAGAAACCCAGTTCCAACTCCCTTAACAAGTCCCTTCCAGCCCAAAAGTCCCTTCCACCAAAACAAAAAAATTAAAAACGTCTCAGAAGAGGGCATTGTCTATTTGGGTCTGTGCTGGTTCAGGCTCTGCTCTATCCTGCCGAGCCGGTTCTCTGTATTGTCAATCTGCTGCAGGATGTGGTCTAGTGATGACCTATCAGAGTGGGAGGGGGCGGCAGCAGTTCTAGTCAGGACCCCTGACAGCAGTGCCAGCGATGTAATGGCTGGGAGGCTGCAGGCTGGGACTAGCGTGTTGCTGAACTGAGGCCCAGGTCAGAGGCAGCTATTTCCGCCTCTTCATCCTCCAGGAACATGAGCTGCTGGTATTCTGCCTGGATAGTCTCCATTCTCTGTAACGGCAGATGGGCTGCTATCTCCTGCCTGGTACGTGCAGGAGTAGATATATCGAGAAAAAAACAAAAGAAAAAACGACACATTGTAAACAATACTCTGTGCAAGCAATTGTTTAAAATTAAGTAGTGGGTGGCACAGAAACAGTACATTACTGGTCTCCTAGGGACATTGGAATTTCATGTGATTATGATTAGGGGAGTCACAGAGCCAATTTTATTTGTTATCCACACATGCCTCACATAAAAAAGCACTGACTGTCTAGTAGAAAAGAATTTGAACCATAGCTTTGATAACCATAAAACAAAGTAAGCAAAGTAGGTGAGCAGCATGCCCCTCTCCAGAAGAGCTCCCTTGTTTATTTATCCAAGCAATTATTCAATCATCCTTTCATTCTTCCTACTATATTCACCCATAGCCAGCATGAGTTAAGCTTTACTGTCTCTCATCCAGTCTTCACCAAAATTTCCAATCCATTATCCATTCATTATCCACTCTTTCTTTTAATCATCCTTTCCCTATCCATCCTATGCCCAATACTCACCCACGCATCCTTCCCTTTCACTCATTTCACCCATACTTTCTTTTAACCTCCTGTTCTTTCCCGTTTCCATAAAGCCATCATTTATTTGCATACATTATGTGAGCTTTTGCTGAGTTGCAGATAGAAGAGGCCATACTCAACTACTGCTGTAGCTGGTAAAGTGGGGGTTCACGATCACGAGTCACGACAACGCCCGTGTAGCTAGTGAGTATAATAATAATTGTCAATTAGCAAGCAACGTGATTTACCACCGCCCGTCCTTATGCAGCTTCTCCTCCTCCAACCCAATCTCCTCACTTGAGAAGACAGCACTCTGTGTGGTTAGAAAAAAACAGTGTACATTTTTTAGATGGCAGATACGCCTCCTCTTAATTTTGTTATCCCAAAAAATACAACTGCAATACATTGTTACAGTTTGGTTAGCACTGAAGTATCTTATATCAAAAATATCACTCTGGGCATTTTGTTGCTTCACACTGTTAGAAAAGCCAGGTAGTCAAGCCACCCAAACACCTTTTGTAATGGAGGGGCAGAGCTATAGGCTATGATGATGATGACTCTGAATCTTTGAAGCGCAATGAAGGGGTGGAATATTTTTGGTCACTGAAAGACATATGATGTTGGTTGGCAAATGCAATTGGGCCTTATACTTTCCATCCATGCTGCACTGTCATGAGAACTGCCAGGATACTGTATAAATGAATTACACAGCACACCACTGGGGGTTAGGGGTGGTGCATGGTCACTCTCTCGTTAACTTTTACAGTATGAGCAATAACAAATAAGCCTTCTGAACAAACATACATCATGAATATTATTTAACATACTAGTTTACTTTGGTCTGAAATCTTCACAGTATACAGTAGAGTACCAAAATCCGTTCTTAGTCTTACAGTTCAACAAGATATACTGGGGAGAGGGAAAGACTGCCACCAAAGATGAAGAAATCTACATACTAGAACAGACCGGAATGTCAGGTACCAAAAAAAAAAACAATTAAACAAGGAAAAAAAGGATAATGCAGGGATAACAGGAATTAAACAAAAATTAGATAGGGTAGTTGGTAAAAAAAAGGAGACAGTATTAAAAAATATACAAGGCAAAATTAAAAGTAGTATAATAGTGAGCAGAGGTAACAATTAAGGAAATACAAATAATAAATAATAAGATTTACTGGGGTGAGCAGAGCCCTCAGTACTGGCACTGTTGGTCGGCGCCTCCTCCTCCCAATCTCTTCCCGGACCCACCTCGGCACTGCCCCACTTCTTGCCCTTGGGTGCTGATGTAAGAAATAAATGAGATAAAAAAATAGATTAGCGGTACAGGTAATTTACACAAAATTATTATAACAGGCAGATGCAGTAACATTGTACTTATCTAAATCAGATCAGGTACTTGTATTGACTATCATTGAGTTGGCTATACTAATCCTAAAATCCCTTTTCCAAATTTCCTTAACAAAAACTACATTTGGAACTAATGGATTGCAATAAATGATCTTTGATTCTATTCTCATTTCTCAACCTCCTTGATGGACCAACTCAGTCTCCCTTTTGTGCAAAGAATAGATGCATACTAGTACTACATATCACTGTGAAATTGCTTGGGGCTATACAAGCTACATAAAAATCACAGAGAATGATAACTCATTGATATGACTAATTCAATATGGTGACACTGCAATGAATTAAAGAAACAAGCGGGATTCAGAGGATTGATGGTCCAGTGTATACCCTCCTGTGGATACTACTATATAATGAAATACACTGTTCCAAAAAGAAAGACAGGGTGAACACTATAGAGTCCTAATTGTTAGGAGCAAGAGTCCTCACACACCCTATTGGGTGTCATGCTTCATCATCGGACGTGCTCCTCGGCAGACCTGCGCTGCAATGTCTTCTTAAATAATCAGACAAAGCCAGCGCCAATGAGTACAATTAGGTAGCATCGAGTATCTGCCTAGCTCCAACTGGATCACATAATAACATTCTTAACGTAAATTAAAGGTAACTTACCTCTGAGTGTAAGCAGCATACTACTAAAAAAAAAAAGTGAGCATTGTAGAATACAAACACAACAAATAATACAAATTAATTCTCACCAAGCCACGGAATCTCGACAGCTAGCAGGTTGAGCAGGTCCTGCTCCGGGTCGAGGCTATGCACCCAGCGGTGTGTCAGCTGCTGGGTGGTGTGGTAGAGCTGGCTAGTGCATTGCACGCATCTGTGCAGCATCCCCCAATGCAGCTGATACTCCCGAAGGGGGTACTCACTGCCGGGCTTGCCACCTGCTGCCAGCATGGAGTGGAGGTGGTGCTGTACGTAAAACAAAAACAGTGCTGTCACCTCCACCTAACAAAATATTGGTCAGGGCTTCACCACTTGGCAGTGCCACCATCCACAAGGTAGGCGGCTGGTGATGCTGGCTGCTTGGGGGAGCCTGGTCGCCTGTCTGCTCTGCCATAGCACTGGGTGGGGTAAAGAAAAGAAACAGGAGAAGGAAGGATGGAAGGAAATAAAAAAGGAAAGGAGGAGGATAAGGAAGTAATGAGGGAGTAAAGGAAAAAATAAATAAACATAAAAAGTTATGAAAAAACAAGATTGTTTTTTAACAGCATAAAATACACAGACACAAAAACATACACTAATGCAATAAATAAAATTGAGGGGTAGATTAATTAGGAGGGTGGGGGATTGAAAAGGTTAGCAAGTGATTCAAAAGCAGGCCCAGCACCATGAACAGAGTATGAAAGCAAGATGGTCGTGCCCATGTGAACCACGTGGTACCATTCGTGAGTGATTATGAATGTGATGACGTACTTTGTGTTGTGTTTTAAGTAATATGCAGTGCAAATAGGCATGACAGTGAAACTCTGCGTGCCCTCAGAATTCTGGTTAGCGCGGCAGAGTTTTTTCAAAAACTTTGCTGGGTCATGCGTAGGACGACTTTGTTAACTCTGCCCAGGTTAAGTGGAAATACCATTGTCAGTGTGCTTATTACACTGAGTGATTATTCTACCCATTTCAACATTTCAATTCACCTTGGCCCTCATTTTAACCTCGGCGGTCTTTTTGCAAGACCGCCGAGGTACCACCGTGCTGAAGACCGCCAGTGAAGGCGGTTTTCCGCAAAGCATATTATGATGGCTGGCAGCCCTCCATCCTTTTTCAGACGGAGAGCCGCAAGCAATCATATTTGCGGTTGGTGGGGAAATGGAGGCTGCTCCACCTCCAACGCCACGTCATCAGAACACCGCCCACCATATCACATCCCATGATTCGGTGTGGCGGTGTTCTGGTGACGGGGAGCTGGTGGCGGAGCAGCCCCCATAGATCCCATTCCCTCCCGGAGGATCACCGGACCAGGTAAGGTGATTGTCCGTTAGGGGAGGAGGGTGGGGAGGTGTTGTGTGTGTGCATGGGGGTGTGCGTGTGTAGATGGGGTGTGTGAGTGTGTGTTTGCATGCAGGGGTGCTGTGTGTTTTGAAAATGTGGGTGTGTCTGTAAGTATGTGTGCATGTATGTCTGTATGTATGTGTTCATGTATGTCTGTGTGTGTGTGTCTGTTGGAATGTCTGTTAGTATGTGTGCGGGTATGTGTAGTTGTAGTGTCTGTGTGCGTGTAGGGGTGTGTGTGTCGATGTTGGGGGAGTGGGGTCCAGCCACCTTTGGGGGTGGTAGGGGGGGTCGGGTGTAAGGGGAGGACTCTGGTGGGGGAGGGGGTGGGGGAGACCCCTATCAGTGCCAGGGAAGGAATTCCCTGGCACTGATAGTGCATACCGCCATGGATTTCGTGGTGGTACAGAACACCATGAAATCCATGGTGGTATGCAAGGTTGTGATACCGCCGGTGGTGTAGTGACAGCCACTGGTCTAGAGACCGAAGTCTCCAGCCCAGCGGTCGTTACCACCCTGGCGGTCGGAGTGGAGAAGTGGCGGTTTAGCATGGCGGTCATCGCCATGCTTGTAATGCCATTTTTTTTCCGCCGGCCTGTTGGCGGTATTACCGCCATTTCTCCACCGACCACCAGGGTTGTAATGCGGGCCTTTGTGTTTAAAACGTTTTCCTACAGGCAGATTTGAACAATTAGGAGACTGTTACATTCATGAGGTGTGGGAGCTGCCCTTCGATTAGAAATATTTAAACAATGACAAAGTGGTCTTCCTTAGCAGTAGCATATGTGACACTTCTGTAAACCAGTCTATGATTTGCAAACAGGTGTCCTTGCACTAAGCATGTAACACTTCTGTTGCACATTTGACTTGCTTTCTGAAGGGCATGCCGGTCCATTTGATTCGCCCCAGTGTGTTAGCTGCTTTTTTTTTTGTGCTTTTTTTTTTATATATATTTTTTTTCCATAAAGAAATACAATATATCATTAGACCTTCTTCTTCAATTGGAGAGAGACATTTCCCCCGTTTATCACCCAAAAAGGAAGCATCGGCTTAACACATCAATCATTAGCCATGAGCCAGTTCTGAAATTGTCCCCAGATAACATTCCCTTTCCTCCTTGCCAATCTCCCCTTCTGTTCATACAGGGAGATCTCAAGATGATACACTGATATTAACCTGCCCAACCACTGCTGCCATGATGGTAGTTGCATACTCAACCATACGGAGGAGATACATAATCGAAATACCGCCATGGCAAGAAAAATAAATGCCCTCTGTCGTCCCCTTGTTTGTTCAGCAACCCCTAGAACCATGATTTCTGGGATGAGGACCACGTCATACCCCAAAATTTATTTTATCACAAGTTGCATACCATCTCTCAGTGTCGTTAATTCTCTGTACGTAGCAAACATATGGATTACATCTGTTGCATGGTCCCCGCACCTTGGACAATTAATTCCGCGTGACCCCCCCACTTGGCAAGGTGGGCCGGTGTATAATACAAGTCAAACACAGTTTTATAATGTTGTGCCTGTAGAGACGAAGAGAGTAATATAGTATGACCTAACTCGAGTGAATTAAGAAAGTTAACACTTTCATCCACCAGTTTACCGCTCCACCGTTCACTATGCTTCCCCAAGTCATCAGGCTGCTCTGCCATTAATAAGGAGTAGATTACTTTGATAGTCATGTTAGATTCTCCCAGAATATTTTTTAGCAATTGGTTGCTTTTAAACCCCTGTGGCCCACCCGTTTTCTTGCTCAAAAAGTCTCATACCTGTAAAAATAAAAATAAATCCCTTTGTTCTAAACCATACCGTTCTTGAAGACTCGTAAATGTCTTTACTCCAGGTTCATCAAAAAAGTCTCCTAGCCTCGCTATACCTTTAGAGGTCCATTTTACCATATAGTTATCCTTAAAAATTTCCGGGAGCGACGGATTATTCTTAATTAGGATATAGTAGTTGAATCTTCCGAGCCCATTCTTTGTACGCCAAGGCCGCCAACATTTATAGGCCGCCTCTAATACTTGTACAGGGTTTTCTTATAATACCCTGGTTCGTGGAAAGTTAACAAGCACCCCTTAGAGGCAGAGCCCACAAGCAGTTCGTAGATATTAGGGATATTGGGGATACCTTCCACCCTGTTCTCCCCTGGTCTTTCCCCCCATAATGGGCGCATATATTGGAATGCAGCTGCCAGTTGATATAACTTCAAATTAGGCAAGGCCCACCCCCACTTTTCGCGAGGTAGAGACATAAGCTTGGCCGATCTTCTGCACTTGCCAGATGCCCAAATAAATCTCATAATTATCCGTTCCATATCTTTAAACCGAGATTTTGTAAAGTTCAAGGGTATGGTCCGGAATAGATACAATAATTTGGGGAGAAGAATCATTTTGACCATATTACACCTCCCTATTATAGTCATATGCAAATTATTCTATCTATACATATCATTTTTAGCCTTTGCCAATATTGGATCTAAGTTCAGACTGATGATTTCTCCTACTCTTGGTGAGATACTGATGCCCATGTATACTGCATGCTCCACCATCCGATTGTCCTGTGAGTTCGTATATTGATTAATCAATAGCTGAGTTTTAGTTCTATTTAACAAATACCCAGAAAATGTCCCGAACATGGTCGTGACCTCTTCGATTTCTTTCAGTGCTGCATCCGGGTTGGAGGTTATGTGCAATATCATCTGCATAAGCCAGGACCTTTGTATCCCAACCATATCTTCGTACCGGGATAATCTGCTTGTTCCCTTCAAGCTGTCTGAGCAAAGGATCTATATATAAGGCGAACAATAGCGGAGAGCATGGGCATCCCTGCCTAGTGCCTCTCCCCACTTGGATGCATCCAGATTGCCCTTCCATTAATTGTATTCTTACTCCCGGGGACTTATACATGGCTTTTATTGCCACTATAAACTTTTCTCGAAAGCCATATTTCTCCATAACCTTCCAGAGATATTTCCAGCTAACTCGGTCACATGCTTTCTCGGCGTACAACAGGGCAACAGCCATGGGCTCCTCCGCCACTTCTGTTGCATCAAACAGCGTAATGACTCTTTGAATATGTTCTGCCATATCTCTACCGGGGACAAATCTGTGTTGTCGGGGTATTACCAACTTCCTGATTACTACGGATAAACGGGCAGCGAATATTTTAGAATACACTTTAGCATCACTATTAATTTATGTTATTGGCCGATATGAGGCCGGAGTCTGCGGGGCCTTCCCTTTCTTTAGAAAAACTACTATATTAGCCATTCCCCATTAAGGCGGGGTCTTTCCACCATTCTGTACCTGAATAAACAGCTCAAGCATCAGTGGACGTAACTCTATTTTAAAGGTTTTGTAGAACTCTAACGGAATTGCATCAGGGCCAGAAGCTTTGCCGGCGGCCAGTTCACTTAATGCCTTGTCTATTCCTAAACTACCAATCTGACCCTCCAGTTGTGGGTAATCCTCTTCTGAAACTGTGTTAAACCTGATGGGGCTAAGAAATTCCTGCATCTCTGTTAATGAGAATCCAGCTGTATCGTTATAGAGGTCAGTATAAAATCCCTGGAACACCTTCCTAATACCATCAGTATCTGTCACTATTTGTCCCTGTTGGTCTTAAATCTCTCTGATGACCCCCGCTGCAGCTTTATGGCTTGCCCTTACCGCCAACAGGTGACCAGTTCTTTCAAAAAGCTCATACCTTTCAAAGCGTTGCGCAAGGTATTTTCCAGCTACTCTTTCTGCGTTAACCTCATTTATTGCTGCCCTTGCTATAGCAATCCGCTCCTGGATGTTTTTCGTATCTTCCCTCCTTTCTTTAGCTGTAATCAAATGTATTTCTAAATCTCTGAGCTTCAAATGCGAGTCTCTTATTTTCCTTTGGGCCTTTTTTTGTTTACTCAGGATAAAGCTTAAAGTTGCTGCCCGTACCCCTGCCTTCAGAGTATCCCAGACTATCTCTATAGGAGCAGAAACTACGTTAATCTCTAAGAATTCCACTATCCAATTCCTCATATAATCTAGGTATTCAAAGTCACTGAGAAGCCCCCTTTCGAAAGTCCATCTCCTGGTTTTATGTTCTAGACCATCTAATTCCAAGTCCAATACCAGTGGATTATGATCAGACATAATCCGTGGGTATAATTCCATGCTAGCCTGTGATAACAGTTCAGGAGATGTCAGAAAGAAATCTAGTCGGGCCAGTTTCACATGAGGGGCAGAGAAATAAGTGTACCCAGGATCTGAATCGCACAGCTTGACCCAAGCATACACTAGACCTAACTCTTTCTGCAGACCTACC
Organism: Pleurodeles waltl; assembly: GCF_031143425.1. Taxonomy (NCBI): domain Eukaryota; kingdom Metazoa; phylum Chordata; class Amphibia; order Caudata; family Salamandridae; genus Pleurodeles; species Pleurodeles waltl. The sequence goes on from NC_090440.1 coordinate 1,217,916,946, forward strand.
ATTGCCTTGAATACTCAAGGCTTCCGCCCCTGATATTTCTTCGCTACAGGCGCTAAGAGATCCTGCAAACCATCCCAAGAGCTGTTAAAATTAAAGTCCCCGCATAAAATATACGGGGCCGGCCAGCCAGTTAATTCTACCGCCATAGTATCTAATAAAATTTGATCATCCGATACTGCCCCATATACAGAGCACAGCGTAAAGCTACCTTCCCCATATAAGCATTTTACAATTACCCATCTCCCATTCCTATCAACCTTCTGCCTGGCAAATTTCACTTTGTTGAGCCGATTCAATATCGCCACCTCTTTAGTTTTCACCTCTTGTTTTGAGCATACTATCACTCTCATGCCAAGCGACCCTAAGATCCCCCGGTTCCCATATTACACATGAGTTTCTTGCAAGCAATAAATATCTGCCCTGAGGGTTTTTAGATCTTCCATAACTTTCCTTCTTTTTCGGGGATCATTTAGGCCACAGATGTTAACAGAAGCTATTCGGAGTCTGGTCATTTGTATCTCTCTTTACCCCTCCCCCCTCCATCTCCACGTCCCAATCTTTTTTTTGTTTGGCTTTTCATCCCGGCTATATGCAATCTTACATAGACTTTGCTTCCTCTCTCCTTCTCTGGTCCTTATGTTCTGTTCCATTCTCTTTATCCCTTCCTTCCCCTTCCCCCCCTTCCCCCCTTCTACTCCCTCCCGGCCCACCCCCTCCCTACAGCACACCCATCCACCCCCCTCCCTCCCCACAAGGGCTGGTTGGGGACCCCTCCGAGCAATCGAGCCGCCTTTGGCCCGAATGTTGGTGTAACGTAGATACAGGGTGCTCCGCCCACCACCAAAATCCTTGATAGCTAAAAATACGTCATTATTCCAGCCCCATCAAATATTCTTTTGCTTGAATCTCAGACATAAACCATCTCACTTTCCCATTCATAACCGTTTTTAGACGAGCAGGGGAAATCAGATAGGCTTCTGCTCCCTTATCGAAAAAAGGTTTGATCAGCTGTCGGAGCCGCCATCTGCGCTCCACAGTTGTATGACAGAAGTCTGGTCGCGTACCCCTTCCATATGCCACGGGGCGTTAGGGCGTAATTTATCAAAAATAGCCTGGAGCAGCAAATAATTCCCAAAAAACACCAAAATAGCTTTAGGGTATTTTGAAGCAGCTGAATGTACCCCCTCCCTCCTGGTCGGGGGAAATCTATGAACACGCTGAATCTAGTTATTCCAATCCCACTGGTTCAGTTTGTAGCCTCCAAGCTACTTCTGCCTTATCTTCCACTGCTTTGTTTCCAAAAATTAGAGGGAAGCCTATGCTTCCCCCCTCATAGCTGTCACTGGCGCTCAGTGTGTGTTTTAGTGCCAGAAAAGGAAACCAGAGCCAGAAAACGAAGCGTTCTCCAGCTCTGGGTTATGCCCATGGGGCCGCCCCGGCGCATTCCTCCTGGCCCCCTCAGGTCGCGGCATAGCTCCAGGTTTCATGGAGGGGAGAGCTTCCCCTCTCGCTGCTTTCCGCGTCCGCGTTCTCTGCGGTTCTCCGGCGCCGGCGTCCAGGATCGGGGTGGGCGTGGCCGCAAGGCAGCGCCCTCTCTACGCGTCCGCCATCTTGCTCCAACCCGTCCGCCATCTTGCTCCAACTGTGTTAGCTGCTTTTTAATGGGAGTTACTTAATGCTGAGTGATCAAGTTTGCTGTGGGATGAGACTAGTTGTTCAATATGTAATTTTGGTCTCCAAATTTGTGACTTGTTGCAGGAATGTATTTCAACCCCCCTCCTCACATATTAGATAAAAGCAGCAAATATGCAGCCTTACATTGCTAATTATAATGTAAATATTGAAAAGCTGAGCAGACTGAAATCTTTTTTGCTTCAGAAATACCTGGCTCTCACATCAGCCTATGAAACCTATGACCTTTAAATGCCAACTTTCTAAAACATTTCGGTGAATTAATAGGCCACATTTTTAATGCGTCTAACATTGCTGGGATTGTACACTTTTTTAAGACTGTATGTTCTGGTTTTGTCAGCACTTTCCAGACTGTCTTTGGAGTAACAACTTTAGCCATCCATTCACTTTTTTTGAGTGTTTTTGGAGGATTCTCGATTAAATTGGCATTATTTGGCAGTATCCTGCAGTTCCTTTTTTCAATTTGCAATAGCTGCACTATCTCAACAACAAGACGTGAGGGAGCTCCCATCAGCCAACCTGTGTCACAAATGCACGATGCAGTTTTTTGAAGCATCACTTGTGGAAAAGCTACACAGGAATTGGTCCTTGTCATTTCAACCCATTCTTAATTGTGTGCAGCCTGTCTTTCACTGCTTGTGGTGCCTTTTCGAAACTGCACTGGAGGCGTGTCTTGCCTTACAACATGTACCATCTATGGACGTAGATCTGATGATGTTCTCAATTGGGGTTCATTGTCAGAACTATCTAAAGACAATTGGGTTGTTGCGGGATGCCTTCCATGAGCCTCTCTTTATGGATTGGCTGGTTCCTGGTGCTTCAGCATCTGGCAGTGCATGAAACACTGCTTCCTCGGCCAGACCTGTGGCTGAGGTAATGGAGCATGTGTGCTTCTTCCACCTTTTAGCTGAGGAGCTGGTGGATTTATCACCTGCCCAAGTAGGATTGATTTCAGATTCCCTTTCCATCAATACACTTGGAAACCTCTTGCGAGATCATGATTACTGTTAATTTGTCAATTGGATATTTTTCTAAAATTCTTAAATTGTCCTGCTTTTACGTTGGCCACACGTTTCAGCCTGGTCTGCTTGTCAACCTGGACATTATTTATCTCTTTTATGTATAGCCTGCTTTAAAGAGTTTGGGCCCTGCACTCTTACGGACAATGGGGAGGGTGTTGTGTGTTCCATTTAGCGCTTAGATTGTGCATCTTTATTTTAGCTCCAGGCCTGCAGTCTATGCCCTTTACCTACATACACATTTTACTTGTTTATTCATTTTAATATACTTTAGAACAGCTTGCTTTTTATAGCAGGGCTGTCTTAATTTTCTAATCAGCAGCTTTTCTGTGAAAGCATTGTTGTCAGTTCCTTTGTACGGCATTTCATTCTGTGCCCTGCTCAAGGCTCTCATTGCACACAATAGTTTACCTGGTATTGCCAGTCCAAGAGTTATAGAGTCAACTGTCTCGCCATAGACGTGTTATCACATCAGGCCTGTTTTCACAACACAACATGTTTTGTTATATAAACACCACACAGGCCAAAGAAAGGTATATGGGACAATCCAGTCAGCCTCTGTCAACAGCTTTGCTTCTCTTGGCTTGCTTTTCCAGCCACCCGCGAGGACTTCCATTAGACCAACAGGCAGACCACTGCCTTTCCAGGTATGGGGTTGTAGGCTTCTTCCAGGGACTAGTACGGGCAGAAAGGCTAACACTGCTGTGCTCTCGTGTTGATGTTAGAGTGTAGGTAGGAAGTCTTAGAGTAATGATTATGTCAGGATGCTGGGATGTTTATATGTTTTACTCTAATGATCACAATCATCCCTGTGTTTATGTTTAATCTTCCTAATAATTGCAGCTCATGCCTTTTATCTTAGAATGCAGTTTCTTCAATAAATTAATTGAAACCTTTCCTGCATTTCTTTATCTACTTCCGCATGTATGAGACTTTGTGCAAATGAGAGAAAAGGGTGTGAGCTGTTTCACCTCAGCTTCCCTGAGGAGTCAAAGTATCATGTATTAAGCTGCCACAAATCACCTTTATTTTCTAGGTTTGGCTGACGTGCTGCTAGCTAGCGGAGAAGGTCAAGCCAACCTTCCAGTCAGTGTGTAACTGACTCAGTGCAAAAGTCTTGCCTTTGTGGTAAGAGTGTGCTGGACCCGTCCGCTGCATGGTCATACTGTATCCTGCACTAAGTAGGTCATGGGGTGGGTGGGGCTAGGAAGCGATGAGAAAACAAGGAGTACAAACTGGGCAGCAGCGATACAGGCACAAGGAAAGCAGACCAAAACAGGGGAAGGAACTGGTCCTGGCACAGAAGCAGGTAAGCTAAGCAGGAGCAGGTAAGCTGAGACTCACAGGGTGCCCAAGTTTCTACTCCCTCACAGGGTGCCCAGGTGAATACACATATGACAGAAAGTAAAAAAGCAGCAATGGAACCCAGGAGAAGAAAACTTCATTGAAAAACATGGCATAAAGGTATTGCATGATGAGTACACAGCTGAGACAGATTTCTCAAATCTGGCATTCCCCATTTCCTTTGAATATTGCATGGGACGAACTGTTACATACATTAGGGATGTGATTGGAGGTGGGCTGTGTGGAACAGTCTTTGAATAGTGGACCCTATTCACAAAAGTAAGATTTCCATGTGTATAGCTACTCAAACATGGATCTACAGGCGAGGATCTACAGCTATGTGAAAATCTCCTCATGGATGGAATGCACCATTGACATGTGTAGATTCACATCTAGATGCACCGAGATGGATCACCTTCAACTGAATTTATGAGAGTAAAGTTCCTATTAGTAACTAGCCATCTATCTGAGGAAATCTCCCCCACTAGGGCAGTGCTCTCCATAAACAAAGAAACAAGGAATTTTATGTAACTTCATTTTGAAAAAATTAAAAAAATGTAATGTTTTTATTAAAAGTAATTAACACACTTTTCCCTAACTCCTATTCACCTAGGACTATCGCACTAGCAAGAAATACACTTGCACTCAAACTTAAAATATGAATATATTATAAATTATTTCAGTGCTTTCATTTTTATTGAAATATTTTTTACATGAATTTAAATACATCAAAATGTTAATTGGCTGCCTCCACTTGAGGTGTCTCTTTTGTTGACTGTGTCACAATTTGGGACGCAAGTTGTGTATGTGTTTATTTTTATTATTTAATTTAAAATTTTAATTTACAATTTTTTTTATTAAAATGGTATTAGGTATTTAAAAAAATTAAAACATTAAGACATTTTTAATTTTAAAAGTAAGTGGCTTACTTTTATGTGGGTGTGTGTTTTGTGTTCATATGTCCCTTCTGTTAGACCTTTCAGCCTTAGTGTGATCTTTCTCCCAAACATGTTGCCTAGTTCCCTCCATCTTTCTGCTGAAATTTACTTTTGCTGGCCTTAGGACTCTATAAACTTTAACACTGCTATCCAGTGCTGAAGTTCTTATGCTCACTCTCCTGAACATGGCAAAATTGATTTACACCTGATTGGTACATCTCATGTACTCATAATTTCCTTAGAGCAGACTGGTATAACATACACACAGTGCCTGTAAATTAAATGCTAATAATGGGCCAAAAGCACATATTGTGGCACTCACTTAAGTAGCCCTTTAAAACATGTCCCAGGTCAGCCATTGCCAACATGACATGGTGAAATAACCCTCTCACCAAGCTTTAGACTCCCCTTTTATTGCATATAAGTCACCACTAAGGTAGGCCCTAGGTAGCCCATATGGCAGGACGCACTGTAATTAAAAAGTTGGACATGTACTTTTAAGTTTTACATGTTCCAGTAGTGTAAAACCCTCTAACTCATTTTTCGCTACTGTGAGGACAATCTGTCACATAGGATAACATTGGGTTGCCTTATTACAAGTAATAAGTGCTAACTTTTTATTGAGGACAGATGCGCATTTCATGTTTCGTATTTTTGAAACTGTATTTAAAAATCCCCTTTAATGGTAACATTGGAATTTAAATTACAATTTTGAAAATGCCACTTTTAGAAAGTTTACATTTTTTCTGCCTTTTGGGGCCAGATGTAGAAAGAAATGGGTTTGCGACTCACAAACCCATATGCAGAATGCGTATCGCAAGGGGGTCGCAAAGACCCACCTCATTAACATTAATGAGGTGGGTCACAATTTGCGACCCCCTTGCGATTCCCTGCACTCATAGGCATGGTGGCCTGCTAGAGACAGCAGACCACCATGTCTGTGACTCCTTTGTTAATAAAGCAGTTTTTATTTTTGTATTGCAGCCCGTTTTCCCTAAAGGAAAATGAGTTGCAATACACTTGAGAAAAGGAAACTGTTGGACCTGACAGCCTTAGGGTGGGCACCCCTAACTTTTTGCCTGCCTCTCTCCACTTTTTGAACACTGTTTTTGCTGGTTTTAGACTGCTAACCAGTGCTAAAGTGCATGCGCTCTCTCTCTTTAAACATGGTAACCTTGTATCACACCAAATTGGACAATTTAATTCACTTATAAGTTCCTAGTAGAGTGCACTATATGTGCCCAGGGCCTGTAGATTAAATGCTACTAGTGGGCCTGCAGCACTGGTTGTGCCACCCACCTAAGTAGCCCCTCAACCTTGTCTCAAGCCTGCCATTGCAAGGCCTGTGTGTGCAGTTTCACTGTCACTTCGACTTGACAATTAAAAGTACTTGCCAAGCCTAAAAACTCACCTTTTTCTAAATATAAGTCACCCCTAAGGTGTGCCCTAGGTAACCCCTAGAGCGGGGTGCTGTGTGGGTAAAAGGCAGGACATGTACCTGTGTAGTTTACATGTCCTGGTAGTGTAAAACTCCTAAATTTGTTTTTACACTACTGTGAGGCCTGCTCCCTTTATAGGCTAACATTGGGGCTGCCCTCATACATTCTTGAAGTGGTAGCTACTGATCTAAAAGGAGTAGGAAGGCCATATATGGCCAGAATGGTAATACAAAATCCTGCTGACTGGTGAAGCTGGATTTAATATTACTATTTTAGAAATGCCACTTTTAGAAAGTGAGCATTTCTCTGCACTTAAATCTTTCTGTACCTTACAATCCACGTCTGGCTGGGTTTATTTGACAGCTCCTTGTGCAATCACCCAGACACTTCCTGGAGAAGAAACCTGAACCAGAACCTGCACCCTGACGAGAAGAACTGCCTGGCTGCCTAAAGGACTCACCTGACTGCTTTCTACAGAAGACTGCTGCCTTGCGGTTGCCCTGCTGTCTTGCTGCTCTCTTGCTTTGCTGCAGAAGTGCTCTCCAAGGGCTTGGATAGAGCGTGCCTTCTGTTCCCAGAAGTCTCAGGACCAAAAAGACTTCTCTCTTGCAACTGGACTCCTTGTAAGACGAAAAATTCGCCGCACAGCTTGTTCCGCTGTGAAAAATTCACTGCACGCTGACCCGGGATGCCGCCGCTCAACTTCCCAAGAAAAAGATCGACGCGGCGCCTGCGGTGCGACCGGAACTTCAACGCACGGCCCACCTGGAACGACGCCGCCCGACTCCCAGAGTGGAAATCGACGCAGCGGCTGCCATGAGGGAGAAATTTCCCCGCATTGCCCACCAGAACGACGCAGAGCTTGCCAACAAGCCCAGGATTCCACGCACAGGGGATTCCCCGGGGCGTCTGAAACCCCCGCAACCCCAAGAGGAGGCCCGTACATGCACCGGAAATCGACGCAACATCTTCCCGGCGTGGAAAATAACGACACAAGTCTGTGTGTGAAGGGGCGAAACCGACACACACACCCTTTTCCACGCATCTCCTCCTCTGCCGCCTTTTGCGGAGATTTTTTCACTCAAACCAGGTACTTTGTGCTTGAAAGAGACTTTGGGGGTCATTAAACCCTGGCGGTCGGTGTTTAAGCGGCGGTAAGACTGCAAACAGGCCGGCGGTAAAAAAATGGGAATTATGACCGTGGCGGAAACCGCCAACAAAGACAGCACCTTTAACACTCCGACCACCACGGCGGTACAGACAAAAAGCTAGACTGTCACCGCCGACAGACAGGCGGAAGACAATGTACCGCCCACAGTATCACAACCTACCAATCCGCCACCTTTTCCGGGGCGGATTCAACGCGGATAAAAACACGGCGGAAACAGCCATTTCAAAGGGAAAACGCTCACCTCTACACACCCCACGAGGAACCAGGACACCATGGAACCGGAACTCCAAATTCTCCGCGCAATAGTCTTCCTGCTCCTATACGACCATCATCAACGCCGGCGCCGAAGACAACGGTGAGTACTGCACCTATGACATAGGGGAGGGGGAGGCAAAAGTCAGGGACACACACACGCAACACCCCCACCCCAACCCTCACCCACTACAACACACACACCAATGCATATCCAAACATTACAGTAACAACTCCCAACCCCCCCCGGAAGAATACAAAGACAAAAGGAAATGAGTTAAACCATTGTAATATATCAAAATACAGTAACCAAATATATACAGATATATATACACATTCAACAAAATATACATCACGATTAGTAGTGCAGGTAATGCACCATTCATTGTCCGTGGACCACTGGGCCCAAAATGCATGGGCGAGGCCCACATCAGATACTGATCAAAACGGAGAGAACACTGCCTCAGCATCAGATAGAAATACAACAGGCACCTCAGGGGGAAGGGAAGGGGAGGCACCTCAGCCGGATGAGTGCACCACGCCAGATCCACAAGGGGGCTCCATGCCCATTGATGTCTCCTGGGGGGTGCAAAGCCACAGTCTCTCAAGTCTCTACAGTGGGTGGGTTGCCCACTGTACCATCCTGGGGAGTGCAAAGCCACAGTCTCTCAAGCTTCTACAGTGGGTGGGTTGCCCACTGTACCATCCTGGGGAGTGCAAAGCCACAGTCTCACAAGTCTCTCCAGTGGGTGGTTTGCCCACTGTACCATCCTGGGGAGTGCAAAGCCACAGTCTCTCAAGTCTCTACAGTGGGTGGGTTGCCCACTGTACCATCCTGGGGAGTGCAAAGCCACAGCCTCCCAAGTCTCTACAGTTGGTGGTTTGCCCACTGTACCATCCTGAGAAGTGCAAAGCCACAGTCTCTCAAGTCTCTGCAGTGGGTGGTTTGCCCACTGTACCATCCTGGGGAGTGCAAAGCCACAGTCTCTCAAGTCTCTACAGTGGGGGGGGGGGGGGTTGCCCACTGTACCATCCTGGGGAGTGCAAAGCCACAGTCTCTCAAGTCTCTACAGTGGGTGGTTTGCCCACTGTACCATTAGTGGGTGGGTTGCCCACTGTACCATCCTGGGGAGTGCAAAGCCACAGTCTCTCAAGTGGATAACAGTCTCCACTGGTTCTGGAGGGGGACTGGTGCACAGAGTGCTTCATCCTGTTAAGGACAGACGGAGTGGATGCATGTCTCCACTGGTTCTGGAGGGGGACTGGTGCCCAGAGTGCTTCATCCTGTTAAGGACAGACGGAGTGGATGCATGTCTCCATTGGTTCTGGAGGGGGACTGGTGCCCAGAGTGCATCACTCTTCCCGTGACGGTCCCAGTTCCGTCACTGCCCCTGCCGCTCATGGGCTAGCGGTGCTTGAGTTGGCGGTCCTTGCCCTGTTCAGCGGTCTTTGCCCTGTTCAGCGGTGCTTGAGTTTGCAGTTTCTGACCTGTTCAGCGGTGCTTGCCATGGCGGTCTTTGCCCTGTTCAGCGGTGCTTGAGTTTGCAGTTTCTGACCTGTTCAGCGGTGCTTGCCATGGCGGTCTTTGCCCTGTTCAGTGGTGCTTGACCTGTTCAGTGGTGCTTGCCCTGTTCAGCGGTGCTTGAGTTTGCAGTTTCTGACCTGTTCAGCGGTGCTTGCCATGGCGGTCTTTGCCCTGTTCAGCGGTGCTTGCCCTGTTTCAGCGGTGCTTGCCATGGCGGTCCTTCATTGCCCAGCTGGGCTGGGGCTGGCGGTCCTTCATTGGGCAGCTGGGCTGTGGCTGCCGGGGCCCTCCTGGGCAGCTGGGCTGTTGCTGGCGTGGCCTCCTGGCCAGTGACTCTGGCGGTGGCCTCCTGGCCAGTGACGATGGGGCTGCCCTCCTGGGCACTGACTCTGGCTTTGGCCTCCTGGCCAGTGACGATGGGGCTGCCCCCTGGGCACAGACTCTGGCGGTGGCCTCTTGGCCAGTGTCGATGGGGCTGCCCTCCTGGGCACTGACTCTGGCAGTGGCCTCCTGGCCAGTGACAATGGGGCTGCCCTCCTGGGCACTGAATCTGGCGGTGGCCTCCTGGCCACTGACGATGGGGCTGGCGGTGGCCTCCTGGGCAGCGGGGATGATGGCGGTCTTCTCTGCCGTGCTGCTCTTCCCAGACTTTGGCGATTTCTTCTGCCCCTTCCCCACCTTGGGAGGAGTCACAGCTGAGTGGACACTCCCCCCGGGACCCTTGTGAGCGCTTTGCTGGATGGAGTCTTCCCCCACTCCTGCCGGGCACTGTCCAACTTCTGGTGCTTCACAGGGGGGGACTGGCTGTGCTGTGGCTCCGTGTCACACTAGCTGCCCTGGTGCCCGGTGCACTCCACATACCTCTAACAGGCACCACTGGTACCAGAGATTTTGTGGCTGAGGTGCTAGTACAGGACCTATGAATTGGAGGGGGGGTGGGAAAGAGGTCAAGCTTGGTCAGGAAAAGTTTCTTAGGAACACTGGGACAGGTAGCTGGAGGGGGTCTGGGAGTGGAGGAAGAGGAGGTGGTTGTAGGAGGTGTAACATTTGTGGCTTTGGGTGCAGGTGCATGCAGTGGAGGCTGTTGTGAGGTGGATGTATGTTGGGTGGGTGTGTGCCTGCGTTTGTGTACTTTGGGAGGGGGCGTCACAGACACACAGGGAGGGGACACAGGGGACGTGTAAATGGTAGTGGGGGTGGTGAGTGCAGGTGAGCGGGTGTGGTGGTGGGTGTGCTGGTGTGGGACCTAGTGGCTGTAGTGGTAGTGCAAGCAAGTGAGAGTGTAGACGAGACTGGGAGGGAGGAGGGAGACGACAAGGAGGGGGACACAGTGGAGGCAGTGAATGTTGCTGTGTCTGTATGTGTGTGATGCTTGCGTGAGTGCCTGTGGGATGTGTGGTGCTTATGTTTGCCTGAGCTTCCCTTGTGTGTTGAGGTTTGTGCAGGCTGGTCTGATGGTGTGCTTGGGATAGGCTGGGGTACAGGGGATTGTGGAGGTTATGACTTACAAAAACCTCTGTTTGCATTCAAACGGACGGCTAATATAAAGGATCTGGTGGTGCACACACGTCCACGAATTTTAGATAACCCTATTAACCAAAAAACTTTATGGGATCTCCCACCGGTTGTGGGACATCATCCTTGCGGTACCTGTAATGTATGTAGCCTTATTAGACACCTGAAGCAAATCGACTTTGACTCTATTGGATCTTGGTACCTCAAGAAACACACTAACTGTAACACCAAGAACTGTATATACATGATAACGTGCCCGTGTAATTTGCATTATATTGGTATGACATCAAGACCTGTCAAGATTCGTATTAACGAACACAGAAGTAATATCAGATGTAAAAAACTCACTACCAAACTGAGTATACATTTTTTGGAGGTTCACCACTCCCCGAATGATCTATGGTGGGTGGTAGTGGAAGCACCTTCCATTCGTCCTGATGATTCTCGATCCCTTTTTAGGATTGAACAAAAATGGGTGTTCAAATTGGGAACACATTTACGTGGACTAAACAATGAGATCCCTTGGTCCTCCCTCTCATCCTAGATCATGGCTATCTATCCCTGTTTTTTCTGCACATTATGTACCTCTGTTTTAGAAAACACTTATTTTTGGAAATACATAACTTTTTTGTAAATAATGTTCTTGGCTCGCAGTCATCATTACATTATATATATTTTGTTTGAGTGAAGTAACTCTGAACGCTTTGTATCTACACTGGGTTCCCCACACTTTCATTTATAGTGATGCTGCCAACCTTTTTTCCGCTTTCCTATCTACTCTGAGTCCGATTTCGGACATTAGCGCTAGTTATGTGATTACATGCTTGGTATTCCGGCTCTTCTCCTGATTCACCAGCCTACTCTGATATAAAAAATGAGTCCTTTATTAGTTTCGACCAGTCGGCGCTTAAGAGATATCTTTGTATCTCTTTGCCGGGACATCGTCCCTTAGTCTTTCCTTTATTTCTACTAATAGACGCACGCGAACCCGGCAGCGTCTATTTATAACTCGGTAACCGTCCGACCCGGTTGTTTCCGGGTGACGGTCTCCGAGGCTAGGTCCCAATCGAGGACCACTGACAGAAATTGTAAGTACATTTTCACTATGTTTAGGAGACAGTTCTCCTTGACTCGGCAATGGTCCTTTTATTTACCAATTAGTTGACTAAGCATCCGAGCTTTTGTAACAAACGATATCGGCTTTTCTAACACAAGGACAGGGAATACCTTGCTCCTAACGGTTGTACCACACCGTGTTAGAATTAATACTCCACGATATATTTCTGTTTATTCAACTTTACACGTATGACTACTGAAGAAATGTGTATATATGTACAGTTTTTTAACATATTGATGAAGCATTTCTTAACGGCATTCAATCTGTGCCTATTATTAACCACGTTTTTTGGCACCATAAGAATAGGCATGTAATTGAATATTTTTCCGCACCTATTACTTTTAATGTCCTACTTTGAGGATAAATTATTAAAGTCCTACGTCTGTATCTTTCACTGTACAGTACTGACCTTGTCCTATTAACATTTACAACCAGTGTCATCTTGAGTCCTAGAGACGTCTGACCAATGGAACCTGTTCTCACTTAGGGGTGGTAAGCATTGTCTTTTGTGCGATGTCCTGTTGAGTGTTTTTATACCTTAATTTGGTTGTGTTGAATATTATTCTTTTTTTAGATATATCACAATTATGAGATTTGGTTGTGCCTCTCCTTGCACCTTTTCTCTTGTGTTGCAGGGAACCTGTATTACCAGTCATCTTAAGTAAGTGACAGGTCTTATTGTATCTGTATTGATGATACCTACTTAAAAGAGGTTAGTTATGTATTTATTTAGGTCCTGAAGAAGCGTCAATGGATCCGGATGGACCAACAGACGCGAAACATGTCGACCGTATTATAGAGGCTCTTTCTAATTTGAAGAATACTCTACTATATCCGATTATTCTCTGTAAGGTGTTTTGAGCATAATCCTCTCCAGCACTTTCAACTTTTTTTAACCTTGGTCTTCATCCTTGTGGCAGTAATCTGATTAAATAATGGAGTTTAATGGATGAATAACCAATTTTAATCCTCCTCTTTTCTTTTTTTTATGGTGACTTCCAGCACCCTTATCACAATTTTTTGACTCACTATCTCAAAAACTGGCTGAGAGCCCCCGTTTTGGGGTGCCCACTAGGCATTGCAGTGCCAGCCTAGTGAGGAGCAAATCCCGATGATGATGCTAGTCCTCCATTAGGATGCTTGAGGGTTCTCGCTCCTGAAATTACGGGTTTTGCCTGTTTTAATGATTTTTGACATATATATCTCTTTTTGGAACAGTGTACACTTATTTTGAGGTACAGGGGATTGGGTCTGGGTGGAGCAAGATGGAGGGGGGAGGCTAGACACGGGGACAATGGCTGCCATCAGTGCTGAGGCCAGAGTTTGCAGGGTTCGATGAAGGGCAGCCTGACCAGAATGAATGCCCTCCAGGAATGCATTTGTGAGTTGCAATTCCCTTTCTACACCCTGGATGGCATTCGAAATGGTAGACTGCCCAACAGTGACTGACCTGGGGAGGTCAATGGCCTCCTCACTGAGGGCAGCAGAGGTGACAGGGGCAGGGGCTGAGGTACCTGGGGTGAAGGTGATGCCCACCCTCCTGGGTGAGCGGGCACGGGGCAAAGGCTGAGGGGCTGCTGGGAGGGTGGTGCTAGTAGGGGGGTGGCGGCTGTACCTGTAGAAGTGGGGGGCACAGATTTTGCCACCACCACAAGGGAGTTCCCCTCGCCCTCCGTCCCACTGGTGTATTCCGAGTCCGTGGTGTGGCACTCCATGGCCATGTGGGATGCAGCATCCTCGTGCTCCGGTGCCGTACCTCCACCTGATGATGCTGATGCACACAAGAACAAGGAGACCACAAAAAGGGGGGGGAACGACAGAAGAAAGACAGGTTGAGTGCATGGCTTACCGCTACAGTTGGCAGACAATACAGACACAGCAGCCCCCTGCACTACGCCGCGCTGTTGGGCTCTACAGATGCAGTTCCTGGTATATGGCCTACATGGCTATGGTGGACATCTGCACACATAGATGACACAGGGGCATGTATACCTGTACTTGGCACTCTACAGAGGTGGGGTGGAGTGCCACAAAGCCTGCATTACGGAACTCGCCCTGGCCTAGGGGAACCCACAGCCATCCTCCCCCACCCAGACACCTTCACTGCGCGTAAAGTCCGCAGAATGATGTTGTACTCACCCCCTTGTGTCTGCTGTGATACCCTCAAGCGCCCATCCAACTCAGGGTAGGCCACCGCCAGGATCCGGAACATCAGGGGGGTCATGGTGCGACGGGCACCCCTTCCACGTTGGGAGGCCATCCCCAGCTGTGCCTCTGCCGTCTTCTTGCTCCAGCGGCGAATGTCCTCCCATCTTTTACGGCAGTGGGTGCTCCGTCTGTGGTGGACCCCCAGGGTGCGGATGTCCTTGGCGATGGCACGCCAAATATCCTTCTTCTGGTGGGCGCTGACCTACATGACATGTACAGGGGAAGAAGAGAAGTCATTACCAACTGCACCATCAAAGTGAGTGGCCCACATCCCTACCCTTGCCATGTGGCATATGCATTCATAGTCCTTCATGCACGCAGAACTGTGGCCCCTTCCTTCTTACAACCAGCCCTCTCCACACAGGCATAGCCCATACAACTTGCTCCCTGTGTACTTACCTGTTGGTCTGGAGGACCGTAGAGTAGCGTGTACTGGGGGAGGACCCCGTCCACGAGCTTCTCCAACTCCTGTGCAGTGAAGGCAGCGGCCCTTTCCCCAGAGGCATGAGCCATTGTCTCTTCCAGACCGAGGTCACAGCAGCACTTGCAGTGTAGGTCCTCTCCTGTCGAAGATCAGGTATTGAGTGATTGAACAGATAGAAAATGGCGGTCACGTCCGCGGCGGTGACGTCTGCAGCGGTGCATATCATCACCGCCGGCGCACTTCGGCATTGGCTCCTGGGACCCCTAGGGTCCAATGTTAACCAATGCAGCATTGCGCTGCGGTCTTCGGCCGCCTACCGCGATGGTGTACAACGCCAGCGCATTTACCTCACATCCCATTGTCCCAGTTTAGAGGTCAGGCAGCCGCCATTTCAGGGGCCCACATGACTTCATTTTCAACTGCGTCACACATACCAAGGCCTAGACTCAACATACATACAGACAACTTTTTGGATTATGTTTCGTGTTCTGTGTAGACTGTGGGTACATACCTCTGAGTTGTTTGACTCTGTGGTCGCTGTTGTCCTTCCTAGGCACCGTCCGCTGGGACATGTGAGGAGATGGAGGAATCCTCCGGTGTACCGACCGCTGGTGGACCTGTTGACAATGGAGGAGCGACATTTAATCATCACCTACAGGTTTGACCGTGCCACAATCCAGGAACTGTGTACCCAGTTGGAGCCTGACCTGATGTCAGCAATCCGCCATCCCACAGGGATCCCCCCTCAAGTGCAGGTGCTATCAGTGCTCCATTTCCTTGCAAGTGGGTCATTTCAAACTACAGTGGCCATGGCATCAGGGATGTCCCAGCCTATGTTTTCCAACGTGTTGTCCAGAGTGTTGTCTGCCCTGCTGAAACACATGCGGAGCTACATCGTTTTCCCTCAGGTGGAGGATTTGGCTACAGTTAAAGGTGACTTCTATGCCCTTGGACATATCCCTAACATCATAGGTGCCATTGATGGGACCCATGTAGCTCTGGTCCCCCCCCCCACAGGAGTGAACAGGTGTACAGGAACCAGAAGAGTTATCATTCCATGAATGTACAGATGGTATGTTTGGCAGACCAGTACATCTCCCAGGTAAATGCTATGTTCCCTGGCTCTGTGCATGACGCCTACATCCTGCGGAATAGCAGCATCCCTTATGTGATGGGTCAACTCCAGAGGCACCGGGTGCAGCTATTAGGGGACTCTGGTTACCCCAACCTGTCATGGCTACTGACCCCAGTGAGGAATCCCAGGACCAGGGCAGAGGAACGCTACAATGAGGGCCATGGGCAGACTAGGAGGGTGATCAAACGCACCTTCGGCCTCCTGAAGGCCAGGTTCAGGTGCCTCCATATGACAGGTGGTTCCCTATTCTACTCACCAAGGAAGGTGTGCCAGATCATCGTGGCCTGCTGTATGCTTCACAATCTGGCTTTGCGACGCCAGGTGCCTTTTCTGCACGAGGATGGTCCAGATGACGGTGTTGTGGCAGCTGTGGAGCCTGTGGACAGTGATGAGGAGGAAGTAGAGGAAGAAGACATTGACCACAGGGACTCAGTTATCCAGCAATATTCCCAGTGACACACAGGTGAGAACACATTCCTGCCTACGACAAGTACTTTCACACTTCTACCTCTATCCTGTCTGTCGATTTCAACCAGTATATGGTAACTGAGTTGTACATTTCCATTACGGCTTCACAGGTGTGGTTACCAACGTGTGTCATCTGCTTACATTTCTCATGGACTTGAGATGTGTGACATAGGTATTTTGACATTACATTTGAGAACGGATTTTGGCACTGTCATTGCTAATACACATTTTCAAAAACACAGACTGACTCCAGATTGTTTTGTGCTTCAAGGGTGTTTATTGAAGTGCTAAATATTGGAGGGGGGTGGTAAAATGGTGAGGGATGATGGTGGAGAAATGTCCATGGCAGAGTCCAGTCTATTAGTCTCACAGGTGCACTGCCCATATGGGCATAGGAAGTGGAGCTGGGGTAGTTCCAATATGGACAGGGTTACAAAGTGGGACAGTGGGATGACAATCAGGGTCATCTAATTTCTTGGCAGGGGTTTTGGCATCGTGCTCTGTCCTGTTCCTGGATCTCAGGGACCACTTGCGGGGTGGTTCTCCTTCTGCAGGGGGTTGGGTGCTGGTGTGGTGGTCCTGTGGCGGTGCCTCCTGCCCACTAGTGCCGGAGGAGGTGGTGGGCAGTTCTTCGTCCATGCTAGTGTCAGGGGCCCCTTGGAGTGCCACGGTGTCCCTCCTGGTGTTAAGTATATCCTTCAGCATCCCTATGATGGTGCCCAGGGCGGTGCCAATGGTTCTGAGTTCCTCCCTGAAGCCCAAATACTGTTCCTCCTGCAGGCGCTGGGTCTCCTGAAACTTGGCTAGTACCTTTGCCATCGTCTCTTGGGAGTGGTGGTAGGCTCCCATGATAGAGGAGAGGGCCTCGTGGAGAGTGGGTTCCCTTGGCCTGTCCGCCCCCTGTCGCACAGCAGCCCTCCCAGTTCCCCTGTGTTCCTGGGCCTCCGTCCCCTGGAAGGTGTGCCCACTACCACTGCCCCCAGTTCTCTGTTGTTGTTGGGGTGGTGGGTTATCCTGGGTTCCCTGTAGTGGTGGACACACAGCTGATTGACGTGTCCTGGGTACGGAGGTATGGGCCCGCTGGATGGGTGCTGTGCTGGTGTTACCAGAGGGTGGAAGGTCTGTGGTAGCCTGTGACTGGGTGTGGGGAACCGACTGTCCCGAGGCCCACGATGGTCCGGGCTGGTCATCTGGATCCAGTTGGACAGAGCTGCTGTCGTCACTGTGGGCCTCTTCTGTGGGTGGGATGAGGTAGAGATGTCTGGACCCTCCTGTCTGGTGACGTTGGGTAGTGGTCCTGCAGGGGTGTAAAAGCATGATTATTGCATCTGTGTGTGTCATGGTGTGCAATGGGTGGGTGAGCGTGTACCCCAGTGCTAGTATTCCTGTGTGGGGGCTTGTGTGATGATGGTTGGGGGGGTGTTATGGGTATGTGCAGTGGGCATGCTTTAGTGAGGGGTGTCCATGCTTTGTTGTGTCATGCAGGGCTTGGTGTTGGGATGGTGTGTTAGTAGTACATATGTGAGGAGTTGGAGTGATAGGGGAGGGGGTGAGGGTGGGGGTCTTTTATAGCATGCAGGTAGGGTGGGGGATGTGATAGTTAAGATTTGACTTACCAGAGTCCATTCCTCCTCCGACTCCTCCGAGGCCCTCAGGATGCATAATAGTCAAGACCTGCTCCTCCCATGTTGTTAGTTGTGGGGGAGGAGGTGGGGGTCCGCCACCAGTCCCCTGTACCGCAATGTTGTGCCTGGAGACCACGGAACGCACCTTCCCCCGTAAGTCGTTCCACCTCTTCCTGATGTCCCGATTTCTTGGGTGCTGTCCCACTCCGTTGACCCTGTCGACTATTCTTCGCCATTGCTCCATCTTCCTAGCTATGGAGGTGTGCTGCACCTGTGATCCAAATAGCTGTGGCTCTACCCGTACGATTTCTTCCACCATGACCCTGAGCTCCTCCTCCGGGAACCTGGGGTGTCTTTGCCGTGCCATGGGGTGGTGTAGGTGATGTGTGGGGTGGTGTATGTGGTGATGAGTGTGGTGATATGTAGTGGTGTTTTGTGCGTGGATATAGTGTGGGTGATGGTGTTGTGTGCCTCTGTGTGGTGGGGTTGTCTATGCTGTGCTGTCTCTCTGGCCTTCGTCAAACTTTTTGGTCGTAGGGGTTTGTGGGTGATGTGGGTGTGTGTTTTATATAGTATTGATTGTGTGGGAGTGGTGTGTGTATGTATATCAGGTGTGTGTATTTCGAATTTGCGGTGCGGTCATTTGGCGGCTCCCGCCGGCCCTGCGGTTACCGCAGCCGGCGGGAGTCAGAATGACCCCCTTTATGTCACTTTTTCAGTGATATCTCGACATTTTCTGATTGCATCTTTTATCGTTTTGACCTGCAAATATACAGATAAATAATATATATTTTTCTAAACACTGTGTGGTGTATTTTTGTGGTGCTATATTGTGTTATTTTATGATTTATTGCACAAATACTTTACACATTGCCTTCTTAGTTAAGCCTGACTGCTCAGTGCCAAGCTACCAGAGGGTGGGCACAGGATAATTTGGATTATGTGTGACTTACCCTGACTAGAGTGAGGGTCCTTGCTTGGACAGGGGGTAACCTGACTGCCAACCAAAGACCCCATTTCTAACAGAACCATTTGGTTTCATTTTTTCAGAGGAGGCAGTGGACCACTGCCTGCTCTGAAAGAGACATTCACAAAGGGGAAGGGGTCTAATAGGGACCCCTTCCCTTTTGCGAATGGGTTAGCACCCACTTCACATGGGTGCTAACTGCGAATTGCTTTGCAACCGCATTCACGGTCACAAAGCAATTCTGCATCGCAATGCGAATCGCAAATAGGAAGGGGAACACCCCTTCCTATTTGCGAGTCGCATTCCCATTTTGCGAGTCGGTAACCAAAATGGGAATGAGCATCGCGATGCGTGTTTTGCATGGCACAAACTGCGAATTTCACAGTTTGCGCCATGCAAAACGTTTCGTACATCTGGCCCTTGGTGCCTTTGGGTGCCTTCAGCTTTTCCTGGCTCACATGACTGGCTGTAATTGGCAGTTAGACTTTGTGAATTCCTCCCTGACAGTCACAGAATAGAGGGATTAGGTGTGCATGAAGGGGACATCTGTTTATAGGGTGGGGGCAATGCTGGACACAGCCTCAGTGTCAACCGAATAGATTGTGCTCTGTCTTCACACAAAGTACTTGTCACCTCCACATCATCTCTGCAGCCAGCTGGGAGCCCGGGTAGGGGAGTCATAACATTTCAAGCACTACTAAGTGAAACCTCTACAGACCTCTCCCAATGTCAAAGGCACCATGTATAAAAATAGGCCCCTCAGAACCACTCTTCAGTTCACTTTCTGGACCTACGGAAGGACTCTCAGAGGACTGCCTGCTGCTGTGCCCGGCTGAGTACTCCTCACGCCTGCTTTGCTGCACCTGAAAGGACTGCTTTGCTGCCAGCCCTGCTGTTTGAGCCCTTCTTCTTCACCTGAAACCAGAACTATCAGCGTGACTTCAAGGGCTAGTTTGCTGGCCTTCTTTTCAGAGCCACTGGGACATAACAGGCTCCCACCATCTTGGACCAGCAGCCGGACCCAGTTGGAGTGAGTCCTGAACCCCCAACTGATGCCCCATCAGCCCTGGACACATGGTTGTGGTGCTAAAGGTGCCTAAATAACCAGGATTCGAAACTCAAGAATTTCAAAATTTTGGGCTCACACTGAGGGAAAATCGGTACCAACCTACTTGTCTATTTACCCCAGGTGCATCGCCAGTCAGCCTCATTTCGTGGCTGTTCCCGCTATGTTCTTATCTGCACCAGAAAATCCTGCTCAGCGATCTTCACCAAACGGGTATCCAAAAAGTGGCTATGTCAGAAGGTAGAAATCGTCACTACAACTTCGTCCAGCTGCTCTCTGACGACGAAGCTCCTTCCTGAGACACCACCTGCAGTTTTGCCCCGCTAAACTTTACTTTCTCTGAACATTTTCCCTGAACATTCTTCGAAGTTGAAGGTAAGCACAGACCCACCCCAATCTACTTCTTGTATCCGACCTGTGATCCATCACGTTCAGCCCTACTTTTTAACTTTGGCCTGGTTTCTCAAGATCAGATACCCCGAGCTAACACAGTGATCTTTAAGGTGCTGGTTTTTAATAAACCTTTAAAACTTCATAACTCAGAATATAATGATTACATGTTTGTTGTTTTGGAGTGAAATCATTTATTAAAATGTACTCTACTTTTTCTAAATTAGTGTAGGATTTTTCCCATGAGTTTTAACTTTATTGCTGTTTGTGTGCTGCATAAATACTTTACGCATTTCCTTTGAGTTAAGCCTGACTGCATTTGTGCCCACCTACACAGGGTTAAGCAGAAGTTAATTTAGTGACTTTTTGTAGTTCACTCTGCAAGGGATTGCGGCTGTAGCTTGACCAGGGCTTCCTCCCATGTCAACCAACAACCCAATTTCTCACACCTTCCTAAACCCCTCCTTAATTGTCTCCAAAACCAATTAATCTTGTAGTAATTATTTCCAATTCCCCTACCACTACCTCTTATTCTTCTCAAATTAACAAATATGTTGTATATTTAAGTGTGCAGAAAGCGCAGTCACCGCAGTTGAAATCTCTGTAGAGCTAACACACAGGAGAGGCGGAGGCAGAGATCTCCGGCTAAAGGTCTGTGAATTGCATTTTGAGTAGGTTCAATAGTACAACGTTATGTACTTTAAAATAGCTTTTGTGAATAGGCCACATAGAGTTTAATAACAGTTTGTATCTACCACAACCATCAGACCTATTGTTATTTTTTCACCTATGCCTGACCACTGTAGGAGGCTGGCTTGGTTTGTAGTGGGTACCACAGGTATACACCTTATACCAGGTCAACTTATCCCTTATTAGTAAAATGTAGTCAGTGTCTAGAGGCCAGTCTGTCTAGAGGTAGCTGTAGGCAGAGCAGCCAAGGCTGAACTAGGAGACATGCAAAGCTCTTGCAATACCACTGTAGTAGTATTAGTAATCTTTATTGTTTAGTTAATGAAAACCATATTGTATACAATATATAAAATTCTATAAAAGAAGAACAAACAAAAGGAAAAAGAAAAAATTCTATAAAATCTTTGAAATAAATACATAACTAAAGTGAAATGTGGCAGGGTTTTTTTATTTTTATTTTTGATAGTTTGCAATTCTAAAGCAGTCTAGGGGCGGAGTGACCATTAAACTAACTTTGCAGACACTTGATGCCCGTAGTGCGGTTGATGTTACATGCTAACTCAATGTGTACAGCCTGAGAACCTGCTGTTGCGCCTACGGGCTTCTCTTTTACCTTTTTAACTGAGTCATCTTAAAATGTGTCCTTCCACGTGTTATAACATTGTCAAAACTTTAATACGCGACTATTAAAATAAATGAACACTTAAAAGTGAGCCAATTATCAGCTAAGGTGTTTCCTAAATAGTAAGTTTACGCTTGCACGTGTGGACAGTCAGAAATTTGATGAATCTGCAGATTGACTGCGGATCATGAGGGTCAAACATTGACATCACTGCTGGCCGACAGGAACGAATCCCATTCCTCTCGAAGACTGGTTTTGACAGTTGTCGTCGTGTTTCCTTTAAGGCCGGGCAAATACAAATCAGATTGACCATGTCTTCCTTGGGACCTTTACATAACCTACAGGAAGATTCTCCTCCATTCTTCCAAGATGGTTGGTCCACTCTGGATGGTAGAGCGCCTAGACGAAGAGCCAGCAAACAACGCTTGATATGTAGTGGGAAAGTTGAAATCAAATATTGTGATGGCGCCAAGGTGGTATAAATGTGCATAAGAAGCCAGGTGTGCGAGCGTTTTGCAAATTTAGATTTATCAGCTAGAAAGGACTGCAATCCCATTTCCTTTTTTAACGCTCGACACAACAGTGGATATGAGCATTTTGCTCGGTTGGCAATGTCTTCTAGTGTAAGAATGTTAATCACTGTACCATATCCCTTCCTAAAACCAGTTTGATTCAAAGGAACCAGGTTATTTGAGCTTGACCAATTGAGCAGGTCGGCCCGGACTAAGGTGGCGAAGTATTTGGCCTCGCTGTCAATTAACGCTATCAATCTGTAACTGGCTGGGTTTGCTCTGCAACCCCCTTTGTATATTGGGTTAATGATGGATCCTCTCCAACTTTCTGGAATGATTGTGTTACACTCAAATTCAGTATACAGGATTGACAGTGTTGTTGACCAATATTCAGGGTCAGCCTTAAAGACAGCTTGCGGAAGACCATTAGGACCAGGGGCCCCGTCCCTGTGACCCTTCCTGATAGCTAGGGTGACGTCTTGTCGCTAAACCCTGTCCCGCTCTGACTGACGTCTATGAGTTTTATTGACTCCTTCAGAGGCTGATTTACTTCAGATGAGGGTGGTTTAAAGAAAATGTTGGCAAGGTATTCCACCCATTTTCCTTCTAGGACTGATGTGAAGTTTATTATTCTTACCTGCCGGCAGATTCCATTCACTGTTGTCCAAAAGGCCCTTGGATTAGCCTTCCTTGAATTATAAAGTAATTTGAGCCAGAAGTCGTCCTCCTTTTTGGTTCACATTTGCCATACCTGATTCTTGTAATTTTTCCGTAGGGATTTTATTTGGGCGCATTGGGTTACTGTAGGAGAGCTATCTTTTATTAGTCTAAGGTTGCGCCTCAGTTCCTTCCTTAGTTCTAAAATTTTTACTGGTAGGTTTGAAGACCTTGCCTGATTATTATGTGGCAATTGACGCCTGGCGAGGCCAAGAGAGGGTACTGACTGAAGAAAAGTGGCTCACGCTTCCACTGTTGGTAGGTCCTGGCATATTGCCAAATGAAGCAAAGATTTTATGTTTTTACACAGCCTTGGTAATGAAGACTCCAACCAGATCAGGCGGTTTAGGTTGAAAGATGTTATTGTTCCTAGTTCCTTTATAGCTGGAAGAAGGCACGGAGCATTCCAAACAAGTTCTATATGCTGAAATGAGTGGTCACTATGGAGAGTAGGTTTCATTTTAAATTTGCTAACATGAGCTAGCAAAGGAAGTGACACGGCTGTATAATCTATTATTGTCGCAGACTTTGCGCTATGATGAGTGAAGCTTGGATGGACGTCATCGTGGATCCTGCCATTTAGTACCCTCATACTCATGTGCTCTAGTGCCTCTACCAGTTGTTTACCCCTTGCTGCGCTGGCAATGTTTGCAGTGGCACTGACCATATGGCATTTTCAGCTGCCAGTTGCTCATCTGGTTCTGGAGTGTGCATTAAGTTAGCATTGAAGTCGCCTGTCACTAATATGTCCCATGGCTGGATTAGCGCATCTTGTCTCTTCCACCCTATTCAATAATTCATCAAAGAGCAGTACTTTCCAATCTTTCCGCGGATGGGCATGACATTAAAGATGACTAGCGGGGCTTGCTGATTATTACTAAAGGTGATTTTAATGGCCTGCAAGTCGGTCTTTGAGAAAGCTAACTGCTCTGTTGAAACAAGAAGTGCCATTGAAATGTATGTGGCTAGACCACCGCTTGGCCTACCTGATTTCTTTGATTTTTTGGCACTAATGTGGTGTAGCGAGTAGCCTCCTAATTCAATTAGGTCCTCCAGCCACGTTTCATGTAGTAGGATTATGGAATAATTGCAACTAGTCATTGCTGTGAACCCGTCTGCTATGATAGTTTTTGCACCGGCGATGTTCCAGGACATTATGGTGACAGCCAAACTTTGATCTGTGTTTACTGCATTTAATGCCTTAGGTCAATTGTTTTTCCTCAAATTTAAAGTGTGACCCATCCATCTCCATTCATCTCGCTCTCCCTTCAGTACAGTTGAGGGGCCAGTGTTGGTTTTTAAGTTGGGTACCTTCCATTTAAACTGCCTTTGTTCCAGTTCCCCGGATTTCCAGGCCCCCTACGAATTCAATGGCCGTTGGCAGTTTTTCTCTAGAATATAACAATAGGGGAAAGGGATAGCGTTGACTGGATGGTTCTGATAACCGTATGCCCCAAATTTCGAATTGTTGTTTGACTGCCATAATTAATGTAGCAATATCACTTGTTCTCCACATTGTTAGAGTTTGCTCCAGCCCATTTTGAGCACTGCCAGAGAGGAATTTCACCGATGTCAAGTCTGCGGATACGATTTTCTTAGTTGATGGGAACTCGGCGAGAAGCCTCAGAATGTTACCCCTATTTAAGCTGTCTTGATGGCCTCGTGATTTATATTGCGCGGTAAAAAGGATCTGCCTTAATTCCCAATCATTCTCGGTGGCCTGAGTGGATTGTAATTGGTGGGGGTGATCGGTATTTCTCTGTGTCGATGGCCTTCTCAACTGGCCCCCCTCCGACTGACTACTATATGGTACCCTATCTAACATGGGTGTTTGTTTGATTGAGGAAACTTCGTTTAAAAAATTGGTTGCCGAAGTTTGGCTATTATGAAACGTAACTTTAGTTTTTATTAGCCCTTGATTGTTTGTGATTGTAACCACCCTAGAGGGGTGGCTGTGACTTGGGCTTGTTGTCTGGAGCTCTTCGATGCTGATGTTATTAATGCCGGATTGCGAGCCGTATGTTGAGAGTGAGAGTTTATGAGTCTGACTTATGGACTGTGCTTTTGCCTCATCAGTATTTTTTCTTGAAAGTGGTTTGTAGTTTGGTCGATTGCCCAACATTGTATCTGGGGAAATTTCTATGACTTGCGTAGCACCAGCTTGGGTGCAAGGTCCTTTCCATGGGTGTGACTTAAGGCTCAACATGGTGCCTGCTGTGGTACCCGAGAAGGTTGCCGTGAATTGAGTGGCAGCTGCGTGCGAAGTGGTGGCTTGGCAAGGTGATACTTGGGGCACAAGTTGCTTCTTGTTCTTACCAAATAGAGTGGCGGCTGATGTCGCTGCGTGTGGGACGTCCTTTGGTCTTAGTATTCCAGCTGTTATTGACCATGGTTGGTCCTTTCTCGGTATTAGAGTGTCTGGTTGGTTTGGAGATTTTTCGCTATTCATGTGTGTTTTTTCCATTGAACACCTCTGTCGGCATGCCTGGCCCAGAACTTCCCTCACCCTCAACTCCAAGGCGTGCGGGTTGGACTGAAATTGTACTGTCGACTGAGGCATTTTGTGTACAGCTGACTTTGGTGAAGCGGCAGTTGGTGACGGACCTAAACCATTAACTGCCCCATCCCTTGTGGCTTTCCCGTAATTTGGGGCCTTCTGATTCCCTGAAGACCCAGAGCCTTGGGTTTGTGGTTTCTGGAACACTGAAAATATTGGATAAAGATTATCATTAACTGCTTTGGCACATGTTTGTTTCCTTGCCTTCCTGGCTCGCTTTTTTTGTCTCTTAGGGGTTTCGGTTTGCGAGCTGGGCGCTCGTTTGTACACTCAGATTTAGTGGGCACTATTTCTTTCAGCTGTGACGATTCATCCGTACTAGTGGAGTATATACCCTAGGTATTTGCCACTTTTTTGTAGGATTACTTGTCGCCAAACCTGGTGTCTTTTAAAGTATGACTATATCACCTGAATCGTGGTTCGTATTATGGAAAGTTGCGTCATCGATATTGCTTGTTTTACCTTTCTGCAGTATCTCAGTTAAAATAGTTGGTAACGTGCTTAGTTTATCTATTACTGGGCCACAGTTGCAAAAGACTTGCTGTTGACTAGATATATGCTCCAATGGCCGAATGGCCAGCAGATCCAGCTTACAATTGATGTTGGCGATGTGTATTGCCATAACCTTCATTAGGTCCATTTGTAAGTCAAGCTTATCCGATTGCATGTTAAGAGCCGTCGTTGAAGTGTGTAGAGCATTTAACAGTGAGGCATGTAATCGAGTGAGATCTTCCATATCGCTGCTCGGGTAACCTGCACGAGAGGAACTTTTGGAAGATATTTTTTTACCTTCTCTATTGATAGTCTCCAGGGGAGAAATAGTCAGGATGCTTCTTGCCATTGCTACGACGTCATGTTGTGGTTTGCTTATACCACTCAAAATTTCCATAATTGAGTTAGGCGGCCTTTCTTGTTGCAGTATAGAGGAACTGCATTCAGTGCCACCCACCAGTAACGGTTTGTTTAAATACTGATCTTTAGGATTCATTAGGTCAAGGGTTTTTAGGTCCAATGCTTCACCTAGATCTTTGTTGTTTGTTATTGAGAGTGACTGCAACCAAGAGTCTTCCATTATTCCTGTAGCTACTTCAAAGCCCATATCTAATCTCTCATTGCTCCCCTGGGTATTAGGATTTGACCGCGAGATGGGGGACGATTGTTGGCGCATTCCCTCATGCACGATGTTGTTGTGTACCTCTATCGAGATACTTGTGGAGAGTAGAAGCTCTGTGTTACTAGGATTAATAGATGCGCCTGGCTGTTGGTTACTTTGAGAAGATTCCCTCTCTTGAAGGTGAACTTGAGCCGTGGTCACAATACTGCCCCCCTGCAGATTTTATACACTGTTGGGCTGCTAGTGACCCTGGAAATGTTTGGTCATTCCTGAGCTGTGCGGTCATTATGTACTTCGGGGGCCAGATGCTTTGAAGCTTCCTGGATGGGTAAATCGGCCCCTAATTGTAGAGTGGGATTTGTTGGTACCTCGAGCCGCAAATGCCTAGTGGCATTGGTTGTGGAACCAAAGGGGTTGGCAGGCCCACGTCGGTGTCAAGATTTGAGAAGAAGGCTGCGGCTGGATCTTTTAGAAAGGTAGACTTGTTGGAAAAACCTGTTTTCTTGAGGTAGACCTGCAAGGGAGTAAGGGGCGGTTCCTGCTCATCCGACCTACAACTTTGCGGGCTCTGTGCGGAGCAATTTACCTTCCTTTGCGCCCCCCTTTGAGGTCTTGAAGTTTTGACTTTACCCTTTGTTGGCAGCCTGAGGCGTCCTGATCTCATGGCTGCGTTCTCATAGCCCAGATTTCTGCGGGAGGAACTCAATTTGCTTTAGACTGATGTACTAGTGTTGATGACCTGAGATGCTGGTGAGCGGGGCACCCAGGACTCTCACAAGCCGCACCCAGACCTGGCAGGGCCGCTTCCGTGTGGCCCCGGTGTGCACTCTCAGTCTGCTGCAGTTTACTAAGACTGCTGCGCTCACCCTGGCTGGACGGAGATGGCTGAATCCTTAGTCCAAAGCCTCCTGCCGAATGTTGGTAGTTAAGGTGATGCAGCTGCTAGCGACACCTGAAGAGTTGGACTCCTCAGGAACGAGGAGTTGTCAAGGGGTTGTCGATATTAGGTGCTATTGGTGAGCGGGGCACACAGGGCACCCACAGGCTGCACCCAGACCTAGCTGGGCCGCTTCCGTGCTGCCCTGGTACACTCATTCCGCGGCCGCTAACTTACACGGCCACATTCACCCGCCGCTCTCCTGGCCAGCAGTGCAATTTGAAGGATTCTTGACGCAGGATTCCTTTTTTTTTTGTTGTTGATTGTTTGATTATTTGATTGTTGAAAAAATGGTTTAGGATAGCATAGAGTTGGCTGGATGGGCGCGAACCAGGCGAGAGGAGAGTGAGGTATGAAAGCGAGCAAGAGGCCCCAAACTAGAATGAGAATGCACAGTGTAAGGGGTCCTTATCCAGATAAAGAATAAAGAAGCAAACTTAACGTGCTGTGAAGTCTTCGCTTAAAAAAAAAACCACACAAAGACCTGAACGCCGACTAAGTTTACGGAGCAATGATTGAAGCTTTCAGCACAGTTTACACCTTTAACAAAACTAGTCAACAAAACACGGAATGAGCGCTATTGTTTGATCAATTTTCATTCAATCCACTGCACTGAAATGTGGCTCAACCTCGGTCACAGCTCCTAAAGCTCCGAGTCTGCAGCCATTTCCGTGGGTCCTGCCCGCAGCGGTTTCCGGCAGAAGTTGCCTTGCTCTGCCCCTGGGGGAGCCGGAGCAGCAGAGGATGGGGGTGTCGGGCAATACCACTGTAGTCACACAGTACTCACATGAAAGATAATACTCAGTGTTACCAAAAACAAAGGTACTTTATTTTAGTGACACAAGGCCAAAAATACTTTGGAGACTATACTCCCTTAGGAGGTAAGTAAATTACACAATATATACACACTAGTAACCAAAAACAGGTAAGTAAACAGTCAGAAAATAGTGCAAATAGTGAAAATCACCATAGGTTGCAATGGTCCTAGGGGGAACACAAACTATGTACTAAAATAGTGAAATGCGAAATTTGGTTTCCCACCTAGACAAGTGTGGTGTGTAGAGGGGTGCTGGGAGTGTAAGAAAACACCAAAGGTAAGTAAAATACCCCACCCCAGAGCCCAGGAAAGCAGGAGTGAAACACAGCAAGTTTCCTTAAACATACTAGAAGTTGTAGTAGAGACAGTGCAAGAACCAGAAGAGACTGAAAGACACCAATGATGGATTCCTGGACCTGAAGCTTGTGGAAGAAGGGGACCACGTCAAAAATGCACTGAAGAGTCAAGGGAGAACAGGAACCCCTGCTAACCCGGATGAAGGTGCAAAAGGAGAACCACCGGTGAGAAGACAGTCAGTATTGCACCGAAGAAGATAGATGCAAGTTCCTGGTTGGTGCAAAAGATGTCCCACACCGGATGGATGAATGCAGTCTGGTTTGTGTTGCTGGATTATGCCAACAAAACTCACGCTTCGTGAAAAATGGCGCAGGAAGGACCAGGTCGACTCTACGCAGGAGGGGGAGACAGAGGGGGCTCTCAGCAACTTAGCCCTCAGAAGACCAGGCAGCGTGCATAGGAGGCCCACAGTATGGGGTGGCAGCAGCTGGGGCTGCAGTGAAAACCTCAAAATGCTGGTATGGAAGTACTGGGGGGCCATGGTGGAGCCCCCAGAGTGCATGGGATTGTGCAACCAATACGGTACAATTCCCACTTGTTAGACACCTCACATGGTCATATTCTAAGTTACCACTGTGAAGCTATATATAGGTATTGACCTATATATAATGCACATTTATAATGGCGTCCCGCACTCACAAAGTTTGGGAAAATGGGCCTGGATGACGTGGGGGCACCTCTGCTAGGTCAGGGGTGCCCTCAAACATAGGTACTATGCACCTAGCCTTCAGGGTCTGAAGGTTAGACATACTGGTGTAGCGTAGGCTCTCATTATTCTAATGAGACTACTGGATTTTGAGCAGCAAGATCGTCCACGGTGTGGGAGACTGAGTCTGACCCATGGTGGGTGACACCTCTCGCTCTAAATCCGGGTTTTCCTCCGGCTAACTAGCAGTGCCTCATCTCTACCAGAAGATGGGGATGATTGGGAAGCCAAGCGCATGACATATTAGGCTTCTCAGGGAAGTCGTGGTCACTCAGGTCACATTCGGTTATCTCATTCACAATACAGTCTCATTTACAAATGATAGACAGAAGCAGTATATGTTTAAATGACAGGTTTAATAAAACAAATGCATCTTAGATAGCAAAGCGTGAGCTGCAATAACAAGGACGACACAACATGACAATATTAATATGGTTACGAGAAGAGTGAAGCATAAGAACAATGCTATCATATTGTCAATAAGATTGATGGACTATTTACTATCTAAGTCATAATCTGAGCACAGCATGTTAAGCTCTAATTCTGCCTTTCAGGTTCCCCCCGGGAGGACATCAACCCTCATACTTGACCAAGGCCTGTAGTCTGCGTTAGCATCTGTAGTGAAGCATTCAGCAATCAGCATACAGTTGTGGTTCTCTGGCTGGAATCTCCCTCTTTACGTGTAATGGGACTAGGAAGTGTTTTTTATAATAACACAGCTGATGTTCTAAGAAAATGTCCCTACGTAAGGATGTGTATTTTCTACAGATGTTGGAGACTGAGCTTCCACCACGTTCACTGGCAATGTACCTAACTGTAGCCTTGACTGAAGCACAGAGTGATCAAGAATTGAGAACACAGTGCTGAATTAAGCAAAAACAGTTAGATAGATGAAAATAAAACAAGACCGTAAAACTGGCAAAACAATGCAAAGCCGAATAAAATATATCTAGGTTAAAGTGGACAGCGACCTAATGTGTCAAACTAACGTGCATGGAGCTATTTCTAAAATGGCTACACAACACTGGTGACTTATAAGTGACCTGGTGCAGTGAAAATGGCTGTGAAATAGTGCTTACACTATTTCCCTCAGGCTGCAATGGCAGTCATGAAGAATTGTTTGTATGAGTTTCTTATGGGTGGCAAAAGAAATGCTGCAGCCCATACGGATCTCCTGGAACCCCAAGGCAATGGGTACCAAGGTACCATATACTAGGGACTTATAAGGGGGGGTCCAGTATACCAATTTGGAGTGGAATACTGGGTTACCAGTATGTAAGTACAAATTTGGAATCAGAGAGAGCATAAGCACTGCTGTTCTGGCTAGCAGGACTCCAGTAACTCAGTCAAGCATACTGACAAAACAGTAAAACATACTGACATGTAGTCCACAAACTATGAGCACTGGGGTCCCGACTAGCAGGATTACAGGGAGACAGTAACAACACACTGACAAACACT
The DNA here is from genome assembly GCF_031143425.1 of Pleurodeles waltl. Classification (NCBI taxonomy): domain Eukaryota; kingdom Metazoa; phylum Chordata; class Amphibia; order Caudata; family Salamandridae; genus Pleurodeles; species Pleurodeles waltl. Next base: position 1,217,947,731 of record NC_090440.1, read on the forward strand.
GACAAACAGGCCAAAAATGGGGGTAACCATGCTAAAAAAGAGGATACTTTCTCACAACCACTAGAGCACTTGGTGAGAAAAATTGTATTTTCTAAATGATATTTGGATACCACTATTAGCTTCTCTTTCTATGAAGTGGTAATGATCATTAACCTAATTGACGTCTGGGCTTTACATCCTGTCTCCATCAGGGAAAGGTGTAGATGTTACTGCATCCCAAGAAGTATATGACACACAAATGGACCAAGAAACTTGAAACGCAGTAAGTGGGTATTAAAATTCAGACTTACGGCACCAGCTTGCAGCCACAGCTGTAACGGCCACAGTGCACATTAAATGGCTTTCTAGTGCATTATTGCACATACATTCTAAAATGCAGCAAGATGGGCATTGCATATTTTTTACGCTCTATGCAGAATCTATGCAGAATTACATTTTACCATTGGTTTCCCGTGGCAAGGATGACATAGTTGATTCTTCAAGGAGGAACTGGAATCCACGAGACTACCTAGAATTGCCCTGGTGTACAACAGGTACCAAGAAGCACATCCTAGCCAGAAAACTACTAGCATCTTGGCCGGATGAAGTTAAAGCAGGACACTGGAAATTACGAAACAAGCAGGATAATGTAATGCTGGTAGGAAACTTGAAAACTCTGCATCAACATCACAGAGGCAGTGCCTGATGATATTGTATTTTCAGAGATGCAGTTATTAACATCAACTGTCGCACTGTAGTGATTTAAACGTCAATGTCACGCATTTCATTTACCAATTAACAGTAAAAACAACCATTATCAAAGCCAATAGGTGAGAGGTAAATGTGCCCATGCTAGGAGTGTTAGCACATGAGAGCAAGACACACAGAAGAAGCTACAGGAGTGGACAGAGATGGCTGTCATTATAAGGTTATCCCTCCTACGGTTCAATGCAAGAGCATGAGTACAAGTGGAACAGCTAAACAGCCAATATCACTAGGCGAGAGATGAATATTCCACTGGACTGGGCCAAGACATAATTTACAAAGTCTAAATCGAATAGCTGAAAGAGAATGATCACAGAAAGTGAACAGTTGAATGGGGTGGACCCAAAATCCACTCTATGTACATTGCTAGCACTGGGTCATTTGGACATATGTACGTTTTCAAAACCCAGACCTAAAAACTTTACATTAGTCTATCTACCTGTATTTTCTATAATTAGGTGCACACTTTCGGTCTCAACAGAGGTCCGGTTCCATTTTCTGACTGTACATCTGCGATGTGGATCATTCGCTGGACTGTGATTCTGCATCTAGATTATGGGCAGGTTACAGTCCAGTTTAGAGCTAAGTAGTTTGAACGAGCTTAAGTTTAAAGGTTAACAAACAGTCTAGCTTGCACTGACTTGATATGGGCTGGCTATACATTGCTTGGCTTCTTATATGGTCCATCTAAAAGGTGTCTACTACCCAACATTATATATATTGAAAAAGGGCTGTCCATGATCATAAGGAGTAACAGGTTCAAACTCCACATTAACATGCAAACAGAGGAGAATTAAGGAACAAACTGAAAATGTCTTAACCACTATCTTTAAAAAGACAGGTTTCTTTCTCTATTCATTCAGTCAGACACTACAAGAAATGGGAGCTCCACTATTAGATATATGTTTTATGTGCAACTGCAAATAGATGAATACATCTTTGCCCACGTTATGGCCCATCATTCCAAGGTATTTTCCGTTTTTGAGACTTTCGCAAAAGTAAATCCTGCAGCAGTGGGCAGATGGTTCTCTGTTGTAGCACTTTGTCTAGCAGGTTCTTTAAAGAATACATTACTACGGCTAAGGGCGACAGTGCACCTTTCATATGTGACACCACTTAATTAAATAGGCAGCTGCAAAACATGAAGATGCCACAGCTTGAACTTGCTTAGTTTCATTTATAAGTGCTGAGTCGCATGGTAACACATTTGTGTTTATCATGTCAATACCCTCTCTACACTGCAAAGCCGCCTGTTCAGTTTGTTCGAAATATTACGTCCCTTGTGGTTCTCTCAGGACTGTGGTGTAAGTACAGAACCTTGACAGCGTTGGAAACAAGTAGTAATGATGCTGCTGTAGACTTTCCCTTGTCGGCGGGTGCCTCAAAGTGGCCCTGAGGTGGTACGAGATTCCTGAGGTGTGAGGACTGATAAATGAAAAGGCAAGCAGGCATAATTTTCCAGTACATAAATTCACCTCAATTAATCGTGCAGTACATGTTCCCATCGCTTTCAGCGTGCATGCCTCCCTGGTATCCACCTCTGACTGGTTAGCCTGTTATACCACACAATATATGCATGTATCTGGCTTAGGATTCAGTTTGAATAGTTCTTATATCTTAGTTAATTTATGTACAAGTTATGTGTTATTATTTTGCAATTAAATGGCAGTGTGTTTAGCAATAGCACACTGAGGAGTGGCTAAATTGCTGGTACTGGAATCTAGACCTGGCTTCGGCACTTGACCAAAACGTATGGTTACTGGTTCTGTGTAAACACTTAGGGGCAGAAATGTGGAAAGTGGCGCTGCACCGAGTGCAGTGCCAGTTTCCCTGCGCCCCTTAGCACCCCCCCTACCGCCACCATGTGTGCGCCGCATTCAAAATACGGCGCACCATGGCTTAGGGTAGGGGGCAATAGCGTCATTTTCAATTATGCTATTGATGAACTCTGCAGGACTAGTGCCAAAATATTGGCACTACTCCTGCAGAGTACAAAGGGACCCATACTCAAGAATGGAAACCTGCTTGTAGCACCTGCTTTTGAGCAGGCATTAAAAGTGCCGTAAAAAAATGGTGCAAGGAAATCTCATATTTCCCTGCACCATTTTTCTGGCTCCCCTAACGGGAGAACACCCCCTTTGCATACATTATGCCTGGCGCAGGCATAATGTAGCACAGAGGGTTACAGAGTGGCGCAATGCATGCTTTGTTCCACCCTGTACATAGGGCGCAGGGATTTCGGCCTTGTTGGACCACATTAATGGCAAAAATAATGACTTTAATGTGGCGCAAGGTGGCACTAGGGCATTATAAATATGCTCCTTAGGGCCTGATTTAAGAGGCCCTATCGCCACCTTAGCACCGCTACAGAACCATTTTTTTCACACAAAGGCTTCGCTAAAGTGGCTTTTTAAAGGTGCTGTATTTACAAAGTGGCGCAGTGATGCATTGGGCCACGTTGCAAGCCTTTGCGCTACATTATGCCTTCCCCAGGCATAATGTATGCAAGGGGGGGTTCCCCCATTAGAGGGTTGAAAAAATGGTGCAATGAAATCTAAGAGATTTACGTGCGCCATTTTTTTCAGAACTTTTAACGCCTGCTCAGAGCAGGTGTTAAAAGGGGGCATGCCATTGAATGAAATGGCCCCCTATGTGCTCTGCAGGAGTAGCGCCAATATTTTGGCACTACTCCTGCAGAGTAAATCAATATCGTTAGGAATTCTGATGCTATCGCCCCCTACCCTGAGCCATGGTGCGCCGTATTTTAAATAGGGGGGCGCTAAAGGGAGCAAGAAAAGCGGCGCTGCACTGGGCGCCGCATCACTTTTCTTATATCAGCCCCTCAATCTTCCTCCACCTCATGTTGCTGAAATGTTTAGTGTAAATGTGTAATGTAAAATGTCTAATGCATATATCCCCTCTTGTTATACACAGTCATTTGTCTCCCAACTGGTTACCGCCATAGAGTTCTAGGACTCAGGCCTGTCGCTCCCAGTTATCAGCACAAGAAAGCAGGAATATTTCTGCATATTGTCACACTTCTTTAGCTACAAATTCGCCTTTAGAAGACACTCGCAATACACTACATGGAATGTTTGTGCGGAAAAATACAAGATGTAAAGGGGTGTGTGTGTTTCCAACTTTCACCTAACGCACTGGAAATGCAGATCTGAAATCAGATGTATTTGTTGCATTGTAGAACAAGACAAATAAAATAAAAGGGAGGACGGTGTGATCATGTAGTGTAAGCAATAAGGTAACCTCTGCATCCTCCAAAAGTATATTCCCATCTGAGGTCTGCCCTTTATACAGACAGCTGGCGTTTGTCTTTCTTCTCTATTTGGTAACACATTTCTTCAGTGTCTGCAACCTTCTAACAATAGACAGTAGTGTTGCTTCAGTAATGTAAGATAACTAATGCACACATCACCTCCACTTACGCATGGTGTTTTATTACTTTTGAGGGAATCTTTTTGGGAAACTTTGTCCCAAACTGTCAGTGTGGCCCTAGTCACCTGTGGGGAATAAAGTCCTCAGCTCCTATGAGTTGGTCTAGAAGTACCATTGTTTTGTTGGGGTTTCTTACAACATTCAACCAGGTCCCTTACCTGCACTGCCTGGCAGTATGATGTGACATAGGGAAATGCCAGCTTTCTTGCGATATTACTTTATAGAGAAGGCAGTTTTCTATGCATGAAGGCATATTCTGCTATATACAGGCATTGATGGTTTTGCTGAAGGATGGCCTGTGGAGTCAGAAGGGGTGCTTTCTGTAACAAAAACAGAATCTGTGGCAGGATTCTCATTTTGAGCACCACAATTTTCTCCATCCCAAAAATTTTTTTGTTTTCCATAGTTGAAAATACACTGCATGCCCTTAATTAGTTGTGCGTAGTTTAGAGTGACTACTTAAGTCGGGGTATGACATATAAGGATTCCCAGATATTTTATATGATCCTGATATGGGCATAAGACGTTGCACTGTCTCTTTCTGTCCAGGAAGAGAGGGAAGCAGTAGGGCTTCTGATGTAATGATTTTAATTATGAAACTGGAGACAATTTGGAATGTCTGTAGTTCTTCCAGGACAATAGGTATCAACTTCTCAGGTCTGTTGATTAAAGCATTATTACATCTGCAAACAGTCAATTTGTAAATGTCACTAACTATTTTAGCTCACTTAATACCATTAGAGTTTCTAATAATTTTAGCAAAGGGGTCCAGAGTAATTGCAAATAGGAGGGGGTAAGGCATCACATGAAGGGCAAACAATTCCTTTAACTCCATAGGGACCAATTTGGAATCGCAACTGTGAAGCTAGTAAATGGCCCACTTTATTGGCCTGAGAGTAATATGCTGTTTGGCACAGGCTAAGGTATAAGCTGCCTTTATCTCAATCAAGTACATTTAATTGATCCCTAAGTTTGCTTATCGTAAGGCAATTCCTACTGGGAGAGGAACATTTACACATAATTTCTTCCTGTCACAGAGCCTAATCTAAATCACAATGTGTCTCAAGTTGCAATTTTTCATCTCACTCTCAGGTAAGCATTGAGGGAATCCCATTGTGTAAAGGAAGACATATCGTGAGAGTCATTGGCATGTGTACATTTCTCTATTTCCTCAATTACTTATTTTCTGGTGTCTAGGTCCTGCAAGAGGAAATCATTAATCTCCAACCCATCCTTTGGTGGAACCCCATTGGTGTGGAAATGGTATAGGAAATGGTGATGTGGTCACAGAGTGCTATGTGTCCATTGTCTGTGGATTTTAGAGAGCCCACCAGCCTGTTGCCCAGTAAGAAATGGTCTAAGTGGGCAAAGGATTTATGAGTCATGGTGTAAAATGTAGATGTTTTCCTGAAAGCCCCTCCACCCATCTCATAGACCCATTCCCCCAAGCCAGCTCCTGAAGGGAGCTCTGGTGGCACCCATAGTCTTATAACTCGATGGCATTCTATTGGCTGTGTTATCCATAACTAAGCTGAAATCTCCTCACACTATTAAGTCTCCCCTTGTGTACTGTAATCCCGAGGAGACAGCTTTCTTTGAAAGTGCGTCCTGCTGTGTATTGGGTGCATATAGGTTAAATATCCTAAGGATGTTGAGTCAATTTTAATAACTATTCTTAGGGATGCACAAGAAGTGTTTGGAAGTACCTCTAGCACCTCACCCTTCAACAAATTACTACACAGCATAGCCACCCCAGCTTTATTCGCAGTGGTTGATGTAAAGTATTGATGTGGGCAAAACGTAAGGCTTATTTGAGGGGTGTATTTCTACAGGAGATGTGTCTCCTGTAAGAGACAGATGTCCACTTCCATGTGCTTCAATTAATGGATGATAGCCAACCTCTTAGCTGCAAAGCTAAGGTCCCTAATGTTGAGAGTAACTATCTTAACCATATGATAATTTAGGGATGGGTCAGTAAAGCCTCCCCTGGTCCATTGAAGTGGATTGCAGCCATCAGCCCTCGTTGAGCTGTGAAATGGACTTAGCGCTGCTACAATCTTTGTGCGTTCACAGGGTGTACCTCGCAAAATTCCCCTTCCCTCAAACCAAACCCCAACAAGTAACCAGAACAACAAACAAAAATTAAAAAGAAAACCATCAGTAGCATTGAACTTTGTGGTAATTTTTAGGGGTGTGCAGGGAGCTCCACTCCGCTGGCGGAGCTAACAGAGTTTTTGGAACTAGGTGCTCTGCTTAGAGTGCGAAGTTATCCAAAAAACGCCGCTAGCCCCTCCAGCGGAGCAGAGCTCACACAGTATACGTTGCAGCCCAATGTGGGTTGCAGCACGCACTGGAGCAGACCAGAGGGCAAGACTCATCGCTGACGGACGAGGAAGAGAGGAGGACCCCCGGGAAGACCCAGGTAAGTCGCTGTCTCTTTTGTTGTCGTTGTTTGTGCACACTGGTGACTGAATACAGGCCAGGGCCATAGGCAGTGAAAGCTGCCGTTTGAGGCCTTTTGTGCACCAGCCTAGCCCCTGTGCAGAGTTGGAACAGAATAATAGATGGATAGAGGAGGGACGAATCCAGAATGTTACCTGGGAGATCATGTAGCAAGATGAGGTTTGGAATGAGTAAAGGAGAGATGGAGGAGGGAAGAGTCTGTAGAAAGGGATTAGGGAGATCATAGTAGCAAAATGAGGCTTGGGATGAGAAATATCAATCCGCTCTTAAATGCCAAATTACTTTTACATCTCCTTTTCATAATAAATAAATCATGTCTGGTGCCTTTATTGTAACATTTTATAATAGATAGATCAGGCCAATAGCATGGTCATTGACTTTCCAGCTCAACCAACTAAGGCCTGTTATATTGAGCATAAGCTTTGCCATAGGCCAAAAAGTGGTTAACAAGCAGTCTTTTTGGTAAAAGGACATAAATTCGTCCCAAACAAATCCTGTACTCAGAGGAACCAACATGTGGCTGGAGCCTATGTTTTCTCAGTAGTGCTCTGAAAGATCATTTTTGTTGATTACATGAGGTATAGCAACAGCTGTGCTGTCAAGCCAGATTTAACAATCCATGTGGATTAGTGTAGCCCTGGACACCCTACAGCCATGAAACACACAATTGCACTCTGATGGCTAAAGTTAATGATGGAAGAGGAAGGTGCTGGGATCGCAAAACATAAATACATTCATCAAGTCTGCCCTCCTCACATATGTGCTACTGCAAGATGAAAACAAACACCATAAATGATATACTTATGTAAAACTTGTTAATGGCACTATGAGCGTCCCTCAAAATACCAAGCTACGTCCCATTATCAACTTGACACTTCATGTGTTGTAGTAAGACTTCTCTAGGAAGCCATAGTGGTGATGGTTTAGGCAGCTGGATAAACCAAATTATCACAACTGCCTGGCTAGAAAGCACTTTTTTGTGAGGAAGCACACAACTTCAGCCCAGTCAAATCATGTACTCCTGTAGTACTACTGGAAGCTATTTTTAGATTAAGCACAAAAGGTCTAATGACAGATACGCCATCACACCAGACCAAAAAAGGTTTACAATTTGTTTACAACATACACAATTGCCTTTCTAAGCACTATATGGACCATGTACTACAAACCCCTAATGAAATGTTCAATTAATAATCTTTCTCAATGGGTTTGACAATTTACACCTAGATTATACCCTCAGGATTGTAGTATCATTTAGGTGAACTCAGGTAACGTGCAAAAGCTTGCAGACCCCATATTAACTCAGAGATGGGTGTCCCACCTTACATAGAATCTCTTCCTACAGCCAATACCATATCCCTGGTATTGTTTATGCCTCCTTGTAAACCTCCTCTTTAACCATGACTACCCATTTACTGTTTTCATGTGGTACCATGTGTGGCCTTAGGAAGGGACACATACCTGCCACCAACTTCTGTCCAATCTGCCCAGTTTCAAAGCTCCAACTACTACTAGTTTGAGCATGGACGATGGTCCACCAACAAATTTAGCTTTAATAACCCTCTAGTGCAACATGCCATGATTTAATGTAATGGCAACAGTTCATGTAATGTTGCAAGCATGCCCACCACTGCCATCCAAACCTAACTTGAGCAGGGGAAGGCACAAAGCAGCATACACATTTTCCTCCTACTAATATTTTGTGTAGCTTACAACTGTAGTATATATCTCCTGGCCTCTCCACAGAAACAGTTTTGAGTCCTTCAATTGAACCACATTTCACCCCAAAGCTTTACTCTAATTTTACTGTGTGTGCACCATATACGCACACACTGCCCTGCCCCTGCCTACAACAGTCTCTAAATACGACATACGATATCAGGCAACATAGCTTTTTAGACATCTTAAGCCTGCATAAGGTTTTACATTGTGGAATGAGACACATAAGCAAAACACATTGACAACATACTGCTTCATCACTACACATTGCATCATTTGTGAAGCATGTCAACGAAGAAATAGAATTCCACATACTGTGATGTAATCCTCCATTTCCACAATGCCCTGTAGTAAAAACCATTAACAGTCTGGGCCCCCTACTCTTCATATAGAATGCATTTTGACCCCTTAAAAGGTCTACTACTCTTAAAAGTTACTTGAGCCCCCCCCAACAGTTCTGCGGCTCCATAAGTAAGTCCCAACCCATCTTCGGAGTCCCCAGAGTGCCCCTTCAGTAAGTATTCACCTCAGAAATCCCATTCAGCCCCCTCAGAAGGCCTTCTGGAACTCCAAAGAAGTCAACACTGCCCACATCATAAAACCTTCTGAGCCCATCAGAGATCCTGCTCATACCCAAACAGAAGCATAAGCCAATCTCTCATAGTATGGCCTGAGCTCCTAAGAGAGCATTCCCTTCAAGGAAGTCTCTGCTCATAAATATACGCTAATATGAGCACCTTCATAAGGTAGTATTAAGGTAGTATTGAGCAAGCGTTCCCCTGTAAAGCCATATGACTAAGGTCCCCCATGAAATGCCTGAGCCCCTTCAGACAAACCCCTTTAATATGAAGCGATAAAGGTTCCCAGGTCCATCCATGCATGAGTAGCCCATCCACTTCAGGATTCTACCTTGAATTTTGGGGCTTGTAGTCCTGATTGAATTGTGGTCGTATCTGCACTACATATGGTGGAAGCTCATCCAGTCCAAATGTATGCTTTGCACTTGTAGCGTGGATTTTACAATTGGCTAAATTGGTCTACAAGTCCTAAAATGCACAGCTAAACACTGGATCAGTTCAGGTATAAATGCATGGACATGGGAAAATTGATAGCTCTGCTAATCATAAGGTCTCTATTTCCCATGAAGCCTCACTCAAAATATACCGAAGCCCCTTCCAATCAGGAATTATCTAACTCCACAAAGCCCTCCCTGAGAATGCCCTCAGTTCTGAAAGCCTCAGCCGCATAAAACCATATCCTCCAGGATGCACCTGCGCTCAAAGTCGCCCAAGCCCAACAACCACAAATCCAGAATGGTCACCCCTCACACTGCCCCTGCACTTCCTTTCATGATACTTACGATAATCTTGCACTGTTCTCATCGGTGACCGCATATCACCAGCCCACGTGGCATTGTGAAACCACTTTAGGAAGAAACTTTGGGTTTGTGCGAACGGCCACCTTGAGTCTATGAATTTGAAAGAAAGGTTCTTCCAAGGTTATGGCCTGGATCTCACTGACACGCCTGAGTGATGTGATGGCAAGTAAGAAAGCCACCTTCCAAGAAAGGTATTGAATACGGCATGAATGAAGTGACTCAAAAGTATGGCCCATGAGCCTGGTAAGCACTCTATTGAGATTCCAGGATGGTGAAGGAGGCACCCTGGGTGAAATGACCCTTTTAAGGCCTTCCATGAAAGCTTTAATTACTGGGATTCTGAGCAAATAACTATGTTGTCTGTTCTGTAGATATGCAGCTATAGCTGGGAGTTAAAGGTGAATGGAAGTGCAAGCAAAATTAGCTTTTTGTAAATGGAGGAAATAACAGTAGCTGTGATGCTGTCAATACGTTTGGGTTGGCAGTAGCAAACAAAAAGTTTACATTTTGCAGTATAACATGCTCCAGTTGTAGTCTATGAGCTTCCTTGAGAATGTCCATGCATTCTGCAGGCAATCCTATGTAACCACACTCCAGGATTTTAGGAGCCATATTGCAACATTGAGTGACCTGGGATCTGGATGTGTGATCTGTCCTTGATTTTGAGCGAGAAGGTCTGGCCTGTTGGGAAGCTTCTTGTGGAGAACTACTGATAGGTCCAGAAGTGTGGTGAACCATGGCTGACAGGCCCAAGTGGGACCTACAAGGGTCATTTTGCCTGATCCTCCGAACCAGAAATGGAATGAGAGGGAGAGGTGGAAAAGCGTGAGCAAATATCCCTGGCCAGTTCATCTATTGAGGACTGCCCTTGGATAGAGGGTGTGGATCTGTGAAGGCAAAGTCTGTGTATTTTGTGTTATCTTCTGTGGCAAAAAGGTCTACCTGAGGAGTTCCCTACTTTGCAAAGTATGTTTGAAGGTCTTGTGAGTACAGTTCCCCTTTGTGGACTTGTTGCTGCATCCCACTGAGCAGGGCTACAAAGTGTTGTTCATCCCTGGGAGATACTCTGCCACTAGGTGAATGTTGTGGTGGAGAGCCCACTTCCATATGTCTGAGAGAGTTGTGACAGTTGGAATAACTGTGTCCCCCCAAATCCTCAGTTTCTATAGGTACTACATGGATGTCATGTTGTCCATGCATACTAAGACAACCTTGTGAAACAGGTGATGAAGAAATGCTTTCAGGGCTAGAACTACTGCTAGAAGCAATTGATATCCAGGGATTGGTGACTGAGATCCCAGAGGCCCTGTACTATGAGGTCTGGAAGGTGAGCACCACAACCCATCAGTGATAAATCTGTGGTCCGAATGACCTGAGGCACAGGGACCAGAAAAGGCCACCCTTGCAACAGGTTGGTGGTGTTCTACCATTGCAGACAGCGGTGAGTATGGCGGTCAAACAACACTAGATCTTCCAGGTGGCTGAGACCATTGACAAGACAGACACCACTGTAGAGGACACATGTGGAGTCTGCCACGGGGAACGATGACAATTCAGGACTGCATCATTCCAAACAGATGCATAATAGTCCTGACTGTGTAGGTGTGATTCTCCTGAAACTGGAGAAGAAGAGACTGAAAACTCTTAACACGGGCCAGTGGAGGAAGAGCCTCAGGAGGCAGTGCTCTTACCTCTGCCCTTATTGTTGTGCCTCTGAAGGACCCTCTATAGAAACCCCTAGAATAGGAGGGTGGAGGCTGTCTGGGTTGGGAAGAAGACACCTTGGAGGATGTGGATCTGCAGGCACCTGTGAAAGTGGGGTGATGAAAAGTGCCCCTTTGTGTGGGGGACTGTATAGCACCCATGGCCTTTGCTGTGTCTGTGTCCTTTCTTAGCTTCTCAAGGTAGTATCCACTTCAGGCCCAAAAGATGCTCCTTATCATCACCAAGGACCACTTGCTGTACTTCTGATTTAAAACCAGAGCAGTGGAGCCACACATGCTCTCTTACTAGGACACTCATATTGATGCCACGTGCAGCTGTATCTGCGGCGTCCAGGGCACATAACGGATGTAATTATTAGATAGAGTTTGCTTGTCAGCAACAATTTGTTGTCCTCTCTTGCGGTGCTCATCTGGGAGAAATTGGAGGCGCTCCTCCATTTTATTCCAGTGAGCGTGGTCATATATAACCAGTAACATCTGTGAATTGTTGATGCACAAATGGTTTGCTGCCTGTGAAGCCACTCTTTTGCCGGCAGCATTGATTTTTTTTGCTCTTCTTCTCAGGAGGAGAATCATCTGTGGCCTTGCTATTGGCACATTTTCGTGCAGCGGTGGCTACTATGGAATCTAGAGAGACCTGTGACCTAATGAATAATGGGTCTGAAAAATTATGCTATATTTTTTGTCTACCCTAGGGGTGATCACCCTAGAGTGGACAGGCTCTCTAAACATTTCATCAACATGACAAAGCATGCCAGGGAGGATCAGGATAAATTAGATATTCCTGTGAGAAGATGTGAGTGTATCAAACAGGAAGTCCTGTTTCATAGGGTCCCTGTGTAGTTCCACATTGTGAAAAGTGGCCTCTGTTGCTACTACTTGCTGGTAAGATGTAATATCCTCTGATAATGAGGGAAGTGCAGGGTATAGGTCAGCATCATTGGACAGGATGGGATCAGGATCATAAGTGTCCCATGGATCTGGGTCATGCTGTGTTCATCCAAATCTTCGCCATCATATAATAGGGATCCTTGAGGGGTATAGTCTTCTGGAGTACGAGAAGCAGGAGAATGAGAAGGGTGGTAAGGTAGAGGAGAAGAAGGGGATGGAGGAGGAGATGGTGGATCAGGAGGAGGAGAAGGTGAATCAAGAGGAGGAGGAGGATGTTGAGAAGGCTTGTGAAGGGGGCTGGTGGCCTTTTCCTTGCTTCTTTTCTTTGGAGATGGAGAAGTGTCCAGACTTATTTGAAAAGACATCTTCCTCTGGATCTGTATGGGGGGGGTAAGTAATAATGCATCCTGTATCCTCCTGTATATGGAGGCAGTGCTGACGAGAGTCCATAGTCTTCAGAATAGGTTAGGAAGGTGTAGCCAGTGATTGCCTGGAGTTTCTGTGCTCCAAGGTTTTTGAATGTGGATTTCACCCCCAAAGTCTTTGGTTTGTGCAGTTTCATTGGCACCAAGGTGGAGGTGGTAGCTATTCAGCTCAGAGATGAAGTCTGGAAGAGATGGAAATGATTTCTGTGGCCAGAGTGTTGAAGGATCAAAGCCGAAGACAATGGTTTTGTCTTGGCTTTTTCTGAGCCGAGGCAGAGGGCAAGGCAGCAGAAATGAATTTTTGACTCTGGCCATGGTCTGGTGGCAGTGGCGGTCGAGGGACCTCTGAAAGGATTTTATTTGTCTTGGCTGTTTTCAGAGCCAAGCCAGAGGATGGGGCAACCGAAACGGATTTTTGGATCCTGCCATGATCTGGTGCCAGTGGCAGTCCAGCTACCTCTGAAAGGTGGATACATATTTTAATTTCAAAGACAACTGATGAATCATTACTTCTAATGAGCGTTTTCACTATAATTAGGAGTCCTACGGACCAATTCAGAAGGCAGTTAAAGGGTGTGCCAAAAAGCATTTACAATGGCAATAATTGACAATTCAAATATTGATAGGTGTAAATAGTAAAAATACTGCTAATTTCTCCAGCATGGCTGTGGGGAAATTCATAGTAGTAACTCTGACACAAGAAGTGAGGTGGAAGGAAAAAGGCGTTTTTAGCCTTGTGAGTTAATGAACGCCCACAAACTTTATGTCTGTATGACATAGGTCATGTTGACTTATTCCCAACCTTGGAAATGGTCAGAGATTTACTCTAGCAAAGTGATGTAGAAATCCTTCTAGGGACGTGGAACCAACATTGGAGAAGATGCACACAAAGAGGTTTCTAAATGGCTAAAATATATTCCCAGTCGAGAAAAAATAGTATGCATTTGAAGATCAGACTCTATTCACTCTCTACTTAAAATAGATTTAGGCCCTGGAGAAATAGAAGTCTGGGAAGCATATCACATGACACTCCCAGTAGTATGCCATGAATGTTGCGCTTGTCACAGCTCTCAAAGCATAGTACCGGGAATGTTTGTGAATTTCAAAAATCAGTCAATTGTTAAAGTACTTTTGCGGTGGCATATTTACTACTTTCTTTGTGAACAGGCCTTTTGTCTGTAACTCCCATTCCTCGACCCTACCATTGGTGCGCTTTAGCTTCCCCTAGTAGCGTAACAATGTTATAAAAACATGCAAATAAATAATGTTATTGACTTTATTTTGTAATGTGTGAATTTACCCTTATAACTAAAAAGAGACAGTTACCTTTAAACCTTGTTTGTTTATCAGTAGCGTGACCGTACAGTATTAGGGAACAACAATAGGACGGGTCTCACAAGCCAAACACTTATCTGCTTGCCCATCTCGAACACTTTGGGAGGCAAAGACCTGACCCACTTGTAACCCACAGCTTTTGGATAGAGACAGGAGAAACTGCAGGGCCGTAAGTTGTGTGCACCTGGCCGCCATTAACATTTTGGAGGCACATATAGGGGGTGATTCTAAGTCTGGCGGGCGGCGGAGGCCGCCCGCCAGACTTCCCCCTCCAAAATACCGCTCCGCGGTCGAAAGACCGCTGAGGGTATTTTGTGTTTTGCACTGGGCTGGCGGGCGACCGCCAAAAGGCTGCCCGCCAGCCCAGTACTAAACACCCTTCCCACGAGGACGCCGGCTCAGAATTGAGCCGGCGGAGTGGGAAGGTGCGACGGGTGCAGTGGCACCCGTCGCGTATTTCAGTGTCTGCAAAGCAGACACTGAAATACAAAGTGGGGCCCCCAGGGGCCCCACGACACCCCATACCGCCATCCTGTTCCTGGCGGACGAACCGCCAGGAACAGGATGGCGGTATGGGGTGTCAGAATCCTCCATGGCGGCGCAGCGAGCTGCGCCGCCATGGAGGATTCATTTGGGCAGCGGAAAACCGGCGGGAGACCGCCGGTTTTCCGCATCTGACCGCGGCCAAACCGCCGCGGTCAGAATGCCCTGCGGGGCACCGCCAGCCTGTTGGCGGTGCTCCCGCCAACCCTGGCCCCGGCGGTCCATGACCGCCGGGGTCAGAATGACCCCCATAGTCCTCGTTACCCCTTTGCAATTGAAACGTGGGGAAAAGTCAAGGGCTTAGAAAAGAGTGAAAGGGAGAAAAGCGAGAGTGAGAGATGAAGTCAGTAATACACAACCGGTAATTGCACAGCCCCATAATAATGTTTTGTTCCAGGACACAAGTTCTAAAAAAAAATTGAGGATACTAACCAAGGTAGGTAGTATGTAATTGACATTATGAAGCGTGGCATCACAGTGCATGACGTCACAGTGTGTAACATCTCATGTGACATCAATGGAAGTGACCTCACAGGAAATAACATCACAAGAAGGTATTAAGACCTCATACACATGTTTAGCAGGTCTATCATGAGTACATGTAAGCACATTACAAATTACATTTTGCGTCGGATTGTGCGAAAACTGGCTCAACTATGAGACAAAATCTGGGCCCTAACTTATAAATTTTTTAAAACTCTGCCACACAGAAATTGGCATCAAGGAGAAACATGGTAGTCGATCTGTTCTGCTTAATTGGTTACAATGTCTGCATTTTCAAATATCTTATGGGGTTAAGCCACCTACTGCAGATATCTCTGTCTGCCCAGTAAATCTCAGGGAATAATAATAATGGTAACATCACTCTGGAGGTTAAAGCTTTTGCTGGAGAGAACTGTGTTGTGTCTAGTCCCATATTTGAATAAAAGTAGTATAGAAAGTGAATGTGTCTCCTGTAAAGCACATCATGTATAATGTAGAAGACAGAGGCCCTCATTCTGACCTTGGCGGGCGGCGGAGGCCGCCCGCCAAAGTCCCGCCGTCAGGTTACCGTTCCGCGGTCGAAAGACCGCGGCGGTAATTCTGACTTTCCCGCTGGGCTGGCGGGCGGTCGCCTTCAGACCGCCAGCCAGCCCAGCGGGAAAGAGGCTTCCACGATGAAGCCGGCTCGGAATCGAGCCGGCGGAGTGGAAGCTGTGCGACGGGTGCAGTTGCACCCGTCGCGTATTTCACTGTCTGCGCAGCAGACAGTGAAATACATGTAGGGGCCCTCTTACGGGGGCCCCTGCAATGCCCATGCCAGTGGCATGGGCACTGCAGGGGCCCCCAGGGGCCCCGCGACCCCCCCTACCGCCATCCGGATCTCGGCGGTCCGACCGCCGGGATCTGGATGGCGGTAGGGGGGGTCGGAATCCCCGCGGCGGTGCAGCAAGCTGCGCCGCCGCGGAGGATTCAATGGGGCCGCGGTACACTGGCGGGACCCCGCCAGTGGTGCCGGTCCGACCGCGGCTTTACCGCCGCGGTCGGAATCCCCATTGGAGCACCGCCGGCCTGTCGGCGGTGCTCCCGCGGTCCTCCGCCCTGGCGGTCAAAGAACGCCAGGGTCAGAATGACCACCAGAATTTTATTTTTTGTAGATAGGTAACTAGGGGCCAGATGTATCAAACAAATTTGCATTCGCAAACAGTGCAAATCGCTAAATTTGGCTGTTTGTGAATGCAAAAACGTGGTCTGCGATGCATGAAAGGCATTCGCAGACCAAAAATAAGGAATCGCAAAAATAGCGATTTTTAGCGTTGCAACCTGGTTTTGTGTGTCGCATTTTGCGTCTAGCTCTGTGCCCAGGACGTGAAGTAGCTGCCTTGTTTCATTATCATAATAACATGAAAAGATACCAGTTCGATCAAATATTCATCTGCATGCGTCACAGAAGTGAAAGTGCGTCACAAAAATGAACATAAATCAAAAAGAATCAACAATAAAGAATAATTTAGGCCAGTACCACAATACATATGTAATGTACGAGGGACTGGTGCACAAAAACAAGTAGTGCAACTACAACCAGGTTTTTATTTTTTTTGTCCTAATTTAGTTTTACTACTTTTTGGAAATTGCGAATTTCGAATCTACGTGCAAAGTTGTACCTGTCACAGATTTCCATACAGATCCCTCAGGGAATAACATGCTTTTTATGGTTGGACTCACTATCCAATGTACACAGCTCTCCATGGATGAGAACTCCACACATTGCAAATGGATTCCCTTTGTGCAAATGCACACTTTGTTGTGTCTCTTTCTTTCATCTGCCATTAAAATATGTTTCCACTTGGACAAATCTCTTCCATTACACCCCCACCAAATGTAATGGAATTTACACCACCACTTGGCTGAAGTCGGAAATTGCAAGATGCAAAATGCGACTCGCAAAACCAAATCACAATTCAATTCATCAAAAAATCGCAAATTGCGATTTTTCACAGAATGGCCTTTTGCACATGCAAAATACCACTAAGTGAAACCAGGTGGTAACCAGGTGCAACCTATATAAAGAGGCCCAGAATGCCTCAGACTCTTTTCCACAATGGCTGCACTCTACGTCATGGCAAGGAAAATGAGGATCTTGGCAGGTTTGAGGAGAGGGAGGAGGAGACAGGAGCGCATTTTCAGAGTGCGCATTACCCTTTTTGACCAGACTGAGGAGGAGATATATGAGAAGTACAGGTTGAGCTTAGCCATGATACTGGACCTGGTAGCTGAGCTACAACCCATACTGCGGCGCACAACACATAGGACTAATAGCATACCCACCCATGTGCAGGTATTATGCTCCCTCCACCTACTCGCCTAAGGGAGCTATCAAGGGGTCATAGCAGCAGCGGGAGGAGTATCACAGAGTGCCCTCTCTAGATTTTCCAAAGCATTTATCAACGCCATACTGAGTAGGATACACCAGTACATCAGATTCCCCCACACCCCACAGGAAATACAGCAGACAAAAATAGATTTCTACCAGATAGCACAGTTCCCCCACGTCCTAGGTGCCATAGATGGGACACATGTTGCAATATGTCCACCATCGGCCACAGAGTATGTGTACCGCAACCGTAAATACCAACATTCAATGAATATACAGGTGATATGCAATGCCTCCTACATCATAACAGATCTCGTGGCCAGGTACACAGGGAGCACACATGATTCATACATCTTTCGCCACAGCGGGATTCACACAAGACTGCTAGCTGGGGAGTTTGGTGAAGGATATCTACTAGGTATTGTCCCTCTGTACACTGGCGCATTGATGCTGTTGTGACGTCAGATGGCTCACTTACTCATTATACCCTCTGTTCCTTCCAGGAGACAGTGCCTACGCAGTGCACACCTACATGATGACGCCCTACGTCAATCCAACAACACCAGCAGAAGGGAGATACAATGCAGCACACAGGGCAACCCGCAATGTGGTGGAGCGCACCTTTGGGCTTCTGAAGAGTCGCTTCCGGTGCATCCACAAAAGTGGAGGGGCACTACAGTACAGCTCGGAGACGACATGTAGAATAGTGCCCACATGTGCGATCTTGCACAATATAGCTACCACCAGGGGCATACCTGTGGAAATATCTGATACAGACTCTGATGAGAATGATTATCCCATACCCCCACTGCAGCCAGCAGACAGGACTAGAGCAGCAGAAGGCAGGCAAAGGCATGCAGATATCACACACAACCATTTCAGATGTAAGTAATGACAACACAACTTCACTGACATGTGTACTGGTAGTTAGAACATTTATTACCTTAACATCAGGAAACATAAGTTTCACTAGCAGAAAAAATAAAATAATATGTGTCTTAAAATAAGCAGATAACAGTATCTCACTATTGAATCATAGTTTACTGTATCACAAAATAAGCAAACAGTTCCCTGTGGCCATTACAGTCACTTTCTACGACCACGCAAGTCACTCGAGTGCGCAGTGCCCTCACTGGAACCTCTGTTATCGACCTCAGTGGCAGTGCTGTGCCTGGCACTGCGACGCCGAGCATCAGTGGTGGGCACTGTTACGCTGCTGAGGCTAGATGTGTCCTCAGTCTCCCCTAGTCCCAGGTCACTGGGTGTAGCGGAGCGGTTACCCAGCATATTGTCCAGCACATTAGTGCTCTGAACCAGTCCCTGTGCCACATTCCTACTGCTGTGCGCTGCCTCCACCTGTGCGGCCACAGCATGCCGCGATATGAGGGCTGTTGAAGTAGCGAGGCGATTGACCGAGCAACAGAATCCACCAAACATACCCATAAAACGCCTCTCCTGCCTGTGGTGGCTAACTCTGTCGTGCCACAGCTCTGTGCACAGTTCCCTCACTGCAATTTTCAGCTCCCTGGTGTTCTCAGAAGCTGTGATCTGTCCCTCATACAGTTTTGTGACGTTGGAATTAAGGCACTCCAACTGCCGATGCAGCCCTTCCATGTTGGCATTGTGTGCCTGCATCTGCCTTTTTATTGCTGATATTTTCCTGTTTTGCAGTCGCTGCTGTTTCAACATAGAGGATTCCAGGCCACCAAAGACTGATGGGCCCTCTCCTGCTTCCATGTGCTGTGTGCCTGCATACTGAGGCCTCCTGCGGGGGGTTGAGTTTCGCTGGGGCTGGGACTCCTGCATAACAGTGTATCTGCCATCTGGGGGAAAGTGTGTGGCTGTCATCCCGCAGGTTGCCAGAGTCCTGGCTCAATTTGGGTAGCGGTACAGCCCTAGCCCTGCGTCTGAAAGGCGCAATATTCAGTGACTCACTGGTGTTTGAGTCTGATGCAGGGTGGGTTTCAGCATCCCCCACAACGGCATTTGCAGATGCTGCTGGGCCTGGGCCACATGCAACGACAATGTGCAGCATGTCAGTTATGTATGTATCACCAAACGTTACACAATGGTAATAAATGTACTGTTTCATCAAATCACTACATAGTGGGTGTTGTGTTCTTCTGGATTTCGTTCTGCCTAATTACATTCTATGTGCTACTTTCAGGTTGTGGACTACCACTCCCATAAGGCATTGTTGTGCCGCTTCTAAGATGTGGAATGGACTACTTCTCACAATGCTTTGCTATACTTGCTAATTCCTAAGGGGCATTTGTACATACACATATGGGGTTACATTTCAATATTGCACTTACCTTTACTAGTACTTGGTGTGCCGGATGTGTCGATGTCAGTGACCCCACTGACAGCTTCTGGGAGGAGTGTCGACTCCACCAGGTCTTCCATCGGGGTGGAGGGTGTCTCGGTGGATGGTCCGCGTCCTGTGCTCCTTGCCTCCTGTAGTCGTCTTGCCACCCTCTCCTTGGCACGGGAACGCAGGTCGTACCACCTCTTTTTGATCTCCTCCACTAAGCGCTGCGCAACTCCCACAGCGCAGATTTTTGTTTGAATGTCCGCCCAGAGTCTGTGCTTCTCACTCTTAGGGACCTGGAGTGAGCTCTTTCCAAACGGACGGTCATGGCTCCTCCACACCTCCTCAGTGAACACCTCCAGTTCCTGCTCACTGAACTTGAGTTTCCTTTTCCTCTCTCCCTTCTCCTTTCCCTGTGCAGAGGTGTCCATGGTGATGTGCAGTCCTGCCTTGTTCAAAGACTTGCTCCCTGTGGCTAGGCTGTGTCTCTCTCACTGCTCCTTTGGGTGTGGCACCTGCAAACTACCTGGGATGACTCACTTCCTGCTTGTGATGTCATCAGGCTCCGCCAGGTGTGCATTCTCGTAATTTGCGATTTTCAATTAACGAATCACAAATTGCGTTCTCGCAAATTGCGATTCGGTATTTGGGCCTCGCAAACCACAAATAGCGATTTTTAAGAAATCGCTAATTCTGAATCGCAAATATGTTACATAGCATACTGCGACTCGGAAATAGCAATTTCTTAAAAATCGCTATTTGCGATTCGCAGAGGGCTTTCTTGATACATATGGTCCTAGGTTACTGCTTTTAACACAGAGATTATTTTGTTACTTGCAGTTCATAAATTGTAATCCTAATATAGCACAGTGTGCTACAAAGAACACAGGACTCATAAACCTTGTAACCCTTACTGTCTTATGTAACACATCGTGTACACTGAATTACACAAGATTTATTGTCAGTGTATAATGTGTATGGTACATACAGAATTCTGGTACCCTGCATTGGTAAGAGTAGCTACATAAAAGAAATTAAATAGTGGTATTTAAATTGTTCTTTGTGTAAATACTGATACAGATCAACATATCTGACATTCTTATAGTGCAGGAATATCTCCTATATACAGGGAGTGAACAAAGTCAAAAGCATGCCTCTCTTAAGGAACTGTGAAGTTATAACAAACTGTGTGCCTTTGTTTTACCTCTGTTGCATTTGCATCTAAGTGTGAGGCTCCAGACAGAGCCCAGCCAGGATCATATTGGAACAAATGAAGGTCAGATGGCCCCTGTAATGAAATTAAGTATGTTTGACCACTGACTTTATGTTTCACCACTGTGCATATTAGTTGTTCAATGATCACCAGTAGCACATTATATTTTGTTTTTAGTTTAGCTGCCTATTGGCTTTATTGTGGCATTTTGTATTCAGTTAAGCTGCCTACTGGCTTTATTGTGGCATTAGACATTGCAGTTGAGACATTGCAGATGAGCTGTGTTTTTCCACATGGTAAACTGAGCTTGTGTTTTTCGTATTTTCTCTTACCGAATACGATAGCATGATAAGGAAGCGCATATTTTGTGTTTTTCTTTAGTGCAGGGAAGAACTCGGCCTTGGGAGAGACAGCCCTGAAAACTTGGCCAACTTTCGACGTTGTTTCTTCCAACTCTGACCTACAGTAGCCAGCATGTTTTGAATATTCAGTTATTTAATCTATAAAAGGTGTCCCTGGGCAGCAGCGGGGGAATTTTTCAGAGACTTCAGTCAGGAGTGGACGACAACTGCCTGAACTGTCCCGTGGGGGTGGAAAATCTCTTTCTTGCAGTTGAACAGGGTTCATCAACTTGCTGGCATGAGAAAGATGAAGAGCAGTGATAGGCCCTACGGTGATTAATTTTGACTTTATTCTTTGCTTGGCAATTATGCTATAATATAATCACATATATTTGCTGTGTGCATTGCAGTTGAGAATCACTTTGATATATTTTCCTTTCATTGCTGTGACTATTTTTAAACGTGTGCCTCCAACCTACTAATCTCCTCTCTCAGGAACCTCGTGGTGAAGTAATAATAAATGTCTTCTTTAAACTAAGAAGTGCATTCCAAATATTTTTGTCAGCTCGGTCATTAGTGAAAGCAAAACAGCCCCTTAACTTCAGCCTTAATCTTTTACCCAGCTGAGGATCAAATTTAAAAGCCCCATCCCTACCTACAAATTGCTGCTGGGATTAGGAGGCAGACAATGTGCAGGGGCTGGTGAACGTGTCTGGGTGTCTGAAAATTACACTGGGACAAGTTCAGCATATTTCAGTGGGGCCCAGCTTCTTGGCAGGGTGGACGGTGTCTACCCTGTGAAAATCATGGGTAGACGCCGTCTACCTGTGTGTATCCCCGAATTGCGTGTCCTGGTTTGCTTCTCAAACCAGGTTGTGCATTCAAGAAGATGCCCGAACACCAAGGCATAAAAACAGAACATTGTGAGGGGCAGGGGCAAGTCACCCAGAGATCTACATGCTCAGATCCTCAGATTTCATTTCTAATGTTTTTGAAGCTAAGCCTGAGTTAGTGAATTGGGTAAACAACACCTTTAACTCGAGTGCCTAGAAGAAACTGTTCATTTTGTGGTATGCTCGCCAACATTCATCAGTTTCATCAATAACTAGATGGTTGGGAGCATGAACATAGGACAGATGAAAAAGGTAGCTTTCTCTTGAGGCTCCACTTGGGTTCAACTGTTAACAGTGATAAACCTGAAAACAGGGCAGAAAAGAGGCTACAGGAGACCTGTTTAAGTAGGGTGAGTAGAAATAAGAAGAAAACACCCACCTCTGTCAGCATTTGTGTGTAAATGAAGGAGGAATAGCTAAGACTGCCCAAAGACTGGGGCTGAGACACAATGTGCTGGGATGCTAAAGGAGAAGTTAGACATGTCAATACACCCAGTGCTTCGGTGCTACACTAGGTTCACTGTTGCCTCAGTGGAGAAGCTGATTTGTTTATTTGGGACTGACAGATCTCTGATAGGGCATGCGATGAAAAGGAGATTCGTAAAGTGAACAGATAGAAGCCGTTTAGGAAGGTGACAAGTGGACAGGTAGAGACATAATCACCCACCAGAACATCCACCACTGATGGTAGATTACTCTGTGGACCCAAGTGTGAAGAGCTAATTTGGGCTGAGACACAGAGAAGAAAAGATCCTGAAAGTGCATAATTGACTTATGAGCTCCTGCTGATCACTGTTCATCTCATGGGACAAAGCTCAAATATCTGCGTGCCCCACCCACCCGTACTGTAGATGTAACAAGTTCCCTGACCTGATGCCTTGAGTTACCACACCAGAGCGATAACTGCCTACATACATGTTATACCAGCATACAGCCTTACTTCAGACCCCTGGGCTCTAATACAAGGTACTATTTTTTTAAACGTTCAAGTTGACATACCAGGCATACAGGAGTGAGCTGCCCTCTTTCTGAATAAAAATGAGTCACTGGATTTTGTCACGTATTTACTGAGCGTATGGCTGCCACATCACTCCTTTCCGGACTTTCTTAGACTTCCTGGTTATCAGTGAAAGACTTCGTAAGAAAACAGTCAAGCAAATACTTCTTATAGAGGGGGTGACCAGGAAACAACAGAAGCAAACTCAAGCTAGGTAGAAAAAATGTTGACAACCGTGTTGAGAACTATAATGGTAGAATTAACAAGTGTAAAAAATGCCCTTAGGCACAGTGGAGGAAGATACATGAAAGACAACAAGCAAGGTCCAATCAATGAAGAGCTATATTGCTACTTTCAGTGCAAAACTAACCACAAAACAGGAAGGGTTAAAAAGAGGGGAGCAAAAAGCTGCCTGGCTCAATAGACTGGGAACAAGAGCATCAACACATTTGAAGGAAACTAACTGGAATATGTGGGAGCACTTACATGTATATAGAATGTATTCTTTGGTTGTGGAATGTATGTAGGTCATTGTAGAATATGAGAAAAGCTAAGAAGGGAGAAGTAGCTGGACAGCCGGGAGATTGGTTGGGTGGGACCTTTCTGGAAAGAACAAACGTCTATTTTCGGATTCGTCTCCTGAGTCTCTCTGATAACCCACAAATTCAAACTGGCGAAGAAGATGGGATGCCAATGAAAGGTCTCGTTACTGGAAACATCTCGCCTGCTGTCAAGTGGAAGAGATTTATCTGTCGAACCTGCAAATTTGGAGGTTTATTGGAAGAAAAAAATCAGAGATCAATTTATCTTGGGTTGCAGTAATGAGAAAGCATGAGAAGAACTTTGGCAGAAGGATGATCCAATTTTAAAAGGGGTTTTGTTAGTAGCTAAACACTCAATTAAATGCATAAAAATCATTAAAATGGAAAAAGTCAAAGATAGTGGCATTCATGTGGTCAAGTGCACTTTGAAAAAACAAGAAAAAGGTAATTTTTCCAGAGTAGGAAATAAAGGAGATTTTCAGGGAAAATGTTTTATGTTAAGCAAGATAGGACATATGGCCAATAATAAGGTGTATCCAACTCTCAAAGTAGAATGTAGTTTCTGTAAAAACTAAGGATATGTTGTTAGTGTGTGCAGAACAAATAAGTCTAAGGAAAAGGTATGTGAGGTGGAAAGTGATGTTGGGGAGAGTGATTAAGTCTCTGGCTTTGAATGTGGACAGGTTGCTTTACAGGTTAGCTGTAATGGATGATTTAATCCGGTGGATGACATATGGAAGGATGATAAGAGAACAAAAGCATTATTTGATTCTGAGGCAAAAACACCATAGTGCTTAGGGAATTTTGCAACAACAAACTTTAAAGAAAGTTAAATTATTAAAGCCAGACATTAGTCTTTGTGTTTATGGGGGCAAACCTATCAAAATGCTTGGATACTTTATAGGTTTGAGAGAATATAAACAGAAGTATACTAATGCAAAGATGTATGCATCACAGAAAGGAGAATATATTCTGAGCTGGCTCCAGCACAGAGATTTGGGATTAATGCTGAATCCCAATAGTGATCTTCCTATTTTGAAAAAGAGAACCATATGGTACATGAAGCGGACGTGCATGAAGTGCCCAATGATGTGTTCTTGTGAAATAAAACAAGAGTATATGCTATTTTTTAAAGAAAATCTTGGATGCAAGAAAGGCTATGTTCACAAGATACATTTGGTTGCTGGGGCCAAATGTGTGTGGAAAGCTTCGGAGTGTGCCGGTAGCTGTAAGAGATGAAATCTGCTAAGAGTTGGAAAGGGAAGATGGAATATTTGAAGAGGTCAAAGGAACAGAATGGTTAGCTCCAGTGATTGCTACCAGGAAAGCCAATGGGAGTTTGAAACTTTGTTTTGATGCTAGGGAACTCAATAAAACTGTGGTAGTAGACAGACATCCATTACCCAACATTTCGGATATGCTGAACTTATTAGGGGAGCCAACATCTTCTCCACTATTGATTTTAAGTCAGCATATCACCAAGTTAGCATTGATGAAACCTCCATTTGGGGCATATAGATATGCCAGACTAACATTTGATTTGATATTGACTGCGTCTGTATTTCAGAGAGCCTTGGAAAAGGTTTTAAAAGGTCTTGATGGTATAAGGAATTTCCAAGACAATATCTTGGTGTTTGGGAAAGATGTAATTGAACATGATGTGAGTATGAAACGGATTTTGGAAAAGCTGTGTGAATTTAAACTTATCAATATAGTTTAGAAATGTAAATTCCATAGGAATTCTATTGACTATCATAGGGAATACTGGCACAAGAGAAGGTGTTGTTCCCAAAGAAGATTTACTCAGTTTGATACAGAATTTAAACTTAACTTGCTGCCAAAAAAGGAAGACTTAATGTGTTTTTATGGGAATGGCAGAATACTATAACAAGTTTGTGAAGGGCTTTGCAGAGATCTGTATGAATATAAGGAACTTACTCAGGAGGGGTCTAGAGTTTGTGGGGGATAATGCTTGTGAAGCTGAATGTAAAGAAATACAATTTCTTAATTTGGGAGTTAAGGTCCCAAATTAAGACATTTGTATCCCAAGGAGAAGTCCGTTCTTAGTACTGATACCAGCATGAGGGGTTTGAGTGCTGTGTTGCAGCATGGAGATTGGAAGTCAATGAAATCCACTTAGTTCATGTCACATGCTTTGAAAGGTGCTGAGTTGCGATACTTTGTGATAGAAAGGGAGGCCTTGGCGGTATACTGGGCTGTAAAAAAAACTTTGTGAGGAAGCATGTTTGATACCAGGCCAGATCATAAGCCTTTGTGTGAGATTTTTAAGAAGAAAGGCCTAGATGTGGTTTCTAGTAGAACCACCAAGTGGCTAGTGCCTTTACAGGAATATGATTTTGTTGTTTAATACATTTCAAGAGTTGAGAGCAAGATAGCAGATTTGTTATCTAGACTGGTAGATTTAGGCGATCAAAGGGAAGGTTTAACTAGTGATAATGATTTTGACAATGAGATTGTTTATGAAATTGATACCACCATTAGTTCAGAAGAGAGATGGTGAAAATAACTGAAGGCAGATAAAGTAGTGTCTGAGTTGTTGATGTTGTTAAATACTGGATGGTATTAGAAGAAAAAGGGAAGAGAGGAGAGCTGAAACATCTGGAATGTCAAGGATGAGCTGTCAGAGAACCATGGATTTCTATTTAGAGGTAAAAGGTAAGTTCCCCTGAGTGTCATTAGAGAAGAACTAATTTCTTTGGCTCATCATGGACATCAGAGAATCTAAAAAACTAAAGAGAGAGATACAGGTTAGCTTACTGGTGACCAGAGATGAATTTTCAAGTGGAGAGAATGGAAAGAGGAAGTGTATGCAGTGTGCAGTAAGTGAAAATTCCTGAAGTCTAGAGTCACATTATGATGGTCAGGGATCAACCAACCTGTCCCTAGGATGAGGCTGCCTTATATATCCCAGGCCCCTACATGAGGAAGGTTGTGAGACATATGTGGTGTTTTTGATTGATAGGTATTCAAGGTAGCCAAGTATTTTCTTTAGCAAAAGGATTGAGGCAAAACACATGGTGGAATTTTTGAGAGATGTGTTTGGGAGAGAAGGGATACCACATACACTGTTTACTGATAATGGGGTACAGTTAGTATCCAAAGAAATAAAAAAGCTTTTGATGGAAAATGGTAGAATACATAAGAAATGCACGTTATATCATCCTGAAAACAATGGTAAGGTGGAATGTTTTAACAGAATGTTAAAAGAAACCATACCTATAGTTTAAAGCAATGGACTGGCCTAAAGGAAGGAAGGGAAGTGTGTAACAGAGTTGAAGCTTACACTGTTAATCTACATTCCATTACAGGAAAGACCCCACATAAATTGTTTAGAGGCAGGCTGCCTAATACTTTGGTAACTCTGACATGGGTCAATTATTTAGAAACAAGATCAAAGAAAGCTAATGCACTTTATGACTAGAGACTAAAGGAGGCGAGAAGAATCATGCCAAGAAAGTTGACTTTGATAAGAAAGTCTGTCAAGAAGACAGTTCTGGGTGTTGGTGACTAGTTGATGATAAAAAAAATGTTGGCAGGGAAGGGAGTGCAAATCTATCTAAGCCATTAAGATCTTTGAAAATGTGGTAAAGATGAAAGACTCTTGCTTTTGGAATCTCAACAGAATTGCAACTTTCAAAGATAAAATGGTTTATGATGATAAGGTTCCTGATAAGGTTCCTGTGAGGAGGTCTCACAGAAAGGTGAGACTTCCTGTTTAATTGAGGAATTATGTAAGATCATTAAAATACATGAGGGCACGCTCATGTGAAGTTTGACGTTATTTTAATGTTGAAGTATATTTTAGTGAATGGTTCTGTTTGTTCTTCGTGTTATTTTATCATTTGTTTTGTACAATGTATAGTTTTAGCTTAATTTGTCTTAGGCATATGTTTTATTTATATTGTTTTATAAAGGGGGTATGTAGTATGTGGGAACATGTTCATGTATATATTATGTATTCTGGGGTTATGGAATATATGTAGACCATTGGAAAATGTGAAGACATCTAAGAAGGGAAAAGGAGCTGAACAGTGGTTGGAGGGGACCGTTCTGAAAAGAATAAACTTCTATCCTCTGACTTACTGTCTCCTGAGCCTCTTTGACAACCCAGGATTTCACACAAACCAAGTTGGTGAACAAGAATAAAAGAGGTAATGTACACTTTTCAGGCATCCCCAAGTAGATGAAAAAAGACAATGTGCCCTTGTTCCTCACTGCCTTCCTACCAGAGATTATGAGACTGTCATTCAACCCACCTTTGGAATTCCAAAGATAACACAATGTTATGTTATGCAACAATGGCGGGAGAACAAGCACAAGATAGATCATAGCATGTTTCCCATGGCACCAGCAGGAGAAACAAATCATCCAGGAAATCAAACAACATGACCCATACACGGTTGAGGAACACAAGGTACACATCACACAGGATTTATTTCATGAGACTATCGTAAACAAAAATAAATTCTCGGCACTCCGGCAATGCCTGAAGAACTTGAGCATCCCATTTGGACTCCTAAAAAGAGCCAGTATGCTGATCACAACTGCTAGAAAGACAAAAGCATACAATTACTCTGAGTCTTTCAAGGCATTCCTGAACTCTATGGGATTCATAAATATGAATACTATTCAGCTGGAACAGACAGGCTCAGCTTCCTGGGGCTCCAGACACAAGCAAAGCAAGTCATGCAAACAGAGAAGAGTAAAAGACTGGCTGCAGTCAGTCATTACTGGGCTTCAGTATAAAGGAATAAAGACAAGCAACAACTAACTAGAGGGATTCATCTAGATCCCTCTTAAAAGTTCCAGAGGAACAAATGCCAGTGTATTACTCAATGAGAACCTTTTTAGATGACTCACTTGTAAACTGCAAACTAATATCTGAACTGTGTATGATACACTATACAAGTTAAAGATGGTGGTATGCGCTGCCTGAGCTGGAAGAGATTGGTACGAGTTCTAATTGCTGGCAGAATGAACCCAGATATGCTCTATTCAGGATCTCTAAGGATCACAGACATTTGCTTACTATTCCAGTTGCAATCACAGCACCCTAGGCTTCCTTCTTTAACAAACAGTATAATTAAGAGCATACTGACATGTCAGAGAAGGAGCAGGCTTTTTCTCCAATTTGAACCTCCCTATACCCGAGGCACACCTGAGAGACACACTGGAAAACAGCACATCTGAGGAAGACATAGGCGCGGCTATTGACAACATGTTATCAGGCAAAGTTCCAGGAGAAGGCAGTTTTCCTGGAGAATATCACAAGATTATCAAACAAATACTGGTACCAATATGCTGTAAATTGTTTAAGCATGTGGCCCAGAAAGAAGGGTGTGTAGGGGGACTGCCATTAGCATTTAACCAAAAAAAGATATCATTGATTTTAAAGCCAGGCAAAGACCCCATACAATGTGCCAGCTACAGGTGTATTTCTCTTCTGAATATATAAAATTTCAGCAAACAGACTAAGCAAATTGGTAACATACTTAATACACCCCCTCGTGTGGGATGTGGCCCAGGACATTCATCCATCATGCACCTAAGAATGCTATCACATATCTTATGAGGTGTGTGACACAACTGTAATAAAAATGTACAATATACCTGGATGCTCGAAAAGAGTGGTGGTTTTATTAAATACCCTAAAGAGATTTAATCTAAGGAGGGCCTTAATACAGAGGATACAACAGCTTTATAAATCACCTACGGAGGTTGTTAATTTGAGTGCCTTTCCCTTTGAATCCTTCAACATATTATAAGGTATTAGACAGGGCAGTCCACTCTCTTTCTTATTGGTTCTCCTAACGCTATAGCCTCAGACACCCTTCATCTGACAGAACATAGAAATACAAGGCGTGGACACAAGGGCGGGGGAACACAAAGTGATGTAATTTGCTAATGATATAAATGGTAAACTTAACAAATCCGGGCACATTTATACTAGTCCTGTTGCCATAGATATCCTCCTTCTTATGGTTTTCAGGCTACGGGATCAACTGGGGCAAGAGTGATGGCACACTGCATATATACAACTAATTTAGGGACATCAATAGATGGGGCATACTACTTTTTTGCATGCAATGCATTGCTTAGAGACTAACATGAAATCAAGAAAAAAAGAACCACCCAGAATGTTTACTCTAAAGTTGTTGCTCACATTTGGTAACATTCTCTATAACACATTATCCCCACTTTTTACTCCTACATAGCTAACATTAAAACTGGACAGAAGGAAAAGATTGGGTGGAGATCTAGAGAAAAGGAATGGCCAGACATTCTAAGATACACAAAGAAAGTCGTGAGAAATCCACAATTCAAATTAACTCACATTAATTATCTGCTGCAAACCAACTTCACAACTAAAAAGATAGCAAAAATGTGTCCATTTTCGAATTACCTTAGCTCACAATGACTTACCGCACAGACAGTGTTTCACCATATGGTGTGGGACTGCAGAGTGATTGCACAATTCTGGAATAAAGTAGTGTCACTGTTGACAGGCAGGTAGTAAAGTGGAGCAAGAACAAGATAGCTAAACTTGTATTATAGGGCAAATACACAGACAAAAAAGACACTAGACACACATATAAATTAATTGACCTGGAGCTCATACTTGCCAAAAGAAATATAACTATGACATGGAAGACCAGTATTGCCCTGAGTGTTAAAACCTGGATGACAGATCTCAAGATATGGATGAAAAGGGGAAAGCCATGGCAGAGCAGCAAGGACCACAGGGAAGCGGAGTAACCCATACTGAAAGGTATACTATATTCTCAACAGCAGAGGCTGAAAATGATGATAAGCCTCAGAGAGTAATCTCATAAAGTACTGGTGCATAAAGAATCCAGAAGAGACTAGGAGAACAAACACTCAATTTGCATATGTGTAGATGTACCCTCTAGGGTCTGATGCCCATGATACATTGGTAAATAGGTTCTTAGCGATGCTCCCTGTGCTCAAGTACCTCATGTTGGTTATATTACACAGCCTCTCAACTGTCTGGTAACAGATTTCTGATGTTCTCCAAATACACTGATTAATGTTGACTGATGTAGCCAGATATCCAAGGGTCTAAGTTGGGAAAGTTTGAGTACTTATTCTTATCTCTTAAACTGAAAACAGAAATAAACAATGTCAAACCTGTATCACATACTGGTCATGTATGGCTTTAACAGCACAGAGATGGACCATATTCTTGTGTTGTAGGACTTAAGTTCCAGAAATATTTATTCTCTCTGAAAACTATTGTAAAATCTTTAAAAAAAGATATAAAAAAATAACTGGCAGAAAAATGAAGCTCTGCCTTTAACGTGATCCATTACTGAAGCATCACTGGAAACTGCTCTTTTTGGGTGGTGGGCTTCCTGCCTGAAATACTTAGGCAAACTGATCAACACAGGCCTGGCCAATATGATGAGAGACACTTTAACCCCACTAAAGGAGAACCTGGCAAGCTGACAAAAGACCTTCTGGATGGTCTACACTACAATGCTACTAATGGGGCAAAACACCAGCCCAGAAAATGAATTTGGCACCCTGGTTTAATTATGAATGAATGAATGTGTGGCATTTGTAAAGCACAAACAGCTACTCCAATGGGTATTCAAGCACTGCCTATGGATCAAGACAGCACTGCAGGCAGTGTGCTCAGTTATAGGAGAAAAGACATGTTTTGAGTTGCTTCCTGAACAGAGTATCAGATCATTATATTTTTGCAATGGTGCCCTTGATGATACTGTCTGACTTGTTATGATTCCTAGAGGGTTCTACATATGGTGAGATGTTAGCCTTTTTTGTCAGCGTCAACATTACATGCATCTGTTCTATTAGGAGGCTTGCATCTTCCACATATGGAGACATACAGGTGTGTGCCCCTACTTTTGAAAGCAAGCTGCATACTTGGTACCCCTCTGGGTTGTTATGGAATGAAGGATTCTTAAATAAGTGGAAGGTATAAGCCTACTCTATGTTGTGGTCTCAGGAACTACTGGTTACACTAATGCTTTCTTTTTTTTTTATGTGAGGAAAGTGAATTATTATATGGTGTGGTTGTGCGACCTCTGCCTATTATAAACTCACTAATCCATCTTGGGTCCAGTTAGGCTAGTTTGTAAAACCTTAGCTCAATCCTGGGTAGCTGTGGCTA
The DNA here is from genome assembly GCF_031143425.1 of Pleurodeles waltl. Lineage (NCBI taxonomy): Eukaryota > Metazoa > Chordata > Amphibia > Caudata > Salamandridae > Pleurodeles > Pleurodeles waltl. The sequence goes on from NC_090440.1 coordinate 1,217,979,730, forward strand.
CAAGTAGTCAGGTTTTAACAAAGGAACAAGCTCAAATCTGACCCTCATTTATAAAATTATATCTTATTTTTATGAATTTTAGACACCAAAATGAACAAAATCGATCAGAAGATTGTGGAGATATAAACTATTAAGCAAGTTGTAAATCACTGCTTTTGACTCCAATCACACACAAACACTGGCAACTACAGCAGCTAGTGGTTCCTTTGAAGACATCTGAACACTTTTGTAAAGTTGTGTTTGGTTACTCCAGCCTGCTTTGTGCAACCAAATCTGGCAGGGAGTACGTCACCAGCACTAATAAGGCATGGCAGGATAGTTACAATGTATTCAAAACAGTCTCCAGTTCACTTGCAGGCTCCCCTTGTGAGCCGCTACAGACATCAATGGAGTGATTCAGATGCAAAATGCCAATACAGGATTCTGAAGATGTTGGAGGATGCTGAGGAAGCTGATCTGGTCAATAGGGTTCTTCCTGGGGCCATCCCTCGAGCCACAAACATGGTGATGCAACTTTGGCCACAGAAGTCAATGTCCCTTAGAGTTTAAATGAAGTTCAGCCAAAAACAGTTGCCACTGGTCTACAGGTGTATGGTAGCAGCAAAACTAGCAGTTTGCTTTAACTGAGGCAGTAGTGAATCCTAGTTTGTTTTAATGGGAAACAGGAGTTAGCTTAGCCTTTGGCTTGCAGACTTGTGTCCCCATAACCTAGTGGCTTTTACCCTACTTACTTTGCTCTGTTTTCATGCATTTATTGAATGATATATTTTAAAATGGCTGCCTTGTTTCTAGTTAGGCCAATGTTTTAGTTTCACGTTATCAGTTCCACTGCGCTAAGGCGTCAATATCAAGCGACAAAGATAAACAAACTGTAGGTGCTCACATTAGGTAATTTCACCCTTCATGCCTTCAGGGAATTGTTTACATAAACTGTCCCCCAAACATGTCTTGATATCTATTGTTTGGAAACAGTCCTACGTTGGGGGTCCGAGCAGATCTGTATAAATGCACCATACTTAGACAGATAGTCAGAGGGATTCCGACCAGATGCCATCACTGCTGCACGTCGCCTTGATGCTGACCCAGTCTTCGTGTCCCTACGGAGTCTGAGCTAGAGAGCTCATTCCAAGGTAACAAAGGTTGGGGGCTCTTCTCATGGACATGGCATTGGCAGATTAAGTTTAATACACCTAGCTCTCTTTTAGGTTAGAGATAAGGTTCATCATGCTAGGGTATTAGGACATATTTCATATCTCATGTCACTTCCATTTATTGCGAAATGGTGGGGGACTTTGTATTAATGACTCTTGTCTCTACCATTCTGTTTCTTGCATTATTCATTATCCTAATCATTGCAGCCCTTGCAACTTATCAACTTATCGTAGATTGCAGCTTTGTTAAATAAAACCTATTGAAACCTTACTGCGGCTTCCCTCCGTTTAACCACAACACTCCCTGAGATGTCACACTCGAGTCCATGTGTAAAGGCTGCCACAATTCACTTTTACTGTTTGGGTTTTTGGTGAGGTGCTGCTTGTGAGCCGGGAGGGTTGGGACGACAGTTGCGACTTGTTGTAGGACTGGCATAGTCTCCTACAAACATAAATACTGTCATCTTTGAACCAGCAGTCTTGCCTAGAGAAAGAGTCAAACTACGACATGGCGCCACCAACGATGCACGAATATATGCATACCCTGATTATCACTGTCTCACATACAACATGTACCCTAAGTACCATTATATGCAGACGTCCATGCTCTTGGGGAAGATCCTCCTCAGCTGAACAGGGAGCACCTAACTAGGCTGTAGGTTGTTCAAGCTCGAACCATTTTCTCCCCGTTTAGTGTTCCATCTCTTTACCCATTACACAATACGGCAAATGCAATAGACATTCCTGAGAACGCTAGACAAGCATTAACATTACACCTAGTAGTGCATGGCTTAACGGACGAGGGCAGGGAAGTCACATTCACAGTAGAAGCTAGTGAAGCTTACCAAACAGAAACATTCTACTCTTGGGTCACCTTTCGTGAGGAAGACCAAAGATCATTCCTCTTCCACATATACAGAATTGCAAACGTACCTCAACTGTACCAAGCATACCAGTATCTTGAAACTCCGATTACTTATCAAGAACATCAGAACTGGTTTAATGGCACCCTACCACATGTAATACAACCTTTCAGAGTAGGTCCCTTAGGTAATGACAGACCAACGTGGCCTATGTTTGCCACATATACACCTCACCCTGGTATACAAAACATGGAGGCAGCAGACCTGCAAAACTTATACATTGAGCTAGTAACATTCTACAGACAACTCGTTCAATTCATAATGCGGATTCTGAACACTCTATCAGCACGTCCAGCGCCACCATCACCTGCTGGATACCAACTGGCTACTGGGATTAATCCACAAACAGTGAATACTATCATGAGTAAAGTACCCACGGAACAAGAGAAAATCCCCTTCTGGATAGCCCAGAAAACAAATCAGCTGGAAGCTGTGTTTCCCCATGCCGGACCACTGGAGAAACAGTATTCTCACGATGTGCTTGTCCTCCAGGATGGTTCCCTTTGTGGATAACTGCACCATATGGGGTATAGTCTTCGCTGCAATATACACTACCACACATGGTACCCCAAAACTTGCCAATTTACTGGAAGTGTTAAAACAAATTCAGAATGAGCACGGGGTTGCTCCAGCCCTAGATTTGGGGATAAAATGAATGCGTAACTTTGACGCAGTTTCCTCAATCATACTCAGTAACATTAAAGGGGAAGCAGTAGCACTGGCTATACGCCAGCACCTCCAAGAGATTCTGCACTTGGAGCAGGAGAAACAGCTACTGAAAATAATTTCCAATACCTATACCAGTATAGGACGGGCTAGTTTGGGAGCCAAGCCAAAAAAGCTAGAAATACAGAGTACCACCCTTAAGGAAGGTACTAAACAAGCACAGGAGGGTTCTAAGAAGTGCTTGGATAAACAAAAGCAATTTAAAGACAGACAAAATCAGAGAGCAGATTCTATGTCAGGACCGGAGGCTCGGATTATGCTTCTCCTTCTGTGCTGTTTATTATACATTCAACACACAGCAGCCAATACAAATGTAACTTTCATAAAAACTACAAATCCCAAAATGCCCTCAATGACATCAGCTCTTCTGCACCAACCCCAGTGCACCAACCCGTATAAAGCAGCGAGGAACCATAAAACGTCCTCTTTCTTTGCTGCTACGCGTGACAGATAAGTGGCTTTTATTTTCATTTGCTTTACTGTTGATATCCCACTCTGAGTTACCACTGCCCTGGGTGGCGCGGTGACGTGCGTATCCTCAACGCCTACTGCGCTCACCCATTGCTTCCGCTGCATTGTTTGGGCACCCGGCCGGGTGCAAGGAGGTGGAGGGACGGTGGGCTACGGCGCGAGGACGGACTGTCTTCTTTCTGGCTCGCTGCCCACACGCACGTGTGAAGCGCCACGGGTCAGTTTCACTGCCGGATAGTGAAAGCGCACCCACGCCTCTACTCAGCAGACTTAGAGTCGGCTCCCGGTAACACATAACGGTTGAGCAAAGCATCCCTCCTACTCCCGTTGGCCTGGGCTGCATTTTGGCTATTACAGGTTCTATCCTAATGGGGTTTTCATGTGAACAGTGCCTGATTTGCCTTAAGCTTATCCACTGGCAATTTTCTCCTGAGAGGCATATTGATTTGGGGTGCCCCCCACTTAACATATAAGTCTCTACTGCATATTTGGGTAGACTTTCAAATCTTACCACCACAGCTGCTGCGTTACAAACTTGCAGACCATGGTAGATAGACAGTTCACCGACGAGTCAGCACTCTATCAAGAGCATGAAGACCACCTTTTGGCTGAAGACATTGTCCATGCTCAGGATGCTTCAGTGAACCAGTCAGTCAACAGGGCCCTTGCGGTGGCGCTGCAACCAATTGCTAGGCAATTGAAAAGATATGCAATGATGGTCCCGTCCTATGGATCACAGATGGATGTCCAGGCTCCCTGCCCCTTCAATTGGCCCCACACAGCTCCTTTGGCCCGACTGTCCCAGGCTGTGGTCACAGACCACGAGTACTCAGCTCAGGCCTCCACCAGCACCCAAGGTATGACCCCTCCTCCACCTGACACTCCGTCAGATGAGTCTCCCGCCTCACACATCGACTCTGACAAGGACTCCCCACAACCTAAACGACAACGACGTTCCCCTGGTGGCCCCACTCCAGCTTTCGAGGCCTCGGAGCCCTCTTCCTCTCTTAACTTTGACCCTAAGGCAATAGTACACCCTAGATCCTCAGACTGGACACCCCTCCCAGCGGCCACAGACTACGTACAATCACACTTAAGGAAACCCCTAGACAAAAGGTGCTAAACCGGCTTAAGTCTGAGTGCCCCCGTCCAGATATTCTGAAAAAAGTAGCCCTTACCCCCGAACTGGACCCCAATTTGGCCACCTTCATTAAGAGGTCTTCAAAAGGCCCAAAAAATGGTATCGACAGGTCCTGGAAAATGTGTCAGGACAAAGTTCTCGACCTGACCGGCCCCCTCTGTAAAATCTTAGACCTGGCTGTGAGAGCTAAAGACTCTGGCTCTAGCATCGACCCGGATATCTTGGCAGGTTGGGCTCAACAAGCATTATGCATGCTCGGAAAAGAGAATTGCACCCTCTCCATTGAAAGGAGAAAATCTATATTGACGCGCATAGACCCCAAGTTAATGGAACTAGCCACAGCGGAACCAGGTCCACTAGCGATGGCCTCCTCTTTGGGGACAAGTTCGTTAAAGACCTTGGGAAGTTTGACCACACCTTTACAGCATTGGACAAAGCCCAAACTTCTCTGAGCAAAGTGTTCCACCAATGCATTTTTACCAGGGCCGTCAGAAATCGAGGGTGTCTGTCCGTCCGCAACGTCTCTCGCAGCCCTCTCACAAACTACAACTCATCGGCTATGCAGCCCAGACCAGAGAAACTTTCTACCCTGCGAGGGCATGATCAGACGTGCCCCCTTCAATCGCGGCTCCCGTCCCCAGTACAACGCCAACTTTAACGCCACCACTCAAGGTAAGGCTGACATCTCCATCAGCAGTAATTTTGAGGGGCAGGGCCGGACAATTCTTACACAATTGCAGTCTGTTAACTTCCGATCACTGGGTTCTGGATACGATCACAGGGTTCAATCTATAATTTTTTGGGGCACCACTCCAAACTGTCATTCCTCACCCGATCCTTTTTTCCCCCTCTCGACCGCACCTTTATCCAACAGGAGGTAGACCAACTGTTAAGCAAGAGTGCGATTGTCCCTTGCCGGCCAGATCCATCAGGGTTTTGCAGCAATATATTTGCAGTGAACAAGAAGGGAGGGGGTTCCCGACTGGTGATAAATCTGAAAGATTTAAACAGTTGGATTATTTATCGGCACTTCAAAATGGAGGGGATACATTTACTCAGAGACACCCTCAGGGAAGGGGATTGGATGGTCCACCTGGATCTCAAAGATGCCTATTTATCAATCCCAATAATTTGCCCACACAGGAAATATTTACAGTTTTAGTGGGACAACCAATGGTTTAATTTTATAGTCCTTCCCTTCGGCCTTTCTTCGGCACCCTGGTGCTTCACCAAGGTTATGCGTCCAGTAGTAGAGAAACTCCGATCCAGGTGTGTTCGGATGATTGTCTCTCTCAACGACATTCTTCTCATGGCACCGGATGTTCAGTTCCTTATGCAACGTCTCGAAGGGACCGTTCAGCTTCTACAGGAATTAGTTTTCCTGATCAATGCCTCCAAATCCGAACTGACACCTGCTCATCAAATGGAGGTCGTGGGATTCCAGATAGATTCTACCACTTCCCTTCTGTCCCTTCAGGTCCAGAAATTACACTTAATCCAGAAGAAGATACGATCAGTCCTTCACAAGGACAGGATTTCCCTCAGGATATTAGCCAGAATAGTTGGCTTACTGGCATCCTCCATTCAGGCCATATTTCCAGCTCCCTTACACTACAGGGCGCTTCAACATCTCAAGATCCACCACCTTCAAAAGGGCCTACGTTACGCAGAGGTCATATATCTCACGCCAGATATATGCAACGAGTTACAGTGGTGGCTGGATCACATGGCGGCCTGGAACAGCAGAGCCATTTTCAGATCTCGTCTGGATGTTATCCTAGAATCTAACGCTAGCAGGTGGGGCTGGGGTGCGCGTTGCTGCACCAAATCCACTGGCGGTCGATGGTCTCGCGACAAATCAGATCTTCACATAAATTGCTTGGAACTGCTAACAGGGTCCTTCGTGATAAGAACACTGGCTCCGCGGTCCAGTTGTTGCATGCTACTTCGCATGGACAATGTATCTGCGGTCTGTTATATCAACAAACTTAGAGGGACGAAGTCTCAGGCTATACTCCAGATAACCAAAACATTCTGGCAGTACTGCCTGAAGAATCGAATTTCAGTAATGGCAGAATACCTACCAGGCCAGCTCAATGTAGTAGCGGACTGGAAACCAGATTTCTCAAGGATCCCAGCGAGTGGAAGCTCCACCTGACAGTATTCCAAGCGCTACAGACGAGATTGGGCCAATGTCATATAGACTTCTTTGCATCTCGTCTCTCAAACCAAGTAGACCAGTTCTTTTCTTGGAGACCAGATCCCATGGCCATCGCTTCGGACGCGTTCCTACAACAATAGATGGGTCTGCTCCTTTATGTGTTTCCACCATTTATAATGCTTCAGAGAGTAGCATCTCAGCTTTTACAACAGCAGGCGGCATTGATTCTAGTCTCACCAGTTTAGAAAGCACAAGCGTGGTTTCCTCTTCAGTTGGAACTATCCAGAGATCTTCCAGGACAGATCCCGACCAGTCCCAATTATTAATTGGACCCGTTGGGACAGCCTCATCCTCTCATTGTGCAGAACAAGTTACAGCTCATGGCCTGGCGCATTTTGGGCAACGCTGGTGTTTGCCAAGCCTTTCGGAGCGTACTATCTCATTCATCTCTGCCTCCTGGGCAGACTCCACTCATAAGCGATATCTATCCGCCTGGTACAGGTGGGTGGGTTGGTGCAACTCACGGAACCTGGATCCCTTGGGGGCCCCTGTTACAGATGTAATTAACTTCTTGGCTGAATTGGCTTCAGAAGGCCTGAGTTACTTTTCAGTCAATAATCACAGATCAGCTATTTCAGCTGGACACAGGTCTATAGAGAGGAAACCAGTAGGGGAACATCCGATGTTGAGTAGAGTAATGAGGGGTATTCGATTGGCCAATCCTCCTCAACCAAAGTATACAGTTTTATGGGATGTAGATATCATCCTGAATTTTTGGGAGAGATGGCCATGCAATGCTGATTTAGCCAGAAAAGAACTATCTGCAAAGCTAACCATTTTACTGTGCCTCCTCTCCTGCAGGAGAGTTTCGGATTTTCACGTCCTGGATATTGCAGGTAGAGTATTCTCTCCTGACGGTGTTTGTTTTTCCATATTCCGGAGAAGGAAAACTTTTTCCAGGCAAGTAACCTATCCTAGTTTCCCAGGGAACCCTAAACTGTGTACTGTACAATGTCTAAGAGAATACGAAGATCGAACCAGGGAATTTCATCAATTTCCTGGGGGTCAACTACTGATTGCTCTGCAGAAGCCGTTTCATCCCGTGTCTTCAGCTACGTTGGCGCGTTGGGTGAAGTGGATTCTGTTGGAAGCAGGTATCGACACATCCAAATTCGGGGCCCACTCTGTCAGAGGGGCAATGGCGTCAAAATCTTACTCTCTTGGGTCTCAACTACAAGACACAATGAGGGCAGCAGATTGGTCGACAGACTCTACTTGTAATTTTTTTTATTATAAACCTATTTTAGAAGTAGATTTTATTGTGGTACACCAGCTTTAAACAACAATAATCCAAGCCTCTGGTCCTGACATAGAATATAAGATTTTCTAGCATAAGCGTCAAGAATTTTCAATTCTATTAAGGACACGGAGGCGAGGATTATCCCACCCTAATAGTCATGAAGCCCATCCCTTGTTCTTGTCATAGGCATCTACTATTTTATTGCGACTTGAATTCAGAGTATTAATGTTAAATACATGCTTAGACAGTTGCATCACATGTGTTAGAGTGAAGTGAATAAGAACAAGATTGTCTACTTTCGATTCATATCGGATCGTCATAAGAGAATTTTTGTACACAACAGATGATTACGGCAAGAATATATATATATATATATATATATATATATATATATATATATATATATATATATATATATATATATATATATATTATTTTTGCAGTTCCAGATCAGAAGACTGTATAACTGGAAGCCTCCAGACTTCAATGCAGGTACACAGATCTCCTCGTTTGGCTAATTCAGGGACAGTTCATTACAATGATTTCAACCTGCAGAATGTTATTTGTGGGACTTGTTCTATAGTGTTATTCTTGTTTCAGAGCAAGGAAAAAGGACGCTTTATGGGTCCTCGCTGCTTTATACGGATTAGTGCACCGGGATTGGTGCAGAAGAGCTGATGTCATTGAGGGCATTTTGGGATTTGTAGTTTTTATGAAAGTTACATTTTTATTGGCTGCTGTGTGTTGAATGTATAATAAATAGCAAAGCAGGAGAAGCATAATCATCGCCTCTGTGTCCTTAATAGAAATGAAAATTCTTGATGCGTATGCTAGAAAATTTTATATTCTGGATATGAATCTGGAGAACTCCAACAGGATACACTGTAACGCCGCGCTCTGACTCAGCGTCTCTTTCTGTCCTCGCGGGTGGAACGCGCTACCGATATTCCGAGCGCCGTTCCCCGCGTTTTTTGACTATGCCTTCTGGGAAGCATATATTTCGCTCCCGGTCGCGCTACACTTACTTGTAGCCTTTTTTCTTCTTTTATTGTTGGTGGTGGGTTTTTTGTTGGGCCTTTTGCCTGTCTCTATCCATGTTGTGTCCATCTTGTCTTCTTCGTGTTTTTGTCCCAGCATGCTCTGTTTTTCTTTTATACTACTTCCTTTTTCCTAGACTGGTCTATGGGCTTTGCCCAATCCAAGATGGTGTTACTTCCCTTTCCTGTGATGTCACTTCCCTTTTCTCAGTATATAAGTCAGTCAGTCTTGTTCTTCCTTGCGTTGCAAACACTTCCTTCTGGTTGTGCTGTTCGCACCTGTTCTTTGTTCCTGCTTTTTTGCTTTGGGAGATTTTTGCCTGTTCTTTGTTCCTGCTTTTGCCTTGGGATATTTTTGCCTGTTCCTTTTTTCCTGCCTTGTACCCTGGATATTGCCTATTTTTGTTTCCTGTTGTCAAGTCCTGTTTTTTCTTGTTTTCCTTCAGGAGTTCCTGTTAGAGGTTTTTTCCCCAGTGTTGGGGTTTCTTCCCTCTGGGACTCCTTCTAGAGGGTACGGTCTGCTTTGGCCTAGCCTGTCAAGCGGCACCGTGGCTACTAGAAGGGGTCGCCCTTATCTGGGAGTATCCAGGACCTGTAGAAGACTTGGTGTATTCGCCAATCCGAAATCCAGAGGTGAGAAGTCCAGCGCAGTACGTGACATACACACTCTCAGAAATAGGGCAAGTATAAAAGCTCCTGTCAGATATACTGATTCATGTCCCTCTCGTTCCTTTCAGGAGGCACCAGATAGACGTAGTGAGAGAGGGGACAGCCCTGATCTACGTCCTGAATACGTGAAAAAGAAGAACGGCTCACCACAGTCTTCAGACAAAAAAGAAGATAGGTCCCCACAACAAAAGCCACAGTTTGAAAAGAAAAAGGTGGCAGCACTGTCAGTTAAAAATGCTAGTACACTTGAAAACATTGCTGAAGAACAAAACGTGGGCAGTGACACTGTTAGACAGCGCAGCAGAGGTCACGATATGTCGTCTGAAAGATCATCTGGATGTGACAGCAACTAGCGATTACATTGCAGTTGAGACTGCGGATGGGTGCGTCCTCCCACTCGAAAGGGTTTATGATTTAAAAATCCAAATTGAGGGAGATGTAGAGCGCACCATTGGTGTAATATTCTGGGATGAACTTAGTTGTGATATCCTGCTGCCCGAGAGGGACTGGCGGCCCGAGCACATCCGTAATCTCCCACATGGAGAAGATGTCATTTTTCCTTCTTTTTCTGATCTTGTTCCAGAAGCTGTGAAACAAGCTTACGCTGTCAACTGGGCTTTAGCGCAGGCACCTGTGTTGTACCGCAATCACGTAGGTTAGGACAAGGATTCTTCTTGCCATGTAATACCTACCAGGTCTACACCCCAACCTCAGCCACAATATCCTGTGAAACATGAAGCAAAAGCTCCGGTGAGGGAGATCCTCACTCAGCTCGAGTACCAGGGAGTAATTGAGCCCTGTGTCTCTGCAATGAATAACCTGTAATTCCCTGTTGCAAAACCAGACAATTCTTACAGAATAGTCCTAGATTACAGACACTTAAAAAGTCATAAACATATATACGCTATACAAAATTCACATAGCACAGCACTAATTATCAACATAGTGCACAGAAAATACAAAACAACCTTGGATATTTCCGTGTTTTTCGGCCAAAACTTAGCACATGAAAGTCGAGACCTGAGTGCATTCTCATTTGGATCACAAAAACGCTTCTGCTGCTTACCCCAAGGCTACCAGAACAGCCCAGGGCTGTTCTCAGCCCGTGTAACATCAATAATACATGACTGATTCTGTGGTGTTGTCTTATGTGGATGACATCTATCTCACAGATGACGACCTCAACATTCATCTTGCCAGGGTCGATCAGATCATTTTAGGATTCGCAGCCCTTGGCTACAAATTCAACTTTAGAAAAACTAAAATAGCCTTTCTCTGCATATTGTTTCTGGGATACAAACTATCAAACAAGGGGAAGAGCTTTGCCCAGTACTTTCTGGAGAAATGTCCTCAACTCCACCCACCTAACACTCTCAAGAAACTACAGTCTTTACTTGGTTTCTTTAATTTTGGCAGAACATACATTTTTGACTATGCAGAACGTATCAAGCCACTTTATGACTTGATGCGCCCTGTTTTCTCTAGCAAACACTGGACAGATGAACACACACACACATCCTTAGGGAATTGCAGCAGGACGTGCTAGAAGCAAAGCACTTGTACACCCGTGACAACAAAACAAATGTGGTCATCAGAATAACTGTTGGTGCCATTGGGTTCACTTATGTCACCTTTAATGAGGACGACACTATGCCCATAGCAAATAAATCACATTTATACTCAAATGCAGAACAACGTTTTGCACCCACAGAAAAAATTCTAACTGCAGTTCAGATGGCTTCGTTAAGTAAAGGTCACTTGCCCAAGGGGCACACATCATTGTCGTTACCCCGGTGCTAGCCTTAGAGGCTGTCACCAAAGCAAGTGTTCCTAACGATAAAGCATTACATCCACGCTGGATTCAGTGGGTTACCTTCCTGACTGCCACCGACGTTGATTACATCTTTGACCCAAACTTCAAACACAAGAATTTCTCCAATACAAACAGGAGTACTCCACTCCTCTAGATATTTTGCCACTTGACAGATACCATACTGTCATATACACGGTTGGTTCAGAGCAACCAGCTGTAGGTACCAAATATCACTATTCAGCTGCTTGCGCAGCCGTGAGCGGAGTAATGAAGGATGGAGTCTTCCACCCTCACAATACCTACACGCAGACCTTAGGGGACTGCACAGCTCAGCTGGCTGAACTTAAAGCCCTTATATTAGCACTTGAACACACAAAGCCAGGATTACTGACTTTGATTGTCTGTGACTCATACTACTGCGTCCAGTCATACAATGGTTATCTTAATCATTGGCGACTGAATGGGATCAGTGACTAAAGGGAACACCATAAAACACAGAACTCTGTGGGGGAGGGTGGTTTATCTTAAGGATAAGTGCCTTGTGTCCATGTAGTACATACATTGGGCCACCAATGTGTAGGAGTACACGTTATTGGCAACACTTTGGCTGATGAAGCAGCCAAATCTGCAGTAGCTACGGCTTCTGTGGCTGCAGTGACGCGTTCTCAGACGAGATTGGATAGTGAAATTCTGACTGCAGTGAATGCTTTGGCTGAGGGCAAGTCACTCCTAAAAGTGTACCCTACAAAATATTCTTCCCACATCAGTTCACAGAATGTTGCCTACGCAACAATTTCTGGGGCTGGAGATCGAGTGATCCCCAACCAAGACCAGAGATTAGATCAAATTAAAGCAGCGCATGAGGGGGTCGCTTCTGCTCATGCTGGTATTTCGGCTATAGTAACACTCTTACAGAAACGCTTCTGGTGGCCAGGTCTATACAAACAGACAAAACAATATGTCCTTTGTTGTGACATTTGCCAGCAAAACAAGGGCTACAACATCAAACGCCCACAACAGACATTCCTCTTAGTGTCCAGTAGGCTACTACAATGTGTGTACCTGGACCACTGCGGTCCGCTCCAACCTGATGGTACATACAAATACATCTTAGTTGCTGTAGATTCTTGTTCTAGATTCCTGTGGGTATGGCCACAGCGGTCGGCTGACGCTCGAACTGTTATAAAAGACTTTTTGATCTTTATCGGTACATATGCGGTTGCAGCATTCCATTCGGACCAGGGCCCTGCATTTGCCTCCCAGGCATACAGGGACACCATGGGGACAATGGGTCTCAAACTCCATTATTCCTCAGCATACCATCCCAAGGGAAATTCAGTCGTGGAGAGGAGAAACCGTGATCTAAAGCAGTCCTTAACAGCTAGAGTATTGGGTTCTGGCTGCAGTTGGCTTCATCACCTTTTTGGGGTCCAGAGAGCACTGAATAATCTGCTAAGACAGTCCTTGGGGCGACGCACTCCCTATGAGGTTCTCTTTGGGATACCCATGTATGTCCCAGATCTTGATGGCCCTGGTTTGGTGGCAGCAGGTACACCTTTTGACATAAATGAGCATCTCACTGTCTTACAGGAGCTTCAGCAATTTAGTGATGGTAAATCATTCACCAGTGCTGCCACCTAAGGAATAAGGGATTTACCTGCAGCTTCCACAGGCTGGATTCCTAAAGTCGGGGATATGGTTTGTAGTAGGATCGCTGTGAAGAAGGAATTCGGTCTATCCTACAGAGCACCGATCCCAGTCCTGGGAGTACAAGGTACCAGAACTGTCATCTTACCACCGCTGCCTGGTTCCAAATCAAACAGGTGAAATTCCATTGATGACGTCAAACTTCACCATGTGGCCGATCCTGCACAACAGACCCAGGGTCCTTTGCGTAGTTCCCGGTCCCCTCTCACTACCAAACAGGACATACCTCTTCAAAGCAGAAATAACAATATTACTTCTGACTACACAAGCATGTCCAATGATGCTACAAATACCTCCTCGACCGTGGGGAGGGTGGAAAATGAGCTCTTTCTGATTCCAATTACTACTTCAACAACTGCACCTGTCAAAGATTTGGCTGTTTTTTACACCAATACAACACAGATTGACGACACTGTCTACCATGAGTCTCCCTATGAAGTGGATCCATCCACTGGTAATGTACTTGCTCCTGCTTTTGGAGAGAATGCTTCTGGTTACTTCATCAATATTGATGACTTTTCCTCAGACTCATCCACTCCAGTGATTGAAAATGTTTCAAAGACACGTAAGTTGTACTTATGGCTTAAAAATAACTATTTAATTCACCCATGGAACTATTTATGGTTCTGCTTGACATTTATTGCATTGTTTCTATGGATTGGTTTTGTGACTGTTTTCTTTTTACTTATAAATGTTCATTACCTCCCTGAAAGCTCCTTTGTTGAGCCTGTGGATGCAGTCTTAACTCCATATCATTCCTCACAAAAGGTCAGAAGAAACTTGTCCCTTGTGAGCATTTCAGCTGTACCTATTCCTGTTAGGATTGTGTGGGACAACGTTCCATTTGATATATACGGGCCTACTGAGGTCATTCAAATTCCATATGTCTTCAAAATTTCTATGGCTGATGTAATTACACATGGTGTTGTCTCTGATGATTGGGATGTCCAGACAGTTGATTCTATGTTAACTGAAATGAAGGACTATTCAGTATTTGAAGATGATGTTTACACAAGTACAAAGAATTATGGGGAAATGTTCTGCTATAACAACTGGGGACATTACTACCTGCACCGTGCCACTAGACATAGACCAGTACTTAACTACACCCAGTGGGAACATTGTTCAACACAACTTGTGGGGAGTCCAAAACGTTATTCCGATAAATGTACTTATTTTTCTGGGTATGACACAAAACATCCAGAGTCATATTATTTCAAATTACCTCCTTCAAAAATTAGTACAATTTTGCTAACTGACACAAAACTGATTTATTCTGACCTCCTTTGAAGAGTGTATGGGGAACAGAAGATTGGCAAATACAGGGCAGGGAAGCTTTGTTTAAAGCGTGCCTGATTCCTGTGCAAATGATCTTTTTAAATGATACCATTCAACAGACTTTGTGTTAAGGGTTAGCGAAAATAAAGGAAATGAACACGCCCAGCATCCCCACACCGGCAAAGTTTAATAATTGGCAATCCTTCCTGAATGTCACAGAGGAAGGACTAGATGCTAATTTTCAGGCTGGTATCTAAAACTCTTCACTTTCCAGTCCCGGCAGGAGGTTGATGTGGCCAATAGACACAAATGGGTATCAGTCGTGTTTTGTGAATTCCTCAGGGGGTTTCAAGATTAGCCTGCTAGACCCTCGCTTTGTCTCGGGTCAACACACGGGTATATTGTTACAGCATACAGTGTGGGTAAACTGTGCCAATAATGGATACAGACCAGCACATTAGCTGCAGTCAAGGAACATCTTAACACTCTTTCTGAGAATACAGACTTGAACGACTTTTTTTTAGGTCCTAGAAAGCCACGCTCTAAAAGATTTACCTATGCCATATATATAATGAAATCTGGAAGCATTCCCAAATAGAAGATGCTGTGTGTTGAAGGCAAATAGACAAGGAAAACTTAGAAAAGGCTTTAGCTCTTGTCCACAACGGCATGAACACTCTCTTGAACAGGATTTATTCCAGACAAACATAGGGGGTCATTCTGACCTCGGCGGTAAAAGGCCCTTACCGCCGGTCAGAAGTCCGCCATTCTACCGCCGCGGCCGCGGTAAACCGCCACGGTCATTCTGACCACCAACTGTGAAACCGCCAAAAACCCGACATCCAAGGAAGGCCGCCTCATCAGCGGGCCGCGGAAAACTGGAGATGACCAAACCTCCACCGTCACGCCAACACAAACACGCCCATGCCATTCTGACCCACGAATCCACGCGGCGGTCTTTCAACCGCGGTATTCCATTGGCGGTACACACCGCCGCGCTCAAAATACACACACAGCTCCAAAACACTGCCACATTGGACAATTCGAATTACACACACCTGATACACATACACACAACACTCCCACACATCCAATCAACTATAAAACACACACCCACATCACCCACAAACCCCCACTAGTTGGAAATTGGAGAGAAGGCGATAGAGAGAGAGATAGAGAGAGCGAGCACAGCAATCGAATACCCCAACACACACAGGAACCCAACTTCATCACCCACACCACATTTACGCACACATCACCACATATCACCACGCACATCACCACAAACACCACCCCACACCTCATCCACACCACCCCATGGCACCCCAAATACACCCCAGGTTCTCGGACCAAGAACTCAGGGTCATGGTGGAGGAAATTATAAGGGTTGAGCCCCAGCTCTTCGGCACACAGGTGCAGCACACCACTATAGCAAGGAAGGCTGAGCTATGGCAAAGGATCGTAGACAGGGTCAACGCTGTGGGACAGCATCCCAGAAACCGGGAAGACATCAGAAAGCGATGGAACGACCTACGGGGGAAGGTGCGCTCGATGGTGTCGCGACACAACATCGCTGTGCAGAAGACTGGCGGCGTACCCCCACCCACTCCACCCCAATTCACAGCATGGGAGCAAGAGGTAGTAAACATCATGCATCCTGATGGCCTCGCTGGAGTACACGGAGGAATGGACTCTGGTAAGTCGAATCTCAACTACTTCACCCCCCCCCCCAACCACCAGCATGCAACCCACACCCCCCCCTCACCCCCAATCTCAACCCCCCAGCACACAACCTCCCTGCCAATGTCTCACCAGCACAACCCACCCTAAACCACACCAACCCCTGAATGCCAACACAAACCATAGACAGCCACCACCAAAGCATGACCATTGCACATACCCATACACCCCCCCCCACCACCCTCACAACACCTCCCACAAGGGAATGCCAGCACTGGGGGACAAGGGCACTCAAAATGCACGCCATGGCACACAAAGAAGCAATAACCATACTCCTTTACCCCTGCAGGGCCCGAACGCCAACACACCGCCACGGAGGGTCCAGATTTGTCCATCCCACCCCCAGAACAGGCCCCCAGCGAGGACAGCAGCTCTGTCGACCTAGAACCTGATGACCAGCCCGGACCATCGGGGACCTCTGGACAGTCGGTTCCCCACACACAGACACAGGCCACAGCAGACCCAACCCCCTCTGGGAACACCAGCACAGCTCCCACCCAGCGGGCCCATGCCTCTGTCTCCAGGACGCGTCAGTCAGCGGTGTGTCCGCCACTACAGGGCACCCAGGCTGACCCAACACCCCAACAACAACAGGGACCTGGGGGCAGTGGTAGTGGGCACACCGTCCAGGGGACAGAGGCCCGGGGAAACAGGGCAACTGGGAGGGCTGCTGTGCGACAGGGGGGGGAGGACAGGCCCAGGGAACCGACTCTCCAAGAGGCCCTCACCACCATCATGGGAGCATATCACCACTCCCAGGAGACGATGGCGACGGTACTGGCCAGGTTCACCGAGATCCCGGCACAGCAGGAGGAACGCTACATGGGGTTCAGCAATGAACTCAGGAACATCGCTACCGCCATGGTGACCATAGTCCAGGCCCTCAACCGGATAGAAAACACATTGCGGGACACTGTGGCACCACAAAGGGCCCCTGTCACTAGCCAGGAACAGCCTACAACCTCCGCCGGCGCTAGTGGTCAGGAGGCCCCCACAGAACGACGGGCCACCAGAACCCCACCTCCTG
This sequence comes from Pleurodeles waltl, assembly GCF_031143425.1. Taxonomy (NCBI): domain Eukaryota; kingdom Metazoa; phylum Chordata; class Amphibia; order Caudata; family Salamandridae; genus Pleurodeles; species Pleurodeles waltl. The sequence continues at coordinate 1,217,996,874 of NC_090440.1, forward strand.
CCGAAGAACAACCACCCCGCAAGAGGAACCTGAGATCTCACAGGAAGACAGAGTAGGATGCCAACACCCCGCCAGCATAAGATACCCCCTGATGTCATCCCAGTGTCACCCTGTCCAACCTTGAACTGCCCCTGCTCCATCCTTCCACAGGCATATATTGAAAATGCCCCTGTGAAACTGAGAACTGGGCTCTGCCATGGACATAACTCCACCCTCACCCATCACCGTTTTAATATCATGTACCAATATCTAGCACTAAAAATAAAACCCTCATTGCACTGAAATCATTCAGGAGTCAGCCTGTATTATTTACAAATGTATAACACATTACTGATCAATAATGTTCTGTTATTTTTGTGATGACAACATACCGATGTCAATAAGCATTAGTCCATGGGATAACCAAGCAGAAGTCACGCAGTGGGTCATACAGCACTGAAAAGGGAAGGGAAAATCAAACATTAGTTTAAAAGAACTGGGGGGAAATACACAAAGTAAAGATGCAGGGGGCTTTCAGGAAATGTTAAATGGCGTGGGTGATTCTTACCTGTGTGCTACTGAAAATACTGTTGGATAACTCTGTCCCGGTTGTCTGTGTCGTCCTCTTCGTCTTCCTCCTCTTCACTCTCCGCAGGCTCCACAGCTGCACAGCTGCTTCAACACCACCATCTGGACCATCGTCCTGCAGGAAAGGCACCTGACGTCGCAATGCCAGATTGTGAAGCATACAGCAGGCCACGATGATCTGGCACACCTTCTTTGGTGAGTACATCAGGGATCCCCCTGTCATATGCAGGCACCTAAACCTGGCCTTCAGGAGCCCAAAGGTTCTTTCTATGACCCTCCTAGTTCGCCCATGGGCCTCATTGTACCGGTCCTCTGCCCTGGTCCGGGGATTCCTCACTGGGGTCAATAGCCAAGGCAGGTTGGGGTAACCAGAGTCACCAATTAGCCACACACGGTGTCTCTGTAGCTGTTCCATCACATAAGGGATGCTGCTATTACGCATCACATACGCATCATGCACTGACCCAGGGAACTTGGCATTCACATGGGAGATGTACTGGTCAGCCAAACAGACCACCTGGACGTTCATAGAATGGTAACTTTTCCTGTTTCTGTACACCTGCTCATTGTCTTTTGGGGGGACTAAAGCCACATGGGTCCCATCAATGGCACCAATGATGTTGGGGATATGTCCAAGGGCATAGAAATCACCCTTCACAGTGGCCAAATCAACCTCCTCAGGGAATACAATGTAGCTCCGCATGTGTTTCGTCAGGGCAGACAACACTCTAGACAACATTTTTGAAAACATAGGCTGAGACATTCCAGATGACATGGCCACTGTTGTCTGGAATGAGCCACTTGCCAAGAAATGGAGGACTGACAGAACCTGCACTAGAGGGGGAATTCCTGTGGGTTGGCGGATGGGGGACATCAGGGCTGGCTCCAGCTGGGCACACAGTTCATGTATAGTGGCTTGGTCAAGTCGGTATCGTAGTATGATATGGCGTTCTTCCATTGTCGACAGGTCCACCAGCGATCGGTACACGCGAGGATTCATCCTTCTCCTCGCAAGTCCCAGCGGACGGTGCCTAGGAAGGACAACATGGAGCACAGAGTCAAGCAAATCACAGGTACGTAACCACAGCATGCCTAGCACACGATTATCTATGTATTGAAAGGCGTGTATGTGTGGCAATGCAAGGCCTAGGCCTGTGTGACGCAGTACAAATTATGCCATGTGGGCCCTTGAAATGGCGGCTGCCTGACCTGTGAAGTGGGACAATGGGATGTGAGGTCAATGCGCTGGCGTGGCACACCGTGGCGGTAGGCGGTCGAAGACCGCTATACGAAGCCGCATTGGTTAACATTGAAGCCTATGGGTTTCAGGAGCCAATGACGAGGTGCGCCGGCGGTCGCGGTACGCACCGCGGCGGTACGCACCGCCGCGGGCGTGACCGCCATTTTCTATCTGCTTAATCACTCGAGACCTGATCATCCACAGGAGAGGACCTATACTGCAAGTGCTGCTGTGACCTCGGTCTGGAAGTGACAATGGCTGCTGCGACTGGGGAAAGGGCCCCTGCCTTCACGTCTGAGGAGTTGGAGAAACTTGTGGATGGGGTCCTCCCCCAGTATGCGTTACTCTACGGTCCTCCAGACCAACAGGTAAGTACACTGGGTGCACATTGAATGGGCTATGCCTGTGTGGAGTGGGGTGGATGTAAGTTGGTGGGGTGGGGGGCGAATGAGGAGTGCAACGCACGACAGATGAGAGCATGTGCCATATGGCAAGGTTGGGGAGGGGGGACCAATCACATCTAACATGCAGAAAATTAATTAATTTTTCCTTCCCACCCTGTACATGTCAAATAGGTCAGCGCCCATCAGAAAGTGGACATTTGGTGTGCCATCGCCAAGGAAGTCCGGGCCCTGGGGGTCCACGTCAGACGGGGCACCCACTGCCGCAAGAGGTGGGAGGACATCCGCCGGGGAACAAGGAAGACCGCCGAGTCACTGCTGGGGATGGCCTCCCAACCTAGGAGGGGTGCCAGTCGTACCCTGACCCACCTGATGTCCCGGATCCTGGCGGTGGCCTACCCTGATTTGGATGGGCGCTTGAGGACATCACAGCAGACACAAGGGGGTGAGTATCAGCACATTCTGCTATCTTTATGCGCAGTGGAGGCGTCTGGGTGGGGGAGGAGGGTTGTGGGTGACATTAGGCCAGGGCGCTTTCTGTAGTGTAGTCCTCTCCTTTAGGCATGGCCCTGTGCTCCCGGCCCCCACCTCTGTAGGGTGACAAGTACAGCTATCGATGGTCCAGCATCACACATGTGCGCGTTTGTCGTCTCTAGACCTGTTGTCCTAGCCAGAAGTACTGAGTAGTGTACCCCGAATGCGCGGCTTAGTGCATGAGGATCCTGTGTCTGTCCTCTCCGCCAACGGTGTTGACATTGCATGCACTCAACCTGGTCTTCGTTTTTCTCCCCCCACCCTTCTTCTTCATCTTCTTGTGCATGTGTGCATTAGCATCATCAGGCGGAGGAGAATTGGCATCGGAGCACGAGGGAGCTGCAAGTCACAAGGCCCCGGTGGGCCCAGGAACAGACACCGAGGGCACCAGTGATCCGGAGGGCGAGGGGAGCACCACAACGGGGACCGGTGGTGACACCAGCGACACCGACACGTCCTCGGATGGGAGCTCCCTAGCGGTGGCGGCAACATCCGGGCACCCCACCTCTACAGGTACAGCCGCCACCCAGCGCACCAGCCCCGCCCTCCCAGCAGCCCCTCAGCCTACGCTCTGTGCCCGCTCGCCCAGGAAGGCGGGCGTCACCTTCGCCCCAGGCACCTCAGCCCCTGCCCCTGTCACCCCTGCTGCCCTCAGTGAGGAGGTCATTGACCTCCTTCAGACCATCATTGTTGGGCAGACTACCCTTTTGAATGCCATCCAGGGGGTAGAAAGGGAGGTGCATCAGAGCAATGCCTACCTGGAGGGCATTCATTCGGGTCAGGCTGCCCATCAACGATCGTTCAATGCTCTGGCCTCAGCACTGACAGCAGCCATTGTCCCTGTTTCCAGCCTCCCTCTTCTGACTGCCTCCACCCTGTCTCTGTCTCCTGTTCCTCAGCCTATCCCATCCACACCATCAGACCAGCCTGTACACACCTCAACACCCAAGGGCAGCTCATCCAGACACAAGCACCACAGAACCCACAAGCATTCACCCAAGCAACACCCAGATGCAGACATTCCAACAGTCACTACCACCTCTGTGTCCCCCTCCTCCTCGTCTCCCTCCTCCCTCCCTGTGACGTCTACACTCCCACCTGCATGCACACCACCATAAGCCAGTGCTTCCATCACCACCACACCCTCCAGTACAGTCCGCACACGTGCAGTCACCACCCCCACTACCATTTACACGTCCCCTGTGTCCTCTCCCACTGTGTCTGTCACCCCCTCATCCAAGACACACAAACGCAGGCAGACACCCACCCAACAGCCATCCACCTCATGACAGCCTCCAGCACAATCACCTGCACCCAAAGACAGCACACCTGACTCTCCGACAACCACATCCTCTTCCTCCACTCCCATCACCACTTCTCCTACCCTTTACCTTGGTCCTAAAAAAGTTTTCCTCGCTAATCTTAACCTCTTTCCCTCCCATGACCCACCCCCTCCATCTGCAAAGAGTCCCAAGAGCACCTCAGCCACCACCAGCCCAGCTTCGAGTGTCACTGTGGTGCATGGGTTCTGGAGTCCACCCTTTGCCAGCAGTGACACTTCAATCAGCAGCCAGGGGACAGCCAGCCCCCCCCCCAGGCAAGAGGACCAGGAAACTAAAGGGCCGCCGTGAGAGGACTGACACGGCTGCCCCCAAGGAGCAAAGTTCGCCCACTTCACCAGCCACAACATCTAGGGGAGGCAAGGGCCCGAGAGCCCCATCTAAGGAGCGAAAGGGCAGCAGGGCGGAGAAGTCAGCCAGCAGGAGCGCGGAGCAGGAGGGCCCCACAAGCCCCATCCCGGGTGTTAGGGAGGACACCAAAGGGCCCAGGACTCCGTCACCGAAGGGTCCAGCAACAGCACGGTCGGAGGACGACTGAGCAGGGAGTCCAGGCCAGGTCTGGCTCCCTTGACTTACTGGACGAGCACCGCTGAAGAGGGCCCCGCCGTGAAGATAGGCACCGCTGAACAGGGCCCCGCCGTGAAGATAGGCACCGCTGAACAGGGCCCCGCCGTGCAGAAGAGCACCGCTGAAAAGGGCCCCGCCGTGCAGAAGAGCACCGCTGAACAGGGCCCCGCCGTGAAGATAGGCACCGCTGAACAGGGCCCCGGCGTTCAGAAGAGCACTGCTGAAGAGGGCCCCGCCGTGCAGAAGAGCACCGCTGAACAGGGCCCCGCCGTGAAGATAGGCACCGCTGAACAGGGCCCCGCCGTGCAGAAGAGCACCACTGAAGAGGTCCCCGCCGTGCAGAAGAGTACCGCTGAACAGGGCCCCGCCGTGCAGAAGAGCACCGCTGAACAGGGCCCCGCCGTGCAGAAGAGCACCGCTGAAGAGGGCCCCACCGTGCAGAAGAGCACCGCTGAAGAGGGCCCCGCCGTGCAGAAGAGCACCGCTGAAGAGGGCCCCGCCGTGAAGATAGGCACCGCTGAAGAGGGCCCCGCCGTGCAGAAGAGCACCGCTGAACAGGGCCCCGCCGTGCAGAAGAGCACCGCTGAAGAGGGCCCGCCGTCTCAAGCACCGCTCCGCTGGGCCCTTCCTGTCAAGCATCGCTCCGCTGGGCACCGCTGTCTCAAGCACCGCTCCGCTGGGCCCTTCCTGTCAAGCATCGCTCCGCTGGGCCCCGCCGTCTCAAGCACCGCTCCGCTGGGCACCGCCGTCTCAAGCACCGCTGAACAGGGCCCTTCCTGTCAAGCACCGCTCCGCTGGGCCCCGCCGTCTCAAGCACCACTCTGCTGGGCCCTTCCTGTCAAGCATCGCTCCGCTGGGCACCGCCGTCTCAAGCACCGCTCCGCTGGGCACCGCCGTCTCAAGCACCGCCGTCTCAAGCACCGCTGAACAGGGCCCTTCCTGTCAAGCACCGCTCCGCTGGGCCCCGCCGTCTCAAGCACCGCTCCGCTGGGCCCTTCCTGTCAAGCATCGCTCCGCTGGGCCCCGCCGTCTCAAGCACCGCTCCGCTGGGCCCTTCCTGTCAAGCATCGCTCTGCTGGGCCCCGCCGTCTCAAGCACCGCTCCGCTGGGCCCTTCCTGTCAAGCATCGCTCCGCTGGGCACCGCCGTCTCAAGCACCGCTCCGCTGGGCACCGCCGTCTCAAGCACCGCTGAACAGGGCCCTTCCTGTCAAGCACCGCTCCGCTGGGCCCCGCCGTCTCAAGCACGGCTCCGCTGGGCCCCGCCGTCTCAAGCACTGCTCCGCTGGGCCCTTCCTGTCAAGCACCGCTCCGCTGGGCCCTTCCTGCATGCACTGTTAACGGTTCACTGTGCCCACCATGCCTCCTCCTTGACCAGTGGAGACTGTAATCAACCTGATGGACTGTGGCTTTGCACTCCCCAGGATGGTACAGTGGGCAACCCACCCACTGTATAGACTTGAGAGACTGTGGCTTTGCACTCCCCAGGATGGTACAGTGGGCAACCCACCCACTGTATAGACTTGAGAGACTGTGGCTTTGCACTCCTCAGGATGGTACAGTGGGCAACCCACCCACTGTAGAGACTTGTGAGACTGTGGCTTTGCACGCCCCATGATGGTACAGTGGGCAAACCACCCACTGTAGAGACTTGTGAGACTGTGGCTTTGCACACCCCATGATGGAACAGTGGGCAAACCACCCACTGTAGAGACATGAGAGACTGTGGATTTGCACTCCCCAGGATTGAACAGTGGCCATGGAGGCCCCTCGTGGATATGGCTTCGTGGACTCATCTGGCTGAGGTGCCCCCCCTTCCCTTCCCCCTGAGGTGCCTGTAGTTTTTTCATCAGATGCCCCTGCAGTGTTCTCTCCAAAGGACTCAGGTCTCCTGTGTGGGCTTTGCCCTTGTGTTGTTACACTTTGGCCCACGGACACTTCGATTTTCTTTTGGTGTGCAGGACTAATTGCCTCGGTTATCCATTGCACTGTATATAGAATTATTTTGATATTGATTTTTTGGCAAGTTGACCAATACTTTTCAGAGCCTATTTTGTACATACATTTTTATTCACAATTTACTTATGTCTTTGCATTTTTCAGGGGGGTTTGGGTGGTGTCACTGTGACTTGTTGCTCTGCATTGGTGTGTACATATTGGGGGGGTGGGAGTGTATCGCGTATGTGTGTGCCCGTAAGCTTTCCTCCTCCCCCCTCCCGTGTGTCGTAGGTGCAGTACTCACCGTTGTCGTCTGCGCCGGAGTTCGTACTCGTGGTAGATGAGCAGGTAGACGAGAGCAGGTAGGATGTTTAATTCGGGTTCCATGCTGTCCTCCTTCCTCGTGGAGTGCGTAAAGGTGCACGTTTTCCCATTCGTAGTCTGTTTCCGCCGTGTTTTTATCGGCGGTGCTCCCGCCCCGGAAAAGGTGGAGGATTGGTGAGTTATGATACTGTGGGCGGTACATTGTCTGCCGCCTGCCTGTTGGCGGTGACCGCCGCGCTGTTTGTGTGTACCGCCGTGGCGGGCGGAGTGTTAATGTGGCGGTCTGTGTTGGCGGTTCCCGCCAGGGTCAGAATTCAATTTTTTGGACCGCCAGCCTGTTGGCGGGTTGGCCGCCGCTTTATCACCGACCGCCAGGGTTAGAATCACCCCCATAGTGTCGTCTGCAATAGATATCGTGCATACAGACATGTCCCTTTTAAATCATGGACAAAGTCAGCTGCGTTCCATTGTGCATTTAGGTTAGGCGTTACAGACTTTTAAAAATGGCTGGGTTCCATGGAAGTACATTAACGGAAGTGCCAATGCCTAGAAGGGAAGCGAGTTTCACCATGCTTCACATAGAGAAGTTAAAAAAGTTGCCTTTCACAGTTGCAGAGTCCGTGAAAGCCTTGTGTTAGAAATGGGGTCTTTGGTTGGCAGTCCGGTTACCCCCTGTCCAAGCAAGGTCCCTCACTCTAGTCAGGGTAAAGGAGAATCACCGTCAGCTAACCCCCGCTTACTCCCTTGGTAGTTTGGCACGAGCAGGCAGGCTTAACTTCAGAGTGCAAGGTGTAAAGTATTTGCACCAACACACACAGTAACTTCATGAAAACACTACAAAATGATACAACACAGGTTTAGAAAAATAGAAACTATTTATCTAATCAAAACAAGACCAAAATGACAAAAATCCAACATACACACGTCAAGTTATTAATTAAAGAGCAACAAGAGTCTTAAATCCTTTAGAAAACAGGTAAAACACTGTTAGCGTTGAAAAGTACCTTGGTAGCGTCAAAATAACCTGCAAGGTTGAGTGTGTTTCGAAAAAGGTAAACGGTGCGTCGACTTTTCACCCGCAAGTGAGACCTTGCATCGTTTCTCCTTCTCCGGTCGGCGTGTGTTGTTTTTCCTCCCCGCATCAATCCGGGCACCGCTCGCGTCCGGGGAGGAGTTGCATAATTTTTCCACACTCAGCAAGGTTTGTGTAAAAAATCCTGCAGCACAGTATCAGCAAAACCACGCAATGTGGGTTGTGACGTTAACAGCCTCTGTCAGTGGGTGTTGCCCGTCATTCTTCCAGCTCCGTGCGCCGATTTTCCAGCTGTGATGCCAGTAGAGTGTTGATTTCTGCCACGAAGCTGGTGCCGTATCTTGGAAGGGGCATCAATATTTTCCCCACACAATGGTCTGTGCATGGATTTTCAGTCTTGGTCTGCCAGCTTCACCTTCCAAGGCCCCAGGAACTGGATAGAGCATCACTTGGCAGGGCAAGAGTTTCAGCAGAGAGTCCAGATGCTGGCAGGAGAAGTATTTGATGGCCCTGAGACTTCACCAACAGGAGGCAATCTCAGAACAGACCCTTGGAGATTTCCTCTCAAGCAGGAAGGCACACAAAGTCCAGTCTTTGTTCTCTTGCACAGGCACAAGCAGCAACTGCAGGATAGCTCCACAAAGCACAGTCTGAGGCAGGGCAGCACTCCTCCTCAGCTCTTCAGCTCTTCTCCAGGCAGAGGTTCCTCTTGATATCCAGAAGTGATCTGAAGTCTGTGGTTTTGGGTGCTCTCCTTGTGAGTGAGGGCAGGCACAGCACTTTCAGGTGTAAGTGACCACTTCTCCCCTCCCTCCTAGCACAGATGGCTCATCAGGAGATGCAGGCTACAACCCAGCTCCCTTTGTGTCACTGTCTAGAGAGAGGTGCAAACAGCCCCACTGTCAAACTGGCCCAGACAGGGAATCCACAAACAGGCAGAGTCACAGAATGGTTTAAACAAGAAAATCCCCACTTTCTAAAAGTGGCATTTTCAAATACACAATCTCAAAACCAACTTCACTAAAAGATGTATTTTTAAATTGTGATCGCAGAGACCCCAAACTGCACATGTCTGTGTGCTCCCAAAGGGAATCTACGCTTTAATCATTTTTAAAGGTAGCCCCCATGTTAACCTATGAGAGGGATAGGCCTTGCAACAGTGAAAAACGAATTTGGCAGTATGTCACTGTCAGGACATATAAAACACATTAGTTTATGTCATACCTTAAACATATACTACACCCTGCCCATGGGGCTACTGAGGGCCTACCTTAGGGGTGCCTTACATGTAAGAAAAGGGAGGGTTTAGGCATGGCAATTGGGTCCACTTGCCAAGTCGAATTGGCAGTTAAAATCTGCACACACAGACACTGCAGTGGCAGGTCTGAGCCATGTTTACAGGGCTACTAATGTGGGTGGCACAGCCACTGCTGCAAGCCCAATAGTAGTATTTGATTTACAGGCCCTGGGCACCTGAAGTGCACTGTACTAGGGACTTACCAGTGTAGGAAAGTAGCCTCTTTCTAGCATGGTTACCCCCACTTTTGGCCTGTATGTGAGTGTGTGCCAGTGTGTTTTTACTGTGTCACTGGAATCCTGCTAGCCAGGACCCCAGTGCTCATAGATAAGAACCTATATGTCAGTGGGTTTTGCCTGTGTCACTGGGATCCTGCTAGCCAGGACCCCACTGCTCATAGTATGTGGCTTAATGTGTATGCCTGTGTTATGCCTAACTGTGTAATTGAGGCTCTGCTAATCAGTACCTCAGTGCTTATGCTCTCTTTGCTTTTAAATTTGTCACTGTAGGCCAGTGACTTCATTTACCAATTTCAATTGGCGTACTGGACCCCCCTTAGAAGTCCCTAGAATATGGTACCTAGGTACCCAGTGCATTGGGGTTCCAGGAGATCCATATGGGCTGCAGCATTTCTTTTGCCACCCATAGAGAGCTCAGACAAACCCTTACACAGGACTGCCACTGCAGCCTGCGTGAAATAGTGCACACACTATTCCACAGCCATTTTCACTACACTTAAGTAACTTATAAGTCACCTATATGTCTTGCTGAAGGTTAGGTGCAAAGTTACTAAATGTGAAATGGCCCACATAGTTCAGGGCCATTTCCCTGGACTTTGTGAGTGCGGGGACGTCATTACACGCCTGCACTACATATAGGTAAATACCTATATGTAGCGTCACAATGGTAACTCCGAATATGGCCATGTAACATGTCTAGGATCATGGAATTGTCCTCCCATTCCAAATCTGGTATTGGGGAGCCAATTCCATGCATCCTGGGGGCTCCACCATGGACCCCCAGTACTGCCAAACCAGCTCTCTGAGGCTTGCACTACAACTACAGCTTCTGCCACCTCACAGACAGGGTTCTGCCCTCCTGGGGTCTGGGCAGCCCAGTTCCAGGAAGGCAGAACAAAGCATTTCCTCTGAGAGCAGGGTGTTACACCCTCTCCCTTTGGAAATAGGTGTTACAGGCTGAGGAGGGGTAGCCTCCCTCAGCCTCTGGAAATGCTTTGAAGGGCACAGAAGGTGCCCTCCTTGCATAAACCAGTCTACACCGGTTCAGGGACCCTTTCTCCCCTGCTCTGGCGGGAAACTGGACAAAGGAAAGCGGAGTGACCCCTCCCCTGTCCCTCACCACCCCAAGGGTGGTGCCCAGAGCTCCTCCAGTGTGTCCCAGACTTTAGCCATCTGGCTTTGCAAGGTGGGGGGGGGCTCTGAGTGGCCAGTGCCAGCAGGTGACGTCAGAAACCCCTCCTGATAGGTCCATACCTGATAAGGTAGCCAATCCCCCTCTCAGGGCTATTTAGGGTCTCTCCTGTGGGTTCTCTTCACATTCTGCTTGCAAGTGTCCTTCAGGAATCCTCTGCAACAACTTCAGACACTTCGGACCTCGGATCAACCACAGCCTGCTCCAAGAAACTCTGTAACTGCAACAACAGGTCTACAAGAGACACTTTTCTTCAGCAACCACAGCTCCAACTCAGCAACTGCAACAGTTTCCAAGGTGTGCATGCTCTGGGGACTCCCTGTCTTCATCCTGCACCAGAAGGACCGAAGAAATCTCCTGTAGAGTGACGGAGTCACTTCCCTGCTCCAAGCAGGCACCTTCCAAGGCGACAACCAGTACCATGGGACTCCTCTCACGGTGACGAGCGTGCTCCTAAAGACACAGAGGGTGGACATCATCGACAGACTGTCCTGAGGTCCTGCTGACGCAATTTGGAGAAGGTAAGACCTTGCCTTCACTGAGAACGACAGTGTATTGTGTCTTCTTCACCTCCTGAGGCCTCTGTGCACTCTTTGCAAAATTCCTTCATGCACAGCCTGGCCCAGATCCCCAGCAATCCACCCTGCAACGCTCAACTCGCAGAGTTGTTCTCCGGCGGCGTGGGACTTTCTTTTGTTGTGCTGCATCAACTGCATTTTGCACCTCATTTGAACCCGGATTCTGCAGCTTCTGGAGTTGGTAGTTGGCATCCTAAGGGCTCTCTAAAGTGCTGAGAGCCCCCTCTTCCTCCTCACACAGAGTTGAGGCCCCAGGTTCTCCTGGGTCCATCCAGTGCCATTTTGATGAAAAACATACTTTTGTCGTAGTCAAGGCTTGTTGGCGCCTTCCAACATGAAATCTCGTCTGCAACAATCTTCACGCCGTGGGACATCTTTTGCATCATGCAGAAACCCGCTGGCATCTTCCTAGGGTGCAATTCTGCAGTCTTCAACGAACCGGGAACTCTTCTTTTGCACCCTTTTCTGGGTTGGCAGGGGCGCTTGTCCTTCCTGGAAATTCTTTCAACTTCTGGACTTGGTCCACTTCCTTTGCAGATCTTCAGGTCCAATTATCCAGCAGTTGTTCTTTGCAGACTTGGTTGGCTGCTGTAAAATACTAAAAATGAGGCGTGGTGTGTCCTAAGGAAACTTGCAGTACTTTACTCCTGCTTTTCTGGGCTCTGGAGTGGGGTAATTTCCTTACATTTACTGTATTCTTACTGTCCCAGCGATTCTGCACACACTACACTTGTCTAGGGGGGGATTTGTGATTCACATTCCACTTTTTTAGTATGTGGTTTGTGTTGCCCATAGACCTATTTTCTCTGATTGCATTCTATAGGATTTCCTCCTGTTTGCAGGGTTCTATGACTATTTACTTGTCTAATTTTGGTGTCTAGTGTATATATTGTGTATAATACTTACCTCCAGAAAGAGTATTGCCTCTAAGATATTTTTGGTACTGTGTCACCCAAATAAATAACTTTATTTTTGGTAAAACTGAGTATTGTCTTTACTTGTGTATAAGTACTGTGTAACTATAAGTGGTATTGCATGAGCTTTGCCTGTCTCCTAGTTCAGCCTAAGCTGCTCTGCTATAGCTACCTCTATCAGCCTAAGCTGCTAGAACACTACTACTTCACTAATAAGGGATAACTGGACCTGGTATAAGGTGTAAGTACCCAAGGTACCCACTACAAACCAGGCCAGCCTCCTACAACCAGTAAATCAAATATGCCTATCATGGAAAGCCAATTACATACACATTTTATACAGGAGCACTTGCACTTTAGCACTGGATAGCAGAGATAAAGTGCCCAGAGTAACAAAAACAGCAAAAACAGAGTCCAGTACACATCAACAACCTGAGGAACAGAGGCAAAAAGTTAAGGGAGACCACGCCAAGGTAAATATACTGTCACAAGGCAGGTCACCATCTGCCTGGCCTTTACGGACCTCTCTTGAACCTTCTGTAGTGTGGTCAGGTCAAACTTGTGGGAGATCTTAACTACCTTGGAGTGTAGACTGACCTGGTGCAGTTTCTGAGGGCCCTTCATTATGATTCATCAGCAACTGTGAGGTTTGGTCTGTCTAGTGAACGCACGGGGAGTTTCAAGCTTGGGAGGGGGTACTGCAAGGCTCTGTTTTGGCCCCTATTGTGTACCTTCTGTTCATTCATGGCCTTAGCACAGCCCTTCTGGAAACAGTTTCTAATGCTCCGCTCATTTGTAGGAAAAAGGTCCCAGTATTGCTATAAGTATATGATGTGGTTCTTTTATCCCAAACCCCAAATTGGCTTAAAGTGCAGTTCTGAAAATGTGTGTCTTTTATGGGCACCCTGGGTCAGGTCACAAATCAAGCTAAGGCTTTGATTATAGTATAGAAGCGTATAAATTGAAGGATGCAGACTATTTGTTTGCATAGTCAGCTGGCTGCCCAGACCGAGGACTTTTCATATCTGGGCATTGTTATGGATGAGGAAATTGGGGACACTGATTAGCCAAAGTGTGGCTGAAATTTTTAGGGGAGGTAGGTTTTATTTTTAACCTGGCTAAGCGTATCAGGAAAAAAACTGTTGCCTCCCTCCTTGAAATATATAAAAGGAAGTGTCTTCCATCTCTTACTTATGGTGCAGGGTTCTGGGGCTATTCCAACATAAGCTCATTTCAGGTGGAACAAAAGAGAGTGCTTAGGTGACTTCTGGGTGTCCCTTCTTCTTGCTCCACTTATATTTTACATCAGGAGCTAGGGATGGATTTTGCCAAGGTATCATTAAACTTGCCCCCTTGACTTTGTGGTGCTCCATTTGGGCGAACCCTCATGCCTCGCTAAATAGAGAGATCACCACTGATTGCCTTAAGTGTGAGAAAGGCATGAATGTCCGTGGCTTGGTTATATAAATACTGAACTCTTGAAGTTGGGTAGGTGGCAGTTTTCACCAATCCCTTGTCAGTTTGTAAAGCGGATACTTACTTTGGGTAAAATCGGCATTTAAGGAGAGGTTGACAGCCTTTTGATAGGATTTAGAACTAAACTTAATGGCTCCTGGGACAGGTTATTACTCACTAGGTTCAGATTAGGCTTTGTAAGGTGGCATCTTGGTTTTCCTCTTGGTCAATTTGAGCCCTCAAAAGTCCTGCTATGCCCCTATCTTGAGTCTTTACCCCAAAGTTTGTTGCATTTTGTTCTTTTTTGTAAATTCTATAATGACCTCACGGAGTGGTTTTTAATCCCGATTTTACAGAATCAGGGGCTTAGATCCTCGGGATTAGCCCTACTGTATTTGCAACAGCTTGAATCTTTAACTAATAGTGCCAGTATATGCTCTTTCCTTAAATGTGTAATTACCAGAGAAATTCTTTAATGTATAGATTGATAGGGTAACCTTTTGCCCGGTAGCTACAAGTTTTATACTGAACTTTAAATTGCATCTTTGGTCAAATATTTTGCATTTCGCATGGTTCAACAGGCCATGTAATGTAATAGTTGGTTTACACTTTTTAACTGTGAATTTTAATTCTATGCATGTTTTTGTAACTATGGAGAATGTTTTGTTGTTTATGTTAGCTGTTTTGAATGTGTGCTTTTGTGTCCGAAATAAATTTTTTAATGATGATGATATTGAAACCAGAGACACCCTCTTCAATGATACACTCAAACTCCACATCTGATGACAACACCCTTCTAAACATCTTCAACACTTTTTGGGAACATTATGTTAGCATCCACAACCCAAAAAAAACAGGCAAGTGCAGGTCAAAGCCTTCTTTACTTTAGAAATCTAAAGACCCTGTAGACAATAAATGATCCATTAGCAGACAGAGACGAAAATGGAGGAAAAACAGACCTCCCTGTGTCCTCATAATACTGAAGTCCATCCATGCAAAGCACAGATAACTCATCACATCAGCCAAAGCAAATGACTCTACTCGTATCTTATATATATTTCTCACTCCATATAAAAAGTGCAATACCATCAACTCCTTCTTCAGTGAAAAACTACAAAAGATCCAGCAACACATCAACAACACCAAGGCTGTTCTATCTCTTATGTCGATCTCTTCTGTTACAACCAGCAATGGCCACCCATCAAAGTCCTATCTCTCACACATGTCACTGACATTCTCAACTCTATCAAAGCCACTTCTTAAGAAGATGATGTTTTACCCTTGTTTCTCTTCAAAGCTCTAATTGGGGATGCTCTCTCACTTTTACCTTCCATTGTCAATGTCTTTCTCACTCATTGCATCTTACCAGAAGCTTTTAAAACAGCCAGCTCCTTAGACTGCTAAAGACACCTACACAAGATCCTGATGACTTCACCAACTACTGGCCCATCACTCGCCAACCAGCCACCAGCAAGATCATAGAAAAAGTCTATGTTCAGCTTCAAAATCGCATCAATGCTAATCATCATCTTCACGACTACCAGTTTGGCTTCAGATAACTCAGCAGCATTGAGACTGCTACTTTAGGTATTATAGATGATGCTTTATTGACCACACATGTAGATGACTCCTGTATTTTTATATTGCTGGGCCTCTCAGCTGCCTTCAATTTAGTCGACAATCCCACCCACATTCGCAACCTAGAGTCTCAAGTGGAAACGACTGGCAATGCACTTTACTGGTTCTCCGCCTCCCTTTCCAACTGACACCAGTTCACTAGGGTGCCTCCAGGTCACAAAAAATCCCCATCACCTGCGGAGTCTCCCATATTGCCTCCTCCGGTCTTCTTGGAGCCCCTTGGTGTTATTCTCAGATAAGAGAGAGGCTCCCAATATTGTGTGGTTCTCTGTATATCAGCAGTCAATACACCATTACACAGCAGAGAAGAAAGCGTAAAAAAGAAAAAAGGCAGCAATCCTTTGACATCTATGCGGCCATAATCTGGAACAACATCCCCATATCGATCAAGAACGCCCAAATGCTGCTAGAATTTAGGAAAGAGTTAAGGTCAACTTTAGGAAAGAGTTACATCACAATGCAGTAGCCATCCAAAACCCAGCTGCCTCTCCCATTACCCATTGACTTTATGCTTGTCTTTGACCCCGTACAGGGCTTCACTGCTTTTTGACTAGGTAGTGCTTTAGAATTACCATTTACATACATGCATACAATGGTCTTGTGGACAGATGTTCAGTCAACACAGACCTAAAAGTAATGGGGAGACCAATTGTACCAGTTGGACTGGGCATTTTGTCCTTATAGATGTCACAATTCTCCTTAAAACGAAATCAGACAAAAGTAGAATTCCTCCTCCTTCGCTTTAAACACTACTCTCTCAGTATACAAATGGTCCAACTCGATCCTAGAACCCAGCAGTTCTTCTTTCTTAGTTCCCATAATGCAAAATTATCTGACATCATTATCGATAATAAACTATCTATAGACCCTGACACTTCTATAATCAGAATACAACATTTCCTTCAAGTCAGCAAAACATAATTCTTCTTCCTATTCTTTGAATTAAGCAAACTTAAACCATTCATTTCATCTATGGAATTCTGAGGAACTGAACAAGCAGTGGTTCTTTAATATTTTCATGTCAGAAATCATATTGCATCTTCCAAGAATGCCACTAACACCTCTAAAAGTCAACGTACATTCATGAGCCCGACTCTTGAAAGGCTTGTAGAAATCAAACCAGGCTTCACCTGTTTTGAGATCTCTTACCCTGTAAGCAAACATCTACTTCAAATGGATTTCAATCACTCCAGAGCCTTCCAAGTTGGCCTTCCAAGCTATCCAAGGAAAAAACTCAATTTCTCTGGGATTAAGGGACAGTATGGATGAATCTTCTGCACTAAATGAAATTCATAAAGCATGACAATCCAAGACGATGAACCAGGCCCTCTCACCGATACCACAATGTTGGAATCATCTACCCTATGTGTTGAGCCTCAACCCTAACCTCTTTTCTCTTTAAGGTTTAAGTAAGGCAACTTCTAGAGTGATATCAGTGCAACATGACCATCCCTCTTTATGTTGTAACTTCATTAAGTGCCACTTAAGTGTTGGATTGCTTCAATATAAACGGTTCAGGTTTGGCTTCATTGCAGCAAGAACGGATCCCAGTGTAAACCCACTGCAATGACAACAAAGGTAAGCAGGCAAGAGAATGCTGCATTTATTAAAGAGTCTGAACCACAAATAAACCATCACTGAACAGTTGTAGAATATTACACAGTGTTAAGCTAGCAAAATAAATGAGAGCTTTCTACAACAGGTATAAACAATGACTAAAGGAAGATACCACTCATCCCCTTATTATAAAGCAAGGAAAATAAAAAATGAGAAACTCAAATGCCAGTGGAGGCTTATTGAAAGGGTTATTGGGCCTCTGCCCTTTAATTCCTTCCTGCTTATTTCTTTTTACATTTGTTGATAGTTACTCAAGCACAATGGTGATCTCAGGGACCCAGAATCAGATTGACACAAAAGCACTCTCTTCAGGTGAGAAGTGGCGGATACGATTGTCTCGGGAGATAATTCAACATGGGCACAGCATAGCTGCCCTGTAGAACCCATTTATAATCAAGAACTTCTGGGAGGAGGACAGGAGAGTGAGGGGGAGGCGCAATTTTTGCACGAAGCTGGCCCTCTGGAAGAAAAGGATCCTGAAGACTCTTTTTCCCATTCTGTGAGTGGTATGCTGAAAGCGTTATCAATGGAATTGAAGGGGGGGGGTTGAGATCTCTAAATCTAATGAGGCTGAGATTAGAAATCTCTGTGAGGATTTTGGGAAAAAAATGATGATTTGGTGGGTCGAACAGCTGCTTTAGAGGAAGAAATTGGAGACTTAAGGGTTGAAGTGGAGGAAAGTAAAGAAAGTTAAGAAAAAATTTAAAGTTGAAAGCAGGCGAGGCTGGGATAATGGCTAGGATGGAGTCCTTGGAAAATAATCAAAGGAGGAATAACTTGAGGTTGCTCAAAGTCCCTGAAGGATCGGAAGGAGAGGATCTGAAGAGGCTGGTAGTTCGTTTAATAAAACAAGAAGTACATTTTGATGATATGGAAGTTGATATTGTTAAAGATATTCAGAGAGTTCACAGGGTTCCAGCAGAAATGCCTTCTAATAGAGATAGGCTTAGGAAGATCTTGTTTTTTTTCCAGACATATGCAGTCAAAGAAGGTATACTGGCAGTAGCGCTGAAGAGGAAACTGTTGTCGGTGAATGGGGACCCTTACGAGATTAGATCATATCTAGCACCCGTTACTTTAAATAAGCAATGGGAACTGGGGAAAAGAATTGATGTATTAAAAAAGTTGGTGGCAACAGCACAGTTGAGGTTCCCCGCTTCCCTTAAGGTTATGGCGAACAATAAAGGGGTGCACAGGTGGGGTAGAAAAAAATGAGAAAATGGGGAAAGGTCCTTATGGTGGTAAAGGGAGAAGGGGTTGAAAAGAGATGTTAAGAGTGGATGGAACTGTAATTGGGAGGGATGACGGTAAATGAGTTGAAATTCCTGTCTTGGAATATTAATGGTCTGCGGGTGAAGAGTAGACAAAAGAGATTCCTGCAATACCTGAATGTTGATGTGGTGATTTTGCAGGAAACACATCTTTTATAGGCAAGAATGGAGATATTTCAGCCATGTAGATGGGTACATTGGGTCGTAAGTTCTAATTATATGGGGGGTACTAAAGGGGTGGCTATTCTAATAAAACATATTAATATAACTTTCGTTGAGGGCCCAGTAGATAAATCTAGGAGGTGGGTTGTGGGGAAATTGGTGGTATATGACCGGGCTTTTACCTTGGTGGGATATTATGGACCTAATAGAGATGAGATAAAACCATTGATATAGGTGTCTCATTTGTTTTTGTAATATGGGGACCCTATAGTATGGACTGGGGATTTCAATGTGGTACTGAACTATGATTTGGATAGGTCCACACGTAATAGGTCAAAAGTTAACGAGAAGATTCAAGTTCAGGTACGAATAATGATGTCTCAATTTGGGTTACATGATGTCTGGAGAGAGAAGATGGGGCATGAGAAAGGATATACTCACAGTAATAAAAAATATAGGCATCAGTCTAGGATTTACTATTTTTTATTAGATGGCGCCTTAAAAGAGCTAGTGGAGGATGTGATAAATGTTGGGGCGCATTTATCTGATCACTCTACTATTAGCCTGAAGCGTAGGTTACTGACGATTAAAGAAGGAAGAAGGTGAACCTCAGATAGAACACTGTTATCAGATGAGAAGGTAGTAGCCTGAGGGAAGAGGAAACTGAAAAGCTTAACAAACCAATTAAGCGGTTAGAAGTAGAGCAAGCTATCCCGTCCAGTAAACTTGGTAAAGCCCCAGAACCAGATGGTCTACCAGTCGAGGTATACCAAACATTAGGAAACTGTGTGATGGACTTCCTGTGTGAATTGTGCAATAATATAATGGAGGCGGATAAAAGGCTTCCCCCCGTCCTGGAACAAAGCTTAATTTTATTAAAACCCAGGAAAGACCCCAAAAAATGGGAGTCATACCGCCCAATATCCCTCTTAAACAGTGACTATAAAGTCTTTGCAAAAGTGTTGGCAGGTAGGCTGGGGGGGTTATGGGAAGGTTAATCCACACTGACCAGAAAAGTTTTTTAAAGGGAAGATACATACATGAATTGACTCACAGGTTGATAGGTTCAATTGATTATGCCACTACATGTGAAATCACTCTTGCGGTTGTAATGGTTGATGCTACAAAGGCATTTGATAGGGTTAATTGGACCTATTTAAATGAGGTCTGTGAGGGTTTAAAACTTGGTATTCACTTTATAAAGACATTATTAAAAATTACCATGACCTGTGTGCTAGAATTTTGGTTAACAGGTCACTTACTTCTTAATTTAAGATAGAAAGGGGAACGAGACAGGGGTACCCGTTATCTCCACTCTTGTTCAATCTATATGTTGAACCATTGGCTACCAGTATTAGAAGGGACCAGAGGATTCCCCCATATATGTGTAGGAAGCTATGTAGGAAAGTATTTTGCTATATGCAGACGATTTGATGGTATATACTCTAATGTGAGTCAGGCAATCCCAGCACTGGAACACTTAATGGTGGAGTTTGGGGAAATATCAGGTTATGCTGTTAATAACCAAAATACAGAGGTTATGGTATGGAATATGGTTACAAGTACCTCCATAGTTAAAAAGCAGGAGTTTAAGCACTCAAGAGTCATTATAACGTAGGATATAAGTAAATTAGCGGAGACAGACTTCACAAAAGTGATGAGTGAAGTGGAGCAGCTAATGAGAAAATGGTCCAACCTTCCCCTAACTATTATAGGACGGGTAAACTTAGTTAAGATGGTAGTAGTGCCCAAATTCACATTTATTTTCAATTCAATACCATTAATGTATAACCAAGATTTTTTTAGGAAATGCCAAGGGAAAATAAGTTGTTTCAAATGGGCTTCTAATGGAGTTCGTATTTCCTGTAAAAAGCTCAGAAGGAAAAAAGAGAAAGGAGGACTGGTGGTTCTGGACCTGCAATATTACGCATGAGCTTTTTATTCGAAAAATGCGAGGGTATTTCTTAATCAATCAGGGTACTCGGAGGTGGGGCAGATCTTGGCAGCAATGACGGAGGGAAAGTATGAACATCAGAAGAGTTTTTTTATACAAATTTGGAGACAACAAATTTTTCAAGGAAATTCGATTTAAGTTGCTGCAGGATTTAGCAAAACTTTGGTATACAGTTAGGAGGATTACAAATGTATCCTATTATAGTGAACATGCACCTGTTTGGGACTCACCTGAATGGACAAAAGATGTTTTGGCAACCCTGCTGAGAGAAGCTGGATTGTTGGAACGGGGACAGTTTTTTTTTTTTTTTGTCCTCATCTCACTACACCACTTCAGCAGGAGAGACCCTCGGTTTGTATCTTCCAGGCACGGACCCATCAATATCAACGGGCCACACCACCTGTTCGACACGCTCCGACTCTTCCTGCATATGTCACTGCAAGGCCCTCCAACCTTATTGGCCTGCGTAATGATTCTACCAGAGCGCCAGCTAATAGGTGGAGGAGAGTTTTTAATCATTGGACTCAGTTAATCAAAAAGAGGGAACTCTTAACCCAATCGGTTCCAGTCTTGATAAGTGTTTTCCCAAATCGCCAAAACTCATCCCATTTACTAACGAGACCAGCTTGTTCCAAATTGCATAGCCGATTTACCAACATTTGCCACTCCTGGACTGTGGGGGGGTAATGAGAAGACCCATTTACGACAAATTTCACATCGAGCCAAGAGTATCAATACAAACAACAGATATTCTTGCTGCACAGTGACTTTCTTGCCTTGAAGCTCTTAATGCATAACCCAAAGATAACCATCAGGGAATTTATTTCCAAATCCACGTTAAAGTTACCTTAAGAGTTTCTTCGATGCCTTCCCAAAACTTGGCCAACCTCAGACACCACCAAAACATATGAAGGTCGTCTGCACTGACATCACCTCAACGAGGGCAGTTTTTTACAATTTTCCCTATGGCCATCATTTTAGCCGGTGACCAATATGCCCTATGCAAAGTAAACATGTGATTTTTCTTCATAGCTTCAGATTTAATAGTAAACCAAAGCCTAGAACATGACGTTTTCCATAGGTGATCAACATCTAAAGTTGGAAAAACCTTCCCCCATTTCAGCACCTGGAGAGGCGGATCTTCTTCTGCCACATCCAACAACGCATGATACCATAAGGCAACTTCCCTACTGATGGATTTCTGCCTTAGTCTATCCTCCCAGGGACTCTTCCCAATTTTTACTTCCTGAAGAGACTAAACCCAGCTAGATAGTTGATAATACTTGAACATAGAAAAAGTCTTGCCTGCTCGCTCCAAGAATGTAGGCCAAGATATCAACTCAGAGTCTTCTATAATTTGACCCCATTCACTCACCCCGTTAATTTTCAACAGGACTGATAACTCATCCAAAAGGCACACAGGAGTCCCTGTTAAATCCCAAATGGGGGCCAAGCTGCAATAGTAGGGTATACCTAAAACACCCCAAATCTGTGCCCAAATTTTACAAACTTGTTTAGGAATCATAAGTCGAACCTTCTTGAAAAACATTGGGTGGCCAAATTTATATAAGAAATTATCACCCCATCCGCCAGGTGTGCAATCAAAGCCTTCCAAAGAGGAGTATACTCTAACTTCTTATTCAAAAGCATTCTTATCTTCTTCAATTGAAATGCAAGATAATATTTATAGAAATCTGGTAATGCGATCCCCCCCACTCCTTCTTCTTACATAACTTCTTCCATGCTATCCTTATTCCCTTAGATGCCCAAATAAAAGTAAATAGGTCCCCCTGTAGTCTTTTAAACCTGCATACATTAAATTCCAACAGAATAGAGATAAATTAAAAACGTACATTTTGGGAGAATAATCATCTTTAAGATGTTAGACCTGCCAATCAGAGAAAGGGGAAGGGCGGCCCATGCCTTGAGAAGATTTTTGGTTTCAAAGTAAGCTTTATCAAAATTAACCCTTCCGACTTCACTAAAGTTAGCCGTAAGCTGAACTCCCAGATATCTTATCTCTTGCTTAACTAACGGGGAATCATAGGCCATATTCCAACACATAATCTCTGTCTTCTCGGCATTTACACAGTAACCCAACATTCTACCAAAGGCTTCCTTCAACGTATTACTGGTGGAAAGGGAAGCAGTCACATCTCTAGTATAAATCATGAGATCATCTGCATACAATGCAACTTTCTTTTCCCACCCACCACTTTGGAAGGGAAGGATCTTGGTATTAGCCCTTAGCAGTATTGTCAGGGGCTCAATATACAAATCAAAAAGAAGGGGGGACAATGGACACACCTGACGAGTACCTCTTTCTATCCTAAACTCTTATGACAAGTTATCATTAATCAATATTCTCACTGTCAATTGCTCTAATAAAAGGATTCCCCAATCCGTAGAATTCCATCACTATCTGCAAAAAAGACCAATTAACTCTATCAAACGCCATATCAGCATCGAAAGTCAAAACTGCTAAAGGGACCTCCTCCTGCAATGCCAGATCCACCGCGCCCAACAAGTCTTGAGTTAATTCCCGGAGTTGTCTACCTTTAATAAATACCTTCTGGTCTACATGTATCAAACTACCCACCACTTTCCCAAGTCTCCTAGATAAGATCCCTGTATAAAGCCTGTAATCGGAATTTAGTAGCGAGATAGGTCGGTAAGACAACACTGAGTTGGATCCTTACATGTTTTCAACAACAGACAAATTATAACTTCATCCCAAAATTTAGGTACCTGCACCCCTTCTAAGAACACATAATTAAATAGTTCCAACAGAACTGGGGCTAGCTCCTCAATAAGTACCATGTACAGCTCATTCGGAAGATTATCGCGGCCGGATGCCTTTCCTTTCCTCAAGCCCTTCAATGTTTCAAACAATTCTCTTTCATTTATCTCCCCTCCTAACAGTTGCCGTGCTGCGACATCCAAAACAGGAATATGAATTGCCATCAAAAACTCTCTAACCTGCTCTACCGACTTCCCGAGATCATCCGTACAAAGTGTTTGAAAAAAGGAGACAAAAGCTGCTTCTATCTCTGTTGGCTCCATGCAGAGCTGACCTGTAGTGTCAGACCTAATCGATGAAATGTAGTTTTTGGAGTGATCTGACTTGACTTTCCAAGCTAAAAGTTTGCGGCACCCCTCCCCGTACTCATAATGCGCATATTGACTACTATCCCATTTTTTCCTATTTTGGTTTTCTAAAAATACATCCAGATCTGAATGCACTTTTTCATATTGAAGCTCCAAACACCCCAATTCACACTTATTCTCATCCCAATGGGCGTTCTGTATTAACGCCTCTAAAGTAGCTATGGATGATGAAACTTTTTAATTTAGCTTTTTCCTCTCGACGTCTATAAGCCACAAAACTAATAAGTCTGCCTCTAATATCTGCCTTGTAGGTGTTCCACATGTTCTGTAAAGTGGCCGACCCATAGCTTAGTGAAAAATATTCTCTTGTGTCCTTCTTTAAAGCTTCGATTATCAAATCGTCTAAAAATAACGCCCGATTTATTGTCCACCTAAATTTAGAAGGCTGTACCGTAAAACCAAAATATAGTTTTACTGCTGAATGATCTGAGAGATGCGCCGGGGCATGACCCGCATAGTTAACATTTCCACACAGACTTTTGTGTACTAAAAAAAAATCTATTCTAGATTTATGACCATATTTCTTATTATAGAATGTAAATCTAGAGCCTTCACCCACCCCCCTTCCTATGCCAAATATCTACAAAAACAAGATTTATCATGGCCTGCCTTACCCAAGACCGTGTCCTAGGAGAATTGACCGTACCACTGAGGGAAGATTTATCCAAGATGGAATCCAACAACACATTGAAGTCCCCACCTAACACTACAGGATGCTTAGCTAAAAGTAGGTGGTTATACAGCTTTTGAAATGGTACCGGATCGTCTATATTAGGGCCATAATATCCTGCCACCGTAAGCCAACACCCAAACAGGCCCACTTCCGCAACCACCCACCTACCCTTAGAATCTACTCGCACATCACCCACCTTTACCTTTATGTATTTTTTAAAAAGAATAGCCACCCCTTTGACTGCACAAGTTTGATTGGCTCTTACACTGTATTTCACTTGCTTAAGCAAAGCATCCCATTCATCTCGCAACAAATGGGTCTCCTGAAGAATAACTACCTCCTCATCAGCCATTTTCAAAAACTCAAAGATCTTCCTCCTCCTCCACTTTACCTTCAAACCATTAACATTCCATGAAAGAATCTTCAACTGAGAAACCTTATAGTTAGCCATTGTCGAAGAAAAAGCCTGAGCACCCAACCCCCCTACCACACCTGGATAAGCAAATTCTGAGGACAACCCTATTTTTATCTTTTTTTCCCCACATGCTCCCACACCTAGTACAAAACCAGCCCCCAATCACCTCTAAAGAAACCCCGCCCAAGACACCCCCACCCGCAGGGCAACCCTCCATCTTCCTCTAGGATAACCATTCAGACCCGCATAGTTAACATTTCCACACAGACTTTTGTGTACTAAAAAAAAAATCTATTCTAGATTTATGACCATATTTCTTATCATAGAATGTAAATCTAGAGCCTTCACCCCCCCCCCTTCCTATGCCAAATATCTACAAAAACAAGATTTGTCATGGCCTGCCTTACCCAAGACCGTGTCGTAGGAGAATTGACCGTACCACTGAGGGTAGATTTATCCAAGATGGAATCCAACAACACATTGAAGTCCCCACCTAACACTACAGGATGCTTAGCTAAAAGTAGGTGGTTATACAGCTTTTGAAATGGTACCGGATCGTCTATATTAGGGCCATAATATCCTGCCACCGTAAGCCAACACCCAAACAGGCCCACTTCCACAACCACCCACCTACCCTTAGAATCTACTCGCACATCACCCACCTTTACCTTTATGTATTTTTTAAAAAGAATAGCCACCCCTTTGACTGCACAAGTTTGATTGGCTCTTACACTGTATTTCACTTGCTTAAGCAAAGCATCCCATTCATCTCGCAACAAATGGGTCTCCTGAAGAATAACTACCTCCTCATCAGCCATTTTCAAAAACTCAAAGATCTTCCTCCTCCTCCCCTTTACCTTCAAACCATTAACATTCCACGAAAGAATCTTCAACTGAGAAACCTTATAGTTAGCCATTGTCGAAGAAAAAGCCTGAGCACCCAACCCCCCTACCACACCTGGATAAGCAAATTCTGAGGACAACCCTATTTTTATCTTTTTTTCCCCACATGCTCCCACACCTAGTGCAAAACCAGCCCCCAATCACCTTCTAAAGAAACCCCGCCCAAGACACCCCCACCCACAGGGCAACCCTCCATCTTCCTCTAGGATAACCATTCAGTTTCCCCCATTGAGCACTCCACTGGACAGAGTATTGCAGATACTATTGTGACGCCTTAATCTGCTCTATAAATGACTGAACCTCCTTAGGTTCCCTAATATTATGCATTTTATTTCTCCACATAATCCGTAGGGCAGCCAAGAACCTCAGCTGAACTGTGGCGCTAAAGCTCTTGATTATAATTCCACAGTTCCCACTGCCTATCCAAAGTCACTCGTGAAAAGACCAGTCCCCCTTAGGGAAGCTCCCTGCTTTAAGGGCTTCAGACAAAACGTTCTCCTTGATAGAATACGTAGCAAAATTTATTAAAATCTTCCTTGGGGTCTTTCTTCCGGGGTTCCTCTTGACGGGATCTCAATGGATTCTTTGAATGTCCTCCTCTAGATTTAAATGGGCTAAGCTTGGGATAGCATCCTTTATCAGCGATATCACATATCCCTTAATATCCTCAGATTCCATGCCCTCGGGGACACGAAACACCCTGATGTTTTGCCTCCTCATATTATTCTCTAAGCTCTCCAACTTGTCTTGCAGTAGCTTCTCTCCCAGTTCCAACTATGAGATATCCTGGGTATTAGCCGGCACCTGTTTATCCTGATCTTTCACCGCTGCTTCCAAACTACCCAGTCTCTCTGTTAGCAAATTGATCTTGCCCTCCAAAGCCTCGCAAACTTCTCTGATTTTAGTTTGATTATGTTCAGAGATCTCAAACTTCTCTCTAATCTCCCTTGTCAAGGAGACCAAGAGATCCTGTACTGCCGGGCCATGAGGCATGGGTGAGACCGAAAGGCTGGGCTCAGGGGGAAACAAATTTGATAGAAGGAGTGGAGGCTCCATTAGCTCCAAAAATCCTTGTGTCGCTCGAGGCAAATTCTTATCACCTCTCCCCGACTCCTGGGGCTCCAATCCAGAACCCCCTAAAACCAAAGAGGTATCGACTGTGTCTTGGGATAGTACCACACTCGCCCCGACCTGAAGATACTTTACAATAGACGTCGTGGTATCACCCTTTGACAGGGTATATAAAGATCCTCCCTTCCGGGGCAACACTCTTCTGAGCTTTATAGCAGGTTGATGCTCCTCCGTAAGATCATCTGCCACCCAAAAAATACCTTTAGTCCCAGACCTCATCCTTTCTATCCTCCTACTACAAGCCTTTACCCTACTTTCACCCCCCTTCTTGCTGTTAAAGTTTTTAAGAGGGGAAGCAGCAGAGTCTGACCCTAAAGAGCTGAGTGTGGCACAGCAATCCTGTCCCACATTAGAGTGTCTAAGACAGCAAGCAGTCAAACAGCAAAATGGGGATGTCAGTGACTCACATAGAGTTTCCTGGGAGGACAACCTCCATCTTGTATACAGAGGCAAGGGACCCAAAACCTGGAGCAGCCAGGAGATTGGTCATTCCCTGCAATACAGAGAGTTCCTCCTAACTCTGGCACACAACATTCCCTTGTATATTGGCAGCAGGATGGGGGCCTCTTAAGCGGCGTTTGGCCGGCGACATGCACAATATGCCCTGTGTGCTCTCTGTGCTCCGGCCGACCCCCTTGCAGACCCCCTTACCTAGGCTCCATAGGAGTTTTCCCTCTAGGGAAAGCCCAGGTCCTGTTCCACCGGGGTTGCGACCATAAGCCTCCGTCTGTCTGGGATAGCTTGCGGGACCAGATCTCAACTGGCCACCATGTTCCCCGATCAAAGTCAACTTGAATTTGATTGTAAAGACCGAAACAGGGACAGTTTTGTTATAATGGAGAAACAAGGTCATATGAAAACTTGAATGAAGAGTCAAGGCTGTCCAAATTTAAATATCTTCAGATTAAAAGTTGGATGAATCATCTGAATAAGGAAGTGGGAGGTATGACCAGTCTGTAGGAATTGATGCAGTGGGGAACTGTTTTGAAGAAAGAAGTGGGCACATGACACCACTCGATTCTGGACATTGTGGATGGTGAATTTACTCTTTCAGAAGAGTTATGGAAAGAATGCTTGCCGGAGTCATAGGCAGAAGGATTTATGGCAAGTATCTGTTACACTTTTGTATAATACGGTTAAATTCGCTGCTTTACGAAGGAATCATTTGTTTTCTATTCATAGAGTCTTCAGAAAAGCTCTCCAGACTGGATCGTAACATCACAGTTAGGTGCAGAAAATGCAGAGCGGAATCCGTAGACGATGTACATATGTTTGTGGAATGCCCAAGGCTTAGTAAGTTTTGGGAAGAGGAAGGTGCAGCAATCAAGGATATACTTCCTCAGAGGTCCAAGGTATGTATATCATTAGTCATTTTTGGATGTCAGCATAAAGTAGCCAAGATGAATAAGGATGATGCTAAACTGCTTTTTTATATGATGCTGGTGGCAAGGAGGGAAATATGTAAGAACTGGATTAGTGTCCTCTCTCACACTTTTTTGGATTGGAAAGATTCTATGATGTATAAAGGGAGACTTGGTGCGAGGGGAGATAGTAAGAGATGAAGGTTTCTAGCCCTGGCTGCATTTCATGTGCTTTTGCCCACTCAGACCCAATGAAGATACTCACCAATTACCAAACATAACGTGATCATGCCTCAGGTTGGATTTTTGCAGATCCAGACGCAAGAATTGATCACTGTCTAAGTAAGAAAGCTTGACCAGTCTTTACTAATCTGAGCAGGAGAACATGGCATCCTGGTTAGAAATAACTTCAGTCCTACAAGTGACTGCCAAAAGACCCGGGGGACATACCAAATTGAGTTCTCGGTACGCAAGACATGTAACTCAAACAGGAGCCATGAGTGAGCAAGACTATTCTACCCTAGAAAAAAGGCTGTGAAAAACTGGCCATAACGCCTTCAAAATAATTTACCAACCTATCCTTTCAAAGAATGCAGTAAATAACTTCAAGAGCAAACTACTAAAAGACCTTCCTGAAACATTAATCTCTGACACCTATTTTTGTGTTAATAAATGGGCCCTAATAATTTGACCTTATACTTTTCACCCACTGCACAGCCCAGACTCCTAGAAGTCTCAAGTGGCATCAAAATACCCCATGACGTTACACTATCTATCTTACTCTCTCCCTTTTTCAGGGCAGAAGCAATAATATGAATAGGAATGGTATACTTGTACCAGCTTCTGGACCGAATCTAGAAATCTTTGATCAGATCTTCCACACATCCCCTACCACCACCCAACATAATCAGAGTACACAGAGACCATCAAACATCATCACAACCCTCTGGCGGTGGGGTTCTCACACATATGGATTTACACTCCAAGAGGAGCATGTATGTACTGTCAATTACAATGTCTGTCAGTTGTTATAATACAAATAAAAATAATTAAAAAAAGATTTATCATCACAACCACACGTTTGAGATTTGGCATTATGTCTATCCCAGTTATAGTCGCATCCATAACACCTGTGCCACCTCATCATATGAAGCCACTGTCAGAAGGAAACGAGGCTCAGACTTACACAGGCAATGACCCATGAACCCCTACTGGACCTAGAAACGCTAATCAATAGGAACTCCTTCATGCTTATTTAACTAGATCTCCAACCCCATGCAGCCCTTCACCAAGTCTTAGCAGGATGGCACTCTTCCTAGCCCGCTTGGCACTTAATACAATTACTCCAGACCCACATGTCCCTCTAACAATAGAGATAGGGTAGAGCACCCTATTTTCCCCACCCACGAGCAAATGCTGCCACATGCTAACCTATCAAACTTTCACCCTCACGTCATAAGTAACCAAATTAAGCCAGTGGTCATGCACATAGAGAGCAAAATAAGCCCAGCAGACATCCATCAGATCAACATTCAAACAACGGGGAACATCTAACTTTAACGCCAACAGGGCCAAAGTGTACACACATAGTGCAGTCCATCAGATAGAAAGGCAGATACAGCAACCTGGTGAGGCTACCTGCAGGCTTGAATCTAACTTCACACACAACCCAACCTCACAGTGTCAGCACAACTGACATTGGCTGGAGCACAAAATCAATCTTAGTAAGTAAGTAAAAATCATCACTACTAACTCACATATAACATCAAAAGCCATACAAGGTTTAAACAAGTACATGCAAAAGATGTTATCAGCGACCAGTGACAGAACTTCCCCACAAACCCAGGCTCTACCACTAAACCATTGCAGACCATACCAATAGCTGACATTCAAAAAGATCACTCAGGCAGATATCCAAGTAATGGAGCCCTGCTGCAGTTGTACTAAGGGATCTCACAGGCCTAAACATAACTGATCTTTGACATATCCACCATAAAATACACCAACAAGCATAAAGGCACAGTAAAGAGTAGTATGTAAACCTTGAGAACTTGATTGAGATTCCTCTTATCCACGACCACGCAAATAAACCGAAGGAAACAGTGATGACATTGAAATGCATGTTACACAATGGCAGGTTTGTGGCCAAACATGCCTCAGACAAAGCCAGAGAGATACTGTTTCATGAGTTTGATGTGTTATTTGTGATCAAAACATGGTGAGATCAATTGACTGCCCCCTTATGGATATCCTTGCACAATCATAAATTCACCATCAAATGTCTAGACTGACCACATTGACAGGGAGAGAGGATTGCAGCCATGCAGCATAACTCCCTGCACAATTATCCATTCCCTGGGGATAAATTGTACACGTGGATACATAGGTGTAGGCATCCTCATAGCAGGGGGATCACTGGTGAAACTGAACCTACTTTACAATTTGCCTGGGAACAACCAGCTGTTTGTTGAACAAATAATATGCACTTTTCATTAAACCCATATATGATCTTTTGAGGAGAATACAACCTCCACTTGAATGATGAGGAAGAAGCACAGGTTTGTGTTCTAAAAAATACTAAGCTAATAATCAAAACCTTGTACAAATGTGTACAAGATCGGCACATGCCAAAGGGGCTACGCTTGGTCTAATTATATCAAAGAATGGAGCCAAAAGCATGGACTCTACCAACCTAACAAACTGGTCAGACTATCATTCAATCGTATTCCACATCAATACATGAGTACGGAAAGCAGAAGGCCAAGGGATCAAATCCATAAACCAGATAAGAGACACCAGAAACTTGAAGAGTGATGATCTCCCTTTGATAACAGAACCTCTCAGCCCCAGTTGATCTGCAGCATGCACAAGATCTAACTGATCATTACAATCATATTATGACAGACATAATGGAGGCAGTGGCCCCACTTCGATTCAAAGAAGATTCAGAATCACAGAGAGACTATGAAGACACAATCCCTCCTCCATGAACTGAAGAGAGCTAAAGGAGCAAAGAAACTATGCTAAAATGCTAAAGTATCTATCTTCAAATTCCAACTAAATACAGCCAAAAATAGACCAGACAAATACTTCAAAATTATTAAACAACAAATCAGTACCAACAAGCTCAACATCCTCACGTACGCTTTCACAGAGACCGGGAAGCCTTCTCAGCCTTTTTCGGAGAGAAATTAATGAAAATGTATAGTTCAGTCACAACCGACAATAAAGAGATACAAGATTCAAAAACTAACACTCTCACAACAGGAGACTACAATCAGTGACAACACCAAATTTTCATCCTTCCCTCTGATCCTAAAAATGAGGCAACATGGACTGAATTGGAAACCCTCAATGAAGAGGAGATCCACAAGATCACTGCATCTATGAATCCAACTTCGCATTTCAATGATCCAATCCCCTCTACAATTATAGCACATCTCAGCCAAATCGTCTCCCCGATGTGGACAAAAATCATAAACTCATTACTAACATAATGCACTATCTCGGACTATCTGAATATTGTGTAAGTGACACCTCTCCTGAAATAATCTGATGCTGAGCTCACAGTTCTAAATAATTTCCTTCCCGTTTCTAATATCTCCTTCTCTGTGAAACTGCTGGAAAAATGTGTTCACAACCAACTATGTCAACATATTCACCAATGCACCCTACTAGATAAGTTCCAATCCGGCCTTAGACTACAATTCAACACAGAATCGGTCACCCTACAATTCATGGATGATGTACTCAAAAATCTGGACTGGAACAACTTTTGTCTCCTCATCCTCCTAGACTTGTTAACTGATTTCAATATGATCAATGCTTGAACTCTGAATGGGGCTTTCTGGTAACATACTCAAACGGATCCCCTCTTTTCTACAAAATTACTTGTCCGCAATCAAATTGGGAGGCTCACTATCTAATGCATCCCCAATTAGAATGGGAGTCTATCAAGGATCCATTATCTCTCCCTATATAAAGAACCGCTACTGAATATCCTCAAACAGGTGAACACTGCATACTACATGAATGTAAATAACACACAGCTATACTAAAACAAATTGTCGCTAGAAGATATTACGTGGCACTCTAATGAAACCCCAAACGTTGGTGTCCCAAAAAACTCAAACTGAAATTCATGAAAATGGGATGCTCTTTTCCTCACCCCATAGCTCCCTCCACATACAAGAATGGACAATCAACCTGGACATTCTCAATTGCAAACCCATCACTGTTGAATCAACAAAATCCCTTGGGATAACACCGGATAAAAACCTCAACATGCAAAGATTCATCAGCTCAGCAACATGCAATGCATTTTTTTCCAGCTCACCCTCAATAAGAGGTGAAGCATTTGTACCACCAAAAGACTTTAGGATCACTTTTCAATCCCTAGTCATATCCAGACAGGACTATGGGAATGGAATCTTAACAAGCTTACCAAATCATGCACAGCTCCACTCAAAGCAAACCCAGTTCTGAAACAAGACCAAAAAGCAGGGACGAGAAGCTTCAACTTCATCCCACCTTCTCTAAAATCTCTCCAATGCCCCCCCCTTCGAAGCCAGGATCCAACTGAAGATAGGATGTATGACACACAAAGCCCTGCACAATGACACAGCCAGGTACCAGACATGAGGAAGCCTGTGGGACACAAAATCTCTACTGCTGGAACCTCCCACATTCTGGAAAAAGAAGATCTATGCCTACAACTTCTCCGGATCTGCCTGAGAATATGAAACTCCCTCTCACTGGAGATTGGGTCCAACCAATTGACAATAGCTTTCAATAAAGAGGTCACAAAAATTTTACTTAACAGATTTCTTGCAGAAATATCCAGACTTGGCTCTTCTACACCCAGGGTACCCTCGCACTGTGACTCAATTAGCTTTTATGCTCACTAATACACCATCTGAAAGGGAGTTTTGTGCAATGAAAATATGATCTTTATGCATGATGCCTTATGATGTGTGATATTAAATGTTAAGTAACTGGCTTGGGTTGTTTCTCTACAGCACTCTGAACAGTAGGTGTCTAGACAAAAGGCGGTGGTTTCCCTGGTCAGTAGAGAGGCTTCAAATGGTTGGAAATTGAATCTCTGTCAGAGAGATGTATTTTGGTGCAGTAAAAAGAAGATAGGAACTAAGGCAGACTCCTCAGAAAGCATGCAGGGTAAAGAAATGGAGGCATATCAGATTATGGTCCTGATTTATACTTTTTTTGCGCCGCATTACCGTCATTTATTGACGCAAAAGCGACGCAAACTTACAAATACAATTGTACTTTGTAAGTTTGCGCCGCTTTTGCGTCAATAAATGACAGTAATGTGGCGCAAAAAAAGTATAAATCAGGGCCTATATTTCTTACTTGTTAGGAAAGCAGACACCCAACCAGGAAGCCAGAATACACTACAGGGAAAATGTAGAAACTCCAAGGCACTTACCAGCTATCTTTAACATTTCCGAAAACCCTCATCAAGATTTCATCCTTGTTCATCTCCTCTTTGCATTCCTTCTCCAGCACCATTCCTTGGGCGATGGCTCTCACTTGTCCATTGCCAGCTCCTCAGGAACTCTACTGGGAGCTTCCTCTTCATTTCTCACTAATCTTACCAGCCCTTTCCTCTTCATTTCTTACTAACCTCAACAGCCTGGAAGGCACACAATCGCCAAATCAAGGATATACTTTATGTTCTGCATATGCTACCCA
Organism: Pleurodeles waltl; assembly: GCF_031143425.1. Classification (NCBI taxonomy): domain Eukaryota; kingdom Metazoa; phylum Chordata; class Amphibia; order Caudata; family Salamandridae; genus Pleurodeles; species Pleurodeles waltl. The sequence goes on from NC_090440.1 coordinate 1,218,030,496, forward strand.
AGACTTCATCATACCTAAAAATCTTTTTAAAAAACTGAATCCAAACCTTTTTTTTTAAATGATTCTCTGAGAGGTTGTGATCATGCCTTGCAATAAATTGAGTGCCCAAATTAAACTTTTGAACTTACCCACTGACCAAACCACCACATGAGCCTCCTTTTCTTTAATGAAGTACGGTCACCAGCACTAATATAATCAGGTCTTTATTTTTGACAATAGCAATAATTAGTTTAAAATAAGCTTTGTAAATAAGATGAATTACTCAAATTCGTCTTCAGGTTTTCAAATTCAGCATTACATGCTTCATCCCAAACAAATTCTACAAATCCTTCTAAAGCTTGCAACAGTATTCAGCTTTGCAAATAAATGATAAAAGTTACTACTTGTGTTTAGCCACAGGAAATCTAACAGTTGTCTCACACAACTTGAGTTTAGTTTGCTCCCAAAATTGGTGAACTGAGTAGCATTCCTCAGCCATGCTCAGCACTCCATGGGGGATATGTGGGTGTTCCCAGGCAACCACCCAAGTGTTTTGTCACAAATCCCTACTAACATATATAGACATGGATTTGCACTAAAAAACGATCTCTCCTCAAAGCAGGAATAACAGTGAGCAACTATTAGCAGCTCCATATTTTAACAACAATGCACATGTACTACAGTCTCCAGCAGGCATACAAAGCGAAAAACGTATTAATGTATAGTTTTTGTACTGGAACAGCCTTCTTCCAACACAAAACCTATGCTTGGCAGACACACACCCCCTTGAACTACAATGCAAGGGGGAGTGCACTGGAACATTACAGCCTAAAGTGCACCAGAGCAGGGAGAGAATAAAAGAGAACCATATCTTAGTATATTTTGCACTCTTTGGTTGTCTCCCATCGCCAATCAAAATGGTACCCCATAGGACAGGACAGGAACAGACCAAATCTGTGACCACATCAACATCACATTGAGACTACATTGTCTTCACATGGTAATAGTTTTGACGTGTTCCTGTCCAGTACCATAGGCCCACCCGCACACACACACACACACACCTTTTTCATCATTAGAAATATGGCAAGACAGGATGGTAAGACTTTTGCTGTTGGCTGGATGTGCTGTTGTTTTTTTGTTTTTTTTAATATAACTGTGAGGAATCCACCAGCACTTTGACACTTTCAAGGCCACACTACCCTAAATTCCCATGATGCTTAAGGTTTTTGAAAACCCTGAGGTTGGTACAGTTCCCTTTCTACCAGTAGAACGAAGACAGAAATATTTCAGCAATTTTCGAAGGAAATCGAGAGGAAAGTGGGCTTTTCACTCTAGTTTAATAATTTTAGGGATTCCTGGTTTTGGAAATGTGGCAGGATCCACACAGGCTGCTACACTGTGATTTCCCCTGGTTGTTTAGTTTTTGGAACTCCTCAGAATGGTATACTGTTTTCATTAGGAGACGTGTGTCAATGTTGGTTAGTAGGACTTTTGTCCATCCTCACAGATTCCGGATCTTTGTGTGACAGAAATATGACACAATTCTGTGATTTCAGTCTTAGTTTAAAGTTTTGGGCATTCAGGGGAAGAAAAAGTAGAGGGATTCACAAAGCTACACCATTTTGGACTACCATGGGTGTCCATTATACTGACATTTCTGGGGCTCAGTGGTTTCCTTGTGTGCTTGCCAGCCTAGGGCCTAAATATCACAGCTAGCCACATCCTAAGAACGATTGAACTTCAAGGAAAAAATCTAAACATTTACACTGTGTATTTGGGGCCATTCCTGCTGTAGGCACTATGCTGATCTACACAAGTAGGTCACCACTTTTAATGGAACAAGTATGGGAAAGCTAGATGGCAGACGTATTGCTCAAATGTGAATTTACCTTGAAAAAACAAAAGGCAAGAGCCGTTTGGCAAAACAGAAATGGTTTGTTTATTTAAACACTGCGGTCAGAAGAGCAGCTACAGAGACGGGGTCTGAGGACTGTCTCTTGTTGTACAATCAATTTGAGTGTTTTTATACATTTTCTTGAGTGTCAAAAAGTAATTAAAACATTCCTTTTGAGGTGAAGAATGTCAACAGTTGGCTTGGAGTCATACATAAGGTCCTGATAACATATGCAGGTGGGCCTTGACCTGAAGTGGGGCCAGTGGGTAACGTGTCCAGATGTCCGGTCTGAGGGGTGCGTGATCACTGTGTTTACTGGGCGTGTTGTGTTCTGATTGGCTAAGTGTTCCTAACTACATGTGGCATCTGGCTTTATGGTGTTTGGGAATGTGTGCATCCCTCTGACCATGAGTGTTTTATTGTCGATAATCTACTGGGGCCATTGTGTTGTTGCTGCATCTATCTGTGGTACTAATCAAGAGTTTTCTGTTCATGCATTTGTTTGCTGGCTACGTGCTGGCCCACCTGTGACCTGTCAGTCAATAACCTCAGGGCAAGGTTTCAGAGCCTACCTGGCCACGTATCTTGTAGTCAGGTTGATGGAGAGGTCATGTCAGGTGGATTAGCTAATAGTGATGTGATTTCGTTGGTACATGTAATCGTTTCATGATGCACATCTACATCAATGATTCCAGTATTAACAGAGGTTTTACAAACTCTCACTGATTGCAGAACTTCCAGACCTTTTTCTTACAGAAATGTGAGGAAAGTCTGTGATTTCTAGCCTACATATGGCATTTGCAGGGCATTCTTGGATAGAAAAAGTGGAATCCATGCATGTCACACTAGTTTTCAGAAATATCTCGATTTCATAGGTTTTCTTATGTGTGAGCCAAGCAAGGGTCTAAATACTGCAGCTACCCACATTCACGGGGTAACAGAAATGTAAAGAAAAAATGTAATGCTTCTATGTTACATTTTAGGGCCTGTACTGCCATGGTCAACTGACTCACCACACAACGGCAGTACAGTTTTTATTGGGGGAAGTGTGAGGGTGCTGAGTGATAGAGCTTTTGTTGATCACAGACATGTTAATAAAGTCTGTAATTGTATCATGTTTGAAGTTTGCAGTAAGATAAGTAGATGGATACAAGAAAGTCACACCACCCTCCCACCACTGTTTAGTTTTCAAAAATGTCTGGGTTTAGTAGTTTCCCTGGCTGCAGGCTAACCTAGACTCAAATGAAAGAGCTACCCACATCCTCCAAGTGACTGAAGTTCAAAGATACAAAGGGCCAGATGTAGCATTATTTTGAATAGCGATTACCTAATTGCGATTTTTTGTGAATCGCAATTAGGTAATCGCTATTTAAATGAATGAAATTCAAGAGTTTCATTTAGCATTTCCTAAAGGATCGCAAATCGACCTACATCAATAATATTCATGAGGTAGGATGCAATTTGAGACCCATTAGGAAATGCTAAAATCACAAGGGTGGTGGCCTGCTGGGCTCAGCAGACCACGTCTGTGACTTCTTTCAAATAAAGCATTGTTTTTTTTTTTAAAGCAGCCCGTTTTCCTTAAAGGGAAAATGGTATACGTTTAAAAAAGAAAAATGAAAAGTTTTCTAGGACTAGGCAATGGTTTGTGGGATCACTGCCTGCTCTTAGAAAACATTTTTGCATACATTCACAAAGGGGATGGGGTCTCTTGGGGACCCTTTCCAGTTCGCAAATGGGCTAATACCTACTTGAAGTAGGAGGTAAAATGCAAATGTTTTGCAACCACATTTTGGTCACGAAACATTCCTACATATCGCTGCGATTCGGTATTAAGAAGGGATGCCCTTGACACGCCCTTTTCTTTAACCGAATCGGTATGTATGCGCAATTCCAAATCGTGATTCAGTAACATGTTACCGAATCGCAACTTGGATTTCATACATGCCAAAATGCATTTTTGCAGTCCCAGGCGGCTTGTTTGCGACAGCAAAAACATATGATACATATGGTCCGAAATGTTAACATGTTCACATTGCTACAGCAAAAATGCATGATTCATATGGCCCAAAATCTTGATGTGTTCACATTGCACTTTTTCGGCCTTTCTTTCCCAGGTGATAAGCCCATCTACAGAAATGTGGGACTGTTTTTATGTGTTGATGTGCACAGATTCTGGGACTTTCTTCTGCAGAAATAGACATGATTCCCCTGGATGTCTCCCTGATAGAAATACACTTAATTCCTCAGGATGTATAATTTTCAGAAATATCTGGGGTTTGTAGGTTTTTTTGGGTGCCAGCACACTCAAAGTTTAAATACTACATGTGCTTCCATTTTGTTGTCTTTCTTGCCTCGTGTAATATTTATTGCTTTATTTATTTCACAAATTTTCATTTGTGAAATAAATCTCATTGCATCTCAATCCAGACTTGTTGTCAGTGTGTTTTACAAGTAAAACAGCACTGGAGAGCATGACATTTCCTTACAATGAAACTTAAGAAACACTAAACATTGCTACAAAACCAAGTTATCCAAAAGGGAGCGGAGTGGCAGCGCAAAACAGATGGAGATGATTGGAACAATGTGGAAGCGTTGAGAGGAGGAGGTTTAAAAGGTCAAGATGACAGAGGGGATAGAATAGGAGAACAAAGAAACAACAAACAAAAGTGGATACAGCATACAGTAAAAGTAAAATACAGGGGATAGTGGCACAAACAGCAGGCAGAGACCAGACGGAGTAGAGGTAAAGGGGGAATTAAGAAGGATAGACGCCTACGGTAAGAAATATAAGAAAGAGATTGATCAGGCATTAGGTGAAACAGGAAGAGGATGTAGGAGTGGGTTGAGAATCCAGAATATGAAAAACACATAGGACAGTCTTTACGAATCAAGGAAGAGCTTAAATAGGTGAATTGTGACATTTTTTCCAGACTTGTAAAAAGTCCTTGTTTTGACGGAAGTCTTTTAAAGTTCCAAAGAAATGGGGCTGTGCCTAAGAAGGTTTGAGTTTCAGCAAAGTGCGTTTTGAACTTCTTAAATTCAAGCCTTGGATTTCAGCTCCATGAGATTTTTCTACCCTACAAAGATTGCTAAAGAAGATGAGGGATGATGGGTAGCCTGGATTTTGCTGGTGGATGTCTTTAAACATGATGCAGGCAAGCTTTAATGTAATTTAGGCTTCTGCAGGGAACAAGCATAATTCATAATCAATTAGGGTGATGCAATCAAATCTCATTCCTCTATAAACTACACGGGCAGTGGAAATCATTGGGGTGCTAAATGGCATCATGGTAGATTTGTTGGTACTTGTCAGAATGGAATTTTCTTAGTCAAGTCATTGTAGGAAAGTACCATCTTTCTTGGCATGTTACCCCCAATTTCTGCCTGTTTGTCAGTGTGTTTTGCCTGTCTCACTGGGATACTGCTAGCCAGGACCCCCGTGCTCATAGTTTGTGGCCTATATGTGTTGTCCGTATGCTTGACTGTCACTGAAGTTCTGCTAATCAGAACTCCAATGCTTATGCTCTCTCTACTTTCCAAATTTGGCACTACAGTTTAGTGACTTCGGATTCCAATTCTGATTGGCACACTGGACCCCCCTTATAAGTCCCTAGTATATTGTACCTAGGCACCTATGGCATTGGGGTTCCAGGAGATCCTTATAGGCTGTAGCATTTCTTTTGCCACCCATAAGGAGATCATACAAACCTTTCTTCAGGATTGCAATTGCAGCCTGAGTGAAATAGTGCACACACTATTTCACAGCCATTTTCCACTGCACCAAGTAACTTATAAGTCACCTATATGTCTAACCTTCATTTACTGAAGGGTAAGTGCAAAGTTACTGTGTGTGCACTAGCAAAGGTGCCCCCATGTTGCCCAGGGTCAATTCCGCAGACCTTTTGAGTGTAGGGATACCATTATAAAAGTGCATTACATATATGTCAATACATATATGTAGCTTCACAGTGGTAACTGCGAATATGGCCATGCGAGGTGTCTAAGATCATGGAATTGATTCCCCAAATCCAAATCTGGTATTGGGGTCCAATCCCATGCACCCTGGGGGCTCCACCATGGACCCCCAGTAATGCAAAACAAGCTATCTGAGGTTTCCACTGCAGCCCCAGATGCTGCCACCTCACAGACAGGTGTCTGCCCTCCTGCGGATTGAGCAGCCCAATCCCAGGAAGGCAGAACAATGCATTTCCTTTAGGAAAGGGGTGTTACACCCTCTCCCATTAGAAATAGGTGTTACAGGCTTGGAAGGGGTTTCCTCCCAGAGACTCTTGAAATGCTTTGAAGGGCCTCCTTGCACAGTCTACATCGGTTCAGGGACCCCCAGTCCCTGCTCAGGCGCAAAACTGGACAAAGGAAAGGAGAGTGACCACTCCCCTGTCCATCACCACCCGAGTGGTGGTCCCCAGAGCTCCTCCAGAGGGTCCTTGGCGTTAGTGGTGTGGGGACCCTCTGGAGATCTCTGAGTGGCCAATGTCAACAGGCGACGTCAGAGACCCCTCGTGATAGGTGCATACCTGGGTAGGTAGCCCTCCCCCTCTCAGGGCTATTTAGGGTCTCTCCTCTGGGTGTTTCCTCAGATTCGGTTTGCAAGATTCCTCCAGGACTCCTCTTTATCCCCTGCTTCAGCTTCAGACCATCGGATCAACTGCAGACTGCTCCATGAACCGCTGTAACTGCAACAAAGTATCCAGGACGACTCCTGTGGCCTGCACCTTCAGCTCCAGCCAGCATTTGCAACATTGTCCAAGATGTGCACGCTCTGAGGACTGTCTGTCTTCATCATGCACCAGAAGAACCGAAGGAATCTCCCGTGGAGTGACGGAGTCACTTCCCTGTTTCAGCAGGCACCCTTCTGCAACGACAACTGGTACTCTGGAAATCCTCTCCTGATGACGAGCATGCTCTTCAGAACACAGACTGTCCAGAGGTCCAGCTGTCTAAATTTGGTGGATGTAAGAGCTTCCCTCCCCGTGCTGCGACAGTAGCCCTGTGCACTGCATCTTTTGCAGCTCCTTGGGCTTCTGTGCATTTCTTTTAAAATTTCTTTGTGCACAGAGTAGCCCAGGTCCCCTGCAATCCATCCTGCGATGCACAGCTCCCTGAGTTGTTCTCCGGTGGCGTGGGACCCTCCAGTGTAGTGCTGCAATGACCGCAATTTGCATCATCTTTGTCCCCATGTTCTGGAACTCCTGTGGGTGCTGCTTGGCCTTCTGAGGGCTCTCTAAAGTGCTAATAGCCCCGCTGTTTCCTCTGTCCGATTTGAGACCCCCAGGTCCCTCCTTGATCCAGGCAGCTCCTCTGACGCAAACCACGTACTTGCTTGAACCAAGGCTTATTGGCAGAATCCAGCGATGCAAACAGCCTGCATCCAACAACTCGTGTGGGACACCTCTTGCACCAAGCAGGAACCCGCAGCTATATTCTCTGGTAGATTTCTGTACTTTTCTTCTAACTGGAGAATCCACTTTTGCACCTTCTTCCAGGTTGGCAGGGGCTCCTGTTCTTCCTGGACTCTTCTTCGACTTCTGGACTTGGTCTCCTCGCTCCACAGGTCTGCAGGTCCAGGAATCCATCATTTTTTTGCTTGCAGTCTTGCTTGGTTCTTGCATAATCCTTTATCAGGACTTGTATTGTGTCCTGAGGAAACTTGCTGTACTTTACTCCTTCTTTCCTGGGCTCTGGGGTGGGGGTACTTTACTTACCTTTGGTGTTTTCTTACACTCCCAGCGCCCCTATACACACTACACTTGCCTAGGGGCGAATACAACATTCGCATTCCACTATTTTAGTATACGGTTTGTGTTGCCCCCAGGCCTATTGCAATCTATTGTATATTCTACTGTTTGCACTATTCTACGACTGTTTACTTATCTGATTTTGGTTACTAGTGTATATATTGTATATAATACTTACTTCCAGAAGGAGTATTGCCTCTAAGATATTTTGGGCCTTGTGTCACCAAAATAAAGCACCTTTATTTTTGGTAACACTGAGTATTGTCTTTTATTGTGTATAAGTACTGTGTAACTATAGTGGTATTGCAGGAGCTTTGCATGTCTCCTAGTTCAGTCTTGGCTGCTCTGCTACAGCTACCCCTAGACAGCCTAAGCTGCTAGAACACTGCCTACATTTCACTAATAAAAGATAACTGGACCTGGTATAAGGTGTAAGTACCTTAGGTACCCACTACAAACTAGGCCAGCCTCCTATAGTCATTGTATGACAAGAGGTATAGATGACCAGACAGACGTCTTGGGTTGTACCAGAGGCTTAAATGTTTTCATTGAAAGGAGAGCATTTCCTGCAAATCTTATGTTGTGCTCCAAGTGTGAGGACATATAGATATGGGTCTAATCAGATGCCAAGGGATTTAACCTCTGTGGCAAGAGAAGGTGAAAAGCAATTGTTTAAGTTCTGAGAGTCAGTTGTGGTCCTGCATCAATAATTGAAAAAATAGCCACTTGAAAGTATCCTTCCTGTCCATGGTTCTCTGTTGAACTTAGGGATAAGACATAGAAGGCAAGACAGATAGAAAGGTAATGTCGACTTTCCTTTTAATACAATTTGCTCCTGGCCTGTACAGCACAGCTTAAAGCCTATAAATGTTGATCTTCATCTATCTAAAACCTCACTGAGGTCAAGTCCATTTAGGAAGAAATTGATGACTTTATAACTCTTCTGTTCTTAATCAACAAACTTTTTTTAGCTCAAGAATTTTGTGACAAGCTCTCCGCTTATTTTGTTTACAACATTTAATTAATATGTAAGCAACAATGTACACTATAACAGGGAAGTTAATCAACTCTCCTCCTAGATGATTGAAGCTCCTCTTCCCACCACTGCTTCACAGCTTTGTGGAGGCTCCTTCCCATGGGTCTGGGGGGATGACGGTCAGCCCACCAAACTTATAAAGAGGCCCTTAATCTTCCAATGCAGAAACAGAAAAAAATGGGAAAAATCCTAACGTGTAGAAAAAGCAACTATGCCCACGTCTACGTTTTAGTGGAAATGCATTTGGAAGCAGGTTACAGCTGTTCTCACAATAGACATCCATTTCTAAGGACAAAAGGGCATCCTTGAAATGTGTGCAGCATAGTAAACATAACTATAAATGGCAAGAGCTTCAACAAGTGCGACAATAACTAAAAAAATAAAAATAGTGCCGCAATTACAGCACAATTCTCAGAAGAACAGCAATCAAGTTGAAGCAATCAGTACTTGGTCCATGCTTCATCCGAAAGAAGAGGCAGTGAAGCCACCACTCACTGACCAATTGTAAGACAGCAAGGAAGAGTGACACTGCAAGGTCCTTTATGTATACAGTCAATCAATCATTGATTTGTAAAGCGTGGCTAATCACCCATAGGGTCTCAAGGAGGGCATGCTGCTCAGTCGAAGAGCCAGGTCTTGAGGTCCATCCTGAACTGCTTCAGTGATACTATCTGCCTGAGCTTGAGAGGTAGTGTGTTCTATGTCTGGACTGCTAGGTAGGAAAAGGATCTTCCTCCTACTGTACTTTTCCTGATCTTGGGGACGGCTGCGAGGGTGAGCTGGGAGGAACGGAGACGCTTGTTGGGTACATAGAAGGAGAGGTGGTGGTGGAGGTATGCTGGTCCTATGTTGTACAGTGCCTTGAAGGTGTGGATCAGGAGTTTGTATGTAATGCCCTTGCTGACTGGGAGCCAGTGTAGGTCTCTGAGGAGGGAGGAGATTTGGCTGTGTCAGAGGATGTCCAGGATGAGTCTGGCTGCTGCATTCTGGACTCTTAGTAGTCTTGACTGAACTTTCTTGGTGATGCAGGCATAGAGTGCGTTGCCGTAGTCCAGTGTGCTGGTGATGAGTGTATGGGTGACTGTCTTCCTCATGTCGGTGGTAATCCATTTGATAATTTTCCGCAGGAGATGGAGGGTGTGGAAGCTTGATGAGGAAACAGCGTTAACTTGGTGGGTCATTGATAGAGAGGAGCCCAGGATGATGACCAGGTTGCGTGCTTGGTCAGTCGGGGTGGGGGCGTTACCCAGCGCGGTGTGTCACCAGGAGTTGTTCCAGGCAGAAGGGGTGGAGCCAATCACGAGGATCTCTGTCTTGTCTGAGTTGAGCTTGAAGCAGCTGGGCTCCATCCAGGCAGCGACTGCTCTCATCCCATTGTGGAAATTTCTCTTTGCTCATGCAGAGTCCTCGGACAGAGAGAGAGGATCAGTTGGGTGTCATCGGCGTAGGAGACTATGTTTAATTTGTGTTGTTTGGAGATCTTAGCGAGCTGGGCCATGTAGATGTTGAAAAGCATTGGGTTGAGTGAGGATCCTTGGGGCACCCTGCAGCAAATGTCTTTAGGTTCTGATGTGAACAGTGGTAGTCTAACCCTCTGTGTTCTTGCAGTGAGGAAGGACCTGATCCAGTTCAGGGCTTTGTCTCGGATTCCGGTGTTGTGTTATCTGTCGCAAAGGGTGGAGTGGGAGACGATGTCAAACGCAGCAGAAAGGTCGAACAGGATGAGTGCGGTAGTGCCTCCGCGGTCCAGTATGATGTGTATGTCGTCGGTGGCTGCTAAAAGTGCGGTTTTGGTGCTGTGGTTGCTTCTGAAACCAGACAGAGAAGGGACTAGGATACGGTGTGCTTTGCAGAACTTGGTGAGTTGCTGGTAGACGGTTTTCTCTGTTACCTTGGCTGGCAAAGGTAGCAGAGAGATGGGTCTGTAGTTCTTAAGCTCCCTGGGGTCAGTGGTGGGTTTCTTGAGTAGCGGTCTGATTTCGGCATGTTTCCAATCTGAGGGGAATGTGGCAGTTTTGAAGGATATGTTGATGGTTCGGCAGAGCTCTGGTGCTATGGAGGTGTTGGCCGAGATGAGGATGTGATAGGGACATGGATCTGATAGTGCTCCTGAGTGGATGGAGTTCAGCAGTCTTTGGGTGTCCTTTATGGTCCAGGAGTTCATTATCTGGTGGGGTGGTAGGTCAATAGTGGTGAGCAGTGCTGGAGGGTTATGGTTCTTGAAGCCTTTGTAAATGTCCTGGATCTTACCGTGAAAGAAGGTGGCGAGGTCGATGCAGAGGTCTTGGGAGGGAGGGATGGATGAGGTGTCTGCCCTAGGGTTCATGAACTCTTTGACGATGGCGAAGAGCTCTTTGCTGTTGCAAGTGCTGGTTTTGAGGTGTGCTTTAAAGGTGGCTTTTTTGGTGGCAATGACGTTCTGGTGGTGCCTGGTGACTGCATTTTTTGTAGGCTGTGCAGTCTTCGGTGGATTTGCTGAGTCTCCCTTTCTGTTCCAATTATCTGCATGCACGCTTCGATTCCTGTAGGTCTGGTGTAAACCACTTGGGTGTTTTACTCTGTCGATTCCCTGCTGATTTCCTTTGGGGGTTAGGCTATCTGTGCAGATTGAGAGCCAGCGGTGAAGACTGCTTGCGGATTCATTAGCGTCTATCGCGTCCGGTAGGAGGGAGTGGTTGAGAGTGTTGGTGAGCTGTGCGTCTGTGACTTTGCCCCAGTGTCTGCTGGGCTGTTTGGGGGGGCTTGTGGCGTGCGGTGTTCTTTGTGTAGGTAAAGTGGATGCACTTGTTGTCGGTCCAATGGTGTTCGAAGGTGTGGGAGGCGGTGATGTTGTCTCCTGCTGGGAAGACGGGGTCGAGAATGTATCCAGCCCTGTGTGTGGGAACGTTAATGAGCTGTTTGAGGCCGAGAGTTGCAAGGTTGTCCAGGAGGTTTGAGCAATTGGGGTCCTCGAGGATATAAATATCTCTTGTAAGGGAGAGAACAGGGCATATGCTGTTTCAAGTGACACCTAAAATGTGTAGCTAAATGGTTCTCTAACCATCTGGAGGAGAACAATTTTCTAGTCATAGTACAAACTGGATTCAGACCAGACATGGTGCCGAGACTGTTTTGATTCCCCTTCTAAATGACCTACAAATAAACCTTGACAAAGGGCACCCAGCTGGGCTAATACTGTTGGATCTTTCTGCAGCTTCTGCGGATAAGTCAATTATGGTATTTTGATCTACCAGTTGTCACAAGTTGGTATCCAAGGAAATGCACTATCCTTGTTTTCTTTTTTTCTATCAAATAGGAGACACACATTGCCTATGTATCATTTCTTTCAAATCCAAACTCAGTAAAGTCAGCCCTGGAGTATCTCAATGATCATCTCTTTCACTTATTCTCTTTAATGTCTACAGTTCTTCTAAAATCTTACAAAATTCCTTTGGGTTGGAATGTGCATCCAGTGCTAATGAAACCCAGCTCTTTTTGACCTTTCTGACGAGGAAATTAAATCCTTTTTCAATGCATATCTTTTAGTAATTCACCAGTGGATGAGCAAAAATAAACTCAAGGTGAGGACTTACAAAATGATGATTCTTATCTTTCCTGTCTCTCCATGGATAACTGACTTTTGAGATTTCAGTTAAAAAACTTCCCCAATGCTAGTTGCTACTGTAACATCCTGGTTTTAAATTAGATAAAAGGCTATCCTTAAAGGCTCAGATAAATTCAGTGGTAGCCTTTTGCTCTTTTCAGTGGACATTTTAGAGGAAGACTCTTAGGGTTATCCTTAAATAATTCAAAGTAAAATTGGCATCAGCCCCCTTTCTTTCCAGGCTAGACTATGCCAATGCTTGTTACCTTCGATTTTCTACCAATCTCCTAGAGTCAGCAAATGATCCAACTTTCTGCAGTAGGACTGCTATGTGTAATGTTTAAAAAAAATAAATGTTACTGTGTTTTCAGAAAGTAGTAAAGCATTACAACACAAACCACTGGCAGTACAAATCTGGCCCGATCAATGAGGCATAATCAGAACTAACTACCAGAGACATTTAAGAAATGACATCACAGCTCATTGTGTCCTTTCAATCACCATGAATTTTACATTAATAGTCTATCCCACCAACCTTCTAAGTTCCCCCCATGGAGAACAGATTTTTGCCATTTTTTGGGGCATCCCCTGGCACTATAGATCAAGTTTTCCGCTAACATGCACCAATCTATATCTTTTCCCACCTTGTCACCTCCGGTATCTGTCCCACAACCTCTTTTGGTCTATGTTCTGCTTGGTCACTCCCCGCTGTAGGGGCCCAATATCCCAGAGAAGTAGTCGGAGCAAGGTCTTCGTCTTATAGAAGAATTGCTCAGGGATTCGGTATGGAGTGTTTTGAAGCGTGTAGAACATTCTAGGTGGCGACATCATTTTAAACATCTCCGCCCTACTCTATAGGGAGAGCTGCAAGGTTCTTCAGGGCTGCACGTTTGCAGCAAAGAGGTCCAATACAGGTGTCAGGTTTTTGTGGCACAACTGCAGGTCAGTTGTGATAAATCCTCAAATACTTAAACCCTCTGTCGGTCATAGGCATAAGGATATCTCTTTGCAAGGTGGGTGTGGGGCCCGTAATAAAGTGCATAAGGGACTTACTCCAGTTAATAGCCTCTCCCAAGTAAATCCCAAATATTTGAAGTATCTGGATCAATCTGGATATTGTTTGGGGGGGGGCTGTACAATAAAATAAAATATCATCAGCGTATAAAGATGTACGTTCTTCCTAAATCTTTCCCCAGTGTATACCTCGCACCAAGGAGTCCTGTCTGACCCAGGCAGCCAGTGGCTCCAGGAACAGGGTAAAAAAGTTGGGAATATTGTACAGCTCTGTCTCGCCCCCCGTGCAGGACAAATCTATGGGACACCACTACATTTACTTTTACTTGGGCCATGGGGTCATGACAGAGAAAGAACATCTAGCCTATGAATTTGGGGCCAAAGCCTCTCTAACACTCTGAACATGTAGTTCCATTCAAGAGTGTCAAATGTCAGAGTGGCGTCCACTGCCTATACCATGATTGATATTGTATAGTTCATTGACCTGCCCATAACTCTGTATAGTCGTAAGGAGGTTGAGCCTCATCCTCATATTTGTCATGAAGCTCGACTGATCTGGATGTATAAGGAGGCAATCACCTGACGGAATCTGTGGACTAATAGCGTGTTTAAACTTCTCCTTTGAGGAGGGATATCAGTCTATAAGAACTACATCTACTGGGGGACTTCCCTTCCTCGTGTGTTACTACAATTGTGGCTTGCCTCCGGTCCTCTGGGAGTTGACCTATTGGTTTGGCTTCTTGCAACGTCCTTAGTAGATGTAGTTCTAGTTTACTGGTTAGCTCCTTGTAGAGATTAATAGGGAGGCCATTTGGTCCCACTGCCTTTCCGGAGCTGAGGGGGTGTGAGGACTGTTCGATCTCACTTGGTTATATGTCATTATCCAGTATCTGTCCATGTTCATCTGTTAGCTTAGGGACATTGATGTCTGCAAGGAAGGCTGTAATATCAGATGTTTCACAATGTATCTTAGTGGTGTAGGTGTTCTCCTAATAATCAGCAAATCTCTACACTATGCCATCTGGGTCAGACCTCATCTCTTCCCCATCTGTGGTTATGTGTAGGACCCACCTTCAGGCCTGGTCATGCTTTTCAAATCACGCCAGCAGCTTTCCCACTTTATTGCTTACTTTGTATATCCTTCTTTGTGTAAGAATGTAGAACATCTTCGCGTTTTCTTTAGCCAAATCTCTGTACTCTTTTTGTTTCAGTCTAAGGGTGTGTATCCCCACTCACCCTCACTTTACTGTGCTTTTGCTGCTAATTCTATGATCTCCATCTAAAGGCCGTCAAGTTCTCCCTCTTCACTTTTTTCCCCCCTGGCTATCATGCAGTAAGCTATCCTGGCCATGATGTTGTGTTGTGTAAATATATGGGGCGGGCATATTTAAGAGCCGCTAGCGCCACCTTAGCACTGCCATAGCATCATTTATTTGACACTAAGGCGGCGCTAAAGTGGCTTTTTCCACATGCCATATTTACAATGTGGCAAAATGCATGCATTGCACCACTTTGTAACCCCTTGCACCACATTATGCCTGCGCCAGGTATAATGTATGCAGGGGGGGGGCGTTACCCCATTACGGAGGGACGAAAAAATGCTGCAAAGAAATCTAAAAAAAATCTTTGTGCCATTTTATTTTGGTATTTTTAACACCTGCACAGCGCAGGCATTAAAATGAGGCTCCCATTGTTTTCAATGAGCCTCTGGGTGCTTTCCAGGGTTAGCATCCACATTTTAGACGCTAATCCAGCAAAGCACCAAACTAGCACCAAAAAGCTTTATGCTAATTCCCTAACTACCCCCAAGGTGCGCCGTATATTAAATATGCCACACACATAGTTGCACTGGGGGGGTGCTAAGGGGTGCAGGAAAAGTGGAGCTGCATATGATGCAGTGCCACTTTTCTTAAATTTGGCCCCTAGTCTAACCATGAGAAGCTGTGGTGTGCCCCTGATAGAAAGGTGTATTAGCGTTCCTCCTGATGGCGGAGGTGCCATACGACTACTGCCCCCACAGCTGCCACAAAGGATGCTAAGGTGGGGTCCACTCAGGTTGATTGCATTTGCAAGTGCTTATCCATGCCCTTGGCCGTAACCACACTGAAATCCCCTCCCATGATTAAGAGGCCCATTGGCAGCTGCAGTAGGATGCTGCTCAACCCTGGAAGTGTAATCCGTTGATGTCTTGGTGGGACATATATCAAGCCACTAATTTCCCCTGGGCCTCAGTCCAGGTTTTATTTGGAGCATGGGGGACATTGTTTTTGAGTAAGATTTCTAACCCCTGGAATTGGATGTGAAACCTGCATGTGCTGTCATCTTACACCCACATCTATCCATGGCTTTGCAGGAGCTTCCCAGAAGTTGGATCTCTTGCAACAATACAATATCAGTGTTTTGTTGTTTGAGGTATTCCATTATTATTCCCCATTTTAGCTTGTCACCCAATCCGTTTTCATTCCATGACGGGAGCCTCAGATGGCTACTAGGGGGTGAGTCTCACCAATCAAGAAATTATTCTGTATAGCTCACCCTTTCAGGATTCTTGTATTTGGTTGCTTCCACTCAGGGCGTATGGAAGAGTTTTGGCCCAAGTGTCCCCCTCCCCCCGATCCCTTAGTTCATTATCAAATGTCAAACTTTGAAGGGGATCAGTCAGCACTGCTCCCAAAATCCTGCCCAGAGTGCCTTCCCTGTTTTTCCAGGGCCCCTTCACTGAATAGAGCATGCCTGCTGTGTTCAGTGCCACAGCTCTTGCCGCCCTCAGCCAGATGCTGGTGCATCATTGTCTGTTGTTGGGAGCTGCGAGCTAAACATACAGCCACCCCTCAAGGATGTCAAAATGCCAAGTTTTCCTCTCAGCAATTACACATATCTTGGCCGGGAAAACCCGCATGGAGGACTTTTTTGCCCTCAGTGAAGCTGTGCCGCTGTTGCTGAACATTAGGTGTGAAGTCTGGATACAAACTGATTGTGGTGTTTTCGAACTTCATGTCTGGTTTTGACCCAGCAGCCTAGAGTATGGCATTGAGATCTCTGTGGTTGAAAATACAAGTGCTTACCATCCACGGCTATGCCCTCAGCTTGGGCACCTTATGGGCCCACTCCACAGAGAAGAATTTTGAGGTTGAGGATGAAATTCTCCACAAAAGTGACAGCACTTGCCCCCTCCACTCGCTCAGGCACTCCTACCAGGCAGAGATTGTTGCATCTGGACCTTCCCTATAAGTCCTACTGTCTGGCTTGTGTGAGGGCATTGTCCTTTTGCAAGTGGTCTACTTGCTTCTGGAGAGTGGTGGTGGACCCAGTGATGTCTGTCACGTTTCCTTCGGTATTGTTCAGTTGATCCCTCGTTTGTATATGTCAGCCCGCCTCAATGACATTTCTGTCACAAAAGAGGCAATTTTGGGCTTCAGAGTGACCTTTATTCCTTGAATAGTAGCCATGATTTTTCTGAGAGTTGGCTCTGGTGGCAACTTTTTATTCAGTAGTTGTTCATTGTCAAGTGATGCCTTGACAAAGAAGCACAAATTTGTTAACTGCAGAAGGAGGGCAGGGACATGATAGAGACCGCACAGTACAGGCCTTTGACCGTGTGCAACCCTGAATACTAGGTGCTTAGCAAAATCTTAATGAGTAGATTGTTATCACCTATGCAAGAATTGGTACATCCGTACCAAAGAGGGTTCATCACAGGGCATAAAAAGTGGTGTGCATAAGAATAATAACTGTACACGATCACCCATGCAAATACACACTCAGATACAGTAGTACTTTCAAGTTACTATACATATACATAAACCCACAGCATATGCTAGAACAAGTTAGACAATACTGGAGAAAAACAATGGGTAGAGGTATGAAGCAAGGTTATCCCGGGTCTCCACTACTTTTTAACATTGCTGTTGAGCCCATGGCATATGTGGTGCAACATAGGGGCTTGTTCAGAGGCATCTTAAATGGAGGTACATCTGCACCATATATTGTTACATGTAGAATACAAGACAAAAGTTTGGGTGACAAAAAAGATGTACGCACTCCTAGTATGAGCACTCACAAGGTGTATCCTGTACATTAAAGCCAGGATCATACTGACACCCCTAGAGCACTGGGGTGGCTAAAATGGGAACCAATTACCATGAAATATTTGGGGGTACACATATTCAAAATGAAAAGGACTTACTAGAGGTCAATACAGGATTTTAAACCAGGGAAATGAGGGTGAGTCTAGACCTGTTGAAAATGGTGTCCGTTGCATTACTCTCCTCATTAGGATTGCTAAATATCAGTTTCTGGAAATTGACAGAAACAACAAATGATTTGATATTGGGTGCCAAAGAGAATAACAGACAAAGGGAGGGGACGTCCCTATGACCCCACTGGAACAGGGACAAAAACAGTACATGGGCAAGCTTGCCCATAAGCAGGTCCCCCGGGAATTTAGTGAGCCGGGCCGCCGCCTATTAAAAGCAGCACACAAGTTTATATTTGTTTTCTACCGCGTATATAGTTGATGCATTCATGCATCTTCTGCCGCAAGGCACCTTTTCCATTGTCCTGAAGAGGCCGGATTCTTTAAGGCCGAAACGCGTCGACTGTTATTTCAAAGGAGTGACCAACGGAATTCCTGAATTATTGGACTTATAACTTGCGGATTGTATCGGACTTCTTTCCAGTGATTGGTTTCTCTCACTGAGGCCAGATACTTTCTTTGGACTATGGTCGCTACCTGTTACTGTTACTGCTTGCCACTGGATGGTTTAAGCATTTTTTGCTTTATACATTACGGTGCCCGAATGAATTTGTTGGGTGTGGTGCTTTATGTATAGGATTTGTGTATATTTAGATTTTATTTGGTGTTTTAGTCTTTCTATGTGCACAGGTAATTCGTTGACACTATGATTTAATTATTTTGACTATATTAAAATACATTAATTTTCAGTGAGAAATTGAGGTTTTCGCTTGGATAGTTGGGTTTTCATTTTTTTTTCTGGATATCTTCTCTGATGTACTGATATTGGGTGCCAGCAGGTGTGTAGAGTGGAACTGATGAAATTACAGCTCCCAGTGCGGGGCGGGGGGGTGGAGAGGGGTGTTTCCAAGTTTGAACTATACTATTTAGTGCACAGCTACAATGGGTTACAGGGTGGGTAATGAAGGATGTCAAGGCCCAAGGAACAGGGTGCCATTTACCTACTGGGAATATTGAATATACTATTAAAAATCAAAGAAGGGCTAAGAATTCAATAGGCTGATGAAGGTATTCAGTTTTCCGTCACTAGAACTTTGTCAAGACCACATACCCAAGTACCAAAGGCTAAGGAACTTCCCCTTATGGCTATATAAATGCAACAGGGACAGACAGACTGTAGAGAGAGGTTCAAAACTGGGCTGATAACGGTGTATCAACTGTATGAGACTTGTACAACAGGGACACTCTTAGAATATTCATTGATCTTCAGAAGGACCACGAGATACTAGAGGGGCATTTCTTGCTTCACGGTGCCACAAAGACTACCTGGTGCAAACTTAGGAATTCAGGCCCTCACGCACCAGATTTTGGAGGTTTACATATCACCACTGATAAGCATAAACCAGTGACCCTAATGTACCAAGTGTTACTAGGCTAGTCCAAAAGATAATTAAACAGAGACAAATCTGGGAGGCTGGCACTGGTACATCTATAAGCGAGGAAGATTAGGAAAGGATACTATGGTGGCCCAAAAGTCTCCAGAAAGGTGAAATTTAAGTTAATAAATTTTCTTTGGCCATTAGGGCATAAATCACCACCAATCATTTTTGGTAGGATTTACCCCAACACTCAGGCCAAATGCTCCAGATGTGAGGAAATCAGCTGTGACTTATCATAGGATTTGGATTTGCCCTGTAGGAATATTGGGACAAGGTGACTGAGCTGATCATTGTAACCACAGACATGTCAGAAGATTCCTGAAGATTTGAACACTCAGACTTTTAATGAGACCAAAAGATAAGAAAACAACCACCAAATTTGTTGACTTTGTAGTAGTGGCAGAAAAGTGTTAGGTGAAAATAGGTCAGAAAGACTCTCCAGACAAGAGACGATGCATGGCGTAGATAGGATATAAAGTGGGCTGAGGCCACAAGAGTCTTATTGCACAGAGAAAACAAGGAAAATGCAAGCCTCAAATAAAATAAGATCCTTCATGCCAGAGCTAGTGCCAGAATACCACCAACTACACCCCCAGAATCTGCATGTCATTGGCAATGCATGGCATGGCCCCTTCAGGTTTTATGGTGGGCAAGCCCCCTATGGAGACTTTGCAGATTTAAATATGTTAAACTGAACCATGTTCTTTTGTAGCACTATTCACTGTATTCACCCGTATTCACTGAATATCCCTCTGACCATATGCCTTTTGGTGGGCAGAACGGTAGATAACTTTAATAGATCGGCCTTCAATACGAATAGTTATATATAACAATTGCACTGACAATTTTTTTTCTAACTTCCTCTCCATTCTATCCTACTCAACTCTAATGTAGCGCATTCTATCCCACCCCACTTCACTACAATCTACCTCACTCTACTCCACCCAATCTACCCCACTCTACTCCAATCTACCTCATTCCATTCCAATATACCCCATTCCAATCCACTCCGGCCCAATTTAGCTACCCCACTGCACCCCACCACAATCTACTCCACTTCAATCTACTCCCACTCACTACAATCTACCCCAATCCCATACACTACATTCCTATTTACAACACTCCAATCTAACTCATTCCACCCCAATCGACCCCGCTCCACTCCCATCTACACCACTCCACTCCAATCTACTTCACTTCAACTTACCCCACTCAATCTAACCCAAACATCTCCACCCTACTATAGTCTACCCCACTCAACCCCAATCTACCACATTGCACTCAAATCTATCCCACCCTGCTTCAATCTATCCCACTCTAATCTACCTCAATCCACTCCACTCCAGTGCACCCCAATCCAATCCACCCCACTACAATACACTTCAATCTACCTCACTCCAATCTACCCCAATCCACCCTAGTCGGATGTATCCCAGTCAGCCCACTCCACTCTACCCAACTCTACTCCAATCTACCCCACTCCACTGTATTCCACTCCACTCCAATCTACCCCATTCCAATTTACCACACTCCATTCCAATTTACTCCACTCCAAACTCCACTGCAATCTATTAAATCCTCTCCACTTTAATGTACCTCACTCTACTCCAATCTACCCTACTCCATCCCAATCTACCCACTCCAATTTACCCACTTCAATCTATCACACTCCACTCTACACAAATCTACCCCACTCTACTTCATTCAGTCTACCCCACTCCAATCTACCACACTCCACTCAAATCTACCCCCTCCACTCCAATGTAACCCACTTGACCGAATCTACCTCACTCCACTTCACTGGAATCTACCCTACTGAAATCTTCTCCACCCCAATCTACCCCACTCCAATTTACATCTATCTACTGCACTCAATCTACTCCATTCAAATCTACCCCATTCCACTCCAACCAACCCCTTTCCACTCCAACATACCCCACTCTACCCCAATCCATCCCACTTCATTGCAATCTATCCTACACCACCCCACTTTATCCCACTCCCCTTTATCTCACTCCAGTCCAACCCACTCTACTCCAATCTACCTCAATCCAATTTGCCCCCGCTCAAAACTACCCAACTCCAATCATGTCCCTTCAATCCACCCCACTCCAATGTACCCCACTCCATTTTCATCTACCGTACTCTAATCCACCAAATGTACCCCACTTCACTCTACCATAAACTACCCCAATAC
Source organism: Pleurodeles waltl (assembly GCF_031143425.1). Taxonomy (NCBI): domain Eukaryota; kingdom Metazoa; phylum Chordata; class Amphibia; order Caudata; family Salamandridae; genus Pleurodeles; species Pleurodeles waltl. The sequence continues at coordinate 1,218,051,595 of NC_090440.1, forward strand.
GCTCCACTCCAATCTATCCCACTCCACTCAACTCTTCCCAATCTATCTCACTCCACTCCAATCTTGGCTGGATGTTAATCTATCCAACCCCACTCCAATCTACCCTGCTTCACTCTACCTCAATCTATACATCCCAGTCTACGCACTCCAGTTCACCTAACCTACCTCACTCCACTATACCCCAATCTACCCACACTCCTTTCAACTCCAGCTAATCTGCCCCAATCCACTTCACTCAATTTTCCACATGGCATCCAAATCTACCCTGCTTCAGTGCAATCTAACCCACTTCACCTCAATCCATCCCACTTCAATCTACCTTGCCCCACCCAAAACATCCCTACCCCAATTTACCCCATCCAACCTGCACCACTCCAATCTACGCGATCTACTCCACTCAAATATACACCAACCTAAACCAATCTACCCCACTCAAATCTACCCCACCTCATCCTAATCTACCCCATACACCTCTATCCAACTACACTCCAACCTACACCACTTCACACTACCCCACTCCTATCTATCTCACTACAATCTACCCCACTTCACTCCCATTTACCCTACCATAATCCACCCAATCTATCCCACTCCAATCTAAACCACTCCGCTCGACCCCAGTCCCTCTTAATCTACCCCACTCCACTCCAATCTACTCCTATCTACCACACCCCATTCCAAACTACCCCACCCCTCTCCAGTCTACTCCACTCCACTTCATTCTTCCCATATCTACCCCAATATATCCCACTCCACTCTACCCCAATCTGCCCCACTCCAATCTACCCCACTTCAAACTATCCCACTCCAATTTACCCCACTCTACTCTAATCTAATCTACCTCACTCCACTCACATTTACCCACTTAACTCTAATCTACCCCAACTTAATCTACCTTGATCCCCCTTCAACCTACCCCATTCTACTCTACTCCAATATACTCCCTTTCAGTCTACACCACTCTATCCCACTCTACCCCAATCTACGTGATTCCACCCCATTCCAACCTACTGCATCCCAATCTACCCCACACACTCTAATCTACCCCACCCCAATCTATCACCACTCCAAACTACCCAAATCTACCCCCACTCCATTCTGTTTTATCCTACTATAACCTACCCAATCTACTCCACTCCACTCCAATCTACACAGCTATGTTCCAGTCTATCCCACTCCACTATTTCTCAATCTACCCCTCAACTATAGACTACCCCTATACATACTACTTCACTAACCCCAATCTACCCCAATTTAGTGTAACCCACTCTAATCTACGAGGCTGATCTACTCAACTCCCCTACTCCAATGTACCCCACTCAGATCTATCCCAAACTATCCCACTCTACTCCAATCTACCCCAATCCACCCAACTCCATTCTACCCCACTATACTATATGCCAATCTACCCCACTCTACTCTACTGCATTCTACTCAGCCCAATCGACCAAACTCCAATCTACATCTCCCCACCCCACCCCACATCATTAACATTTAGCCATGCTTAACAGCAGCCACACTAGTGTACCTAATGGCTAAAACAGATTGCTAAATCCAATGGCTCACGCAAAGGTGTGACCTATTGGCTTTGCCAATGTTTTTTTTTCTGGTGTCATGTTCATCACTTCACACCTCAACTATTAGTCCATAAACTGTGTATATACCTTTTATGGAAATATACATGCATAGATAATGCATTATTAATGATCTGCACTCTTGAGTGTCTGTTAAAAGTTATTAGCTGCAATTTTATTCTTTCCGAGTTTAAATATACCCTAATGAATTTAACCTGTGCCAACTGGAGACGTGGTTTCCCCTGAAATTCACTGTAGTATTAGGTAAAATATTTCATTGTTTTAGCAATATTGGAACAGGAAACATGACATAAAGTATGTTTTCAATTATCTTCCTCCAAGCTTCCAACATATAACTTAAACAGCTCAAAGTTAATTCTAAACACTGAATATAATCAAAGTTTGAAAATATTATCATTGTTGTGTGCTGCAAGTCACCTTAGATTTACAGGATAGCACGCCTAAGCTAATTCAAATCTGATGGAGAAAGATACTAAGAAGATGTGCCCCTCACATCATTAAAAAGATAAGAATTACCGTGGGACCATCCTGAATTCCTGAGGGAACACTTTTAGATGATCCCATTACAGCATGAGTGCATGCCACCAATCTCATTTACAAAAATAAGCTAGACAGGTACTGACATGTTGACTACACACAACAATCATTTTAAGAGCTGGTTGCATGAAATCGACACTGATTCCATTTAACAATGGATGGCACAATACCCAATGAGTTAAGATGGCATGATGCTCACACACTGTGCAGTTATCACTAATGTCCCATATCTATTTATTAAGGTATGTCACTCTTGAAATATGTCTTAACACAAAGGGAGAGGTGGGGAACGACATTTGAGACCCCATACTGCCTCTCCTGAGCAGGTGTCAAAATACACAAAGAGTATGGGGTTTCACGTGTGGACAAAATATTGTTAGATTGCCCTAGACTGTCAGTGTGTCCCAGACTTCGGGACTTGTTCGTGTGCTGAGTGTGGTTGTCTGCTTACGTACGCCAGTGAGTGCCCGTATTGATCTATGTGTCACTTTAAGGGGACACTCTCCCCTTTCTCGGGCCAAGACCATTCATCCTCCATTGGCAGGGCCTCCCTTGTTAAGTAACTCACAGGTAGGCCCATTTTATTACCTAGATCCAGCCACCTCCTACTGACGTTAGGCATCCCTTCCAGTGCATGACGTTTCAGTGCATGACCCTAGGGATCTAAGGGCCAGATGTAGGTAGCTTGCAAATTGCGACTTGCAATTTGCGAGTCCGTGCGACTCGCAAATTACAAGTCGCAATTTGCTATGCAGAAAGGTGTCTCAGACACCTTCTGCAACTCGCAATGGGGTCGCAAAGACCCACCTCATTAATATTAATGAGGTGGGTCGCAGTTTGCGACCCCATTGCGAGTATGGGCACTCACAGTAATGGTGGCCTGCTGGAGTCAGCAGACCACCATGTCCGTGACTGCTTTTTAATAAAGCTGTTTTTTTTTTTCTCCATCTGTAGCCCGTTTTCCTTAAAGGAAAACGAGCTGCACTTGGAAAAAAAAAAACGAAACCTTTAGTTTCAGTTTTTTTCAGGGCAGGCAGTGGTCCATTGGACCACTGCCTGCTCTGAAAAAATATTTTTTTTTCCATTCACAAAGGGGAAGGGGTCCCATGGGGACCCCTTCCCGTTTGAGACTGGGTTACCATCCACTTCAAGTGGATGGTAACTGCGATTTCATTTGCGACCGCTTTCGCGGTTGCAAATGAAACTGAATAGCATTGCGAGTCGCAAATAGGAAGGGAACACCCCTTCCTATTTGCGAGTCGGAAATGCATTTTGCGAGTCGGATCCGACTCGCAAAATGCATTTCTGCATAGCAGAGAGGCTTTTGCGCCTCGCAAACGGCGTTTTTTGCCATTTGCGACTCGCAAACCCTTTGCTACATCTCGCCCTAAGGCCCTGACAAATGCCCCGGACCTTCTTTTGTTTAATTTAGTGGGTAGAAACACGTTGGGCAGTAAGACATTGGTGACTCTTTGAATCATTACTCTCTAGAAGTGTCCTGTTGTGTTTTTAATTTTACCAACAATCACCGCTAATAAAGGTGTAACACACAAGTGGTTGATTAGGTAATGTTAGAACTTTTATAGTACAACTGGAACCCAACACTATCCAGATAATCTTTATTTCTGCACTGTCTCTGAGTTCTTTTAATGACGAGGTTGAGTCCGCCCATGAGGTACTATGCTACTAGGCTGGGGGTAGGTGGTCATATGATGAAGCAAGGCACTATATAGTGTGTGAGACCACCTAGTCCGTAAGGAGAAATTCCCCTTAGCCCATTTTCATGGCTCCCCAACCACAACCACACTCAGCACACGAACAAGTCCCAAAGTCTGGGACACACTCTTGAAATATGGCCACTTTTGGTGTATGCAGCCATGATGGTCCCTCATGAGCATTGGACCTATGGGCAGTAAAACCCAAATCTCAGCATGTGTTCCACCAGCAATTCAAATGGTGCCTTCGTCCCGTTAGATTTACTTCCTAAGTAGCCTTCACTAGCATTTGACCAAGGAATACTAAGCTTATATTGAAGCATGTCATCAATGAAATATTGTAGGATGTTACACAGGTTTAAACAGGGGAAAGGTTCTTGATATGAAAGCTTCCTACACATGTGCAGATGATGACTTATGGAAGATGCCAAAGCTGTGCCAATGTGATTTCAATGAAGAAAGGAAAGATAGTCAGAGAGAAGAGAATGCAAAAGGGGAGCATGGAGGAGCAAGTAAAGAAAAACAGAAGCTGAAAAATGCTCTGGGCTGCAGCAACTAACAGTTTGTTTGTTGGTAGTGCACCCTGGGCCAGAACCTGAGTACCATCCTGAGGTATGGAGAGGTGAAAGTTCCACCATGTAAGGTGAAGGAAAGGGGGCCAAAGGAAGCCTTTGAGCATCAGGCGCATGCAGAACAGTTCTGGTCTACAATCTTGTGAGGGCAGTGGCAAACTGAGGAGAAGCAGTCGCCAGAAGCGAGAGATAACAGGCAAGGAAGCATGGAGCTGGCAAGGGTCAGGGCGAGCTCTGAAATTACCATTTTGATTGGTGTTGAGACTCAGGAAAATCAATGTCTAAAGACAAAGCTACAGCAGTTGAGTGAGTTTGTAGCGGCCAAGACAGCATGCAGGAGGAACAAGGTGTTTACAGTTAGGAGGTTTCAAGACATTTTACTACATGGCCTGGTACAACGAGCAAGATGAGACTTTGATGTGTGGAGGATAGAAAACAAATGATATCATGAGCTGAGAAGAAAGCAAGCTGCCTCATCACACTTAAACCATATGTACGATTTGTGATTGTTTTATTGCTAAGCGTCTAATAAAGAAACCCTTACAGCAATCAGAATAAACAAATAACTAAACATGCAATACATGAATCCCCTCCAGTCTAAGTGGCATGTCACCCTGCTCTCCAAAATTAAAAACCATCAACAAAGACTAATTATGCCTGATCAGTACTAGAGCTAAATTATCCCATTTACAGCAATCTCATCATATCCCTGAAAAACAAAAGAAGTCTGCTGTTGGAATCTGCTGTGTTAATGCATGATTTTTACATTTACCAAGTAATGTGTATTTTCGTGCTGTATGTCTGTCCCTATCTAATCATCCATTAATAATGATACATAGTCCTTCTTGAATTCAATTCACTCAAGCAGGTTTGTCCTTATGTCCGAAACAATGAATATATACTGTGCTTCTTCCAGAACTGTACACTATTTGCGCAAATAAATAGGTACAAATAAAGTAATCAGTATTGTCAACTGGACAATATACAGCCTTCCAAGATAAGTCTAATTGATACAGTGACCAAACTGACTTGCGAGGTGCCAAAATACTTACCCTTGTATCCAATACAATACCTATTGCCAAAGGTACAAAAATATAGAATTGGGATTCTTACTGAGTTTCTGATGTAAGAAAATTTTGAAATAGTGATTTCTAGTGGGTCGCAAATTGACCTAACTCATGAATATTAATGAGGTATGTTGCAATTTGCGACTCATTAGGAATTGCAACCATTAGTGGGATGGTGGCCTACTGAGGGTTAGCAGACCACAATGTCTGTGATTGCTTTTTAATAAAGCAAACTTTTTTAAAAAATGCATACTGTTTTGCTTAAAGGAAAACAGGGTGGATTTAAACAGAAAAAATGAAACTCTGACGTTCCTAAACAATATTTTTTCAACATTTTCATAGGGGAAGGAGTCCCAAGGGGACACCTTCCCATTTGCTAAATGGTTACCACCACTTTTAAAATGGGGTTAAATTACTACTTTTTGCAACTGAAATTCTGTTGCAAAACAGTGATATATACCATATTGATTTGGTATTTGAAGGGGTGCCCAAAAACACGATCTTTCCAAATACCGAAATACAAATGCAAATTGTGTTTCGGTAACAACGTACCAAATCGCATTTCACATTTTGAACATTTGAAAAATAATATTTTCGATCTCTAATGGCCTAATTCTGTGAATTGGAATTTTGCCACTGTGAAAAAGCTTTAAAAACCTGCCCTTTGGTCCTTACCTGTTTCTCTTCTTTAGGAGATGTACAAATATGCACCATCACATGAACAGTGACGCACTAACTCAGTCCCTAAATCAACCCCATGAACCATCTAGGTTCAGGACTCAACCCTTCCAATTAAGTTCGCTCCCAGGTGAACTTCAGGTAGGAAATGTTCTCCCTGCATCAAGCCATGCCCTTATACCCCTCATTCTTAACTCACAAACCCACTTAGCGTCACCACTTTCCTTGGCTGCTTAGTTCTCATCTCAATCAGTAATGCATTGTGAGGTACCTAAATAAAATGTAAGATAAGGTGTGCTATATTATCATGAATTTGTCCCAGTTTTCACCAATCATCTTTGCAATTGATTTATTTGAACAACATGTTTCCTATGTCATAACTGCCACCCATCTTTATGTGCAGTGTTTCGTTTTAAATGCTTATATCACAATTAATAAACTAAATATATAAATAAACTAATAAATATATTAAAACATTTATACATTAATCAAGAGATTTAATATCTGCAAATGAATATCTCATACTCAAATGCAAATCTATTTGAACTGTGTTTCATTGTGATAAGAGAGTTATACTCAATTGATTTGCATTTAAATGCCCATGTTCTTCAACAGGGAGAATCAGTTATATCCAAATATTTCTGTCTCAGATTTAACTTCACGTCACATGTGTTTAATAAATCCGTCCTAGGTGCCAGGGATATCGATAATAATCTGACATGGAATACTAGACCTTTAAAGTGTATAATTGTATTTAAGAAACCATGTAATAAAGAAACCTGAGAATAACAAAATTATAGATTTTATCAGAAATGCACAATTACAGACTGAGTTAAATTACCATCGCCTTTTTTCAAACACTGTTGTTAATACAGTGTGTTTTGCCAATTTCACACTGGGCGTTTTTATTATTAACTTTAATATAAATAAATGTTTCGGGTGACAGACACATTAGTGAAAGACCCCATTATTTTCTATCATTCGTAACTGAAGCTTGAAGGACTGTCCGAATTGATGGGTCACATTGATAATTGGTTTGTAATCTCATTCCTGTAAAAATACTGCCATAATACATATGTAGTTCATTTAAGAAGTGGGGGTGCGGGGGCTAAACCACACACAATCATTCAAAACCCACCTGCTAATAGAACAGGTTTTCTATCGGAAGACAGTTCATACCTTGAAATTCCATCAAATAATATGAAAAGAGAGATCAGATGAGATGGTTTGCTCAGCATGTTATCTTCTGATTTACTGGGAATACTTTAAATTGAGTATATTACATAATCTGTGACAAGGATTAAGGGCCAGATGTAGCGAACACTTTGCGACTCGCAAACGGCGAAAATCGCCGTTTGCGAGTCGCAAATGCGTGTTTGCTATGTAGAAATGCATTTTGCGAGTCGGAACCGACTCGCAAAATGCATTTCCGAGTCGCAAATAGGAAGGGGTGTTCCCTTCCTATTTGCGAGTCGCAGTGGTATGCAATTCCATTTCTGGACTCGCAGTTACCATCCACTTGAAGTGGATGGTAACCCACTCGCAAACAGGAAGGGGTCCCCATGGGACCCCTTTCCCCTTTGTGACTGGACCCAAAAATAATTTTTCAGAGCAGGCAGTGGTCCAAGGGACCACTACCTGCCCTGAAAAAATCCGAAACTAAAGGTTTCGTTTTTTTTTTTCTAAGTGCAGCTCGTTTTCCTTTAAGGAAAACGGGCTACACTTTGAAAAAAAAAACTGCTTTATTTAAAAGCAGTCACGGACATGGAGGTCTGCTGACTACAGCAGGCCTCCATCCCCGTGAGTGCCCTGAGTCGCTATGGGGGCACAAATTGCGACCCACCTCATTAATATTAATGAGGTGGGTCTTTGCGACCCCATAGCGACTCGCAGAAGGTGTCTGAGACACCTTTCTGCATAATATTTTGCGAGGTGCATCGCAATTTGCACCTCGCAAAATGTTTTCTACCTACATCTGGCCCTAAATTACACAGGAAAGGAAATCATGGATTACCAAATTCAATTTAAGATTGCAAACACGATTTAAGTGAATTTGAGGTCAAGGTAAACCTAACTGGCAGTGGGTCCAATGTATCTATATATTTCCCGTACTATTTAAATGAGGAACAGAAAACAGGAGCATTGTTTCTGTTTTATACAATATGAAGCTTTGTCCTCCATCCAGGCTTCACACACCATCTAGTGCTTCTAATGCTCGATGGCAGGGTCAAATTGCTTAGCAATTAGGTTTTTTACAAAGCTGTACCTCTTTACCCTGGTCAAGAACGGTGCTAGGCAGTGGCACGCCTAGGCATGTCCGAGATCGAAAGGAAGCTTTCCTGGGCTCTCCAATATTGCAAATATGAAACTTTATACCGTAGATGGGCAGGAAGGACGTTTTTGAGAGATCTCATTCCGAAACATGTCTAAATAGTTGTCTGGGTGGCAAGTAAGTTCAATGACAAAAAGGAGCTGAAGATTGCATTACTCTAGTGATACATGCGGGCAGTGAAAGTGACTTTTCAAACGCTTAGGAAATCTCAGAAATGTAGCTTTTCACTTGTACATAATGTCCAGTATTGGTAAATAAATGATGAAACTGCAACCAGATAATATATTCTGGGATGAAGAAGTTAATTAAATTGTGAATTATAAATCTGCCAGGCCTCACATTTATAAAGCAAGTGCCAAAGCAACTGGCATTCTCAATGCTCATTTGTAAAGTATTGTTGAAAAAAATGTAAAGAAAAACATTCCAAAATACTGATAAAAAAGAAACAGAATATTTAGGTATCTCAACACTGTCCATCAAATTCAATATTTTCAATCATTATAAATGACACAGTTTATTAGCCATATAATTTACACACAAGGAACTCTGAATATAATTTTAAGGAAAATGCTAAATTACTTTCCACAGAACTGAAAGAAATGTTCAGGTCACTTGGGAAGCAGACTTACAGCAGCCTCACACTACCACAACCAGCACAATAATGCTACCTTTGTGTGCTAAGACCAAAGCGTTGATGCAACATGTGGAACACAAGAGAAGAACCAAACCCAACCCAATAAAGTCTGAGTTGTATACAATCACCCAGCACAAATATAGCTCCTGCTGTGCTTTTACAGATTACCCTGGAGGGGTGGGGCACAACTCTCAGAGCAAGGGGCAAGGATGTTTTCTAGGAAAGCAGCACGTGGGGGAAGAGACTAAAAAATACAGGCACATCTATTGATTGCTCAAAGAAAAAAGTAGTTTGTTATTGTCAGCCATGGAAGGATACAAGTCATCTGATCAAAAAGAGCTATGCTCCAGGTGAGTAGCAAACACTTGAAAAGGAAGGAAAGCCATCAAATAAGAAGCAAGTAAATGAAACTGACAAGAAAGCCAATCAATAATAAGCAAAGGGTTGACCTAAAGCCCACGCTGAGTACTGGTATTGTAAACAGACTTCGACAATACACAGCTAAAAGCTGTCTGTAGGTGAGACCTAAAGAATGCTACTTGGAGATATTCCCAGTGGTTAAGTCAAGGTAATGCAAACATTCTGAACCTTCACTTCTTGGTTGTCTCAAATGTGATGTCTTGGTGGTAGAATGAACATAGAATGTAGAACTAGTAAAAAGGTGTTACCTTTGCCTCATTATAAAGGCAAGTTCACATAATTAAGGTTGCTTTGTGTCGACAATTATGAGACAGTGCCTCTAATACTGAAGGGGCTGATTTCCTCTATACAATGTAAGCCCAATGACATTTCTGTAATTGCCACCCATAAGTAATAAGAATAGTCAATAAAGTACTGATCTTTTCCTCACAAGCCACAGGATCTGTAAGACCAGAGGGCTAGGTCCCAACCAGTGACACAGTAGGCTTGCATAACTAATCACAAATCAGGCATGCTTTGTATGTGTCAGACTGTGTCACATGCCAACCAGACTTTTAGAGGCCACATCATGTGGAAACTCAACCCATTTCCCTGAGGCCAGCTCTCTCCAGGTCTAATTTGATTAAATGAGCTCCGTGTACCTCTGCAGACCTCTTTACCTTGGCATGGATTACTCTCTGTGTACACTTACTCAATTCTATATCAGGACCATTCTGAAATCCTGATTAAGTTTGAGCATAAACAGTAAAGTAACAAAACAAAACAAAGTCCGCAAGTACTGTGTGGCTGAAGACCTGACCTTCATCAAAAAACAGTTTCAGCTCTAAGGTCTCAGTGTGTTAGAGGAAATTTTTATACTTTGATGTGAACAATTGTGATCTTCCACTAGAGATTCAGAGTTTCCAAATAGTTGAAGATGTTTTGTCAGAAACTGTTTCATCTCTCTTTGAACCTGAGCTTTCCAGAGTCTATGCAAACATCTACTGATCACCCTGAAATCAGAACATATGGGTGCTTCGCTGCAAACATGAAGTAATTTCAGGGGTGGTTGGAGGAGGTTCTTTTTAGGGGCCAGGACATTTTTTGTAATCATCAGACTTTGATCAGAACAAAAGCGAGAAAAGAAAAAGAGTCAGAAAAAAGGAGAAGAGATAATAGAAAAGCAGTGACAAGGAATAAAAGCAGGAATGAAAAGAAATCTACAATAATGTTATAGTGAGATACAAGGGCAGAGAGAGTATATTGGTGGATTAAAGATGCTTGCGACAGGACAGTTGGTTTCTGGCAACCCCAACATTCAACAACTGTGCTGACAGGCTTCTGAGAAAAATGTGGTACCATGCACTTTTTCTTTTACAAATTTTGCTCTGTTAAAGAGGCATTGAGCAAGAGACTTGCTCAGGACATGAACTTTATGAAACTGTCAGGATCAGAAAGTTATGAAATTGCATCTCTTCAGTCAGATAATAAAGTTAGAGTCACTGCTTTTGCCCAAGTGTAAATATTCTCCATTGGACCTGGCACCACTGGCGTGATTTCCCCTTGATGTTTTGCCTTCAGATCTTCAGTTTTTGCTGATTTCATTTTTGCTGGCTCTAGGACTGACGTAGTCCTTTTAAACATGTCTCAGGACTGTCAATGTGGAGCCTTTGTGTGCAGTTTTAAACTGCCGTTTCGACTTGGCAAAATAATCCTTTTGCCGGTCTCAAACCTTCCTTTTTAATACCTATAAGTTACCCTAGGGTAGGCATTGGACAGCCCATAGGGCAGGGTACAATGTATTAAAAAATAGGACATGTACTTTTAGGTTTTACATGTCCTGGTAGTCAAAAACTCTAGAATTTGTTTTTCATTACTGCCGGGCCTATCTTTCCCATTGAATAACGTTGGAATTGCCTTTTTACATTTTAAAAGTGTAATTTCCAAATGGAAAGAGATAATAAGTTCAAGTTTGGTGCCTCTGGCATCACAATTTAAAATCCAAACTTATGGTGAAGTCGGATTTTTAATTGCAATTCTGAAAATGGCACTTTTAGAACATTGTCATTTATCTGCTTTAGCCATTTGGAGCCTGCAGTCTGTCTCTGATCACATGACTGGGGGTAGTTGGCAGTCGGGCTTTGTGTATTCCTTATAGACAGCCATGACAATGGGAGATTAGGTATGACTGAATGGGGCATCACTGGCAGGATCGAAGAGAGGATCTGGGCCTAGCCTCACTTACATCTGAATAGGAGGTGTCCTGTCACTACACAAAGGCCTGCATACCACTTGTAGTTAGTCAGAAGCCAGTGCCAGGAAGGCAGGGCATCTGTGCACTTCAAAGGCAGGTCTGTAGAAGTTTCTTCCCACTTCAAAGACACAACAGTGTAAAATAGAAGGATCTCATACACCAACTCTTCAGTACACTTCTGGACCTGTATTTACTCTGCCAGGAAGAAGGACTGTTGTGCTACTGCAAATCAAATCAAATCATTAACATTTATAAAGCGCGCTACTCACCCGTGCGGGTCTCAAGGCGCTAGGGGGGAAAGGGGGGGTTATCGCTGCTCGAACAGCCAAGTCTTTAGGAGTCTCCGGAAAGCGGAGTGGTCCTGGGTGGTCCTGAGGCTGGTGGGGAGGGAGTTCCAGGTCTTGGCCGCCAGGAAGGAGAAAGATCTCCCACCCGCCGTGGAGCGGCGGGTGCGAGGGACGGCAGCAAGTGCGAGGCCAGCGGAGCGGAGGGGGCGGGTGGGGACGTAGAAGCTGAGGCGTCTGTTGAGGTATTCCGGTCCCTTGTTGTGGAGGGCTTTGTGTGCGTGGGTGAGAAGACGGAAGGTGATCCTTTTGCTGACTGGGAGCCAATGCAGGTGTCTCAGGTGTGCGGAGATGTGGCTGTTGCGGGGTACGTCGAGGATGAGGCGGGCCGAGGCGTTTTGGATGCGTTGCAGGCGGTTCTGGAGTTTGGCTGTGGTCCCGGCGTAGAGGGTGTTGCCGTAGTCCAGGCGGCTCGTGACGAGGGCGTGGGTCACGGTTTTTCTGGTGTCGGCGGGGATCCAGCGGAAGATCTTACGGAGCATGCGGAGAGTGAGGAAGCAGGCGGAGGACACGGCGTTGACTTGCTTGGTCATGGTGAGAAGAGGGTCCAAGATGAAGCCGAGGTTGCGGGCGTGGTCTGCGGGGGTCGGTGCGGTGCCGAGGGCCGTGGGCCACCAGGAGTCGTCCCAGGCGGACGGGGTGTTGCCGAGGATGAGGACTTCCGTTTTTTCAGAGTTCAGCTTTAGGCGGCTGAGCCTCATCCAATCTGCGACTGCAAGGATTGCCACTCTTCTGGACTTCTGCTCTAAATGATCTGCTGCCCTGCTGTGCTGACCTGATGCATGCTGGGATATTGCCTGTGGATGAACTGGACCTACATCTTGAACCCAGGACCCCAGAATGACTCAAAGGTCTAGTCTGCTGGCCTCCTGATATGAGCCACAGGTCTATAAAAGGCTCCCCACATGCTACTGGATGCATCTTCAGCGAGTACCTGACCCCCAAGTGGTGTCTCTCAGGTCTGGGGCCCTTGGTGTGGCTCTCAAGCTCTTGAAATCTAGCCTTTGGGCTCTTAAACACCGCAAATCGGTCCGTTCACACTAGAATTACGCCGTTCGCTCTAAAAATCAGAGTGAGCAGCTGCCAGCCTGTCTCTTCACATAGCAGCATAAACAGCCTGCAGGGACAGCCTACCCTGTCTAGAATTGTGGTTGCTGCTTGACCAGGACTTATACCCCAGTCAACCAGTAACTCAATATTATCTGTTGCTCTGTAGAAGAATATTTAAGTAGTGTTCACTTCTTAATATCACAAGATAACCAATGGAACTCTTAAGGCTCCAAAGTGCAGGATTGCTCACTGTTCATTGAAGGGATCTCCAGGTCTGCCTCTGGAACAAAAGTCCTACTTATAATGAAAGTCAAGGAATGTCAGCTCCGAAAGTGTAGCAACAGGGGCATATTAAGGATTTTGGGGGCCTTGGGCCAAACTTATTTTTGAGTTCTCTGTTCAGAACAGCTTTATGATGATCCAATTTCAGCTCCTTCACGCCATCTTTGACCAGGTCACTGGCAGTGCACAGACACACTCATTCAGATTCTAAATGTGTTTACAAATATTAGGTGATAGTGACAGCAGCTCACTAATAATTCTGCAAATAATCTCTGTGACACCTTCAGGGCCATCATTGTGTGAGGTCCTGTTTTGATCTAAAATAAACTTTGTATAACTGTTTTATGAAACATAAACACATTTCCTCTGCAAAAGTCTGAAATAGACTCTCACAAATCACTCACATTAAAAATACCTAGCGGGTGAGGAGTTTTACCTCTAAACCAGTCCTAGAATGCTTGTTTCTTGTGAAGGGAGGACTTGTTCAGGCAGGTTGTGCTGGACTGGTTCTATGGGGAGCAGGGTCAAGACTGATTTTCATATGGCTAGGTCTTAACTGGGGTGGCATCGGGAGCAAAAGAATGATGGATTTAACCCAGATCTGTGACAGGGGTGAGTGTTTGAAAAGTTTCAGCAGTCCGGCCATAATCCTTTTGTGTTGCTAAAGTCACCTCCTGGTCAGCATCTGCTGCCCTCCCTAGCTGCTCTGGCTGCTGCTGCTGCTGCCTTGCCTGGGAACGAACTGAGAGCCTACCTGACTCAGTTCGAGGCCCTCCTCCACCCGCAGGCTCTTGCCTGCGCCTCATCCCTGGTGGTCTAGTGGCCATCACAAGTAAGTATCTCTCTCTATCTCTCCTTTACTCCTGCCTTTTCTTTTACCCGTTTTTACTTTTGTGTTCTTCCATCTCTTTCCTCTTTCCTGACCTTTCCTTGACCCTCTCGCTTCCGCGCCACTCCTGCCCCTGCGGCCCCACCACCCTCCCCCTGGAAAGTGCCTTTCCAGCCCTCCTGCTTCCCAGCTGACTGGATCCCCCGCATCCCTCCCCTTCGTAATGGTGGCCGTGTGGCTGGGAAGCCAAAGGCAAGCCCGTTTGCACCTGTCCGCGCCCAGACCGCATCCAGCGACAGGAACCCTGGATCTCCATTAAGCCACCCACTGGCCAGCATCCATTACGACGCCATGACCGTCCACTGCCCAAAAACTGGACGTCTAAGTAACTGATGCACCACATTCCCCAAGGACACCTACAGACCTTTTTTGTGCAGGAACTGCAACTTCAGTGCTGGCCACAACAAGAAGAAGGCACTCCCCACACCCAGAAACACCAGCACCCACCACAACCCCATCTACTGACTCCTCCTGAACATCTACTCTCTCCACAAGCATACCACCAGACTCTGGGATTTGATCGACACCACCCAACCAGACATCGTCTTCCTTACCGAGACAAGGACCAACCTCACCTCGGGACTGGACATCGCCATCGCCATTGCCACCCCGGACGGATACAGCATCCTAAGGAGGGACCGGCCCTCCTGCCCAGGAGGAGGATTCGCCATTGTACACAAGTCCTCACTACAAATCAAGGCCAACTAAGAAGGACAGTGCACCACCATGGAACACCTTCACTTCCTGGTCCACACCGATCACAACTCCTCCATCTGTGGCACCCTGGGCTAAAAACCACCCGGCCCCCATCCAGCATTTATCGACAACATTGTAGACATCGCCACCCCCCAGGCCTTGGGGTCCGACGACTACATCCTCCTCCGCGACCAGAATTTCCACCTCGAGGACTGCAACAATACAAACACCACCACTCTACTGGACAACCTTGCCACCCTCAGCCTCATACAGCTGATCACCACACCCAAGCACATCGCAGGACACACACTGGACCCCATCTTCACCTCAAGCAACCGGATTACCATTGAGACATTCTCCACCCCCAGATTTGATCGACCACCGCTGCCTACACTTCACCATCACTGCACCCAGTAGCCGCATCCGCACCCCCCGGACCCTCTCACAGGAAATGGAATGAAATAACCAACAAGCAACTCACCACAACTTTCACCAAATCCCTCCCACCTTCCTCCGATGAAGCCAACACCTCAGTGCGCAATCTCAACGCATGGATAACCAAATGCGCCAACACTCTAGCTCCCCTCCATCTGACATCGGCCAGGAGCATACCAAAGAAAGCCAGCTGGTTCATCACTGAACTCCAAGAATCCAAATGCACCTGCCGGGGCCTAGAGAAAAAATGGAGGAATAGCCAAACCAGCGAAGTCCTCGCCCTCCTTCAGAGCTGATACCGCCATCCACCGCTGACACATCAAGAACACAAGAAAGAACGCACTCCAGGAACGCATCAACTCCTCCCCACAGAACACAAAGGAACTTTTCTCAATCAACGAGTTCACAAATCCCCCCTCTGAAGGCACCAGCATCCCCCTGTCGCAAGACCTCTGCGACAAACTTGCCACCTTCTTCCACCATAAGATCCAAGACATCTACGACCGCTTCCTCTAGGAAAACCAACCCAGCACGAAAACCTACGACCGACCCACCCCCCTAGAACCCACCCAGACCATCCACTGCTGGTCCACACTCACCACAGAGGAAACAGGAATCATCATGAACAGCACCCACTCTGGAGCCCCCACTGACCCTTTCCCGCAACACATCTACGTCAGAGCCAGCACATCCATCACCCCGAGCTCTGGAACATGATAAACTGCTCCATCAACACTGGCACCTTCCCTTAGGACTGGAAACACGTCCTCTCCTGAAGAAACTCTCGGCTGACCCATCAGAACCAAAGAACTTCTGGCCCATCTCGCTGCTACCCTACCAGGCCAAAGTACTGGAGAAAGCCATCAACACACAATTACGAAATTTCATTGAGGTCAACTACTCACTGGAAAGCTCCCAGTCTGGGTTCCTCAGCAGCCACAGCACGAAGACAGCTCTTCTTGCTGCCACCGACAACATCCAATCGCTTCTAGACTGTGGCCACACCGCAGCACTCATATTCCTCAACCTCTCAGCAGCCTTCGACACGGTCTCCCACAGCACACTATGCACCAGACTCCACGATGTAGGAATCCGCGGAACAGCCCTGAAATGGATCCACTCATTCAACTCCAGAAGGACTCAGAGGGTCAGGCTCCCTCCCTACACATCTAAACGCACAGGGGTCAGCTGCGACGTTCCCCAAGGATCCTCTCTGAGTCCAACTCTTTTCAACATATACATGACAAACTCACAGCTATCGTCAGAAGCCATCGAATGAACATGGTGTCATACGCCGATGACACACAACTCATCATTTTCCTCACCGAAGACCCGGACACGGCCAAAAGGAATTTCCACTCAGGAATGGAAACCGTCTGGATGGGAGAAAGCTGCCTCAAGCTCAATTCTGACAAGACAGAGATCATCATTTTCAGAAACGCCACCTCAGCATGGGCGACTCCTGGTGGCCCACATCTCTCAGCAACCCACCTTCACCAACTGAGCAGGCCCCCAAACCTAGGCATCATCCTCGACTCCTCCCTATCTATGACCCAACAGGTAAACTCAATCACCTCCTACTGCTGGCACATCCTCCGCCAACTCTCGGAAATGTTCAAATGGATCCCAGCAGACTGCCGCAGGAAAGTTACCCACACCTTAGTCACAAGCAAGCTTGACTATGGCAACACTCTCTATGCCGGCACTACGAGAAACATCAAAAAGCTGCAACTCATCCAGAACGCTGCCACCAGACTTGTCCTTAACCTCCCACCCCAAGAACATATCTCCCAGCACCTGAGGACCCTCCACTGTCTCCCAGTAGAAAAACGAATTCCCTTCAAGCTACTCACTCACACGTACAAAGCCATACACAACGTCGTACCCACCTACCTGAACCACTGTGTCTCCTTCCACACCCCTGATCCCTCCACTCCACTCATCTGGTTCTGGCCACTATCCCTCACATTCGAAAAAACACAGCCAGAGGATGATCCTTCACCTACATCGCAGCAAAGAGCTGGAACAACCTGCCCCTATCTCTCAGACAAAACCCATCTCTCACCATCTTCAGGAGGAACCTCAAGACATGGCTCTTCGGATGAGGATCCACTCTCTCCCCCCTAGCCCCTGGAGGACCTTCACAGGTGAGTAGCCGGGCTTTACAAAAACTGATTGATTAATTGATTGATTGTTTGTCCCTAAGTGGCCAGGGTATTCCCAGACATGGGTCCCTTGCTGACTGTGCCACTGGATTCAAGATAGCTTGGTTGATGAGGGGTGATACCCTGAAAAAAGGTTCCAGGATGCTTGTTTCGAGTCCAGGAAGGACCTGGCCTGACAGTTCGGGCTAGAGTGTTCCCATGGGGAACAGGGTCAAGACTGATTTGCATATGGTTGGGTCTAAACTGGAGTGGCATGGTCAGCAAATGAACAAGGGATTTAACCCAGATCTGTGATTGGGAGTGAGTGTTTGAAAAGTTTCAGCACTCGGTCCATCATCCTTTAGTGTTGCTAAAGCCACTCTACGTGTGAAGGGTATGCCCAGACGGGGGTCTCCTGCTCACTGTACCATTGGATTCAAGCTAGCCTGGCTGATGAGGGGTTATACCCTGAAACTGGTCCAAGGATGCTTTTTTCCAGGCCAGAGAGGACCATGCCTAGCAGTTCGGGCTGTATTGTTTCCATGGGGAACAAAGTCAAGACTAATTTGCATATGGTTGGGTCCAAACTGGGGGCGGGGGGGCAATTTGAGCAAAAGAACAATTAATTTAACCCAGATGTGTAACTGGGGATGACTGAAAAGTTTCAGCATTCCACCCATCATCCTTTTGTGTTCTCCTGTTGTGGTATCCAATTAAGTGATGGCAAAGTGAGGAATCTCAGAAGGATGCAGTTTTAAAAAGAGATACCAAAATATTTGATAAATATGACAAAAGTGTTAGTGCTAAATCTCAGTTTGATTAAGACGTTTTAGATCATGGGAACAATGGTAATGCTGGCTCAGATCACAGAGGAACACGGTTAGATGATAGAGAATATATGAGGAGTCATAATGACAGTTGTAAGGAGGATTTAGTTGTGCAAGTAGAAGATATTGAAGAAGGGGAAGACATTGAAGTTGTTGTGGAAGATGAGTTTGTGAGGTATGATAAAGAAGATGTGGTGGAAGATGATGATTTGAGGAGTGATGGAAAAAGTAAAGAATGTTCACGTGTGAGCTAGAAGATGACAGTAAAGAAAGATTGTAGCAATAGAATAACTTGTGTTATATCCAAGTGGATGTTTGATTTTGTGTGCTGATATTCTAGATAGAAGATGAATGTATAGTTTTCTTGTTGTTTTTTTCTTAGCTATCTATTATATTTTAGTTTGATTAGAGTTTTATATTTTATTAAAGAGGGACGATGTGTCGTGTTTGGTGCAATTTTCTGTGCACGTTTTCCATTATTCTGTTATGTCATGAGAGGCATTCCTTAAGCATGCCACTCTGAGCGTTTCAGATTCCTTCGGAGCTGGAACATTGGGAGTCGCTTGGAGGATGTAGCAAGGAAGGCTGTCTCTCTTGTTCGCTCCGCTTCCTAAGGTGTTTCAACTTGGAATAAACATGTTTGTTCTCTACTTATGTGTGGAGTCTATCATTACAAGGCAGTTCAAAGAAAACACACCCAAAGAAATTGGTCAGAGCTGAGTTAGGATCAACGGCATACTACATGCATTTCCTTTCTGCATCTAGTATCAGCTGGCCATGACCTTTAAGCCCTGACCTGAAACTCTGAGCACAAGCTGTGGCCTGCATGAGGGCCTGCTGGTTATCATATGAGTGTGGCACCTGGTCTTGCTTTGTGCTCATTCGCATTGTCCCAGAGTCTGAATACTACTGGGGGACGTGGCATACAGGTGGCACACGTTCACACCTTATGCCCTCTGTCCCATCCCTAGACTGTGAATGTCATGATTGTAGCCTTCAGGCAGCATGGCATGCCCTTTATTCACACTCCACAAGGTCCCATTTGCGTAGTGCCTTATAGGGACCAGACTTTTATTTCAGCCATGGGATATGACCATTGTCTCACCCCACAGTACTCACACTGTAGACTTCAAACAGCAGTTTTTACTTTCTCACTTTCCAAGAACTGCTGCTGGGAATTACACTGGAAAGTCAATGTTTGAGACTACCGATTTCGACTTTACAACTATGCAAACCTATGCATACATTGCTTCTGGGGAGTCTGGTGCAGATTTGCCAAAGGGGTGCAAACTTACGAGTAATCCAAAGTCTGCTTTATCTAGAGTTACATAAGGAACCAGAATAAATCTCCCTAAAAGTTTCACCAACCAGTAGGGTGTATGCACGGAAGAGGATTCCATAAGTTCAGCAGACAATTTGAGGACATGTAGCTCATCTATCTTGACATTTCAAATAAGGCTTTAAGTTCTTCCTATTATGATTTTGGGGCATGACATTATTGAAAATATTTCACGTTTTAAACAGAATCTAGGACCTGAGGCTACTTAGCATCAGGTTGCTAAAATTTGAATTTGCACTTCACAAGAATTTAGACCCAGAGAAGTCTTGTGACATATTATCAGAATATCCCCTATATATCCACCAGTATTGTAACCTCTTTAAAGACGGTACTGATGAAGGTGGGCTATACCACCGAATCATTCGTTGAGTGATACTGAAAGAACATCCTAGCCCACAACACAACAACGGTCGAAGTTGGAGATCTCTTTTCCCGTTGTATTTTGTAGGGTTTGTGATGAGGTGGCGGGGGTGGGAATGTAAGGTATAAGTGAGTTGATGTATGCCTGAGTTCAAGTGTTTGCATGAATGTGAATGTCATATTGGAAAGGGGGTGGTAAAAGCATATAGATCTAATGTAATCATTCCTGTTTAGTTTTAAGAAAATATGCAAAAAGTGTTTTTCTTGACTGATTATTGTACGTTTTAAGGTTGGAATTAAATGGACAGAATTAACAATTGTATAAAGAAACAAAATAATAATAAATACATTATATGGATCTTATTAAAGCGAAAATATGAAAAAAATAATTAGAAAATGCTACTATGGAAAAACTTACTTGTGGTCAGACCGTCTTGAGGTCAAGCCATACGTGAACAGATTCAAGTCAAGTGGGATTTCGTTGGTTTACTTATGGTTTATTTCCCCCCTTATCTCAGACTTTAAAGTACATACAAAGGGGGTAGCTGCCTTTCGGGGAAGTATTACAATGTACCAGAGCTAACTGTTAATCCTTGGCTTCGACTGACATGCAGTAGAAAGTAGTAAATGTGAAGAGTTAATGGTTTGGGAAAGAGTTACAAGTACAGCGGATAGGTATGTTAATGCCAATATTCCAGGTCTAGCAAAGAAGATAAACAACCTTGATTAAAGGTTTGCGAGTTTGTGGACCCTGTGGCAAATGTAGCTGTTTATTGTCTGACAAAGAGGCATTTTCTTCCCTTTTGGAAATCGATAAAGGCATCCTTGCACAGGGTATCTGATCACCCTACCCTCTTACTGGCCATAGAGAAATGTATATTCCAGAACAAGTTATTAAACCCATTTGTCAATGTATTTCTAAATGTATGTGTTTTAACATTTCTCAAAAACTGTTGAATGCACTGAAATCAAACCAAACAAATTGTGCTAGTCGGAGCAAGCCTAGTAGACATTAGTGTAGCAGTGCAAAAATTACTATTGAAAGTTTTGTTGGGTAATGCAGCATTTTGGACTTTCGTCTTTGCCAGTTTCCACAATATGTTGAAATATCGTTCTCAGGTGCACGTATATTTTTCGAAGGGCTGAATCACGAAAAACAGCAAACATTATTAACAATTCAAATATTACTTCTATATGTAATTTTAACTGAACAATAAGTATGAAGATGCTATCGCACAACCCAGCCTAACCCCCAAACGTCACCATGGAAGGCCTCTTGTCGCTGGTTACTTATACAGCCTAGTACAGGAGAGCAACATTTAACTGTCAAAATTAAATTAATCAAAATATGGTTTCTTTGTTTCTCTCTCCCTCACAGTCGTATGTTGTTATTCATGCATTCATAGCTCGCTATTGTAGGATTCATGATATTACGTGTTTGTAAAGGCACATTTATGTTCATACAACAACCGATTCTCTGAGAGCTGAGGCTCGTTTGGTTGCTAAATTAATCCCTCTAGTACACAAGAATAAAGTATTGCATCAAGCCACTGGAAAGAGGACAAACAGCCAACATCGTCACCCTGAAATACATTGAGGCAGAGTTCCAAAGCTCATATTTATGAGCACTCCGAGAACAAGCATTGGCAAAGCATTGAGTCTGTCTTTCTGTAAGCAGGAATGCTTAGAAATAGTTGGGAAAATCGATGTGTGTCGGCTTCAGCCTTCCTATAAAGAGCATTTCCCAAAATGAAGCAACATAAAGAACAACAATATGGAATCTGGGAACAGGGCACTGTTGGGGAGCATACTCCATTAGCAGAGTTAACCTATATTCAGAAAGAACCGTTAAGAAAAGGAGTGAGGCAGTTATGTTTGCGTTGCAATTGGTGAATTAAAAAAGTAACACACAGCAAAATATTGCACAGTAGATACTTTTTACAAAGGATCGGTAATTTGTTTGCAGTCGTAAAAAACATATGTGGGTGCATATCTTTCCTTTGTGTGCAAAGAAAATGAAAACACCACATAACAGGGCCTTCGTGGACAGCCTAAGCAAGTTATGGCAAACTATGAAAAATATATGGAATGCGATGGTTATAGTTGGGTGACCTAAACCCCTCTCTCTGTGTACTACATATTGTACTTTTTAAAGAATTGATGACTTTAGGTCATCGCATATACAGCTGTTTGGAGCGTGCTCTAAAATAGGTGTGGTTGTACAAATGGTGCTGCTGGGAATTGCACAGCCATGTGTGGGAACGCCTTGTATACAAGAGGTCCAGCGCATGAAGGACAGTGGTGCAAGGCATGATGGGTCAAATTGGAGCAAGTAAGGCGGAAGCTCTCCATATGCTAGCAATGAGCTTAAAACAGAATCGCTTTTAAGAGCGGTGCTCATGTGACTAAGATGTGTAAAAAGTGCCACGCGCTATTTCCATCTGGCCAGGGTTACTGCTAAAGTTCAGACATGACTTCAGTTTTGTGCTTTTAACATATATTTGAAAGAAAAAGTGAGATAAAAGGTTACCTGGCTGCAGTGGCGCTCAGGGTGGTAAAAGTTTGCTTTGTTATAGCTTTTCGTTCCAGTGGCACACTGTGGAGTAAACATGAGATACTTATGAGACACATTATTTAGTAAATACATTTGGAGCATTAAAGCCATTATGCCCGAGCTTCCCACCCATGTTCGTGGTGCACTGCATGTCAGCAGATTTCAATACATGAAGGGAGAAGGAGGTCAGTGTACTTAAGAGCACCTCAAAAGATTTAACCTGCATTAATGAATTCCACCCGACTCTCTAATGGCAGATAGGCTTTATTAAATGTAAATATTATCAACCAATCAAAATACACATTCTTTTCAATCACAGGAAACAGAAAAGTGGGACAGAAATCCCTTCATTCATATCGGTTCTTGCAAAGTTTAAAAAAAGGAGATGGCACTGGCTACCATGGCCAATTATTTACATGAGCAGTGTTCAGCATAGATCCAGGAGGACAAGATCCATGCAGGTATTTCGGAACATTGACTTTGTGGCAATCTTGAAAATCTGTCATGGATACGGTCTCCTGGCGTATCCTGGACACACCTGGTTTAGAATCTTCCCTTTTATGTCATCTGATAATAATTACAGTTACACAAACCACACTTACACAACAGTCTCTACTTAAGATCCAAGTTACAAATGCACATAAGTTCTATGTGCCATGACCTTTTTCTGTAGATATTACATTATTCAAATGAATTCAATTAAATGGATCTCATTGCCCACATTAAACTGTATTTACAGTCAGCAAATCCTAATATTAAATAAAACTATATTTTGTTATCCCACACCTCACATTATCACGACTTATACTTTGGACTGATAGTTCATGGGCACCAAAAAAAAACAACCATTCAACATGAAGATAATTTCAGTGGTGAGCAAGAATATTTTCATGTTGTTTCAAAGTAAAGCAACACGTTTTCAGGCTCAACTGCATGAAACGTAATGGCCCTCTTGTAGCTGAATTAGATCAATGTTTTAACATTCAACCACCCCTGAAAACCCCTGGCGGGTTGCAGACCAAACTCCGTTTCCTGTGTAGTGGGTGATTAAATCCTTGCATAGATTTCATATGATTGTCACTGGATACCATCACTTTAAAGTCTCTCTGAAGATTTTGAAGTCTAGGCCCATGTCGATCCTGGCATGTTGTATTCAAAACACTTTAAAATTTACATGACCTAAAATTATTTGTTAAACCTGGATTCATAAACACTAAGCATTTATTTGCATCCCTATTTCACAATGGCTTTCAAATGTTAACATTTTGGTTAGCTCGGTTTTCTCAAATGAGATGCTGGATTTTGGAGATGTGATGAATCTGAAGCAAAATAGCTTTTCAAAAGGAGGTTCTCCCTTACCATGCTTTAGGTTTCAAGATGGCAATGGTGCTATGTAGGAAACTCCTTAACCCCTTCGCTGCCAGGCCTTTTCCCCCTCCTGTGCCAGGCCTTTTTTTGCCTATTTGGGGCAGTTCGCGCTTAGGCCCTCATAACTTTTTGTCCACATAAGCTAACCAAGCCAAATTTGCGTCCTTTTTTTCCAACATCCTAGGGATTCTAGAGGTACCCAGACTTTGTGGGTTCCCCTGAAGGAGGCCAAGAAATCAGCCAAAATACAGTGAAAATTTAGTTTTTTTCAAAGAAAATTGGAAAATGTGGCTGCAGAAGAAGGCTTGTGGTTTTTCCCCTAAAAATGGCATCAACGAAGGGTTTGTGGTGCTAAACTCAGCAGTTCCCAGCTTTCAGGAACAGGCAGACTTGAATCAGAAAACCCAATTTTTCAACACAATTTTGGCATTTTACTGGGACATATCCCATTTTTGCAATTTTTTGTGCTTTCAGCCTCCTTCCAGTCAGTGACAAAAATGGGCATGAAACCAATGCTGGATCCCAGAAACCTAAACATTTCTGAAAAGTAAACACAATTTTGAATTCAGCAAGGGGTCATTTGTGTAGATCCTACAAGGGTTTCCTACAGAAAATAACAACTGAAAAAGAAAGATATTGCAATTGAGGTGAAAAAACATAATTTTTTCTCTACGTTTTACTCTGTAACTTTTCCCTGCAATGTCAGATTATCGAAAGCAATATACCGTTACGTCTGCTGGACTCCTCTGGTTGCGGGGATATATAGGGCTTGTACATTCATCAAGAACCCGAGGTACCCAGAGCCAATAAATGAGCTGCACCCTGCAGTGCGTTTTCATTCTATATCAGGAATACAGCAATTCATTTGCTGAAATATAAAGAGTAAAAAATAGCTATCAAGAAAACCTTCGTATTTCCAAAAAGGGCACAAGATAAGGTGTTGAGGAGCAGTGGTTATTTGCACATCTCATCTCTGAATTCCGGGGTGACCATACTAGCATGTGAATTACAGGGCATTTCTCAAATAGATGTCTTTTTTACACACTCTCCTATATTTGGAAGGAAAAAATGTAGAGAAAGACAAGGGGCAATAACACTTGTTTTGCTAATCTATGTTCCCCCAAGTCTCCCGATAAAAATGATACCTCACTTGTGTGGGTAGACCTAGCGCCCGCGACAGGAAACGCCCCAAAACGCAACGTGGACACATCCAATTTTTTTTAAAGAAAACAGAGGTGTTTTTTGCAAAGTGCCTACCTGTAGATTTTGGCCTCTAGCTCAGCCGGCACCTACGGAAACCTACCAAACCTGTGCATTTTTGAAAACTAGAGACCTAGGGGAATCCAAGATGGGGTGACTTGTGGGGCTCGGACCAGGTTCTGTAACCCAGAATCCTTTGCAAACCTCAAAACTTGGCTAAAAAAACACATGTTCCTCACATTTCTGTGGCAGAAAGTTCTGGAATCTGAGAGGAGCCACAAATTTCCTTCCACCCAGCGTTCCCCCAAGTCTCCTGATAAAAATGATACCTCACTTGTGTGGGTAGGCCTAGTGCCCGCGACAGGAAATGCCCCAAAGCGCAACGTGGACACATCAAAATTTTTGAAAGAAAACAGAGGTGTTTTTTGCAAAGTGCCTACCTGTAGATTTTGGCCTCTAGCTCAGCCGGCACCTAGGGAAACCTACCAAACCTGTGCATTTCTGAAAACTAGAGACCTAGGGGAATCCAAGATGGGGTGACTTGTGGGGCTCGGGCCAGGTTCTGTTACCCAGAATCCTTTGCAAACCTCAAAATTTGGCTAAAAAAACACATGTTCCTCACATTTCTGTGGCAGAAAGTTCTCGAATCTGAGAGGAGCCACAAATTTCCTTTCACCCAGCGTTCCACCAAGTCTCCCGATAAAAATGATACCTCACTTGTGTGGGTAGGCATAACGCCCGCGACAGGAAATGCCCCAAAGCGCAACGTGGACACATCCAAATTTTTGAAAGAAAACAGAGGTGTTTTTTGCAAAGTGCCTACCTGTAGATTTTGGCCTCTAGCTCAGCCGGCACCTAGGGAAATCTACCAAACCTGTGCATTTCTGAAAACTAGAGACCTAGGGGAATCCAAGATGGGGTGACTTGTGGGGCACGGACCAGGTTCTGTTACCCAGAATCCTTTGCAAACCTCACAATTTGGCTAAAAAAACACATGTTCCTCACATTTCTGTGGCAGAAAGTTCTGGAATCTGAGAGGAGCCACAAATTTCCTTCCACCCAGCGTTCCCCCAAGTCTCCCGATAAAAATGATACCTAAATTGTGTGGGTAGGCCTAACGCCCGCGACAGGAAATGCCCCAAAGCGCAACGTGGACACATCACATTTTTTCATAGAAAACAGTGCCTACCTGTGGATTTTGGCCTGTAGCTCAGCTGGCACCGGGGGAAACCTAGCAAACCAGCGCATTTTTTAAAACTAGAAACCCAGGGGAATCCAAGATGGGGTGACTTGCGGGGCTCTGACGAGGTTATGTTACCCAGAATCCTTTGCAAACCTCAAAATGTGGCCAAAAAAACACTTTTTCCCTCTCATTTCGGTGACAGAAAGTTCTGGAATCTGAGAGGAGCCACAAATTTCCTTCCACCCAGCGTTCCCCTAAGTCTCTCGATAAAAATGGTACCTCACTTCTGTGGGTAGGCCTAGCGCCCACGAAAGGAAATGGCCCAAAACACAACGTGGACACAAGATATTTTTTCACAGAAAATAGAGGTGTTTTTTGCAAAGTGCCTACCTCTGGAGTTTGGCCTCTAGCTCAGCCGGCCCCAGGGGGGGCAGAAATGCCGTAAAATAAATTTGACACCCCCCCCCCGGGAGCGACCCTTGCCTACGGGGTCACTCCCCCTGCATTAAATTGGCGCCAAAAAACAAATCCCCGGTGTCTAGTGGTTTCTGCCCCCTTGGGGGCAGATTGACCTAAAATCGACCAATCTGCCTCCAAGGGGGGCAGAAATTGTCTCAATATACAATTTGCCCCCCAGGGGAGCGACCCTTGCCTGATGGGTTGCTCCCCATCTCTAAAAAAACAAAAAACAAAAAAAAACACAAAAAAAAAATTTGCCCTGGCGCCTAGAGGTTTCTGCCCCCCTAGGCCGATCTGCCCCCAGGGGGGACAGAAATTGCCTAAAAGAAATTTGCCCCCCCCCCCCCGGGGAGCGACCCTTGCCTACAAGGTCGCTCCCCTTGCGTGACGGCGCAAAAAAAAGATCCCTGGTGCCTAGAGGTTTCTACCCCCCTTGGGGGCAGATTGACCTAAAATCGGCTGATCTGCCCCCAAAGCGGGCAGAAATGGCCTAAATACAATTTGCCCCTCCAGGGGAGCGACCCTTGTCCAAAGGGTCGCTCCCCATCTGTAAAAAAAAAAAAAAAAAAAAAATCCCTGGTGCCTAGTGGTTTCTGACCCCCTTGGGGGAAGATCAGCCTAATCAAAATAGGCTGATCTACCCCACACGGGGGCAGAAATGGCCTAAAATAATTCCCCCCCCCCCCCAGGGAGCGACCCTTGCCTAAGGGATCGCTCCCCTTGCGTGAAATTCCTGCAACAAAAAAAAAACTCCCTGGTGTCTAATGGTTTCTGCCCCCCTTGGGGGCAGATTGGCCTCATCAAAATAGGCCAATCTGCCCCCAAGGGGGGCAGAAATGGCCTAAAAATGTTTTGCCCCATAGGGGAGCGACCCTTGCCTAAGGGGTCACTCCCCACCTAAAAAGAAAAGAAAACATAACAAAAAGGAAAAAAAAAAATGATCCTTGGTGCCTAGAGATTTCTGCCCCCGGGGGGGGACAGAAAAGGCCTTCCCAAAAAAATGCCCCCCCTGGGAGCGACCCTTGCCCAAGGGGTCGCTCCCTTTTGTCACTTTAAAAAAAAAAAAAAAAATCCCTGGTGTCTAGTGGGGTTTCAAAAGCCGGATTGCAAGCAATCCGGCTTTTGAAACCCTGTGAGAGACTTCAAAGGGAAGGAAATAAATTTCCTTCCTTTGAAGCCGCTCCGGGCCTCCCCCATGGGATTGAAAGAGAAATGCTCTGCATTTCTCTTTCAATCACGCTGGAAGCAGAGCTTCCAGCGCAATGGGGGAGACCCTGTGACTAATCAGCACGCGCTCGTGCGCTGACGTCACAGGGGGGGTTGGGGGGGTCGGGGGTGGAAGGGGAAGGGCTTCCCCTTCCATCCCTGACTTGGGGGGGTGGTGGGGGAACCCCACAGAGGGAGCGCTAGCGCTCCCTCTGGGCTCTGTGACCAGGACGTAATGGTTACGTCCTGGGCACAGCAGCACTGTGCCTCAGGACATAACCATTACGTCCTGGGCACAGAACAGGTTAAGGCAGTGTTCGTCTCTATAAACAAGCTATTTAGCTTATTGTAAAGTAACTGCCACATCAAAAGAAATGGGAAACGCCATCATCTGGAGTCCTGATGGCTGGTCACTTGGGCCCATATTTAAAAAAATGGCACAGCGCAGTGCTGTGTCATAATTGGCAGCGCGGCTCTGTGTCAATTTGGCAATGCAGGGAATCTCGTATTTAATTGAATGAGGCGCACCCCTGCGTTTCCCCCTGCGCTGGCGCTAAATTGAGCTGCCTAGAGCCAACATAGGCCTTGTACCATTGTGCAAGGATGTCTGCGTAAAGGGGTTTGATTGTTTAGGGGCGGGAAGGTGTCCCTTCCTGTACATAAACAATTACTAATGATGATTTGGCACTTCTGAGTGTGCTGCAGAATGCAGCATACACAGAAGTGCCAAAGCATCATTCTGAATGATTGTTTATTTCCTGCACATAAACAAACATTTCCGGCATCATTCTGATTGATTGTTTATTTCCTGCACATAAACAACCATTTCTGGCATTGTGTTCTCTCAATGCGTGCTGTAGAATGCACCACACATAGTAAAAACTTAAAACGAGGAGGAATACAAGTATTCCTCCCTGTTGTGCCATTCTAATGCCACCACTGGGCTGGCATTAGATTTTGGCACTGCCTCAGGTTTGCGAAAACACTTAAATCTGGGGCAGCGTCAAAATGCAATGGGTGTTGCTGTGGCACTCCCACAGCAACACCTATTGCACGCCCCTTCCACGCAAAGCAGGTGTGTGAAGGGGCCGTATTTACAAGGTGGCGTTAAGGCACAAAAAGTGGCTTACTGCCACCTTGTAAATACGGTTCAGGACGCAGTGCCACCGGAGTGTCACGTAAAGTGATGCTCTGGTGGCGATAGGGGCTCATGAATATATCCCCTAATTTCTTGTAACAGTACATTCACTGTTCCATGAACTGTATGGCCCTGATATCAAAATAACTTGTCAGAGGGATGATGTATGTTGGATCCTAAAACGTTTCCCAACACCTTTAGTTTCCAATGAATGTATAAATTACATCATCTTTGGAAACACTTTCCTGTGTTTGCAACTTCTGCAAAGATCGGTGCATCGCGGAAACCCAGTAACAATAACCTGCTGTGCTGTTCAAACAACCAGAATATCTCAAGCAAAGAAATCTAAACAGATTTCGTCCTCATTATTGGTATGGGAGAGCATTAATCATGAAATGTCAAGCTTTTAGTTTCCAACTCTAGCCCAGCTAAATAAGGCACTAAGCTCATAAGCAATGCAAAAGAGGTATTCCTCTTTTGCAGCCTTTTACTAGAATAGTTTTTCAGCTAAAATGGTAAATTTCTGACTAATGATGCCAGGATATAACGATTATTTTTCTAATTAGAGAACATTTGTTGTAAACTGGATACCAATTCCAACTCTCATTAAGGGAAATCTGCTGTGTGTGTACTAATACGATAGTTAGCCTTCTACAATGTCCTAAATGGTCTTAGGCACCATTTTAATGATCATTACAGTCTGCTTCATTTGATGTGGAGAAAAATAGATACCCAAGCTCAGATTGGAACATTAATTTAGAATTTAATTAGTTAGTTTCACTTGTGAAATGAAGTTGAACTCCCGTCCTCACCCCCCCCCCCCCCCAAACCAATCTAACCCCAAACAATTAAATAAAGAAGTCTTAAAATTCTCCCTACAAAATGGTTGGAAGACACTGCATTTTTCACAAATTACTTGTGTTTTTAGAAAATGATTTCCTTCTCTTTACCATATCATAGTTGACTGCTTGAAAGAATACTGGCAGAAGTTGATACAAACGAGTAAAGGACAGATCTTTCTAACATGACCTCATGTCAAAGTCAGATCGTAGAGTTGAAAAACCACAAGAGTAACATCCCTTCCATAGAGATGAAGTAATTCATTCTCATTTAATCATTCAGGGAATACAATTCGCAAAAATGTTTTGCTCTACAAAGAACAGCAATTCATAAGAAAGGCTAAAAGTGGGGGAAATGGAGCAAACCCAACGGCATGATAAAGCCCTTTTGTGTCGACAACCCACCAACCACTTATTAAATAAGGTCAACTACAAGAATGTACAAAGCCCTTTAAGGAATCGCAAATTGTGGTTTCTACCCTGTAGAAATCGCAATTTGCGATTCCCAGAATAGGAAATGCAAATGGGGATTTACTATTTGCATTTCCTATTCTGATGTACCATGCATTTCCAAAATACTGTTACACCAACAAAACAACGCCCTCTAAATAATGACCCACCAATCACCACAGCGAACGCCCACTGGCGATGAACACTGCTGTGGCTGAAATGGCTACCTAAAAATAAAACAAGACAACATTGGCCCAAACAAAAATTCCAGAACTGACACACCTTACACACCCACCAACAGCACAAAAAAAAGCACACCTGTACTACCCACAATCCACTGCAAACACGAAAAGACCACAAAAGCTAGTCATGCAAATCACAGAGACTTCACACACACACACCACAACTAACCATTCATCCATCACGCACCACACACGCCACACCCCACCACATTACTCAACACCCTCTGCAGAACACCCATGTCCCCACAAAGGCACCTCGTTTCACTGATGAGGAGTTGGGGTCATGGTTGATGAAATAGTCAGGGTAGAGCCACAGCTATTTGGAGCATAGGGACATCAGATATCCATTGCCAGGAAGATGGAGCTACGGCGGAGGATCGTGGACAGTGTGAATGCCGTGGGACAACCTCCA
This sequence comes from Pleurodeles waltl, assembly GCF_031143425.1. NCBI lineage: Eukaryota > Metazoa > Chordata > Amphibia > Caudata > Salamandridae > Pleurodeles > Pleurodeles waltl. The sequence goes on from NC_090440.1 coordinate 1,218,082,795, forward strand.
AGCACAAGGGACGACATAAGGAAGAATGGGGGAAGGTGTGTTCCATTGCAGGAAGGCACCAGCTCCCCATCCAGAGGACTGGCGGTGGACCCCCACCTCCTCCCCCACAGAATGGGAGGAGCAGGTCTTGGCAATCCTGCACCCTGAGGGACTCACTGGAGTAGCCGGAGGACTCGACACTAGTGAGTCAACATTAACAACCTACCACCACCCCATTCCTGCATGCCAACTCACCCCCTCACCCTGACTTCCTTCACCCCACTCTATCCCACAGGGTGCACCACCCCATTAACCATACCTAAATGTTTAGCCCTGCATGCCATGCCCACTGCAAGTACATCCCTCCCAGCTCTGCATGCACACCCACTACCAATGTATGGACAACATGGGGAACTACCAATCCCACAATACATCACCACACACCACCAAAGGTGGGAGGACAACACCAATATCTTTGTGAAAGCTGGAAATGCAGAAAATGTCACAGAAATTGACCTTAACACATCACTTTCATCCCCACAGGTGTCCCAGCCAATGTCAGTGTCGAGGAGATGCCACAGCAACCCAGTCCCCCACCAGAAGATGCCAACAGTAATGACAGCAACTCAGGAGGTCTGGAGGACCTCCCTGACCCATCTGGGACCACTGGTCAGTGGGAAAACACATCCCACACCTAGTCCGGTACAGCCCCCCTCTCAGACTGAAACACCACAGCTACCAGCCAACGCCGCAAACCTCTGTCCCCAGGACATGTCAATCATTAGCATGCCCACCTGTACAGGGATCCAAGGCTAGACCACACAGACAAGACGATGAAGGTCCTTGTGTCATTGGGAGTGGGCACACCGTTCAGGGGACATAGGCACAGGGGGCAAGGGACACTCGGGGGCAGCTGTGCCAGGGGAAGGACAGGCCCTTGAAACGGACTGCCCAGGAGGCACTCACAGATGTCCTGGGAGAATACCAACAAACCCAGGACAGGATGGGCCAGGTGATCACCATCATGCAGGAGAACCAACGGCTACAGGCGGTACACAACTAGGAGGTCACGCAGCAGTTGCAGCCCCTAAATGCCAACATGGCCTCCCTTGTAGGGGTGCTGAGTGACATGGGCAACACCATGCAGGAGAACCGAGCACACCAACGGCCAGTTCCACTAGCCAGTCCACCCAACAGCCATCAACATCAGCTGCAGCCATTGGACAGGAGGACCTGCCATAGGACCTGCAGGTCACCAGCACCCCTCCTCCTGCAGAAGGTGAACCACCCATCAAGCGTTCCCTGCGACCCAAACAGACACCATAGACTGTTGCTAAGACCAAGCCCACTGCCATGAAATGAGCCCCTCCCGAATGTCCCCCTTGTGTCCCACTGAGTCTCCCTGTTCACTTTGGACTGCCACTGCTCCTCCTACTATGGCCCCATGGACACTGGACCTGTGCCACAAACAGACTAGGCCACTACTCTGAACATTTCCTCAACCATCACCCCACTCTATTGCACTTCCCATTGTTTTTTGTCTTCGAATAAACACCTTTGAACACAACTTGAGTAATAGTGCTTTATCAGAAAGAAATGTGCAAAGTATCAAACTGTATTGATCTGTTCTATCCTGTGCAAATGTCCTATAATGTGTGAAGCCATCCAACATATGTGTCTCAGCTGTCTGTAGTCATCACATCAGTTCACTGTTGTAACCACACCAACATCTGCAATAAGGGTAAGCGTAGGTGACAGTCAATGGGGAGGCAAAGGTAGTGACTGGCATAATACTACACCCACATAGCACATAACTCAAATGTAGACATGTATGGATCAACAGTCTTACCTGAGTGTCATTGGAAGTACTGCTGAATGATCTGTGTTCTGTTGTCCACATCCTCCTCCTCACTGTCCTCAGTGTCCACTGCTGCCACTGCTGCCTTATCATCCCCTCCTCCTGCAGATAGGGCACATGGCATCTGAGGGCCATATTGTGCAGCATGCAGCACACCACTACAATCTGGCAGACCTTCTCAGGGGAGTAGCAGAGGCAACCACCTGTCAGATGGAGGCACCTGAACCTGGCTTTGAGGAGACCGAAGGCATGTTCCACAATCCTCCTAGAACGCCCATGAGCATCAATCGAACTGATTCTCAGTCCCTGTTCTCAGATTCCTGACAGGGGTCAAAAGCCAGGACAGGTTTGGGTAGCCGGAGTCACATGCAAGAAGTGAGGGACACACATTAATCATGCACAATGGCTTGGGGTATGATTCCAGTAGGGCATACACTGACATACATTGGGTGAGGACTCATGCTCACCTATGAGCCACACTCTGTGCCTCTGTAGTTGTGCCATCACCTGTGAGGCGCTGCTATTCCTCCAGACATAGGCATCATGCACAGATCCAGGTACTTCGGGTGTGACAACAGCACGCATGGACACAGTGCATGTATGTGATTTGGGCACCAGAATTGTCTAGGTGGTACAGTCGACACCAATGACGCACAGACAGAATCCAAACATGAGCACTAGCTGTAGGAAATGGCAACCGCCTGTCCTGTATGCAGGGACAGGTGTAAGTGACCTTACTCCACCGGCGTTAGGCGTCATGGCGGAAGTCAGTCTGCACTGCCGTACAATTCATCATTGGCTAACAAGGGGCTCTTTGATGTATGGAAACCAATGATGATCAATGCCGGCAGTGACGGTGTTCACTACAGCGGACGAGACCGCCATTTCTTTTCTGCAACTTCACTTGATTCCTGACTATCCACTGGACGACAACTCCACTGTGTGTGCTTCTGTGACCTGTGTCTGGAACCTGCCATGGTCCGTGCTGCAGGGGAAAGGGCTCCAGCCTTCACGTCGGAGGAGTTGGGGAAGCTCATTGCATGGGGTCCTACCCCTGTATGGGTAGTTGTATGGACCTCCAGACAAACAGGTGAGTACAACATGGGTACGTTGCATGCGACATGGCTGCATGGAGATGTATGCGAGTGCTAGCAGTGTGCCAATTGGGGCAGGGGTATGGCTGCTGGCAATGTGAATGCAGAGGTACAGGTAATGTATGTGCTACATGATGGGCCAATGCATTATATAGGCCATATGTGTGACAGGCTGGATTGTATGGTTAATGGTGTCCTTCTGTCTATTCCCTCTGCAGGTCAGCCCCCATCAGAAGAAGGGTTTGTGGTGTACCATCGCCAAGGATGTGCAGACCCCGGGGTTCCATTGCCAGCAAAGCACCCACTGCAGGAAACGGTGGGAGGACCAGACACGCTGGTCCCGGAAGACCGCAGAGGCCCAACTGCGGACGGCCTCCCAACGATGGGGGGGTGCCCATCAGACCCTGGCCCCCCTAATGGCCTGCTTACTGGTGGTGGCCTACCCAGAGCTGGATGGGCGCTTGACGGCAACACAGCAGCCACAAGGGGGTGAGTCCAGTGTGTGTGGCTGTCATCATTTCTTGGCTGGCATGGGGTTTGAGTGCAGGTTTCTAGTCAGTGGATGCCCCCATAAGCCAGTGTTGACATTCCAGCATGGTCCTGCTTAGCTACGTAGAGCGGTATGCATTCTTGGTATTGCTAGGTGGCTACCTTGCCATGGGTGACAGGGCTTAGTTGTTTTCAGTAGGTGTGCAGTTGGTAGTGTATGGGTCCTAGCTGCCGTAGTGCCTAGGCAGTGGTTGATCATTGTGGTCCATACTGCCCAATCTTTGTGCCAGGGAGTGCTTGTGATGTTTATGCCATCAGTGCTGTTGGTGCTGCGATTTACTCTGTGCTCCCTTTCTCCACCCCCCTCCTTTTGTCATCCTGTCCATGTGTGCATTAGCATCGTCTGGCGAAGAAGCAGGGGCACTGGCGAGTGAGGGAGCAGCAGCCCACGGGACCCAGGAGGCAGTGTCCACCGAATCCGAGGGGACCAGTGGGATGGCGGGTGAGGAGAGCACCACAGGGGAGACTGGAACTGAAACAACCGACTCTGATTCCTCCGATGGGAGCTCCCTGGTGGTGGCGGACCTCTCTGGGACCACCGCAGCTACATCATCTTCCGCCACACCCACGTACCAGCACCTCCCTCCCAGTTGCCCCCCCACCCAGTTGCCTGTGCCCGCTCACCTAGGAGGGTGGGCATCTCCTTCGTCCCAGGCACCTCAGGCCCTGCCCCAGTCAGCCTGCTGCCCTCAGTGAGGAGGCTATAGACCTCTTGAGATCCATCTCTGTAGGGCAGTCAACCACAGTGAATGCCATCCATAGGCTGGCATCCCAGATGCAGCAATGCAATGCCTTCCTGGAAGGTATTCACGGTGGCTTGGTGGCCCTATAGAGATCGTTTCAGGCTTTGGCCTCCTCTCTTATGGCAGCCAGTGTCCCTGTTTCTTCCTTCCCCTCTCCAACGACCTATTCCCAGTCCCAGTCTCCTCTCCCCAACCCATCCCACGCACACATTCTGACAAGCATGCACCCAAAGAAACAGTCAAGACTCGAACAGACAAACACAGGCAGTACACATCAGTCCACAAGCACACACACAGCCAACACGCAGTTGCACACTCAACAGTAGCCACTGCCTCCACTGCCTCCCCCTCCCCCTCCTCCTCCTCCCTCACACTCACTGTAGGAGGCTGGCCTGGTTTGTAGTGGGTACCTTGGGCACTTACACCTTACACCAGGTCCAGTTATCCCTTATTAGTGAAATGTAGTAGTGTTCTAGCAGATTAGGCTGATAGAGGGAGCTATAGCAGAGCAGCTTAGGCTGAGCTAGGAGACATGCAAATCTCCTGCAATACCACTTATAGTTACACAGTACTTATACACAAGTGAATACAATACTCAGTGTTACCAAAAATAAAGGTAATTTATTAGGGTGACACAATGCCAAAAATATCTTAGAGGCAATACTCCTTCTGGAGGTAAGTATTATACACAATATATACACTAGACACCAAAATAAGGTAAGTAATTAGACATAGGATAGTGCAAACAATAGGAAATGCTATAGAATGCAAAGTGAGAAAATAGGTATGGGGCAACACAAACCATATACTAAGAAAGTGGAATGCGAACCACAAATTGCCCCCTAGACAAGTGTAGAGTGTAGAGAATCACCGGGAGAGTAAGAATACAGTAAAGGTAAGTAAATTACCCCACCCCAGAGCCCAGAAAAGCAGGAGTAAAGTACTGCAAGTTTCCTTAGGACACACTACAAGTCGTGATTAGAGTTATTTCAAGAAACAAGCAAGACAGCAAACAACAACTGGTGGATTCCTGGACCTGAAGACCTGCAAAGGAAGGAAACCAAGTGCAGAAGTAGAAAGTCGTTACAGGAAGGACAGGAGCACCTGCCAACCCAGAAGAGGGTGCATAAGAAGAGCCCCCAGTTGGACGAGGACTGCAGAAAGGCACACAAGGAAGATTTCAGCTGGTTCCTGCATGATGCACTGGATGTCCCACAAAGAGAAGTTGGACGCAGGCGAGTTTTGGCACTGGATTTCTCCAACATGCCTTGGTTCCAGCAAAGTTGCGTTTTGCATCAAAATGGCGCTATCTGCACAGCGGAGGGACCTGGGGGCTTCAACTCTGTGTGAGGAGGAAGAGGGGGCTCTCAGCACTTTAGAGAGCCTTCAGAACACCAGGCAGCACCCACGGGAATCCCAGGACACGGGGACAAAGGAAGTGCAAATTGAGGCTGGTGCAGCACTACACAGGAAGGTCCCACGCCGCCGGAGAACAACTCAGCGAGTTGAGCGTCGCAGGATACAGTGCTGAGGACCTGGGCCAGGCTGTGCATGAAGGAATTTTGCAAAGAGTGCAAAAAGGCCTCAGGAGGTGAAAAAGACGTGGTGCACAGGGGTACTGTTGTTCTTGGGGAAGGCAAGGTCTTACCTCCTCCAAATTGGGACCTCAGGACAGTCTGTGTCAAAGGGGTCCACCACCTGTGTTCCAAGGAGCATGCTCAACGCCAGGAGAGGAGTCCAAGAGAACCGGTCGTCAACTTAGAAGGTGTCTGCGTGAGGAGGGAAGTGACTCTGTCACTCCACAGGAGATTTCTTCGGCCCTTCTGGTGCAGGGTGAAGACAGGGAGTTCCCAGAGCGTGCACACCGTGGAAACTGTTGCAGTTGCTGGCTGGAGCTGAAGTTGCAGAGGAAAAGTAGCCCTTCTGGATACTATTTGCTGTTACAGCGATTCCTGGAGCAGTCTGCGGTCGATCCAAGGTCAGAGGGTGAGTAGCGGTTGCAGAGGGTTCCTGATGGAAACTTGCCAGCAGAATCCGAAGAGAAACCCACAGGAGAGACCCTAAATAGCCCTGAGAGGGGGATTGGCTACCTTATCAGGTATGGACCTATCAGGAGGGTTCTCTGACGTCACCTGCTGGCAGTGGCCACTCAGAGGCCTCCAGAGTGTCCCCACACATTGCTGAAGTCTGGGACACACTGGAGGAGCTCTACGCACCACCCCTGGGGTGGTGATGGACAGGGGAGTGGGTACTCCCATTTCCTTTGTCCAGTTTTGCACCAGAGCAGGGACTGAGGGTCCATGAACCGGTGCAGACTGGCTTATGCAAGGAGGGCACCATCTGTGCCCTTCAAAGCATTTCCAGAGGCTGGGGAAGGCTACCCCTCCCAAGCCTGTTACACCTATTTCCAAAGGGAGAGGGTGTAACACCCTCTTCCCAAAGGAAATGTGTTGTTCTGCTTTCCTGGGACTGAGCTGCTCAGACCCGAGGAGGGCAGAACCCTGTCTGTGAGGTGGCAGAAGCTGTAGCTGCATTACAAGCCTCAGAGAGCTGGTTTGGCAGTACTGGGTGTCGATGGTGGAGCCCCCAGGATGCATGGAATTGGCTCCCCAATACCAGATTTTGAATGGGGGGACAATTCCATGATCTTAGACACCTTACATGGCTATATTCAGAGTTACCATAGTGAGGATACATATAGGTACTGACCTATATGTAGTGCATGCGGGTAATGACGTCCCTGCACTCACAAAGTCCCGGGAATTGGCCCTGAATTATGTGGGGGCACCTTTGCTAGTGCAAGGGTGCCCTCACACTAAGTAACTTTGCACCTACCTTCAGTAAATGAAGGTTAGATATACAGATGACTTATAAGTTACTTAAGTGCAGTGAAAATGGCTGTGAAATAGTGTGTGCACTATTTCACTTAGGCCTCGATGGCAGGCCTGTGGAAGGGTTTGTCTGAGCTCCTTATGGGTGGGAAAAGAAATGATGCAGCCCATAAGGATCTCCTGGAACACCAAAGCCCTGGGTTCCCGGTACCATATACTAGGGACTTATAAGCGAGGGGTACAGTGTGCCAATTGAAATTGGTAAATTAAGTCACTAGCCTAGTGACAAATTTAAAAGCAGAGAAAGCATAAGCACTGAGATTCTGGTTAGCATAGCATCAGTGACACAGTCAAGCACTATACACAACACACACATTAGGCCATAACCTATGAGCACTGGGGTCCTGACCAGCAGGATCCCAGTGAGATAGGCAAAAACATACTAACATACAGGTAAAAATGGGGGTAACATGCCAAGAAAGATGGTACATTCCTACACAAGCATTCACACCTGCATGCACAACATCAACAGTCCCAGTTCCTGCCACCTGCACAGCCTTGCCCACAGTCATCACAACAGCAGACCTACAGACATGCACCCTACACACCAGATGCACAGTCACCACGACCACCATCACCACATCATGCAGCACACCAACCATCACCTGCAGACACCACCACATCCATCCACACGTCCTGTTTGACCTCCCACACCCTTTCTGCTGCCCCTCCAAAGACACACTAATGCTCGCACTCAGACCCCTAACAGCCATGCACCTCACACATGCACACTGTCCATGCACCTGCACACCGCCCCACTGGTCCTAAGAAGCTTTTCCTTTCCCGCCTTGACCTCTTCCCTGCCCCACTCCTCATCCTGCCCATAAAAGAAAGATCCCACCCCCACAGCCCAGTACCTCCACCTCTCGTTCGACTCCTGTTCCTTCCCCTGAGACTGTAACTCCCACGAAGGGGCCCAAGAGTGCCACTCAGGCCCTCTCCTCTGCAAAACTAAACACAAGGGTCAAGTCCCTCCCCCTCCCAAACCCAAGGACCCCCTACCAAAACAAACAACCCCCCCACCCCCTGAGGTGCCTGCCTATTCCACACATGATGCCACTGCCCAGTGGAGCGGCCACGCTGTCAGAAGTCAAGTTGGGCCTTGGACGTTGCCCTGTGGGTTAAACTGAACATTGGAGTGGCCAATGGCCCTTTGTGCAAATGTTTTTTTTTAATGTGGTCGCTATTCCCACCGGAATACAATGGTTAAACCAAAGGTATGTGTCCTGGCTTTCTTTACTTCTGGGTTATGTTGCTGGTGATTTACTCTGCTGATTGTCCTGGGTGTGTGGCCTGTGAGTTTGGTGTGTGTTGTATGTGTGTGTGTGTGTGTGTCACTCTCCCCTCCCTCCCTTGTGTGCTATGCGGCTGTACTCACCATCATCGTCTTCGTCGGCTTTGGTGCTCCTGGACTACCATGGCATAGTACAGCATCAGGAAGACTTGCAGCTCTGGTTCCATGGCAGCTGCAGACTCCTATGTGTCCCTGGAGGCGAGTGTCTCCTTTATATAATGTGTTTCTGCCAGGCTTTTGGCGTCGTTGCTACCGCCACAGAAATCCTGGCGGTGTGCTATGTCATAGTATGGTGGGTGGATCCTTGTCTTACGCCTGCCTGTAGGTGGCTACTCCTGTGTTCAGTGTTTGTACCGCGCTGGCAGTTGGTGTGGTACATTTGCTACCTATGGGAGGGATGACCGCCATGGTTATTATTTGGCGGTCATTACCACCTGCCTGGTGACGGTACTACTGCTATCGCCAGCATGGCGGTAACCTGACCGCCAAGGTCATAATGACCACCTATGTTTTTGTTTCTGAGAAACTTAAACTAAGTAAACTTTCGAAGAAACATTTGCACCCCTGCTGAGTTTATGACATCCACCATCTGGCACAATCTTCTACATCTATTCCCTGACAATATACAAAAATCATTGATCACACTAAACAATATGGACACCTTTGACATGAGCAAGAACAATAATAAAACTTTTCATGCAAAAAGAAATTTTACATATTGATCAACTTGGACCATAACTTTGTTTTTGCACTGTGGCATGAAGACAAATTGGTGTGCCATTTAAATTTATTTTGGGAAGTGTGAATAATCTATTTGGGAAGACTTAAATCAACAAATTATGATTTTGATCACTTCTAAGGTCATTTGGAGCCTGTCGGGACAGGGGAACTGATGCAAATTGGTGATTCTACTATTCCTACCTACCTACTCCGCTACTCCCGCCAGTGGAGTCTGCAACAGCTCTTCTGGCAGTCACTTAAAGCTGCTGACCCATCCAACATATGGTTACTTTTGTTCATGCATCAGGTCATCCACACTATTTAGGGTGACCCTCCAGAAGAAAATTTCCCTGCCCAGGGTGAGCAAAGTCATTACATTAATTTTCAAAATGAAAATCACAATCAAAAGTGTTAGACTTTTCATCCTTGGCATGGTCTCCCTTAACTTCTTGCCTCTGTTCCCCAGGTTGTTGATGTGTGCTGGACTCTGATTTTGCTGTTTTTGTTACTCTGGGCACTTTACCACTGCTAACCAGTGCTAAAGTGCAAGTGCTCTTTTACAAAATGTGTATGTAATTGGTTTGTACATGTTTGGCATATTAGTTTTACCAGTAAGTCCCTAGTAAAGTGCACTAGAGGTGCCAGGGCCTGTAAATCAAATGCTACTAGCGGGCCTACAGCACTGGTTGTGCCACCCACTTAAGTATCTCTGTAATCGTGTCTCAGACCTGTCACTGCAGTGTCTGTGTGTGCAGTTTTAACTGTAAATTCGACTTGGCAAGTGTACCCACTTGCCAGGGCTAAACCTTCCCTTTTCTTACATGTCAGACACCCTTAAGGTAAGCCCTAGGTAGCCCCGAGGGTAGGGTGCAGTGTATGATTAAGGTAGGACATATAGTAATGTGTTGTATATGTCCTGACAGTGAAATGTTGCTAAATTTGTTTTTCACTGATGCAAGGCCTTTCCCTCTCATAGGTTAACATGGGGGCTACCTTTAAATCTGATTAAAGTGTAGATTCCCTTTGGGAGCGGATGGACATATGGAGTTTGGAGTCTCTGAGCTCACAATTTAAAAATACATCTTTTTAGTAAAGTTGATTTTGAGATTGTGTGTTTGAAAATGCCACTTTTAGAAAGTGGGCGTTTTCTTGCTTATACCATTTCTGTGACTCTGCCTGTTTGTGGATTCCCTATCTGGGTCAGTTTGACAGTTGGGCTGGTTGCACCTCACACTAGACAGTGACACAAAGGGAGCTGGGGTGTAGCCTGCATATCCTGATGAGCCATCTGTGCTAGGAGGGAGGGGAGGAGTGGTCACTCACACCTGAAAGAGCTGTGCCTGCCCTCACACTATGCAGTCTCCAACCCCCTGGTGAGTGTCTGGGGCCTGGCCTGGGCAAGGCAGGATTTCACATTCGAAAGAGACATTACTTTGAAGTAGGCCTAAACCCTTCTGGAAACAAGAGGAACCTCTGCCTGGAGAAGAGCTGAAGAGCCGAGGAAGAAGAGCTGCCCCGCCTGTGACTGCGCTTTGTGGAGCTATCCTGCAGTTGCTGCTTCTGCCAGAATAAGAGGGCAAAGACTGGACTTTGTGTGCCTTCCATCTTGAGAAGAAATCTCCAAGGGCTTGATTTAGAGCTTGCCTCCTGTTGTTTGAAGTCTCAGGGACAGCAAAGACTTCTCTCTGGCAGCACCTGGAGTCTCTGGAGAGACTCCTACTCTGCCCTGTGGTGCCCATCCAGTTCCTGGGACCCTGAAGAGAGAAGCTGGCAGCCTAAAGACAAGGAAATCCATGCACAGAGCGCCGTACGGTGAAAAGATCGGCACAACTCTGATCGGCAGCTGAAGAAATGGCGCGCCGCCGGCTCCGCAGCTGAGAAACGACACTCGCAGGAAACACGACTGAAGAATCAATGCACGGCGCAGGAGAAACGATGCGCAGCATCGCTGACGGATGCTGGAGATCACAACCCGTGCTGCCGGGTTTTCAGATCATCGTGCGGCGGGGTTTCCGACTCAAGTACCGCTGTGCGTGGAAAAACAACGCAAGGCCTGCCCGGACCTGAGAGTGCTGACCGGATCGTCGCATTGCTCTCCTGCGGAGAGAAGAAGTGATGCGCCCTGACCCGGCGAAAGGAAAAACAACACACAGTCCCGCTCGTGAGTGGAATCAACGCCTTGCAAGCCCTTTTTGACACGCACTGGTCCGTGCAGGGTTATTCTCAATCATCCATTAAAATGTATTAGAGCATTGGAATGTTGGTAGCTCCACTGAAAACAAAGGAGTGCTCTAGGCTTCTAATGGCAGGTAGAAGCCAGGAGCTCCATCATTCCAATGTTTTTGTTCAGAAATGTAACAGTGAAGAAATGCCTCACGAGCCCTAGGGGATTTCGGTCCCCTTGCGCTCCGTGAGGCCTTTGTTTTATTTACTAGAACATTCTGCCCTCTAGTGGCAGAATGTTCTAATAGCCTTATAGCCCTCCGTAGTGGGCCACTAAAGTCCTGCTCCCTTGTTAAAGGTCCTAACGCTGGAGTGGGCCTTTAATGGACGGTATAGTCTGCTAAGGTGAGCTAGAAGGCTATATTTAATGCTTGGCAAGTGTCTTGTCATGGACTGCAGTTTTTATAAGCCTCCCCTTGGCATTTAGCTCCCAGAGCCACGATTTAGTTTGAAATCATCAGCTGTTTGCTGCAAGCAGTATAATACTAGAGTCTTTTGAACAAGAGTCCCTTACACTTATTTGACTTTCTTGACCAGCAATCCCCAGCTCTGATTTAGATGGTTCCCTACTTTGGATCTTTTTGAGAATTAACAATGATCTTCTCTTAAACCTGAGAGAGTGGAACATTGGTGAGGATGAGTTGTCTGTTAATATTAATGTTATGCATCTGCATGATTCTAGACAAATTCTGTCATGGACGTCCCTAAGAGCCTGTAATTATCCTTTGATATTTGTGTGTCCATGCACAGATAGGTCAAGAATGGGCATGGCTTTCTCCTCCCACAGTCTTAGCATTAACAATGACTCTGATGATGATTGTGTGGTTAATTGTGAGCCCGCTCTTACTGCCAGCCTCCCCTGTCCTTGTTTAACCACTACCTCTTCTTCCTGGCACTTGAGGTAGCTACAATCATTTTTTTGATTGTCATTTTCCTAGCTGGACACAGCATTGATATTTGCAGTGATGTTGTTTAATATTTTTATTTTTAGTCTGGGCTTTTTATCATGATTTACCCAACAAGGTGGGTCTCTTCATTCACAAAGACCAGACTTGTCATTCTGCCACTTTGTCATTTTTCCAGAGGGCTGACAGCTAACGGGTCTATTTATAAAGCAGGACTAGTTGCAGCCTCTTGAGGTGTGGGGCTGCTTTGTAAATTTTTTGCCAGCGCCAATCGTAAATTACAGTTGGCCCTGTCCTTCTCTAGCTACTCTTTGGGTATACTCGGTTCTTCTTGTAGTACCTAAACCTTCTGGTTCCTCTTCAAGATTGTGCCTGCCATTATGTGTCTATACTTTACATATGGACTCCTTGGTGCCTCAGTCCTTGGATTTGGAAAATTGTACTGAATTGTAGGTGTCCTTTCTGCACTTTTATTGAAGATCTGTGCATCTGTTGTAGGAATACTCAACAAACACTACGTGCAAGAACTGTCAGAATCAGAATTAACAGCTTAGAGTTTACAAAATGCATCTTATCAGGTGTATGCTCTGAAATGGATGATCACTTGTGGATTCGAATGTTACTGTACATTCACATTTTGCCACACCTAAATTGGACTCTGCTCCTAAAACTGATTCAACATTAAAAAGTGATTTGTGTGTCTACATTTTTTCTACCCTCATTCTGATTTTGCACCTGTGGTGATGTTGTACTTCAATGTATCGTCAAACACGTGAGCCGATAATGATGGACTATTTTTACACCTACTGTGTCATCGTAGTTCTCCAGTTTCTCACAGGGCTGCAAGATTTTGCATATGAATGTGATACTACATTTATGCTGACTTTAGCCCTGGGGTGATGTTGCACCAAAAATGTATTTGTTCAATAATATGAGATTTTACTCTTAAATCGTTTTTACAGTCATGTTGATGTTGGGAGAGATGGTGCAACATCATCATGACATATCCTATGCAAATCATAGGAGTTTTCAATCTAGATTTGGGCCAAGTAATATCCTAGAACTCCAGTGGCATGTGGCCCCAATTGTTACAAATGGAGCTCAGTAAAGATTGGCATGGACTAGGTCCACTCGAACTAGGTCTCACACACTTAATGGTGATTTTGCAACTGAATAGGATTTATGCTCGTACTTGTTTCCAGAGCACATGCTTTACCCCAAGAATTATGTTGCACCTCAGTGTGTTGTCAACCAAATGTGATGTCATACGGATACTCATCTCGTACAACTACTGTAATAACGTACTGCTTCCAATTTTTCTATGCACCTAGTGATTTCTTACCTTTTCACCTAAATGCGAAACCACACTCCAAATAACTTAGCACCGAAGTTGAGGTTCACCGGAATGCTTTACCACACTCCTGCTGACCCATCTAAACGCGTTTTTGTTCCTATTAGTGTTTTCACATTTCTGTTGGTAATTCACCGCGGGTTATTTTACACAAGTGGGTTTATGTTCCTAGGTATCAACTTGCACACAAATCTATTTGCATTCCTAAACGTGATTTTGTACTTAACTGTGACTTATGTTACTCAAAGGTTCTTACACTTTTCCTGGCCCTGCAGCAAGGATGATTATGCACCTCAATATGCTTTCAACCATATCCAGAGTCATAGTGACGCATGCCTAATGTCACATGCTACTATCAAGTTTGCTGTCTGCACTGACTGACACTACAAAGCTACATTAACAGTCCACGCGTTTTTATGTGGTACTATTGTGGCCGCTAAACTAAAAAGAGAGTTTCATATCAGTTCAAGTAAAACATCTAAAAGATCATATTGCAACCATATAGTCAACCGAAAAATACACTAAATTACAAAAACACTTACATCTAGAAACAATAATTAGTGATAAATACCCTAGTTTAAGACTATGCCTCCATATGTTCACCACTTTGGTACCCTGAAGGCCATGGACGTTAATACTGATACCATTCCTACCATCTCCGCTCACTACAACACAACTAGCTCTGCATCCTCCTCTAATGGTATCATACAAAACAGAACCAGCCTGAAATATGAAATGAAACGGGACAGCTTCATACACGGATACCCAAAGGTAGTCGAGACCATAAACTTGAACATAGCAGATACTTCACTGTCACAAATCAAAATATTATCAATGGCCAAACCCACAGATCTCCCAGTAGCTAGCACTGCCTGTCAATAAAGCTTTCTTCCGTCACCCAACCTTCCCAGTCTAGGTCACCGGTCAGCTACTTCAAAACAACTGCAGAGTGACTCTCCACTGAAGGCATCAGACACCTTTAGGCATGAATCATCAGAAGTGGGTTTGCTTGCCTCATACTTCAATACAGCCTCATAATATTGACTGAAACCCAACATGAACTAATTGTCATCAAAATAAGACTGGTTCACATGTAAATGTCCACTCTGAAAAATCCAGTCTCCATCTCTCTCCACCTCATACACTCCCCTTCCAGGGACTGTTCTTCAAACTCCTAACTTCTGAGAAGCCTGGCATGCACACACACACACACACAAACATGCACACACCAACGCGCACACACACTCACATGCACACAGACACACACATGGGCGCACACACACACACTTCAATCCTTTGGAGGGTTCCTCCATGCCTATTATCTTCAATGCAACCCACACACCGATTAGTGTGTGATCAAAGACCACCAAAACCACATTCTATTACCACTATTTCTAGAGGTGGATTTTCCAAGCACAGTCAAAGTTTATGTTGTAAAAGCAACTATATAAGGGCCGCCAACTCTCATCTCAGTGGCCATTATCCCTGAAATCATGTCAAAGATACCACCCTCAACTATAGCCCTGTAGTCTGTAATACAAATTTCAAATGTGCCCTCAATCAACATCATAACCATGTTGTTAATGAACTCTGAGGAGCCTGGTTCTTCTCACCCTGCATAGTCAGTGTGTGATGTTTCTGTTACCCACAAGGAGTCCACACAATGCAAACCGATTAACTCATTACATTCCCCTCCAGTCCAATGGAATTTTGCAGAGTGCAAACACTAAACCTAAATGAATGAAACCCAACTGGGAATAACATGTATTGGTGGGGTCCTTAATTACATCACATATTAACACACCATTCCTTGCTATTGGATTGTCCATGGAGATTTCAATCTCCACTGGTGTGAGAAGGTAGCCTCTTTCTAGCTTTGTTACCCCCACTTTTGGCCTGTTTGTGAGTGTATGTCAGGGTGTTTGTCACTGTTTTCACTGTCTCACTGGGATCCTGATGGCCAGGCCTCAGTGCTCATAGTGAAAACACTATGTTTTCAGTATGGTTGTTATGTGTCACTGGGATCCTGCTGGTCAGGACCCCAGTGCTCATAGGTTTGTGGCCTATATGTATGTGTCACTGGGACCCTGTCACACAGGGCCCCAGTGCTCATAGGTGTGCATGTATATGTTCCCTGTGTGGTGCCTAACTGTCTCACTGAGGCTCTGCTAACCAGAACCTCAGTGGTTATGCTCTCTCATTTCTTTCCAAATTGTCACTGACAGGCTAGTGACCATTTTTACCAATTTACATTGGCTTACTGGAACACCCTTATAATTCCCTAGTATATGGTACTGAGGTACCCAGGGTATTGGGGTTCCAGGAGATCCCTATGGGCTGCAGCATTTCTTTTGCCACCCATAGGGAGCTCAGACAATTCTTACACAGGCCTGCCACTGAAGCCTGAGTGAAATAACGTCCACGTTATTTCACAGCCATTTTACACTGCACTTAAGTAACTTATAAGTCACCTATATGTCTAACCTTTACCTGGTAAAGGTTAGGTGCAAAGTTACTTAGTGTGAGGGCACCCTGGCACTAGCCAAGGTGCCCCCACATTGTTCAGAGCCAATTCACTGAACTTTGTGAGTGCGGGGACAACATTACACGCGTGCACTACATATAGGTCACTACCTATATGTAGCTTCACCATGGTAACTCCGAATATGGCCATGTAACATGTCTATGATCATGGAATTGCCCCCTCTATGCCATCCTGGCATTGTTGGTACAATTCCATGATCCCAGTGGTCTGTAGCACAGACCCTGGTACTGCCAGACTGCCCTTCCTGGGGTTTCTCTGCAGCTGATGCTGCTGCCAACCCCTCAGACAGGCAGCTGCCCTCCTGGGGTCCAGCCAGGCCTGGCCCAGGATGGCAGAACAAAGAACTTCCTCTGAGAGAGGGTGTGACACCCTCTCCCTTTGGAAAATGGTGTGAAGGCAGGGGAGGAGTAGCCTCCCCCAGCCTCTGGAAATGCTTTGTTGGGCACAGATGTGCCCAATTCTGCATAAGCCAGTCTACACCGGTTCAGGGACCCCTTAGCCCCTGCTCTGGCGCGAAACTGGACAAAGGAAAGGGGAGTGACCACTCCCCTGACCTGCACCTCCCCTGGGAGGTGTCCAGAGCTCCTCCAGTGTGCTCCAGACCTCTGCCATCTTGGAAACAGAGGTGCTGCTGGCACACTGGACTGCTCTGAGTGGCCAGTGCCACCAGGTGACGTCAGAGACTCCTTGTGATAGGCTCCTTCAGGTGTTAGTAGCCTTTCCTCTCTCCTAGGTAGCCAAACCCTCTTTTCTGGCTATTTAGGGTCTCTGTCTCTGGGGAAACTTTAGATAACGAATGCATGAGCTCAGCCGAGTTCCTCTGCATCTCCCTCTTCACCTTCTGATAAGGAATCGACCGCTGACCGCGCTGGAAGCCTGCAAACCTGCAACATAGTAGCAAAGACGACTACTGCAACTCTGTAACGCTGATCCTGCCGCCTTCTCGACTGTTTTCCTGCTTGTGCATGCTGTGGGGGTAGTCTGCCTCCTCTCTGCACCAGAAGCTCCGAAGAAATCTCCCGTGGGTCGACGGAATCTTCCCCCTGCAACCGCAGGCACCAAAAAGCTGCATTACCGGTCCCTTGGGTCTCCTCTCAGCACGACGAGCGAGGTCCCTCGAATCCAGCGACACCGTCCAAGTGACCCCCACAGTCCAGTGACTCTTCAGCCCAAGT
This sequence comes from Pleurodeles waltl, assembly GCF_031143425.1. NCBI lineage: Eukaryota > Metazoa > Chordata > Amphibia > Caudata > Salamandridae > Pleurodeles > Pleurodeles waltl. The sequence goes on from NC_090440.1 coordinate 1,218,100,122, forward strand.
TTGGTGGAGGTAAGTCCTTGCCTCACCTCGCGGGGCTGCATTGCTGGGAACCGCGACTTTGCAGCTACTCCGGCCCCTGTGCACTTCCGGCGGAAATCCTTTATGCACAGCCAAGCCTGGGTCCACGGCACTCTAACCTGCATTGCACGACTTTCTAAGTTGGTCTCCGGCGACGTGGGACTCCTTTGTGCAACTTCGGCGAGCACCGTTTCACGCATCCTCTTAGTGCCTGTTTCTGGCACTTCTCCGGGTGCTACCTGCTTCAGTGAGGGCTCTTTGTCTTGCTCGACGTTCCCTCTCTCTGCAGGTCCAATTTGCGACCTCCTGGTCCCTCCTGGGCCCCAGCAGCGTCCAAAAACGCCAAACGCACGATTTGCGTGTAGCAAGGCTTGCTGGCGTCCATCCGGCGGGAAAACACTTCTGCACGACTCTCCAAGGCGTGGGGGATCCATCCTTTAAAGGGGAAGTCTCTAGCCCTTGTCGTTCCTGCAGTATTCACAGTTCTTCAGCCTAGTAAGAGCTTCTTTGCACCAACCGCTGGCATTTCTTGGGCATCTGCCCATCTCCGAGTGGCTTGTGACTTTTGGACTTGGTCCCCTTGTTCCACAGGTACCCTCAGTCAGGAATCCATCGTTGTTGCATTACTGATTTGTGTTTTCCTTGCATTTTCCCTCTAACACGACTATTTTGTCCTTAGGGGAACTTTAGTGCACTTTGCACTCACTTTTCAGGGTCTTGGGGAGGGTTATTTTGCTAACTCTCACTATTTTCTAATAGTCCCAGCGACCCTCTACAAGGTCACATAGGTTTGGGGTCCATTCGTGGTTCGCATTCCACTTCTGGAGTATATGGTTTGTGTTGCCCCTATCCCTATGTTTCCCCATTGCATCCTATTGTAACTATACATTGTTTGCACTGTTTTCTAAGACTATACTGCATATTTTTGCTATTGTGTATATATATCTTGTGTATATTTCCTATCCTCTCACTGAGGGTACACTCTAAGATACTTTGGCATATTGTCATAAAAATAAAGTACCTTTATTTTTAGTATAACTGTGTATTGTGTTTTCTTATGATATTGTGCATATGACACTAAGTGGTACTGTAGTAGCTTCACACGTCTCCTAGTTCAGCCTAAGCTGCTCTGCTAAGCTACCATTATCTATCAGCCTAAGCTGCTAGACACCCTATACACTAATAAGGGATAACTGGGCCTGGTGCAAGGTGCAAGTACCCCTTGGTACTCACTACAAGCCAGTCCAGCCTCCTACATTGGTTGTGCAGTGGTGGGAAGTGCTTGAGACTATTTACCACTCTTGTCATTGTACTTTTCATAAGAGAAAAATACACAAAACAAGGTCAGTGTATATACACATAGCCAAAAAGTTTTGCATTTCCTCTTTTCACTCTTTTCTAAGTGCTGAAAAGTACTTCTAAACTTTGAAAAAAGTTCTTAAAAGTTTAAAAAGTTTTTTCTGTCTTTCCAAAGTTCTGAAAACTTTTTTCTCTTTTTCTATCACTTTAACTCTCTCTAAAAAAATGTCTGGCACAGGCAAAAATGTTGAACTGTCCAAACTTGCATATGATCACCTTAGCTGGAAAGGAGCAAGGAGTCTCTGCATAGAGAGAGGTTTGAGTGTAGGGAAGAATCCTTCCTTAGAACTGTTAATTAATATGCTTAGAGTACAGGATAAGGCCATAAGTGCCAAATCTGGTGAAAAAGTAGCTAATGGTTCTCAATCTGATCCAGGGACTCCCCCAGGAAAAGGTTCAGGAAAGAAACTTCTCAGCCTGCCCATTACTAGACAGTCTAGCATAGTTGGTACAGAGGTTGAATCACACCATACTGATGGTGTGCTCTCACATTATACTGGTAGCCAAGCTGTTAGGGTGCCCTCTGTAAGGGACAGGTCTCCTTCTGTTCATTCCCATCATACCTCTGTATCTAGAAATGTCCCTCCCACCCACCCTGATGACAGATTGTTAGAAAGGGAGCTCAATAGATTGAGAGTGGAACAAACCAGACTGAAGCTCAAGAAGCAACAGCTGGATTTGGATAGACAGTCTTTAGAATTAGAGAAGGAAAGACAGAAGTTGGGTTTAGATACCCATGGTGGCAGCAGCAGTATTCCCCATAGTCATCCTGCAAAAGAGCATGATTCCAGGAATCTGCACAAGATAGTTCCCCCTTATAAGGAGGGGGATGACATTAACAAGTGGTTTGCTGCACTTGAGAGGGCCTGTGTTGTACAGGATGTCCCTCAAAGGCAGTGGGCTGCTATCCTATGGCTATCATTTAGTGGAAAAGGTAGGGATAGGCTCCTTACTGTGAAAGAAAATGATGCCAATAATTTCCAAGTTCTTAAGAATGCACTCCTGGATGGTTATGGCTTAACCACTGAACAGTACAGGATAAAGTTCAGAGAGACCAAAAAGGAGTCTTCACAAGACTGGGTTGATTTCATTGACCATTCAGTGAAGGCCTTGGAGGGGTGGTTACATGGCAGTAAAGTTACTGATTATGACAGCCTGTATAACACAATCCTGAGAGAGCATATACTTAATAATTGTGTGTCTGATGTGTTGCACCAGTACCTGGTAGACTCTGATCTGACCTCTCCCCAAGAATTGGGAAAGAAGGCAGACAAATGGGTCAGAACAAGGGTGAACAGAAAAGTTCATACAGGGGGTGACAAAGATGGCAATAAGAAGAAAGATGGTGAAAAATCTCAAGATAAGCATGGGGATAAGGGTAAAACCAAAGATCCCACTTCAAATCTTAAACACTCTTCAGAGGGTGGGGATAAAACAAATTCTTCCTCTTCTTCCCAACCTGCACACATTAAAAAGCCTTGGTGCTTTGTGTGTAAAAACAGAGGCCATAGGCCAGGGGATAAGTCCTGTCCAGGTAAACCCCCTGAGCCTACCACCACTAATACATCAAGCTCTAGTGCCCCTAGCAGTAGTGGTACTAGTGGTGGGACTGCTGGCAACAGTCAAGCAAAGGGTGTAGTTGGGTTCACTTATGGGTCCATAGTGGAAACTGATGTCATCAGTCCCAAGACAATTTCTGTCACACCTAGTGGCATTGGCCTTGCCACACTGGCTGCTTGTCCCCTTACAATGGATAAGTACAGGCAGACAGTTTCAATAAATGGTGTTGAGGCCTTGGCCTACAGGGACACAGGTGCCAGTTTCACTTTGGTGACTGAAAACCTAGTGCCTCCTGAACAACACATCATTGGACAACAGTATAAGATTATTGATGTCCATAACTCCACTAAGTTTCTTCCCTTAGCTATAATTCAGTTTAGTTGGGGTGGAGTTACTGGCCCTAAGCAGGTGGTGGTATCACCTAGCTTACCTGTAGACTGTCTCTTAGGTAATGACCTAGAGGCCTCAGGTTGGGCTGATGTAGAGTTTTATGCCCATGCAGCCATGCTGGGCATCCCTGAGGAATTGTTCCCTCTCATTTCAAGTGAAATGAAAAAGCAAAGGAGAGAAGGCCTGAAAACTCAGGATCCCTCTCCATCAACAGGTAAAAAGGGTATCACAGTATCCCCTAACCACCCTACCATTCAGGATACTATTCCTGTGGTGGGAGAAACCTCTCCTGGGGTGGCACCTGTTCCAAGGGAATCATCAGCTAGCAAAGCTGGACTCCCTGAGGTGGAAGTACCTCTCTGTGGGATAACTAACATTGGTGAGAAAAAGAGTACCATTTTAGTTAACATGGAGCATCCCTCCAACCCTCCCAGAGAAACTTTAGTGCAGAAACTCTGCACTGCCTCACAACACTTAGGACAGCATCCCTGCCCTAGTGTGGAGCTGATAGGACAGCATCCCTGCCCTGCTCCAACTCAAGAGAAACAGCATCCCTGTTCTCTCTTCCAGCCAGATGGACAAAGTTTTTGCCCAGCTATGGCTTTTCTGAGACAGCATCCCTGTCTGGCATTTCCATCACTACAAATAGGTTCAGTGGACAATTCCCACTGCTCTAAACTAAAACTTACTGATAGAAACTCTGAAAATACATCTTCACATTGTTGCTTAGCTAAAAAACTTCAAACAGGGTGGTTTACATCCCCACAGGGAAGTAACCATATAGTGGATGATAAAGGGAGTAATCAGTCTATTGCAGAGCTACTCTCTACTTATCACCACTTAGACAATAAAGTCTCAACTGGCCAAGGTTAGCCTTATTGTCCTTCGTTTGGGGGGGGGTTGTGTGAGAAGGTAGCCTCTTTCTAGCCTTGTTACCCCCACTTTTGGCCTGTTTGTGAGTGTATGTCAGGGTGTTTGTCACTGTTTTCACTGTCTCACTGGGATCCTGATGGCCAGGCCTCAGTGCTCATAGTGAAAACACTATGTTTTCAGTATGGTTGTTATGTGTCACTGGGATCCTGCTGGTCAGGACCCCAGTGCTCATAGGTTTGTGGCCTATATGTATGTGTCACTGGGACCCTGTCACACAGGGCCCCAGTGCTCATAGGTGTGCATGTATATGTTCCCTGTGTGGTGCCTAACTGTCTCACTGAGGCTCTGCTAACCAGAACCTCAGTGGTTATGCTCTCTCATTTCTTTCCAAATTGTCACTGACAGGCTAGTGACCATTTTTACCAATTTACATTGGCTTACTGGAACACCCTTATAATTCCCTAGTATATGGTACTGAGGTACCCAGGGTATTGGGGTTCCAGGAGATCCCTATGGGCTGCAGCATTTCTTTTGCCACCCATAGGGAGCTCAGACAATTCTTACACAGGCCTGCCACTGCAGCCTGAGTGAAATAACGTCCACGTTATTTCACAGCCATTTTACACTGCACTTAAGTAACTTATAAGTCACCTATATGTCTAACCTTTACCTGGTAAAGGTTAGGTGCAAAGTTACTTAGTGTGAGGGCACCCTGGCACTAGCCAAGGTGCCCCCACATTGTTCAGAGCCAATTCACTGAACTTTGTGAGTGCGGGGAAACCATTACACGCGTGCACTACATATAGGTCACTACCTATACAGTATGTAGCTTCACCATGGTAACTCCGAATATGGCCATGTAACATGTCTATGATCATGGAATTGCCCCCTCTATGCCATCCTGGCATTGTTGGTACAATTCCATGATCCCAGTGGTCTGTAGCACAGACCCTGGTACTGCCAGACTGCCCTTCCTGGGGTTTCTCTGCAGCTGATGCTGCTGCCAACCCCTCAGACAGGCAGCTGCCCTCCTGGGGTCCAGCCAGGCCTGGCCCAGGATGGCAGAACAAAGAACTTCCTCTGAGAGAGGGTGTGACACCCTCTCCCTTTGGAAAATGGTGTGAAGGCAGGGGAGGAGTAGCCTCCCCCAGCCTCTGGAAATGCTTTGTTGGGCACAGATGTGCCCAATTCTGCATAAGCCAGTCTACACCGGTTCAGGGACCCCTTAGCCCCTGCTCTGGCGCGAAACTGGACAAAGGAAAGGGGAGTGACCACTCCCCTGACCTGCACCTCCCCTGGGAGGTGTCCAGAGCTCCTCCAGTGTGCTCCAGACCTCTGCCATCTTGGAAACAGAGGTGCTGCTGGCACACTGGACTGCTCTGAGTGGCCAGTGCCACCAGGTGACGTCAGAGACTCCTTGTGATAGGCTCCTTCAGGTGTTAGTAGCCTTTCCTCTCTCCTAGGTAGCCAAACCCTCTTTTCTGGCTATTTAGGGTCTCTGTCTCTGGGGAAACTTTAGATAACGAATGCATTAGCTCAGCCGAGTTCCTCTGCATCTCCCTCTTCACCTTCTGATAAGGAATCGACCGCTGACCGCGCTGGAAGCCTGCAAACCTGCAACATAGTAGCAAAGACGACTACTGCAACTCTGTAACGCTGATCCTGCCGCCTTCTCGACTGTTTTCCTGCTTGTGCATGCTGTGGGGGTAGTCTGCCTCCTCTCTGCACCAGAAGCTCCGAAGAAATCTCCCGTGGGTCGACGGAATCTTCCCCCTGCAACCGCAGGCACCAAAAAGCTGCATTACCGGTCCCTTGGGTCTCCTCTCAGCACGACGAGCGAGGTCCCTCGAATCCAGCGACAACGTCCAAGTGACCCCCACAGTCCAGTGACTCTTCAGCCCAAGTTTGGTGGAGGTAAGTCCTTGCCTCACCTCGCTGGGCTGCATTGCTGGGAACCGCGACTTTGCAGCTACTCCGGCCCCTGTGCACTTCCGGCGGAAATCCTTTATGCACAGCCAAGCCTGGGTCCACGGCACTCTAACCTGCATTGCACGACTTTCTAAGTTGGTCTCCGGCGACGTGGGACTCCTTTGTGCAACTTCGGCGAGTACCGTTTCACGCATCCTCTTAGTGCCTGTTTCTGGCACTTCTCCGGGTGCTACCTGCTTCAGTGAGGGCTCTTTGTCTTGCTCGACGTTCCCTCTCTCTGCAGGTCCAATTTGCGACCTCCTGGTCCCTCCTGGGCCCCAGCAGCGTCCAAAAACGCCAAACGCACGATTTGCGTGTAGCAAGGCTTGTTGGCGTCCATCCGGCGGGAAAACACTTCTGCACGACTCTCCAAGGCGTGGGGGATCCATCCTCCAAAGGGGAAGTCTCTAGCCCTTGTCGTTCCTGCAGTATTCACAGTTCTTCAGCCTAGTAAGAGCTTCTTTGCACCAACCGCTGGCATTTCTTGGGCATCTGCCCATCTCCGAGTGGCTTGTGACTTTTGGACTTGGTCCCCTTGTTCCACAGGTACCCTCAGTCAGGAATCCATCGTTGTTGCATTACTGATTTGTGTTTTCCTTGCATTTTCCCTCTAACACGACTATTTTGTCCTTAGGGGAACTTTAGTGCACTTTGCACTCACTTTTCAGGGTCTTGGGGAGGGTTATTTTGCTAACTCTCACTATTTTCTAATAGTCCCAGCGACCCTCTACAAGGTCACATAGGTTTGGGGTCCATTCGTGGTTCGCATTCCACTTCTGGAGTATATGGTTTGTGTTGCCCCTATCCCTATGTTTCCCCATTGCATCCTATTGTAACTATACATTGTTTGCACTGTTTTCTAAGACTATACTGCATATTTTTGCTATTGTGTATATATATCTTGTGTATATTTCCTATCCTCTCACTGAGGGTACACTCTAAGATACTTTGGCATATTGTCATAAAAATAAAGTACCTTTATTTTTAGTATAACTGTGTATTGTGTTTTCTTATGATATTGTGCATATGACACTAAGTGGTACTGTAGTAGCTTCACACGTCTCCTAGTTCAGCCTAAGCTGCTCTGCTAAGCTACCATTATCTATCAGCCTAAGCTGCTAGACACCCTATACACTAATAAGGGATAACTGGGCCTGGTGCAAGGTGCAAGTACCCCTTGGTACTCACTACAAGCCAGTCCAGCCTCCTACATTGGTTGTGCAGTGGTGGGAAGTGCTTGAGACTACTTACCACTCTTGTCATTGTACTTTTCATAAGAGAAAAATACACAAAACAAGGTCAGTGTATATACACATAGCCAAAAAGTTTTGCATTTCCTCTTTTCACTCTTTTCTAAGTGCTGAAAAGTACTTCTAAACTTTGAAAAAAGTTCTTAAAAGTTTAAAAAGTTTTTTCTGTCTTTCCAAAGTTCTGAAAACTTTTTTCTCTTTTTCTATCACTTTAACTCTCTCTAAAAAAATGTCTGGCACAGGCAAAAATGTTGAACTGTCCAAACTTGCATATGATCACCTTAGCTGGAAAGGAGCAAGGAGTCTCTGCATAGAGAGAGGTTTGAGTGTAGGGAAGAATCCTTCCTTAGAACTGTTAATTAATATGCTTAGAGTACAGGATAAGGCCATAAGTGCCAAATCTGGTGAAAAAGTAGCTAATGGTTCTCAATCTGATCCAGGGACTCCCCCAGGAAAAGGTTCAGGAAAGAAACTTCTCAGCCTGCCCATTACTAGACAGTCTAGCATAGTTGGTACAGAGGTTGAATCACACCATACTGATGGTGTGCTCTCACATTATACTGGTAGCCAAGCTGTTAGGGTGCCCTCTGTAAGGGACAGGTCTCCTTCTGTTCATTCCCATCATACCTCTGTATCTAGAAATGTCCCTCCCACCCACCCTGATGACAGATTGTTAGAAAGGGAGCTCAATAGATTGAGAGTGGAACAAACCAGACTGAAGCTCAAGAAGCAACAGCTGGATTTGGATAGACAGTCTTTAGAATTAGAGAAGGAAAGACAGAAGTTGGGTTTAGATACCCATGGTGGCAGCAGCAGTATTCCCCATAGTCATCCTGCAAAAGAGCATGATTCCAGGAATCTGCACAAGATAGTTCCCCCTTATAAGGAGGGGGATGACATTAACAAGTGGTTTGCTGCACTTGAGAGGGCCTGTGTTGTACAGGATGTCCCTCAAAGGCAGTGGGCTGCTATCCTATGGCTATCATTTAGTGGAAAAGGTAGGGATAGGCTCCTTACTGTGAAAGAAAATGATGCCAATAATTTCCAAGTTCTTAAGAATGCACTCCTGGATGGTTATGGCTTAACCACTGAACAGTACAGGATAAAGTTCAGAGAGACCAAAAAGGAGTCTTCACAAGACTGGGTTGATTTCATTGACCATTCAGTGAAGGCCTTGGAGGGGTGGTTACATGGCAGTAAAGTTACTGATTATGACAGCCTGTATAACACAATCCTGAGAGAGCATATACTTAATAATTGTGTGTCTGATGTGTTGCACCAGTACCTGGTAGACTCTGATCTGACCTCTCCCCAAGAATTGGGAAAGAAGGCAGACAAATGGGTCAGAACAAGGGTGAACAGAAAAGTTCATACAGGGGGTGACAAAGATGGCAATAAGAAGAAAGATGGTGAAAAATCTCAAGATAAGCATGGGGATAAGGGTAAAACCAAAGATCCCACTTCAAATCTTAAACACTCTTCAGAGGGTGGGGATAAAACAAATTCTTCCTCTTCTTCCCAACCTGCACACATTAAAAAGCCTTGGTGCTTTGTGTGTAAAAACAGAGGCCATAGGCCAGGGGATAAGTCCTGTCCAGGTAAACCCCCTGAGCCTACCACCACTAATACATCAAGCTCTAGTGCCCCTAGCAGTAGTGGTACTAGTGGTGGGACTGCTGGCAACAGTCAAGCAAAGGGTGTAGTTGGGTTCACTTATGGGTCCATAGTGGAAACTGATGTCATCAGTCCCAAGACAATTTCTGTCACACCTAGTGGCATTGGCCTTGCCACACTGGCTGCTTGTCCCCTTACAATGGATAAGTACAGGCAGACAGTTTCAATAAATGGTGTTGAGGCCTTGGCCTACAGGGACACAGGTGCCAGTTTCACTTTGGTGACTGAAAACCTAGTGCCTCCTGAACAACACATCATTGGACAACAGTATAAGATTATTGATGTCCATAACTCCACTAAGTTTCTTCCCTTAGCTATAATTCAGTTTAGTTGGGGTGGAGTTACTGGCCCTAAGCAGGTGGTGGTATCACCTAGCTTACCTGTAGACTGTCTCTTAGGTAATGACCTAGAGGCCTCAGGTTGGGCTGATGTAGAGTTTTATGCCCATGCAGCCATGCTGGGCATCCCTGAGGAATTGTTCCCTCTCATTTCAAGTGAAATGAAAAAGCAAAGGAGAGAAGGCCTGAAAACTCAGGATCCCTCTCCATCAACAGGTAAAAAGGGTATCACAGTATCCCCTAACCACCCTACCATTCAGGATACTATTCCTGTGGTGGGAGAAACCTCTCCTGGGGTGGCACCTGTTCCAAGGGAATCATCAGCTAGCAAAGCTGGACTCCCTGAGGTGGAAGTACCTCTCTGTGGGATAACTAACATTGGTGAGAAAAAGAGTACCATTTTAGTTAACATGGAGCATCCCTCCAACCCTCCCAGAGAAACTTTAGTGCAGAAACTCTGCACTGCCTCACAACACTTAGGACAGCATCCCTGCCCTAGTGTGGAGCTGATAGGACAGCATCCCTGCCCTGCTCCAACTCAAGAGAAACAGCATCCCTGTTCTCTCTTCCAGCCAGATGGACAAAGTTTTTGCCCAGCTATGGCTTTTCTGAGACAGCATCCCTGTCTGGCATTTCCATCACTACAAATAGGTTCAGTGGACAATTCCCACTGCTCTAAACTAAAACTTACTGATAGAAACTCTGAAAATACATCTTCACATTGTTGCTTAGCTAAAAAACTTCAAACAGGGTGGTTTACATCCCCACAGGGAAGTAACCATATAGTGGATGATAAAGGGAGTAATCAGTCTATTGCAGAGCTACTCTCTACTTATCACCACTTAGACAATAAAGTCTCAACTGGCCAAGGTTAGCCTTATTGTCCTTCGTTTGGGGGGGGGTTGTGTGAGAAGGTAGCCTCTTTCTAGCCTTGTTACCCCCACTTTTGGCCTGTTTGTGAGTGTATGTCAGGGTGTTTGTCACTGTTTTCACTGTCTCACTGGGATCCTGATGGCCAGGCCTCAGTGCTCATAGTGAAAACACTATGTTTTCAGTATGGTTGTTATGTGTCACTGGGATCCTGCTGGTCAGGACCCCAGTGCTCATAGGTTTGTGGCCTATATGTATGTGTCACTGGGACCCTGTCACACAGGGCCTCAGTGCTCATAGGTGTGCATGTATATGTTCCCTGTGTGGTGCCTAACTGTCTCACTGAGGCTCTGCTAACCAGAACCTCAGTGGTTATGCTCTCTCATTTCTTTCCAAATTGTCACTGACAGGCTAGTGACCATTTTTACCAATTTACATTGGCTTACTGGAACACCCTTATAATTCCCTAGTATATGGTACTGAGGTACCCAGGGTATTGGGGTTCCAGGAGATCCCTATGGGCTGCAGCATTTCTTTTGCCACCCATAGGGAGCTCAGACAATTCTTACACAGGCCTGCCACTGCAGCCTGAGTGAAATAACGTCCACGTTATTTCACAGCCATTTTACACTGCACTTAAGTAACTTATAAGTCACCTATATGTCTAACCTTTACCTGGTAAAGGTTAGGTGCAAAGTTACTTAGTGTGAGGGCACCCTGGCACTAGCCAAGGTGCCCCCACATTGTTCAGAGCCAATTCACTGAACTTTGTGAGTGCGGGGACACCATTACACGCGTGCACTACATATAGGTCACTACCTATACAGTATGTAGCTTCACCATGGTAACTCCGAATATGGCCATGTAACATGTCTATGATCATGGAATTGCCCCCTCTATGCCATCCTGGCATTGTTGGTACAATTCCATGATCCCAGTGGTCTGTAGCACAGACCCTGGTACTGCCAGACTGCCCTTCCTGGGGTTTCTCTGCAGCTGATGCTGCTGCCAACCCCTCAGACAGGCAGCTGCCCTCCTGGGGTCCAGCCAGGCCTGGCCCAGGATGGCAGAACAAAGAACTTCCTCTGAGAGAGGGTGTGACACCCTCTCCCTTTGGAAAATGGTGTGAAGGCAGGGGAGGAGTAGCCTCCCCCAGCCTCTGGAAATGCTTTGTTGGGCACAGATGTGCCCAATTCTGCATAAGCCAGTCTACACCGGTTCAGGGACCCCTTAGCCCCTGCTCTGGCGCGAAACTGGACAAAGGAAAGGGGAGTGACCACTCCCCTGACCTGCACCTCCCCTGGGAGGTGTCCAGAGCTCCTCCAGTGTGCTCCAGACCTCTGCCATCTTGGAAACAGAGGTGCTGCTGGCACACTGGACTGCTCTGAGTGGCCAGTGCCACCAGGTGACGTCAGAGACTCCTTGTGATAGGCTCCTTCAGGTGTTAGTAGCCTTTCCTCTCTCCTAGGTAGCCAAACCCTCTTTTCTGGCTATTTAGGGTCTCTGTCTCTGGGGAAACTTTAGATAACGAATGCATGAGCTCAGCCGAGTTCCTCTGCATCTCCCTCTTCACCTTCTGATAAGGAATCGACCGCTGACCGCGCTGGAAGCCTGCAAACCTGCAACATAGTAGCAAAGACGACTACTGCAACTCTGTAACGCTGATCCTGCCGCCTTCTCGACTGTTTTCCTGCTTGTGCATGCTGTGGGGGTAGTCTGCCTCCTCTCTGCACCAGAAGCTCCGAAGAAATCTCCCGTGGGTCGACGGAATCTTCCCCCTGCAACCGCAGGCACCAAAAAGCTGCATTACCGGTCCCTTGGGTCTCCTCTCAGCACGACGAGCGAGGTCCCTCGAATCCAGCGACACCGTCCAAGTGACCCCCACAGTCCAGTTACTCTTCAGCCCAAGTTTGGTGGAGGTAAGTCCTTGCCTCACCTCGCTGGGCTGCATTGCTGGGAACCGCGACTTTGCAGCTACTCCGGCCCCTGTGCACTTCCGGCGGAAATCCTTTGTGCACAGCCAAGCCTGGGTCCACGGCACTCTAACCTGCATTGCACGACTTTCTAAGTTGGTCTCCGGCGACGTGGGACTCCTTTGTGCAACTTCGGCGAGCACCGTTTCACGCATCCTCGTAGTGCCTGTTTCTGGCACTTCTCCGGGTGCTACCTGCTTCAGTGAGGGCTCTTTGTCTTGCTCGACGTCCCCTCTCTCTGCAGGTCCAATTTGCGACCTCCTGGTCCCTCCTGGGCCCCAGCAGCGTCCAAAAACGCCAAACGCACGATTTGCGTGTAGCAAGGCTTGTTGGCGTCCATCCGGCGGGAAAACACTTCTGCACGACTCTCCAAGGCGTGGGGGATCCATCCTCCAAAGGGGAAGTCTCTAGCCCTTGTCGTTCCTGCAGTATTCACAGTTCTTCAGCCTAGTAAGAGCTTCTTTGCACCAACCGCTGGCATTTCTTGGGCATCTGCCCATCTCCGAGTGGCTTGTGACTTTTGGACTTGGTCCCCTTGTTCCACAGGTACCCTCAGTCAGGAATCCATCGTTGTTGCATTACTGATTTGTGTTTTCCTTGCATTTTCCCTCTAACACGACTATTTTGTCCTTAGGGGAACTTTAGTGCACTTTGCACTCACTTTTCAGGGTCTTGGGGAGGGTTATTTTGCTAACTCTCACTATTTTCTAATAGTCCCAGCGACCCTCTACAAGGTCACATAGGTTTGGGGTCCATTCGTGGTTCGCATTCCACTTCTGGAGTATATGGTTTGTGTTGCCCCTATCCCTATGTTTCCCCATTGCATCCTATTGTAACTATACATTGTTTGCACTGTTTTCTAAGACTATACTGCATACTTTTGCTATTGTGTATATATATCTTGTGTATATTTCCTATCCTCTCACTGAGGGTACACTCTAAGATACTTTGGCATATTGTCATAAAAATAAAGTACCTTTATTTTTAGTATAACTGTGTTTTGTGTTTTCTTATGATATTGTGCATATGACACTAAGTGGTACTGTAGTAGCTTCACACGTCTCCTAGTTCAGCCTAAGCTGCTCTGCTAAGCTACCATTATCTATCAGCCTAAGCTGCTAGACACCCTATACACTAATAAGGGATAACTGGGCCTGGTGCAAGGTGCAAGTACCCCTTGGTACTCACTACAAGCCAGTCCAGCCTCCTACAACTGGGAAAAAAGGCTAAGATACCTTTGCATCCCTTCACAAAACCCTTGGATTGAAAAACAACCTTCTACAACTCTGCATCTTCCCTAGTCATGAAAGGTGCTACATTGTGGATCTGATTTCTTTTAACGAAGCACCACATACAAATTACAAACTCTGTCAAATAGGCTTTATCAGACCATTGCCTCATTCTTTAAAAAATCCTGACCTCAAACAGAATGCCAAGAAGTTTTGGCAAAGGCATTAGGTCTGGCTTCAAATAGCAGTTCATTAACCCTCCACCAGCTGAATGAACTAGAGTACTAACTGCTCTAACATAGTATCACAGTGTAGTCACCATGCCAGAACAGAGATGTTGGGAGCTGTTTCCTTTCTTTCTGGCCTAGCAGTGTTTTCCTGCCCTCATCAGACCGCTACTGCCCTCAGCCATGAGGTACAACTTAGTATAATTTTAAAAAGGAGAGGTTGTGTTTTTTTTCCTCTGTGGAGAATACTACGGCATGCTGATGGTAGCTCTTTAGCTAACTGGATTGACTGGATTGACTGACAGGTCTTCGTTATCCGATCATCTCTGAGGGTGTTGTGTAGCCATTTTAGTTATAGCTCCATGCACATTAGTTTAACACACTAGGCTGCTGTGCACTTTGACCTAGATATATTTTATTCGGCTTTGCATTGTTATTTTTACAACAAACAGTTTTACGGTCTTGTTTTATTTTCATCTATCTAACTGTTTCGCTTAGCCCAGCACTGTGGTCTCAAACAAGAGATTCTTGATCACTTTGTGCTTCAGTCAAGGCTACAGATTGGTATACTGCCGGTGAACGTGGTAAAAGTTTAGTCTCCAGCATTCGTAGAAAATACACAGCCTTACTTAGGGACATTTTCTTAGAACATCAGCTGTGTTATTATAAAAACACTGCCTAGTCCCATTACACATTAAGACTGAGATTCCAGCCGAGGAACCATGACTGTATGCTGATTGCTGAATGCTTTGCTGCAGATGCTAACGCAGACTACAGGCCTTTGCTCAGGTATGAGGGTCGATGTCCTCTCGGGGGAACCTGAGAGGCAGAATTAGAGCTTAACATGCTGTGCTCAGATTATGACTTCGATAGGAACTAGTCCATCGATTTTAGTGACAATATGATTTTGAGCGTTATTCTTACTCTTCACTCTCATCGCCACCATTTTAATATTGTCATATTGTGTGGTCCTGGTTATTGCAGGTCACGCTTCGCTATCTAAAATGCAGTTGTTTTATTAAACCAGTCTTTAAAACTCATACTGCTTTTTATTGTCATTTATATATGTGACTGAATTGTGAATGAGAGAACCGGATGCGGCCTGAGTGGCCACGACTTCCCTGAGAAGTATGATATGTCATGCGCTCGGCTGGTTAGCACAGAAAATTAATACGCTGGAGGCAGTATTTCCCCATACGGGACCTCAGGATAAACATAGAATATTAACGATGTGCTTGCCCTTTGGAATGGCCCCTACAGTAAAAAACTGTAATAACTGGGGCACGGTATTTGCCGCACTCTACACAACCGCACACGGTACACCGACACTTGCCAATTTACCGGAAGTGCTGAAACAAATTCAAGATGAATATGGGGCTGCCCCAGCCCTAGATTTGGGGATGCAATTGATGGGCAATTTTGCCACAGTGTCCTCAATCATTTTAAGTAACCTTAAAGGGGAAGCAGTCGCACTTGCAGAGCACTTGCGGCTTCGTGATGTTCCACAACAAGATCAAGAAAGAAAGCTGCCTAAAATAATAGCAGAGACCCATTCAAGTATCGGTCGAGATAGCCTAGGGGCCAGATCACAAAAACCTAAATTTCAGGGTAAATGAAATAAAGATACCCCCAAGCAAGTACCTGAGGTTAATAAGAAACGCTGGGATAAAAACAACAAACGCCTAAGAAAGAAAGGGGAGAATCTCCGCATATGGAGACCCCACAGAATAGGTATAATCTCAGAAATAGAGATAATATCAAAACGCCTGATTGATATCTATATACTGATACAAGCCAATCTCGTTCCTTTCAGGACTCATCGGAAAAGAGAAATGAGAGAGGTGGGCGATCAGAGCGAAGAACAGAGTATGTGAAACCAAGACAGGAATCACAACGCTCTTCAGAGGTTTCTGTTAAAAAGGAAGAGAAACCCGCCCAACAAAAACAACAATTTAAAAAGAAAAAAGTGGCAGCAGTCGCAGTCCGACATGCCACACAGGAAGAGGGTCCTCTTGAAGAACAATAATTGGGCTCTAGCCTTGCTAGACAGCGCGGCAGAGGTCACAATAGTTCGCCGGAATCTTTTAGAGCATCTGGAGGTGAAAGCAACTGATGAATTTATACAAGTAGAAACTGCAGACATGCGTGTCTCCAAGCCTGATAGGGTGTACAAAGTAACGCTACAGTTAGAAGGAGACATTGAACGCACAATAGACGCAATCTTTTGGGTTTGCATAATAAAAGTATATGATGTCTTGTTGGGCGACCAAGATTGGCTGCCTGACTTTGTCCGTACCTGCCCATATGGAGAAGATGTCATTAAGCCTTCCTTCTCTCCCCTTGTTCCAGAGGAATTATCTGAATCCTATTCTATTGAATGGGCTCTAGCACAATCACCTGCATTATACAGAAATCACATAGGATGGGATAAGGAATCCCCCTACCATGTAATTCCAATTAAAAGTTGAACCTCAGCCACAACCGCAGTATCCTATAAAACATGAAGCAAAAGCACCAGTTAGAGAAATACTCACGCAATTAGAGTACCAGGGTGTAATTGAACCCTGTGTCTCACCAATGAATAACCCTTTATTCCCCGTAGCTAAACCAGACCATTCATACAGAATAGTCTTAGACTAAAGACATTTAAATAGTCATACACGTACCAATGCTATTCAAAACTCACATAGCACAGCACTAATGAGCAACATAGAGCGTAAAAAATACAAAACAACACTAGACATTTCCAATGGGTTTTTGTACCAGAATATAGCGCCTGAGAGTAGAGACTTAACAAGTTTTAGCGCACTAGGCTCTCAGAAAAAAATCTGTTGTTTACCTTAGGGGTATAAGAACAGCCCAGGACTGTTTGCGGCTCGTGTCACTGCTATTTTGCACAAGATCGACCCTGAAGCATTGTCCTATGTAGATTATATATATCTCATGGATGATGAGCTACTACAACATTTAAGACGGGTAGTCCGCATTGTTGAAGGGTTTTACGAATTTGGCTACGAATTTAACTTAAAAAAAAACAAAAATATCCTTCCTCAGCGTCCTGTTTCTAGGATATGAGCTGTCAGTTGAAGGGAAGAGCCTAGCGCCACAATTCTTAGAAAAGTGCACACAGTTACAACCACCGAATACGACTAAAAAACTCCAGTCATTATTGGGTTTCTTACATTTTGGCAGAGCCTACATTCCAGATTATGCTACACACATACAACCTTTATATGACCTAATACATCCCGATTTTTCAAGTAAATTCTGGACAATTGAACATACACGTATTCTTAGAGAATTGTAGACAGACATGTTTGCAGCACTACATTTCCACACAAGGGACAACAAAACACATTTGGTCATCAGAGTAATAGCTTGGGCCATCAGTTTCACCTATGAGACATTTAATGAAGGTGAGACAGTCCTGATTGCATACAAATCACGTTTGTATTCAGCAGCTGAACAATACTTTGCTCCCACAGAGAAAATTCCCCCTGCTGTACAGATGGCTGTCATTAAAGAAAGACCTCTTGCCCAAGGAAAACACATTATTGTCGTTTCTCCAATCCCAGCCCTAGAGGCTGTTACAAAAGCTAGCGTTCCAAACGCAAAAGCATTACATCCACGTTGGATACAATGGGCTACGTCTCTGACAGCCACTGATGTAGACTACATTTTTGACCCAAAGCTACAAACTCAGGAATTTCTACAATATGAAGTAGAATATCCAGTTCCAGCAAATACTTTGCCTATTGATCAGTATCAGAGTCATGTACCCCAATGGCTCGGCACAACCTGCAATTGGAACTAAACATCAATATTCTGCTGCTTGCGCAGTTGTAAGTGGCTATATGGAAGGGGACAAATTTTGTCCTCTACATACCTTTACACAGACCCTAGGGTATTGTACAGCACAATTGGCTGAGCTAAAAGCTTTGCTGATGGCACTGGAACACACGGATCCGGCACAGCCTACGCTGATTCTTTTTGATTCATATTACTGTGCACAGTCCTTTAATTGAATACCTGCACTATTGGCGCCAGAATGGGTTCAGAGATTCCAAAGGCAACACCATTAGCCACAGACTACTGTGGGGGAAAGTAGCTGACCTGAAAGAGACGCTACCGAATGTCCATGTTGTACATACTCTTGGACACCAGCGCGTTAGAATACATGTTGCTGGAAACACATTGGGTGATGAAGCTGCAAAGTCAGCAGTGGCAGTAGCCACTGTAGTTGCAGTGACTCGCTCGAGTTCCAAACCGGACGCAGACATTTGGGCTGCTGTGAAAGCTACAGCTGATGGTACTCCCCATCCTAAAAGATTTCCTAACAAATATCATTATCATATGGGAAGTATGCTGAACGCTGAAGTTAAGATACCAGGCGTAGGTGTAAGAGACATCCCTAACAAAGATATAAGACCACAATTGACTAAAGCAGCGCATGAAGGGGTGGCGTCTACACATGCTGGTGTGGCGGCTACATTTTTTATCTTGCAGGCCCGTTATTGGTGGCCAGGTCCATACAAAGAGAGCAGTATGTCCTTTGTTGTGACATCTGTCACCAAATCAAAGTTTCCTCTGGCAAGGGCCCGCCGCAGACACCCCTCTTAATTTCAAACAAACCGTTACAATGTGTGTACTTGGACCACTGTGGTCCCCTATCACCTGATAGTGCATACAAATATATATTAGTCGGTGTTGGTTCATGCTCCAGATTTGTATGGGTGTGGCCACAACGCTCGGCTGACGCTCAGACTGTTATTAAAGAGTCTTTACCGGTACATATGCAGTTGCGGCCTTCCATTCGGACCAGGGCCCTGCTTTCGCCTTAAGGACATTCAGGGACACCATGGCTTCGTTGGGGGTTAAACTCCAGTACTCGTCTACATTTCATCCCGAGGGAAATAGTGTTGTGGAGTGATTAAACCGCTATTTAAAAAAAACCTTAACAGCCAGAGTCTTAAGTATGGGTCGTAGTTGGCTTAATCACCTGTATGGAGTCCAGAGAGCACTAAATAACCTGCTTAGAAGGTCCCTGGGGGGTCGTACTTCCGATGAGTGCCTGTTCGGAACTCAAATGTATGTTCCGGATCTTGATGGTCCTGGCATGGAGGCAGCAGAAACATCTTTTAACATAAATGAACGTGTCACTGTTTTACAGGAATTGCAACAGTTCAGTGATGATAATTCTTCCAAAAGTGCCGCCTCCACAGGAATTAAGGATGTGCCTGTAACATCTACCAGCTGGATTCTCAGATTTGGGGATCTTGTACGTGAAAAATTTGCAGTGAAAAAGGAATTTGGCCCTTCTTATCGAGCACCAGTCCCTGTACTAGGGATACACTGTACCAGAACTGTTATTCTACCACCGTTGGCAGGTCCCAAAGAAAATCGTTTTGTCTCTATTGACAATGTCAAACTACACCATGTGGCCGATCCTGCACAGCCAACCAAGAGAAACATCCAGTAGTTCCTGAATCCCTCTCACTATTGGCGAAGAAGTTCCACTACAAGTTGTTTACACCAACACCGACACCTCTCCGAGCTTGGGGAGGGTGGAAGATGATCTTGCATTAGTTCCACTAACGTCAACTAACTTAGAAACATTTGACCAAGTCAACTCGACTTCCAGCCAAATGGATGGTGCTTTCTATAGAGTGCCACCGCAGGAAACACCAACTCCACCACTGACAATGGATCTGCTATTTGCACAAACTGCCTCTGGTTATTTTGCCGACTTCAACAATGATTTCTCAGACTCATTCGCCTCTTCGACAGCTGATTTGTCAAGTGCACATAAGCTAACAAACTGGCTTAAAGAAACGTATTTTATTTTTCCATGGAACTATCTATGGCTCTCTCTGACTGTCCCTGCCTTTCTACTTTGGACTGGTTTTGTTATTACCTTTTTCTTATTAATACATGGTCATTTTCTTCCTGAAAGATAAACAGTTGAACTGGTGGAGGAGTTTTGAAACCACATTTTTCATCACACAAAGTCCGAAGAGATTTATCCTTTGTGAACATTTCCGCAGTGTCAATTCCTGATTGGATTGTTTGGGACAAAGTCATGTTTGATATATATGGTCCCACGGAAATTATTCAAATACTGTATGTGTTCAAATGATCAATGAATGATATAGTGATACCAGGCATTGTATCTGATGATTGGGATGTGAAAACAGTTGATTCTATGATGACTGAATTGCAATATTATACTGTCTTTGAAAACGAAGATGTTTACCAATTTAAAGACAATTATGGTGATATGTTTTGCTATAATTACTATGGGCACCATTTCATACATAGAGCGAGCAGTCCCAAAACGGTATTTAATTACACGCAATGGGAACATTGCCCAACTCCACCGCAAGGGAGTTCTAATATATATTCTGAAAAGTTTGCATATTTTTCTGGGCACAACCAAAAGAATGCTGAGTCATATTATTTTAAGGTACCACCTACTAAGGATATACACATGTTATTGACCAATACGAAATTTATATATTCGGAATACTTTGTTTCCCGGCTATCAATAGAAGGCTATGAACATTGGTCCAAATCAATTGATCTGAAAAGTGTCTGGGGAACAAAAAATTGGCAAATTAAGGGAAAAGAAACATTGTTTAGAGCATGTATTATTCCTGTTCAAATGATCTTTTTTTAAAAAACAGTGCAACAAACGAGTTGTTTAGGCTTAGCAACAATCAGGGAATTAAACATGCCCAGTATACCTGCCCCGCAAAATTTTACAAAGGGCAAAAATACACGAATGCAACTAAAGATGAGCTCAATGAGTGGGTCCAGAATGGTACGTTTAATGCTTCACTGACATGTCCAGGCGGGTGGTTATTGTGGCCAATAGATACCAATTGGTGTGATCAACGTTTTATTAACTCCTCAAGGGTTTTAGGACGAGTAGGCCAGACCCTCACTATATTACCCCAGATCATGCAGATATCATTACAACATATAGTGTAGGAAAATTATGCCAAAAGTGGCTAAAATCCTCCTCACTGAACGCGGTTACAGAACACCTCCATCTCCTGTCTAACTACACTAACTTACAAGAATTCTTGTCAGGCCCTAGAACACCACGTAAGAAGCATTTTTTATATGCAGTATATAATGAGATTTTGGAAACTTTACCAACAAGATGCTGCTGCCCGGTTAAGGCAAATAGACCAGGAAAATTTAAAAAAGGCATTAGCTGTGGATAATGGGATTAACACCTTGTCGGACCGGATATATACAATTAACACATTGTTTCCTCTGCTATAGACATTATACAATCTGATATGTCTTCCTTACATCATGGACAGAGTCAGATCAGGTCCATTATGCAGTTGGGTTGGACGCTTCAAACATTGAAGGCAGGTCGCGTTCCATGGCAGCACGTCAGTGCAAGAAGCTATTTTCTTCCTTTAATCTAACGCGACAACAACTAATGGCTAAGAAAGAAGCGACTTATGTCATGCTTAACATTGAGAAATTAGAAAAGTTGCCTTTTACCGTGGCTGAAATACCATCGGCTGAGTGGTTAATACATGGGGTTATTAATCTGCCTATTTCCACACTACAATTCACCTCCTGTTTAAAACACATTCTGGTAGGCAGATATGAAAGCTGGGAGATAGTTACATCCATGAGGTGTGGGAGCTTCTCTTCTCGTACAAATGCTTCAATGGCATGAAAGAGGTCTTTCTTAGCGGTAGTGAATGTGAGACTTCTGTCAGCCATTCGATGATTTGTAAACAGCTGTCTTTGCATAGGGCGTGTAACGCCTCTGCTGCAAATTTGGCTTGTTATCTTAAGGGAGTTCCAGTCCCCTTGATTAGACCTACGTTCCAGGTGCTTTCAAACAGCAGCTACGTCCTTCTCAATAGTGAAGACTGTTGTGGCATGCGGGCCGGAATAGTTTACGTTCTTTCGGTCTCTAACGTTGTTACATGTAGCGGGAACGTGCTATTTCCCCCCACTAAATTTAAGGAGGTAGCTGAAATCTGGCCTTACATTGCTACTTCAAACATTAATTTTGACAAGTTAAGTAGACTTAAGGCTTTATTGTTTCAAAAGCATGTGGCCCTTACATCAGCACGCAAGACCTACGCACTTCAAGTGGCAAGGTCGTCAGCAGAAATACAGTCCCTGTTAAATACGAACTTTCAGAGACACTTTGGTGAACTCGGGGGACGAATATTTAATGCGCCCAGCAATACTGGAATTGCACATTTTTTTTATGCAGTTGGCTCTGGTTTTGTTCACACCTTCTCCTCCATATTCGCTTTGATACCTTCAGCTATCCACTCAATTTTCGGTAGTATTTTGGGGGGATTTCCGATAACTTTTGCTTTATTAGCTGGCATCCTGCTGTTGCTGTGGTTTATGCGAAATGGCTGTCCCGCCGCAACGAGGACAAATGACGGCGCTCCCATCAGCGCAGCTGTGTCATGAACGTATGATGCAGCATTTTGGAGCAACACTCCAGGAGCAATTGGAGTGTGACTGGTCTTTGTCATTCAGACCGGTTCTGTATTGTGTGCAGCCCGTGTTCCGGTGCCTCTGGTGCTCTTTCGAACATGCACTGGAAGTTTGTCTTTCACAGCAGCGCCCCCCAGCAATAGATGCTGATCTATTGATTTTCTCGATGAGGGTTCATTACCAGACATGCGCACTGAGGCTGCGTTTGCTACGTGAAGCCAATTATGAGTTACCCTTCCTGGAGGAAGTTGCCAACAACTCATCTATGGGCACTCCACGGGATGTCGCCTTGGTTGACACTGGGGCTATGGAACACACTAGCTTCTTGATCAATTTTGGGGTGGACTTTCTGGTTCTGTCACCTGCTGAAGTGGAAGATCTCCTGTTCACCGTGGCTCGTACTTAATTTGGAATTTTTCTAAACAGACCTGTCCGTTGAATTTGGTTATAAGCCACATGCTCATGTTTTAAATTGCCAAGTAGTATGCTTGTGTGTCCTTTTAACTTGTCAAAATTGTTTTGGTTTTTATATATATCTTAGGTTGAGCCTTTTTTTTAGCAATGCAATTTTAGTTTTGGCTTTCAACCACTTTAACCGACAAGGGGAGGGTGTTGTGTAGCCATTTTAGTTATAGCTCCATGCACGTTAGTTTAACACACTGGGCTGTGCATTTTGAACTAGATATATTTTATTCAGCTTCGCACTGTTATTTTTACAATAACCAGTTTTACGGTCTGGTTTTATTTTCATCTATCCAACTGTTTTGCTTAGCCCAGCACTGTGTTCTCAAACAAGACATTCTTGATCACTTTGTGCTTCAGTCAAGGCTACAGTTTGGTATATTGCCAGTGAACGTGGTAAAAGTTTAGTCTCCAACATTCATAGAAAATACACATCCTTACGTAGGGACATTTTCTTAGAACATCAACTGGGTTACTATAAAAACACTTTCTAGTCCCATCACATGATAAGAGGGAAATTCCAGCCATGGAACCACAACTGTATGCTGACTGCTGAATGCTTCACTGCAGATGCTAACGCAGACTACAGGCCTTTGCTCAGGTATGAGGGTCGATGTCCTCCCGGGGGAGCATGAAAGGCAGAATTAGATCTTAACATGCTGTGCTCAGATTATGACTTCGATAGGAACTAGTCCATCGATTCTAGTGACAATATGATAGCGTTATTCTTATGCTGCACTCTCATCATCACCATTTTAATATTGTCATGTTGTGTTGCCCTGGTTATTGCAGCTCACGCTTTGCTATCTAAAATGCAATTGTTTTATTGAACCAGACTTTAAAACTCATACTGCTTTTTATTGTCATTTATATATGAGACTGAATTGTGAATGAGAGAACCGGATGCGACCTGAGTGACCACGACTTCCCTGAGAAGTATGATATGTCATGCGCTCGGCTGCCCAATCATCTCTACCTCTTGGGAGAGACGAGGCACTGCTAGTTAGCCGGAGAAAAACCCAGATTTGGAGCGACAGTGGTCACCCACAGTGGGTCAGACTCAGTCTCGCACACCGTGGAAGATCTTGCTGCTCAAAATTCAGTAGTCTCATTAGAATAATGAGAGCCTACGCGACAAGGGTGTTCACTTAGCCCCCTGAACATTTCTTTACTGGTAAGTGGTGGCTTTGTGAAAAGAGACATGGGAGCTGAAAGGATAAATAATGCCTATCCACAAGACATATTTAAGGTCAGCAATGTGGTGAAGCCATAATCAACTGCAGCTCATTACAGGAGTCACATCTTCTGGAGTAGGGTATGCTTTCTGTTTCTTAAAGTAAATGAAACTGAGGGGAATGATACGCCCAGCTATACCGAACACGCGCATAACTCCCAATGACAGAATTGAGGGAGTTACTAGACGTCCTACACTTACCACGACTACCTCCAGAGCAGGTAGAGACATTGGGTGGAGAAATCACAGTACAAGAAGTGTGGGAGGCAATTCAACTCATGGCCCGAAATAAGGCGCCAGGTACTGATGGGCTCCCTACTGAGTTTTATGACCATTATAAAGAAACCCTAGCTCCTAGGTTGACCACCATGCTTAATACTGCTAAGACCCTTAGCATACTCCCTCAGTCTACCAGAGATGCCCTAATCATACCTTTGCTAAAACCATGCAAAGAACCCCATGACAAGCAAGCATATTGACCGTTATCAATGCTAAATACGGACTATAAAATACTCAGTAGGATACTAGCAATCGCCGGGGTTATGACACATGGCTATGTTGATCCATGTAGATCAATCAGGATTTATCCCAGGAAGAAGCACAGCACTTAACATGCAATGCCTTTGTGCAATCTTGAGGGCCATTGCAACCGGAGAAGGGAGGCAGCAGTTCTAGCAGTTGACACTGAGAAGGCCTTTGATATTCTGGAATGGCCTTTCTTATATGGGTCGGGGGCGTTTATTGTCTGGACCCACTAACTTTATACGAACCCAACAGCTAGAGTCCATAACGGGCGACATATATCCCCAGCTTCCAGAGTAAAGATAGTAACCAGG
Source organism: Pleurodeles waltl (assembly GCF_031143425.1). NCBI lineage: Eukaryota > Metazoa > Chordata > Amphibia > Caudata > Salamandridae > Pleurodeles > Pleurodeles waltl. The sequence goes on from NC_090440.1 coordinate 1,218,124,873, forward strand.
CATTGGTGTCCCCTATCACCCCTGCTATTTGCACAAGACCTGGAACCCATGGCATGCTGGGCCCGGGGAGGGCGGATATTTCAAGGACTGGAAGAAGACCAAAGGGAGCACTGTATAGAATTATATGTGGATGACGTGCTCCTTTTCCTCCGGAATGCCCGGAGAGACCTCCCGGGAGAGCGGAATATGCTTCAGCACTATGGAACCCTCTTCGGACTCCAGGTCAACTGGAGCAAATCTGGCTTCTTCCCCATACAAGCAGATAGCCAGCCCCCACATGAACTAGGGCCTTTGCCCTGGCAACCTCACTCCATTACTACCTGGGAGTACACATATATCACAACATTACTGACCTACCTGACGGCAACTTGGGAAAAGCCATAAGAAGTATAATGGCAAGTAAAGCATTTTGGTCTACACTGCCGCAATCCGTGGCAGGGAGAGTGACCCTACTAAAAATGGTGGCACTTCCAAGACTACTATATTGCTTTACAACACTACCCCTCTGGATACCAAGGGCATACTTTAGAGCAATAGATAAGATCATATCGGGATGCATATGGGGCAAGGGCTGCAGACGAGTTGCTCTGGCTGTCCTACTAAGGCTAACAACTGAGGGAGGAATGGTGGTCCTGGAGTTTGAGGCTTACTACCTAGCTGCCCAGCTGCAATGGCTTACACAGTGGGTAATGGAAAAATGGACACCGGGAGCACTGCTCCCTATATTGACCCCTGACCTAACAGCATTGAGTCGAGCAATTTTACAGCTATAAGACAAAGGCAGAGAACCTAGGCCTGAACTCCAAGTACTGCAGCAGTGCAGGGCACAACACCTCCGGAAGATGAACATGAGTTTGAGGACCTGGGTGGAAGCAGGGGCGGCAGAGGTAGGAGCGCTCTACAGCAATGGAACGCTTCTTCCTTTTGAGGACTTTAGTGAACAATATGAATTACCTAGGGGCCATTTTTTACTGCATAGAGCAGTAACAGATGCCATTAAGAGGCACTGGAAAATGGGAGTAGAAGAACCAAGCCAATTTAGTAGCTGTCAATATCTGGTGATATCATCAGGAAAGTATAAGGCAGTAACTTGCATGTACAAGAGATTACGTACAGAAGAAATGAAACCGCTAGAGAGCCTGATGACTAAATGGGAGACAGACCTAGGCAAGACAATTTGGGACAAGGACTGGGAGAATATCCAATATAACACAACAAAAGCCACAAGGAATGCCTGGTTTAAGGTGATTCATTTTTATATTTTGCACAGAGCATATCTTACACCGGGAAAACTCAACAGGATGTATCACATACAAACAGCTCAATGCAATCGCTGCAATGAACAACACACCATATTCTTTCACATGCTTTGGGATTGTCCTCGGCTTGGAGGTTTCTGGGAGGGCATCGCAAGTACACTCTCGACAGTGCTAGATAAAGAGGTCCCATGCTCGGCAAGTCTGTGTTTGTTGAGCTGGTTCCCACACATGTCAAAAAACAAGATCACTAGCCGCTTCGAAGACCTGGCATATGTGATTGGAAAAGGAGAAATAACCAGACACTTAAAGAGCAGCAAGTGGAGCCCGAGTATAGATGTATGGAAATCAGAATTTACCAAATGGGCAGGATATGCATCATAACTTAGACTCAAAGAGGCCAAGAGAGGCCTCACTTCGTTAGAGGGCGCACATGCATGGGAGGCCCTAACAACGCCCTCAAAGACTAAGCATAAGGAGCGGTGACTTGCCCCGCAAGGACAGAACAGAGAAGGGGCCAAGTTGGAGAGAACATTGGGGTGAACGTAAATTAATAGGGACATCCTTCATTAGCCACTTGAAACATAGCCCTGACAATAAAGCAATCACACACTGTGAACTGCGATTATACCTGGGGCCTACCAACAAGGCATGCATGCAATGCGATATAGAAGCAGTGATGTGACCGAGATATACTCACTAGGAGGGGAGAGGGAGGGAGAAGGGGGAAAAGTTATGAAAGTTAAGAAATGACATATTAATAAGGCGAATAGACCAAGCGAAGAATCAAAAGGGAAAATGCCCTAAGAAATAACATGGATTGTAAAAAGATACTAACTATAAAGAAGAAAGAATACTAATCCATACTGTATATTCTATTGATGCAAAGGCATAGGTGGACATTATGACATTGGCGGTGAGTGATAAAGTGGCGGTAATACTGCCCACAGGCTGGCAGTAATTACCGCCAAATTATAACAACGGGGCGGTACCAACGCCGTCAAAAGCCCTGCCGGAAACAGAACACAGAAGACGAAAGACTCACCATCAGAGACACAGAGAAGGAACCAGAACTTCAAGTCTTCCTGATGCCCTTCTACGCCATGCTGCACCTGGAACACCAACACTGACTAAGACAACGACGGTGAGTACAGCCGCCTAGCACACAAGGTAGGGGGAGGAAAAGGAGAGTGACACACACACGCACAACACACACCATTCACACACACACACACACACAACATACACACAACCAGCTGCAGAGCAAAACCGGTCCCAAAGGACACACGTCACAATAATGCAAGGACTACAGTTATTCCGGATGGATAGTGTAATTTGATGCAAACAGCCATCATATTATCCACGTGACAAGATAGACATGATTTACTGTACAAAAAGGCCCAAATGGCCACAGGGCACCATCCAAGGCCAAACTCATTCCCTGACGTAATCCGCACTACACTGTGCAGGGGCATCATGGTGGGAACGGCCAGGCACCTCAACGAGAAAGGGGTGGGAGGCACCTCAGCTGAAGTCGTGAACTTGTCCACTGGTTCTTGAGGGGGCGCAATGCCTATTTCACTTTGCTGGGGAGTGCAAGGTCATAGTTTCTGAAGTGGGGAACCTGCCCACTGGTTCTGGAGGGGGGTCCATGCCCATTTCACTTTGCTGGGGAGTGCAAGGTCACAGTCTGTGAGGTGGGGAACTTGCCCACTGGTTCTGGAGGGGGCTACTCGTACAATAGTCCCTGAGGGTGGCCTACATGCCCTCTGCTGGAGGTGAGGGCTCCTTCCCCACTGTTGTTGGAGGCTAGACCCTGCAGCCTCTGTTGGAGGTGAGGGCTGCTGTGTCCCAACTGGAGGCGATGGCTCCTTGCCCACTGTGGTTGGAGGGGAGACCCTTTCAGCCTCTGCTGGAGGTGAGGGCTGCTGTGTCCCAGCTGGAGGTGAGGGCTCCTTGCCCCCTGTTGTTGGAGGGGAGACCCTGCCAGCCTCCTCTGCTGGAGGTGAGGGCTGCTGTGTCCCAGCTAGAGGGCAGGGCTCCTTGCCCACTGTTGTTGGAGGAGATAGCCCCTGCCAGTCTCTGCTGGAGGTGAGGGCTGCTGTGTCCCAGCTGGAGATGAGGGCTCCTTGCCCACTGTTGTTGAAGGGGAGACCCTGCCAGCCTCTGCTGGAGGTGAGGGCTGCTGTGTCTCAGCTGGAGGTGAGGGCTGCTGTGTCCCAGCTGGAGGTGAGGGCTCCTTGGCCACTGTTGTTGGAGCGGAGACCCTGCCAGCCACTGCTGGGGGTGAGGCCACCTTGACCACTGCTGTTGGGGGGGGGTGCTCGTGCCTCTCTTAGTTGGTGAAGTGGGAACCTTCCCTTTCCTGGGTGTTGGAGTGGGATCCTTCCCTTTCCTGGGTGGTGGAGTGGGATCCTTCCCTCTCTTGGGTAGTGGAGTGGGATCCTTCCCTCTCTTGGGTGGTGGAGGGGATCCTTTACTTTCGTGCCTCCACGACTAGGAGGTGCATCCACAGTCCCCGTGGACTGTGTCGCTGAGGTGCTGGCCTCGGTCGTTGTGACCCTGCTCTTACGGGCAGGACGGGGGAGGGGTGGAGGGGGAGGGAAGAGGTCAAGTTGGGCAGAGAAAAGCTTCTTAGGGATGGTGGGGCGGGATGAGAGAAGAGGGATGGGATGAGAGTGGAGGTTGAGGGAGTGGTTGTTGGAGGTGTATGTCTGCTGGACTTGGGTGTAGATGCATGGGCAGTGTGCTGATGTGAGGTGGATAGCTGTTGGGTGTCTGTGTGGGAGCATTTGTGTCTCTTAGGAGGTGGGGGCAGAAAGGATGGAAGAGCACACAGGGGACGTGTGGATGGATGTTGTGGAGAAGTCTGCAAGTGAGGTGTGTGTGTGCTGCTTGGTGTGGTGAGGGTGGTGGTGGCTGTTGCTACAGTGCATGCAGGTGTGAGTGCGGATGTGACAGTGAGGGAGGAGGAGGGGGAGACAGTGGAGGCAGTGGATGTTGTTGTGTGTTCAACTGTCTGTTGCTTTTGTGAGTGCTTGTGGCCTGAAGTGTGCTGCCTGTGTTTGTCTGTGTCACTCTTGTGTGATGGTTTGTGTGCATGCCTGTCAGTATGTGTGCATGAGATGGGTTGGGGTTGAGGAGATTGGGACTGGGAAGTGGTAGCTGGAGGGGCGACGGTCGAAACAGGGACAATGGCTGCCATCAGAGAGGTGGCCAGAGTCTGGAACGATCTCCATTGGGCCGCCAGTACACCATGAATGCCCACCAGGAATGCATTGCATTGCTGCAGTTGAGATGACAGCCCCTGGATGGCATTCACAGTGGTTGACTTCCCTACAGACATGGATCTCAGGAGGTCAATAGCCTCCTCACTGAGGGCAGCAGGGCCGACTGGGGCCGGGCCTGAGGTGCCTAGGGCGAAGGAGATGCCCACTCTCCTGGGTGAGCTGGCACAGGCAACTCGGTGAGGGGCTACATGGAGGGCGGTGCTCATACAGGGGGTGGCAGCTGTACCTGTAGCTGGGGTGGCCCAGAGGTATCCGCCACCACCCGGGAGCTTCCATCGGAGGAGGTATCAGAGTCAGTGTTGTCACGTTCTGTCTCCACCATAGAGCTCCTCTCGCCCTCTGTCCCACTGGTCCCCTCGGCGTCAGTGGGACTCTGCCTCCTGGGTCCTGTGGGATGCAGCTCCCTCTCTGCCAGATGAAGCTAATGCACACATGGACAGGATGAAAAAAGAAAAAAGGGGTGAGAGAGAGAGAAAGGGAGCACTGGGTCAATTACAGCACCAACATCACAGATGGCATACACATTAGCATCACACACAGGGATCAGGACTGTGCCCCATGCATCACACTGGCATTCCATTGGCTAGGTACCACAGCAAGATAAGAGCCAAACACTGCCAACTGCACCCCTCCTGGGACCCCCTAACCCCTGTCTAACATGGAATGCAACCTAGCTATGGTACCAGATCCTGCAATACACCCATTGAGGTGGCTCACGCTGCAATGTCTGAGCTGGCATCAAGGGGTACCCACTAACTGACACCCACCACCAAATTCCCATGCCACCTACCAATCATAGTTGTAACACACACTGTACTCACCCCCCCTTGTGGCTGCTGTGTTGCCCTCAAGCACCCATCCAGCTCTGGGTAGGCCACCACCAGTATGTGGGCTATCAGAGGGGTCAGATTCCGATGGGTACCTCACCCTGGTTCGGAGGCCATCCCAGCTGGGCCTCCGCGGTCTTCCGGGCCCAGCGTCTCAGGTCCTCCCACCTCTTCCTACAGTGGGTGCTCTGCCTGTTGTAGACCCCCAGGGTCTGCACGTCCTTGGTGATGACATGCCACAATCCCTTCTTCTGATGGGCGCTGACCTGCAGAGGAAACACAGACAGGAGGACACCATTATACATAGAATCCAGCCTATAACACATACGGCCCAAAAATCCCCTTCCATCCCCATTGGTGCACACATTACTCAGCGCCCACCATGTACACTATCACCAGACATACGGCCCCCTCAAATGAAACGATGCTTGCACACACATCTCCATGCAACCCTGTCACATGCCTCGTGCCCAAGGTGTACTCACCTGTTGGTATGGTGGCCGATACAGCTGCCCATATTCGGGTAGGACCCCATCCACCAAATGATCCAACTCCTTCGAAGTGAAGGCAGGGGCCCTTTACTCGGTCACACGGGCCATGGCAGGATCCAGACACAGGTCGCAACAGCACACGCAGTGTAGGTGTCCTGTAGAAAGTCAGGAATCGAGTGAGGTTATGTACAGAAAATGGCAGTGATGTCAGCGGTGGTGTACACTGTCACCGCCGCCGGCGATCCCCATTGGCCACTGTACTCCATAGAGCCCCATGTTATCCAATGAGGAATAGCATGGCTGTGCAGGACCACCTTCTGCAATGACGCGCAACGTCGGCGGAGTTACCTCACTTCTACCGGTCCCAACATACAGGACGTCACCATTTTATGGGGGTGGACAATATTCAGATAATCGAGAACTGCGTCATTTCCATATTTTGCACATACATTGCCATTCCCAATGTCCCATCACATTACTGCTCTATGTACACTGAGGTGGTGGCTCCATTGTTTAAATTGTGACAGCCTACTCATTCTTGTGTCCCTTAGATAACTACCACTGCGGAGGAATCGGAGGACGAGACAAGCCCCCGTGTACAGACCCTTTGTGGACTTGGCTACACTGGAGGGGAGGCATATAATACTCACCTATAAACTGGACAGGGCCACAATCACAGAGCTGTGTGCTCAATTGGAGCCTGATCTGATATCAGCTATCCATCATCCCACTGGGATCCACCCTCTAGTGCTCCATTTCCTGGCAACTGGTTCATTCCAGGTGACAGTGGGCTTGGCAGCAGGAATGTCACAGCCAATGTTCCCAATCGTGCTGGCAAGGGTTTTGTCTGCCCAGGTGAAAGACATGTGCAGCTACATTGCTTTCGCCCAGGTGGAAGATTTGGCCACTGTGAAGGCAGGATTCTATGCAATGGGACATATACCCAACATTATTGGGGCGATTGACGGCACACATCTTGTGTTTGTTCCCCCCCCCGCCAGAATGAACAGGTGTTCAGGAATCGGAAGAGTTTCCACTCACTCAGTGTGCAAATGGTGTGCCTGGCTGACCAGTCCATTTCTCATGTCACTGCCAAGTATCCTGGGTCAGTGCATGATGCCTTTGTCCTAAGGAATAGCAGCATTCCAAATGTGATGGCACTACTACAGATGCACTGGGTGTGGCTAATTAGTGAGCCCGACTCCCCACCCAATGTATGTCAGTGTATGTCTTCTAGTGTTGACCCCATACCATTCTGTAAGGCTAATGTTTGTCCCTCAATACTTGCAGGTGACTGGCTACCCAATCCTATTGTGGCTCCTTACCCCTGTGAGGAATGCTGAGAATCGGTATAATGATGCATGTGGGCGAGCCAGGAGAATTATTGAAAGGACCTTCGGCCTCTTGAGGGGGAGGTTCAGATGCCTCCATCTAACATGTGGATCTCTGTACTACTCACCGAGAAAATCTGCCAGATAGTAGTGGTATGCTGCATGTTGAACAACTTGGCCCTCAGACGACATGTGCCTTATCTGCAGGAGGAGGAGATTGGAAATGCCCCTGTGGCAGCAGTGGAAATCAGGGCAGTGAGGATAAGGAGGCGGAGCATGAGGATGTGGACAACAGAACATCAGTTATACGTAAGTACTTCCAATGACACACAGGTGAGACAGTGGAACTGACCATTTCTCTATTGCTGTTTTCTGTGTGGCTGTAGCAGGATGGCATTCACTTCCGTTGCATCTCTACTTACTGTCACCTATGGCTTCTCATTTTACAGATGTTGGTGATATGACAACTGTGTACTGATGTGCTGACTACAGACAGCTACAGGTCATTATCTGTATGCTATCAAAGAGTTCAGGTCATTTGCACAAGATGTAACTGTTACCATAATTGCACATTTTCTTCACATAAAGCACAATCACTCAAGTTGTGTTCAAGGGTGTTTATTGTATTGAAATTTGTAGATGGAATAGTGCAATGGAATCGGGTGATGGGAGAGGTAAGTCCAGGGTTTTGGTCAAGTCTGTTTGTAGCACAGGTCCAGTGTCCAAGGGGCCATAGAAAGGGGAGCAAAGGCAGTTCAAAGTGGATAAGGTGACAAGGTAGGACACAAGGGGGACATTCAATAGGGTTTCATTTCCTGGCGATGGTCTTGGTCTTGGCAAGTGTCTCTGGCTTCTAACTGGGTCACAGGGAACATTTGCGGGGTGCTTGACCTTCTGCAGGAAGAGGGGTGCTTGTGGCCTGTGGGTCCTGTGGCAGTGTCTCCTGCCCACTAGCTGCAGCGGAAGTGGTGGGCTGGTCAGTAGACTGGCTAGTGGTAGGGGCCCGCTGGTGTGCTGTCCATTCTCTCATGATGTTGGCCATATCTGCCAGCACCCCTGCTATGGAGACCATGGTGGTGTTGAGGGCCTGCAAATCCTCCCTGATCTCGTGATGGTGTACCTCCTGTAGCCGCTTGTTCTCCTTCATGTTAGTAAGGATCTGGCCCATCTTGTCCTGGGATTGTTGATAAGCCCCCAGGACGTTAGTGAGTGCCTCCTGGAGAGTCGGATCCTTGGGCCTGTCGTCCCCCTGGCACATAGCGTTCCTCTCAGTGTCCCTGCTCCCCTGTGCCTGTGTCCCCTGAACATCGTGTCCACTGCCACTGACCCCAGGTCCCTGATTGTCTTGGGGACGAGGTGTGGACTGGGGTCCCTGTACAGGTGGGCACACTGCTGATTGACGTGTCCTGGGGACAGAGGTGTGGGGACATTGGGTGGGTTCTGTGATTTTGGATACTGATGTAGGAGTCTCTGTTGTAGACTGGGAGTGGGCTGGGGTGTCCGACTAACCAGTGGTCACTGATGGGCCAGGTAGTTCATCCAGATCCAGAAGTCCAGAGTCACTGTCATCACTGGGGGGATCTTCTGTTGGGGGACTGGTTAGTTGTGGCACCTTCTCACCGCAGAGATTGGCTGGGGCACCTGTGGGCATGTAAGTGATGTATTATACTTCATGTCTGTGACATACTGTACATGCCTTGCATCCCCTCTATTGTTGCTGTTGCCTGCCACCTTTGTTTGCATATGGTGAGGTATTGTGTGAATTTTAGTTCCCTATGGATGCTTTGTTGATGGGTGTACATGCAGGGCTGGGAGGGCTGTACATGCATTGGTATGGCATACAGGGCTTGGCATTGGGGTTAGTCACATGTGTAAGTGCACTGTGGGGGATGGAGTGGAGTGATGGGAGTCAGGGTGAGGGGGTAAGATGGCATGCAGGTATGGGGGGTGATAAGTAATAAATATTGACTCACAAGTGTCCAGTCCTCCGGCCACTCCAGTGAGACCCTCAGGATGCAGGATTGCCAAGACTTGCTCCTTCCAAGCTGTGAGGTGTGGGGGAGGATGTGGGGATCCACCGCCAGCCCTCTGGCTGGCGAGCTGGTGCCTTGCTGCCAAGGAACGTACCTTCCCCGTAGGTCATTCCACCTCTTCCTAATGTCATCCCTTGTTCTTGGATGTTGTCCCACGGTGTTCACCCTGTCCACGATTCTCTGCCATAGCTCCATCTTCCTGGCAATAGATATTTGCTGTACCTGTGCTCCTAACAGCTGTGGCTCTACCCTGACTATTTCTTTCACCATGACCCGCAACTCCTCATCTGTGAAACGGGGGTGACTTAGTGGGGACATGGGTGTTGTGTGGTGTGTGTTGTGCAGAGGGTGTTAAGTGATGTGGTGGGGTGTGGGATGTGAGGTGCATGACAGATGTATGGGTGTTTGTGGTGTGTGTGTGTAGTTGTCTCAGTGGTCTTTGTGTTAGGCTTGTGGCGCTTATTGGTATTCGTAAAGGGTGGTGTGTGATGTGGGTGTGTGTTTTACAGTGCTATGGGTGGTTGGGTGTGGTGTGTGTATGAGTGTCAGGTGTGTGAGTTTAGTCTTGTCCAATGTTGTGTTGTTTTGTATTTGGGTGGCCATTCTAAGTGCGCCGGTGTGTACTGCCTATGGTTTACCACCACTGAATGTCCGCCATGGTGATTCGTGGGTCATAATGTGGTTGGCGTTGTTTTGTTGGCATAACGGTATAGGTGTTCGTACCGCCACTTTAGCGCTGACCTTTGGGCTGGACGATTTGTGTATGTGGCAGTATTCTGTCTGTTTGGTGTGTGTGTGTGTGTCATAATATGGCGAACGGATATTCGCCTCCGCAGTGGTATGTTAGCAGCCGTCACCGTGGCGGTAAGCGGCATTTACTGCCAATGTCATAATGAGGGCCATGCTGCTGTTATAATGTTGTATGCATGTATGAATAAGAAAATGCAATAAAGTTCTGTTAAAAAAAACTGAGGGCAACGATCATTCATTTTTCTCATACAGGACAGGGATTTTGTGTCTCTCTTGAGCACAAACATTGTATTTATATGCAGATCCTACCTGCCCTCACAGGGATCTGTTATGATGCATGCTAGTGGGGTGTTAGGGGCTGTCATCACATGATAACCAGAACATTTCCGTTTGTGGGAACTAAAGACTGATTGTGCAGAGTGCCATGAAGAAAAGGAGATGTAACTTAGAGGTGTAAACTAAATATGTGTGGGAAGACCTCTCAATAATCTTACTAATTCCTTGAATATGCCAAATTCAGCACCTGATTGGAAGAGACTTCTTCCGATTTTGTACAGAGAAGTTTTGCAGTTTTGTTGGCTGGGACGATGGAGATGAACCTTATCTCTATGAGGTATAATTCATTTGCAATACACCATCCATCCACAATCCATTCATAATTACCCATTCATTCACCACTTAACAGCCATTTAAAATTCAAACTCCCTTTCAAATGAATATTGAAACAAAGAAGGATCCCTGCCGGCCAACGGTTGTATTAAGGTATATGTATCTAGTAATACTAACAAAAAGGATTGTTTCTAAAATTCAACCTCCATTTACCATCCACACATTAAAAATGCACAAGCCTTTCACCATTCCCATTCATCCAACAATAACCATTGCTTAACCATCCTTTCATCATTCACTGTTCATTTAAAGTTTACCATTCATTCACCATCTTTTTTCCATTCAATAATATTTTACAATTCAAAACCCATCCTTTCAATATTGGGAGTGGATAACATTGTTTTACAAGGGCAAAGGCTTTGTAAGTTGACATTCCTCAACATTTGACACTTTTTAAAAGTTTTCAGCCAAGGTATCAAGCACAAGCTGGTACGGGGGGCGTGGGCGAGCCGCTAAACATGGCGGACGTGAGCTGAACGAGCTCTGCGCAGCGCCCAGCTTATCCGGCGTCATCTGAGGGGGCAGAGAACCTGTGAAGCCCTGCGGGTGGCCGGGTTCAGATCCGGACAGGGCTGACCCGCCTTTGACTGGCGGCTTGCCTTACGGGGTCAGATCGCGAGCGGCCCGGACCGGAGTCGCGTCGGCCGGGGCCTGCTGAGCCGAGCCGCGCGGCGGTGTTGCCGTGCTGTGCGGAGTGGTGTGTGCGGCATTGACGGGGGCTGCGAGTTGGAGCGGCCCCACGGAGGTGCTGTTGCGCGGCTGCTGCTGTCCTGGTGGAGGAGGAGACGGCCCGAAGGAGGAGAAGTGAGCGGGAGGTGCAGGCTGCTGGTGGGCGCCCCACGGGGCAGGTCCAGGACCCGGGCTGGGCCTATGCGGCCTTCTTGGGGCCTGGTGAGGACGCGGTGGTCCTTGGGCGAGGCCCGCCTAAGAGCGTCGGAGGAGGGAGGACGCCTTGCGGGGCCGGCGCCTCTTCTGGAGCACACCCGGGCTGTTGGTGGCCGTGAGGTGATCGGGCCGTGTCGGGACCAGAGTTGATTGCTGAATTGAACCCGCTCCCGCCCTGGACTTGGCTGATCCCTCTGCGGGCTTGGAGGCAGGCGGTGGAGCCCGTGGAGCTTGAGGGGGTGTACAGACCCCAGAGGTGCAGCATCCGAGGGCCGGGCTGCTCGTGCTGCCGGGTGGTGACGATCCGGTGACCCCGGCAAGCGAGCCCGGCCTGATCCAGGATACTTCCCCTTACCCAGCTGTGGGAGTGGAGAAGCTGTGGGGCCCTGCGGGGTAAGCCGGCATTTAATGGTGACGAAGGTGCCGCGTGGAGGATCACCCTTGGTAGCTGCTGCTGCGGACCCAGTTGTCGCTGGCCGTTGGGAGTGTGGTGTTGGAGGTGGACATTGGCTGCACCATTCGGCATCGGACAGCTGCGCCCTTGGTGGCAAACTCTTGCATTAGACCCTCTGTGCCAATTGGGGTCAGTTGAAGGAACATTTTAGGTGCAACCGGTGGTGAGACAGCGAGTGTCGCCCCGAGAGCAGGTGTAACCTACCTGAGACCTGGAACATGGCGGGGACGGGACGCTTGCGTTCTGGTACCGGAGCTGGGAGGGCACAGGACAAGACGGTGCAGGACAGCCAGAAGCTAGATGGTGTTCTTGCTGCGGTGGAGCACATTGGAGACTCGCTGGAGCGGGCCCGCACGTCATTAGAAGCCAAAATAGACAAGGTGACTAGCAACCTTCTACTACTGCATGCTGATCACCGTAATCTGGCAGACAGAACTAGCGAAACTGAGGCAAGGGTGGACGATCTGACACCGACAACCTCCCGCTTGAAATCGGAGATGGAGGATGTGCTGGCCCGTGTAACTGAATTGGAGCGTCGAGTGGAGGATGCGGAGGGGCCTCCAGCAGGAATAATGTTCGGGTGGTTGGCCTTCCGGAGGGCACTGATGGCTGTGGAAACTGATGCCAGTGGGCACGCTCATCCCTTTTTTTTTCTGTGGAGCGAGCACATCGAATACCTACGCGGCCCAGGCCGCCAGGGAGTGGTCCTCGTCCGTTCATCATCCGCCTCCTCCACTATGCAGACAGAGATGTCATACAGCAGCGTGGGAGTGGCTCGAGTCTACGGGCCATGCTTTGGGCCATGTGGAGGGGCGAAAGGTGCCGGTGTTGCGTAGTAAACGCAATCGGGCCAGACATGCCTGGAAGAGAGGCGAAGGTGGTGTGGGATCTGCGGCACATGCACCAGACTTGGAGCAGCTCATACAGGAGAGGAGAGAGGCGATTCACTCGGCCGTGGCTATTAGTGCCTCCCCGCTGGCGTCAGAATCGGAGACTGAAATCACGCAGCCACCCAGTGACCGACCCACCACGCCTGATCGATTCTCCGAATTGGGCCTCGTTGAGGGCCCACCTGTCACACCTGCTACGGCGGATGAACTTTTTTAAAGCCTGAACTGTGTTGGGAAATTATGCACCGCTGGGATTGTGCACCTGGCCTGTTGTTTGTGTTTGAGTCTAGTCAGTGTGCTCGATGTTGTGATTGGATGGCGGATTTGATTGTCGAATATGGACCCCTGACCTCAGGGCTCTGTACAAGTGGTTGCTGAGTATGAGCCTGTCCTCGTTTCCTGCTCATGCTTATAGCTGATGAGAGTGGTCTCCCACTCTTCCGATCTTCCCCTTCCTGTCCCCCTCACTATTATCTGTCATAGCCGGGCAGCGCAATTCACGTAGGGATTGTCTGCCTGTGGGATTGGCCTACCTCATACTCCTACTAGTGGAGATACACAATGAGTGGTTGTGTTGTTGCACGTTACTGTTCTTGTTGTTGGGTTTGGGCGGCAACCTGTTGTTTAACTGCTCTGATGGTATTGAATATGTTTTGGTTATGCTGGAAGACATACACAGAGCGTCCGGTCGGAAGTTGGGCCATTGTTAATGCGGGTTATGGCGGTGTGCGGCGGAGCGGGGTGTCTGTGGAGGGGGGCGGTGGGCTACTTATGTCATGTCTTCATACAATGCGATTACATGGAATGTGAGAGGCATACACACCCCTAAGCGCCGATATGCTATTTACTCCTATCTTAGAAGGCACTCAATCCATTTGCCATTTCTGCAGGAGACGCACCTGGTGGGCTCAGAAATACCCCGATTACAGTGCCGTTGGAGGGGGCAACTCTATGCGACGGGTCACTCGGCTTGATCTGGATTCGAGCGGGAGTTCCCTTTGCGGCGGAGGAGCAGATCCTAGACCCACAGGGTCAGATTTGTACTGATCTGAGGACGGCTGGCGGGCCATGCTGTGGTGCTGGGCTCCATCTATGCCCTGAACGTAGACCAGACCTCTTTCCTGCGCAGATTATCTCAGCACTTAGCGGGCTGGAGTGAGTTCCCATGGTTGCTGGGGGGTACTTCAATAGTGTCATTGATGTTGATCTGGATCGCCCCTTCCCTCCGTTGCCCACGTCTCCGGTTGTGACGGCCACGCGTGGCCTAGTGTCATGGGCCCAGCCTTGGCAGTTAGTTGATATTTGGAGGCAGCGCCATACCGGGGATAGGGTTTACTCATTCTACTCTGCTCCTCATTCCCTGCATGTGCGTTTAGATAGGATGTTTTGCACTCAGAATCTGGCTCCAGTGATTGTAGACACAGATTACCTGGGGCGTACGCACTCAGATCACAATCCGCTACTTGCGAGTCTGAGCTGGGACTCTGCTCCTCCAGCCGTTCCCACCTGGCGTTTGAGACTGGAACTGTGGGAAGATGCTGCCTTTCGGGCGTTGCGATTCCGGAGTACTTTGAACACAATGAAGGCACAGCCTCGTCGGGATTGTTGGAATAGGATGCGTTTAAAGTTTTTATCCGCGGGCACTGCCTGGGGACCCAGTGTAGTCTGCGCTGCTCCGTTGAGCGTGACTTGATCCGAGTGGAGCGTTCTGTGCTGCGTCCGGAGGGCGAGGTGGCTGGTGGTTTGACAGAAGACCTGAGGTTTTCCGCGGCACGCGCAGAGCACCTGTCGTTACTTGAACGGTTGCGCTGTTTGAATTATGCCGCGCATTCCGCGAGAACCCATGCCTCGGCCGATAGGGCGGGCAAGCTTCTGGCTTGGCTGATCTGTCGTGACTGCGACAGGGGACCGATTGTGAAGATTCGATCACAGGTGGGGGGGTGGTGCATACGCCCAGGGAAATACATGCCGAGTTCACAAAGCACTACAGGGTGCTATACACTTCGGACACGCCTACCGCGGAAGGTCTCTGTAATGACTTTCTCGCTGGTGTGGCGCTTCCATGTTTAGAGGAGGACCAAGTGGAGGTGCTTGAGGTGCCTCTTGATCTTGAGGAAATAAAGTCCAGTATTGGTGAGCTTGCATCCGGTAAAACCCTGGGCCTGGATGGTTTGCCTGTTGACTTTTACAAGGACTTTGCACCTCAGCTGGTGCCCAGGTTGCTTCACATGTATGAAGAGGCTATCCAGAGGAGCTGCTTGTCAGCCTCTCAGAGGGAGGCATTGCTGGTGTCTCTTCCTAAGCCCGAGAGGGACCCAACGGAACTGGGATCGTACCGGCCCATAGCAATGCTGAACACTGACTACAAAATTCTGGCTAAAGTGTTGGCAGTGCGACTTGACCCGAGGGTGCCAGACCTGGTCCACCCCGACCAGAACGGGTTTGTGCCGGAGGGACACCTCGCATAATATTAGGCGTCTGTTTCGCGTCATGCAGTATGCGAGGTGGGACTGGCCGAGGGCGGGCTGCCTCGTCCTGGATTTGGAGAAGGCTTTTGACTCTCTGGAGTGGCCTTACCTGTTCAGAGTGTTGCAGCGGTGTGGGACCTTCCTTTGCCTGGCTGGTGAAGCTGCTGTATGCTCGGCCGCAGGTTCAGGTGAAGCTCGGGGCGTGATATCGGAGCCGATCAATGTGTGCAGGGGCATGAGACAGGGCTGCCCCCTCTCACCGTTGCTGTTTTCACTCGCCATGGAGCCCTTGGTGGCAGCTCTGCATGGAGAGGGGACTGACTGGGGCATTGCTCTGGGGGACAGTATGCACATAGTATTGTTGTATGCTGACGACCTTCTCCTGTACTTCAGTGATATCACGCAGATCCCCCCAAGGGTGGGGGCGCTTTTACAGCGCTTCGTGATGATATCCGGTCTCAAAATCAATTGGTCCAAATGGAGTCTCTTCCCCTTTGATCTGGGGCTCCGAGGCTCATATTAGCTGGGAGTCCTGTTCCGTGGCAGCCATGTATGATCCGATATCTGGGTATTCATGTTTACCATTGTGAGAAGGACCTGTCTCAGATGTCCTTTTGGAAGACACCGCCGTTGTCGGTAGCTGGTAGAATAGCACTTTTAAAGATGGTGGTCTTGCCGCGCTTATTGTACTTTTTTCAAACCTACCGTACTATGTCCCTCCCGGCTTCTTTAGGTCTCTGGAGTCAGAATTGCGGGACTTTATTTGGAATGGAGGCCGTTGCAGGGTTGTCCTGAAGAAGCTGTATTTGCTGCCTGAAAGGGGTGGGCTGGCAGTCCCTAATCTAGAGCACTACTACTTTGCCGCTCAGCTTCAGTGGGTGTCTAGGTGGCTGGCGGGCGTCCAGCTCACCGATACGGTGTCTGAGTGTGGCCCCTGGTCAGCGCAGCAGATCCTGCGTTTATTTCATCCGCTTACGCGTGCACCGGCCCCGCCACAGGTATACCTCAGGGTGGCATACAGATGCTTTCACAGATCCCTCCAACTTACCGGGCGGGTAGTCCCGTCTGCACCAGCCTCAGCACTGTTGGGCACGCCAAGAGGTTCCAGGACTACATCGGACTTGAAGTGGAGGTTGGCCCTATCTGGCCACCGTAACATACCCCGCAACTCCAGATTTTGCTTAATTCAGTTCTACATTGTCCACAGAGCTTATTTCACTTCGGCCCGAGTGAATAAATATTTTGCTCGTCAGGATGCCATTTGTCCCAGTTGTCGTGCTGTGGGCGCGGATTTGTTACACATGTTGTGGTCTTGCCCTTCTTTGTGCTCCTACTGGAGAGTAGTGGTCGCCTGTCTGTCGGAATGCACAGCTCGGCGGGTTCCATTTACTTGGGAAGCGTGCATTCTGGGGCTGTTTCCCCAGAGGCAAGAGGCATAGAGCTGCGGTGCGATTCACGGATCTGGGACTAATTACGGCAAACAGGCTGGTGACCCGCAGGTGGAAGTCACCAGACCCCGCGGTTGCAAGCTTGGAGATGCTCCTTTGAGGTGTGTGCCGGGGCTGAGGGTGCGGCGCTGAGGAGGGAAGAGGTGTTGGGGCTGCATCAGTTTCCACTGTCGGCTAGCTGGGAGGAGTTGATGTTGCGATTACAGAATATGAATGGGACTCCGGAAGTGGAGAGCTTGGTCTAGCATGGACGAGTGTTCGCTAGGTGTGTGGTGAGCTGGGACCGGACGTTGTGTGTGCTCTCTGAAGGGGCCTAATGCAGCGCGGGAGTTAAGCAGTGTGTTGTTGACTGGAGTTGATGATGGGCTCAAACCCCCCGCAGTTGAACCAGACTGAAGCGGAGTGGACCTCAGACTAGCCGGGATGTGCCCACATGACAGTTCCTTGCATGTATGTTTAGCAACTAGCAATTGTTATTGTTTATATTGTTTGCAGCATTAGCTTACCAGCCGGCCACATTCATGCTATAGTGCGAATGGAGGAGACTTGGCATAGCGACTTGTCTTGTCATTTACTGCTTTTGTTCAACCCTTCGTCAATGCTGTCCATTACTTAAGGCCATCAGAGTAAGCATTTATTTCTGCATCAGTGTGGCTCTCTCGAAAATAGTATGCTGTTGGAGCTCAGCCCTTGCATGGACCAACGGTGGGACGGGAGACTGGGCAGTAGCTTGCCAAGTTACCCGCATTTTTATTTCACTGGTTATCTCAGTCTGAATGGATATTTCTGAGCATTGTAAATACACAATACTATCTCTTTTGCGCACTAATATTTCATGTTTGTTGTCATGTAGAATTAAAATGCAAATAAACAAATTCATGAAAAAAAAAAATCAAGCACATGCTGGTACGACACTCGTAATAAAATAATTTATCTTCTCACGCTTCCTGGCAATGTGTATAGCATTCTTTTTACTTTTCTCCATTACGGTGGTGAATGGAATACCTATTGCCAGCACCTAAATATGATTTGCTTAATGCAGTATGCTATACAATTGCACTTTTCTTTTGTGTGCCATTCGTTTATATTATGTTGATTATGCATTATTTTTGCAGCAGTTGTGAATGATATTTTATGGAAGTCGAAGAGGTGGTGATTCTCAAACACAGTACACAAAACATATATTATTATTATTTTTTCATTATTATTTTCATTTCAGGTACAAATATTACAAAAATAAAACAGGAACCATACATAAGTAGCATTCAGCAATAATAAGTTGTTCACTTCGGCTGGTCACGTCACTATGCCCTCCTCTAGTCCCTTCATATTGAGAGATTAGTTGTATTTATAGAAAATATTTGCTGTTTGTCTTGATTGTAGACTCAACAAAACACTCAGAACAACCCTTTAATCACTTCCCGATATACAGACTCATCCAGGTTTCAATCGTTTTGTATAGAGTTAACATAGTATTAACAAAAAATTGTTACTTTAACTCCTGGTATTCCTATTGGTTGGATAGCCTTACTTGGCAATCTATTCCACTAAATACTGCCATATAGCTGTAAACCTTTTTGTACTCCTGACGCGTTTTGAGTACACCTCCTCATAATTCTTGGTTCATAACATCTTATTCCACCAGTTCTGGAGTGTAGGAATCATTTGAGTCTGCCAAAACTGCAGTATTAACGATCTAGCTACTGCAAAGGCAATGACAATAAAGCATTGTTGATATTTAGCTAGTTTTTGTGTTTTCTCAGATACTCCAGACAGAACTAAGCTTAGCCCTGTCTCAATCCTTAAGTTAGAGCTGTGATTTATTACCTTGTTTATCTCCAACCAAAAAATAGTTAATTTAGGACAGTCTAAAAAAATACATACCCATTTGCCGTGTCCCTCCTGATGGCAGCAAAAACATTAATCAGGAATTGATGGAAACGTTTTATGCATCGTCTCTGGAGCGTAATAAAAGATATTCTTTTACAGTTGGCTGCTCTCAAAGATTTGTACCCAACTTCTGAAATTATTCTCCAATCTTCGCTAGAAATTACACATTGTGTTGTTCTGTACATTTTATCCCTGAAATCTGTAATTAATTCAGAGGTGGATTAATCAACTAGCAATCTGTACCAATTTTCTGTACCTGCTACTTTGCTCTTAATTAGAGCCCTCCATATCGGGTGTTCTTGAGTACTTGCCATGGGTACATTAGTACTACGCAAATGCAAGATCTGAAAAAACTCAAAAAGAGTCTAGTTGCCATATTCTCCAATCTTATTGAGACCTCCACCCTAATGATTTATCTGCCCCTTAGAAGAAAATCCCCCATCTCTTTGAACCTTTTGCTATTCCATTGAGCTATCGCCATTTCTGGAAGTTGTAGGCCAAAGTATTTACACTCCTGCAGTTGTAGGTAAATATAACCTGATGATATTTGATGCGTTTTACTTAAAATCTCTGTTCTTTTCTAAGATCGTAAATATATTTATATCAAGTTTTTTTGGGAAGTTTAGTGGTTTTGATAAATGCTGGGAAACTTATTGCTGATTCTACGATCATAATATTGACCAAAAATATTTCCATGATTTCTCTGCTATCCACATAGTGTGCCAGTGTATCCTGCAATGCAGCCTGATAAAAAATGTGAAAATTAGGAAGTGACATCTTGATTAAGGAGACTCTCCCTATCAGAGTCAACGGGAGAACCATCCATCTGTCCAAAAGTGTTTGTAATATTTCAAGCATCCTGGCATAGTTTAAGTTAAACAAATTACCATAGTTCTTCGTGACATATCTTCCCAAATACCTAATGGGTTCGGATGAATTAGCTTACTGTTGCAAGCCAGGTGGAAGATTCTCTGTTCTTGCGTTAAATAGGAGAACTGCTATTTTACTTTCATTAATCTTATAGCCCCCTATTTGACTAAACTCATTGCTTTTATCCAGCACCCTTTGTATGTTGTAGATCTCTGGTTTTAAATATAAAATGATGTCATTAGCAAAGAACTTGATTTTTGGCATAGCTACTATTGGCGACATAATTTCGCTTGTGCTATGTACTATATGGGCCAGAGGTTCGATAAAAAAGACAAACTTATAGGGAAAAGAGGACAATCCTGTCTAGTGCCTCTTTTAATCTGAATTGTGGCGCTGACCTTTGAGTTGATAGGAATTCTGGCCTGGGTACCCTGATAAAACTGCCTTACTATTGACGTAAATTGCGAGGGAAAACCAAATTTGGTCAGACTATGTAGCAAGGCTTTCCAGTTCACTAGGTCGAAGGCTTTCTCTGTGTCTAACATTATCATTACCGCAGGGATTGCACTGACCGAAAAATACTTCACTGCCTCTATTAAAAAAATTGTATTAGATGCTATCAGTCTGCCGGCTACAAAGCCGTTTTGGTCTTTATGTATTAGTTGTTGGGCAACCGGTGTGATCATGGTAGCCCAGACCTTCGTTAAGATTTTATAATCTCCATTAAGCAGACTGATTGGACGGTATGCATCTGGTTTCAATAGATTTTTCTCTTTTTTGAAGAAACTGACTATTGTTGATTCTTTAAATGTTGGAGATATTTCTGTGCCCTCAAATATTGCATTGCATAAATCTGTTAAGAAGGGTACTAGCTTCTCACAGAAGGTTTTATAGAATTCTATTGGAAATCCGTCTCCGCCACAAGCTTTTGCACTCGGCATTTTCTGGACGGCTCACTTAATCGCAGAGGGCGTAATATTCTGTACTATTTTGTTCTGAACATTTAACGGAATCTTTGGTAATGTGATTAGCTTATAATACTGGTCTATCTGTGCAGGTGAAACTACATAGTTAATCTCATAAATTCTAGAGTAATTTAACATAAATACGTGAGTGATATCTTTCTCATAAGTAACAATTGCACTTGTCTTGGGATCTTGAATTTGATGTATTGTCTGCCTTTCGTGTTTTATACTGGTGGTCCAAGCCAAGTATTTACCTATTTGTTGACTTTCTTTATACACCTGCTGCTGGTAGACCCTCGAGCTAGTTACTTCTTAAAAAATAAAGAAATCTTTTAACTTTGCTTTCGTTTGAGTGAGATCCCACCTTGCCGCTTCCTGCCCCCCTGCTTACATAAAATCATCTGTAGCCTTATCTGTAGCTATCTGAAGTTTTTTAATCTTAAACTCTCGCTGTCTAGTCTGCGATGCTTTGAAGGAAATAATCTGACCCCTAGCTGTAGCTTTAAATGGCCTCCCATACAATGAACAAGGATGCGGAATTCTGATTGCACTGAAAGAACTCCTGCATGAATTTTCTCATATCTGTGACCCACTCCTGATTGCTAAGTAAGAATCTATTGAACTGCCATCTGGGTCTCTCCTTGCTAGCTGCCTCGAGCTCTGTCGTCACCATGACCACTGAATGGTCAGAAAATGTGTTTATCCATATGTGCGAGTGAACCCCCTTCAGTGTATGAGAAACTAAAAAAAATCTATCCGTGAAGCTGTTTTATATCGGTGTGAAAAGCAAGTGTATTGAGTGGCTGCTGGGTATTCTTCTCGCCAAGGGTCTGGTACCTGAAATTCGCTTTTTATTGTATTCAAAATTCTCTTCGTTTTACGTTTTAGTTGCCTTCTCACCTGATTAGAGGTATCTAATATAATATCTTAAATATAGTTAAAATCCACTCCAATAATAAAGGGGCCTATGTCACTCATTGCTATATTTTAGAGTTGTACTAGTGGCTCTACCTCATCCATGAGTAGCCCATAGTAATTGACCAGATTAAATTGAATTCCTGATAGTGTGATCTTTAGCCAGAGCCATCTCACCTTGGGGTCTCTAATAACCTCTTTTATGATCCAATCAACGCTGTTACTCAGATATATTGCCACACCTCTTGCCACCTGCCCAGATGAAGCAAAGAGAGCTACTGAGTACTGCTTTGAGTTACATATATTTGAGGGTTATTACATTTTAGATGGGTTTCTTGAAAATAAATGACTTCGGGGTTGAATGATATCAGCCATTTTAAGAATGCCTTAAATATCTGCCTATTTGAGATTCCATTTGCATTGCAGGAAATATTTTTAAGCTTCACCATATCTTTTAAGCAGCTTGGCAGTAGCCTTTTTCCAGCCATACCTAGTACCTGCTAGTTTGTGAAAGAAATCTGAATTTTCTCAACCTCTTATTCCCCCCACATGCAATCCCCTACTCAACCTCTGGCCCCACCCCTTTCCCTCCCTGGGTGATCTGGGCTTGAGGCTCTCCCATCTAGGGACTCTCAGAACACTCCCCTCCCTTGATCCCATCCCATGATCCTTCCTTGTCCCCACTAGTCTGTTACGCTGACCCATCCTATCTCCCCTATTAAGGTGCCTTGAAATAGCACAGTTGGCGCCAAAACATCCAGGAGACATCGTGTTCTTCCCCTTTTGGCCGCTAGCAGGCTTTAAACATTTTTTGGGCTGATTTTCCTTTATCAATACATTACACTCATAAACCCTGCGCCACAGAGCATGAGAAATATTCCCTCTCTTACACCCCAGGAACGTTCTTCGCAGTTTTTGTCGCCTCCATTGTATGGAACATATTAGCACGTTTTTTATATAAAACTTTCAAATTTGATTGCTGGACCAGACCGGCTGGTGCCCCTATCTTCTGGAAAACCGGAATCAGCTCTTTAAACTCTTCGGGTCTGCGTGCTGCAAGTGCAGACATGTCGGAGAAGATTTTAAATTAGCAATCCCCCGGGGTTGGAAAGGCCCTTGCGTTGATGGCAAGTGAAAGAATTCTTTCTTTAATGAGATAGTCTCCAAAGTTGACCACTATGGTCCGTGGATATTTTGTACCCAGAGACTGGAAAGCTGGAACTCGATGGGCATGTGTAAGGGTACAATCCGTCTTACTGTTGGCTGGCTCCGTTAGAACATACTGTTTGATCAGATCTGAGATTAATTTAATGATCGTCTGACCAGTCTCTCTCCCTTCTGGTATCCTGTGAACTTTAAGTTAGAGCGGCGGGAGCGATTCTCAGCATCGTTGACCCGGATCTGCAAGCTGGCCAATTCAGCTTGGTATCTGTATTTTGATGCTTCCATGTGAGATCTACTGTCGTCTAGGCCTGATACCCGTTGTTCGACTTCCCTAACACGAGTACTCGATTGCTGCATGTTGTTGTTTATGAGGTGAAGCTGGGCTTCCATCTTACGATTTGCCTCTTCCTGTGACAGTTTTAGAGCCTTAAGTTCAGTAAGAATCTGAAAAAGCAGAGCCTCTGTAGCTGAAGAGCCTTCTCCCACTTGTACACCTCCTGTCTGGTTGTGAGAGGTCCACCTGGGATGCCCAAGACCAGAGCAGGCCGAAGAGCTCATATTTAGGTATATCAGAAATATTATTGAGGTGTCGGTGTAATGAAAGGAGCTAGTATATCTACCAATCTATGAGGAGCCATAATTCATATATGAGATAAGTAACAGGATGCAAATTTAGAAATAATGTTATACTACAATATTGCATTGTGTTTATCAGAGAATTAATGAATTCTAAAATTGGTATATTGAGTATATTTTGAATTATGTCTAATTATGTTTAATTATGTATAAAAAGAATATGTTTAAATATAAGTAGACACGTAAGTGAAGTTTAGTTCAACAATAATTAATATTGTTAAAAGCCCGTTTCAAAATGGCCGACACCTTTGCAGCACTTTTTGTTGAGACTTATATGAGTCAGTTTTCTATGTTGATTTTATAATGTCCAGGCCTCGGACATTTAAATGCATGCAAAACCAAAGATCGGTTAGATCTGTGAACAAGGAGTTAATTCTCCGAAACACGTTAGAAAGAATTCTCTCTTCTTTTGCTTAAGTAAAGCACGTCTTTTTGCACTGAGTCGTGGCCTGTTGCTTTTTATCGCGGGGTATTTATCGTGTGATGATTTGATAACACTGGATTGATAAGATATATATATATATATATATATATATATATATATATTTATATCAATGTGAAGGGACGTCGCTCACAATTGACAACATTACAAACATGGCTACATGGCTAAGACAGGCTATAAGAAAGATCTAAGTCCTGAAAAAAAACTGTGGACCTCATGAGGACTGTAAGATACAGTTGAAACCTGTTGACCAGTGGGATGGAGGACCATTAATTATACTAATTATTTGCATACTGAAAATGAATCAGTGGTTCAAAGATTGATGTGGACAAAATTAACACGTTGATTACAATAAAGTGGTTTCTGGTACTATTTGGAGGTTCTTATCTCATCCATTGGAAGTTGTAAAAAATCAAGAACTCCTCCTTTGTCTTTTGCTGATAACACAGATTTTTGTATTAATTAAATCTTAGCCACAAACTCAGGCACTTACCTAGATAAATATAAATTTGAATTGATCAAACAAATTCTCCCTCTCCTGGATTAATATATCTTTTGATGGATGAAACAAATCCTGCTTCTTGTAGTAACACTAAATTACAAGGGGGCTTATTAACATTAGGTCACTCCCCAAACAAGGCCTGGGCATGTATAATTTATTGATATAACAACAGTTAGATGCTCTCTTTATTACTGCATAGCATAGGTGATTCCATGGGGTTACACTATGCATCATGCTGATAGGAAGAGAAATAGGAGGAGCTTGGCTATTGATTTTCGTAATACCTGCTCAGTGTTCCATATTGATAAATTAGAAGGAATAGAAAGCCTGGGTTTCTGACTGAAGTCTTCTGAACAAGAGGCTGTTTCCGGCATTCTGATTTATTGTCTCCTTGCCTCTCCTCCCAATTTGTGGATTCATTGTTAGAGGCCATAACTCCTTTCTGGCTTTCATATTACAACTTTATTGTCTTGGGTGACTTAATTGTCAGACTGATGATGCAAAGAATGTTGCAGCCAGGACTCTTATAGATCGGCTAACAGACCTTAATCTTATCCAATTGGTCACCTGCTTGACACAGCAAGCCGATAACATGCTGCAGTCCATTTTGGCCTGTAAGCCCAAGGTTAAGACATGGTTTGACCACACATTTGTTCTATTAACTCTGGTATCTCCTCAGAACTAGGAGTCGGGTCTCTGAAAGGCCAGATCCAACACATTTTCATTATGTCAATAAGTCATCATAAATTATACAGCATCTCCCTCATACAACAGCTGTCCTGTTCTTCCACTCTTCTTATGGGAGATGTAACCAGGGACCTAGACTATTTTTATTTTTATTTCTATTGGCTTACTAAGGTCATTGATGATGGGCTTCTTTAAGGACTCACTCATCGAAAAAAGTGAGCTCACATGAATGCCTGGTTTTCTCTCCTCTTGGCAAAAGAATGTCTTGGATTTAGACAGTTAGAGTTTACTTGGAGAATGATGTACTCCCACGCAGATAGAGCGATGTGAAAGACTGCCTTAAAAAAATAATAAAATTCATTTTAAAGGTTAAGAGATTGTATTGTTTTTTCTCGTGTGATCTTTCAAATTTTGAAAGATTTCCTTCAGCCCCAAAGCTCTGCATCTTCCTCTCATGGTATCATACAAAACAGAACCAGCATGAAATATGAAATGAAACAGGACAGCTTCATACATGCATACCCAAAGGTAGTCGAGAGCATAAACTTGAACATAGCAGATACTTCACTGTCACAAATCAAAATATTGTCAATGGCCAAACCCACAGATCTCCCAGTAGCTAGCACTGTCTGTCAATAAAGCTTTCTTCCATCACCCAACCTTCCCAGTCTAGGTTACCGGTCAGCTACATCAAAACAACTGCAGAGTCTGACTCTCCACAGAAAGGCATCAGACACCTATAGGCATGAATCATCAGAAGTGGGTTTGCTTGCCTCATACTTGATTACAGCCTCATAATATTGACTGAAACCCAACATGAACTAATTGTCATCAAAGTGAGGCTGGTTCACCTGTAAATGTTCCACTCTGAAAAATCCAGTCTCAATCTCTCTCCACCTCATACACTCCCCTTCCAGGAACTGTTCTCCAAACTCCAGACTTCTGAGAAGCCTGGCATGCACACACACACACACACATACATATATGCACACACCAATGTGCACACAGACATTCACACAGATACACACAGGGGCGCACACACACACTTCAATCCTTTGGAGGGTTCCTCCAAGCCTATTATCTTCAATGCAACCCACACACCAATTAGTGTGTGATCAAAGACCACCAAAACCACATTCTATTACCACTATTTCTAGAGGTGGATTTTCCAAGCACAGTCAAAGATTACGTTGTAAAAGCAACTATAAAAGTGCAGCCAACGCTCAACTCAGTGGCCATTATCCCTGAAATCATGTCAAAGATGCCATCCTCAACTATAGCCTGTAGTCTGTAATACAAATTTCAAATGTGCCCTCAATCAACACCATAACCATGTTGTTATTGAACACTGAGGAGCCTGGTTCTTCTCACCCTGCATAGTCAGTGTGTGATGTTCCTGTTACCCACAAGAAGTCCACGCAATGCAAACCGATTAACTCATTACATTCCCCTTCAGTCCAATGGAATTTTGCACAGTGCAAACACTAAACCTAAATGAATGAAACCCAAATGGGAGTAACATGTATTCGTGGGTGCCTTACTTACATCACATATTAACACACCATTCCTTGATATTGGATTGTCCATAGAGATTTCAATCTCCACTGGGAAAAAAGGCTAAGATACCTTTGCGCATCCCTTCACAAATCCCTTGGATTGAAAAACAACCTCCTACAACTCTGCATCTTCCCTAGCCATGAATGGTGCTACATTGTGGATCTGATTTCTTTTAACGAAGCACCACATACAAATTACTCTGTCAAATAGGCTTTATCAGACAATTTCTTCATTCTTTAAAAAACACCTGACCTCAAACAGAATGCCAAGAAGTTTTGGCAAAGCCATTAGGTCTGGCTTCAAATAACAGTTCACTAACCCTCCACCAGCTGAATGAACTAGAGTACTAACTGCTCTAACATAGTATCACATTGTAGTCACCATGTCGGAGCAGAGATGTTGGGAGCTGGTCCCTTTCTTTCTGGCCTAGCAGTGTTTTACTGCCCTCATCAGACCCCTACTGCCCCCAGCCATGAGATACAACTTAGTATAATTATAAAAAGGAGAGGTTTGGTTTTTTTCTCTGTGGAGAATACTACAGCATGCTGATGGTAGCTCTTTAGCTAACTGGATTGACTGACAGGTCTTCTTTAATCCGATCATCTTTGAGGGTGTTTGTAGGAGGCTGGCCTGGCTTGTAGTGGGTACCAGAGGTACTTACACCTTGTGCCAGGTCTAGTTATCCCTTATTAATGTAGAAGAGGTGTTTCTAGCAGCTTAGACTGATAGAAGGTAGCTATGGCAAAGCAGCTTAGGCTGAACTAGGAGACATGTAAAGCTCCTACTATACCACTTATTTCATATGCACAATATCGTAAGAAAACACAATAAACAGAGTTACTAAAAATAAAGGTACTTTATTTTTATGACAATATGCTAAAAGTATCTCAGTGAGTATCCTCAGTAAGAGGATAAGATATATACACAAGTTAGATGTACACAAACCAGAATTAGGTAAGTAATAGCAAGAAAAGTAATGCAAACAGTGCAGAATTACAATGGATTGCAATAGGAGCACATAGGGATAGGGGCAACACAAACCATATACTCCAAAAGTGGAATGCGAACCACGAATGGACCCCAAACCTATGTGAGCTTGTAGAGGGTTGCTGGGACTGTAAGAAAACAGTGAGGGTTAGAAAAATTCCCCACCCCAAGACCCTGAAAAGTAGGAGTAAAGTGCACCTACTACTCCCAGAGGGCACAGAAGTCGTGATAGGGGGATTCTGCAGGAAGAACACACACCAGCAGTGCACTGACAACGGATTTCCGGACCTGAGTACCTGTAAGTCAAGGGGACCAAGGCCAATAGTCGTGACAGTGTCGAGAGGGGGCAGGAGCACAGGAAATGCCAGCTGAAGGTGCAAGGAAGCTGCCACCAGTTGGGAGAAGCTTGGAGTTCCGCAAGAAAGAAGAGGACTAGGAACTTCTCCTTTGGAAGACGGATGTCCCACGTCGTGAAGAAGCTTGCAGGGTGTTCCCACGCAGAAAGACTGCAAACAAGCCTTGCTAGCTGCAAGGGTCGCTGTAGAGGTTTTTGGGTGCTGCTGTGGCCCAGGAGGGACCAGGATGTCGCCACTTGGAGGAGGAGACAGAGCGGGGGCTCTGCAACTCAGGTAGCCCTCACAGAAGCAGGCAGCACCCGCAGAAGTACCCCAACAGACACTTAGAAGAAAAGTGAGCCGGAGTCCACGTGAAGTCACAAAAGGGAGTCCCACGACGCCGGAGGACAACTCAGAAGGTTGTGCACTGCAGGTCGGAGTGCTGGGGACCCAGGCTTGGCTGTGCATGGAGGAAATCCTGGAAGAGTGCACAGGAGCCGGAGCAGCTGCAAATCATGTGGTACACAGCTTTACAGTCTAAAATGGGGAGGCAAGGACTTACCTCCACCAAACTTGGACTGAAGAGTCACTGGACTGTGTAAGTCACTTGGACAGAGTTGCTGTGTTCCAGGGACCACCCTTGTCAGGATGAGAGGGGACCCAGAGGACCAGTGTTGCAGTCTTTTGGTGCCTGTGTTAGCAGGGAGAAGATTCCGTCGGCCCA
Source organism: Pleurodeles waltl (assembly GCF_031143425.1). Taxonomy (NCBI): domain Eukaryota; kingdom Metazoa; phylum Chordata; class Amphibia; order Caudata; family Salamandridae; genus Pleurodeles; species Pleurodeles waltl. The sequence goes on from NC_090440.1 coordinate 1,218,153,339, forward strand.
CGGGAGATTTCTTCACAGCTCCTGGTGCAGGGTGAAGGCAGGCTACCCCCAGAGCATGCACCACCTGGAAACAGTCGAGAAAGCCAGCAGGATTAGGTGCTACAATGTAGCTGGTAGTCGTCTTGCTACTTTGTTGCAGTTTTGCAGGCGTCCTGGAGCAATCAGTGGTCGATCCTTTGGTAGAAGGTGAAGAGGGATATGCAGAGGAACTCTGGTGAGCTCTTGCATTCATTATCTGCTGAATTCCTCAATGCAGAAACCCTAAATAGCCAGAAAAGGAGGTTTGGCTACCAAGTTAGGAGGATTGGCTACAAAGAGAGGTAAGAGCCTATCAGAAGGAGCCTCTGACGTCATCTGCTGGCACTGGCCACTCAGAGCAGTCCAGTGTGCCCCCAACACCTCTGTTTCCAAGATGGCAGAAGTCTGGGGCACACTGGAGGAGCTCTGGGCACCTCCCCTGGTAAGTACTGGTCAAGGGAGTGGTCACTCCCCTTTCCTTTGTCCAGTTTCGTGCCAGAGCAGGGCTGGGGATCCCTGAACCGGTGTAGACTGGCTTATGCAGAGATGGGCACCATCTGTGCCCATCAAAGCATTTCTAGAGGCTGGGGGGAGGCTACTCCTCCCCAGCCCTTCACACCTATTTCCAAAGGGAGAGGGTGTAACACCCTCTCTCAGAGGAAATCCTTTGTTCTGCCTTCTTGGGCCAGGGCTGCCTGGACCCCAGGGGGGCAGAAACCTGTCTGAGGGGTTGGCAGCAGCTGCAGTGGAGACCCCAAAGAGGCAGTTTGGCAGTACCCGGGTTCTGTGCTAGAGACCCGGGGGATCATGGAATTGTCCCCAATACCAGAATGGTAGTGGGGTGACAATTCCATGATCTTAGACATGTTACATGGCCATGTTCGGAGTTACCATTGTGACGCTATACATAGGTACTGACCTATGTATAGTGCACATGTGTAATGGCGTCCCCGCACTCACTAAGTCCAGGGAATTTGCCCTGAACGATGTGGGGGCACCCTGGCTAGTGCTAGGGTGCCCACACACTAAGTAACTTGGCACCCAACCCTCACCAGGTGAAGGTTAGACTAGGTGACTCACAAGTTACTTATGTGCAGTGGTAAATGGCTGTGAAGTAACGTAGATGTTATTTCACTCAGGCTGCAGTGGCAGGCCTGTGTAAGAATTGTCAGAGCTCCCTATGGGTGTCAAAAGAAATGCTGCAGCCCATAGGGATCTCCTGGAACCCCAATACCCTGGGTACCTCAGTATCATATACTAGGGAATTATATGGGTGTACCAGTATGCCAATGTGAATTGGCAAATTTAGTCACTAGCCTGTTAGTGACAAATTTGGAAGGCAGAGAGAGCATAACCACTGAGGTTCTGGTTAGCAGAGCCTCAGTGAGACAGTTAGGCACCACACAGGGAACACATATAGGTCACAGACTTATGAGCACTGGGGTCCTGGCTAGCAGGATCCCAGTGATACATAACAAACACACTGACAACATAGGTTTGTCACTATGAGCACTGGGCCCTGGCTAGCAGGATCCCAGTGAGACAGTGAAAAACACCCTGACATTTACTCACAAACAGGCCAAAAGTGGGGGTAACAAGGCTAGAAAGAGGCTACTTTCCTACAGTGTTCACTTACCTCTGAACATTTCTTTACTGGTAAGTGGTGGCTTTGTGAATAGAGACATGGGAGCTGAAAGGATAAATGATGCCTATCTACATGACATGTTTGAGGTCAGCAATGTGGTGAAGCCATAATCAACTGCAGCTCATTACATGAGTCACATCTAGATTAGGGTATGCTTTCTGTTTCTTAAAGTAAATGAGGGGAGGGGAACGATACGTCCAGCTATACCGAACACACGCATAACTCCCAATGACAGAATTGAGGGAGTTACTAGACTTCCTACACTTACCACGACTACCTCCAGAGCAGGTTGAGACATTGGGTGGAGAAATCACAGTACAAGAAGTGTGGGAGGCAATTCAACTCATGGCCCGAAATAAAACGCCAGGTACTGATGGGCTCCCTACTGAGTTTTACGACCATTAAAAAGATACCCTAGCTCCTAGGTTGACCACCACGCTTAATGCTGCTAAGACCCTTAGCATACTCCCTCAGTCTACCAGAGATGCCCTAATCATACCTTTGCTAAAACCATGCAAAGAAACCCATGACATATCCACTGTTATCAATGCTAAATACGGACTATAAAATACTCAGTAGGATACTAGCAATCGCCTGTTACCACACATGGCTATGTTGATCCATGTAGATCAATCAGGATTTATCCCAGGAAGAAGTACAGCACTTAACATGCAATGCCTTTGTGAAATATTGAGAGCCATCGCAACCAGTAGACAGGAGGCAGCAGTTCTAGCAGTTGACACTGAGAAGGCCTTTGATAGTCTGGAATGGCTTTTCTTATATGGGTCTGGGGGGGGGGCGTTTATTGCCTGGACCCACATGCTTTATACGAACCCAACAGCTAGAGTCCATAACGGGCGACATATATCCCCAGCTTCTAGAGTAGAGAAAGTAACCAGGCATTGGTGTCCCCTATCACCCCTGCTATTTGCACAAGACCAGGAACCCCTGGCATGCTAGGCCCGGGGAGGGCGGATATTTCAAGGATTGGAAGTAGACCAAAGGGAGCACTATACAGCATTATATGCGGATGACGTGCTCCTTTTCCTCCAGAATGCCCGGGGAGACCTCCCGGGAGTGTGGAATATGCTTCAGCGCTATGGAACCCTCTTGGGACTCCAGGTCAACTGAAGCAAATCCGGCTTCTTCCCCATACAAGCAGATAGCCAGACCGCAGATGAACTAGGGCCTTTGCCCTGGAAACCTCGCTCTATTACTACCTGGGAGTACACATATATCACAACATGATTGACCTTCCTGACGGCAACTTGGTAAAAGCCATAAGAAGTATAATGGCAAGTAAAGCATTTTGGTCTACACTGCCGCAGTCCGTGGCAGGGAGGATGACCCTACTTAAAATGGTGGCACTTCCAAGACTGCTATATTGCTTTACGACACTACCCCTCTGGATACCAAGGGCATACTTTAGAGCAATAGATAAGATCATAACGGGATGCATATGGGGCAAGGGCTGCAGACGGGTTGCTCTGGCTGTCCTACAAAGGCTAACAACTGAGGGGGGAATGGTGGTCCCGGAGTTTGAGGCTTACTACCTAGTTGCCCACCTGCAATGGCTTGCACAGTGGGTGATGGGACAATTGTCAACGGGAGCACCGCTCCCAATACTGACCCCTGACCTAACAGCATTGAGTAGAGCAATTATACAGCTCCTAGACAAAGGTAGAGAACCTATGCCTGAATTCCAAGTACTGCAGCAGTGCAGGGCACAACGCCTCCGAAAGCTGAACACGAGGACTCCGTATTCCCCAGATTTGCCAATAGGGTTCTTGGACGAACTTCCACCCGGAGGGTCCCGGATGGGTTTGAGGACCTGGGTGGAAGCAGGGGCGACAGAGGTAGGAGCGCTCTATGGCAATGGACGCTTCTTCCTTTTGAGGACTTTAGTGAACAATATGAATTACCTAGGGGCGATTTTTTACTGCATAGATCAGTAACAGACACCATTAAGAGGCACTGGAAAATGGGAGTAGGAGAACCAAGCCAATTTATTAGCTGTCAATACCTGGTGATATCATCAGGAAAGTAGAAGGCAGTAACCTGCATGTACAAGAGATTACGTACAGAAGAAATGAAACCGCTAGAGAGCCTGATGACTAAATGGGAGACAGACCTAGGCAAGACAATTGGGGACAAGGACTGGGAGATTATCCAATATAACACAACAAAAGCCACAAGGAATGCCCGGTTTAAGGTAATTCATTTTTATATTTTGCACAGAGCATTTCTAACACTGGGAAAACTCAATAGGATGTATCACATACAAACAGCTCAATGCAATCGCTGCAATGAACTGCACGCCACATTCTTTCACATGCTTTGGGAATGTCCTCGGCTTGGAGGTTTCTGGGAGGGCATCGCGAGTACCCTCTCGACAGTGCTAGATAAAGAGGTCCCATGCTCGTCGAGTCTGTGCTTGTTGAGCTGGTTCCCACACATGTCGAAAAACAAAATCACTAGCCGCTTTCAAGACCTGGCATATGTGATTGGAAAAGGAGAAATAACAAGAAACTTAAAGAGCAGCAAGAGGAGCCCGAGTATAGATGTATGGAAATCAGAATTTACCAAATGGGCGGGATATGCATCAGAACTTAGACTCAAAGAGACCAAGAGAGGCCTCACTTCGTTAGAGGGCGCACAGGCATGGGAGGCCCTAACAATGCCCCCAAAGGCTAAGCATAAGGAGTGGTGACTTCCCCCGCAAGGACAGAACAGAAAAGGGTCGAAGTTGGAGAGAACATTAGGGTGAACGTAAATTAATAGGGACATCCTTCATTAGCCACTTGAAACATGGCCCTGACAATAAAGCAATCACACACTGTGAACTGTGATTATACCTGGGGCCTACCAACAATGCATGCATGCAATGCGATATAGAAGCAGTGATGTGACCGAGATATACTCACTAGGAGGGGAGAGGGAGGGAGAAGGGGGAAAGTTCTGAAAGTGAAGAAATGACATATTAATAAGGCGAATAAGCCAAGCGAAGAATCAAAAGGGAAAATGCCCTAAGAAATAACACTGATTGTAAAAAGATACTAACTATAAAGAAAAAAGAATACTCATCCATACTGTATATTCTATTGATGCAAAGGCATAGGTGGTCATTATGACATTGGCGGTGAGTGATAAAGTGGCAGTAATACTGCCCACAGGCTGGCGGTAATTACCGCCAAATTATAACAATGGGCGGTACCAACGGCATCAAAAGCCTGGCGGAAACAGAACACTGAAGACAAAAGACTCACCATCAGAGACACAGAGAAGATCAACACCGCCATGGAACCAGAACTTCAAGTCTTCCCAATGCCCTTCTACGCCATGCTGCACCTGGAACACCAACGCTGACTAAGACAATGACAACATCGGTGAGTACAGCTGCCTAGCACATGAGGGGGGGTAGGAAAAGGAGAGTAACACACACACACACGCACAACACACACCATTCACACACACACACAACATACACACAACCAGCTGCAGAGCAAAACCGGTCCCATAGGACACACGTCACAATAATACAAGGACTATAGTTATTTCGAACGGATAGTGTAATTTGATGCAAACAGCCATCATATTTTCCGCGTGACAAGATATACATGAGTCACTGTACAGAAAGAGTCAATGGCCAGTCCAAAGTACAAAAGGTTCAAATGGCCACAGGGCACCGTCCAAGGCCCAACTCATTCCCTAACGTAATCCGCACTACACTGTGCAGGGGCATCATGGTGGGAATGGCCAGGCACCTCAAGGGGAAGGGGGTGGGAAACACCTCAGCTGAAGTCGTGAACTTGTCCACTGGTTCTTGAGGGGGCTCAATGCCCATTTCACTTTGCTGGGGAGTGCAAGGTCACAGTTTCTGAGGTGGGGAACCTGCCCACTAGTTCTGGAGGGGGCTCCATGCCCATTTCACTTTGCTGGGGAGTGCAAGATGACAGTCTCTGAGGTGGGGAACTTGCCCACTGGTTCTGGAGGGGGCTCCTTGTACAAAAGTCCCTGAGGGTGGCCTACATGCCCTCTGCTGGAGGTGAGGGCTCCTTGCCCACTGTGGTTGGAGGGGAGACCCTCTCAGCCTCTGCTGGAGGTGAGGGCTGCTGTGTTCCAGCTGGAGGTGAGGGCTCCTTGCCCCTGTTGTTGGAGGGGAGACCCTGCCAGCCTCCTCTGCTGGAGGCGAGGGCTGTTGTGTCCCAGCTAGAGGTCAGCGCTCCTTGCCCACTGTTGTTGGAGGGGAGACCCTGCCAGCCTCTGCTGGAGGTGAGGGCTGCTGTGTCTCAGCTGGAGATGAGGCTTCCTTGCCCACTGATGTTGAATGGGAGACCCTGCCAGCTCTGCTGGAGTTGAGGGCTGCTGTGTCCCAGCTGGAGGTGAGGGTTCCTTGGCCACTGTTGTTGGAGGGGAGACCCTGCCAGCCACTGCTGGGGGTGAGGGCCCCATGACCACTGCTGTTGGGGGGGTGCTCTTGCCTCTCTTAGTTGGTGGAGTGGGAAACTTCCCTTTCCTGGGTGGTGGAGTGGGATCCTTCCCTTTCCTGAGTGGTGGAGTGGGATCCTTCCCTCTCTTGGGTAGTGGAGTGGGATCCTTCCCTCTCTTGGGTGGTGGAGGGGATCCTATACTTTCGTGCCTCCACGACTAGGAGGTGCCTCCACGGTCCCCGTGGACTGTTTGGCTGAGGTGCTGGCCTGGGTCGTTGTGACCCTGCTCTTACAGGAAGGACGGGGGTGGAGGGAAGAAGTCAAGTTGGGCAAAAAAAAGCTTCTTAGGGATGGTTGGGCGGGATGAGGGAAGAAGGATGGGATGGGAGTGGAGGTTTAGGGAGTGGTTGTTGGAGGTGTATGTCTGCTGGACTTGGGTGCAGATGCATGGGCAGTGTGCTTATGTGAGGTGGATAGCTGTTGGGTGTCTGTGTGGGAGCGTTTGTGTCTCTTAGGAGGTGGGGCAGAAAAGGTGGACGAGGACACAGGGGACGTGTGGATGGATGTTGTGGAGAAGTCTGCAAGTGAGGTGTGTGTGTGCTGCTTGGTGTGGTGAGGGTGGTGGTGGCTGCTGATGCAGTGCATGCAGGTGTGAGTGCGGATGTGACAGTGAGGGAGGACGGGACGAGGAGAAGGCCGGGGAGGAGGGGGAGACAGTGGAGGCAGTGGATGTTGTTGTGTGTGCAACTGTCTGTTGCTTTTGTGAGTGCTTGTGTCCTGAACTGTGCTGCCTGTGTTTGTCTGTGTCATTCTTGTGTGATGGTTTGTGTGCATGCCTATCAGTATGTGTGCATGAGATGGGTTGGGGTTGAGGAGAGTGGGACTGGGAAGTGGTAGCTGGAGGGGCGACGGTAGGAACAGGGACAATGGCTGCCATCAGAGAGGAGGCCAGAGTCTGGAACGATCTCTATTGGCCCACCAATACACCATGAATGCCCTCCAGATATGCATTGCATTGCTGCATCTGAGATGCCAGCCCCTGGATGGCATTCACAATAGTTGACTTCCTCACAGACATGGATGTCAGGAGGTCAATAGCCTCCTCACTGAGGGCAGCAGGGCTGACTGCGGCAGGCCCTGAGGTGCCTGGGGCGACGGAGATGCCCACTCTCCTGGGTGAGCTGGAATGGGCAACTCAGTGAGGAGCTACTGGGACGGCGGTGCTCATACAGGGGGTGGCGGCTGTACGTGTAGCTGGGGTGGTCCTAGAGGTGTCCGCCACCACCAGGGAGCTTCCATCAGAGGAGGTATCAGAGTCAGTGTTGTCACCTCCTGTATCTGCCATAGTGCTCCCCTCGCCCTCCGTCCCACTGGTCCCCTCGGTGTCGGTGGGACTCTGCCTCCTGGGTCCTGTGGGATGCAGCTCCCTCTTTCGCCGGTGCCCCTGCTCCTCCGCCAGATGAAGCTAATGCACACATGGACAGGATGACGAAAGAAAATGGGGGGGGCGAGAGAGAAAGGGACCACTGGGTCAATTACAGCACCAACACATCAGATGGCATACACATTAGCATCACACACAGGGATCAGGACTGTGCCCCATGCATCACACTGGCATTCCATTGGCTAGGTACCACAGCAAGATAAGAGCCAAACACCGCCAACTGCACCCCTCCTGGAACCCCCTAACCCCTGTCTGACATGGAATGCAACCTAGCTATGGTACCAGATCCTGCAATACACCCATTCAGCTGGCTCACGCTGAAATGTCTGAGCTGGCATCAAGGGGTGCCCACTAACTGACACTCACCACCAGGTTCCCATGCCACCTACCAATCATAGTTGGAACGCATACTGCACTCACCCCCCCTTGTGGCTGCTGTGTTGCCCTCAAGCACCCATCCAGCTCTGGGTAGGCCACCAACAGTATGTGGGCCATCAGAGGGGTCAGATTCCTTTGGACACCTCACCTTCGTTCGGAGGCCATCTGAGCTGGGCCTCTGCGGTCTTCCGGGCCCAGCGCCTCAGGTCCTCCCACTTCTTCCTACAGGGGGTGCTCTGCCTGTTGTAGACCCCCAGGGTCCGCACGTCCTTGGCGATGACACGCCACAATCCCTTCTTCTGATGGGCGCTGACTTGCAGAGGAAACACAGACAGGAGGGCACCATTACACATACAATCCAGCCTATAACACATTCGGCCCAAAAATCCCCTTCCATCCCCATTGATGCACACATTACTCAGCGCCCACCATGTACACTATCACCAGACATACAACCCCCTCAAATGACACGATGCTTGCACACACATCTCCATGCAACCCTGTCACATGTCTCGTGCCCAAGGTGTACTCACCTGTTGGTATGGAGGCCCATACAGCTGCCCATATTCGGGTAGGACCCCATCCACCAAACGCTCCAACTCCTTCGAAGTGAAGGCAGGGGCCCTTTACTCGGTCACACGGGCCATGGTAGGATCCAGACACAGGTCACAACAGCCCACGCAGTGTAGGTGTTGTCCTGTGGAAAGTCAGGAATCGAGTGAGGTTATGGACAGAAAATGGCAGTGACGTCACCGCCGCCGGCGATCCCCATTGGCCACTGTACTCCATATAGCCCCATGTTATCCAATGAGGAATAGCATGGCGGTGCAGGACCACATTCCGCCATGACACGCAACGCCAGCAGAGTTACCTCACTTCCACAGGCGGTCACCATTTTATGGGGGTGGACAATATTCAGATAATCGAGAACTGCGTCATTTCCATATTTTGCACATACATTGCCATTCCCAATGTCCCATCACATTACTGCTCTATGTACACTGAGGGGGTGGTTCCATTTATTTAAATTGTGACAGCCTACTCATTCTTGTGTCCCTTAGATAACTACCACTGCGGAGGAATCGGAGGACGAGACAAGCCCCCATGTACAGACCTCTTGTGGACTTGGCAACACTGGAGGAGAGGCATATAATACTCACCTATAAACTGGACAGGGCCACAATCACAGAGCTGTGTGCTCAATTGGAGCCTGATCTGATATCAGCTATCCATCATCCTACTGGGATCCCCCCTCTAGTGCAGGTTCTATCAGTGCTCCATTTCCTGGCAACTGGTTCATTCCAAGTGACAGTGGGCTTGGCAGCAGGAATGTCACAGCCAATGTTCCCAATCGTGCTGGCAAGGGTTTTGTCTGCCCAGGTGAAAGACATGTGCAGCTACATTGCTTTCCCCCAGGTGGAAGATTTGGCCACTGTGAAGGCAGGATTCTATGCAATGGGACATATACCCAACATTATTGGGGCGATCGACGGCACACATGTTGCGTTTGTTCCCCCCGCCAGAATGAACAGGTGTTCAGGAATCGGAAGAGTTTCCACTTACTCAATGTGCAAATGGTGTGCCTGGCTGGCCAGTACATTTCTCATGTCACTGCCAAGTATCCTGGGTCGGTGCATGATGCCTTCGTCCTAAGGAATAGCAGCATTCCAAATGTGATGGCCCTACTACAGATAATACAGATGTTTCTAATTAGTGAGCCTGACTCCCCACCCAATGTATGTCAGTGTATGTCTTCTAGTGTTGACCCCATACCATTCTGTAAGGCTAATGTTTGTCCCTCAATACTTGCAGGTGACTGGCTACCCAATCCTATTGTGGCTCCTTACCCCTGTGAGGAATGCTGAGAATCAGTATAATGATGCATGTGGGCGGACCAGGAGAATTATTGAAAGGACCTTCGGCTTCCTGAAGGGCAGGTTCAGATGCCTCCATCTAACAGGTGGATCTCTATACTATTCACCGAGAAGGTCTGCCAGATATTAGTGGTATGCTGCATGTTGCACAACTTGGCCCTCAGACGACATGTGCCTTATCTGCAGGAGGAGGAGATTAGAAATGCCCCTGTAGCAGCAGTGGATCCTCAGGAAAGCGAGGATGAGGAGGCAGAGGATGTGGATGTGGACAACAGAACATCAGTTATATGGAAGTACTTCCAATGACACACAGGTGAGACAGTGAAACTGGCCATTCCTCTGAATAGTGCTGTTTTCTGTGTGGCTGTAGCAGGATGGCATTCGCTTCCTTTGCATCTCTACTTAGTCACCTATGGCTTTTCATTTTGCAGATGTTGGTGATATGACAACTGTGTACTGATGTGATGACTACAGACAGCTACAGGTCATTATTTGTATGCTATCAAAGAGTTCAGGTCATTTGCACAAGATGTAACTGTTACCATAATTGCACATTTTCTTCACATAAATCACAATCACTCAAGTTGTGTTAAAGGGTGTTAATTGTATTGAAATTTATAGATGGAATAGTGCAATGGAATCGGGTGATGGTAGAGGTAAGTCCAGGGTTTTGGTCAAGTCTGTTTGATGCACAGGTCCAGTGTCCAAGGGGCCATAGAAAGGGGAGCAAATGCAGTTCAAAGTGGACAAGGTGACAAGGTGGCACACAAGGGGGACATTCAAGAGGGTCTCATTTCCTGGCGATGGTCTTGATCTTGGCAAGTGTCTCTGGCTTCTAACTGGGTCGCAGGGAACGTTTGCGGGGTGCTTCACCTTTTGCAGGAAGAGGGCTGCTGGTGGCCTGTGGGTCGTGTGGCAGGGTCTCCTGCCCACTAGCTGCAGCGGAAGTGGTGGGCTTGTCAGTAGACTGGCAAGTGGTAGGGGCCTGCTGGTGTGCTGTCCATTCTCTCATGATGTTGGCCATATCTGCCAGCACCCCTGCTCTGGAGACCATGGTGGTGTTGAGGGCCTGCAAATCCTCCCTGATCTCCTGATGGTGTACCTCCTGCAGCCGCTTGTTCTCCTTCATGTTAGTAAAGATCTGGCCCATCTTGTCCTGGGATTGTTGGTAAGCCCCCAGGACGTTAGTGAGTGCCTCCTGGAGAGTCGGACCCCTGGGCCTGTCCTCCCCCTGGCACACAGCGGTCCTCTCAGTGTCCCTGTTCCCCTGTGCCTGCGTCCCTTGAACAGTGTGCCTACTGCCACTGACCCCAGGTCCCTGATTGTCTAGGGGGAGAGGTGTGGACTGGGGTCCCTGTACAGGTGGGCACACTGCTGATTGACGTGTCCTGGGGACAGAGGTGTGGAGACGTTGGGTGGGTGCTGTGATGTTGGATACTGATGGGGGAGTCTCTGTTGTAGACTGGGAAAGGGCTAGGGTGTCCGACTGACCAATGGTCACTGATGGGCCAGGTAGTTCATCCAGATTCAGAAGTCCAGAGTAGCTTTCATCACTGGGGGCATCTTCTGTTGGGGGACTGGTTAGTTGTGGCACCTTCTCACTGCTGGGATTGGCTGGGGCACCTGTGGGGATGTAAGTGATGTATTATACTTCATGTTTGTGACATATTGTACATCCCTTGCTTCCCTTCTATTGTTGCTGTTGCCCTGCCACCTTTTGTTGTGTATGGTAATGTATTTTGTGAATTTTAGTTCTCCATGCTGTGCATGCTTTGGTGATGGGTATACATGCAGGGCTGGGAGGGCTGTACATGCATTGGTATGGCATGCAGGGCTTGGCATTGTGGTTACTCACATGTGTAGGTGCACTGTGGGGGGTGGAGTGGAGTGATGGGAGTCAGGGTGAGGAGGTGAGATGGCATGCAGGTTTGGGGGGTGATAAGTAGTAAATATTGACTCACCAGTGTCCAGTCCTCCGGCCACTCCAGTGAGCCTCAGGATGAAGGATTACCAAGACTTGCTCCTTCCAAGCTGTGAGCTGTGGGGAGGAGGTGGTGGTCCACCGCCAGTCCTCTGGATGGCGAGCTGGTGCCTTGCTGCCAGGGAACGTACCTTCCCCGTAGGTCATTCCACCTCTTCCTGATGTCATCCCTTGTTCTTGGATGTTGTCCCACGGCGTTCACCCTGTCCATGATTCTCTGACATAGCTCCTTCTTCCTGGCAATAGATATTTGCTGTACCTGTGCTCCAAACAGCTGTGGCTCTACCCTGACTATTTCTTCTACCATGACCCACAACTCCTCATCTGTGAAACGGGGGTGCCTTAGTGGGGACATGAGTGTTGTGTGGTGTGTGTTGTGCAGAGGGTGTTAAGTGATGTGGTGGGGTGTGGGATATGAGGTGCATGACGGATGTATGGGTGTTTGTGATGTGTGTGTAGTTCTCTCAGTGGTCTTTGTGTTGGTCTTGTGGCGCTTATTGGTATTCGTAAAGGGTGGTGTGTGATGTGGGTGTGTGTTTTAGAGTGCTATGGGTGGATTGGTGTGGTGTGTGTATAAGAGTTTAGTTTTGTCCAATGTTGTGTTGTTTTGTATTTGGGTGGCCATTCTGAGTGTGCCGTGTGTACTGCCAATGGTTTACCGCCATTGAATGTCCGCCATGGTGATCCGTGGGTCATAATGTGGTTGGCGTTGTTTTGTTGGCGTAACGGTATCGGTGTTCGTACCGCCACTTTAGCACTGACCCTTGGGCTGGAGGATTTGTGTATGTGGCAGTATTCTGTCCGTTTGGTGTGTGTGTGTGTGTCATAATATGGCGAATGGATATTTGCCACTTCTGTGGTATGTTAGCGGCCGTCACCGTGGCGGTAAGCGGCATTTACTGCCAATGTCATAATGAGGGCCATAGTGCTGTTATAATGTTGTATGCATGTATGAATACAATAAAATTATGTTAAAAAAAACTGAGGGGAACGATCATTCATTTTTCTCATACAGGACAGGGATTTTGTGTCTCTCTTGAGCACAAACATTGTATTTATATGCAGATCCTACCTGCCCTCACAGGGATCTGTTATGATGCATGCTAGTGTGGTTCTAGGGGTTGTCATCACATGACAACCAGAACATTTCCGTTTGTGGGTACTAAAGACTGATTGTGCAGAGTGCCATGAAGGAAAGGAGATGTAACTTAGAGGTGTACACTAAATATGTGTGGGGAGACCTCTCAATAATCTTACTAATTCCTTGAATATACCAAATTCAGCACCTGATTGGCAGAGATTTCTTCCGATTTTGTACAGAGAAGTTTTGCAGTTTTGTTGGCTGGGACGATGGAGATGAACCTTATCTCTGTGATGTATAATTCATTTACAATACACCATCCATCCACAATCCATTCATAATTACCCATTTATTCACCACTGAACAGCCATTTAAAATTCAAACTCCCTTTCGAAAGAATATTGAAACAAAGAAGGATCCCTGCCGGCCAACGGTTGTATTCAGGTGTATGTATCTAGTAATACTAACAAAAAAGGATTGTTTCTAAAATTCAACCTCCATTCACCATCCACACATTCAAAATACACAAGCCTTTCACCATTCCCATCCATCCAGCAATAATCATTGCTTAACCATCCTTTCATTATTCACTGTTCATTTAAAGTTTACCATTCATTCACCAACTATTTTCCATTCAATAATATTTTTTTACAATTCAAAACCCATCCTTTCAATATTCAGAGTGGATAACATTGTTTTACAAGGGCAAAGGCTTTGTAAGTTGACATTCCTCAACATTTGACACTTTTTAAAAGTTTTCAGCCAAGGTATCAAGCACAAGCTGGTACAACACTCGTAATAAAATAATTTATATTCTCACGCTTCCTGGCAATGTGTATAGCATTCTTTTGACCTTTCTCTATTACGGTGGTGAACGGGACACCGGTTGCGAGCACCTAACTATGATTTGCTTAATGCAGTATGCTATACAACTGAACTTTTCTTTTGTGTGCCATTCATTTATATTATGTTGATTATGCATTATTTTTGCAGCAGTTGTGAATTCTATTTTATGGAAGTCGAAGAGGTGGTGTTTCTCAAACACAGTACACAAAATATATATTATTATTTTTTCATTATTATTTTCATTTCAGGTACAAATATTACTAAAATAAAACAGGAACCATCCATAAGTAGCATTCAGCAATAATAAGTTGTTCACTTCGGCTGGTCACGTCACTATGCCCTCCTCTCGTCTCTTCATATTGATCGATTAGTTGTATTTATAGAAAATATTTGCTATGTTTGTCTTGATTGTAGAATCAACAAAACACTCAGAACAACCCTTTAATCACTTCCCGATATACAGACTCGTCCAGGTTTCAATCATTTTGTATAGAGTTAACATAGTATTAACAAAAAACTCTTACTTCAACTCCTGGTATTCCTATTGATTGGATAGCCTTACTTGGCTATCTATTCCATTAATGACTGCCATATAGCTGTAAACCTATTTGTACTCCTGACGCGTTTTGAGTACACCTCCTCGTAATTTTTGGTTCATAACATCTTATTCCACCAGTTCTGGAGTGTAGGAATCGTTTGAGTCTGCCAAAACTGCAGTATTAAAGATCTAGCTACTGCAAAGGCAATGACAATAAAGCTTTGTTGATATTTAGACAGTTAGAGTTTACTTGGAGAGTGATGTACTCCCATGCAGATAGAGCAATGTGTAAGACTGCCTTAAAAAAATCATAAAATTCATTTTAAAGGCTAAGAGACTGTGCTGTTGAGATCAAAGCAGCAAAGAATGTTTCTTGTGTGATCTTTCAAATTTTGAAAGATTTCCTTCAGCCCCAAAGCTGTACACCTTTTCTTGATTCCTCACAAGAACTGTGTGATAAGTTGGCTGATTTATTTGATCAGAAGAGCAAATCCATCTGTGCTGATTTCACACCTAAAGTAACCCAGGGGGTGAAGACCAAAATGGTTCCACTGGACTGTTCCATGGCACCCTCTTTTATAGATTTCAGTTTCCTGACTCTGGATCAGTTTGAACAGGTTATTATTCATTGTATATCAGGATCTCTATTAGATCTGTGTCCTCCTTCTGTCTTAAAAAGGTTATTCAGATCATTAATCCTATCTTAAATTCCATACTCAATCAGTCTCTTTTTTGGCATCTATACCTGATAATTAGAAACTAGCCTTCGTTAAACCATGACTTAAGAAATCTAAAGCAGATATGATGATCTTGTCTAATTTTAGACCAATCTCTTTGCTTCTGGCTCCAGCCAACATTTTGGAGAAAATGGTTAGTTACCAACTTGTGGAGTTTTTAGAAATGCACAACATCCTTCATTTCTTTCCACGCTTACTTCAGACCTAACTATTCTACAGAATCTGCACTGCTAGAAGTTTGGGAATCTATAAAATTATTTTTAGACAATGTCAAAATTGCACTGTTGATTCTTCTGGATATGTCAGCAGCTTTTTCAATGAGGTGCCACGGTATCCTTCTTCAATGGTTGGCTAACATAGGTATTGGTGATTTCAATCCTTTTTTGAGGTGGAGGTGGTTTCAATCTTTATTTTTTTTAAATAGAAAGCAGGTGGTCATGTTGGGGCCTTTTAGAACAAAGGAAAGTTGCTCAAATGTGGTGTCCCTCAGGGCTAATCCCAGAGCCCCACTCTATTTAATGTACATGTGACCTCCCTAATAGTTCTTATTAAATCTTTAGGGATCTCTATTATGTCTTATGCTAGTAATATCCAACTGATTCTGGCTCTTAATAAGAACTCTTCTACTTCTGAATTAAATTTAAAAACTTGCTTCTCTGAAGTAATTATGTGGATGAAGAGAAATTTCTACAGTGTAATGGAGAAAAACAAGAATTCTCCATTTCAGATTTAACAACCAATCCTCCGCCTTGGTTTGGTGGCCAGATAAACTTGACAACCCTGCTCCACCTACCAGTGTAGCAAGGATTTAAAGAATCAGAAGGTTCTTGATTTGAAAATGATACCACAATGATTTTAAGTTTTAGAATGAGCTATCCTTTCTCAAACAGGTCACTTTGGTCTTGGGGATCTGTTTCTCTGTAATCAAGAGCCTTAAAAATTACTTCGATGTTCTCCCTCTCTCAGCAAGAAAGATGTTCTGCATGCCTTGATCACTTCAAGACTTAACTAACGTAACATTTTTTATTTGGATCAGCCTAGATATTTAATCAAGAAGTTGCAGGTGGTTCAAAACACGGCAGTCAGATTGATCCTTAAACTTTCTCAGACCAGTTCTACTAATAAGGGTTTATGGCATCTTCACTGGCTTCTCGTAGAAAAATGGACTGTATTTAATCCTTAACTTAGAAGACATTTCATCAAACTGACCCCAAGTTTCTTTTAGATCATTTTTTGGCTTATTCTTTCTACAGAGAGAGATCTGCTAATAATAAATTGGTAAGGATTCCAAAGTTTAGGTTACAAACTAGAAGTGTCAAATCTATATCCGTCCTTGAGGCAATGGCCTAGATTAGTTTTCACTCACTGTGAAATTAGTTCCTAACATTGATGCCTTCAGAAAGCTCCTGAAAACCTGGCTTTTTCCCCCAGCCCTAACAGACATTGTTCAATTCCTTTTATTTCCCATATGTCAGTTGAGGTTAGACAAGTTTTCTGTGTCCTCTGATTTTAGCTCCAAGGTGCCCCTCAAGGTTATGAATGTCATGTCATTCATTCATGCATAGATCATATTAGATGAAGTGGGGACGCCATTTATGACACAGGTTTGAAAGTATGCAGCTAATCATTCTAAATTTAACAAAGCAAAAAATAAGCAAGACACTATTATAAGCTATGTCACTTTAAATATGATTTCTTAGTCATTAATCTTAAAGCAATGGAAGACTGTACAATAAGAGGGGGTAGTAACAGCAGAGTGGGTGAGATGTTTTTCCAAAATACCCTGATGGGAATGATGAGGTGTTGTAAGAAGACGTGACACATGTTTATTTCGGACATAAACAAAAGTTGATGATTGGCAGATTTTGTTAAGGACAGCATTCCATACATTTGATACATGGCATGAAAAGCCCTGGAATATTTTTTTTATTTCTCATGTTTCTTCCCTTGAGCCTGGTGAAGCTATTGTTACTTGTCTTTCATACTCCTCCACAGATTTTGACCTGGATGCCAGTTTGTACTTCTTTGTAGGTTATGCAAAAGGTCGAGCAAGAGATGTGGGCTAGTTTTGGGATTATTTTCTCAAAATTGAAAAGTCCAGAAATATGGTTTGTTGTGGGTTTCTGCCACAGGCAACCCCTTCATAACAACTACAGAAATATATTTCCGATTTCTATTTCACATTGCCATCAATTTATCTTATTTATGTTATGCTGCTTCATAAAATCAGTCACTCACAGGGAATCTAAAGCAATTAATTGTACAATATGTGTACATTTTACCTAGATGCCTTGGGGTATAGGTTTAGATCAATTTCAAGACAAACTAATTTTAATGTTCCCAAGGGGTGTAAAATTAAACTCATTAACTTTTTGCAAAGTCTCTGGGGATATAATGATATCTTCTTGTTTATCCTACGTAGTAGAAGTTTTTTGGAACACATGTAACTGTTTATGCTCTGTCAAATATTGGCTCCAACTCCCAGCTTTTTTCCAAGTACTGCATTAAACCAAATTAAAAAGCAATTTATCCAAGTCAAATATAGGTCAGGAAGAAAGCTCTTTAAGGGCTATATGAGGGGCATTAAAGGGCCAACAAATAAATTATTGCCTATTGTAATTCTGCTTTATTTTCCAGTGATGTTTTCCATTTATCTTCTGTAAGCAAATCATTTTTTTCTGGAAAACCCAGTCAATTTCCATAGCACTATCATTTTGTTTCAAGAACCTTTTGATGGTCATTTTGTTTCAAGAAACCAAGGGCCAGATGTAGCAAACGTTTTGCGACTCGCAAACGGCAACATTTGCCGTTTGCGAGTCGCAAAACGCGTATCCCAATGCAGAAATGCATTTTGCGAGTCGTTACCGACTCGCAAAATGCATTTCAGACTCGCAAATAGGAAGGGGTGTTCCCTTCCTATTTGCGAGTCGCATTGGGATGCAATACCATTTGCGACCGCATATGCGGTCGCAAATACTATCGCAGTTACCATCCACTTCAAGTGGATGGTAACCCAATCGCAAATTGGAAGGGGTCCCCATGGGACCCCTTCCAGTTTGTGACTGGAGCCCAAAATATTTTTTCAGGGCAGGGAGTGGTCCACTAAAGGTTTCGTTTTTTTTTTAAGTGCAGCTCGTTTTCCCTTCAAAAAAAAAAAACTGCTTTATTTAAAAGCAGGTCGCTAACATGGAGGTCTGCTGACGTCAGCAGGCCTCCATGTTAGCGAGTGCCTATACTCGCAATGGGGCCGCAATTTGCGACCCACCTCATGAATATTCATGAGGTGGGTCATTGCGACCCCATTGCGAGTTGCAGTCGGTGTCTGAGACACCGTACTGCATAGCAATTTGCAACTTGCAAATTGCGAGTCGCAGGGACTCGCAATTTGCAAGTCGCAAATTGCTTTTTTCCTACATCTAGCCCCTAGTCTTGAAGACGGGTTCACATTCATGCATATGGAATCTCAAAGTGATTTTAACTTTGGGTTTTCTTGGCGAAAAACCAGTAAAGTATTCTATGTCAAACTTTTTAGTGCATTTCACTAGGTGTAATGTATTGCCAATATTGTTGTCTTGCAGCATAGTTTCTATAAGTTCCTTATCTTGACAAAACTGGTGTTGTTGATTTTCCTTAAAGATAAAGGAGTACTGTGCAAAATAAACAAAATATTATGTTTTAAAATTGGGTAATGCTAACCCTCCCTCTTTAATCAAACCTTGTAAAGTGCTGAGTGCTAACCTATGACAGGAGCCCGGTCATAAAAATGAGAAAATGAATGAATCTAATTTCTTACAAAAACATATGTACAATACGCAAGGGGCAGCAAAAAAGTTAAAGTTAAGCATAGGGAGCCTTGTCATTTTCATCAAACCAACCCTACCAGGAATCGTACGGGGTAATAACTTCCATTTCAATAATAGGAAATTAATTTTTACTAATACCAGCTCATCATTTATTGTATAGAGATCACTTATTTGATTGGTGAATGTAATGGTTAGATATCCTTTGGGATCTTGATTATAGCAGCCCTGCGACCCAGGTACTAAACTTTCCACTGAGTAGCTACTTAATTCGACTTTAGTCTTGTGTTTATTAATGTTATATCCCCTCAGAGCCTGATATAATGTAAACATTTTAAACACTCTCTTTTGACATAATTGATCAGGTTTTAGAAAAAAACATTATGGGCCACATTATGACTTCTGCGGTCTTTTTCTAGGACCACTGAAGCCGATGCAGGCAAAAGACCGCCAGTCCTGGAGGTTTTTTGCCCACCATTTTAGGAGTATTCCACTGGCCCAGCGGAGCACTCACCATAACATTGACGCCAGCTCATAATTGAGCCAGCAGCAATGTTGTGGTGCGTCGGGTGTGGCAGCACCCCCGTGCATTTCACTGCTCGTAATTCGAGCAGTGAAATGCGATATCTGGCTGTGCATGGGGGCCCCTGCACTGCCCATGCCAAGTCCATGGGCAGTGCAGGGGCCCCCGACACCCCCATTCCACCAGCCTTTCCATGGCAGTGTTTCCCACCATGGAAAGTCTGGCGGATGGGGACTCGTAATCCCCAGGGCAGCGCTGCTAGCACGCTGCCTGGCGGATTACAACCTCCGGGACCACCAGGCTGCAGGCAGGCTGCAGGCTAACTGCAGCCTGGCGGGGCCTGCGGTTTGACCGTGGCAGCTCCGCCGCAATCATAATGGGGTGGTCGGACTGCCCTGTCTGCGGAGGTCTGACCGCCATCGCGAGTGTGGCAGTCTTGAGACCGCCACACTCATCATGAGGGCCTATGACATCTGCATACAATTTATTTTTGGCATATGTGGCATGGGGAGCAAATAATGCTATCCTTTCTAATTGCGATTACAAAGAGCGCTATAAAAAGGACAAATAGGATAGGAGATAATGGGCAATCCAGCCTAGTCCTTCTTTTAATTTCTAAACTAAAAGCACAACTTATATTGACAACTAACTTAGCTATTGCACCCTTATGTAATCCAGCATTAATCAATATAATTTGTTCGGTACCCCAAATGTACTAGTATATAAAAAGGTATCCCAAGCCACTAGACTGAAAACGTTCTCGACGTTGAGTAAAAATATCACTGTGGGTTAATTTCTCATAGAAAAAATTTCAAGCACAACCATTACATAGCTCATGTTTGTATGCAGCTGATGCCCAAGTATAAAACCATTCTGATCTCGAGGTATTAACTTACCGGCTATAGTGTTAAAACAATTTGTCATTAGTTTTATAACAAATCTTGTAGTTGGTATTTAAAAGAGAAATCTTACATACAAAATAACATCTTGGAGGCTTTTGTTCTTCTTAAAAAATGTTACAATTACACCTGCATTTAAGGAAGAGGGAATAGCGCCTCCTGATAACATACAGTTAGACAAAGGTCATTATGAAATAATTTGGAAACTGCAGAATAGCCATCCAGTCCGAAGACCTTTACAGCTGACAAAGTAGAGGTTACTCAGTATAATTCTTACATCTTAAATGGTTTTATTAGTGAGGCTACATCCTCGTGGGTTAGCCAATGGATGGGTAACTTCTCCAAGAACTAATTTACTTTTTTTTAGTCTACAGGGCTGATTGTGACTGTATATGTGCTTAAAGTGATCGTGAAAGGTCAAATGTATTTGTTGTGGGGTGGAAAGACTTGATCTGGTTTTCAGGCACTTGAGCAAGTTTATTGTATTTTGGTCAGCTTTCTCATCGGACTGCCAAGCTAAAAATCTACCAGCAAAGTTATTTTCCTCATATACTTTTGCTGATATGCAGAGTTAATTACATAGTTCAGGAGTAATAATATTGATGGAGTTTAGTTCTAGTCCGTTGGTCTTTTCAAAAGATATTCTTTTTTCTTCTGTGTCTCCTTGCATATCTGCCTCACGGGCAGTTGTGACCCAAGCTTCTAGATCTAATTTTTCTGCCAACTGGGTCTTTCCTGTAGGTATATCCTTTATTGTTATCAGTACTGAGTGATGTCGCCCATTATTTCTCTTACCAAACGTACATTTCCTAGGTATGTTTTATTAAGAACCCATTTTCTAGGTGTCTGAACCTTTCAAAACCCCCTTATCTGAAACTCCAATGCTGAGTGATCTTACAAAACATTGGTAATACTACCAAGAATGGAAAATTAAATGACGTTGTAGTCAGGAAGAAATCAATTGGACTGGCTGAGCAAAATCTACCCGAAACACAGGTATATTCCCCTTATGTGGGAACTGCGTCCTTCATGGGTCCACACCCTTGACACCACTTTCAATTGTTTCTTGCTCAATTCTTGGTGTGAATAGTGGGATTTTTCGAGAAATTAAAGCATCTGCTTATAATTATCTTACCCGTACTGGACACAGGTGAATGAAAAAATGGAATGGAATGAATCAGGATTATCCTCAACCAGGATGTACAGGCTCACTAGTATAATTGAAGGCGAATGGTGCAATTAACTGAACACCATTGCACGCCTGCATGTGTGGCTGCGGCAGATGAGAGGCATTTAAAGACCACCCATGTTTTGAAAATTTGAAAATTATTTCATTTTGTTGTTGGGATATGTGTCTACTGTAATACAATTACTGAAGGATGATGTGTCACCTGTGCTTTTTCAATATCGTTTAAGCCATTAGTATTGAAAGACAAAAAAAGTAAATCATAGGAGTATCTAAAACAATTCCTAAGAAGGTGTTATTAATATATAACATATCATCAGACTCCTTTTTGAAAAACTGTTTTTAGAAACGTTAAAATATTAAAAATAATTATATATACATCATGCTTGCCCCTATTCACACAAATAATCTAGAGCCCTGAAATATTATTATAAAGTGCTGTAATGCACTCAAAGGCGGGGGGAATATTGTTGCCAAATTTTAAAAAGGGTCATTTGTGACATGTTACTGGCCAAGGAGAATTGCTCAACATAATTCACATGGACCACCAACATTAATAGAGTTATAAAGCTTTAGGCATAAAAGTCATTTCTCGGCTCCCAGGGTCACAATTTAATGAACAACATGGACTGGTGCTTGCACATAGCACTTGAAACTAGGAAGATTTAAGGGCTTTCTATGAAAACCTAGCCGTTTTACTCCTACAGGTGATTGACTTGCAGGCAGAAGCACATTTTGTATAGACTACAAATAAAGTCACTAGTCTGCCAAGGTATGTTCATGATTAAATTAAGTTAGGAGGAAAGTAGTCCTAATGATGTGTACTTTCATTTCTATGCAGTAATTTAATATTTATTATACTTACAAAAGTCATGGAATGCTTAACTATGTACAGGATACATGTATACAGGTACAGTTATCTCGTAGACAAGAGTGAGATGGGTGCGTGGTTGGGTCGTATTAGGCAATGCTGATCTTACTCAGGCAATGCACATGTATGACTGTCATAAGCCCTTTAATGTATACATCACAGTTTCTACTGATTACTTTAAAAAGGAGTAAAATGTTAGCTTGAAAGGTAGAGTGTGTCAGGTAGTCCCCTGGAGTAATGATTACCATCTCCTTAGATAAGTTGCAGGTGCTGCATATATGTCACCCCATTCCACGGGATTCTGAGCCAATGGTCGAGCTAGGTCTTAATGAGTATGTGAAAAATGCATTAAGGAAGAATGGTCCCTGGTTTAACAACAACAAAGACAATTCTCCATTTACAAAGAAAAGACATGGAGTTGAAGGCTACTTGTATATCTACTCCCTAACCTTTGACGCCTCTTCTGAGGAGGAAGCAGGTAGATGTTAGCTGTCCATGTGATGGTGTATGTCTTATACTATTTAAAGATAGTGATGATCGAGGAAAGAAAAGGGGACAGGATATGTGGAGCTTTGTTGGAGCTATGCAAAGAATCGTCCATTGAGTCCTACACCTCTTTTACATCCTGGTATCACCAGGGGAAGGATATTGTAATATCTCTCCATTTTCAAACTGTGATACCAGGGGAATACATTGAGATGACTTGGGATGATCATCAGCTTATAACATAGTTTGTGGCACCCTGAAACTGTAAGTCAAAGGGAAAATTCCTTGACCCAAAAGCTCTACTCACACATGAATAAGTGTCAATGTTTTTGCAAGCTTTTGATATCCTACACAAGAGTTTTCTTCTAGTGGGTGGAGCCATCAGCCAATGATTCCGGATGCACTGTAGTGAGCTTTGAGCCAGTCAACCCGTATTATTCAATCTGCTGTGATAGGCAGTGAATAATATACTTGACCACCATGATGGTATCAGGTGTGACATCAGGAGCCTCATTGAGGAAGGAAGATGACACAATCGGGAGACTTGGTAAAGACTGCATTGAACCAAAGACGGTATCCACAGGGTTTGAGATCAAGAGTCTCCAGAGATGAGATGAGACCACTGAAACTAATGTGGCACAGGTGAGACTGCCATCTGCTCCATGAGGATGATTCAAAAGCTGCGGGGTGGGGCTGAGACACTCTCTAAAAAAACAAGCATCTCTTGAGGGCTAAACAAAAAAAAAAAAAAACCTGTGTGGAATTGTGACCGAAAGAGAATCTTCGATAACTGACGGGAGACCCACAGTTCAAGAACTGGAGACGCACATCACTGACCTTCCTCAGGAACAACACAGATTCATAGAAAAACAACAGAGGATTCTAAGGCCTACTCTAAATGGAACAACGTAAGGATAATTGGTTCACCTGCAAAAGGTGAAGTGGCAGCGCCATTGGGGGCACCAGAACAGCATTCCACAACATATTCCTTCCTCATTGTTCAACCACTTGCTCCACTTGTCACAGCTTTTACATGGAAACCATCACGCTGATTGTTTACACGTAAGAAATGCAACATTATGTTAGCAGAACAGGGGGCTCCACATTCCCATTGGTATTGTGAGGCGATGTCAGTACAGCCTGCATTTATACATTAGCAATATGTCATTAACATGCTGTGCTAGCCTCAAGCAATAGCGCATGGCAGCTGAAAGAGTTTCCATGCTAACATGAAAAACAATTGCAATCAGCAACAAAAAAATGTTAACACCAGAGCACAGACGATTCAATGGGTGCTCTGAACACCATAAGACTAAAAAAACAGAGGTATCAATATACAAATAATGGTAGATTAAAAGGCAGCTGAGCTGTGAACTAAAGTTCAAATGCTACAATGTTTGTCACGGATAAGGCTAGGGGTCAGGAGAAAAAATGAGCAGCCACGGTACCATGCCCATACTTAAAGTTCTGCATTATAAAGGCGACTCACTGTTTTATTATGCTAGCTCAGGAGCCTAACCACAAAAGGGTGAGAGGTCAATGGCGAGTCAAAGTGCAGTGCAAGTTTGTCATACGGCATGGTAATAAACTAAAAGGAAGGAGTTAGACATAGTGCAGACGCTATTAGACTGCTGTGTTCAAACTTACTTCTTGCTTGAGAGAGGCTTGCTTGAGTAGGCAGTCAGCTTTTAATATATATTTCGCAAAGCATGCCATTTATTGAGGTGTCAGCCCCTTTAGACAGAACAGGATTGTGTCCTTAACCCATTGCCATTTAGGATGTTTCTGTGGTAGATTTTATGCCAAGGGAGCAGATCACTGCATATCCAAAGGATATGCAAAAAGTACTCCCGAAGGTATGTACATAGCCTGCATCTCTTGCAGTTTGAGGGAAAAATCCATTTTGGAGCTGCATCAAGCGAAGGGGCAGACCAAGTCTAATATGGAGCATGTTTATTTTTTCAGTGATTTTTTTTTAATAAGGCAGCCATGTACGGTTGAGTAGCAGGCACCTTGTAAGGGTTGATAGTCATCCATCCATGAGAACATAAGCTGAACTTATCGTTGTCGTTGCTCAAAAAGAGCTGCTTAATTTGTTTATTTAGTAATTGGATTTGTGTGGTAAGCTTTTTTACCAAAAATACTCAGCCTGCAGGTGCTTGACTGTCGTTGCAATTCTCTCTGACCACCTGTTTGGATTCTGGGGCTTGTTAGGACCAATTTCTGTCTAATTCAGGGCCTTTTGTGAGTTGAGGATTGTCTGTCTTAACAGTGAAGTAGTTCTTCCTGCTGGATTCCAAATTCCAGTCTGATTTGTGCTGCAGAGGTACTGTGCGGCAGTAGAAATGCTCTGCTCTGAGCGGCATTCAACAAGTTGGCAAACTTACCAGGTAAGATTTTCAGACCTACCACAACATGGACTAGTTTCCTCCTTGTGTATTTTTCGGGTAGCATAGCCAAATGGTTTTAGGTTGTCAGAGGTGCTGAATGAAAGGGGAAGACAGTTTTATTTAGGGGTATTAAGTTTAAATTTGCAGCCTGGGCTTCTAAGTCCCCAGGAGGCCCACAAATATTTTTACGTCAATATTGAGCAGCGCAATTGTACGGTAACTGTCTGGGTTCCCAAAGGGGCTTCCTTATAGATAGGTTGTAAAATTGCCTGGTATCTTAGTATTCGTAATGCAGGCATTAAACATTTTGCATATTTGGCTGCTCCATAAAACTTGCTTGTTTTTAAATAATCCTACAGGCAGGTCATTTGGACCATAGGCCCGCTGCTTCTGCAGATGCGTAATCTCACTTTTATTTTTGATCCTCAAAGTTGAAGGGGGCTGTCTTGGTGCATGTGTTGGATGGTAATTCGCCCGCCTTCTGATTCTGATAAAATGAAGAGATGTGGACTATCCAATGCTCCTCTGACAACGCGTTGCTCAGGACTACCACGAACCATTGCTCAAGTTGGTTAATGATGGACCAAAGTGGCTTGGTATTCTTTACCATACAAACCTCCACAATTTTGATCCACTCCTGGTCCCCGTGGGCCTGCTTAGCTTCCCATAATGCCATCTTGTATTACCTTCTTAGTTCTAGGAACAAGCTAAGGTGGGCGCTTTCCGAGTGCACAAGCTTTAGGAGTCTAGCTGCTTTATTACGTTGCTGCCTTTGTTGCTTTAGGAACTGTGTGAACAATCATTTTTTATCAGGTCCCAGCATGGCAGTCTTCCATTGTTGGGAGCCCTGCTGATTCTTTAGTGATGCCAACATGGCCTACCAGTTGGCAGTTGTGTCCCTGTGTGCCCCTCGCACTGTTGGTAGGCGAGCTTTCCATGTCTCATAGTTTTCCATGGATGTCTTCGTACCAAATGACATCCTTGATTCTATTCGACAAGCTTATTCATGCAATCCCCACACTGGTTGTTATTCAATATTATTGTAAGTTGCGGATTGTTGTCACTTTCACATCTTACCTAGATGCGAAAGTCCTGTATATGGGGAAAGCGTGCCATAGAGTCATAGAGGCATTAATCAAATGCATTTACGCCCAATCAGAAGCCAGGGTAGAAAACGGGGTGTGTCTCCAGCCTTATCCTGGATTATTATTGGACAAAAGCTCACAAACTGTGCTGGGAAAAGTGTAAGCTTTCAATCGTGACAGCTTCCTCTTGTCCTTTGTGCCAGGTTATTTGCAGGAGTTGTGAATGGTGGAGCTCATTGAATTGAAGACTGTAGATGTTCCAACATAAGTGTTTCACATTGAAGGGTCACCTGGCAGTCGCCATCACTCCCTCTACTGCATCCTCCAATGTTCATCCTAAATTCCTGTATGCTACTTCCCCAAAAATACACATTACACTATGACCCTCATTACGAGTCTGGCGGTCTTGGGACCGCCAGACTCGCAGTGGAGGTTTGACCGCCGCCAAAGCAGTGGTCCGGCCTCCCCATTATGACCGTGGCGGAGAAGCCACGGTCCGACCGCCGGCACCGCCAGTCAACAGCCTGGTGGTCCCACCGCCATGCAAAGGCCAGCAGAGGCAGGGTGCTCGGGCCCCATGGGGACCCCTGCAGTGGCCATGCCCTTGGCATGAGGCTGTGCAGGGGCCCCTACAGACAAGCCCGTTGTGCTTTTCAATGCCCGAATTATGGGCAGTGAAAAGCGCGACAGGTGTTGTCGCACCTGGCACACCGCAACATTGCCACCGGCTCAATTACGAGCCAGCGTTAATGTTATGGTGAGTTTTCTGCTGGGCCAGCAGAAAACCCATAATAGGGCCAGAGGGCGTGTGAGAAAGTAGCCTCTTTCTAGCCTTGTTACCCCCACTTTTGGCCTGTTTGTGAGTGTATGTCAGGGTGTTTTCACTGTCTCACTGGGATCCTGCAAGCCAGGGCCCAGTGCTCATAGTGAAAACCCTATGTTTTCAGTATGTTTGTTATGTGTCACTGGGACCCTGCTAGTCAGGACCCCAGTGCTCATAAGTTTGTGGCCTATATGTATGTGTTCCCTGTGTGGTGCCTAACTGTCTCACTGAGGCTCTGCTAACCAGAACCTCAGTGGTTATGCTCTCTCATTTCTTTCAAATTGTCACTGACAGGCTAGTGACCAATTTTACCAATTTACATTGGCTTACTGGAACACACTTATAATTCCCTAGTATATGGTACTGAGGTACCCAGGGTATTGAGGTTCCAGGAGATCCCTATGGGCTGCAGCATTTCTTTTGCCACCCATAGGGAGCTCTGACAATTCTTACACAGGCCTGCCACTGCAGCCTGAGTGAAATAACGTCCACGTTATTTCACAGCCATTTTACACTGCACTTAGGTAACTTATAAGTCACCTATATGTCTGACCTTTACCTGGTAAAGGTTAGGTGCAAAGTTACTTAGTGTGAGGGCACCCTGGCACTAGCCAAGGTGCCCCCACATTGTTCAGGGCCAATTCCCCGGACTTTGTGAGTGCGGGGACACCATTACACGTGTGCACTACATATAGGTCACTACCTATATGTCATATAGGTCACTACCTATATGTAGCTTCACAATGGTAACTCCGAATATGGCCATGTAACATGTCTATGATCATGGAATTGCCCCCTCTATGTCATCCTGGCATAGTTGGCACAATCCCATGATCCCAGTGGTCTGTAGCACAGACCCTGGTACTGCCAAACTGCCTTTCCTGGGGTTTCACTGCAGCTGCTGCTGCTGCCAACCCCTCAGACAGGTTTCTGCCCCCCTGGGGTCAAGCCAGGGTTGTCCCAGGATGGCAGAACAAAGGACTTCCTCTGGAAAATGGTGTGAAGGCAGGGGAGGAGTAGCCTCCCCCAGCCTCTGGAAATGCTTTCATGGGCACTTTTGGTGCCCATTTCTGCATAAGCCAGTCTACACCGGTTCAGGGACCCCTTAGCCCTGCTCTGGCTCGAAACTGGACAAAGGAAAGGGGAGTGACCACTCCCCTGACCTGCACCTCCCCTGGGAGGTGTCCAGAGCTCCTCCAGTGTGCTCCAGATCTCTGCCATCTTGGAAACAGAGGTGCTGCTGGCACACTGGACTGCTCTGAGTGGCCAGTGCCACCAGGTGACGTCAGAGACTCCTTCTGATAGGCTCCTTCAGGTGTTAGTAGCCTATCCTCTCTCCTAGGTAGCCAAACCCTCTTTTCTGGCTATTTAGGGTCTCTGTCTCTGGGGAAACTTTAGATAACGAATGCAAGAGCTCATCCGAGTTCCTCTGCATCTCTCTCTTCACCTTCTGCCAAGGAATCGACTGCTGACCGCGCTGGAAGCCTGCAAACCTGCAACATAGTAGCAAAGACGACTACTGCAACTCTGTAACGCTGATCCTGCCGCCTTCTCGACTGTTTTCCTGGTGGTGCATGCTGTGGGGGTAGTCTGCCTCCTCTCTGCACTAGAAGCTCCGAAGAAATCTCCTGTGGGTCGACGGAATCTTCCCCCTGCAACCGCAGGCACCAAAAAGCTGCATTACCGGTCCCTTGGGTCTCCTCTCAGCACGACGAGCGAGGTCCCTCGAATCCAGCAACTCTGTCCAAGTGACTCCCACAGTCCAGTGACTCTTCAGTCCAAGTTTGGTGGAGGTAAGTCCTTGCCTCACCTCGCTAGACTGCATTGCTGGGAACTGCGACTTTTGCAGCTACTCCGGCCCCTGTGCCCTTCCGGCGGAAATCCTTTGTGCACAGCCAAGCCTGGGTCCACGGCACTCTAACCTGCATTGCACGACTTTCTAAGTTGGTCTCCGGCGACGTGGGACTCCTTTGTGCGACTTCGGGTGAGCACCGTTTCACGCATCCTCGTAGTGCCTGTTTCTGGCACTTCTCCGGGTGCTACCTGCTGCTAAGAGGGCTCCTTGTCTTGCTCGACGTCCCCTCTACCTCCTGGTCCAATTTGCGACCTCCTGGTCCCTCCTGGGCCACAGCAGCGTCCAAAAACGCTAACCGCACGATTTGCAGCTAGCAAGGCTTGTTGGTGTTCTTTCGGCGGGAAAACACTTCTGCACGACTCTCCACGGCGACAGGGATCCGTCCACCAAAGGGGAAGTCTCTAGCCCTTTTCGTTCTTGCAGAAACCTCTGCTTCTTCTGTCCAGTAGAAGTTTCTTTGCATCCACAGCTGGCATTTCCTGGGCATCTGCCCATCTCCGACTTGCTTGTGACTTTTGGACTTGGTCCCCTTGTGCCACAGGTACCCAATATTGGAAATCCATTGTTGTTGCATTGTTGGTTTGTGTCTTTCCTGCATTATTCCTCTAACACGACTTCTTTGTCCTTAGGGGAACTTTGGTGCACTTTGCACTCACTTTTCAGGGTCTTGGGGAGGGTTATTTTTCTAACTCTCACTATTTTCTAATAGTCTCAGCGACCCTCTACAAGGTCACATAGGTTTGGGGTCCATTCGTGGTTCGCATTCCACTTTTGGAGTATATGGTTTGTGTTGCCCCTATCCCTATGTTTCCCCATTGCATCCTATTGTAACTATACATTGTTTGCACTGTTTTCTAAGACTATACTGCATATTTTTGGTATTGTGTACATATATCTTGTGTATATTTCCTATCCTCTCACTGAGGGTACACTCTAAGATACTTTGGCATATTGTCATAAAAATAAAGTACCTTTATTTTTAGTATAACTGTGTATTGTGTTTTCTTATGATATTGTGCATATGACACTAAGTGGTACTGTAGTAGCTTCACACGTCTCCTAGTTCAGCCTAAGCTGCTCTGCTAAGCTACCATTATCTATCAGCCTAAGCTGCTAGACACCCTATACACTAATAAGGGATAACTGGGCCTGGTGCAAGGTGCAAGTACCCCTTGGTACTCACTACAAGCCAGTCCAGCCTCCTACATTGGTTGTGCAGCGGTGGGATAAGTGCTTTGAGACTACTTACCACTCTTGTCATTGTACTTTTCATAAGAGAAAAATATACAAAACAAGGTCAGTGTGTGTACACAGTGCTAAAAAGTTTTGCATTTCCTCTTTTCACTCTTTTCTAAAGTGCTGAAAAGTACTTCTAAACTTTCAAAAAGTTCTAAAAAGTTTAAAAAGTTTTTTTCTCTGTCTTTCAAAAAGCTCTGACAAACTTTTTTTTTCTCTTTTTCTATCACTTTAACTCTCTCTAAAAATGTCTGGCACAGGCCAAAATGTTGATCTGTCCAAACTTGCATATGACCACCTTAGCTGGAAAGGAGCAAGGAGTCTCTGTATAGAGAGAGGTTTGAGTGTAGGGAAGAATCCTTCCTTGGAACTGTTACTTAACATGCTTAGAGAACAGGATAAGGCTAGAAGTGCCCCATCTGTAGAAAAAGCAGCTAATGGTTCCCAATCTGATCCAGGGACTCCCCCAGGAAAAGATTCAGGAAAGAAACTCCCTAGCCTGCCCATTACTAGACAGTCTAGCATAGTTGGTAATGATGGAGAGACACACCATACAAATAGTGTTGTCTCACATCATAGCAAAAGCATTTATTCACACCACAGTGGTACTGATGTTTCTGTTAGCCAAGCTGTTAGGGTGCCCTCTGTAAGGGACAGGTCTCCTTCTGTCCATTCTCACCATACTTCTGTTTCAAGACATGTCCCTCCCACCCACCCTGATGACAGATTGTTAGAAAGGGAGCTCAATAGATTGAGAGTGGAACAAACCAGACTGAAGCTCAAGAAGCAACAGCTGGATTTGGATAGACAGACCTTAGAAGTAGAGAAGGAGAGACAGAAACTGGGTTTAGAAACCCATGGTGGCAGCAGCAGTATTCCCCATAGTCATCCTGCAAAAGAGCATGATTCCAGGAATCTGCACAAGATAGTTCCCCCTTATAAGGAGGGGGATGACATTAACAAGTGGTTTGCTGCTCTTGAGAGGGCCTGTGTTGTACAGGATGTCCCTCAAAGGCAGTGGGCTGCTATCCTATGGCTATCATTTAGTGGAAAAGGTAGGGATAGGCTCCTTACTGTGAAAGAAAGTGATGCCAATAATTTTACAGTTCTTAAGAATGAACTCCTGGATGGTTATGGCTTAACCACTGAACAGTACAGGATAAAGTTCAGAGAGACCAAAAAGGAGTCTTCACAAGATTGGGTTGATTTCATTGACCATTCAGTGAAGGCCTTGGAGGGGTGGTTACATGGCAGTAAAGTTACTGATTATGACAGCCTGTATAACTTGATCCTGAGAGAGCATATTCTTAATAATTGTGTGTCTGATTTGTTGCACCAGTACTTGGTGGACTCTGATCTGACCTCTCCCCAAGAATTGGGAAAGAAGGCAGACAAATGGGTCAGAACAAGGGTGAACAGAAAAGTTCATACAGGGGGTGACAAAGAGAACAATAAGAAGAAAGATGGTGAAAAATCTCAAGATAAGCATGGGGACAAGGGTAAAAACCAAAGATCCCACTTCAAATCTTAAAGACTCTTCAGGGGGTGGGGATAAAACAAATTCTTCCTCTTCTTCTCAACCTACACAATTTAAAAAGCCTTGGTGCTTTGTATGTAAAAATAGAGGCCATAGGCCAGGGGATAAGTCCTGTCCAGGTAAACCCCCTGAGCCTACCACCACTAATACATCAAGCTCTAGTGCCCCTAGCAGTAGTGGTACTAGTGGTGGGACTGCTGGCAACAGTCAAGTTAAGGGTGTAGTTGGGTTCACTTATGGGTCCATAGTAGAAACTGGGGTAGTCAGTCCCAAGACAGTTTCTGTCACACCTAGTGGCATTGGCCTTGCCACACTGGCTGCTTGTCCCCTTACAATGGATAAGTACAGGCAGACAGTTTCAATAAATGGTGTTGAGGCCTTGGCCTACAGGGACACAGGTGCCAGTATCACTTTGGTGACTGAAAACCTAGTGCACCCTGATCAACACATCATTGGACAACAGTATAAGATTATTGATGTCCATAACTCCACTAAGTTTCTTCCCTTAGCTATAATTGAGTTTAGTTGGGGTGGAGTTACTGGCCCTAAGCAGGTGGTGGTATCACCTAGCTTACCTGTAGACTGTCTCTTAGGTAATGACCTAGAGGCCTCAGGTTGGGCTGATGTAGAGTTTTATGCCCATGCAGCCATGCTGGGCATCCCAGAGGAATTGTTCCCTCTCATTTCTACTAAAATGAAAAAGCAAAGGAGAGAAGGCCTGAAAACTCAGGATCCCTCTCCATCAAAAGGTAAAAAGGGTATCACAGTATCCCCTAACCACCCTACCATTCAGGATACCATTCCTGTGGTGGGAGAAACCTCTCCTGGGGTGGCACCTGTTCCAAGGGAATCATCAGTTTGCAAAACTGTACTCCCTGAGGTGGAAGTACCTCTCTGTGGGATAACTAACATTGGTGAGAAAAAGAGCACCATTTTAGTTAACATGGAGCATCCCTCCAACCCTCCCAGAGAAACTTTAGTGCAGAAACTCTGCACTGCCTCACAACACTTAGGACAGCATCCCGGCCCTAGTGTGGAGCGCATAGGACAGCATCTCTGCCCTGCTCCAACTCAAGAGAAACAGCATCCCTGTTCTCTCTTCCAGCCATATGGACAAAGTTTTTGCCCAGCTATGGCTTTATTGTGACAGCATCCCTGTCTGGCATTTCCATCACTACAAATAGGTTCAGTGGACAATTCCCACTGCTCTAAACTAAAACTTACTGATAGAAACTCTGAGAATGCATCTTCACATTGTTGCTTAGCTAAAAAACTTCAAACAGGGTGGTTTACATCCCCACAGGGAAGTAACCATATAGTGGATGATAAAGGGAGTAACCAGTCTATTGCAGAGCTACTCTCTACTTATCACCACTTAGACAATAAAGTCTCAACTGGCCAAGGTTAGCCTTATTGTCCTTCGTTTGGGGGGGGGGGTTGTGTGAGAAAGTAGCCTCTTTCTAGCCTTGTTACCCCCACTTTTGGCCTGTTTGTGAGTGTATGTCAGGGTGTTTTCACTGTCTCACTGGGATCCTGCAAGCCAGGGCCCAGTGCTCATAGTGAAAACCCTATGTTTTCAGTATGTTTGTTATGTGTCACTGGGACCCTGCTAGTCAGGACCCCAGTGCTCATAAGTTTGTGGCCTATATGTATGTGTTCCCTGTGTGGTGCCTAACTGTCTCACTGAGGCTCTGCTAACCAGAACCTCAGTGGTTATGCTCTCTCATTTCTTTCAAATTGTCACTGACAGGCTAGTGACCAATTTTACCAATTTACATTGGCTTACTGGAACACCCTTATAATTCCCTAGTATATGGTACTGAGGTACCCAGGGTATTGCGGTTCCAGGAGATCCCTATGGGCTGCAGCATTTCTTTTGCCACCCATAGGGAGCTCTGACAATTCTTACACAGGCCTGCCACTGCAGCCTGAGTGAAATAACGTCCACGTTATTTCACAGCCATTTTACACTGCACTTAAGTAACTTATAAGTCACTTATATGTCTAACCTTTACCTGGTAAAGGTTAGGTGCAAAGTTACTTAGTGTGAGGGCACCCTGGCACTAACCAAGGTGCCCCCACATTGTTCAGGGCCAATTCCCCGGACTTTGTGAGTGCGGGGACACCATTACACGCGTGCACTACATATAGGTCACTACCTATATGTAGCTTCACAATGGTAACTCCGAATATGGCCATGTAACATGTCTATGATCATGGAATTGCCCCCTCTATGTCATCCTGGCATAGTTGGCACAATCCCATGATCCCAGTGGTCTGTAGCACAGACCCTGGTACTGCCAAACTGCCTTTCCTGGGGTTTCACTGCAGCTGCTGCCAACCCCTCAGACAGGTTTCTGCCCCCCTGGGGTCAAGCCAGGCTTGTCCCAGGATGGCAGAACAAAGGACTTCCTCTGAGAGAGGGTGTTACACCCTCTCCCTTTGGAAAATGGTGTGAAGGCAGGGGAGGAGTAGCCTCCCCCAGCCTCTGGAAATGCTTTCATGGGCACTTTTGGTGCCCATTTCTGCATAAGCCAGGCTACACCGGTTCAGGGACCCCTTAGCCCTGCTCTGGCGTGAAACTGGACAAAGGAAAGGGGAGTGACCACTCCCCTGACCTGCACCTCCCCTGGGAGGTGTCCAGAGCTCCTCCAGTGTGCTCCAGACCTCTGCCATCTTGGAAACAGAGGTGCTGCTGGCACACTGGACTGCTCTGAGTGGCCAGTGCCACCAGGTGACGTCAGAGACTCCTTCTGATAGGCTCCTTCAGGTGTTAGTAGCCTATCCTCTCTCCTAGGTAGCCAAACCCTCTTTTCTGGCTATTTAGGGTCTCTGTCTCTGGGGAAACTTTAGATAACGAATGCAAGAGCTCATCCGAGTTCCTCTGCATCTCTCTCTTCACCTTCTGCCAAGGAATCGACTGCTGACCGCGCTGGAAGCCTGCAAACCTGCAACATAGTAGCAAAGACGACTACTGCAACTCTGTAACGCTGATCCTGCCGCCTTCTCGACTGTTTTCCTGGTGGTGCATGCTGTGGGGGTAGTCTGCCTCCTCTCTGCACTAGAAGCTCCGAAGAAATCTCCCGTGGGTCGACGGAATCTTCCCCCTGCAACCGCAGGCACCAAAAAGCTGCATTACCGGTCCCTTGGGTCTCCTCTCAGCATGACGAGCAAGGTCCCTCGAATCCAGCAACTCTGTCCAAGTGACTCCCACAGTCCAGTGACTCTTCAGTCCAAGTTTGGTGGAGGTAAGTCCTTGCCTCACCTCGCTAGACTGCATTGCTGGGAACCGCGACTTTTGCAGCTACTCCGGCCCCTGTGCACTTCCGGCAGAAATCCTTTGTGCACAGCCAAGCCTGGGTCCACGGCACTCTAACCTGCATTGCACGACTTTCTAAGTTGGTCTCCGGCGACGTGGGACTCCTTTGTGCGACTTCGGGTGAGCACCGTTTCACGCATCCTCGTAGTGCCTGTTTCTGGCACTTCTCCGGGTGCTACCTGCTGCTAAGAGGGCTCCTTGTCTTGCTCGACGTCCCCTCTACCTCCTGGTCCAATTTGCGACCTCCTGGTCCCTCCTGGGCCACAGCAGCGTCCAAAAACGCTAACTGCACGATTTGCAGCTAGCAAGGCTTGTTGGCGTTCTTTCGGCGGGAAAACACTTCTGCACGACTCTCCACGGCGAGAGGGATCCGTCCACCAAAGGGGAAGTCTCTAGCCCTTTTCGTTCTTGCAGAAACCTCTGCTTCTTCTTTCCAGTAGAAGCTTCTTTGCATCCACAGCTGGCATTTCCTGGGCATCTGCCCATCTCCGACTTGCTTGTGACTTTTGGACTTGGTCCCCTTGTTCCACAGGTACCCAAGATTGGAAATCCATCGTTGTTGCATTGTTGGTTTGTGTCTTTCCTGCATTATTCCTCTAACACGACTTCTTTGTCCTTAGGGGAACTTTGGTGCACTTTGCACTCACGTTTCAGGGTCTTGGGAAGGGTTATTTCTCTAACTCTCACTATTTTCTAATAGTCCCAGCGACCCTCTACAAGGTCACATAGGTTTGGGGTCCATTCGTGGTTCGCATTCCACTTTTGGAGTATATGGTTTGTGTTGCCCCTATCCCTATGTTTCCCCATTGCATCCTATTGTAACTATACATTGTTTGCACTGTTTTCTAAGACTATACTGCATATTTTTGGTATTGTGTACATATATCTTGTGTATATTTCCTATCCTCTCACCAAGGGTACACTCTAAGATACTTTGGCATATTGTCATAAAAATAAAGTACCTTTATTTTTAGTATAACTGTGTATTGTGTTTTCTTATGATATTGTGCATATGACACTAAGTGGTACTGTAGTAGCTTCACACGTCTCCTAGTTCAGCCTAAGCTGCTCTGCTAAGCTACCATTATCTATCAGCCTAAGCTGCTAGACACCCTATACACTAATAAGGGATAACTGGGCCTGGTGCAAGGTGCAAGTACCCCTTGGTACTCACTACAAGCCAGTCCAGCCTCCTACAGGGCGGAAAACCAGAATGGCGGTTTTCCTTCCTAAAGAGTTCGGCGGGTGGCAAACTCAAAATGAGGCCCTATATCTTCTAGTACACATACTCCATGTGTCTGAACCTCTTCCCTCAAACTCTCCTTGCCCAAGACTCTGCCATGCACCTCTCTCACCCCCTTTCCTCACTTTATTACACATCTCTCTCACTGCTACTCTCCTCTCTATATCTGCAACCCACCCCTCTCAGGCCACCTGCATTTCTGAAGGCAACACATTCTGGATGTCCAATATCCAGTACTGTCTTGCATCTCTCTGTTCCTCATCCTGTTTTTGTCCTGCATCTCCCACTCTGCTGAATAACTCACTCCGCAGTGGGCCACAGGTCTTTCCATTGTTACCACAACACTGTTCAACACGCAGATGTTTAACATACAACCTATCAGAAAATGTGCCTTCTAGCCCCACATATGAGTATGAAATGCCATATAAATACCACAATCCATACAATAACAGGCAGTTCCCAATTCTAGCCATATTTCTTGGTGACAAGTAGATATTTTAACAAGCATACATTTCTTAAGCATGCAGGAGCTTGCGCTGAACACTTTATAAAGCAGGAAAACAAAGTTTGGTTAAAATTAGGCATAAAGTGCAGTCATGTAGATTTAATTGATACCAAAACTGATACACTGCTCGACTTGTTAAATCAGATGTGCCAACCGTATGCAGGGAACCTCCATCATACACATTTGTTTTTTCAGCCAAAGCTGCCATTGCCGGCATGTACAGTGTACTGGACAAGTGCAGTGTCAACCATACAGAGTCACTAATCAAAGGGTTACATTTAAAACAGCAAGGAATCCCCCAACTTAGATTTCTGGTGACCAACCAAATTAGGAAGACAATATCGAGTGCCATTCACATCAGAGGCTGAGAGCTACCATGCCAGTTCTGTCACTACACATGTACTAGAATTCTTGAGAGGCTGAGACTAACTTCTTTTGATGGGTACCTTAGACGGCTGGAAATATCCCATTACAGTCTGAGGGTATGAACCATTATTTTATTTTTCAATTTCAAGATGTTACTATTGTACCATGCTTCATAGAAGAAAATAGTAACTTGTGTCATCATTGAAAGAGGTAATTAAGGCTTTGTGGTGACCTGATAATGTACCTACTTCTAGTGTAAGTTCAAATTGTAAGACAAATACAATTCAAATGAATTACAAAGGCAGCTGAGCTGTTGCCAGTGCAGACTCAAAACTAAAATCATGCTGCAGTTTACAAACACATTACAGCGGCTGCTAATTTGATGCCACTCTCAGAAATAATTGGAAAAGAAGAAAATTTACATTTTTGTAATAGTTCTCATTCTATGGAATAAAGGAAATGAACTAAAACAAGACTAACATCTGACGTATGAAAAAGAAACATATTTCTGCTGTAATGTTAGATGACAGACAAAACAGTACTTTGTGCAGTACACATCAAAGCCAGCACACACAACTTTCTTCAGTTAGTACGGTCTGGAGTAACCAGCAAGGGTAGGATCTCGTGTCTGAATGAATTCTTAATTTTTCATTGTCTTTTGCACGGCAACGTTTCTAACCAGTCACATGCTTAATCACATATTTCTAAATACTTAAGTGTCCTTCCTGTTCCTTTCAGGACAGCACTCTATCTGGTTTGGAGAACTCTTCTTGCTGGAAAGAGGGCCTGGTGGGTATCATTAAAATAATTATTTCAGCGACTTCATAGTCTTTGATAAAATATAGTTGATGCCCGTTAATGTTTAGATGGAGGCTTCAGCATCTAATAGGTATGGTGGCTCCGTTCTTAATCTGAGAGTTCATGATTTCATGGCAGCCTGCACTGACTGACAAAGGAAATTTGGGAATTCATTGTATAGAGTAATTTTGGAGTGGAACACCCACTTGACCACAGACACTTACAA
The DNA here is from genome assembly GCF_031143425.1 of Pleurodeles waltl. Classification (NCBI taxonomy): domain Eukaryota; kingdom Metazoa; phylum Chordata; class Amphibia; order Caudata; family Salamandridae; genus Pleurodeles; species Pleurodeles waltl. Next base: position 1,218,191,459 of record NC_090440.1, read on the forward strand.
TGAAGATGAGCTTTCTCAGCCTTCTTTGGTTGGAGTGAACCATTGTGGTCTCAGGTAGCAATGTACTTTTGATAGATAGTCTCCCTGATTTTTTTCTTTCTATGCCCTTTTAGACTATTCGCAGATTAGGTTCAGAAGTTGCTCCACGATGATTGCTAGAGGTGGTAGGGCAGAACCCAACCCTCAATCTCAGGTACATTTGTTGTAGCTATGGCCACGATGATTGCCTGCATCTTCCAAGTACTGGCAGATTCAATATCTGCTATAAAGTTATATCAAAATAATTCTAGGCTAGGATTCATGAATTTACATTGGGCAGCATGCGCCCTTTATAACAGAGCATATTCAGAATGTTTCATAGATGTTCTTGATGCTGTGTTTCAGAGACAGCACTGAAAAGGAAATCAGAACTAATATTGATCACTCTTTTTAGATAAGAGAGTCTTCCTGGAACAGCTCTGCAATAGATGATAGCATAACCTAAGTCTCATATCTTTATAGCATCACACGTGTGCTAAATACAATAATAATGAGGCATACACCTGCATCTTAGGACTGTGGCAGTGCCTTTCATTGATGAATTTCGTGGCCTTTACCTCCAGGGGTGTACATACTGTATCTAGGCTTTGAATGTGAATTTAAGTCAGGTCATAGGCATGTGCATAGAAAGCCATGTCAAAATAAAAAGAATTATTCGAGCTTGCATTCTCAAATGCTCTCTTATTTCAGCTTCAATAATCAAGAATCTTCCCACTGCAAACCAGTCAAAGGAGCTAGAACTCAAAGGAGATATAAAAAAAATCTGAGCAACAATTCCTTATTTGGCTCCCTCATTTAGAGCTGGGAAAACATATTTCATATGAGGGTCTTCATAACGGCTACATAAAAATAAAAAAGTGCATAGTCATCTGGGTAGATAAGTTATCCAATGGGCAGAGAGTATCCGTGTTCTTCACAAACTGAATTTGAACAGCTGCAAACATATGGTTTACCATAATCTTAATATTATTAAAAAGGTATCACTCATATAAATTGTTTTATCTTTATCAGATGGGGTTCAATCTCTCTTACTTTTTTACTTAAAAATAAGCTCTAATTTGTTGCAGCTTAACGCAATCATGTCTATATTGATTTCCTGGTTACACAAGCTGCAAGTGCCCATTCATTTTCTGCATTCCCAATCTTTTCAGGATTATGCATTACAATTGCGACCCAGAGTCAAACTAGCTTTGTGGATGCATTTTAACCAAGGGATTTAGCTGGTATGTCCCAATGAAAAGCAATTAGCCAGGATCTCCTTATTTAACTTTGTTGCAGAATTGTTTTATACACATATCCGAACAAGATGGGTGCCACTTTCATATGGCCCTTGTCATACTCCAAACCCACACTGGCATGCATTATAAACAACAGTTTTGAATGGCAAAGGCATCCAGACGCTTTAGGAATTTCATTTCTTCCATCTGAATACAGGAGGCATTTGCATATCCCCAAATGTTCGCCCCTTTGGCTTTGTGGACAGTAAACCTGTGGGCCAGAAGTCTATAGCCTAGGTGCAGAAATAATGCAAGAGCAGCCGACAAAGTGTAATAGGAGAGGCCATTGCTTGTGCATACAATAAAAACGAATATGAATGCATTAAATGATAATGAACTTGAAAACAGAAAATTTCAACAGACAGAGAAGGGCTTCAGGATATTTGTGTGTACACCCAGTGCTTGCAGAACAAGAATGTCTTTAACCTCTTAAGTGCCGACGCCCACACTACCTCCCTGGTGCGGGTCACGACCAGTGGCCGACACCAGGGAGGGGGTTAATAAATCCTCGGGTGCGTCGCACCCGAGGATTTATTTTAATTTTTTTTGTTCCCTGGGAGACACGGAAGCTCTTCCATGTCTCCCCCGCCCCTTTGTGACGTCAGCGCACCGTGAGGCGCGCTGACGTTACTATGTGGATTTCCACAAACAGCCTTCCCCACGTTCGGGAAGGCCTCGTAAGAAAGGGGAGAGTCTTCCCTTTCTTACGAGGCCTTCCGAAAGTGTTTCCTGGCCCCCGATCGCAGCACAGCTGCGATCGGGGGCCAGGAAACACCACTAGACACCAGGGATTTCACTTGGGGGGGGTCGCCCCCCTCGGAAAACGGGCCGCCACCCACCCCGGGGGCATATATATATATTTTTTTTAAAAGGTAGGTGCCCCCAGGGGCTAAATTATTATTTAAAAAAAATAAAAAAAAAAAATGGACAGGTGGTTGCCCGTGGGCAGGGCGACCCCCTGTGGGGGCAATTTTTGTTGTTGGGTTTCCCTGGGGGCCATTTTGGCCCCCAAGGAAACCATACAACTAAAAAAAAATAGATCTCTCTCTCTCTATATATATATATATAGATCTATATATATATATAGATATATCTATGTAGATATATCTATGTACATGGATATATCTATATATATATATATCTATATATATATATCACTTTTTTGTCAATATGTGTGTGGTTTCCCTGGGGGCTGCGATTGCCCCCCCGGAAAACCAGACCCACATATAAATGTGAGATATATATATATATAAATATATATATAAATATATATATATATATATATATATATATATATATATATATATATAGGTTTGCCACCAGTTGTCTTGCAGTTGCAGCTTGCGTCTTCAAAGCAATGCACATACTTGAACTGACGCTTTTCAACTGTAGCTTTTAGGCAGCAATAAAAAAGTCAAGTAAGTATTGTGATTATGTTTCTGCTACAAAAGAGTCAGACTTGTCTAGTGGCAGTTTTAGTGCCATAAAGAGGCGCAGAAGGTTTATATGCCTACTACAAAGAGCAAATCTGTATTTTATGTAAATAGCTGAGTACATTAGTAAAGTCAGCCATTACCTGAGCTATAATACTAATGAAATGTATGTGCGGGGTGGAGGGCGCCTATGGAGAGATGAAGGGCATTTTTGCTGGGTGGTAATGAGGGAATCCGAGGAGGAGGGAGTGGAAGCACCAATAATGATTGTTGGACTGGGCGCAGGAGGTGCTAAAGACTGTGACGAATGGTATGTGACAAGGTGTTTTTTGAGTGTCTTGAAAGAACGTGCTGATTGAGGGAAGAAGCGCAGGTAAGGTGGCCTCTACTGTTGCACGTATCTCACACATACCATCGATTTTGTGACTGTCTACGTAAGCTAGTGTTTTAGAGCAACAGTTTAGCCAATAGCAGAGATGGCATCTTGATGGATGTCTGCTGCCGTCACTCAGGTTACAGAGGACAGCTCTGACATAGGATCAGAGACTGAGACATCAGATACTGAGACAGCATCTGAGGGATAGGACAATGGTGCAGACTCTGGGAGTGATTTTTCAGTCGGAGGAGTCCCATTTGATAACTCCTCTTCCAGTAAATTATGAGGGAGGTGATGAGGACAGTCCTGCTGTCCATTTGCAAGCAGTCTGTGCAACTGGGTAATAGTGGGTTAGCCCAACCCAGAGAGCAGGTGAATGCGGCGACAAGCAGAGAGAGAGAGTGCTCTCTTGGGAGCTCCCCAATTTAGTTCAGCCCCAAATTCCACCGCCCAAATCGTATTGAGGAGACATCAAAATGATCTATCGCAAAACAAACTGGTTTTGTAAGGCAGGCACCAGTGTTTTTGGTCCTGGGTTCGGCGGCCATATAGAGAAACACACTAAACCCAAACATTTCTGGAAACTAGACATTTGGGGGAGTCCACAGAGGTGTGACTTGTGTGGATTCCCCAAAGTTTTCATACCTAGAATACCCTGCAAAGCTGAAATGTTGAATAAAAACTATATTTTTCTTGCATTTCTGTCACACAAACTACAGGAATATGCTGGGATCCACAAAATTCCTACCACCCAGAGATTCCTCACCTGTCCTGATAAAAACACTACCCCACTTGAGTACCTACACCTAATGCCTGCGTCAGGAATGGATCACCCCAGGGTCAACAGCTGCCTCATGTAAGGACCAACATTGACAGTTGTGTGATCTATTCCTGTCGCGGGCACCAGGCCTACCCACACAAGTGAGGTATCATTTTTATCGGGAGACTTGGGGGAACGCTGGGTGAAAGGAAATTTGTGGCTCCTCTCAGATTCCAGAACTTTCAGTCACCGAAATGAGAGGAAAAAGTGTTTTTGGGCCAAATTGTGATGTTTGCAAAGGATTCTGGGTAACAGAACCTGGTCAGAGCCCCACAAGTCACCCTATCTTGGATTCCCCTGGGTTTCTAGTTTTCAAAAATGCACTGGTTTGCTAGGTTTCCCCAGGTGCCGGCTGAGCTAGAGGCCAAAATCCACAGGTAGGCACTGTTTTCTATGAAAAAATGTGATGTGTCCACGTTGTGTTTTGGGGCATTTCCTGTTGCGGGCGCTAGGCCTACCTACACAAGTGAGGTATCATTTTTATCGGGAGACTTGGGGGAACGCTCGGTGGAAGGAAATTTGTGGCTCCTCCCAGATTTCAGAACTTTCTGTCACCGAAATGTGAGGAAAACGTGTTTTTTTAGCCACATTTTGAGGTTTGCAAAGGATTCTGGGTAACAGAACCTGGTCAAAGCCCCACAAGTCACCCCATCTTGGATTCCCCTAGGTCTCTAGTTTTTAAAAATGCACAGGTTTGGTAGGTTTCCCTAGGTGCCGGCTGAGCTAGAGGCCAAAATCTACAGGTAGGCACTTTGCAAAAAACAGCTCTGTTTTCTGTCAAAAAATGGGATGTGTCCACGTTGTGTTTTGGGGCATTTCCTGTCACGGGCGCTAGGCCTACCCACACAAGTGAGGTATCATTTTTATCGGGAGACTTGGGGGTACGCTGGGTGGAAGGATATTTGTGGCTCCTCTCAGATTCCAGAACCTTCTGTCACCGAAATGTGAGGAAAACGTGTTTTTTTAGCCACATTTTGAGGTTTGCAAAGGATTCTGGGTAACAGTACCTGGTCAAAGCCCCACAAGTCACCCCATCTTGGATTCCCCTAGGTCTCTAGTTTTCAAAAATGCACAGATTTGGTAGGTTTCCCTAGGTGCCGGCTGAGCTAGAGGCCAAAATCTACAGGTAGGCACTTTGCAAAAAACAGCTCTGTTTTCTGTCAAAAAATGGGTTGTGTCCACGTTGTGTTTTGGGACATTTCCTGCCACGGTCGCTAGGGCTACCCACACAAGTGAGGTATCATTTTTATCTGGAGACTTGGGGGAACATAGAATAGCAAAACAAGTGTTATTGCCCCTTATCTTTCTCTACATTTTTTCCTTCCAAATATGAGAGAGTGTGTAAAAAAGACGTCAATTTGAGAAATGCCCTGCAATTCACATGCTAGTATGGGCACCCCGGAATTCAGAGATGTGCAAATAACCATTGGTACTCAAAAGCTTATCTTGAGCCCATTTTGGAAATGCAAAGGTTTTCTTGATACCTATTTTTCACTCTTCATATTTCAGCAAATGAATTGCTGTATACCCAGTATAGAATGGAAACCAACTGCAGGGTGCAGCTCATTTATTGGCTCTGGGTACCTAGGCTTCTTGATGAACCTACAAGCCCTATATACCCCGCAACCAGAAGAGTCCAGCAGACATAACGGTATATTGCTTTAAAAAATCTGACATCGCAGGAAAAAGTTGCACAGTAAAACATAAAGAAAAATGGCTGTTGTTTTCAGCTCAATTTCATTTTTTTTTTATTTCAGCTGTGTTTTTCTGTAGGAAAACCTTGTAGGATCTACACAAATGACCCCTTGCTGAATTCAGAATGTTGTCTACTTTTCAGAAATGTTTCCGGGATCCAGCATTGGTTTCACACCCATTACTACACTAACTGGAAGGAGGCTGAAAGCACCAAAAATAGTAAAAATGGGGTATGTCCCAGTAAAATGGCAATTTGTGTTGAAAAATGTGGTTTTCTGATTCAAGTCTGCCTGTTCCTGAAAGGTAGGAAGATGGTGATTTTAGCACCAGAAACCCTTTGTTGATGCCATTTTCAGGGAAAAAAACCACAAGCCTTCTTCGGCAGCCCTTTTTTCCCATTTGTTTGGAAAAAACAACATTTTCACTGTATTTTGGCTAATTTCTTGGTCTCCTCCAGGGGAAACCACAAACTCTGGGTATCATTATAATCCCTAGGATGTTGGAAAAAAAGGACGCAAATTTGGCGTGGATAGCCAAAAAAGGCTCAGCACTGGTGGGGGGGGTGGGAGAATGGCCCAGCAGCTAAGGGGTTAACTGGTGTTGACATAATAGTAATGTAGGTGTAAACCATTTCCCAGAGAAGTTACACACGTGATGGGCAGTAGGGCATAAAGCCTGACTGAGGGAATGTCTCTGGACCTCCGGACAGAGGTCAGCATTGTGTCTGGTGTTGTGGAGTCCTACTGAGTCTAAGTTTGTTTGTCTAAAGTAAACAGGTTGTGAGAAGTGAATACCTTGATCAACGATGCATGTGGTGTCAAGTTTGAAAGAATGAAGCTAAATTAGAAGTGGTCTCATAGGGCACAAGAGAGGAACTGCCTTGAGTAAGACAACTTTAGTTGTGTAGGTCAGTCATTAAGTGAGTCATATCTGCCAGGAGTGTTTTTTCTCTGTCATTGTTGGAACTGACCAGGGTGGTGAACTAGTCTTCAATTGATGTGTGAGTTTCATGGAGCAGGTGGACTGAATAAGTAGGGTTTCTTGGTTTCGGCACATGTCTTTATGTGAAGCTAAAGGAGGTCTAATGATTTAGATTAAGAAAGGAACAGAGGAAAATTATAACTATTTAATAGTGTTTGGTTGTTATGGGGTGCCACAGCAGTGATACAGTCTTGGATTTGTTGAGGTTGAAATAGAACATTGACATCCTTCATTCAACGATAGTCAGTCAGGCAGTGGTAGAAAAGGATAAGGCTTAGACTAGAATAAATGGTCACCGTATATCCACAATGCCATCATGCACTTAGTGGATTGTTTTACTTCCCTATCTAGAATGCTGAAATATCTAATCTAACTTCTATATAAAGTGTTCACAGCTCAGGAGAGTTGACAACTCTAAATGTTACAGCACAGAATATCACTGCACAATGCTACTATTATATTGAATGACTACTACATCAAAAAATCTGTGTATATAATTTAATTAGCCACTACATCAATATCAATACTTAGAAATAGATGTACATCTAACCTAACCAGAAATACAACCTAGCACTACCAAATGTCATCAACCTTACCTTGGCTACAAACCTATGCCTAAGACACATCCCAACATTATGCCAAATCCAATCCTTTATCTTTAATGTAAGACTAACTGTAAATCTAACCTTACTTCTTACCATAATCTTGAGCTTTACCCAAAAACTAAAACTAAACCAAACACTATCCCCAACTGTTCCCTAACGTTAATTCCTAATCTTATCCTATCCCTAAAATGTAAGTTTAAACAAACTCTAAATCTAACATTAAGTATGTTTGAACTAAAGCTAAGCCTTCCCCTTACCCTAACTCTGTCCCAAACAATAACAATTATCATTGTACTTACCATATACAATGCACAGGCATTCTTAGTAGTGGTAGATATCTGTGTAGTACCTCTTTATGTAACTGAATATTGGTGTATGGGTACACAAACAAAAGATGTCTCCGTTTTTGTAGCTTGTTTGCAAGGATGGTGGTTATCCATCTTGGTGCTAGTAAAGACAATTTGTTACAACATTTTTTATCTACTTTTCCAGGAGCTTGCTTCAACTCTTTACTCAGAGTATGGCTTGAGTTTGGAATTCACAAAGATCATCACACACACAGAGCAAAGTAGGACACGATTATCGGTCCACTATATTACTAAAATATAACAATATCAATAAAGCCCTGCATGCACAGTTCAATTCAGATTTGTTCTATTGGCAAACCAAATCCCTGTTCTTGCAGACGTCTACGGATCTATTTTTTTGCATTTGGAAACATAATGAGTGCATGGAATGCCACAGTTTGCAATCATGCACCCCCCAGTAAAGGCTTCTACATTACAAGGACCTACTTCCAAATTTAGGTTTACATATATTAAACACACTCACAACTTATTTCAAGATAAAATTACATCTGTTTACTCAATCTTTCCTTTCTCACTTAGAATAGGGGACTTCTACTGCGGACATCGTGTACTGGCAGAGACCTTGTCAGCTGCTGACCTTCAACCCACTGGCATGCAGGATGAAGCATGTGACTTGTACAAGCAATCTGACTGGCTGGGGTAGGTCTTGGACTACAAAATTACCTCAGACAACACACAATGCATTGTGTACGTTTCTCATAAGAATCATTTAATGCAGGCCCTTAACATGCTAACAAATGTTTTGCTTTATGTAGCTTACCTGGGAAGTTGGATGGGGAAGGGGATTGATCAAAGTCTGAAAGAGGCTGGTCCAGGTTTGCCTTCTTATTCTCACCCATACTTTTGCCTCTCTTTTGCTAAGTAGTCAAATTATCTTGTTGGTCTACAATCTCTTGAAAGTCTCTGTTTTCTGTAATATTTCTTAATAACGTGATGTTGATGGTTTTAGCTAAAGCAAGGATGCAAGATGGGGCAAATTCGAAGGATACCAACAATTATTCATAAACCATTGTTTAAGTTTGAATTTTAGTTGGGTAACTGCAAAACATATTTTTCAGGTAAAGAGAGAGGATTTACTTTGAGACTTTTAGAATATGATTTAGGTCAGTAAAGTTTCTTCTACAGACTACAATCTGACATAACGTGCCTAAGAGAACAGAATAATTACAGTTCATGGCCTTTAGTAATTCAACCTAAAAAGCGTTTGAAGGTGAGAAGAATATGTGAGGCATAATGTATGGAAGGGGGGCGTTCCCACACAGGGAGGCCTGAAACAATGGTGCAGTGAAATTTACAAGATTTTACTGCACCTTTTTTTCCACCATTTTTTCCACTTGCTCCGGGAAGACGTTAAAGTGACGCAGCCATAATAATCTATAAGCCTTCCTGTGCTTTGTTGCACTAGTGCAAACATTTTTTGTGCTAGTGCAGCACAGCATCAAAACTTTAGATGCTGTTGTGGTAACGACCGCCATGGTGCGTCGTACTGTAATTACAGCACAACCATGGCGTCATTATTGGGAGACAAGGGGGACACAAGAAAAGAGGCACATCGGGACTGATGTGCCACTTTCTCGTGAATATGCACCTTAGTTGGTAAAGGCCATCATTACAAGTTCAGGGCCTTATTGTGAGTTTGGTAGACAGGGTACTCTGTTACAAACGCGACGGAATACCCTGTTTTCCAAACCGTCGGTCTGCCTGCTCAATTATGAATCGGACACATTCTCAGTTTTCCTATTGAAGTACCACCACTATCTCTGCCATCTGAAATTTACTCCAATGACCCAACAGAGTAGAGGTCAGAGCAGGGCCATTGGAGTAGAGGCAACAGACCACACGCTCTATTTATAGTGAGACAATCTGATGGCCTTTAATTATTTTGCAAGTAGAAAACCAAATAAAATGCCCCTCCACCTTGGAAAAACCCTGCAGGTGGTGAGGGGCATTAGTTTTTTGTTTTTCAGAATGAAACACACAGTTTGGAGTCTGTTTCTGAACAACACAAATGTTTAGTGCAAAGCTGCTTAAAAACGGTAGCCTTACAGCAAGCTTTCAGTGTCTTCACAGGAGCCACTAGGCAACTCATCCTATGAAGGTGCAGAGTTCACTGCAGGCCTGCGGAGATCCCTTATTTTACCGGGTGGCAGACCAACTGGGGTGGCAGAGAAGATGACCCCCGTCACTCTGGAAGATGGCTGGATACTTATTAAAGCCTAAATCAGGCTGTAAAATCTGATCCCTGTGCAAAGGCTTGTTTGCACAGGGTCAGAATTGTGTTGTAGTTTTCATCTGATTCTGGCAAAACTGATCAAGGTAAAAAGGGCCATAAAAAAAGCATAATATGCAAAATTCAGGTCTTTAAATAGATATTTCATATGAGATGCCTCATTTACAAAAAAACAAACAAATAATAAACCTGTGTGGTACTGTTAGAAATGGGGTCTCTGGTCGGCAGTCAGTTTGCACTCTGTCCAAGCAGGGACCCTCACTCTAGTCAGTGTAATGGAGATACACACTTAGATAACCCCTGATCACCCCTTGGTAGCTTGGCACAAGCAGTCAGGCTTATCTCAAAGGTAATGCGTAAAATATTTGTACACACAGTAATACAGTGAAAACACTACAAAATGGACACCACACCAGTTTATAAAAATAGGTAATATTTATCTAAATCAAACAAGACTAAAACAACAAAAATCCAACATACAAAAATCAAGATAGGAATTTTCAAAGTAACAAGAGTCTTACTCCATTGAAAACAATGGAAACTTTGATTTTATACAAAGTACCTGGTATGCATCAAAAATAAAGCAGCACGGGCGAACGTGTGTCGGAAAAGTCAGCGATGCGTTGATTCCTTACTCGCAAGTGAGGCTGTGCGTCGTTTCTTCTCCGGTCGGGTAGGCGCTTTCTCGTTTTCCTCTCCCACAAGAGAGTGATGCGTTGATTTCCGGGCAGGGCACCTCAGATCCACGCAGGGTCAAGATGACTTTGACGCCCAGCTTCGATGCGTGAGAAATCCGGTTGCACGGTGTTGGAAAACTGTGCTGCATGGTGTTTGCGTCATTATCAGCAGCCGCAAGCGGTTGTTGCGTCATTTCTCCAGCTGCGATGCGTCTATCTCCCAGCCGCAATGCAGGTGGAGCATCCATTTCAGCCGCAAAACGGGTGGCGCTTCGTTTTTCAGCCGCGTTGCAGGTGGTGTGTCAAAATGTTCCCCGCACGGCTTCCTGGGAATGGATTTCCATCCTTTTTCTACCAACTTCACCTTTCAAGGGCCCAGGGAGTGGATGGGACACCACTTGGCAGAGCAAGAGTCTCAGCAAACAGTCAGGTGCTGGCAGAGGAAGGCTTTGATGGCGCTGAGACTTCAATTCAAGCCCTCAGAGATTCTTCTCTGGAATATACCACAAAGTCCAGCCTGTTTCCCCTTTTCACAGGCAGAAGCAGAAATTGCTGGATAGTGCAAGAAAGCATAGTCACAGGCAGGGGCAGCACTCCTCTTCAGCTCTTCTCCTTGGTAGAGGTTCCTCTTGAATCCAGAAGTGATCTAAAGAATGGGGTTTGGGTCCGATACTTATACCCATTTCTGTGTTTGAAGTTGCCCAACTTTAAAAGAAAGTCTCTGTTGCTCCCAAGATCCTGCATTCCTCAGGCCTGGCCCCAGACACACACCAGAGGTTGTACACTGCATTGCGTGAGGGCAGGCACAGCCCATTCAGGTTTAAGTGACTACTCCTCCCTCAACTCCAGCCCAGATGGCTCATCAGGATATGCAGGCTACACCCCAGCTCCCTTTGTGTCACTGTCTAGATGGGATTCACAAATAGCCCAACTGTCAGTCTCACCCAGACAGAGAATACACAAGCAGGCAGAGTCACAGAATTGTTAAAGCAAGAAAATGCCCATTTTCTAAAAGTGGCATTTTCAAACTAACAATCTTTAAAAGAGGTATTTTTTAATTGTGAGTTCAGGGACTCCAAACTCCAGATCTCTATCTGCTCTCAAAAGGGAATCTGCACTTAAAGGATATTTAAAGGTCGCCAAACATGTTAACCTATGAGCGAGATAGGCCATGCAGCAGTGAAAACCAAATTTGCCAGAATTTCACTGTTAGGACATGTAAAACACATCAGTACATGTCCCACCTTTACCATACACTGCACCCTGTCCATGGGGCTACGTAGGGCCTACCTTAGGGGTGCCTTACATGTATAAAAAGGGAAGGTTCAGGCCTGGCATGTGGGTACACTTGCCAGGTCGAATTGGAAGGTTAAAACTCCACACACAGACATTGCAGTGGCTGATATGAGACATATTTACAGGGCTACTCATGTGGGTGGCACAATCAGCGCTGCAGGCCCACTAGGTGCATTTGATTTATAGCTCCTGGGCACTTCTAGTGCACTTAACTGAGGACTTACTAGCAAATCAAATATGCCAATCATGGAAAAGCCAATTATACATAAAATTCACACAGGAAGCACTTGCACTTTAGCACTGGTCAGCAGTGATAAAGTGCCCAGAGTACCAATAACAGCATAAACAGAGTCCAGCACACAGTCAAAATATGGGAAGCAGAGGCAAAAAAGACAGGGGAGACCACGCCAAGGATGCCAGGTCTAATAGGCACATAACTCAACCCATTGTAACAGTATTTACTGGAATTTACCAGGTGCGGTAAATACCTCCCCATATTACTTCGGCCTAGAGGATTCAAAATAAGACCAGTTGAGAATAAAAGGAGTGGTTTTCCTTAAAAGTAAATTTGAAAGGGGTTACAGTAATGAAGTTTCTGGTACATCACACTTGAGCACTGCTTCGGCTTGTAACAAAAAATCCTGATGACAAGGTAACTGCCCTTGAAGGCATTTTATGACTATGCAAATTACTTCCATCCTTACACCAAGAATCAGCAAGGAACTCTTTGGCTATGAAATAAGGTATCTACTTTGAAGTCCACACATCAGTCTGGCTAATGTGTTCTGAAAGAGAATTAGAGTAACTTAAGAATGAACCCACAGTTGTTCCCATTATTGAGGACCTGTGATGGAAATATAGTATAGGAAGGACCTCTTTCAATGATCAGAACTAAAGTGTGCCATCTAACAGTAAAACATTTCTGGGCTTGGAATGGCTTATAAAAGACAAAGATTGTGACAAGATGTTTTACTTTCAGGTAAGGGATTTCTAAGTCAAATGAGGATGGCAATCTCAAATTCTACAAAATCTATCACTCTTTCTGGCCAAAGGAGATGATTTCAGACTTTTCTCTGTTCTTTGGAGATAGTTATCAATCATCCAGATTGGAATCTATCACACGAAAACAGGCCTGCTGCAAGTGCAGATCTTGATAAGGTGTAATGAAATAGTTATGTTTGACCACTGACTTTGTGTTGCACCACTTTGCATATTAGTTGTTCAGTGTTCACAAGTTGCAGATTACATTTTGTATTCAGTTTAGCTGCCTATTGACTTTATCGTGGCATGAGACATTGCAGTTGAGACACTGCAGTTGAACTGTGTTTTTCTACATGGTAAACTGTACTTGTTTTTCGTATTTTCTCTAACTGAACAGTTAGTCAGTCAACATGATAAGAAAGTACTTTTTTTTCAGTGCAGGAACATTGTATAGGACACACACAACAGGCTAGTATCATACACTGGATCTGGCACATGCAAGATAGGGCTCGAGTAGGACTGGCAGGCAGTGCAGCCCTACATGAACAGGTGTCACAAGCCCCTGTACAAGATGAGGAGCGAGTACAGGGAGTACCACAGGTAAAAGAGGCACCAGTGAAATGGAGTGTTCCATTTGAATTCTTGTCCCCTGAGGATAGAAAGCATGTTTGTTTTACTAATGATTCATTGAAATGCATGGATACTAAAAGACATTGGAAAGCAGTGTCATACAATCCAGTTACGGAAACGTGGTTGTCTACCACAGGAGAAGGAAAAAGTAGCCAATATGTGGAGTTGTACAATGTGTGTGAGGTTCAAAAGCAAGAGCTGCCTGGAACATGTTATTTTTATACTGATTCTTGGTCCATTGCTAATGGATTAGCCGTTTGGCTTTCCACATGGCATGCACATAACTGGATTCATTCAAAGGAGGTGTGGAGCAAAGAGTTGTGGCAGCAAATTTGGGAAATGCTAGAACACAGTAAAGTCATAGATACTTATTGTCCCATTGATTCATTAGAAAGCTGGTTCAATTGCCTTGCAGACGTCAAAGACAAAGGTTCAGAGGAAGAAGTGTCAACCCAGAATTCTGACTTGGTGGGAATGACGAGGTGGGCGCACCAGAAATGTGGGCACCTGGGAGAAAAAGCCACTTACAGGTAGGCAGAGATTAGAAGGATGCAAATTCCCCTATATTTGATAAAAACTGTGAATTTGCAATGCCCTATTTATCAGCACACACAACAGAGATCTGTCCTGCAAACAGTCAAAGATCAATTGGGGAGAGGAAAGTTACCAGGACAGATAGAAATCAAAGCTATTCTGTTAAATAGTGGAAAATCTGATTTAGTCATACAGATTGGAGATAGAATTGTCCAACTTGTCATAAGTGCAGTGTATGGAGGTTTGGTAAGGAAGGGGACTGCCCCAGCCCTTCTGACAGTGCTTGGAAAGGGAAGCTGTTTAGCAGATTAAAACATCAGTGTTAAGCTGTGGGTTAAATCCCCAAGTGGCCATTCAGAACCTGCAGAAATTATAGCAAAGGGCCCCAATAACGTCCTCCTGATTATAAAACAAGGAAAGAAAAAAGGAGAGCACATTTCAGATGATAAAATGTTATTTGCAAGAAAAGTCATACTTGTTTCTTTTACAGATCCTACTACGGCTTGCCACTGACCATGGGTGTGCTGTGTGGTCTCCATTAGGGCGTTTGCGTGTGGGGTGGGGGGAGGGAACGCTCCCACAACCTGAACCTGATTGATAACCTGTGTGCAATGCTCCTGCTGCTTTTAAAGTACAAAATCTATGGATCCATTTTGCACAAATTGTGCTTCACAGATCAAGGTTCTGCATGGGATCAATGCAAAGTACCATGGATGTTTTGTCAACTTGTTTGATTACATTCTTCCACTGGAACTAACCCATGGCTTGTTATCATCTGATGACTGCTGACAGTCTAATTGCGCATGTTTTAAATTTCCAGTTGGCTGACTATTCTCGTATGGGAACACACACTCCAGCAAACCTTTCAGGTGGACCGTGTACCTTTGCACGATTAGAACTCATGATGTTTCCACTGAATTCTACACCAACTTGCTACCCTAGAGACACTATTCAATCAGTTATTACCCCAATCAGAGTGTCTAAGCTTCATTCTTTTCATTGTAGGTGTGTTTGATTTAAATGTTTATAAGATCAATACGTTAATCCGCTTCCATTGTTTTCTAGTGATTGCTTTTATCATTGCATTATGTTGCTGTATACAATGCAAACCTGATTTGCTTATAATGTTTTTTTTATTTTATTTTTTTATTCTTTTTAAATAAGAGGAAAGTATACAAAGCCATTGATCAAAGGGTGGAAATGTAGTAAAATAGGTATGTATAACCAATGACTTTGTGTTGCACCACTTTGCATATTCAGTATTCACCAGTTGCAGATTACATTTTGCATTCAGTTTAGCTGCCTATTGACATTATCATGGGGTTAGAAATTGCAGTTGAGCTGTGTTTTTCCACATGGTAAGCTGTGCTTGTTTTCCATATTTTATCTTACCGAACAGTTAGTCAGTCAACATGATAAGAAAGTACTTTTTTTCAGTGCAGGGAACAGCCTTGGGAGGAGAGGCTTGAAAGGTTGGCCAGTTTTCAATATTTTTTTTCCAACTCTGACCTACAGTAGTCAGCATGTATGAATATTTCTCTTTCATGGGAGGGTTTTTTTCCAGAAAGCCCTTTCAGTTCTTTAAGGTATATAAAAAGGTGGCCCTGTTCAGTAGCTAAGGAATTTCCAAGACCTTGGTCAGGATTAGGTATCAAAAGCCTGACACACACACACTTGTCCCGTGAGGGTGGATATCTCTTTCTCGCAGTTGAACGGGGTCATCTTCTTGCTGGCATGAGAAAGATGAAGAGCTTGGCAGGCCTTACGGTGATTAATTTTTACTTTATTCTTTGCTTTGCAATTATGCTACAATATAATCACATATATTTGCTGTGTACATTGCAGTTGAGAATCATTTTTTATATACTTTCCTTTCATCGCTGTGACTATTTTTAAACGTGTGCTTTTGACATACTAATTTCCTTTTAGGAACCTCGTGGTGAAGTAATAATAAATGGCTTTTTTTAAACTAAGAAGTGCAGTCCAGAGATGTTTGTCAGCTCGGTCATTAGTGAAAGTAAAACACAAGGTGACTGTACTTTCATATATGCTGGTGTCACTGGCAAAGGATTGGTAGGCAACTTCAAGTCCTGGAATGATGGAAAGAAGGGGTGTCAGACAGACCTCCCAGTAACAAAATGGCTTAATGGCACCCCTTCAAATCTGTCTAGCAAAAACGAATTAAACAATATACTAGTTGTCGGAATGGCTTTAATCATTGTGGAGAGCTTTTTCCAAAATATTATCAACTGTGTTAAATGCTGCCCAAACGTACAACACAAAAAAAGGTTCTTCATTTTCTTTATTAACATATTTGAAATTGTTGTGTCGAACAACTAGAAATGCAGGACAAATGTAGAGCCCTAAATCGAAATTGAACGGGGCAATGGCCTTGCTGAGACCCAAGGAAGATCTGTAGTTAACATTAACTGTCTCACCAAGTAGACTGACAAAATTGCCATGGTTATTATAGGACACAAGTTGGATGCTGTGATTGAAGTGTGCTTTCTTTAGAAGATGCCTTATATCTAGTTTGATAAGAAGCATTTGGAAATTAGGGGTCCGGCATTGGATGAAATATTGGAAATATTGCCCTTGATAAGGCTTTCAAGCATTTTACAGAAACAAGGCCTCAAAAGTTAAAGCAATTACAATTATTCTGTCTTGTATGTTTATATATAAAACTACTTGAAACACCATCAGCCAAGGTGGGAAATAGAACACTGATGTTATTTAGGACTCTGATGTTATTTCCTTTACAGAACTATTTTTAGGTGAGCTTGCGAGTGCATGTTCTAGCGCATGGGAGACATTCTTGTGTTCAGTAAAGGGATTGGAGCCTGCCTGTCGGTTACCATTTGTTGGTTTGCGTGGCACTCTTCTTTGCAGCCTTGTAATTCATCAAGGCATGCCAGGCATTATTTCCGTTCCTCGGTGGGGAGCAGGGATCAAGCACTATTTAATTTCAACTTAATTAGTGCTTGTACGCTGCTCTCGACGTGATTGAGGTACTTTTTTGTTCATTTTAACTTCCAGTGCCCCACAAACAGAAGGCTTGTGACTGACAAAAAAGTGCCCAGTAGGACAAACAAAATTGTAAAGTTTAATCTTTTAAACCTAACTTACTTTTATTTTGTTAAGTCATCTTTTCTCAGTTTCCACTCATTTTTTTCTTTTGTTTTTGCTCGTGCGCACTGTTGTCAAAAGATGACAATTAACTTGTTCGAAATATGTGACCTATTACATTGCACATGCTTGCTGTTGATTGTTTTCCGAGTTTTCAAAGAGATGCTGAGCTTTCTTTTACCAGAGAAGTATAACGGTATTACCAATTTTATGATTTTTTAACCTACATTTTACACTAAGGAAACTTGAAACATCTAATAATATTTTAGGTTTGTTTTTTAAGTTTACTCTCTACAACTGTCTGGCCTAGTACCCCTCACATTTACCAGATGTGGTTGATTCTTATGATAATCTGTCCTTGGGTAAATTTATGCTAATAAGTCAACAATGGTGGCCATTTTGTTGTGTGACTAATTCCAAGACTGGGCATGGTATTTTGGATGAACAACTGGAATATATTGATCATAATGTCTGGTTTATTCTGGATGCTGGGATTTCAAGAGAAACAGGCCTGCTCACACACTCCTGGATTTTATGGTAACCTGGGCTACAAGACCTTAAATGGGAGATATCCGCAATAACAAGTGCCAGGGATCATCTACAATGGGAGAGTCACCACTAGTTTTATGTAACACATGATGACCCATATGTTTTTTTTAATGCTGAAGTAAAATAAACCCACAGCCTTTGATCATTCTCAAAAATTGAATATACTGCAGATTGTATAAGGCTAGGAGGGCATCAGGGTGACCCTCAGCAAGTTATAAATATGATTAAGTGATTAACAACTGTTGCTCTGCAGGTTTATTAAAGGTTGATCCCCCACAGTCTAGCAGAAGAAGCTTTCTAAATGTATTAGTTACAGAGAAATTGCAACTTTCTTCTAGATAGGTTATACATTCTGAGATCATAGGCAGTTTCTTGGTGAGTGCAGACAAGTCAAACAAAGCTCTCTTGGCAGCCATGATGGAACTGGAATGTGTTTCGAAAGATTTGGTAATTAAAAGGCTGGAGGAGAAACCTTCTAAAGATGCAAAAAAATCTCTTGATGACCAGGCATAGGTTGCCCTGTGAGTGGCTTGTGGGGCTTCTGAATTACCTTAGTTTTGAAGAGTGGTGGCAGAAATGTCTTGAGCCCTTTCTTTGCAGCATCTTTTCAAGTACAGCTATTAGGGACTGTGAGAGCTGAGATTTTCTTGATAAAATGTTGAGTCTTTACATAATTATATTTACAGATTAATGTGTGAATTAATTAGATAATAATATTGTGTTTATGAAAATTGTGACTAACTGAATTGCCACCAGCTTATGTAAGGCCTATATTTTGTCCATGCTAACTTAAGCTGATGAAATTATTCTGTCTTTACAAAAGAGCGTGTTTCTTAACTAAAACGAATGTTAGTAATAAATGTGTATTTAGTGTCCTCTGCTGGACTGAAGTAGAAGCAGATGCAAGGTCATTTTACAATGCAATCTGTATAAAATGTTTCTAGTGTGTTCCGTAGTTTTTACTGACTTCATTGTTTGAAGATTTGTTTCTAATTTGTATGTCTTTCCTCAAGGGTAAAGAAATGGTGTGCTAACATGTTTTGTAATCGTTTCCTGTGACTTCGCATTTCGGTGGAGTGGAAACAAAGGATCCACAGTTGAGGCAGAAGAAGAGGAAGTACAGCATACTAAAGTATTAGTTTAGATTTCGTCAATAGTATAAAAGCAAATAGAAGAGCTTGGAGTAAACTAATTGCATAATTTTTATATCTATTAATGGTCTGATTCGTCATAACTTTCTCACCTCATACTTTATCTAATTATTTTCATTTAACAAGTTAAATGTTCAGTCACCGTTGTTTGTGGGTCATTCTTCTTTGGGATTTTCGGGTATCCTGAGTCCTAGAGATTCTATTGCTTTATGATCTGTCACTTTGACATTTCATGTTTTCCAGATAGACTATTGATATTCTGGCATTTTATTAGTTCATGTCTGTTCAATACTGCACCTATACTAGATGGTTTAGTGTATCTTATAGTCAAACTCTAAACCATTACTCTTACCCATATTCTGGTTCCTGTCCTGATGTTGGTGGCGGATGTTGTTGTTCAACTGACAAAGTAGACGTTGTTGCTGATTTCGTAGAGATTTGGTAGATTTGTAAATGTCAATTGATTTGTCTTCTGTTTTTTGGGTACCAGCTGCAATTGCTTATTTACTGCTACAATTTTTTTTAATTTTTATAGCGTCACAGCTAGATGTTTTTTAATTTTGTGTTACTAAAACTTTTACATGAAAACCAACATGTCAATGCTAATTAGTGGTTAGTGAGGCGTACTCACATGCTCATGAATTGTCTTTGGTATTTTCTTGTTTTATCATTATTCAGATGTATTAAATTTCTCTCGCTCAGATTCTATTGCTATGGTTTTGTGTTATAACCATTAAGTTAATTTGTCTTTTTGTGTTGATTAAACTTAGATATATTCAGCGTTCGAATCAGCCTTTATTGTTTCTCTATATCCATCATTTGTGCTTGAGAATTATTTCTGTGACCTTAGCATTGTTAATATAGAGAAATACATTATTAACTTCTTAATAAACTGGGGTGGTTATTGAGGTTGAAGTGATTATCTTACGTTAAATGTCATTTTTATGACATATTTCGAATGACACTTATTCAAAACAGATTCGGTTCGGTTTATCGACCTAGTGTGTGATATCCACTATTGAGTCCTAGGTGACTAAAAATATACCCAGGGTTTCTCTGCGTTAACAGTTTTGGTAGCAGAGTTCGGGTTGCGTATCCTTTTGATGATGTCATTGCTTGCGTGACAAATTGTGAAAATTAACTAGTGTGTTTGATTATTAATTTTTGAAGATTGCTGTTCAAATTTGAAAATATGAGTTGCTAAATGCCTAAAGTGACTTTCCCCGGTCCTTGGAGGTTCTCTAGGTTGGTGGGATATGTTTTCAGTGTTCTGTTGTTAGAATGAATGAGTAGAATATACGCTTGCATAGCTTTAGCTAATTTGCAGTTGATTGAGCTGTTTGTGAGTTTTTAAGGGAGTTGGCATACTCCAGAAGAAAGTATAGTGTTAGAAAGAGAGTTGGCGTACTCTGAAGTATGCGAGTAGGGAAGCTGGCAAACTTCACATGTGTGAGGCGCTTGGTGCTCGGAATTTTTTTCCACGTGGTTGTTGATAAGACAGACCTGATGGGAGAGGTCTAAGTCTCAGGAGTATATTGGAAAGTATAATGAGACACTTGGTTTTTGTTGTAATTTGTCTATTTAGTAGACCAATTGGGTGTGGTTGGTAAGTCGAGTTTGTGAGTTAAATTGAGTGTTTGAAATTTTCAACTGAGATTTGGCAAGTCCTACGTGCACTAGGAGTGTCTCCATTGATCAGTTAAGGGTGAAATTTGCAGGTCAAATTTTGCTCACGAATCTGTGAAACTGTGAAAAAGAAGAACTGCAATAGTGAAAGCTGATGGTGAAATTTAGAAGGTTCCTGAAGCGATTGTGTTATCCTAACTACAGTAAATAGACAAATTTGTTTCCTTTGTTTTGAAGAATTTTTAATTTACATTTTTTTGCATTTAGTTTGAGTGTTTTGAGTCTAGGAGGACAAGCTGCAAGACTTTGTCAGCTGATGTGTGTAAGTGAGACGTCAGTTTTGTGCCGCGCTGGGATAGGTTGGTTAGTGAGAAGAGTCGCGCACGGATTGGTGGACAATCTTGAAGTGCGATTGGACGAAGAGGGTGTCGAAGAGGATTGTGGGATTGTAGTCACTTCCTAATTATCGATTTTTGTGGAAAATTACGTTTTTCAAAGCTTGAAAAAGTGCTCTTAGAGGAGATGAGTGTACTCTGGCAATGGAAGGAGAAATTTGTCTGCCAGAAGGTACTCCGGCATATATCCTAATTGAGGTGAAAGGTACAGAAGCATGCTTTGGTTAAAACACTGAGTTAAGATCACAAAAAAGGAAGGTTGTTTAGCTTTTCCTGAAAATGGTACATTTAATTTGAGAATTTAGGAGAATCTGAGACAAAAGATGTATGGTGTGAGATCTCCACCGAGACCAGCTCCGTTCAAAGCCTTAGCGATCTGGGAGCTAGTTGCTAGACCGCGACAGTCTTTCAAATTTGAGAAAAGGATGAGAAGGGCAGAAAAGTCACTAGCGGAGGCTAGATGGGACAGTAAGCAAAGACAGTGGAGACTCAATACCTTACAAGCTGTTCGATTGTTTCCAGCAATGTCAAAAGACAATGAAAAGAGACAAATAAGGCTTTAAAGAAGACTAAATAAAAATAGTTCTTCAGCAGTCAAAGAGCAGACATCAAAAGAGCCTAAAAGGGTTTTGTTCAGTGATGATGAATCAGACGATGATGAGTTTACTACACAGATTTTGAGAAATCGTCCACCACCATATGTGGCTCAAGAAGGTTCTGGTACTAGTTCAGGACAGAGTTCACAGAGCTCAGGACAGACTAATCCTTTTGGGCAAATACCCATGCAGAGTAGCTTTAATCAGTCGACAGACAATAGACAGCTACCAGAGATTAATGTTCCTGAGATTTATGCAGATGTTCCGATTGTGAAGACAACTACTAATTTAGCATTATCTTCGAGATAGAATCCACAAGAGCTGAGATTGATTCAGAAAGAGCCTCCCCCAATATTATTACCACAGATGCAGAATACTGGGAATAATGCAGCTTCAGAATGTAGAAACCAGAAGCCCAGATACGATTTCAGTGCCTTTATATGCCCATGGCAACAGGAGTGTAGCTAATCAAGGAGTTCAAAATCAGAAAAGAAACATTGGGTTAATGTCATCTACAAGACAGACCCTAAACAAGTCAAGATCTTTAATAGATTTGTCTTCTGTTAGAAATTCTGAAATAACTGGATCATGCAGTGGCCAGGAGAGAAGATTATTGACTTTCCAATGTGTGAGTCCAGTGCAGCAGCAATCACCGAGTGTTCAGCCTGATCATGTTTCATTAAAGGGTCCGACTGCCCAGGAAATAACAAAATGGTTAGAAGATTTGAGTGTTTCAAAAGTCACCATGACTCAAAATAAGGGGAATGAAGTTATAAACAAAAAGAGATTGGCAATGGAAGCAGGGGAACTTCTTGAGGGGATAATGGGAGTAAATAGACTTGAATAATATACTGAAGCCCACTTGAGATACTTGTGTTGATTAATTACAGAGGGAGCAGCTGAAGTACATCAGCAATTACAGGAATTGGCAGACAATCACGAAATAGATCTTACAAAAATGAAGAACCTGAAGAAAAATTATAGGTTAAATTTCGAGACTGAAGATTTTGAACACATGAGGTCTGCACGGATAGAAACACACCTTAGAGAATTACTTGAGAGAGTACATATTTGGAGAGCAATAGAAAAATGGAAAGGCAGTTGGATCAAGTAAAGAGAAAGGCAGAGGAAAGATTCAGATACTCCTCTTGTAGATATAACACAGAAAAGAAAACCAGTGAAAATTTTGCCATTGAGAGAAACTCCGGGAGGGAATTTTGTACATGAACCTTGGAGCAGGAGTGATATTTTGTCTTTTACGAATGATTACCCCAGGTTGAGAGAGAAACCAGTGGAATGGTATCAGCAGACAGATAGGTTTGTGAAACGCTTGTGGGAGGACTTGAATACTCTCTTGGAGATTGTTGTTCCAGCAGATTTGTGGAGTGTAGATTGGCCTACAAGTGAACCGCAAAGAGATCAGAAAACAGGTGCACCATCATCCTGAAGTAATTAAGGGCCAGATGTAGCAAACAATTTGCGACTTGCAAACGGCGAAAATCGTCATTTGTGAGTCGCAAATTCGTGTTTGCTATGTAGAAATGCATTTTGCGAGTCAGAGCTGACTCGCAAAATGCATTTCCAAGTCGCAAATAGGAAGGGGTGTTCCCTTCCTATTTGCGAGTCGCAGTGGTATGCAATTCATTTTGCGTACGCGGTCGCAAATGGAGTCGCAGTTACCATCCACTTGAAGTGGATGGTAACCCACTCGCAAACGGGAAGGGGTCCCCATGGGACCCCTTCCCCTTTGTGACTGGACCCAAAATTATTTTTTCAGAGCAGGCAGTGGTCCAAGGGACCACTACCTGCCCTGAAAAAATCAGAAATTAAAGGTTTCGTTTTTTTTTCTAAGTGCAGCTCGTTTTCCTTTAAGGAAAACGGGCTACACTTGGAAAAAAACAAAACTGCTTTATTTTAAAGCAGTCACGGACATGGAGGTCTGCTGTTCCCAGCAGGCCTCCATCCCCGTGAGTGCCCAAAGTCGCTATGGGGGCGCAAATTACGACCCACCTCATTAATATTAATGAGGTGGGTCTTTGCGACCCCATAGCGACTCGCAGAATGTGTCTGAGACACCTTTCTGCATAGCAAATTGCGACTTGCAAATTGCGAGTCGCACGGACTCGCAAATTGCAAGTCGCAATTTGCTTCTTACCTACATCTGGCCCTAAATATTACTATAAGGTCATTGAGTACCTGAAGACGAGAATTTCACTGAAAAACATTGATTGGCAATTCATAGATAGAACAGATCAGGAAGGAAAAGAATCGATTCATGCGAACTATGAAAGGTTGGGTCCAAACTGGAATGGCATGGGCAGCAAAAAAACGATGGATTTAGGCCCAGATCACTGTACTGGGGGTGAATGTTTGACAATGTTCAGCATTCCATCCATCACTTGTTGTTTTTGCTTTGTCGCCCTAAGTGGGAAGGGTATGCCCAGACGTGGGTCCCGTGCTTCCCATGCCACTGGATTCAAGCTAGCCTGGCTGATGAGGGGTGAAACCCCGAAACCGGTCCCAGGATGCTTGTTTCCAGTCCAGGGAAGACCTGACCTAGCAGTTCAGGCTGGACTGTTCCCATGGGGAACAGGGTCAAGACTGATTTGCATATGGCTGGGTCCAAACTGGAATGGCATGGGCAGCAAAAAAACGATGGATTTAGGCCCAGATCACTGTACTGGGGGTGAATGTTTGACAATGTTCAGCATTCCATCCATCACTTGTTGTTTTTGCTTTGTTAAAAGCGTGTAAACATTACAGTGGAACAGAATCAATCGAGCCAAAAGACATGATTCATTTTGTGTTCAGGTTTGTCGAAAGATTGAGACCAGAGATTGGCCAGATGATTAAGAATCATTTGATTTGTTGGCAATCAAAACCAATTGATGAGGTGTTGCAGTGTATGAAATACTGTAGTGATGAGATTGAATTGAAACAGAGAAAGTTGAAAGAGAAAGCAATAGTGATGCAGAATAAAGCTGCACAGACACGGATTCATGGAAATTTACAGCAGCAGCCACAGGGAAATGTTATGTTTCAGAATCAAGGCAGAAGTGGAGGACATAGTGGAATGACACTTCCAGTTGTTAATCGAGGTGTAGATTTGAATTCTGTTTTGATGCAAGGAGAGCAGTAGGGAAAAAGAAAGTTACCTTGTCACGTTTGCGGGGCAATTGGACATTGGAAACAGCAGTTTCCAATGCTAATTCAGGGGGGTTTGGTTCAACAGACAAATGGTATCAAAACTTTTCAGAGCATGAGAGGACCAAGAATGAGAGGTCAAATTCAGAACTTCCAGAATGATGTAAATCCGATGCAGGGTTTTCAACTCTTATAACCACTGCAGCATGTGCAAAATGTACAACCGCAGGTACAACAAGTACAAATGCCCCAAGTAAAGCAGTAACAGCCACAGGTGCAGATGGTGCCTGCACAACAAATTCAAATGCATAGACACCTGCAAGTACCGCAGAGTCCTATGGATCAGCAACAGGTGATGCTTTCTCAGGTGGTCACAAATCAGAAATCAAACAATTGACAAGTGACAGTATAGTACATCACTTTCCTTTACATAGTGAGACTGAAATAAACAAAGTATGGCTGTCGGATAGTTCAGATGAGGAGGAGTATGCAATAGCTGCATCATTAGAAGTGGATCAGAAATGTCCTTATGTTGAGGGAAAGGTGCATGGTCACAAAGTTTATTTTCTGGTTGATACTGGAGCTACACGCTCAACAGTGAAATCTGTAGAGGTTCCAGATTTACCCTTGTCAGGGAGGACAGTGCAGATTGTGGGAGTTGCTATCAAACATTTGACAAATCCTATTACAGAACCAGTTATTGTCAAGATTGGTAATTTTAAGGGTTTGCATAAGTGTGTGGTTTGTGACTCAAGTCCAGTGTCACGACTGGGTAGAGAGATGTTGTGTAAAACAAGATGTTCAATTACTTGCACAGATGAGGGAACTGCGATTCAGACAAACAGTGATGATAAAGACACAACACTTACTATCAGCAATGAGTCGGTGCCTGGGGAATTTCCTTTGATTAGTTTTGATGTGCCATAGGTTGAAGAAGCACCTTTGATTAGATTCTTTCAGTTTTTTAAATAAAAGATCTTCCGGTTGATTTGCAGACGACTGTTAAGTCTACAGTTTGGGATCTTTCAGGAAAGGATATTGGGTTGATGAAAGGTGTAGAATCAGTTGGAGTTACAGTGAAGCCGAATGTGGTTTTCCCTTAGACTCCACAATATCCTATGACCATTTGAAGCAATCAAGGGTGTAAGACTTTTGATAGAGCAGTTCGTGGATAAAGGAATTTTGAGAGAGGTGTTGAGTAGCCCATGCAATTCACCAATAATGGGTTGGAGAAAACCATGTGGGAAATTCGTCTTGTACGGGATCTGAGGAAAATAAATGACATTGTGATTAAGTGTTGTCCAATTGTGCCAAATCCAGCTGTGATTATGTTTCAGATCCCATGTGATGCTGAATGGTTTACTGTGTTAGATCTGTGTCAAGCATTTTTCTCCGTGCCTCTTCATGAGGATATAGATATCTCTTTTGTTTTAAATTCTTGGGCAAAGTCTGCTGTAGGTGTAGAATTCAACAGGGGTTTTCAGAGTCACCATCTATTTTCAACCAGATCTTGAAAAAGAACAAAGTCATTTGTGATGCCTTACCAATCGACATTGGTGCAATACATTGATGATCTACTCATTGCATCAAAGACAAAAGAAGGATGTAAATATGATACAACTGCATTGTTAAATTTCCTGGGAGACAATGGTCATAAAGTGTCCCCTACTTAATTGCAGTATTGTCAGAGAGAGGTGAAATATTTGGGTCATCTAACTGAGAAAGGAACTAGGAGAATTTAGAGTGAGAGAGTTGCGACAATTTTCCAGATGAAAGTACCAAGTACACAAAACTATGTGAGGATGTTTTGGGGAATGGTTGGTTACTGTCGCCAGTGGATTCCAAATTTCTCAGTTATTTCAAAGCCTTTACAGAGACTGACTGATAAAGATGTTCCGATCCTATAATAATGGATGCAGTTTGTATGAAAGAGAGTTTGTGTCAAGCTTCACCTTTGGGTATGCCTGATTACACCAAGAGTTTTCTGTTGTTTTGCCATGAATGTGATGCATGTTCTTTATCTGTTTTGACTCAGACACATGGTGGTGTGTATCGTCCAGTAGCATATTTTTCAGCTACTATGGATCCGGTCGCAGGCGCTTTACCAGGATGCTTGTGGTCCGTTGCAGCAGGAGAGCAGAATATTGCTCAAAGTGAGAATATTGTTATGGGCCACCTTCTTACTGTGATGGTTCCCCATTCAATAGAAATCCTGTTGACTCGTTCAAAAACACAGTATCTGACCAGTTCCAGACTGACCAGATATGACACCGCAATCTTGGGATCTCCCAATGTGACAATTAAGAGATGTACAGCTCTAAACTCAGCAACTTTACTTCCGGGTGAAAATGTTGGTTCAGATAAATTGGATGATACGGAACAATGATGGTTTGGAAATTACAGAGTTATGCACAAAACACAGAGCAGATATTAGAGACACCTGCCAGGAAGACAATGATCAAATTCTCGTTGTTGATGGTTCCTGCTTGAGAGATAATGTGGGTACTTTGTGAGCAGGATATGCAGTATGTACTATCACTGGAAGCTTCATGGCTTCAAGGAGTCTTTTTTGCACAAGTAGCAGAAATGGAGGCTCTTACTAGAGCATGCCAAATTTCGAGTCAGATGAAAGTGACAATCTACACAGATAGTCAATGATTTGGCATTGTGCATGACTTTGGCCAGACACATGGTCACAGAGAGGTTTCTTAACTTCTGGTTCACTAGTGCGGAATGGTGAGAAAATTCATGAGTTGTTACAAGCTGTTCAAAAGCCCGAGAAAATTGCTGTAGTGAAATGCAGTGCACATCAGAGATCACAAAATATATCTTTCAAAGGAAATTGGGAATTGTTACCTGAAAATAATGAAGTGTATACGAATGTTACTATGCTAATTATTGATACTTTGGAAGAGCTTTAGGCTCTAGAAGACCATGTTTCTAAAGAAGAGCGCAAGGATTGGATCAAACTTAAATGTATCCAGAGGAAGGATAATGTTGGGGTGATAGCAGAAAGGAAGGTAGTTCTGCCAAATAGTCTGCTGAATCAGATGGCTAGATACTATCATAGTCAAGCACATATGGGGAGAGATGCAATGGTTCGAAGATTTGAGCAACACTGGTTTAATCCAAAATGTAGATAAGTTGCCAAAGGGACAGTAGTCAATATGGGGCATATTTGCATGGCAGGAGGACCATTTAGTGGAATACAAATGGATCTAATTGAGATGCCTGCATATGCTGGTCTGAAGTATGTGTTGATGATTGTGTGCATTTTCAGTCCCTGGATTGAGGCTTACCCTACGAGGAGAAATTATAGTCTCATAGCAGCAAAACTACTGCTTAAAGAGTTAATTCCACATTTCGGTTTCCCGGTCTCTTTGGAATCAGATAGAGGAAGCCACTTCAACAATGAAGTGATAAAGTTGCTAAGTTCAGCTTTAAACATTGAGCAGAAACTCCACTGTAGTTACCGCCCAGAAGCTTCAGGACTCATAGAGCAGATGACTAGAACTCTAAAGTCCAGACTGGCGAAGATGTGTGCATTCACAAACTTGAAGTGGCCAAATGCTTTGCCGTTGGTTTTAATGTCAATGAGAAGTACTCATGACAAGAAACCAGAATTGTCGCCCCATGAAATCCTCATGGGTATACAGTAGCTATGAGACTACCAGCAGTACCTGCAAATGCTCTTATAAATATTACAGATGACACGTGTTAGACTATTACAAAGGCTTAGCTGATGTGGTTCGATCTTTTTCTCATCAGGTGGAAGCAACCACATTTCAACAATCTCAAGGCCAAGGACACAATCTGAAGGCTGGTGATTGGGTCGTCATTCGTAAGCATGTGAGGAAGTTGTGCTTGGAACCAAGGTGGAAAGAACCCTACCAGGTGATATTAATCACAACCACAGGTGTGAAGTGTGCAAGACATGCGCACTGGGTGCATGCAAGCCACACTCAGAAGGTGAACAATTCAACAGAGAAAGAAAAAGAGCTGTTGAGATTACCTACAGCTAAACGTATTCCAGGGCAAGAGAGAGAAGGAGAAGAACTGGAGATCGTACTTGGAAACGTTCCAATTGATATACCTACTTCTGTATCAGACGAAGTGAAGAGTATCCTAGTGTTGTAATTTAGCAGTTATTAGATTAAGCATTAGCAGAAGACATCTTGTATTTAGTTACTATTGTAAACATTTTGCGGAATCCATTTTGTATTCATGGCAGCCATTTTCTTTGCTACATGCTGCCATGTGCTCACCATGTGCTCTGTCCTACCTTTCTGTTAACTGCTCTTGAAATCTGCCTAGTGACAAGTTATATTTAGCATCTCTTACTTTCGCACATGCTCAGTAAGGTCTGCAGCTGTTAGTCCTTGGAAACTGTTAGCTCCTCCTACCTATCGACTGTGCATTTTCCACATGACCTTACATGTATACAAGTCTTGTTTCCATAATTGTACCACCTCCTTTTAGCCCCTGCGTGGGTATAAAAGGACCATGCTCTCTCAGTTCAGTGTGCTACTTCAGACATTACCCAAGGGTGCTGTCTGAACTGTAGTACCACCTCATGAGGTTAATAAACTTTTGTCTTTTATTCCAGTTTCTGTGCCAACTTCTTCCTACATGGTCTGAGGACTTTGTGCAGAGAAAGGTGAACCCCTTGCACTAGTAGGCCTTGCTGAGGCTTACTTCAACAAATTGGCACCCGAACAGGGACTCATCGGCGACTCGGATGCCAAACGGATTGGTTGCGACGAAGGATTGGAATCTCGCTGCGGACGATCAATGCCTGAGGAGACCCGAGTCTTGGCAACCACAGCGTTTTTCCCTTCCTTCTGACTTGACCATCCAGGTGGCGCCGGTCCTCGACTGAGATCCTTTTTGTTCATTCGTCATGCAGTGACCATTTGGTCGATTTTAGAACTTAGCAGTTGGAACCTGGACACCCTGTGATTGGTAAGAGCCGTTTTACAGCACTTGCTGTGGGTTTTGATGCCTGTGTTTGGTAATGTAGTTAGCACTACTTACTGTGGCTTTCATGATTTGGGTGACTAGTCAATTCGTATTCTTTGGATTTGATATATAAATTGCAATTTATATAGGCAGGTAATGAGGAGAATTTTCTCCAATTTGAATTTGATTTGAACGGCACCTTAAGTGCTACTTTGATTATAATATTGCATATTCTGCACTATTTTTGGCATGCCTGTTTTTAGCGCACTTCGTAGGATGTGTTGCTTTTGTAATGGTACCAATTTGAGACTGGAAGAATCGCAACCGGCACCCCCAGAGGGGACGCCAAATAGAGATATGTATGTTAAACATGGTCTTTCTTCTATAATGTACAGCACATTATGGAATAAATACACCCGCGCGGATCCTGAGTTACGTTGGCCTATGCATGGGTCATTTGATTTGCGAAAGATTGAGTATGTGGAACAATGTATGTGTAAGCGAAAGTCTAGGCAAGATATGTTTGACTGTGTACGAATTTGGGAGAAAGAAGTGCGTGGACGAGTGAAGCGTGAGCAAGCCTTGCTTGAGAAAGAGCAGTGGAAGAATGTATATGTGAAAGCATTGGAAATGAGAAAGAAAGAAATAAATGACTTAAAGGAGCTAGAAGAGAAAGAACGTAAGCTACAGGTAACTGGCCAATACACTGTTAGGCAACCTCTCTATCCTATCCTTAATAAACCACATGATGATTTATTGTTACTAGATCGCCCTCCACCTCCGTATGTCGTCCCTTCTGCCCCTCATGAGTTACCTAAAGTCTCCAGTTCGGAGCAACAGAAGATGCGGGACAGTCGCTCTATGCTGCCTGCTGACCGTGCGGCTGAGCTTAGATCTATTGCTCGTAAAACAATTCGTAGCGTTGTTTCTGCTTCTGAACGTTTAGACGACATGAAAGAGTGGACGGAAAAGGAGCAGCTATATTTTACTGAGTCATTTGGCTCAGAAGTTATTGAACTATATCGGAAATATTCTGATGAGTTAGAGCCCGATGATATAGCAGCTGATCATAAGCAAATGCGTGATGGTCTTTTTGTTTTCTCCCAGGTGGCTGATGCAATCAGGCTTTTAATGAAATTATGTGTTGTGGCAGTCTGTTTGCAAGAGGAGAAAAGGGCAGTGGACGTAGTTGCACGGACATCTCAGACCGGCGGGGTGCAAGCTTCCATCTTTGGAACAGATAAGATTATGATAGTTCACGCGAAACCAATGCGGGAGGCCGCGCCTTTGTATGTTCCTCCTAAAGGATTGGGTACAAGTGATGATAAAACTTCTGTTGATGCTAAGGGTTATTTTATTTATCATTGGGTGTATACTCCTTGGAATAGGGCAGATGTAATGGCACTTAAAACAGCATTACCTGACCCGCGGAAAAATCCAGCCGCCTTTTATGAGGAAGTTGAGGGAGCAATTAGTTCTTGTACTATGACTTTGGACACCTTGATTCTTTTGTTTTGCCTGAAGGTGTGGCTCTCATACAATATGTCGATGATATTTTGTTGGCAGCTGATACCCCGGAGCAATG
The DNA here is from genome assembly GCF_031143425.1 of Pleurodeles waltl. Classification (NCBI taxonomy): domain Eukaryota; kingdom Metazoa; phylum Chordata; class Amphibia; order Caudata; family Salamandridae; genus Pleurodeles; species Pleurodeles waltl. Next base: position 1,218,222,532 of record NC_090440.1, read on the forward strand.
TGAAAAGTACACTTTGTCCTTACTTTCTTTTCTTGCTTCACACCATCATAAAGTGTCACGAAAGAAATTGCAATATTGTAGACCAAGGGTAACCTATTTAGGTCACCTTTTGTCTAAGGAGGGCCGTGCACTTACATCAGATCGTATTCAAGCGATTTTAGACACACCAGTACCCTCTACTCAGAAAGATGTTCGTGCATTCCTTGGTCTTACTTCTTTTTGTAGGCAATGGATATTAGGGTTTTTCACACATTGCCAAACCTTTGCTAGCACTTTTGACTAAAGATACTCCAATGCCCCTCCTATGGACAGATGAATGTGAGACTGCTTTCCGGCAGCTGCAACAAGCCCTTTGTTCTGCACCAGTGTTAGGTACTCTAGATTACATGAAGCCTTTTGCACTTTACGTACATGAGAAAGATGGATGTGCATTATCAGTTTTAGTACAGACACATGGCGATAAGCAGCGTCCCTGTGCATATTTTTCAGCAGTACTTGATCCTGTCGCTCGAGCGTTGCCTGGGTGTTTTCGTTCAGTTGCCGCAACAGCTGTCTCAATACGTCAGAGTGAAGGAATAGTTTTGTCACATAAGCTGTTGGTGCTAGTACCCCATGCGGTTGATGCTCTTTTAAATCAAACAAAGACACAACATTTAACTAGCGCCCGTATGACAGGTTATGAGTTGACATTGTTGGCTCCTCACATTACACTGAAGAGATGTGCGACACTAAATCCAGCTACTTTGCTGCCATATCCGGTGACTCAGCCTCAGTCACAAGAAACACATGATTGTATATTCCTTACCGAAGAACAGACAAAGGGTCGTGTTGATTTACAAGATACGCCCCTTTTAGATGTAGACGGGTCTTGTTTGAAGTTGCCAGGTGGTACGACCTCAGCTGCATATGCAATCACCACAATACACACGGTAGTGGAGACAGCTCGTATACCACAGAAGTCAGCTCAAGCAGTTGAACTAATAGCTTTGACACGAGCATGTGAGCTTAGTACTGATTTAAGTGTGAACATTTATACAGACAGCAGCTATGCTTTTGGAGTGGCTCATGATTTTGGTTTGCTTTGGAAGGAGGGAGGTTTTCTCACATCCCATGGGATGCAGATAATGCACGGAGAATTAGTGCATAACCTCTTGACTGCATTGACATATCCAAATAAACTAGCTATTGTGAAATGTAGTGCACATAAGAAAGTGACCGATAAGATAGGGCAAGGTAATGCTCTTGCAGACCGTGTAGCACATGAGACTGCGATGCAGCGAAGTACTACTTCTATGTATGTAGTGAAGTCACAAGCTGAACGTTGGCATAATGCTAGACAAGACGTATTAGATATACAGAAATCTGCTTCTGTGAAAGAACGTGAGCAATGGTCTAAAGATGGAGAATTGGATGATGAGGGCTGTTGGCGGAATAAGCAGATGGATAAATGGAAATTGCCTATAGCTTTTGTACAACCTATGGTTCAGATGGCACATGGGCTGGCACATGTTGGAGCTTCAACAATAATGAAGTTGCTTACGCAAGTTTGGGAGCATCCAGAAATTTCCAGTACAGCTAAGAGAGTAGTACAGTCTTGTTTGATCTGCTTACAATACAATCCTGGAAAAGGGACACGTACTCCTGCAGGAGGGTTTGCTACACCAACTGCACCTTCTGAAGTTCTACAAATGGATTATATTCAGCTTGAACGCTGCAACAATTTAAAGTATGTCTTGGTGGTGGTTTGTGCCTTCAGTAAATGGATAGAGGCGTACCCCACAAAGGATAATACTGCCATTACCACAGCGAAGGTGCTTTTGAAAGAATTTTTCCCTAGGTTTGGTGTTTGCAGACTTTTATGGAGTGATAACGGACCTCATTTTGTTGGGGAAGTTATTAAGTATGTCCTGAAAGGATTAGGGATCAAACAGAAGTTCCATGCGGTTTTCCACCCACAATCAGCAGGGTTGGTGGAAAGGTATAATGCTACATTGAAGCTGAAGTTAGCGAAGATACAGGCTTCCACATCCTTAACTTGGCCGGATGCATTACCATTGGCATTATTGTCTATTAGGTCAGTGCCACACTCCCGACTTGGCCTTAGCCCCTATGAAGTAGTATTCGGGAGGCCAATGAATATTTGGGGAGTTCCTAAACCAAAATCCGTATATGATGTACCTTGTGTCCTGATGAATGATTATTTGGCACAGTTAACCGACAATTTGGTTTCTATTCATCAACAGGTTCGAGAAGCACTTCCTGACAGATCTACAGGTGAAGGTCATGAACTCCGACCTGGTGACCAGGTGATGATTAAGTCTTTTGAAAGATCAAGGAGCTTGGAACCAAGGTGGCGAGGCCCAGAACAGGTGCTCCTTGCGACAAGGACAGCAGTTCGAGTGACGAACCGAAAGAATTGGGTCCATAATACTCACTGCAAGAGAGTGCTACCTACCTTGGTGAAACCTGCTGTGCTGACCGATCATCGAGAGATTTTGACTACGGAGAAAGGCCGTGCTATATCACCTGACGAATCTGCAGAGGTCTTCCCGGACCATACGACTTCTGGTGTGTCGCGATATAATTTGAGATCAAGGAAAGAATCTGAAAATTGTTTTGAAAAAACTGGTTGAGCTACCGCCCTGGGTTAGTGAAACGGAGAGCCAATGTGGCAAGGGGGGTGGATCAGCCATGCATTAGAGTAGTGACACCTGTCTTGGCCCGTGGTGAAGAAATCAGCGGCTGCCCAGGGATAAGAGCTCCAACGATTGTTTTTAATTCATTTCTGAAAGGGTCGATTATCGATGTTGCTAAAATGAATAACAAATTGATCATTAGTATTATGGGGTTTGTTTTTGTTTTGGTGGTTACAGCAACAATCACCTGGTTTGTTGAAAAGAAGTCTCCTGCTCGTGAGTTTTTTGTTGCCACTACTCCAGTACCAGAGGATCACTATTACTTTACGCTTCCCTATCAGGAGCAGAAGCACCGTCAATCGTACTTCAATAATACTTTCATTCAGATGTTGCATCATACTCATAATGCTACAAATACTACTAACTGTTGGGTATGTGGAATGATACCTGCGCATCAAAAGAAAGGAGGAACACCTTTCATTCCTCTTCCTTTTTCACACAATGGTTCTTGTCAAGCTTGGTACATGCTTTTGTTTGCATCTGGAAAACGTACAGAGGGCGGACTTCTTTTTCGTCTTAATAAAGTATGCACCAAGACAAAGATGGGTATCCCCAAGCTAAAGGAACTAAATGGGAATCGGAAGAGTATCAACCGGACAATGTTTCAATACCATATGTCTTCACAAATATACGAGACTCTGACAAGAAAGAACAATTTGTGATTTCTGTTACAAAAACTAAAGCAGATTTATGTATACGAAGCATTGGACGAATTCCAGTAGAATAGCAAAGGAAAATGATATAGTTATAGTAAAGGATTTCTTTGAACCTAAATCAACATTTGGAACTGCTTTTGCTCATTGCAATAATCTCACCTGTTTACTTTCACCTGTAGAAAATAAGTTTTTAGATAACACAGAAGACAGGAGAAAAGCAATCAAAGCTAAGATAGATAAGGGAGTAGTTGACCGAAGACCTGGTACAGATCATGCTTACACTGACATCACTAAACAAGGGAAGTTAGCACTAGATGCACAACATGTAAGGAAGTTTTGTATATATAGGCCGCAAAGTTACTTTGATAGAATTTATGTGGGTATGAGTGAATGTAAACATGTGTTTTTTTTGTTTCAGAGTAAATGGAATTTTATGCTAAATGGTCAGGCTCCTCAGTGCCTGGAGCATATTATATTTGTGGGAAGAATGCTTATTATTGTCTTCCTAGAGGATGGTATGGCACATGTTATTTTAGGAATAGTCTTTCCGAAAATGTACCAGCTGGAAGACTTAAGTAAGTTTCCCAAAGTTTCTGAAATTCAAATGAGACACAAGCGTGAATTGATTTCTGGCATTGTGGAAGACATATTTGGAACAATAATTCCTTCAGTGGGAGTTGTTCTGAATTCAATGAAAATACAGAAGTTGTCTACAGTTGTTTATAACATGTTAACGGATTATTCAGGAGCTATTCTCCTCTTAGATACTGAAAGGGCTGCCACAAGAGCGATGGCTCTTCAGAACCACCTTGCATTAAACATTATTTTAGCAATAGAAGGTGGAGTTTGCAAATTACTTGATCCGTGTCACTGTTATTTATACATACCAGACAATAGTAAGTTAGTTAAAGGTTTGATTAACAATTTAACAAAAGCTAAAACAGAACTAAAAGAATTAATTGAAACTACTGTCTGGGAAAAAGCTGGCAAAGGAATTGCTTCAGTGGGAAATTGGCTTGGCAACTTGGGAGAAGGTATTATATTAAAATTAGTTAAATGGATTTTGATTATTGTGTTTGTCTAATTGGATTTTGGGGAATATATAAAATATTTAAAATAATTAAAAGAAGAAGATTTGAAAAGAATCAGAGGAGGGTAGATGTTCAGATGGAAATATTTTATGGGAGACATTCAAGGAGAAAACATTTATAAAAAGGTGAAAGAATAAAGATGCTAAATTTTTTAATGAAATAAATACATTTATTTTGGGTTTTTGTGTGATGACATATATAGACACCAGAGGAGGGATTGTGAGAGCTGAGATTTTCTTGATAAAATGTTGAGTCTTTACGTAATTATATTCACAGATAAATGTGTGAATTAATTATATAATAATATTGTGTTTACGAAAATTGTGACTAACTGAATGGCCATCATCTTATGTAAGGTCTATATTATGTCCATGCTAAATTAAGCTGATGAAATTATTCTGTTGTTACAAGAGAGTGTGTTTCTTAACTAAAAAGAATGGTAGAAATAAATGTGTATTTAATGGCCTCTGCTGGACTGAAGTAGAAGCAGATGCAAGGTCATTGTACAATGCAAGCTATATAAAATGTTACTAGTGTGTTCCGTAGTTTTGACTGACTTCATTGTTTGAAGATATGTTTCTAACTTGTATGTCTTTCCTCAAGGGTAAAGAAATGGTGTGTAACATATTTTGAAATCGATTTCCTGTGACTTCGTATTTTGGTGGAGTGGAAACAACGGATCCACAGATGAGGCAGAAGAAGAGGATGTACAGGATACTAAAGTATTAGTTTAGATTTTGTTAATGGAATAACAGCAAATAGAAGAGCTTGGAGAAAGCTAATTGTATAATTTGGATATCTATTAATGTACCGATTGGTCATAACATTCTCACCTCATACTTTATCCAATCATTTTCATTTAACAAGTTTAATTTAATTTTCAGTCACCATTGTTTGTGGATCATTCTTCTATGAAATATTTGTGTATACTGAGTCCTAGAGATTCTATTGCTTTATGATCTGTCACTTTGACATTTCATGTTTTCCAGATAGACTATTGATATTCTGGTATTTTATTAGTTTATGTTTGTTCAATACTGAACCTATACTAGATGGTTTAGTGTATCTTATAGTCCAAATTCTAAACCATTACCCTTACCCATATTTCCTATTTCTGTCCTGATGTTGATGCCTGATGCTGCTGTCCCACTGATGAAGTAGACGTTGTTGCTGATTTTCGTAGAGATTTGTTAAATGTATAAATGTGAATTGATATTTGTCTTTGTTTTTCAGGTACCATCTGCAATTGCTTTTTTACTGCTGCCTATTTTTTAATCTTGATGGTGCCACAGCTAGATTTTTCTAAATTTCTGTTACTAAAACATTTACATGAAACCCAACATGTCAATGCTAATTAGTGGTTAGTGAGGTGTACTCCATGCTCATGAATTGTCTTTGATATTTTCTTGTCTTATTGTTATTCAGATGTATTCAATTTCTCTTGCTCAGATTCTATTGGTATGGTTTTGTGATATAACCATTAAGATAATTTGTCTTTTTGTGTTGATTAAACTTAGATATATTTGGCGTTTGAATCAGCCTTTATTGTTTCTCTATATGTATCATTTGTGCTTGAGAATTATTTTTGTGACCTTAGTGTTGTTAATATAGGAAAAAACATTATTAACTTCTTAATAACCTGGTGTGGTTATTGAGGTTGAATTGATTATCATATGTTATATGTAATGTTTATGACGTATTTAGAATGACATTTATTCAAAACAGATTTGGTTCGGTTCATCCACCTAGTGTGTGAAATCCACTATTCAGTCCTAGGTGACTAAAAATATAGCTAGGGTTTCTCTGTGTGAACAGGACCTCAACTTCACCTGTTTGCATGACCCTCCAGAGCTCAGTTTTGTAGTATAAGATGATGGGGAGTTACTATACAGAAGCTGAAAACATGAAAAGCTCCTTCTCTTCTAAAAAAAATAATCCAAGTCTTTATAGAGTCACAATTGGCATTTAACGTCATTTACCATCTATGAAGACAAATATCATAAACACTATTATGTGATTACGCAGGATAGTGGTTGTTTGAACCCAATCTGTTAACAAATGTATTAAAAAAGTAACGGAACATCATCTGATTACTTTTAGTTCAAAGACCAATATTTCAGCTGAATTCTACCATGAAAATAGTCAGTGATATCGCAGTACGTTGGCGACAGATTTATGTAACTATGACGGATTATATAGCAAATATTCAAAATGTTTTTGCAGGGCATGGGGTTGTCTAAATGTGTAATGTATTGCTTTTAAGCGTATCATAGCAAGGAAGGGCACTGTAATTGTCACTTATGGCCTGGTTTCAGCATTCAAAAATATCAATAGTAAAGTCTTGGATGATACTTGACAAAATGGGTGATAGGCAGCAGCATATACTCTTACTTCAAATCTTTGATAGGTAACTGACAGTAGATTAGATCTGACCTAAATTGGGAGTAAACAAAATGTTTAAGAGTATCCAAAGATGAAAAGCAGGGGTGCCTTTTAGAACCCCTTTTCTTAAGCTTAATATTGGTGATTCAGAGGTCCTGTGCAACCAAGGTTGGTAATATAATTCAAATATAAGCAATGCATTTCCATCACTCTTGCTGTACATGGATGGTAAGATTTTGGTTTTATATTCTTCTAATGGTGTGCCAATTACTAATTTGGGTATATTTCTGGCAAGAGGATTGCAGGCACCAATCAACTAATTTGAACAAAACTAAAGTTATGACTTTCAGCACAACTGTACAGTAAATACTTTTCTTTACCTTCGTTGGAATTCACTATGACCATCAATTATGGTATGCTTTTCCTTCCAACCAGACGGATGCATGGGTCTAAGATTTTTGATCCCATGTTAAGAGTTTACTAAATCTATTTCATTTATGTGATAAAATGATTCCAATTATACTTTATGATTTTAGGCTTTGTAGATCATGTCCTGTATAAGTAGAAGTTGTCTAGATATTCAATGAAGCTAAGGAGGTTGTGTGCTGTTGCTTTATAATTTTTAAGACCTTTTTGGACTCAGTAGAAAGATCTCTGTGACTGCCTTTGTATGCTCCATTCTGGTACTTGGGTTCTAGTTTTAACTTCCTATGATGATAAATGGTGTGTCAAGCAGGAACTACTGGGCCCAAACATGGGGGTTAAGTTCTGTTAGTTCTGGTCCTACCTACGAATGATTCTGAAAAACTAGGACTAGTACATCTTCAACACTTGGGCCCATATTTATACTTTTTGACGCTAAACTGCGCTAACGCAGTTTAGCGTCAAAAAATTTAGCGCCGTCTAACGCCATTCTGAAGCGCCATGCGGGCGCCGTATTTATGGAATGGCGTTAGCCGGCGCTAGCAGACCGGCGCTGCCTGGTGTGCGTGGAAAAAACCCACGTAGACCAGGCAGCGCCGGCGTAGGGGGAAAATGGCGTTAGGGCGTCTTAAAATGGGGCAAGTCAGGTTGAGGCAAAAAAATCGCCTCAACCCGATTTGCGCCATTATTTTCGACGCCCAGACGCCATTTAAATGACTCCTGTCTTAGTAAAGACAGGAGTCATGCCCCCTTGCCCAATGGCCATGCCCAGGGGACTTATGTCCCCTGGGCATGGTCATTGGGCATAGTGGTATGTAGGGGGGCACAAATAAGGCCCCCCTATGCCACCCAAAAAAAATTAAAAAATATAAAAAATTATACTTACCTGAACTTACCTGAATGTCCCTGGGGTGGGTCCCTCCATCCTTGGGTGTCCTCCTGGGGTGGGCAGGGGTGGCAGGGGGGGTCCCTGGGGGCAGGGGAGGGCACCTGTGGGCTCATTTTGAGCCCACAGGCCCCTTAACGCCTACCCTGACCCAGGCGTTAAATAGTGGCGCAAATGCGGGGTTTTTTGACCCGCCACCTCCCGGGCGTGATTTTTGCCCGGGAGTATAAATACGACGCATTTGCGTCGCCGTCATTTTTTTAGACGGGAACGCCTTCCTTGCATCTCATTAACGCAAGGAAGGCGTTCACACAAAAAAATGACGCTATTTGCCCATACTTTGGCGCTAGACGCGTCTAACGCCAAAGTATAAATATGGCGTTAGTTTTGCGCCGAATTTGCGTCGAAAAAAACGACGCTAATTCGGCGCAAACGGAGTATAAATACGGGCCTTGATTTTCAGTAGTCCAAGGCTACCTGGAGAGGTGAGGGGGCAGGGAGAGAGGTGGACACTGGCTCACAATTCAAAATACATGTAGTACCAACAATAAATTATTGTTCAGCCAAATACTTTTCTATGATAAAAGAAGTATGTTATTTTTACTGCTATCATCACACACAGAAATACAACATCCTCAAACAGCTACCCAGGTCCCCTGAGGTCAGGGCTCAAGTGTTTCTTAAGCAGTTCCCTGTATCCCACTCCCTCCTCACTCTAGTGATAGTGATTGTTCTCCATTCACTATAGGCAATACCCAGGGTAAGCCCCACTTAGCAGTCTGAATCTCAAGAGTTCAATCCGAATCTATTGTGAAGTCAAAAGTGTTCCAGTGCCTAAGTAGCCAGCAGGTTCCCCAGGGACCCACTTGGACCGATGTCAGCCTCACCCATGCCTGCCGGACTGGAGCATTTGGGGCTCCAGAGCGTGTCTACACTGCAGGTGCTGGTGTGCCAGAGGCTAGTTTAAGGGAGTTCCCTGCATCTAGCCCAGGCGGACTGCACTCTATGATCCCTGAGGACATCACACTCGGTTGCAAACCTACAGCCACTGGAGGCTCCTCAGGACTTATTGCAGGGTGGTCCATCCCACAATGGGGGGCGTTGGGAAGGTGATGAAAAGTTCCTGATGTGGATCCCTAATCCCAGTGTAGATGTGCAGGAGTTCCCACAACAGTTTTACACTTTCAGCGATATTCCAGGTCAGGATTCACTTCTTGCTAGTACCAGTGCCCCCCCCCTAATGCATACAGGGGCACCGTATCACCACTGTACAAGGGTACTGACACAATCTGCCAGCAGATGCCTACACAGTGGCCTCTCCTGGCATACAGGGTCACTGACTCTTCACTTTGCAAGTGCTTTAACTCACTCCATATGGCAATCCATCCACAGTGGCTCCTCCTGGCATACAGGTTGCCAATCTTTCACTGTACAGGGGCTCCAACCTAATCAGCACAGTGTTGGTTACAGCTCACTTGCTGGTGGGCCTTCCTGGCATACAAGGTCACCAACACCTAACTGACCACGGTATCTGGCGGCCCAATCGGCACAGTGCTATCCACAACTCACTTAATGGAGGTCATCTCCTGACATACAGGGGTCTCCAACTTTGTCCTACACATGGGTAACGACCTGATCGGTGTAGCAGCCATTTCCCCACACCTAGCTCAGGAAATTCACACAACAGGATTCCCTACTGGACCTTTCTCCCTCCAATACTCTTCCCTTCCTCACAGGGCATCCTGGTCTTGGCAAGCAGGCAAGCGCTGGTGCTCCAGGTTCTAGGGCAGGTTGTCACTCACCCAGCAGGGAAACTAGCAGGCCTTAGCCCAAGACCTTGTCCCAGGCAGAAGTCTTACAGAGCTTCTCCTCCTCACACAGCCTTGCCTGGCTGTTTGACAGTTGACAATATTGTGGTCTCAAGCTCCCCTTCTTATAGTTCATTTCCAGACACTGAGGGGCACATTTACAAAATAATGACACAGCCCAACACTGCAAGCAATCCTGCAGTGCCAAACTGCACCATTAGGAAAGTGTAGGGATGGGTTTTATTTACAGCAATAGCATGTATCCCTGTACTTTCCTCAGTGCTGGCGCACAATTGGCAGTCTAGCACCAATGCAGGTATGATTGTTTATTTGCAGAAAGGGTCACCTTCCTGCACATAATCAATCATTAATAGGATTTTCCTCCATCTATGTGTGCTGCAGAATGCAGAACCCATAGAAAGAGGAAGAAACGAGGATAAGTGACGATATTTCTCATTGTTGCACCATTGTTATGCCACCCCCTGGTGTGTGGTAGGAATCTGACGCATTCCCTGCCTTGTAAATCTGGGAATGCGTCAGATTCCATGGGTGTTGCGTGGGAACACCCACAGCAAAACCCATGGAACGCCCCTTTCACACAGCGTAATGCATGAAAGGGGACCATATTTACAAGGCCATGAAAAGCTATGCAAGGTTGCTTTGTATGGACTTGTAGGTATGGCCCGGCACACTGCACCACTGAACTGTCAAAAAAGTTACACTCTAGAGGTGCTAGGGGCTTGCAAATATGTCCCCGGGTGTAATTCAGGGCCTGAGCCTTTGAAGTTTATCTTGGGAGTCTGTTTCTTTTGCAGTTCCTGCACCTCTGCCCTTTTTCCTCTTGAAAGCAGTGTCACAGCAAGAGTGACAGGCCCACAACACATACACAGATTTGTCTTGGGGGTTTCTTTATCTCCTCATGTTTCACCATGCAGCCCCGGCTCTCCTAAAATTTAACCAATGGTGTGCCATGTATTGTGCCATACACAGGCACATCTACACCCAGAACATGCAATTGCCCTACATGCAATGCATAGCACTGCACCCTTCATGTACAGTACCACCATAAGCACACATAGACCAATCACATGCATTTCAAAAGCACACACTGTACAGGACAACATCTTTCATGTACTGTACCACGTACAAGCATGCATACACCCAGCAGATGCATTTAACATGCCCACACGGCACAGCACTATATCCTTCATGTAATGTACTACTTACAGGCACACACAACTGTGTTCTGTAATTATCATATTTGCCCAATCCCAATGTCTTTGAAGCATTGCTCAGATGGAGATTTGGGATTATCCAGATTGTCTACTGTCTTCTGGATGACATTAAATGAAATTATGGGTACAGTATGGGGGTCATTTTGACCCTGGCCGTACAAGACCGCCAGGGCTAAAATGACGGAAGCACTGCCAACAGGCTGGCGGTGCTTCCTGGTGGATTACGACCGCGGCAATGGCCCCGGCGATAGTAATCCGCCAGGGAAGCGCTGCTTGCAGCGCTGCCTAGGGGATTACGAGTCCCCGACCGCCATCCTTTTTCTGGCGGTTTGAACTGGTACGGGGAGTCGCGGGGCCCCTGGGGGCCCCATGCGGCTTTTCACTGTCTGCTATGCAGACAGTGAAAAGCGCGACGGGTGCAACTGCACCCGTCGCATGGCCACAACACCGCCGGTTCCATTTGGAGCCGGCTCCATGTGGCGGCCCACATCCCCGCTGGCCCATGTTGTTGAATTGTTTTTGTAATTTATATGCCATGTGGTTTTAAAATATATGTCCTTTTGTATGCAAACTGACCAATTATTTAGATGTTTAATTTTGATGTTGCTATCTACGAAAGTTTTTATGTAACGTCGTTTTTTATAGTGCAACACTGTGATTTTTGTTATACGATAGTGTTATGCTCCTTACATTTTTGTGGTTGTTTTTTAAGGTTTGCTCAATGAAACTAATACAAAAAAACTCAATAAGTATATCCTGTCCCTACATGAGTGATGAAGTAGAGATCTACTACAAAAAATCATTTTGATTGCCCACCTACTGTTCATTCAACAGGAGCTGTCCTTTCCATATATAACAGAATAAAAGTTCTACCACGTAGGCCAGAGTGACCAAAGATGATTAGCTACAGAGAGCACTTATGGTTTTAAGATCTGCTGACCATTTGCTGCTTGAGCTTTGGAAGACATCTGTGAAAGCATGTTTACCTTTAAAATGCAGATTGGGTATGTAAAGTTGTTGGACCTGGTCCTTTACGCAGAGTCATCCTCAACCCTTTTGCCTTCCTCCTCCTGTTATTCTGACCTTCTTTTTGCTGACTCTAGGACTCTGGGCACTTTGTCACTGCTGATCAGTGCTAAAGTGTGTGTGCTCTCATTTCTAGACTTGGTCTGACTGGCTTACACCAGATTGTCACATGTAATTTACCTGTAAGTCCCTTGTACAGTGGTATCCCTTATTCCCATGGCCTGTAAATTAAATGCTATTGGTGGGCCTGCAGCGCAGCTTGTGGCACCCACATAAGTAGCCTGTCAAACCTGTCTCAGGTCCTGTGAGTGCAGTTTACTGCCACATTGGCTAGGCATCTAAATTTACTTGACAGTCCTGGAACTAACCTGTCACTACAAATAGGTCACCTCTAAGGCAGGCCCTAGGTAGCCCTATGGGCAGACTGCTGTGTAGGTAAAAGGTAGGACATGTCCCTTCCTTATTGTGTGGCCTGTCCTGGTAGTGATAAACAGCCTATTTGGCTTTTCACTGCTGTGAGTGCTGCCCCTCTCATTGGTTTGCATTAGGAATGTCCTTGCATATGTTTAAGTGGTATTTTATGATCTATGGAGAGTAGCGTGGCCATGTTTGGTATGTTTGGAATGATAGTGAAAAATCTTGCTTTATGGTAGTAGGTGTCTTTTTTATTACCATTGTGGAAATGCCACATTTAGAAAGTGCGCATTTTACTGTGCTTATGACTCTTGTGCTCTAAAGCCTGAGTCCAATCCACATCTGGGGTAGATTGACAGCTGGGCTTTGTGCTTACATTCCAGACAGCCATTACACAGGGAGGGTGGAGGTGTAACATGATTAGATCTGCATACTGAAAGGTCTTCCCGGGCTGGGAGAAGGAGACGCGGGGCACACTTACATTTATATAGGTTGTGTGCTGCCCTCACACAAAGGGCTTGCGTATCCCCTACTGATGTCTGGAGCCAGGGCTGTGGTTGAAGGAGGGTGCTGTGCACTTCTAAAGGTCCTTTGAAGAGGCCTCCTGAGATCAAAGACAAAATGAGTATAAGTACAGGGATTGTTCCCCATGTTTTTAGACACTGCACAGACTTGGAACCAGATGCTGCTGGTTCTGCACACTGCCTGAAGGACTTGTTATGCTGCTGGGAGGAACCACCATTGGACTGGCTTGTTGTTGTGCTGACCTGTGGCCTGCCGAGCCACAAGAAGGACTGCCACTTTTACCACAATGACCTTGGTGTGATGGCTTGTTCTTGGCCTTGTGCTCCCAAGTGTCTGCAGGGGCTAGGTGGTGTGCCCCTTTTCCCCATTTCCTATTTTCTAGCGTGAGGTGAGTGCTATACCCATTTGCTGGAGCTCTACTCCTAGCCTGCAGGGAGTGCGTGGTGAGCCTCCCTTGCTGTCCTTGACTGTGTGCCCTGGTTCTACTCTGCAAATCTGAGTGCCTTGGTGTTCCCCCACCTCATCCAGGAGGGCCAGGGAGAAGGTGGAGTGCCACGGGTCTGCTGGCTGTGGGTTATGATAGTGCAGACAAAGCGTGCATCAGTTGGTGCCCCTGAGGCACAAGCAGGCACCAGCAATGGTGCATTCACTGCTGCCAGCTGGCCAACATAAAGAGAAGAGCCGGTCCATGGCTTGAAGGCTCCCAAGACTTGGCTGCTCTAGACAGATGAAGGTAGTGACCTGTGAGGCCCTGGAGGGCTCTGGGCGTGCTATCAGTGGAAGGTGGCGCATGAAAAATATATCAGCTGCGCCGTGCTGTCAAGGATATCTGCTGCGTGGTCCCCCTTGAGTCCTCATACAGGGAAGCCCAGGGAGGGCTTCCCCCATCATTCCTTTATCGGGGACATCCCCGGTTGGGAGGTATTTCCAGTTGTAGGGACCCCCATTAGAGGAGCGTGGTTGACCACCTTTTATGAAGTTCCCAACATATTTCCCCTCATGGATGGGAACCTGTAGTGGCCATTGTTCTAATTGCATGGAGCTCGGGAAGGATCTTGCCACCAGCATGGGGGGTGGTGGTCCCCCTCACTGAGGGAGCATACCATTGGGGGCATGTGCCCATGGCCTGCAGGATGGGGAGCAGAACCTCAACGGACGTCCCGTGCCGCCAAGCTCCTTTTGTTTGCTGCATTTCCTGTGGAGAAGGTGTTGTTGGTAATTCCAGCCGTAGTTGCCTTACACTATGATATTCCTGCACTCATTGTGTATATTGCATTGTTCATAACCTGAATATGTTTTATGCCATGCTTGACATGCTGGGGTGACAAACAAAATGTCAGGCTCTGTCTTGTATGTAGGGGAATTGCGTGTTTGCTGACATATGCAACCTGGGAATGTTTCTGGTAATTGCATTCATGACGATAATGGTTGGACCGCTGCTTGCTTAGCAGAGTATCACTGATTTGTGTTGTCTTTGGTCTAGGATTTTTAATGCAATACAGTTTATTTTTATATAACTTGTAGTGAAGTCTCTTTTGTGGTGTATTTGTTGTGTCACTGGGTTGTGTGTGTTGTGCAAACGATTTACACATTGCCTCTGGGATAAACCTGACTATTCCTGCCAAACTAGCAAGGAGGTGAGCAGGGATTATTTTAGGTGTGTAGCTCCCTTGCCCTGACTAGAGTGGTGGCTTCTGCCTTACTGCGGTGTACACTCTGCCCAACCCGGAGCACCATTTCTAACCCTTTGTGCTCAGAATGTTTGTGTTAGATAGTGCTTAACCTAACGAAGACATGCACTAGTTCTGAGAACGATTTCTATTCGGGGAATACAATGCAGATTAGATATAGATACAGATACTGCTTTATGTTTGACACCGTTTGACAAATCTTCACGAAATTCTCAAAACAAAAGTGTGCAGGTCATTATTGCTACACGCACACATTTTTGAGGTGATCCATCAAGCTGTGACCAAGAAAAAATTGCACAAAAAAAACATGCTACTCCCATGTTAATGACCATAGTTTTGAATACGACTACTCCCTGAACCGCTGGACAGAATTACACCAAATTTGGCAGAAAGGTATGCTTCGGTAAACTGATCACGCGTTGGAATATTTGGTATGGTGTAAATCCATTCAGTAGTTTTTGAGATATTAAAAGGGAAATAAATTTGTATATCGAGGGCAGCGGATCCGTTGCATTGTTTTCATTTGCGAATGCGGCCAACACTAGGAATGCCGTGATTGACTGGCTGCAACCTGATCAGAAAGCTGCAGCCGTCATATTAGGTAGCAAGACATCATCCCCGGGGCTGAAAAATAAAATTAAAAGTGGCATAAGGGGTCAGGGTGGAGGTACCCTGATCCCAGGGCTGTGATATAAGGATGTCTGAAGATGGAATTATGGGCATAAAATTATTTTTTCTTTTCACAACTCGTAAGATTCTTGACTACGCCATGGCGCTCAGCAATCCATTGTGTAATGTCAGGATTAATTTGTGAATATCAGCAACAAAAAGAAAACATTCACAGTCTTTAATACACCAATTCATTCACTAATAGTAGCACTCAGAAACTCATGCACACACTTACATATGCAGTCAGACCCTCAACCACCAACTCACAGACCCACTCTAACCCTTACATACCCACTAACAGACCAACTCAGACACTCATGCACCCACTCACAGACCCACTCAGAAACACATGCACTCACTCACAGACACACTCAGGCATTCATGCATCTACTCACAGACCCACTCAAACACTGATGCACTCACTGACAGAGCCACTAAGTGACTCAAACACCCACTAACAGACCCAGAGAGACACTCATGCACTCACTCACACACCCACTCAGACCATCATGCACACACTCACAGACCAACTCAGACCTTAATGCACCCACTCACAGACCCAGTTCAGTCCATGATGCACCCATTCACAGACTCACTTAGACCCTCAAGCATCCACTCACAGACACACTCAGACACTCACACACCTACTCTCAGACCCACTCAGTCCCTCATGCACCCACTCACACACCCAGTCAGACACTCATGCACCCACTCAGACACTGATGCACCCACTCACAGATGCACTCAGACACTCATACACCCACTTAGACAACCAGACACTCACGCACCCACTCACACACCCTCTCAGACACTCCTCCACGCACTCAGACCCTCATGCTCCCACTCACAGACCCATTCAATCAATCAATCAATCAAAAAATGTATTAAGCACACTACTCACCCGATAGGGTCTCAAGGTGCTGAGGGGGGGGTTAGAGGGTTGCCTTTTACTGCTCAAAAAGCCACATCTTGAGGTGCTTTCTGAAAGTTAGGAGGTCCTGGGTCTTGCGTAGGTTGGTGGGGAGGGAGTTCCAGGTCTTGGAGGGGAGGGGGGAGAAGGATCTGCCACCGGCGGTAGTGCGCTGGATGCTGGGGACTGTGGCGAGGGCGAGGCCAGCGCAGCGGAGAAGTCGATTAGGTGCGTAGAAGTTTACTCATTCGTTGAGGTAGGCTGGTCCTATGTTGTGGAGGGATTTGTGAGTGTGGATAAGGACTTTGAAGATGATCCTTTTGCTGATGGGCAGCTAGTGAAGGGATCCGAGGTGAGCGGAGATGTGTTTGTGGCGTGGGAGGTTGAGGATGAGACGTGCGGCTGCGTTCTGGATTCGCTGGAGTTTTTGCTGAAGCTTGGCTGTGGTACCAGCATAGATGGCGGTGCCGTAGTCCAATCTGCTGCTGGTGAGTGCATGGATGACTGTTTTTCTGGTTTTTAAGGGAATCCATTTGAAGGTCTTCCGTAGCATGCGAAGGGTGTTGAAACAGGAGGACGATAGGGTGTTGATTTGCTGGGCCATGGAGAGAGAGATGAGTCTAAGATGATGCCGAGGTTGCGTGCGTGTGTGGAGGGTGTTGGGGGTGGTCCTAGGGCAGTGGGCCACCAGGAGTCATCCCATACTGTCTTGTTGGGGCCGAAGATGATGATTTCTATTTTGTCGGAGTTTAGTTTGAGGTGGCTTGCTGTCATCCATTTGGCGATGTCGAGGAGTCCGGCGTGGAGGTTTGTCTTGGCGGTGGGAGGGTTCCTGGTGAGGGAGATGATGGTGTTGTCTGCGTACGAGATAATGGTGATTCTGTGGGGGCGGAGGATGTTGGCGAGCGGGCCATGTAAATGTTGAAGAGAGTAGGGCTGAAGGAGGATCCTTGGGGGACCCCACAGATGATCTTGGTTGCTGGGAACTGGAAATGATTCAGACACTCATGCACCCACATACACAGCTAGTCAGACTACTGCACCCACTCACAGACTCAGAGAGCTATGCACCCATTCACAGACCCACAAAACATCTCACTCTTTTACCAACCTATACAAATACTCACACACTCAGTTCGAAATCATACAGATTATAGTTACAAAATACAATTTAAATTTACTTAAAAATCAAAAGCTATAGAAGCATTACAGTTAGGAAATAGAATTTACAAAAACATAGAAATTCACTGAAAAATATAAAGGTTACATGGACGTTATACTTAGGAAACAGAATTTAAAACAAACTTTAGAAATTCACAGAGAAAACCAAAGGTTACAGAGACGTTATAGTTAGGCTCACATTTCACTCTTACAAAACCAGTGAAATTCAGCAGCTAACTATAACTTGTGCCCCTGTATTGCACTGTTAATGACCTCACATATTACCTCACTCATGACATGGTCAGTGACATTACTGATAACATCACAATAACATCTCAAATGACATTTCTGATGACAGCACTGATGACATCATCCAGTGAGTGTGGTTGTTTTCTAAATGTTAATTAGTGTTAAGCATGTATACCAAGGCACTACAAATGTTAAAATAGTATCATTTCTGTACTACTAATGAGTGATACTATTTTTAACATATATTATGTGAGTGACTGTGTGTATCTGTGTTTGAGTAAGTGTCTGAATGCCTTTACGGGTGTATGAGTACCTGTATAGGGGTATAAGTAGGAATGTGAGCAGATGTGTTGGTGAGTGAGTGGCTGTGTGAGTGACTATATTGATGAGGGACTGGATGAGTCAGTGACTGTATGGGTGAGTGAGTGGGTGTATGAATGACTGTTTCAGTGACTGTATGGGAGAGCGAGTGAATGTGTAAGTAGCTGTATTGGTGAGTGTGTGGGTGTGTGAGTGGCTGCATGGGTGAGTGTGTTGGTGAGTTAATGTTAGTGTCAGTGACTGTATGTGTGAGTCAGTGGGTGTGTGAGTGGTTGTATGGCTGTGTGACTGTGTGAGTGGCTGTGAGAGGTGGCTGCATGGGTGAATGAGTGGGAGTGTCAGTTGCTGTATGTGTGAGTGAGTAGCTTTGTCAATGACTGCATGGCTGAGTGTGTGGGTGTTTGAGTAGTTGTATGGGTGAGTGAGTAGGTGTGTCAATGGCTGTGTTGGTCTGTAAGTGGGTATATGAGCGGTTGTATAAGTGTATGAGTGGGTGTGTGAGTGGCTGTATGGGTCTGTTTGTGGGAGTGTGAATAGCTGTATGGGTTGAAGAATAGATGAATGAGTGCTGTATGGGTGAATGAGTGGTTGTGTCAGTGGCTGTGTAAGTGAGTGAGTGGATGTGTGTCAGTCAGCCCCCTATGACCACCCAACCCTGCGCCATGCAGGCCTTCGGTTGTGTGCAGTAGGGGTCAGCTGCAGGGCCTAGCATGCAGCCAACCCCTATGACCACCCAACCTTGCACCATGCAAGGCCTTTGGCCATACGTCCCAGGGGTGGCCACAGTGCCTGCAGCCAACCACCTACAACCACCCAACCCCACTTAGAATGAGAAATGTTCTGACAAACTAAACAAAAAATGTATTTAACAAGTACATAGAGCAAGGTCACCACCTTTCTGTATTTACCTTAAATATTTGAAGTGGAAAAGAACTTAAAACTGGGAAATTACAACTGACACACCTAGACTAGAACCCTCAACCTTCTGTATGAGGGTCTGAGAGCTTAACGCCAAGAACACAGGTGACTCCTTACTATACAGTGCATAGATATCTCTATGACATTCAATCCAAAGATGATGATGGTTAAAAGATGTAAATGTTCCATCGTTAGGAACGATTAACATTCAAAACCCGAGTAAGTAGTTAGATAGACTACCATAAGAAACCAGGATTTGAACCTTCAACCTACTGAGTGACACTCAAAAGCTTTACCAGTAGGCCAGAGGTGACTCTGTTCTACTGTGCAGCTAAACGTAACTATAACATTTGTAGTAAACATCTTGCTAGTGTGATGCTTTAAGGTTATTGTATTGAAGACAAGTCTCAAAATGGCTGCCAACACTTCCTGACTGAAGTGTTGGTAGCCAATCAGATCTCAGCACAAGATCGGTATTATTCACTAATTCGTCATGACCCTATTTATACAAATTTGGGTTTCCTTTAATTTCCCCTAAACTACCAAACAGATTTACACCAGAATAAGGAAGTCTCATCTGCGGACCAAAAGCTACCTTTCTACCAAATTTGGTTGAATTCCGTCCAGAGGTTCGGGCTGCAGGCTTTTCTATAGAGCCAAAAGGAATTAAAATGGGAAATGCAAATTTTTTGACCCCCTCATATCACAGCCCCGTTTGACGTATCATCCCAAAACTTTCCATGCACAACACGACCACAGAGGGCACTAGTTTTGGAAAATTTTGTGAGGATTTATCAATCGATGCAAAAGATATAGGCAAATCAAAAAACGCTTATTCAATGGAAACTAGGTCTCAACTATAACTACCGCCAATATATATAGATATAGATATATATATATATATATTCACTGAAAAAACAAAGGTTACAGGGACTTTATAGTTAGGAAATAGAATTAAAAAACAAAATACAAATTCACTTAAAAAAAAAAACAAAGGTTACCAAGATGTTATAGCTAGGTTCACATTTCACATTTTGAATAGTACATAAACAGAGAAATTCACCAGTTATAGTTAGAGTTAACTCAAGTAACTATGACTTGAGCCCTAAAGTAACTATAACTCGTGCCACTGCCAAGCTTAGTCTTTTCATCAAAAAGTTTACTGCAAATATTACACTGATATTATGAATCATGTTACCAAAGATGTAATGAGTTCGGTAATTTGAGGAGTAATTAGCAGTGCATGGCGAGGACATGAGTTATCATTTTGGTGCAGTGAAATCATGTAGATTTCACTGCATCATTTTTTTGGACCTCCCTGTGGGGGAACACCTCCCTTGCATACATTACACCTGGTGAAGATATAATGAGGCACAAGGGTTTACAAAGTAGAGCAATGGCACCACTTTGTAAATATAGCGCAGGGTGAGGGCCTGTTTAGCGCCACCATAGCTTTAAACAAATAATGCTACAGTGGCCCCTAGTTGTGCAAGGGCTTTGTAAATATGCTCCTTAATTTTTGGGTGCGAAGGGGGCGGTTGCCCAGGCCTCAGGCCTTTCTCTGCCCCAGAGATCCCATCCCCCGGGACCCAGTTTAAACATTTACATATTTTTTGGGGTGGGGTATACAGCTTCCTCTTTGTGAGACCAATTGTTTCCTCTGCCTCCATGCCTGCCATGTGGCTCCCCTCCAACAAACCTTGCCCCAGGGAGGTGGTGGTCTCCAGGGATAGGAGGTCCGTAACACACCACCTTCACTTTTGTTAATTGTGCCCCGGGTAGGTCGTGGTCTCTAGGACTGTGGGGGGGGCATGCGGTACCCCTGCATTCTGCCTGCAAAAGTCTCCCAACATTCAGTGTAACAAGTGCCCTGGGGAGGTGGTGGTCCCCTGGGTGTGGAGGGGGAGCACAGCCCCCACACATATTTTACTAATTGCCCCAGGGGGTTGATGGTCTCTGGGGCTGTGGGGGAGGCTGCTGGGCCTCCCCTACACAAACATTAGAACTTGCCCTAGGGGAGGTGGTTGTCCCCAGGACGTGGGAGCAGTGCAGCCCCCTGTACATATTTTACTAATCGCCCCAGGGAGGTGGTGGTCCCGGAGGCTGTGAGGGAGGCGGTCGGCCTACCCTGACACAAATAGAATTTGCCCCAGGGAGAGGGTGGTCCCCCGGGTGCTGGGGACCATGTGGGCCACTGCATTCTAATTACTCTTTGCCCAGGGGAGGCCCCAGGATGGTGGCCCCATGCACCCCCTCTTATTAAAGTCATCAGTGCTTCCAGGACCTGGCCCACACATGGGTTAATAAAAAAGAAAAGGCAGGAGGCTGCCATCTAAAAAAAACAACAACAAAAAAAAAGTAGAAAAATCATAGCAGAATTAAATGCTTTTTAGCCCTGGGATGGTCCATCAGGGAACCCAGCGCCAGAGCTAAGGGGTCAGGGTGACTCTACCCTGGCCCCTTTTCTTATTTTTTTTAAAACCTTTTTTCTGGGATTCAGCTGAAGCTCAGTCCCAAGAAAGCTGCCAACACATCCTTTTTGAAGTGTTGGTAGCCAATCCAATGTCAGCACTGGGACAGTTGGATCCACGAAGGATCCAAGTCCCTTGACTTTTTCAACCTTTAATATCACCAAAAGTACTGAACAGATTTACACCAAACCACAAAAAGCATAATCTGCAGAACAGGATCTAGCTTCCTGCCAAATTTGGTGCAATACCGTTCAGTGGTGTGGGGTGTAGGTGTGTCTAAAGACCCTATGCAAAAATGAATGGGGAAAATGCATTTTGGGACACCCCCTTTTTCTTAGTCCCCACTTGACGGATCACCCCAAAACTTTCAAGACAGCAGCTGAACTGACCAAAGTATAATTTTGAAAAATTTGTGAAGATTCATCAAGCAGCACCAAAGTTATTGTCAAAACAAAAAAAGCTCTGCCTATGGAAACTAGGTTCTAGCTATAACCACCTAGTGGCGACTGTCACTAGGTAATATAATATGTTTTCACTGAAAAAAACAAAGCTTATAGGGGCATTATAGTTAGGAAATAGAATATAAAAAACCTTAGAAGTTCACTTAAAAACCCAAAGGTTACAGGGGCATTATAGTTAGGTTTTGAATTTAGTCGTACAAAGTCCGAGAAATTCAGCAGTTATAGAAAGAGATATTTCAAGTAACTATTACTCGCGGCCTAAGGTAACTGTAATTCACGACCCGGCTGTGCACAGTTTTTTCTTTAGTAATTAAAATTTCAATGTTTCATTGATATTTTTATTGACGTTATAAAAGTTGTAGTGAGAGCTTGAATATCTGGGGTAATTAGCAGTGCATAGCGAAGGTGCGAGTTAGTTACTTTTGGCAGCGAGTTATAGTTACTTGAAATAAATCCAACTATAATTGCTGTATTTCTCAGATTTTCTGCGAGTAAATTCGGAACCCAACTACAATGTCCCTGCAAAACTTTGTTTTTTTTAAGTGAATTTTTAAGGTTTTTTAAATTCTATTTCCTAAATATATCGTACCTGTAACCTTTGTTTTTTTCTCCGGATTTTTATGTTTTTTTAACATAAAGTAATTTTCATTACTATATGTTAATGCAACCATCAGCGTCCTACAACCACCCAACCCTGTGCCACACATGACCGAAGTCCCTGCGGCCAGCCCTCCTAACTACCAAACCACACACTGTACATGGCCTTTGGCCATGTGCTGCTGGTGTTGGCCACAGGGCTTGTCGTTCTGGGTGTGAGAATAGGTGTGAGAGGGTGTCTCTTGGTGTGAGAGTGGCTGTGTGAGTGTGAAAGTGGGTCTGAGAGTGCGAGTGTCTGATTGAGCTCAAATACATGAAAGATGCATTCACCTCCACAAAGGATTTCAGATCATTTTTCAATATGGATCGCAGAATAAACATACTTGCTTTGCCTTCGCCAAGCCCAGGAGTTAGGATCATTTGTCTTTTCCAGAAGCAGAGTTTCAAATAGGGCACCTGCTACATTTATATGTGTAAGTGTTTCCTGTTGAGGTTTAATTTCTGTGCAATGAGCATCATGGCCAGAACGGAAGCTCACCTCCTCGTTTATGCAACAAGGGTCCACATTTTGCTCAAACTGGAGCACTTTCTAATGGTTAGTTAGTAAGCGCTACCTCGTTGGGTTAATGGCCAGTGTAGGGGACGGGTACCACGTGGACCCCCCTCCCTGTGCTGATCTTGCCCGAGGGACCCCTTCCACTGGGGCCCGGACATCTCTCCTGGGTGCCCTCAAGGGACCCCAGTGTGCAATGGGACCACAGGAGGAGCCTTAAGGCCCCATGGTTCCAGCCGGCTCTCCGCCTCCTGGAGGAGCTGGCATTGCTGCTGTAGACAAGAACCTGCTAAAGATGCAGCTCCTTCTCTGTGAGAGCAATTGTTTCCTCTGTTTCCCTGCCTGCAGAAACAGAGGAAACATCTGCTTGCTGCAAGTTAAAGGTGTTTGACAGCTCTCACTTGCTGGGAGCAGAGTTTAGCTCTGACTTGGCAGCAGCTGTCAAAGCTCCCGCCAAATCAGAGCGAACAGCTATGTCTAGGGGATAGGCACCCCGGGACATAAGAGAAGCCGGTCCTAGGGGAGGGGAGGGGGGCAGTCCCCAGGGCCATTATTGGCTACTCAAGTGGGACCTGGCGCCCCCCTCCAACATTAGAATTTGCCCAACTGAGGTGGTGGTTGCCAGGGCAAGGGTTCATAACAGACCCCCTTCATTCAAAATTTGCCCCAGGGAGGTGGCGTTTACCATAGAAGGAGGGCCCCATGTGCCCCCCTCATTTTTAAAGCCCACAATGCCCAAGGGAGTAGGCCTACCCAGAGGTAAAAAAAAGAAGGGCAGATCTGCGTATTTTCTCAACATTTTGAAAAAAAAATGCTTGTTATCCTTAGCGGGGTCCATGAGGGACCCCTGGACCAAGGTTGGGGGCTAAGGGTGACCCTATTCTGGTGTCTTTTTTTCACTTTTTTTTTTTAAGCTGAGTCCCAAGACGGCTGCCAACACTTGAAGTCTTGGGAGCCAATTAGATATCAGCACGGTGACAGTTGGATCCAGAGAGGATTTGCGCCCCTAAAAATCTATATTTTGTTAAACTGTAATATCTCCAAAACTAATGAACGGATCTATACTAAATCACAAAAAGCATACTTTCTGGACCAAGAGGTAGTCCTCTGCCAAATTTGGTGTAATTCTGTTCAGCGGTTTGGGATGTAGTTGTGTTGATAAATTTGAAATATTCCATTGACGTAGAAAGGAGAAAATGTGTTTTGAGACCACCCTTTTTTTTTTTAGCCCCTGCTTGACCGATCATCCTGAAACTTTCAGGACAGCAGCTGAACTTCTAACAGTATATGCTTTGAAAAGTTTGTGAAAATTTGTCAAACGGTGCCAAAGATATTAAAAAACAAAAAGGGGCATATTTATGAGCCCCTTGCGCCACCGGAGCGTCACTTTACGTGAGGCTTCGGTGGCGCTATGCCCTGCGTTGTATCTACAAGGTGCGTTAAGCCACTTTTTGTGGCTTAACGCCACCTTTTAAATACTGCCCTTTCACACGCAGCACTTTGCGTGGAAGGGGCGTGCAATGGGTGTTGCTGTGGGCGTGCAACACCCATTACATTTTGACGCAGCCCCAAATTTACGTGTTTTCGTAAACCAGAGGCAGCACCAAAATCTAACGCCTCCCAGGGGTGGAGTTAGAGTGGCACAACGAGGAGAAATGCTTTCATTTCTCCTCGTTTTTTGCTCTTTCTATGTGTGCGGCATTCTGCAGCACACATAGAAAGAGCAAATGCAATTTCAGATTGTTTTTGTGTAGGAAGGTGTCTCTTCCATAAAAAGTGCTGAAAGGAATTACATCAAATTTGTTAGGAAACTAGAATCTGGTCCTCGGATTGAGCTTTTTGTGAGTTGGTATAAATCCATTCAGTAGCCTTTTAAAAATGTAGGTTAAAAGGTGTTTCGCTATTTGGACGGTTGGGTTCACATAAGTCTTGCGAGAGTCCAGCAAGAGTGCAAAGTCACGAATGGGGCCATCTGGTTGGTCAAGAGGCCCTTTTTCAGGCATCTCACTCCCAAAGAAAGGAGATTCTCTTGTATGGCTTGTGGGAGTGAGTGCTCTGATTGGCTGTTGGAGGTTTAGAAACAAAATGACTGCCATTACTGCTCATTATGAAAAATTGCTTGTGTTGTGAGAATGAAGTAAAAATGATGGCTAAGGGGATAGGATCAAGGTATCTTGCCCCCATAGTAACCGAGAAGAGGTTTGTAACTCACACATACTTTGATGAAAGGAAGTGTAAAATATATTTTTTAATATTTTGAGATTCCTCATCACTATTGAAGGATCATAAAAAATTAGGAAGGGGTAGACAAAATCTCTTTCCACTCTACTATGTACACCAGTATTCTTAGGGAGGGGTTTCAATTTAGAGGTAGTTCATCATTACACCCTGCCATGAGTGATTTAATATTTGAGGTCATAAGCGGTCCTTGGCTGGGCACAAGTTATAGTTAGCTCTGCTATTTCTTGTTTAAAGAATAAGAGATTTCACCTGTCAGCTTCTAACTGTTGCCATTCGTATTATGTTAAACAGCTCAATCCTACAGTGTTGTTTTCCTAAAACCTCTTGTGTAAAACATTTACAAATGAAATGTTATTGCTTAAATAAATAAATAAAGGAAATAAAAACCTTCAGGAAAGACTTCAGAAGAAACTGGAACAGAACTATAATTCAAACAAGCATTGACAAAGCCAATAAGGCTCTCCTATAGGAGATCTATTGGCTTTGACAATCAGGTGTGGATGAATAATAGGACTGGTAAAAAATAAAGTGTTATGAAGAGGCCAGCACTGGCCACCTCATAGCGCTTTTCTTCCTTTTGCCTGCTGGGGAGGGAATGCAGAAGAAATAGGAACGGAATTTGATGGGAGAGAAGAAAGCAGACCACAGAGTCAGCTACAAAAGATGCACTGAATCTCAGAACGGGCTCAAACTCCTGTGACTTTGGGCAAATCACTTAATCTCCTAGTGCCTACATAAAATGAATATGTCCTTTAGTAATTTTAACTGGTGCTTGTGTTATGCGCTCCAATACCTTCACCTCGAGTTTGTGCTAAATAGGAACTGCAAACCTTTTTAAACATCACGTAATCGTCCTGTGTAATTTGTTACTTCACCTGGTTATACTGAAATTAATCGACTGCACCTCAAAGAATGTACAGTTCATTAAACTGTAACCCCAAACTGGAAATAAGGTGCTCTTGTGATATAGGTCGTCTGATCAAATAAGACACTGGTCTCTCAATTATTCACCCATGATGTTTGACATGCTCAACCAGTCTTGGACTTTTCAGTCAACACAAACTGTAAATGCCATGCATGCAGTGGTATGTTGTGAACTACAGTTCCCAGAAGACAGTGTGGTAATGGTTCAAAGCCAGGTTTGACTCATGAGACACAGCGGATCGCGTGCCACACTGAGTTCAACATTTTTTAACTCCCTACTTTATTTGTGTGTAAAATAAGCATTTTCTCCTATTTTTTTAAATCTTTAATCAATTCATACTGCGTGTCATTTTCCCACAGGTCTGAGGGGCTGAGAACATTGCTGCCTGCTCAATGATGTGCCTCAGCCTGAAATGTTAACATTAGAGGGGAGATTATGTAGCGTGACGGACAGAGCTGCCAACTGTAGCACTGGGAATTTTGCACCACTTATTTTGAACAGTTTTAAGCTTTTTCATGACACATTTCTGCACGAAGGAAGACAACAGGAATGGAATGCAGGAACTGAAGGTTGTAGCACATGAAAACACTAGGCAGAACTTAAGAACATTCCCAAAAGAGGTCAAAATTTGATAGAAAGTAGTTAAAATACATTTAGCCAAGTACATTTGGGTTACTGGTGAAATACTCGAGTAACTGTTGATGTATTTACGTACATGTGCCACACACTGCATGCAGAGACTCCATTATGGTTAAATCTGTTTGGCTTTTGTATCATTAGTAAATACACTTTTTACATTCTTTATAACTTCTTTATCTCTTTTTCACATGAAACAAAAACATCACTCTTTGGCAAAGAGGACAGGGGGAATGGGAGAGGGTAGAAGGAATAGTACCTGCATTGTAGAGGAAAGGCACTAATCAAGTGCAATTAATCTGTGCGTGGCCGGTGCTCCTTAGATAGGAACGGAAGTGATGTATCTGCTGAGCTAACCAATTAGGAGGCAGCAAAGAAGAGCACTGGGGTCAACCTGTGGTAAGCAGCAGGCGGGATCAAAGTCCTTTATTTAAAAAAATGGCCTCACAACCGACAGCATGCACAAGCACATGATCACGCAGGCTAGACCTAAAAAGCAAAAGAAAGATAGAAAAAGTAAAAACAATGCTAAGAAATAAAACAAACAACAGTAGAATGTGGAGCAGAAATGGGATAGGCACGAGTGGGACATTCCCAATCTTCAGAGCTGCAATTGAAAATGTTTTGGTAATTCTGTTTGCTTCCTAACCTATCTAGATAGACATGGGACAAGAATGTGGCTTTCTGGGATAGCCACTGGACAATGGACTTACTTAAATTGAATATGGTAGTAAATGTGTCACCAGTGAAGTCCAACTCAAATGAAAGTAGTATCTTCATTCTAATGGGGTTCTGCCATTTATAATTTTCAAGGGTTTTGAGTTAATCTGGCTATTTGTTTTCTTCTGCAATCTTTGGGTCTGCATACATTCTGAAACTTATTCAGAAAGGTGTTGGATACACCCAATTGGCAAGGCCTGACTTATTATAACCCCCTAGTATATGGCAGCCAGAGTACTCCGAGCATGTAAGGCAGAGTGTCCACTCACGGCTGCAGCACTGCTTGTGCCACCTTGCATGTGACAAGGCACAGAATGGCTCCCAGTCTGCCACCGCAGACGGGAAGGACAGTGTTCTCACTGTCAGTTCAACTTTACTATTTAAACTAATGGCACAGCCACACTGTCCCTTAACATCATATGTAAGTCTCCCCCAAGGAAGGCCTAGAGAGTCCTATGGCAGGGAGCTGTGTTTTGTTAAGTGAGACATATATATTTTGATATGTCTCGACCGCTACACTTAAAATTGTTGTTTTGCTGCAAGTAAAGTTGGTAGCCCCATTGGCTAGCAAAGGGTTACAGGGTGACAACCCACCCGGCTAACTTTTGAATGGGACTACCAAACTGGGTCCTGTGAGGTATCAAATTAATCATGACATTAAATGTGACTTGATGCCCAGTTCGAAATTAATGTCACTAATAATAGTTGGCCACTTTTAGAAAAGTGACCAGTCTGTGCTCTGCTCGTCCAGCAACATCACAGCGGTACACACATACAGACCATCTGTGGAGATGTGTGAATGACTTCCAGGCTCAAGGACAAAGGCAGTGCTGCAGGAGCGAGTTGTCATCTCCTCTGCCAGGATGGCCACTAAGAGGATTAGCCTTAAGGCGTGCTTCAAAGAGATGGCCGCCTGCCCCAACACTCCTAAACAGGATGCCTTTTGTTCTTGTGGACAGTATGGAGACAGGGTCAGAGGTGGGAAACTCACTCCAAAAACGGTTCTACAATGGGTGTGTTGTCCCCAGGTAGCTACACCTCTAGGGTGGGCTACCTTGCTCCTCATGACAGAAGAAGGGTTGTACCATCTTGAAGGGAACAAGAATGTGGCATTCTGGGTTAGCCATATGCCACACATTACAGGAACTTTGTTCCTAGGCAGAAGGGAACCCAGTAGCCCAGTAGCCCATTGGCTAGTGACTGCGTGCTTCCCTCAGGGCACTTTCCTGGGATAAATATGGCACCCTTGGCATGTTAACCCTCAGTACTCGCTGGACCTGGGAAGAGGACAAGAGGGAGACCACTCTGCATCCACTGGAAGAGCACAAAGAGAGGGTGCGACGTCGGAGCAATGGGCACTTTGGGCTAGTGGAGTCTGGACCCTGTTCTGTGTGCCTAGCTCGGGCTAACACCGATCTAAGAGGCCAGTCCGAAGCAGAGACTTCAAGGGTCAGCTGGCTGGCCCTCAGAACAGCACTGGGGACACCAAAGCTGAAGAAGCCCAAGTCACACTTCTGGTAGCCACCGCAGAAGTTTTGCCGCTACTAGACGCCGGTCACTCCTGAGGACAATTCAGAGATAGTCAAAAGGTGCACCCGTGACTGTTGGACCCATGAGTGTTGGTTGTGACTGGGTTCGTCACTCGTGAAGGACACCAGCCTCCACCAAAGAAGTGCACCATGACATCTGTGTTGCAAATGCGCAAGGTCTGCATCAGCAGCCCCTGGAACCCTGCAAAAGGGACTTTGTGGGACTTTGAAGTCCATGGCCAGAGCCACCCATATACACTTGTGGACTGAAGACTCAACATGACTTCACCCCCGTGGACCGCACAGCATCAGGAGCATCTTTGAGCCTACATCAGGACCACTCCATTATGGTCTATGGGGGTCATCCTGCATAGTTTGGATCTTGCTCTAAAGCCGATTTGGTAGCCAGATTACAGTCCAAAGCATTCTCTCTGGCCCCCTGGATTTCTGTCCTGCCGGACTTGGTTGCAAACTCAAGCCGGAGCTGCTGAACTAACTTTTGCAAACTTTCCAAAAGTTTCTAAAGTATGTATTGACCAATACTTATTTGCAGTTGATGGTAAAGTTATTTATTAATGTAAAAATGTATATCTCCAGGACCCTCAGTTGGATTCTGATGATCAAGATCTCCAAAGATACATAAAACTTTAATCTATTTCTCTGACATGGTGTACTGTCTCTTTTGCATTGTGTGGCTTTCTTATTCTGTTGTTTGAGGATGTTAGATGCTTTATATCATTGTTCCTTTGGTAAGCCTTACTGCTCACAGCTGCCCAAGGTTGAGCTTAAGGTTGAGGAAACGTACCTGACCACACCCAGGATGGTATTTGTGAGTGTACTGCAAGGTAGCTTTACCCAAATCGTCATAGCAGGCATATCGCACAAACCCTAGAAGTGTTCAATAGCGATGAATTAAACCAGTAATTCGTTTTTGGGGTGTATTTTCTGGGTATTTTAATTTAGCCAGGCATGCATATGATGTAGTGGTTCTGTGTACATTTGAGAGTGATGATGGTCAATAAGTTTTCCGGTGGTTTTAATGAGGTGGACAAATTCATATGCTTATCTCTCAAGTCACCTGTCTTGATGGGTGTTACAAACGCTGGGGGTTAGCGGGGGTGATCTCACACCCGCTCATCCACCTTGTTTACCCACCTGGGCTGCCTTGCTGTTGTGTTCTGAGGTCTGCCACTGCAGTTCCAAGACTGACACTAAACACAATGCGCTGGCCAGACTGCATACAAGTTTTACAACCAGAGATAAGCATGGACACATAGAGGCTATAGGCAATGCTACTTTTCGAAAAATTACATGACCACCCTAGAATTAATGCTAAGTGCTTCAAAAAAGCACATCGAATAAGTAACTTATTAAATCCCAGTGTGTTTAAATACTGACTTTCAAACATACACAGAAAGGAATGAAACATACACAGAAACTTATAAAAATGTCATTTGGGGATTAAAAAACATCAGGAGTCTGTCACTTAAGTGAGTGGTGGCATGCACGACACAACATAATGATTATGAGTATATAGCCAGATGACAAACCTGCGGCATTAGTTATATTGCAGTTAAGCAGATGCGAGAAAATGATAGGGGTTTCACAAGTGTATACCTTCTCACAAGGATTCTTTTCTTACAGATTGTGCAAGTTCTTTTTATGCTTCCCTCTCCTACTCTTCCTCCCACACTGGCTCTATTTCCTTTATTAAGCTTACCATATCTTTTTTTGAAAAGCAATAACTACACAGAGGGCATTCTAAAACTGGAATGCAATGTCATCATTCCTACATGCGAGTTGAGTCAAGGCAGAGAGGGGAGAATGGAATCAGTGCTTCGAAATTCTGGTTCCAACTTTTGTTTTTCCCATCTTTCAGCTATCAAGAATAGCAAAGAACACTTCATTGTAAGACCTTGTCCCAAAAGTGAAATACATCATAGGAAGACAAGAAAAGTCACTATGATTCAATCAAGGCTTCCAAAAATAATAGTTTCCTTGACAACCATACCACCTGAGAGTGTGCATGAATCATTTACTAAAAATACAGTATGAGGATAAAGTTCCATAAAAACAATGATCTGGTCTACTGCCTCCTTTCAACAAAAGCAGAATACTCTATCCTTCCTGCTTGGTACACCTCTGGATTCCTCATAAAAACGCAGAGGCAAATGCACAAGTAAATGGTTTGACGGCCCACTTCATTGAAGTACAGCAGGTGCACAGGGATAGGATAAAAACAGACAGATTTGTCAAAATCTATAATATGTTTGTATGTATGTATGTATGTATGTATTGGTACCTATATAGTGCAAACCTAACTGGGAATAAACAGAGTGCTGTACATTACGTGGGGAGACTGGGAGATCGTGTTCATCAAGCTGGAAATGCACAAAGACATGCAGGGTCACACAGTTTCATTGTGCGTCACACACTTTTGGCTCCCTTCACACAGTCACCTGGTGAGGAGCCGAAATCACACCGTGGCAGGAAAGACAGCTGGAAAGCACTGCACAGAGCGGCTTTCCAGCCCTTTTTTGGAGGCGGTAAAGTCGATGCCCATTAAGGGGTGTGAAAACACCCCAGGACATCGGCCAGAGCCTCAGTGATCCCTTGGTTTTTTGCATGGGGTTGGATGTGGGGGTATTTGTGGAGGGCACCATGCTTCTCAGGTAGCACTAGGCATGACCGGCGCTAGGCATGGGCAGCTGCCCCAGAGTCTGCTCGTAACTAAGGGATATCGCACCACCTTTAACAAACCTTCAGTGTTACGATACTCAGGTAGCAGAAGTGGTTCAGTGCTGCAAGGCCCAAGGGAGGGTTTCCCTCCTCTGTACCTCGCAGACATGGGCTGAAAGGGCATTAGAAATCTAATCGCTGCATCTGCATGATAACAGCATTAGATGGGCCCATAGGTATAAAGTGAGCCTTGCCCTTGCATGACTGGAAAGCAGGGTGTCTGGCAGGGCCACACTAAAATAAATAAATATATCCCATCAACTAGGCTGGAGGAAAGGGAGTCAGGCATTGTTATCAAAATGTAATTAAAAACACACTTTTTTTAACACACTGAAGTGTTTTACCTTGGTACATAGGATTATATCACTGATTGAGATGTATTTAGTAAAAGTGAGAGTTTTTAAACAAGAACTAAGAAACATTGCTGGCCCTGCCCGGATGATAATGGTATTAGTGAACTAAGAGCAGGGCCACTAGAATTATGAGGTAAGAAAGTACCAAATTAAGGGCCACATGTACGAACATTTGTATTATCGATTTCCTAATTGCGATTTCCTGGATTAGGAAATTGCTAATTCAAATGTATGAAACTCTTTAGAGTTTCATTTGCAATTTATATTAGGACACAAAAGGACCTATCTCATGAATATTAATGAGGTAGGTCGCAATTTGCGACCCATTAGGAACCACAACCATCACAGGGATGGTGGCCTGCTTGGCTCAGCACACCACTATGTCTGTGATTGCCTTTACATAAAGCAAACCTTTTTTTTTTTTTTTTTTTAAAGCAGCCCATTTTCCTTAAAAGAAAATGAGCCCATTTTCCTTAAAAGAAAATGGGATGCATTTAAAAAGAAAGAAATTAAACGTTTAAATTTCATTTTTAAGAGGACCACTGCCTTCTCTTAAAAAATATTTTCCCCACCATTCTTAAGGGGAAAGGGGCCCCTTAAGGACCCCATCCTATTTGTAAATGTGTTACTACCAACTTTCTATTGGCAGTAAATTGTAAATGTTTAGGTACCGCATTTCGGTCCCAAACATTCATACATACCTTTACGATTCGGTATTAAGAAGAGATGCCCGCAACACGCCCCTTCCTAATACCGAATGGCAAAACTCATATTTGAATATCCCAAAAGGCATTTTTGTAGTTGCACATGGACGATTCTGCCAATCTGCCCATTTGTGACTAGAAAAATGCTTTGCACATGTGGCCCTAAATGGCTTGGTTTACTAAGTTCTGCAGCAAAAGAAGGCAAATTATGTGGAATAATGAGGCACATTTATGACAGTATTACCTCATTATTTTGTCATTCATCCAAATACAGCATAAGCAATATAAAGGTGATGAGTTTCCCTTTGCAAAGGGCTTTTCACTGTGCAGCGACAAGTGTGGCTGTGTTTTTATTAACATTTGATCCGTTTGAGTGAGAAACTGAAGTTTTTTGTTTTTTTAAAAGTCTACAGGCCATGGAGCTGATGGCTTATGCAACAAATGTGACAAATCCATAATTATGCGTAGAACGCAGCAGCTGTAAAATTGAACAGTTCCAGTGGCACTGACTAAGAGGCATGTCAGGGTTCGTGTGTACCCTGTATTTGAGTTACATTCTTATTAAGCATGCAGAAAAATTATAGTTTGCTACATCAAACAAATAAACTGTTGTACAGCCCCCACCCTGAATGCACATATCTGAATGTGTTCTGATGTGTGATAATGAACAAAATAGAGGGTGTTGAAATAAAGAATTTGCCTAGGATCACACACTTTGGTCAAGCAGGAAATCCAGGATTTATCCTAGATTTTACAGTTTTTCACTGTGCCATTCAGCCACCACGTGGGTATCTCTTTAGGGCAATAAAGCTTAATGCTTCATCTTTATTCTTGGAAGATGAGACTAGAGTCTGGGTGAATGACAGAGTCCACATTGTGTTTTTGACGGTTTTACATAGTGCAAATGTTAGCTAGGGACATAAGAGCACTTCACAGCAGATACAGACTACAGTAATATTTTTTCCAGCACAGAGATGTGCCTGGATTCACAGGATGCTCAGCCAAGACAGGGACTGAAGCCTTTCCTTCCTTGATGCACAGTGGGCAGCTATACACACAAGGCCACATCGCCTCCTGTGAAAGCTCAGCTCATTTTGAGCTTGGGTTACAAGAGCACCCCTTGGACTGAGCAGAGCTAGGCCTCTGGCTCGGGTTTTCAGTGACTTGCCCACCTATCATAGCATGCAAAAGAGAGCAATGTAAGGAGGGGCAGAATCCATACAAAACTGTAAAAAAACATTTGAAGATTGTGAAGGTGGAAGGGTAAGGATGGATGCAAAGGAAGAGAGCAGCTGAGAGTTGTAAAGAGCAGCACATGGAGGGAAGATGTGGATGTAAGAGGGACAGAACCAGTAAAAAGAGGCTGGGGGAAAGGGACCGACTGATGTAAAGGAGGCAGAACCAGCAGAAATGGTGAGGCAAGAGAAGGTGAGAGGTTTGGTGGAAAGATGAGAGGAAATGGGTAGAGCATTGAGAGGAAAGATGGATGCAAAAGTGGCAGAATCAAAGAGAGAATGTAAGATGCTTGTGGAGAGACACATGAGCACAGGATAATCCAGGGGTGAGGTGGATATACGAGGGGACTGAAGAAGCAAGAGTAGGTAATAGGCTGAGCAAAAGATGAGGTGAAAAGTACAGCTTGGAGGGGTGAGGTGGATGTAAGTGGACAGAACCTTTAAAAAAGTGAGAGGCGGGGGAAGAGGTAAAACAATCTCTTTATTTTCCTGTAAAAAAAAAAACGTTACGTTTTGAGATGCATGTGTTAACCTTCACCAGGGGTTGTGATCTAGAACCATTCATCTGCTAAATTTCCGCCTGCTCTCTGTCTACTCTATTACTCCTCTTGACCTATATAATAAATCTCACTCCCAGTGTGACCCTTTCCTGCACATGTCCAGACGGGAGATCTAGAAATCATAGCTCCTAACATCACCTCCGTTTGCAATATCTTGCTTGCCTTGTCATGCGTTCTTACCAATGTGTAAACTAAACAAGCTGTGGTTGTTTCTCTGCTCAAAAAGCCTTCAGCTGGCTCAAATCTTCTGACATTTCTTTGGTGCCTTTTTTCAAATGTCCCACAATAATTTTCTGTAAAATGAAAAAAGCTGAAGTATATTGTGAGACCTTTTCTTTAGGTCAGGGGCAATAGGTGAATAATTGGCAGCATCTGTGGTGATACCATTGTTTACGATTGCTGTTTCTGAACTTAAGACTGTTTCATTTCATATGCTCAAGAGTTATTCTTTTTGGAACTAATCTCTCCAGCAGTTGCAATGGCAAGCAGTCAAAGATTACTCTAGGAGGTGATACAGGTATTAAAACTCAAATATGTATGTCACATTTACAATACTAGATTATCACCTAATTCAGCCAGCCTAGTTATGTCTTTTAAAATGGACTGATTTAAAGAAGGCGGTAATGGAATGAGAGAACAAAAATATTGTTCTGTGACTAATAGTTCCTTAGTAACAAACAAAAGTCTTACATTATCTGTGTGCGAGCAAAGGGTCCTGCAAAGTGATAATGGACAGCAGACACCCTGAAAGACTTAAGTGCTGCGAGTCCTAAAGTAGGGGCTAGATTCACGTAGGAAAGGCGGAGAATCCATAGTTGACTGACTGACATATGGCCAGTCCACTTGGTGAGAAGATATTTTCACAACCCAAAAGGATGCAACAGCCTTAAGGTTGGTGTGCACAGAGTCAGTCTGACTGTGCTCACAAAGTCACCTGGCTCACTGTCATGTGCAGAATGAAAATAGGTCAGTCTGGGCAAGCAGAGTATGATGTGCGCCTCTTCCCACAACAAATAATTCCATACCTAAGACAGTGACAGCAGTGAGGCCTGGGGAAATGACTGCTTACTGCTTTTCAGGAACACAGTTAAAATTGGCCTCCTGAGGGAGGTGAAGGGAAGAAGTAACAGTGTACAGGAGATTGGGGTTTTGGGGGAGGAGGGTACCCGAAAAGTGAGGGGCATTTCATAGAGTACATCATTGCACACTGAGAGAATCTGCCAAACACAGAGTCTAAATGAGTAGGTAGGCAGTAGGTTCAGGAAGAGAGATCTTTCATTGGCGGCTGGAAGACCAAAAGTGCTTGGTTAGGTACCTGGGGAGTGACCTGATTGACTTGTAGATAGTGGAAATGGTCTTGCATTCAATTATCTCTTTACCAAAATCCCATGGATTTAAATGAGGGCAGGCACAGTTGCATGTGTACTTACAAGGCTAAATATGAGTTGAGTGGCATTGTTCTGTCCATTTGAATTTGGTAACTATCTTCTCAGATATTAAGGACATGTGACGTAATCCATTTTAAACTCTGTTTACCAGTCTCTGGTACTACTTTAGCGTTAGTCTGCAAGTCACACATCAACTCCCCTAACCTACGAATTCCTCATTGCTACATTTCTTTATTACCTTTCATTTAACTGTTAACTGTATCAAGTCTACTATAGTAGGCGCTTTTTGTTTTGTTGCTTTAATGTATCTCTTTAGTGACTAGCTCCCCACTATAGATTTGGCTGTCTTTTGTTCCAGGTCACAAACTGTTTTCACTTTAATCCATCCATTGTATGTGTCTTCAAGTTATTTTGATTCTTTGCATCTTCTAAAAAAGGAGTTTGAAAGGAATTGCTATCTGTAAGTGCTCTGTGAGCAGGTATGGGTCAGCCTCAAAGCTTCTGCCTGCCAATGTATTAGCCACCACACCTGTGTCTGACATTTGTGTTGTCTCCTCTTCTTTTATTCTGTTTGCTGCAGTTCTTGAAGGTCACATACCCCAGTTAGCATACAGCTGTTTGTGTTGATCCCCCATGCCAGCTGAAACCCAAATGCATTATCTTGAACTTCACTAGCATAAAAGGGGGCTAGTTTTTTTAATTAGGATTATTATTTATATTTTTAGTAATTTTAGAGATATCCACACTAGGTACGTAGTTTCTTGCAAAGCTGCTTCAACAATTCCAGAACACTAATGTTCAATTGATGTCTCTTCCTATGATGTCACTTCTTTCAGGGGCCTCGCATGCTACTTTTCTGCCCGGGACCCACAAACCCTAGGAACGGCCCTGGCTCTAGGCACAAGACAATGGTGTCTCCCTAACCCCCCACCTCCCCTAACAAGGTGACATTTATTTTTTGGTTGATTGGCAGGTCTGCCTTAGTTTTTTTTAAACACCTGAAGATTGTGTAATTTCCCCAAAATCACCAGATGGTCAGCCAAGTACAGAAACCAGGATTCGCTTGTTTCCAAAGTCAGCAGCTCACGCCACTAAGCCATATCTCTTCGCATCAGCTGCATACTAAAACAAGCATTGGTAAAGTCTGGATTTTTTTGATACAGTAGGTGCATTGACTGGTGATTTTGCGTATGTGATTGCAGACATGTACACAAACGATCAGATGCCATCACACATCAAAACATCCCACAGGAACACCAAACACTCCACCTGAGCCCCAAATACACCACCAGAGCCCCAAACATACCACCAATTATCTACATACAATAGTCTCCTATATAATACCATCAAACCTGTTCATGAGTATGTTGGGAAAAGATTGTACAATGATCCCACACCACAGACAGCTGGATAGATAGAATAAATGGTTCACTGTCAGAATAGGCAGGCAGGGAAACAAACGGATGAGTGGACATACCAAAAGATGGATGGGAAGCCTGTTAAATAAATGGATGGGTGGAGGAATAGATGAATAGGTTGGTTTATAAATGGATAAATGTCAGAGAGATGAGCTGAGACAATGGCAGGGCTAAGGAATACTTTTTTTACATAAAGTGTTTGACACAAATAAAATTAGCTTTATTGATTTTTTTGAAATCATAAAATCACACATAAAAGACAATAAAAGACTATTTAAAAAGAAAACAACAGGTCTCATACAGCTAAAATATAAGATCTACGTCTTAGTCATTGTTAAAAGGTATTGACTTCCTATGTCTAAAAATGGCCCATAAAAATGTAGACATGATATTACAGATATATATGGTTGGCAGAGTCTGTAAAAGCACATAAGTGGGTCGACATTGTACCAAGTCCATAGATCTCAATATTGGCAAAAAAAATGTCTTTCTTGGCAATTTATACGGTATACAGAATAAAACCGTATGAAAAGTACTTTGCTCAATAACCTTGTTGCACCGGCATTTAGCAATAGGCTTCGACCAATTATTTGTGGTTGGAAATATCACCAAATGGTGAAAGAGGTCTAGCCTAAACCTGGTTAAAACAAATCTATGCTGTTCATTGCTCACCTCCTTTAGATATAGTTGCATGCTGAATGAGGTCAGGATCAACTGATTTTTTAAAACAATTGGCTTAAGCAGTTCAGAAGACAGGCTTGGTTCTTCTAAGTGTGACAAACACTCTTTTTTCAGGGTTTTTCTTGTAACAGCTCTTAGAGTTTCTGGTTTATAATAATAATATTGATGCCCAAGATCAATCATAATTTTTTTTACATATCCTAACCATTGTACTCTTCCTGCATGGGAGGACCTAAGACAGTCCCCTATAATCTCTTGGTTCAGCTTGGTGTACTCGGAAGTCCATAACTTGTGCCATAGTAGAATCGGTTGTATTTTAACTAGGTTTGAAATGAGCGTGACCCCTAGTTCGGAATGACATACGTGTGATGGACTACTCTGTGGGAACAAAAGAAGATACTTCAAGAAGGCATTCTCTATAAGCTGTAGGGAGTCATGGTTTATGTGCCCCCATAGGCCTGCCCCATACAGAGACGTTGACATACATTTGGCGCTGTATACTGTTAGTATCTCACTAGGGGGTTTCTTTCCAACCTTGCACGCAAAATTGCACAGGACAGTAACAGTTTCTGAAAGTGTAGCCCTCTAGTTCTAGTTGCCATCTCCCAGGTCCCTTTTGAGTCGAACATGATCCCCAGGTAGGAGAAGGATGAGACGTAGTCAATTCTTGTGTCTTTTATTATGAGGCTGGGTGTTTTCGGTATCACTTTCCCACACCTCATGGCAAATGTCTTACTTTTGTTAACTAATAAGCCCAGTTCCTCCATATAGGACACAAAGGTGGTCATTACAACCCTGGTGGTCGGTGTTAAAGTGGCGGTAAGACCGCCAACAGGCCAGCAGTAAAAATTTTGCAATTACGACCGTGGCGGAGAACGCCAACAAAGACAGCCACTTTAACACTCCGACCATCACGGCGGTACAAGCAAACAGCGCGGCGGTCACCGCCAACAGACAGGCGGAGGACAAAGTACCGCCCACAGTATCACAACCTACCAATTCGCCACCTTTTCCGGGGCAGATTCACCACGGATAAAACACGGCGGAAACAGGATTCCGAAGGGAAAACGCTCACCTCAACACACCCCACGAGGAACCTGGACACCATGGACCCGGAACTCCAAATTCTCCCTGCGATATTCTTCCTGCTCCTCTACCAGGAGCACGAACGCCGGCGGCGAAGACCATGGTGAGTACTGCACCTACGACACAGGGGAGGGGGAGGGAAAAAACAGGGACACACACACGCAACACCCCCACCCTCGACAACACACACACTGATCCATATTGATACATCACAATTACACCCCCCAACCCCCCCCCCCGGAAGAATGGAAAGACAATAGAAAATGAGTGTAACCATTGTAATATATTAAAGTCAAGTAGGCAAAAATATATACATATACACCATTTACAAAATATACACCAAGCATAGTAGTCCAGGAAGTGCTCCAATTAAGTCTGTGGAACACTGGGCCCACATGGTATGTGCGAGGCCCACAAAAGATCCCCAACCATGACGGAGGGAACACTGCAGGGGCATCAGGGAGCAAAAAAACAGGCACCTCAGGGGGAGGGAAAGGGGGGGCACCTCAGCCGGTTGAGTGCACGACTCCAAATCCATGAGAGGGCCACAATCCCACTGTTCAATCCTGGGGAGTGCAAATCCACAGTCTCTCAAGTCTCTACAGTGGGTGGGTTGCCCACTGCCATATCCTGGGGAGTGCAAAGCCACAGTCTCTCAAATCCCTACAGTGGGTGGTTTGCCCACTGCCATATCATTGGGAGTGCAAAGCCACAGCCTCTCAAGTCTTTCCAGTGGGTGGGTTGCCCACTGCCATATCCTGGGGAGTGCAAAGCCACAGTCTCTCAAGTCTCTACAGTGGGTGGGTTGCCCACTGTTCCATCCTGGGGAGTGCAAAGCCACAGTCTCTCAAGTCTCTACAGTGGGTGGGTTGCCCACTGTTCCATCCTGGGGAGTGCAAAGCCACAGTCTCCCAAGTCTCTACAGTGGGTGGGTTGCCCACTGTTCCATCCTGGGTAGTTCAAAGCCACAGTCTCTCAAGTCCCTACAGTGGGTGGTTTGCCCACTGCCATATCCTGGGGAGTGTAAAGCCACAGTCTCTCACATCTTTCCAGTGGGTGGGTTGCCTACTGCCATATCCTGGGAGTGCAAAGCCACAGTCTCTCAAGTCTCTACAGTGGGTGGGTTGCCCACTGTTCCATCCTGGGGAGTGTAAAGCCACAGTCTCTCAAGTCTCTACAGTGGGTGGTTGGCCCACTGTTCAATCCTGGGGAGTGCAAAGCCACAGTCTCTCAAGTGGATAACAGTCTCCACTGGTTCTGGAGGGGGCATTGTGCCCAGAGTGCTTCATCCTGCTAAGGACAGAGGTAGCGGATGGATCTCTCCACTGGTTCTGGAGGGGGCTTTGTGCCCAGAGTGCTTCATCCTGCTAAGGACAGAGGTAGCGGATGGATCTCTCCAGTGGTTCTGGAGGGGGCATGGTGCCCAGAGTGCTTCATCCTGCTAAGGACAGAGGTAGTAGATGGT
The DNA here is from genome assembly GCF_031143425.1 of Pleurodeles waltl. NCBI lineage: Eukaryota > Metazoa > Chordata > Amphibia > Caudata > Salamandridae > Pleurodeles > Pleurodeles waltl. The sequence continues at coordinate 1,218,263,355 of NC_090440.1, forward strand.
GCTGGCGGTGGCCTCCTGGGCAGCAGGGCTGGTGGCGGTGGCCTCCTAGGCAGCTGGGCTGGTGCTGGCGGTGGCCTCCTGGGCAGCTGGGCTGGTGGCCTCCTGGGCAGCGGGGATGATGGCGGTCTTTTCCGCCGTGCTGCTCTTCCCAGACTTGTTGAGTTTCTTGTGCCCCTTCCCCAACTTGGAAGGTGTCGCAGCTGACTCCACACTCCCACCTGTACCCCTGGGAGGGGCTTTGGTGGCTGGAGTCTTCCCCCTCTCCCGCCGGGCACTGGCCACCTTCTGATGCTTGACAGGTGGGGGACTGTCTGTGCTGTGGCTCTGTGCCACACTGGCTGCCCTGGTGGCCGGTGCACTCCAGATTCCGGTGACTACAGGCAACACTGGTCCCGGAGATGTTGTGGCTGAGGTGCTAGTTCGGGACCTAGGAGACGGACGGGTTGGGGGAGGTGTGGGAAAGAGGTCAAGGTTGGACAGGAAAGGTTTTTTGGAGACACTGGGACGGGTAGCTGGAGGGGGTTTGGGAGCGGAGGAAGAGGTTGTGGTTGTAGGAGGTGTTCGTTTGCTGACTTTGGGTGAAGGTGCATGCGCTGGAGGCTGTCGTGAGGTGGATGGATGATGGGTGGGTGTGTGCCTGCATTTGTGTATCTTGGGAGGGGGCGTCACAGACACACTGGGAGAGGACACAGGGGATGTGTGAATGGTAGTGGGGGTGGTGACTGCACGTGAGCGGGGTGTGGTGGTGGGTGTGCTGGTGATGGTAGTAGTGGCTGTAGAGGTAGTGCATGCAGGTGTGAGTGTAGACGAGACTGGGAGGGAGGAGGGAGATGAAGAGGAGGGGGACACAGTGGAGGCAGAGGATGTTGGTGTGTCTGCATGTGTGTGATGCTTGCGTGAGTGCCTGTGGGATGTGTGGTGCTTATGTTTGCCTGAGCTTCCCTTGTGTGTTGACGTGTGTGCATGCTGGTCTAGAGGTGTGCTTGGGATAGGCTGGGATACAGGGGATTGGGTCTGGGTGGAGGAAGTTGGAGGGGTTAGGCTAGAAATAGGGACAATCGCTGCCATCAGTGCTGAGGCCAGAGTCTGAAAAGTTCGCTGAAGGGCCGCCTGACCAGAATGAATGCCCTCTAGGAATGCATTTGTTTGTTGCAACTGCCTTTCTACACCCTGGGTGGCATTCGAAATGGTAGACTGCCCAACAGTGAGGGACCTGAGGAGGTCAATGGCCTCCTCACTGAGGGCAGCAGGGGTGACTGGAGCAGGGGCTGAGGTGCCTGGGGCGAAGGTGATGGCCACCCTCCCGGGTGAGCAGGCACGGGGCAAAGGCTGAGGGGCTGCTGGGAAGGCGGTGCTGGAAGGGGGGGTGGCAGCTGTACCTGTAGATGGGGGGGGGCACAGATGCTGCCGCCACCACAAGGGAGCTCCCATCAGAAGACGAGTCTGTGTCACTGGTCTCAGCTCCTGTCCCCACCGTGGAGCTCCCCTCGCCCTTCGTCCCACTGGTGAAGTCCGATTCCGTAGTGTGGCCCTACATGGCCATGTGGGATGCAGCCCCCTCGTACTCCGGTGCCACTGCTCCTCCGCCTGATGATGCTAATTGTAGGAGGCTGGACTGGCTTGTAGTGAGTACCAAGGGGTACTTACACCTTGCACCAGGCCCAGGTATCCCTTATTAGTGTATAGGGTGTCTAGCAGCTTAGGCTGATAGATAATGGTAGCTTAGCAGAGCAGCTTAGGCTGAACTAGGAGACGAGTGAAGCTCCTACAGTACCACTAGTGTCACTTGCACAATATCATAAGAAAACACAATACACAGATATACTAAAAATAAAGGTACTTTGTTATTATGACAATATGCCAAAGTATCTCAGTGAGTACCCTCAGTATGAGGATAGCAAATATACACAAGATATATGTACACAATACCAAAAATATACAGTATAGTATTAGAAAACAGTGCAAACAATGTATAGTTACAATAGGATGCAATGGGGACACATAGGGATAGGGGCAACACAAACCATATACTCCAAAAGTGGAATGCGAACCACTAATGGACCCCAAACCTATGTGACCTTGTAGAGGGTCACTGGGACTGTAAGAAAACAGTGAGGGTTAGAAAAATAGCCCAGCCTGAAAAGTGAGTGCAAAGTGCACTAAAGTTTCCCAAAGAGCACAGAAGTCGTGATAGGGGAATTCTGCAGGAAAGACCAAAACCAGCAATGCAACAACAATGGATTTCCAGACGAGGGTACCTGTGGAACAAGGGGACCAAGTCCAAAAGTCACGACCAAGTCGAGAGTGGGCAGATGCCCAGGAAATGCCAGCTGTGGGTGCAAAGAAGCTGCTACTAGGCAGTAGAAGCTGAGGATTCTGCAGGAACGACAAGGGCTAGAGACTTCCCCTTTGGAGGATGGATGTCCCACGTCGTGAAGAGTCATGCAGAAGTGTTTTCCTGCCGAAAGACCGCAAACAAGACTTGCTAGCTGCAAATCGTGCGGTTGGGGTTTTTGGATGCTGCTGTGGCCCAGGAGGGACCAGGATGTCACCAATTGCGTGAGGGGACAGAGGGGGCGTCCAGCAAGACAAGGAGCCCTCTCAGAAGCAGGCAGCACCCACAGAAGTGCCAGAACAGGCACTACGAAGTGGAGTGAAACGGTGCTCACCCGAAGTTGCACAAGAGAGTCCCACACCGCCGGAGGACAACTCAGGAGGTCGTGCAATGCAGGTTAGAGTGCCGTGGACCCAGGCTTGGCTGTGCACAAAGGAAATCCTGGAAAAGTGCACAGGAGCCGGAGTAGCTGCAAAAGACGCGGTTCCCAGCAATGCAGTCTGGCGTGGGGAGGCAAGGACTTACCTCCACCAAACTTGGACTGAAGAGTCACTGGACTGTGGGAGTCCCTTGGACAGAGTTGCTGGATTCAAGGGACCTCGCTCGTTGTGCTGAGAGGAGACCCAGGGGACCGGTGATGCAGTTCTTTGGTGCCTGCGGTTGCAGGGGGATAATTCTGTCGACCCACAGGAGATTTCTTCGGAGCTTCTAGTGCAGAGAGGAGGCAGGATACCCCCACAGCATGCACCACCAGGAAAACAGTCGAGAAGGCGGCAGGATCAGCGTTACAGAGTTGCAGTAGTCGTCTTCGCTACTTCCAGCGCAGTCAGCAGTCGATTCCTTGGCAGAAGGTGAAGAAAGAGATGCAGAGGAACTCTGATGAGCTCTTGCATTCGTTATCTAAGGAATTCCCCAAAGCAGAGACCCTAAATAGTCAGAAAAGAGGGTTTGGCTACTTAGGAGAGAGGATAGGCTAGCAACACCTGAAGGAGCCTATCAGAAGGAGTCTCTGACGTCACCTGCTGGCCCTGGCCACTCAGAGCAGTCCAGTGTGCCAGCAGCACCTCTGTTTCCAAGATGGCAGAGGTCTGGAGCACACTGGAGGAGCTCTGGGCACCTCCCAGGGGAGGTGCAGGTCAGGGGAGTGGTCACTGCCCTTTCCTTTGTCCAGTTTCGCGCCAGAGCAGGGCTGAGGGGTCCCTTAACCGGTGTAGACTGGCTTATGCAGAAATGGGCACCATCTGTGCCCATGAAAGCATTTCCAGAGGCTGGGGGAGGCTACTTCTCCCCTGCCTTAACACCTTTTTCCAAAGGGAGAGGGTGTAACACCCTCTCTCTGAGGAAGTCCTTTGTTCTGCCTTCCTGGGCCAAGCCTGGCTGGATCCCAGGAGGGCAGAAACCTGTCTGAGGGGTTGGCAGCAGCAGCATCTGCAGTGAAACCCCTGAAAAGGCAGTTTGGCAGTACCCGGGTCTGTGCTAGAGACTCGTGGGATCATGGGATTGTGCCAACTATGCCAGGATGGCAAAGAGGGGGCAATTCCATGAACATAGACATGTTACATGGCCATATTCGGAGTTACCATTGTGAAGCTACACATAGGTAGTGACCTATGTGTAATGCACGCGTGTAATGATGTCCCCGCACTCACAAAGTCCGGGGAATTTGCCCTGAACAATGTGGGGGCACCTTGGCTAGTGCCAGGGTGCCCACACACTAAGTAACTTTGCACCTAACCTTTACCAGGTAAAGGTTAGACATATAGGTGACTTATAAGTTACTTAAGTGCAGTGGTAAATGGCTGTGAAATAACGTGGATGTTATTTTACTCAGGCTGCAGTGGCAGGCCTGTGTAAGAATTGTCAGAGCTCCCTATGGGTGGCAAAAGAAATGCTGCAGCCCATAGGGATCTCCTGGAACCCCAATACCCTGGGTACCTCAGTACCATATACTAGGGAATTATAAGGGTGTTCCAATATGCCAATGTGAATTGGTGAAATTGGTCACTAGCCTGTTAGTGACAATTTGGAAAGAAATGAGAGAGCATAACCACTGAGGTTCTGGATAGCAGAGCCTCAGTGAGACAGTTAGTCATAACACAGGTAACACATTCAGGGCACACTTATTAGCACTGGGGCCCTGGCTGGCAGGGTCCCAGTGACACATACAACTAAAACAACATATATACAGTGAAAAATGGGGGTAACATGCCAGGCAAGATGGTACTTTCCTACACAACCCCCCCCCCCCCCCCCCCAAACGAAGGACAATAAGACTAGTCATTACCTGATGGGTCTTCATTGTCTAAGTGGAAATATCTGGAGAGTCCATCTGCATTGGAGTGGGTACTCCCAGGTATATGTTCCACTGTAAAGTCCATTCCCTGTAGGGATATGGACCACCTCAACAATTTAGGATTTTCACATTTCATTTGTTTTAGCCAAAGTAGAGGTTTGTGGTCTGTCTGAACAATGAAGTGAGTGCCAAACAGGTATGGCCTCAACTTCTTCAGTGCCCAGATCACAGTAAAGGCCTCCCTCTCTATGGCAGACCAACGCTTTTCTCTAGGGGTCAACCTCCGGCTGATAAAAGCAACAGGTTGATCCTGGCCCTCAGAATTAAGTTGTGATAAGACTGTCCCTACCCCTAATTCAGATGCATCAGTCTGGACAATGAATTTCTTGGAGTAACAGGGGCTTTTCAGGACAGGTGCAGAGCACATGGCCTGCTTCAGCTCCTCAAAAGCTTTCTGACAGTTTGCTGTCCATAATACCTTCTTAGGCATTTTCTTTGAAGTGAGGTCATTAAGAGGGGCTGCAATGAAGCCATAGTTCTTTATGAACCTCCTATAGTACCCAGTGAGGCCTAAAAAGGCTCTCACTTGAGTCTGAGTAGTAGGGGGAACCCAATCTATAATAGTTTGGATTTTCCCCTGAAGTGGTGCAATCTGTTCTCCACCAACCAGGTGTCCCAGATAAACCATCTTCCCCTGCCCTATCTGGCACTTTGAAGCCTTGATAGTGAGGCCTGCCTTTTGCAGGGCCTCCAAAACTTTCCATAGGTGGACCAGGTGATCATCCCAGCTGGAGTTAAAGACAGCTATATCATCTAGATATGCTGCACTAAAAGCTTCCAGCCCTTGCAGGACTGTGTTCACCAACCTCTGAAAAGTGGCAGGTGCATTTTTCAATCCAAAAGGCATTACTGTGAATTGGTAATGGCCTCCAATGGTTGAAAATGCAGTTTTTGCTTTTGCATCTTCTGATAATTTGATCTGCCAATACCCTGCAGTCAAATCAAAAGTGCTTAGATACGTGGCAGATGCCAGTGTATCTATGAGCTCATCTGCCCTGGGTATAGGGTGAGCATCAGTTTTGGTTACTTGGTTGAGACCTCTGTAGTCAACACAAAACCGCATTTCCTTCTTTCCATCCTTGGAATGAGGTTTTGGTACAAGTACCACAGGAGAGGCCCATGGACTTTCAGAGTGCTCAACCACTCCCAGTTCAAGCATTTTCTGCACCTCTTGCTTTATGCAGTCTCTGACATGGTCAGGCTGCCTATAGATCTTACTTTTGACAGGCAAGCTGTCTCCAGTATCTATAGTGTGCTCAGACCAAGAAGTGGTACCTGGCACAGTAGAGAAGAGTTCAGAAAACTGACCCAGGAGACTTATGCAGTGGTCTTTCTGCTCAGCAGTAAGACAATCTGCCAAAACTACACCTTCCACTAGAGCATCTTGTTCTGCGGAAGAGAAGAGAGCAGGGAGAGGGTCACTCTCTTCTTCCTGTCCCTCATAAGTTGCCATGAGCAGGGTGAGATCAGCCCTGTCATAGTAGGGTTTCAGGCGATTGACATGGAGCACCCTAAGGGGACTCCTGGCAGTGCCTAAGTCAACTAAATAGGTGACTTCACCCTTCTTTTCAACAATTATGTGGGGTCCACTCCATTTATCTTGGAGTGCTCTTGGGGCCACAGGCTCCAAGACCCACACTTTCTGCCCTGGTTGGTACTGAACCAAAACAGCCTTCTGGTCATGCCATTGCTTTTGGCGCTCTTGGCTGGCCTGAAGGTTTTTACTGGCCTTTTTCATGTACTCAGCCATCCTTGATCTGAGGCCAAGTACATAGTCCACTATGTCTTGCTTTGGAGCTTTTAAAGGTTGTTCCCAACCCTCCTTAACAAGTGTTAGAGGACCTCTGACAGGGTGACCAAATAGGAGTTCAAAGGGGCTGAAGCACACTCCTTTCTGGGGTACCTCCCTGTAAGCAAAAAGGAGGCATGGTAAAAGGATATCCCATCTCCTGCAGAGTTTTTCAGGGAGTCCCATAATCATGCCTTTGAGAGTTTTGTTAAATCTCTCCACCAGTCCATTTGTTTGTGGATGATAGGGTGTAGTGAACTTGTATGTCACACCACACTCCTTCCACATGGCCTTTAAGTAAGCAGACATGAAATTGCTTCCCCTGTCTGATACCACCTCTTTTGGGAAGCCCACCCTGGAAAAGATTCCCAGGAGGGCCTTTGCCACTGCAAGAGCTGTAGTGGTCCTTAGAGGAATTGCTTCAGGATATCTGGTGGCATGGTCCACTACCACCAAGATAAACCTATTGCCTGAAGCAGTAGGAGGGTCAAGGGGGCCAACTATGTCAACCCCTACCCTTTCAAAGGGGACCCCAACCACAGGCAGTGGAATAAGGGGTGCCTTTGGAGTGCCACCTGTCTTGCCACTGGCTTGACAGGTTTCACAGGACTTACAAAATTCCTTTGTGTCCTCTGACATTCTAGGCCAATGAAACAAGGGAACAAGCCTGTCCCAAGTTTTCATTTGCCCCAAATGTCCAGCTAAGGGAATGTCGTGAGCTAGAGTTAGGAGGAACTTTCTGTACTCCTGAGGAATCACCAATCTCCTAGCAGCTCCAGGTTTTGGATCCCTTGCTTCAGTGTACAAGAGGTTGTCCTCCCAGTAAACTCTGTGAGAGTCACTGACATCCCCATTTGCTTGTTTGACAGCTTGCTGTCTTAGACCCTCTAGTATGGGACAGGTATGCTGTGCCACACTCAGCTCCTCCCTGGCAGGCCCCCCTTCACCCAAAAGCTCAGCAGTGTCTGCTTCCAGCTCCTCTGGTGTAGGTTCTGCACAGGGTGGAAATTCTTCTTTCTCAGAAGTTGAATCCACTGGAGAGGGAGGGATAGTAGGTACTGATTTACTTCTACTAACCCTAGCTTTAGGGAGCACTTGGTCCATTGATCCAGGATCCAAGTCACCCTGTCCTTTTTGCTTTTTGGCCTGAGCCCTGGTCAAAGCAAAAATATGCCCTGGAATGCCCAGCATTGCTGCATGAGCCTCCAACTCCACTTCTGCCCAAGCTGATGTCTCTAAATCGTTCCCTAATAGACAGTCTACAGGTAAATCTGAGGCAACCACAACTTTCTTTGGGCCAGTAACCCCCCCCAGTTGAGATTCACAACAGCCATGGGGTGGCTAAGGGTGTTGTTATGAGCATCGGTTACTTGCTACTGGTGACCAAGTAGGTGTTGTTCAGGGTGGACTGGTTTCTCTATTACCATTGTAACACTGGCACCTGTGTCCCTGTAGGCCTGAACCTCAACACCATTTATTAGGGGTAGTTGCTTGTACTTATCCATGTTAAGGGGACAAGCAACCAAGGTGGCTAAATCAATAGCCCCCTCAGAGACTAACACAGCCTCTGTGGACTCCCTCAACAGAAAACCCCAACTAAGTTACCAAAAGTGAGCCCAGCTACTCCCTTGGATTGGCTATTAGTAGGTTTGCTCCCACAACCACTGCTATTACTAGGGGCACTAGGTGTAGCAGCAGGGGTTGTAGTGGTAGGAGGCTTGGTGCTTTTCTTTGGACAACTGGGATCTGTTGTCCAATGGCCTTTTATTTTACATAAATAGCACCATGGTTTCTTTTCTTTGTTTTGATCTGAAGAGGATTTGGGCCCAACACCCCCACCAGAGTGTTTTTGTGGGCCTGATGAAGACTCATTTTTAGATTTGTCCCCACCCTTGTCAGAAGACTTACCATCCTTCTTCTTGCCATCTTTGTCACCCCCTGTATGAACTTTTCTGTTCACCCTTGTTCTGACCCATTTGTCTGCCTTCTTTCCCAATTCTTGGGGAGAGGTCAGATCAGAGTCCACCAGGTACTGGTGCAACAAATCAGACACACAATTATTAAGAATATGCTCTCTCAAGATTAAGTTATACAGGCTTTCATAATCAGTAACGTTACTGCCATGTAACCACCCCTCCAAGGCCTTCACTGAATGGTCAACAAAGTCTACCCAGTCTTGTGAAGACTCCTTTTTGGTTTCTCTGAACTTAATCCGGTACTGTTCAGTGGTTAAGCCATAACCATCTAGGAGTGCATTCTTAAGAACTGCAAAATTATTGGCATCACTTTCTTTCACAGTAAGGAGCCTATCCCTATCCTTTCCACTAAATGATAGCCATAGGATAGCAGCCCACTGCCTTTGAGGGACATCCTGTACAACACAGGCCCTCTCAAGTGCAGCAAACCACTTGTTAATGTCATCCCCCTCCTTATAAGGGGGAACTATCTTGTGCAGATTCCTTGAATCATGCTCTCTTGCAGGATGACTATGGGGAATACTGCTGCTGCCACCATGGGTTTCAAACCCAATTTTCTGTCTTTCTCTTTCTATCTCTAAGGACTGCCTATCTAAATCCAGCTGTTGCTTCTTGAGCTTCAGCCTGGATTCCTCCACTCTCAATCTATTGAGCTCCCTTTCTAACACTCTGTCATCAGGGTGGGTGGGAGGGACATGCCTTGAAACAGAAGTATGGTGAGAATGAACAGAAGGAGACCTGTCCCTAACAGATGGCACCCTAACAGCTTGGCTAATAGAAACAGCACTTCTACTATGATGAGAAGGAATACTCTTACTGTGATGAGAGACCACACTATCTGTATGATGTGACTCTACATCAGTACCAGCTATGCTAGGTTGTCTGCTAATGGGCAGGCTAGGAAGTTTCCTTTCTAAATCTTTTGCTAGGGGTGCCCCAGGATCAGATTAGGAACCATCAGCTAACTTTTCAACAGAAGTGCCACCTCTGGCCTTATCCTGTTCAACAAGCATATTCACCAACAGTTCTCTAGGGGGATTCTTCCCTACACTTAAACCTCTTTCTATGCAGAGACTCCTTGCTCCTTTCCAGCTAAGGTGATCATAAGCAAGTTTGGACAGATCAACAGTTTGGCCTGTGCCAGACATTTTAGAAAGTGTTTAAGTGATAGAAAAAGTGAGAAAACGTTTTTAGAACTTTTGGAAAGACAGAAAAAAAACTTTAAAAACTTTTAAAGAACTTTTTAGAAAGTTTAGAAGTACTTTTCAGCACTTTAGTAAAGAAGTGAAAGGAGAAAAGCAAAACTTTTTGGTTAGGTGTACATACACTGAACTTGTTTTGTATATTTTTCTCTTATGAAAAGAACAGTGACAAAAGTGGTAAGTAGTTGCAAAATACTTATCCCACCGCTGCACAACCAATGTAGGAGGCTGGACTGGCTTGTAGTGAGTACCAAGGGGTACTTACACCTTGCACCAGGCCCAGGTATCCCTTATTAGTGTATAGGGTGTCTAGCAGCTTAGGCTGATAGATAATGGTAGCTTAGCAGAGCAGCTTAGGCTGAACTAGGAGACGAGTGAAGCTCCTACAGTACCACTAGTGTCACTTGCACAATATCATAAGAAAACACAATACACAGATATACTAAAAATAAAGGTACTTTATTTTTATGACAATATGCCAAAGTATCTCAGTGAGTACCCTCAGTATGAGGATAGGAAATATACACAAGATATATGTACACAATACCAAAAATATGCAGTATAGTATTAGAAAACAGTGCAAACAATGTATAGTTACAATAGGATGCAATGGGGACACATAGGGATAGGGGCAACACAAACCATATACTCCAAAACTGGAATGTGAACCGCGAATGGACCCCAAACCTATGTGACCTTGTAGAGGGTCGCTGGGACTGTAAGAAAACAGTGAGGGTTAGAAAAATAGCCCACCCCAAGACCCTGAAAAGTGAGTGCAAAGTGCACTAAAGTTCCCCAAAGAGCACAGAAGTCGTGATAGGGGAACTCTGCAGGAAAGACTAGAACCAGCAATGCAACAACGATGAATTTCCAGACGAGGGTACCTTTGGAACAAGGGGACCAAGTCCAAAAGTCACGACCAAGTCGAGAGTGGGCAGATGCCCAGGAAATGCCAGCTGTGGGTGCAAAGAAGCTGCTACTAGGCAGTAGAAGCTGAGGATTCTGCAGGAACGACAAGGGCTAGAGACTTCCCCTTTGGAGGTAGGATGTCCCACGTCGTGAAGAGTCGTGCAGAAGTGTTTTCCCGCCGAAAGACCGCAAACAAGACTTGCTAGCTGCAAATCGTGCGGTTAGGGTTTTTGGATGCTGCTGTGGCCCAGGAGGGACCAGGATGTCACCAATTGCGTGAGGGGACAGAGGGGGCGTCCAGCAAGACAAGGAGCCCTCTCAGAAGCAGGCAGCACCCGCAGAAGTGCCGGAACAGGCACTACAAAGTAGAGTGAAACGGTGCTCACCCGAAGTTGCACAAGAGAGTCCCACGCCGCCGGAGAACAACTCAGGAGGTCGTGCAATGCAGGCTAGAGTGCTGTGGACCCAGGCTTGGCTGTGCACAAAGGAAATCCTGGAAAAGTGCACAGGAGCCGGAGTAGCTGCAAAAGACGCGGTTCCCAGCAACACAGTCTGGCGTGGAGAGGCAAGGACTTACCTCCACCAAACTTGGACTGAAGAGTCACTGGACTGTGGGAGTCACTTGGACAGAGTTGCTGGATTCAAGGGACCTCGCTCGTCATGCTGAGAGGAGACCCATGGGACCGGTGATGCAGTTCTTTGGTGCCTGCGGTTGCAGGGGGACGATTCCGTCGACCCACGGGAGATTTCTTCGGAGCTTCTAGTGCAGAGAGGAGGCAGACTACCCCCACAGCATGCACCACCAGGAAAACAGTCGAGAAGGCGGCAGGATCAGCGTTACAGAGTTGCAGTAGTCGTCTTAGCTACTTTGTTGCAGTTTTGCAGGCTTCCAGCGCGGTCAGCAGTCGATTCCTTGGCAGAAGGTGAAGAAAGAGATGCAGAGGAACTCTGATGAGCTCTTGCATTCGTTATCTAAGGAATTCCCCAAAGCAGAGACCCTAAATAGCCAGAAAAGAGGGTTTGGCTACTTAGGAGAGAGGATAGGCTAGCAACACCTGAAGGAGCCTATCAGAAGGAGTCTCTGACGTCACCTGCTGGCCCTGGCCACTCAGAGCAGTCCAGCAGCACCTCTGTTTCCAAGATGGCAGAGGTCTGGAGCACACCGGAGGAGCTCTGGGCACCTCCCAGGGGAGGTGCAGGTCAGGGGAGTGTTCACTCCCCTTTCCTTTGTCCAGTTCGCGCCAGAGCAGGGCTGAGGGGGTCCCTGAACCGGTGTAGACTGGCTTATGCAGAAATGGGCACCATCTGTGCCCATGAAAGCATTTCCAGAGGCTGGGGGAGGCTACTCCTCCCCTGCCTTAACACCTTTTTCCAAAGGGAGAGGGTGTAACACCCTCTCTCTGAGGAAGTCCTTTGTTCTGCCTTCCTGGGCCAAGCCTGGCTGGACCCCAGGAGGGCAGAAACCTGTCTGAGGGGTTGGCAGCAGCAGCAGCTGCAGTGAAACCCCTGAAAAGGCAGTTTGGCAGTACCCGGGTCTGTGCTAGAGACCCGTGGGATCATGGGATTGTGCCAACTATGCCAGGATGGCATAGAGGGGGCAATTCCATGATCATAGACATGTTACATGGCCATATTCGGAGTTACCATTGTGAAGCTACACATAGGTAGTGACCTATTTGTAGTGCACGCGTGTAATGGTGTCCCCGCACTCACAAAGTCCGGGGAATTTGCCCTGAACAATGTGGGGGCACCTTGGCTAGTGCCAGGGTGCCCACACACTAAGTAACTTTGCACCTAACCTTTACCAGGTAAAGGTTAGACATATAGGTGACTTTTAAGTTACTTAAGTGCAGTGGTAAATGGCTGTGAAATAACGTGGACGTTATTTCACTCAGGCTGCAGTGGCAGGCCTGTGTAAGAATTGTCAGAGCTCCCTATGGGTGGCAAATGAAATGCTGCAGCCCATAGGGATCTCCTGGAACCCCAATACCCTGGGTACCTTAGTACCATATACTAGGGAATTATAAGGGTGTTCCAGTATGCCAATGTGAATTGGTGAAATTGGTCACTAGCCTGTTAGTGACAATTTGGAAAGAAATGAGAGAGCATAACCACTGAGGTTCTGGATAGCAGAGCCTCAGTGAGACAGTTAGTCATAACACAGGTAACACATTCAGGGCACACTTATGAGCACTGGGACCCTGGCTGGCAGGGTCCCAGTGACACATACAACTAAAACAACATATATACAGTGAAAATGGGGGTAACATGCCAGGCAAGATGGTACTTTCCTACACTAATGCACACAAGAACAGGGAGACCACAAAAAGTGGGGGGACGGCAGAAGAAAGATATTTTGAGTGCATGCATTACCGCTACTGTTGGCGGACACAACAGACACAGAAGCCCCCTGCACTATGCCGTGCTCTTGGGCTCCACTGTTCAATTCCTGGGAAATGGCCTACTAGGCTATGGACGACATCTGCACACATGGATGACACAGGGGCATGACTAGGTGTACTTGGCATTCTACAGAGGTGCGGTGGGGTGCCACATGGCCTGCCTTACGGAGGGACCTTGCCTACGGAACTCGCCCTGGCCTAGGGAAACCCACAGCCCACCTCCCCCACCCAGACCCCTCCACTGCGCGCAAAATCAGCAGAATGAGAGTGTACTCACCCCCTTGTGGCTGCTGTGATGCCCTCAAGCGCCCATCCAACTCCGGGTACGCCACCGCCAGGATCCTGAACATCAGGTGGGTCATGGTGCGACAGGCACCCCTCCCACGTTGGGAGGTCATCCCCAGCTGAGCCTCCGCTGTCTTCTTGCTCCAGCAGCGAATGTCCTCCCATCGTTTCCGGCAGTGGGTGCTCCGTCTGTGGTAGACCCCCAGGGTCCTGACGTCCTTGGCGATGGCATGCCAAATGTATTTTTTCTGGTGGGCGCTGACCTAAATGATTTGTACAGGGTGAAGAGAAACTTATTAGCAACTGCACCGTCAAAATGATTGGCCCCCATCCCTACCCTTGCCATGTGGCACATGCACTCACCGTTGTTTCATGCACGCCGCACTCTCCCCCTTCCTTCTTACATCCACCCCTCTCCACACAGGCATAGCCCATACAGCATGCTCCCAGTGTACTTACCTGTTTGTCTGGAGGACCGTAGAGTAGCGTGTACTGGGGGAGGACCCCATCAACGAGTTTCTCCAACTCCTCCGATGTGAAGGCAGGGGCACTTTCCCCAGACACTCGAGCCATTGTCTCTTCCAGACAGAGGTCACAGTAGCACTTGCAGTGTAGGTCCTCTCCTGTCGAAGATCAGGTATCGAGTGATTGAAGTGCTAGAAAATGGCGGTCACGTCCGCGGCGGTGCGTACCGTCACCGCTGGCGTACATCGTCATTGGCTCCTGGGACCCATAGGGTCCAATGTTAACCAATGTAGCATTGCGCCGCGGTCTTCGACCGCCTACGGCGACAGTGTACAACGCCAGCGCAGTTACCTCACATCCCACTGTCCCACTTTACAGGTCAGGCAGCCGCCATTTCAGGGGCCCACATGGCTTCATTTTCAACTGCGTCACACATACCTAGGCCTAGACTCAACACACATACAGGCCACTTTTTAGATTATGAATGGTGTTCTGTGTAAGCTGTGGGTACGTACCTCTGAGTTGTTTGACTCTGTGCTCACTGTTATCCTTCATAGGCACCGTCCGCTGGGACATGTGAGGAGATGGCGGCATCCTCCGGTGTACTGACCGTTGGTGGACCTGTGGACAATGGAGGAAGGACATGTGATCATCACATACAGGCTTGACCGTGCCACAATCCAGGAACTGTGTACCCAGTTAGAGCCAGACCTGATGTCAGCTATCCGCCATCCCACAGGAATCCCCCCTCAAGTGCAGGTGCTGTCAGTGCTCCATTTCCTTGCAAGTGGGTCATTTCAAACTACAGTGGCCATAGCATCAGGGATGTCCCAGCCTATGTTTTCCAACGTATTGTCCAGAGTGTTGTCTGCCCTGCTGAAACACAAGCGGAGCTACATCGTTTTCCCTCAGGTGGAGGATTTGCCTACAGTGAAAGGTGATTTCTATGCCCTCGCACATATCCCCAACATCATAGGTGCCATTGATGGGACACATGTGGCTTTGGTACCCTCCACAGGAGTGAACAGGTGTACAGAAACCGGAAGAGTTATCATTTGATGAATGTACAGATGGTATGTTTGGCAGACCAGTACATCTCCCATGTGAATGTCATGTTCCCTGGCTCAGTGCATGACACCTACATCCTGCAGAATAGCAGCATCCCTTATGTGAACGGTCAACTCCAGAGGCACTGTGTGTGGCTATTAGGTGAGCAACAGGAAGCTTGTCATTGGGAATGGTTGTCTGGGTCTGGGGATATCCCTCCAGGTTAGTGTGTGTCTAACAGTTGTCCCTCGCCAATTTCAGGTGACTCTGGTTACCCCAACCTGTCATGGCTACTGACCCCAGTGAGGAATCCCAGGACAAGGGCAGAGGAACGCTACAATGAGGCCCATGGGCGAACTAGGAGGGTGATCGAGCGGACCTTCGTCCTCTTGAAGGCCAGGTTCAGGTGCCTCCATATGACAGGTGGATTCCTATTCTACTCACCAAAAAAGGTGTGCCAGATCATCGTGGCCTGCTGTATGCTTCACAACTTGGCTTTGCGACGACAGGTGCCTTTTCTGCAGGAGGATGGTTCAGATTGCGGTGTTGTTGCAGCTGTGGAGCCTGTGGACAGTGAAGACGAGGAAGCAGAGGAAGAAGACATGGACAACAGGGACTCAGTGATTCAGCAATATTTCCAGTGAAACACAGATAAGAATACAAACCTGACTACTACATGTACTTAAACACTACTGCCTCTCTACTGTCTGTCGTTCTCACCCAGGTATGGTCACTGAGTTGTCACTTTCCCTTACAATTTCACAGATCTGGGTCCCACAGTGTGACATCTGCTTTGATTCCTCATGGACTAGAGCTAAGTGACATAGGTATGTAGACATTACAAATGAAAGAGGTTTTTGCCACAGTAATCGCTAATACAGTATTCCGAAATCACAGACTGACTCCAGATTTTTGTGCTTTAAAGGTGTTTATTTTAGTGCTTAAAATTGGAGGGGGTAGCAAAATGGTGAGGGTTGATGGCGGAGGAATGTCCATGGCAGAGTCCAGTCTATTAGTCTCACAGGTGCATTGGCCAAATGGGCATAGGAAGTGGAGTTGGGGCAGATTAAGGATGGACAGGGTGACAAAGTGGGACAGTAGGATGACAATCAGGGTGGTCTCATTTCTTGGCGGAGTCTTGGCATCGTTCTCTGTCTTTGTCCTGGATCTTAGGGACCGTTTGCAAGGTGGTTCTCCCTCTGCAGGGGGTGGGGTGCTGGTGTGGTGGTCCTGTGGCGGTGCCTCCTGTCCACTGGCGCCTGCGGAGGTGGTGGGAAGTTCATCGTCCAGGCTAGTGTCAGGGGCCCCTTGTAGTGCCACAGTGTCCCTCCTGGTGTGGAGTACTTCCTTCAGCACCCCTACAATGGTGCCTAGGGTGGAATTGATGGTTCTGAGTTCCTCCCTGAAGTCCATATACTGTTCCTCCTGCAGGCGCTGGGTCTCCTGAAACTTGGCCAGTACTGTTGCCATCGTCTCCTGGGAGTGGTGGTAGGCTCCCATGATGGAGGAGAGGGCCTTGTGGAGAGTGGGTTCCTTGGACCTGTCCACCCCCTGTCGCACAGCAGCCCTCCCAGTTCTCCTGTGTTCCTGGGCCTCCGTCCCCTGGACCGTGTGCCCACTACCTCTGCCCCCAGGTCCCTGTTGTTGGGGTGGTGGGTTAGCCTGGGGTCCCTGTAGTGGTGGACACACTGCTGATGACATGTCCTGGGGACGGAGGCATGGCCCCGCTGGGTGGGTGCTGTGCTGGTGTTTCCAGAGGGGGGAAGCTCTGTGGTGGCCTGTGACTGGGTGTGGGGAACCGACTGTCCCGAGGTCCCCGATGGGCCGGGCTGGTCATCTAGATCCAGTTGGACAGAGGTGCTGTCATCACTGTGGGCCTCTTCGGTTGGTGGTGTGGACATGTGTGGACCCTCCTGTCCGGTGACATTGGGTAAGGGTCCTGCAGGGGTATAAAAGGATATTTATTACATCTGTATGTGCCATGGTGTGCAATGGGTGGGTGACTGTGTACCCCAGTGCTTGCATTCCTGTGTGGGACCTTGTGTGATGATGGTTTAGTGGGGTGTATGGGTATGTGCAGTGGGCATGCTTTAGTGATGGGTGTCCATGCTTTGTTGTTGCATGCAGGGCTTGGGGTTAGGATGTGTGGTTTGTGATGTTGGGACATTTGTGAGGAGTTAGAGTGATGGGGGTGAGGGTGGGAGTATGTGCTGGCATGCAGGTAGGGTGGGGGATGTAATAGTTAAGATTTGACTTACCAGAGTCCATTCCTCCACCTACTCCTGCGAGGCCCTCAGGATGCAGAATCGCCAAGACCTGCTCCTCCCATATTGTTAGTTGTGGGGAAGGAGGTGGGGGTCCGCCGCCAGTCTGCTGAACCGCCAGGTGGTGTCTTGAGACCACGGAAGGCACCTTCCCCCGTAGGTTGTTCCACCTCTTCCTGATGTCTTCCCGATTTCTTGGATGCTGGCCCACTGCGTTGACCCTGTCCACTATTCTTCACCATAGCTCCATCTTCCTTGCAATTGAGGTGTGCTGCACCTGTGATCCGAATGGCTGTGGCTCTACCCAGATGATTTCCTCCACCATGACCCTGAGCTCCTCCTCCTAGAACCTGGGGTGTCTTTGCCGTGCCATGGGGTAGTGTAAGTGATGTGTGGGGTGGTGTGTGGGGTGATAAGTGTGCTGATATGTAGTGGTGTGTAGTGTGAGGTGCGTGGAAGTTATGTGGGTGATGGTGTTGTGTGCCTGTGGATGCTAGTATTGTTGATGGTGGTGTCTTTCTCTGGCCTTCGTTCGTGATTTGTGGTTGTAGGGGTTTGTGGGTGATGTGGGTGTGTGTTTTATATTGTATTGGGTGTGTGGGAGTGGTGTGTGTATGTGTATCAGGTGTGTGTATTTCGAATTGTCCAATGTGGTAGTGTTTTGTAAGAGTGTGTGTATTTTGAGCGCAGCGGTGTGTACCGCCAAAGGAATACCGCGGTTGAAAGACCGCCGTGTGGATTTGTCTGTTGTGATAGTGTGGGCGTATTTCTGTTGGCGTGACGGTAGAGGTTTTTTTGTTATTGCCAGTTTATCACTGACCTTTGGTGTGGCGGACTTGTGTGGGTGTCTGAATTTTGGCGGATTCCGTGCTGTAGGTCATAATAGCTGTGGCGGTTTTCCGCTGCAGTGTGTTGGCGGTCTTCTGCATGGCGGTAAGCGGCTTTTACGGCCAATGTTGTAATGACCGCCAAAGTGCGTTAGTAACTGTTGCAGTGCAAGGGGAGTTTGTGCCATAAGAACTGCCTCATCAGCATATAGGAGGGCAGGAATGGGCTGGGACACTATTAGGAGCAGGTTGTTACAATCAGCAGATAATACATTACCCAGACTCTTAATGTATAAGGAGAAAAGGAAGGGAGCCAGAACCCAACCCTGCCTTACTCCCCTCTCTATGCTAAACAGTTGGGTACCTTCGCCCATTAAACCATGTCGCACTCTGGCTCTGCACTCAATATGTTTGCCTGAGAAATTGTACAATCGGTGGATCCACCTACATGTTCCCCATAATAGTCCAAAGTTTACTATGGATTATGCAATCAAATGCAGCAGTTAAATCAACAAAGGCCAAGTACAGTCTCCCTTGTTTGACAGTGGAATATTTCTCTATCAACATGCTTAAGTTCAGGCCCTGCTCCACGGTCCCTACTCCCTCCCAGAACCCATACTGTAAGTCTGATAGCACGTTCTTCTCCTGGGACCATTCTTGCAATCTGTTCAAGATAACATGACCTGCCACTTTCAGCACTGAATCTAGGAGAGAGATAGGACAGTAACAGGTAAGGCTATATCTGTCTTCCTTTTTAAAAATTGGCACAATAATGTATTCCCTCCAAGACCTCAATAGGAGAATTTAACAACATGCATCCAGGACTTGAGTAAGCAGTGGCCCCCAGAGTATTGTGTTGGCTTTAAACAGATCTACAGGGATGAAATCTGGACCCGGCGCCTTGCCGGCTTTATTTGCATTTAGGGCAGTAATGACCTTGTCCACGGTACATGCAAGCTCGATTGGGAAGTTAAAGGGGGAAAGAAAGTCGCTGCCAGGTGTCTCATCTTCTGTCCGGCTTAACCTATCAGTTGGATTAGAATAAATAGTTCAGAAGTGGGAGATCCAGTCTCCCTCGCTAAAGGCCATTTCAAGGCATGGTCCTGTGTCTGACTGGAGATAGGGCTAATTAATTACCCACCAGAAAGCTGCAGAATCCTTACTATTGCTAGCTTCTTGCAGTTTGTCCCATATTCCTTTTTCAATACGGATCTCCTCTGCATTAAAACATACTTATAGTTTTACCTGGCAGTCCTGACTTCATTTACACAGGGTGGATGTTTCTGTAGGACTAGTTTCAGCAAGCTATGGGCCTTGTTACAAGATTCATCAAACCATCTCATCATCCTGTCATTGTCACTGCCCCTACCTATAATCACCAGTCCTTCCTTAATGTCCCCAGCAATCTTTTGAAAACTCTCAATGATATCCTCTGGATTAGTACCCCAGCCTAAACAATTTTCAAAGGCCTGCATGCATCCAGAGATCAGCCTTTTTAGGAACTTTTGGGGATCAATCTTTGACCAACGCAAGGTATACCCATTAAGCTTATTAATGTCCATGTCACCCACTGTGCAATATTTGGGAAGTTGCGCTTGGGGTAAGGGATTCCTTGATGCAACGTCAAAATCTATACTCAGTGGGTAGTGGTCACTGCATGCAATTGTATGGGTGATAAAGTTTCCAACCCTTGTGGCGCGTCTGTTTGTGATCAGTATGTAGTCTATCACAGAGTTGTTTTCTTGACCATGGAATGTGGTTGAAAATAAGATAGGTGGGCAGCAGATCTCGTTGCAGAATGCAAGGTTAGTACTAAATATAAGCTCATTCAATTGCTCCCCAAGGATGGAGTGTGTAAAGTGTGAGTGTCCTTCATTCCCTCTTTCACTTAGACCACAGATCTTCTCTGAACCCCTAGTACATACTTTAGTATTGAAGTCTCCTCCCCCATTGGAATACCAGATCCTTGTATTTCCTATTCCTGAGAGCTTGGACATCCATTTTTAATAGGGTCAAGGCAGTTTTTACCTCAGCTTTCAGAATGTTATTGTAAAAGTTGATTAATGCCAGCACGCATTAGGCTGAGATTTCAACAACGACAATCTGATGGTAGGGTTGCGGTCCCAGCATAGTTATTCTAGATGCCCTCAGGGTATTAGATACATAGGTACAGATTACCCCCTTTGCTCTCCCTGAGTTAGATGGTAACGCTGGCGTATGATAGGTTCGAAAGCCATTTAGGTGTATTGGGTTTACTGCCCATGTTTCTTGAACACAGACTATAGTAGAGCTATTAACAAAGTTACACCAGCCTGCTATTACTACTTTAGACAGTAGGCCTGCCACGTTCCAGAATGCTATCCTTATCTTCCCCTCAGGAACAGTAGGTTGACAATTGGCCAGTTGGTCCTGAGTGGGTCGGTGGAGTCTGTCCAAGAAGGGGGAGAGGGTATTTTTTAGAGTCAGCAGTAAAAGAAACACCCACAACGGGGATAGTTATATTGTTTGGGTGAAGTGGTAGGTCAACAGGGGTTTCAGGTGGCACTCCGAGTGAGTCGTTCTCATTTAAGATGAAGAGGTTGATTCCTGGATAGTTGGTAAATCTGGCCCCATGACATGCGGAAAGCCTGGGTTACTTAAACTGAATATGGGAGTACCCTGGAGCACTTGTTCTTGCATCTAGGGCCACCAGATTATCGACCAAGCTCCTGTCTCCAAGTGTCAGCTCAATCGCATCATAGCATGAGTCTGGGTCTGGGTCTGGCCTTCTAACTGCATCGATTATATCCTCGTGTATTATGGAATAACAGCCCCTCACGTGGCAGATCCAATGGATCGCCTTGTTTCCTACCAGAGTCTCTCCCTTCCCTTTGGACCGATAGATGTAATTTAGGGACGTTAACCATTAAGACAGTAATGTTAAAGTTGGACTGGTTGGCAACAAACTGTCCAACACGATTTGGGGCAATATCTTTCATTGGTACGAGAAAGTTGGTTTTTCGCCCAGGTTTAGACTATTATGTGTGGGAGCATGACAAGGGTTCTCAGTCCTGCCGCCTACTTGAAGGTAGCCAGCACGGGGAACCAGACTGGCAGTAACAGGGGAACGGGCGCCATTAGAATTCTTATTACTGGAGTTCAAAGGCAGTTTGGGCAATCGTGTTGTGGGACCTGGGAGATTAAGCGTGGAACTACAGTTGCGGTCCATAATGGGCATCACCTCTACAGATGTTAACTGTTTAACCATTGCAATTAAAGAATTGACCATGGATTTAAGCTCAGACACCTCATTCTTTAGATGGCGTGTACAAGAGATGTACTGAGCATTAGGCAGGTCTGGATTTACGTTTGGGTCTACTGTGTCTACTAACCCACCCATCAGGGCACTTAGGCCAGGATCATCGTGCAGGTTTGATAAATCGTTTAGAGGGCTGAAGTGATTGGTGCACTGAAGAGCATCACTATCAGCAGGTGCTAGCTCATTCGCTAATGCTGATGAAACGTGAATAATAGAGTTTCTCACTTCTTCCTGCCCTGTAGGAACTAGACACTGTGTCCCGCATTTTTTTTTACCATGCCTGGGATTTTCTCATGGCCTTACCTTTGCCTAACTGAGGAGCGCTCGCTCCGGATACCTTTGGAGGCTCTATCCGGGGAGGAAGTTAAGATGTCCTCACAATCAACTAGAAGATTGTCAATCATAAATATTACAAAGTTGCTTCCTGCATGCTTCTGCCTTTTTTTTTTTTTTTCCTGTGTGCCACCCCAGCCTCACCCTCGGTCGCTTTCCTTTTGCCCATCACAAATGGTTTGACAAACAGGTGGTCCGTAAAGGTGAGATAAGTCAATGGAGCTGCCCACAGTGGCTACAATATTACGAACGCATCAACAAAGCCTACTTGATAATAGATGTTTGGGAGGTAGCCCAGCCCAGCCGCCTTCGGGCTCTGACGATCTGCGGTGTGCCTCCTCGCTCTTTATAGCGCTCGTTGGAAAGGCAAGGGGGAGCATATGATGCAGAAAATGTCCGCCTCCTGGGGCCACAAAGCAGTCTGGGATATGTAGTCCCTCTTGTCAGAAGTTAGCACGTCCCACTCTGCAGTGTGCCCCCTAGAGCTTTATAGCGCTCGTTGGAATGGCAAGTGGGAGCAGGTGATGGAGAAAATGGATGCCTCCTGGGGCAACTAAGCAGTCTGGGATATGTAGTCCCTCTTGTCAGAAGTTAGCACGTGTGACTCTTGAAATTCCTAGTAATGAGGAACAAAGGCAAAACAATGCATTTTTACATACCTTTTTTGTTTAATCTCTTAATATTCATCGTAATGTAGTTACACTTTAAATATGCATTTTAGAAAATGACTTGTTAATCTGTCCTTAAAGAGACGGTGCTCTTCCAAAATCTGTGTGCTCCATCCCTTCCTCTACTGCTGCTAAATTCATATCTTTCAGAGGCTACAAGTCACATTGGGTGGATATGTCACTTCAGCCCAAAAGTGTACCTCACAGAGGAAAATCAATAAGACTGCACTCAGGAGCAGGCATTTGGGGTCAGATTCGAGCATCAGTGGCAGACATTTTGGAGTCAGGCTCATAAATCTCTATTTTGTAACTGTAGGTGGGGGCCGCTTCTGATCTATTGGTGCTGTCAATGTTTTTTTAGACATGTTGCACAGCAGTGATCACACTGCTGTGCAACATAGCTAAACTTAAATAAAACACCACTATGAAGTGGTCAACTGTGGCTACGTCATAGCACTATTTTTTCTTGACTTTCAGCTATGTTGCCCAGCAGCCCATGCCACTGTGAAACATTTCTAAAAAACATAGACAAAGCCAACAGATCTAGAATAGCTGAAGCCTATTGACTTTGCCAATAGCTTTTTTACAACGTGCATATATAGCAGCAGCAAATCAGACTCAAACAATCTAGTGTTGTAGCTGAAAGCTCTAGAGTAGCTGTGGTTCTATGTTTAGCCAACGTAGTGTGGACATATTGGGAGAACTGAGGTATTTTCTGGGTCAATAGATAAATGTATTTTATTTCGACCACTGTTTATTTTACTTTTCTGTCAGTTATTCGCGCATGTAACACGCTCTGTCGGACTTTGGTTCGCTCAACAGAAAACTGCTAGACAATGAATTATGAATATATCAAAGAGATACAACTCCCAGAGGTGATGGACATCAGTCTCGGGTGCATGCGCCACCAACCCCCACAAGCTCACTGCACATTATCTGTGTTCCAAGCTTGCACAAACCCACAAACTTAAAAAGCTGTTTGCAACAAGCAACCAAGAGCAAATCTTCTGCCTGCTCTAAGCAAGCGCCCCTGATTATCCATGCCTGCGCCCACCACCGTCAGCATCCAACGTATTCTCTCTTCTTGCTTGCTGTCTATAGGTGACTGGACAACACGGCGATACCGCATCTCATGTAAACAAAACTACATAAAAACGAAGGAATTCTCTCAGGGTTCATCCACTATAAAGAAAATGATGCTTCCGACTAATGAACGCTTTATGGCATGTTTTCTCTTGTTTGATCGACTGTGACGGTTTTGTTCCTGACTTCTCACGTAATTCTTAATGGCAATACAATGAAATGCCAGCCTCTCTTCTATTTTTGCTGGTCCCCCTTTAAACATTTCTCAGGGCCAAAAATATCCGAGTTCATGCATGATGCCTAAAATGGAACCACTAATGTTATTGTTGCGAAACTAGGCTTTTTTATAGGGGCGTATGGAACTCCTCCATGGCTATGTGTATCTCTCTTAGCACTCTGATATAAGGGGGGATGTTTCTGTTTTTAGATGTACCTGTAGCTGAATATCTAGGCTGCGCACAGACACTTTTGTGAGGCCAAAGGAGAATCCACAAATAAGGGATGCCGCATGTGCTGGAGAAAGGCTGTCTTCCCTCACATAAAGCGTGGCTTAAGTGAATCCGTTCCAGGACAAGTGCGAGATTCTGGCGTGGAGAAAGCAGCTATAACGCAGGCATTAGTAGTTAGCATGTTCCACCGAAGACGGTCAGCGATGTGAGCATTACACGCAAAGGCCTTTTCAGTAACTCAGCCTTTTTATATTGATGTCAAGCGTCATTAAACTGGGTCAATGTTACTTGCTTCACCTTGAAACGGAAGCAGTAGTTTTATCCGTTTTATATGAATTGATCATGGTTAATAAGATGTTAATCCCCCCTCTGTTGTTGCTCCGTAGGCTGGTCTGCTCGCTCATCCCGTCTTCTGCCTATTAGCCATGGTCGGGCCAAAGCTGTTTGTACCCACCTCCTCGACACAGTGATGGGGGAAGGGGGGCAGGTGAGGAAGAAAAGAAGATTTTTGATTCGGAGGAAGATCTGGATCACGATGCATCGCTTCGCATGTTGAGTGGAGGCATGAGATTTAGGAGGAAAAGCGGCTGTCTACTCACATGCACAGAGGTAAGAGTGGACCGCAGAATTCTTTGTGACACCGACGCAGGCGTTTGTAGTGCAGATCAGTGTCTCTGGTCTCCTTACTGTCTGTGCAGACTTGTGTTCGGAAGCTAAGGCTAAAGTTAAGAGGAAGCGCGATGTAGTCTTGACAGAAAGTTATGTCTCTTCCTGTTCTTCCCTCGCTACCATATATCACGGCGAGGCCCCTGGAAGTGTTGTGACATTGTAACACAAGCATTAACAGAGCAAATAGGTTTCACTTATGCAAGATCTATTGGCTTTGTCAATTTTTATTACATGTTGCATAGCAGCACAAACTACTGTGCAACATGGCTTAAAGAAAAAAAGGCAGTATTACGCCACCAGCATTGACTGTGTCATGGCACTTTCTTCCCTTTAAGCCATGTTGCAGACCAGCCTGCGCTGCTGTGCAACATGTGGAAAAACAGCACAGGAGGGTTTTGGTGGGGTCAAGCAGCATGAGGGAGGACAATGAGAACAACATCGGAGAGCAGAGGTGTTTGGGTGAAATCATGGAAATTGGGAGGAAGGTGGGGGTTTTGGGTGAAGACGGACAGTCGGAGGTGACACAGGGAAGGGTGACACTTTAGGGGGAGGCTGGCACGAAAGAACATGAACTCCATGGAAGGTGGGAATGAAGGTGAGGGACTATAGAGCACGCTCTTTCTGAGTGCATCCAGCTAAGTAAAAAAAACAACAAAAGCACTTGGTCAGAGGAAGGTCACTGGCCGCAGGAAGCAGTACTTGGTTGATGGTCCATGGGATGGATGAAGACTCCAAAGTCTAGGAGAAAGCTGGAGACCAAGAGGAGCAGCTGACCAATGGGAGGCAAGGAAACAAGAGTGATGTGGGAGCCAACCAATAGTTATTGAAGGTAAGTAATGGGAGCGCTCTAGCCCCCTTTAAGATTTTGTTTTAAATTTACAAGAGATTCGCAAGCATAGCACAAGTGCTGTGCAGGCAAAACTTAAAAAGTGGTGTTTTCTGGCATGGGTGCCGTCACTCTAGTTAGAGTTCATGCACACCAAGAGGCAGTTCACAGGTGCCGGTCCACATTCAACCTTAGTGCCCCATTAATAAAGAGAGAGCCTTGGTGAGCAGCAAACAAAGAGAGGAGAATGGTTATGTGAATTATGCACTACTGCAAAGACAAGGCACAGAAACAAATAAAATGGCACACAGGCAAATCTCATTCAAAGTTCTCTCATAATCCCACAGGGTTTGCCAGCCTGCTGTTACAATGATGATTTTTATTTCATGTTTTGGTACTGCGTCTAGAGGCACTGCATTACTTCTATGCTGACCCGTCTCCGGGCAAGCTAATACCATTGCTAACCAATGTGAGCTGCTGTAAACAGTCAAAAGTACATATGTGTTAAAGGGATATGTTATTATACTTCCAATGTCAGTCCCAAAATCAGACACAGAAACACCTTGTCAGTAATTATTCCCTCAACATGGATTAGCTCAAGGGGAAGAAAAGGAGAAAGGTTAAGGGCAAACAGTTGGTAGATTTTGAGAATACTGAGGACAATCTTGAAGGCGATAGAGCTTTTCTTCTGATAAATAGCAGAGATGAAAACTATAAAATGAATTGCAGACAATGACTAATCTTGGAGTGAATCCTAACTGTACTCTAATGGTCCCTAACCCCACCGTGTCATAAGGAAAACAAAGGAAAACTGAAGGGTGTGCAGCGAGTAATGAGCAGAATGGAATCCAAGCCTTACAACAGGCTAATATTGACAGCCATCTGTGTTGATGCTCCTAAATGTGTTCGCGAATGAGAAACCACCAGTGCAACCTCACACTAATGTCTCTACCCTAGCCACTGAGTCCTGACCTTCCATACTTGCCATGACTGTGTCGGTGGGAGAAATGCGCAAAAGGCACTTCCCCATTAGTAATTCCTGACCAAACAGATGATGAGGGAGCGTAGCTCTTATACTCAAAATTAACATGAAATGTTTATGAACTAATGCATAATAATGCCGCATAGAAAATGTATTAATACGTTATTGCTAAACACGCGCTTGAAATGTGCCCACGGGGAGTGGCCATCAACGTATACAATGATTAATGAAGCTGATTAATAATGAAATAAAAATACATTTAATGTATGGTTTTACACTAATACTAAGAATTATATGTTAAGGTTTTGCTAATAAATCATTAGGCCTTAGTAAGCCTGAGCCGAGGCCTAGCTGCCCGGTTTCATATTAAATGTGTTTTTCTAACGTGCAGTGTGCTGACTTGTTGAAGGACATGTAGCCATACTTTTCCAAAGCTAAAAGATGAGTGTAACTGTAGTAGATCCGTTCTCACGAAATTCGACTTGCTGAAGGAAACATTTTTGCTGAATGCAACAGTGTAGACTGGTTACAGGTACAAGGTCGCCTACACCGGTACAGACAATGGACCTACTGACTGAAGATGCGAGAGGACCACAAGAGTATGAAATCATACCGGACATTCTACCCACTGGAGACGTAAATCACAAGAACCAATAAACTATGTGAGAACTGTTATGGGGTGACACATTTTGATATTACCAGTGAAACCCATCGGATGGAGATAGTGGGGTGCCAATCCTAACCAATTAGGAATTAGGGCACTGTACAACAGAAAAGGGATAAAAACCCTTTGACACGAGGAGCCATAGGGGAGATGCTATTGCAAACTTTTGCTATGACCTAGACACTTTGTCACTCTGCATAGAGACTTTGCTGTTTGATTCTTCAAACCATCCTAGCCCTTATCTTGCCCGTCCTATACTTCTCCTCCTTATGAGGGAAGTGTCCCTACTTACCTTGTTTTGCTGAATTCCCTGGCTGAGGCGAATCAACTGATGTCCTGAGGACGAAGACTGACTCTGTATGCTGACCCATTACGGAGGGTAACTATTGATGATGAAATTGTAATTGTCTGTTTGCCTTTCCTTTCTAGGTACCAACTGCTTCTTTTGACAGAGACCATAGATAGATGTTTTCCAAATTCGTGTTACAAAATCGTTTTGCATGAAGCCCAAAATGCCAATGCTAATTCGAGGTTAATTAAGGGGTTCACTAAAACGGACGCAAATAGACAAATGACTGGATCAATGCTTTGTTGAATGATCTGCTAATGATACTCTGCTAGGGTTAACCTATGTTGACGTCGTGCTATATTCTAATGTTCGTGATCTTTGCTTTGATGAAATCTTATTCGAGTTGCCATATTATGACAATGCTGATGTGTTTTATGGTTTTGAGACTAATAAACTTACTAGTAGAATTGTAATCAATAGGGAATAAACATCACCAAATCATACTAAACTGGTGGTTATTCATGACTGAAAGGTCATGGTGGTTTCTGAGTTTTATTGTTAACGCCATTGACTTATTGATTGACATGCTGATCTGTTGTCTCATCCTAAGGTGTCTTCAATCAGGGTCAAAAGATTCATTGGCCTAAAACGAGTCCCAGAGTGAATAAATTAACTAGATTCTGTTTGGTAGCAGAGCAGCGGTTTAGGCCCTTTGGGGACCTAGGACGAGGGACCATTGTTTAAAAGTGTTTTTCGAAATAATGCAAATTGGAGGTATGATGGGTTTCTAAATTCCCCATGACTTTCCCGGAATCTCGGAGCTTGCCTAAGTGAGTTGGGTATGTTCTCGGCGTTTTAGTGTGTGTGAAATAGAATTTGCGCTTGCTCAGCTTATGCATATTGCAGGCGATTTGTGAGGTTTGTATGAATTAGGCCAGGTAATGATGTTTTAGTAGGAGTGGGCGTACTCCTCAGTATGAGAGTGGGGAAGTCGGCGAACTTCATATGAGTGTGGTGCTTTGTACTAAAAAATTATCCACGTGGTTGTTGGTGATGTGGGGACCCGCGTGGTCTAAGACTCCGGAGTATATTCATAAGTGTATGAGACTCTTGTTTTATGTTGTAATTTGTGCGGTTTAATAGGTCAATCGGCGTGGTTGACAAGTCGAGTTTGAGTCAAATGGTGTGAGTGAAACCTTCGATGGAGATTTAGCAAGTTCTAAAGTGCACTAGAACGAACCATTGACAAGTCAAAAGTAGGATTTGAGAGTCGAATTCTGCTTGCGAGTGCGGGAGCTGAGAAGGAGAGAGTAGAGGCCGAGGCTTCAAGTGAAATCTCTGTAAAGTTCTGAAGTGATTGTGTTACCCTTCCTGTAGTAAACCGGCAAATTTGGGTTTTTGTTGTTAAAGGTGCTCGTAATATTGCATTCGTTTTTGTGTGAGGAAGACAAGCCACAAGACTTTGTCAGCCGTAGTGTGTGAGTGTGACGTCATTTGAGCCGTGCTGGGATAGGTTAGTTGCTAAGAAGGGTCGCGCACGGATGGGCAGCCATCCGTGAGAGGCATTTGATCAAGAAGGTAGGTGAAGGGTGTTCTGGGAATTAAAGTCACTTCCTGATTAGATTTCAAACAAAATAAAAGACAACAAAAATGAAGTTTTTCAAGGCTCTAAAGTGTGCCTTGAGGGGAGATACATTAATTACAGCAAGTGTGGGGGAGCCTACACCGCCAGAGGATACTCCGGCTTATATCGTAATGGAGGAGAAGGGGGTTGCGCCATGTCTTTGGCTAAAGCAGTGGTGCAAACTGACAGAGAAGGAGGGATGTTTAGCGTTTTCGGAGTACGGAACGTTTAATATAAGGATTTTGGAAAATCTGCGGAGGGTGCTAAGTGAGCAAAAGCCGCCCCCGAGACCAGCTCAGTATGAGGCATTATCGGTCTGGGATTTAATGGCCATACAACAAAGGCAGCAGAAATTTATGAGGAGAATGAAAAGAGCAGAGAAGACTCTAGCAGAGGCTAAATGGGATAGTGAGACCAAGATGTGGAGAAGGGGAATAGTTGACGGAATTAAGATGTTTCCGGCAATAACTCAAGAAGATGAGACACAGGGAAAGAAAGCCACTTGTAAGACAGACAAGGGCTCTAGCAAGCCAAAGGAGACTCAGAGGTCTTGGGCAGATGCAGATGATTCAGACGATGAAGAGTTTCTTAATCAGTTGTTACATGATCGCCCGCCACCATATGCCATAAATGATAATGGACAGAGTATTAATGCGGGTTCTGAAGGTCCGCCACAGAGCAAGGGAATCCAGAATACAGTGCAGACAAGTGATACAGTTTTGATACAGAATGGTGTCAGTGTACCCACTGCTCCAGACACGCAGATACAGTTACAGCCACCACAAATTCAGAGGCTTTATCCTGATGTCCCAGTATCAGAGACTAATACGAGTTTGATGGTGCCGCCTGATCCAGTATACACAAGATCAAAGTTAGTGCAGATTGAGCCAACTCCACAATTGCTGCCCCAGCTGCAGCAACTGGTGGTTTCGAGTTACTCTTCTGTTGCAGGACTGCAATCAGTAGTTACAGCACCCATGATGAATCAAGCTGTGTGAGTTAATGCTCCACAGGGTTTGGGAATTGGACAGTCACCAGCTGCTATATCATTGCCAATTACAGTTAGTCCGCCAGTACCGCTGTATGCGCAAGCTAAGCCTGGTGTATGTGACCAGGGAGTAATGACCCAAGAGGCAATAAGAGGAGGGTCTACTAGAAACTTGCAGGGAATGATACAGGGAGCACAGACAGCCGAGTGGTCTAGGTCTCGGTTAGACTTTAGTCCGATTGGAGTTCCTTTGGAGTCAATGAGGCAAGCAAGGTTGGGAGCACTAACCCCACAGGTAATGAGTACAAACGTGACACAGACACCAGTGATGCAGTCTGGAAATGTTTTGTTTCAAGGCTTAACAGCGCAACAATTAAATGAGTGGTTAGACAAGCTCAACACTCCACAGACTACTACAGTGACCGCAGAGAGGTCAGAAAGAGAAGAATATCTGAATTTTGTGAGGCTGGGTGTAGAAGCCACAGAATTAGTAGAAGGAACAATGGGGGTGAACAGATTGGAGTCATACACAGAAGCAGAATTGAGGTATCTGTGCCCCAAGATAACCAAAGAAGTGAGCAGGGTGCACCAGAGGTTGGCAAACCTCGCGGACAAACACGGCATAGACATAGAAAATACTAAGCACTTGAAAAGGAGCTATAGGTTAGACTTTGAGCCTAAAGATTTTGATCACATGAGATCTACTGGAATGAAGGCGCATCTTAAAGAGATTCTGCAGAGTGCTCAAATTTGGGGTGCATTAGAGAAGTGGGAAGGCAGATGGGCAAAGAAGAGAGATAAAGAGAAAGGTGATGGCTCAGAACCAAAGCAGGCGAAAGCTTCACCAGACACGGGGACAATAAAGATGTTACCAATGAGAGAAACAGCTGGAGGAGTTTTAGTCCATGTACCATGGTCCATGGGTGACATCCTGTCATTCACAAATGATTATCCCAGGTTGAGGGAGAAGCCGATAGAGTGGTACCAGCAGACGGATAGGTTTGAGAAACTTGCAAAATGTATTTGGGAGGACTTGAATACCCTGTTTGAGATCATAGTTCCAGCTGACTTATGGCTTGAGTGCAAGAGAGGTGTGGATTGGCAGACAGAGGAACCGGCAAGGGATAAGGTTACTGGAGCACAGTCTTCTGAAGTGATGAATTATTATCATAAAGTGATTTATTTATTTATTTTATTTTTTAAAGTGACTGATTTACAGAAAATTGATCGAACGTCACAGGAGGGCAAAGAGTCGATACATGCTTATTATGAGAGGTTGTTGAAAGCATTCAAACATTACAGTGGCACTGAGGTCATAGAGCCGAAAGACATGAATCACCTTGTGTTCAGGTTTGTTGAAGGGCTGAGACCAGAGATAAGCCAGATAATTAAGAATCATTTGATCTGTTGGCAAGCATAGCCGATTGATGAGGTGTTACAGTATGCAAAATACTGTAGTGATCAAATTGAATTGAAGCAGAGAAAGCTGAAAGAAAAGGTGATGGTGATGCAAATTAAGGCAGCTCAGACACGGATGTAAGGAAACGGAATACAGCAGATGGTACAGCAGCAACCACAGGGAAATGGGATGTTTCAGGCACAACCGAGAGGATGAGGCCGAGGAGGTTCTGTGAACCGTGGTCCAGATAGGAATACTGTTGTGGTTCAAAATGATGTGCAGGGAATGAAAAATATGTCACCATGTCACGCGTGCGGGGGCGTGGGGCACTGGAAGCGGGAGTGCCCAATGGTGGTGCAGGATGGTGCTGTTCAACAAAGCAATGATGTCGGTACATTTCAATATGTGAGGGGTCCAAAAGTAAGGGGTCAAAATCTGAATTTCCAGAATAATATGGTACAGATGCAGGGTCTTCAACCCTTGCAACAAATGCAAATGCCACGTGTTCAACCAGCACAGATGCAGCAGGTACAGTAGCAGATTCCCATGGTACCTAGACAGTAAATGCAGATACCATTAGCTCCAATGGGACAGCAACAGGTGATGCTTCCTCAACAGGTCACAGGTCAAACAATGAGTCAAAACAGTACAGTACAGCAGTTCCCATTGCGTGGTGAGGATGGAATAAATGATAAATGGTTGGATGATTGTTCAGACAGTGAGGAGTGCAGGCTTGCAGCATCCCTAGAAGTAGATCAGAGGGGTCCTTATGTAGAAGGAAAGGTGATGGGTCATAAGGTTTTGTTCCTAGTTGATACAGGAGCTACACGCTCTACAGTCAGAAGTGCAGAGGTTCAGAAATTGCCACTTTCGGTTCGTACCATAAGAGTGGTAGGGGTAGCAAATCAGTTCCTGACAAATCCGATTACAGATCCGGTCCATGTTGAGATTGGTACCTTCCAGGGATTACATAGATTTGTAGTCTGTGACTCCAGTCCTGTATCCCTACTGGGAAGAAACTTACTGTGTAAGACGAGGTGTTCACTTACCTGTTCCCATGAAGGGATTGAGGTGTAGACGAACAGTGATGATGAAGGAGACGATGGCCAGATCTCAGAGTCAGAGACCGCAAATGAGGAGTACCCTTTGATAACCTTATTCCCGATGTTCACAGTGACTGATTTGCCAGCTGAATTGCAGGGAACAGTGACAGAAAAGGTTTGGGACCTGACAGGAAAAGAAGTGGGACTAATCAAAGGAGTAGAACCGGTCAAAGTAGAGGTAAAGCAGAATGCAGTGTTTCCCCAGGTGCCGCAGTACCACATGGCACAAGATGTTCTCATACAGGTGACGCAGATAATTGCAGACTTTGTAAAACAAGGGGTTCTAAAAGAAGTGATGAGCAGCCCGTGTAATTCACCAATAATGGGCCTGAAAAAGCCTTGTGGGAAAGTTCGAATTGTTCAAGACTTGAGAAAAATTAATGAGATTGTGGTAAAATGTTGCCCCATAGTGCCAAATCCAGCCGTGATCATGTTTCAGGTTCCATGTGATACAGAATGGTTCACAGTTTTGGACCTGTCACAAGCATTCTTTTCGGTACCTCTTCATGAGGACAGCCAATTTCTTTTCAGTTTCCAATTCCTGGACAAGGTTTACAGTTGGTGTAGAATTCCTCAAGGGTTTTCTGAATCATCCTCCATCTTCAATCAGATATTGAAGAAGGACTTGGAGTTATTGGAATTGCCTTTTAGTTCAACTCTAGTACAGTACATTGATGATTTGTTGATTGCATCCAAAACACAAGATGACTGCAGGTACAATACTATTGCCTTACTGAATCACTTGGGAAAGAATGGACATAAAGTGTCCCAAAAGAAGTTGCAGTACTGTCAGAAAGAGGTGAAGTACTTAGATCACCTGATTGAAAAAGAGTTGAGAAAAATATCCAAGGAAAGGGTGACAGTCATATTGCAGATGAATCCTCTGACAACCAAGAGAGACGTTAGGATGATTTTGATAATGGTGAGCTACTGTTGTCAGTGGATTCCCAACCTCTCGATTATCTCTAAACCTTTGGTGAGATTGACTGTCAAGGAATTCAAGATGGCCCGGGTGCTATAACCATGTCAGAGAAAGAGATGAAGGCATTCATGGAACTGAGGGAAAGCATGTGCAGGGCACCAGCTTTAGGTATGCCTGATTACACAAAGCCTTTTGTACTGTTTTGTCATGAACGTGATGCTTGTTCTTTGTCTGTCCTGACACAGGTCCATGGAGGTGCAAACCGCCCAGTAGCATATTTTTCAGCTACTTTGGACCCAGTCGCAGCAGCCTTACCGGGTTGTTTGCGTGCAGTTGCAGCAGTTGGTCAAAGCCTCACTCAGTGTGAAGGTATAGTGATGGGACATCCTTCAACAGTAATGGTCCCACATTCAGTTGAAATCCTGTTGACCCGAACAAAGACTCAGCATATGACAACTGCACGCTTAATAAGTATGAAACAATTATACTGGGATCACCAAATGTGTCACTGAAAAGGTGTACTGTGTTGAACCCGGCAACTTTGCGTCCTATTGAAAATGCAAACATTGATGATGCTGAGGAGGTAGAACATGATTGTCTTGAGGTAACAGATCTGTGCACCAAACCGAGATCAGACATTAAAGATACCCAGTTGGAAGAAAATGATTACATTATCTTTGTTGATGGTTCATGCCTGAGAGACTCAGTAGCAGTACTGAGAGCTGGATATGCTGTATGTACAATCACTGGTATCTTAGAAGCATCCTGTCTCGAAAGAGTATACTCTGCTCAAGTGGCTGAATTAATTGCTCTTACCAGTGCATGCCACGCAGCTGAAAACCTGAAAGTTACTATCTATACTGACAGCAGATACGGATTTGGAATTGTACATGATTTTGGCCAACTGTGGTCACAGAGAGGTTTCCTGACCTCTTCTGGTTCTCCAGTGAAAAATGGCGAGAAAATTAAGGATTTGTTACACGCGATTCAGTTACCTCTTGAAATTGCTGTGGTGAAATGCAGTGCTCATGTTAAATCACAAGACTTTGTGACAATGGGAAATGGATATGCAGATCAAGTCGCAAGGTTTTGTGCATTAAACTGTATATCGTTTCAAGACCAATGGGAATTGTTACCTGAAACTGAAAATGAAACATGCTCAGGGTATGCCTTAAGGGTGGTTGACACACTAGATGAGTTAAAATCGTTGCAGGGGCGTACCAGCAAAGAAGAGAAACGCTCTTGGCTGAAAATGTAATGCGTACAAAGAACTGATGATTTATGGGTTTCAGATGAGGGGAAAATGGTGTTGCCAAACAGCCTTTTGTCACAGTTTGCGAGGTTTTACCATGGTCAATCACATGTTGGGAAAGACGCAATAATGAGGTTATTCAAAGTCGATTGGTTCAATCCAAAATTCAGACAAGCTGCAGAAGGCATCTGTCACAGGTGCATCATCTGTCAGCAGATGAATGCGGGGAAAGGGACAATGATGAATTTGAGCCACATTGGGAGAGCAGGAGGTCCATTTAGCAGAATGCAGATGGATTTCATTGAGACGCCTGTGTGTGGAGGTCTGAGGTACGTGTTGGTGATTGGGTGCATTTTCAGTCACTGGATTGAAGCCTACCCTACATGTAGACATGACAGTCTCACAGTAGCAAAGCTGCTGCCCAGGGAGTTAATACCACGTTTCGGGTTTCTGATCTCTTTAGAATCAGATAGGGGAAGACACTTCAACAGTGAGGTGATTAAGCTCTTGTGTGCCGCATTGAACAGAAGTTGCACTGTAGCTATTGCCCAGAAGCATCAGGAATAGTGTAGTAGATGAATGGTACCTTGAAGTCGAGAATGGCAAAAATATGTGCAGCTACCCATTTGAAATGGCCCGATGCATTACCCCTAGTGCTGATGTCAATGAGAAACACACCTGACAAGAAAACAGGACTGTCTCCTCATGAGATTCTTATGGGCCGAGCTATGAGATTGCCCGCAGTGCCTGCAAATGTTCTTGTGAATATCACGGATGATATGGTGTTGGACTACTGCAAGGGTCTGGCTGACGTGGTCTGCTCTTTCTCTCACCAGGTGGAAGCTACCACATTGCCACTGATAAGTGATCAAGGTCACATCCTGAAAGCCAGTGAATGGGTTGTTGTCAAGAAACACGTGAGGAAGTCGTGTTTGGAGCCACGTTGGAAGGGGCCGTATCAAGTAATACTGACAACTACTACTGCTGTGAAATGTGCAGGGCTTCCAAACTGGATCCATGCCAGTCACACAAAGAAGGTGACATGTCCAACTGATGTGGAACTTGAATTGTCAAAAACAACAGCTGCAGAGAAGGAAGTCTCAGGGCCGCAGAGTAATCAAAGGGGAACTGAGACTGAAGGAGAGCCAGCTGAGGAAGTCTTAGTCACTCAAACCGCAAACGAGATTCAGAGGGGTGACAGTGAGCCTATCTCAGCTGAGGCATCAGGGGAACCGACGCAAAGAGAGGTTCTCCCAGAAGCAGACGGATATGGGTTCGAAGTTGAACCCTTAACAGACCCTGAAGGCGAAGGAGGTGAGGCAGGAGGAGGTCAAAGTGTTCCAACCCCTCCTGAGCCGCTTGCAGGTCCATCAAGAGAAAACACCATAGCACAAGAGGAGGGCACTGTTCAACATCCTGAAAGGCCGTGCGGAAAGAAAACACTTTAAGGAGATAATTGGCCGGAGCCACAAGCTGCAAGGGAGATAGTGATCCCTAATGAAACAATAGAGGAAGAAGTTGATACAACCAGGAAAGAAGATCTCAGTGAAGGAGAGTTGCAGGGTGATCGCAAACTGAAAAGAAAGAGTTGCAAACAGGAGGTATGCAGGTCCTTAATGGGCATATGCAACATAAGCTGAATGGCAACAAGAACTCTTGGCATTGTGTTTTGACCGAGAAATTCCAGGCCAATATTACGGTACCTGAATTCAACCATAGAAAGAGACTGTGGTAAAGTTGAAATTAAATAAACAGAGAAAAGAACCTGAGAAAAGAGACTGATAAATTACCGGACGTGACACTGTTAACCTAAATTGACTCTGAAAA
Source organism: Pleurodeles waltl (assembly GCF_031143425.1). Taxonomy (NCBI): domain Eukaryota; kingdom Metazoa; phylum Chordata; class Amphibia; order Caudata; family Salamandridae; genus Pleurodeles; species Pleurodeles waltl. The sequence continues at coordinate 1,218,299,585 of NC_090440.1, forward strand.
ACTGATCTTGACAAGCTGCTAACCTGATTTGAAAAAGGGTCCTGGGAGTGAGTGAAACGCTGTAAATACTTGCTAATACTTGCTAAGAGAGTGAGACTTTGCACAAAGAAAAAAAAAAAAAGAGAAGTTTTAAATCTACCTCAAAGTTGATTGTTTGCTTTATCTTATTCTGCTCTCTGATTCTTTACAGATCATGAGTAACCTTAGAAGTAATGATAAGGGTAGGATGCTTGGTTGGTTGAGTGTTATTTTGGGTATTGTATGTGCAATAATAATTACAGGTGTGATTGTGGGAATGCCACTGGTGGATAAGAATGTGACAAACAATGCTCCAACTCCTGAAACTGCTACACTAACACCATGAGTCAGCAGTAAAAGAAACACCCACAACGGGGATTGTTATATTGTTCTGATGAAGGGGTTTCAGGTGGCACTCCAAGTGAGTCGTTCTCATTTAAGACGAAGAGGTTGACTGCTGGATAGTTGGTAAACCTGGCCCCATGACATGCGGAAAGCCTGGGTTACTTAAACTGAATATGGGAGTACCCTGGAGCACTTGTTCTTGCATCTAGGGCCACCAGATTATCGACCAAGCTCCTGTCTCTAAGTGTCAGCTCAATCGCATCATAGCATGTGTCTGGGTCTGGCCTTCTAACTGCATCGATTATGTCCTCGTGTATTGTGGAATAACAGCCCCTCACGTGGCAGATCCAATGGATCACCTTGTTTCCTACCAGAATCTCTCCCTTTCCTTTGGACCGATAGATGTAATTTAGGGATGTTAACCATTAAGACAGTAATGTTAAAGTTGGACTGGTTGGCAACAAACTGTCCAACATGATTTGGGGCATTATCTTTCATTGGTACTAGAAAGTTGTTTTTTCGCCCAGGTTTAGACTATTATGTGTGGGAGCATGACAAGGGTTCTCAGTCCTGCCGCCTACTTGAAGGTAGCTAGCACGGGGCCCCAGACTGGCAGTAACAGGGGAACGGGTGCAATTAGAATTCTTATTACTGGAGTACAAAGGCAGTTTGGGCAATCGTGTTGTGGGACCTGGGAGATTAAGCGTGGAACTACAGTTGCGGTCCAAAATGGGCATCACCTCTACAGATGTTAACTGTTTAACCATTGCAATTAAAGAATTGACCATGTAGTTAAGCTCAGACACCTCATTCTTTAAATGGCGTGTACAAGAGATGTCCTGAGCATTAGGCAGGTCTGGATTTACATTTGGGTCTACTGTGTCTACTATCCCACCCATCAGGGCACTTAGGCCAGGATCATCGTGCAGGTTTGATAAATCGTTTAGAGGGCTGAAGTGATTGGTGCATTGAAGAGCATCACTATCAGCAGGTGCTAGCTCATTCGCTAATGCTGATGAAACGTGATTAATAGCGTTTCTCGCTTCTTCCTGCCCTGTAGGAACTAGACACTGTGTCCCGCATTTTTTTTACCATTCCTGGGATTTTCTCATGGCCTTCCCTTTGCCTAACTGTGGAGCGCTCGCTCCAGATACCTTTGGAGGCTCTATCTGGGGAGGAAGTTAAGATGTCATCACAATCAACTAGAAGATTGTCAATCATAACCATTACAAAGTTGCTTCCTGCATGCTTCTGCCTTTTGGGTTTTTTCCTGTGTGCACCCCCAGCCCCACCCTCAATCGCTTTCCTTTTGCCCATCACAAACGGTTTGACAAACAGGTGGTCCGTTAAAGGTGAGATAAGTCAATGGAGCTGCCCACAGTGGCTACAATAATATGAACACATCAACAAAGCCTACTTGATAATAGATGTTTGGGAGGTAGCCCAGCCCAGCCGCCTTCGGGCTCCGACGATCTGCGGTGTGCCTCCTCGCTCTTTATAGGCCTCGTTGGAAAGGCAAGTGGGAGCATATGATGCAGAGAATGTCCGCCTCCTGGGGCCACAAAGCAGTCTGGGATATGTAGTCCCTCTTGTAAGAAGTTAGCACGTCCCACTCAGCAGTGTGCCACCTAGAGCTTTATAGCACTCGTTGGAATGGCAAGTGGGAGCAGGTGATGGACAAAATGGATGCCTCCTAGGGCAACTAAGCAGTCTGGGATATGTAGTCCCTCTTGCCAGAATTTAGCACGTTTGACTCTTGAAATTCATAGTAATGAGGAACAAAGGCAAAACAATGCATTTTTACATATCTTTTTTGTTTAATCTCTTAATATTCATCGTAATGTAGTTACACTTTAAATATGCATTTTAGAAAATGACTTGTTAATCTGTCCTTAAAGAGACGGTGCTCTTCCGGAATCTGTGTGCTCCATCCCTTCCTCTACTGCTGCTAAATGCATATCTTTCAGAGGCTACAAGTCACATTGGGTGGATATGTCACTGCAGCCCAAAAGTGTACCTCACAGAGGAAAATAAATAAGACTGCACTCAGGAGCAGGCCTTTGGGGTCAAATTCGAGCATCAGTGGCAGACATTTTGGAGTCAGGCTCATAAATCTCTATTTTGTAACTGTAGGTGGGTGCAGCTTCTGATCTATTGGTGCTGTCAATGTTTTTTTAGACATGTTGCACATAAGTGATCACACTGTTGTGCAACATAGCTAAACTTAAATAAAACACCACTATGAAGTGGTCAACTGTGGCTACGTCATAGCACTATTTTTTCTTGACTTTCAGCTATGTTGCACAGCAGCCCATGCCACTGTGAAACATTTCTAAAAAACATAGACAAAGCCAATAGATCTAGAATAGCTGAAACCTATTGACTTTGCCAATAGCTTTTTTACAATGTGCATGTAGACTCAAACAATCTAGTGTTGTAGCTGAAACCTCTAGAGTAGCTGTGGTTCTATGTTTAGCCAACGTAGTGTGGACATATTGGGAGAACTGTGGTACTTTCTGGGTCAATAGATAAATGTATTTTATTTCGACCACTGTTTATTTTGTTTCTGTCAGTTATTCGCGCATGTAACACGCTCTGTCGGACGTTGGTTCACTCAACAGAAAACTGCTAGACAATGAATTAATATATCAAAGAGATACAACTCCCAGAGGTGATGGACATCAGTCTCGGGTACATGCGCCACCAACCCCCACAAGCTCACTGCACATTATCTGTGTTCCAAGCTTGCACAAACCCACAAACTCAAAAAGCTGTTTGCAACAAGCAACCAAGAGCAAATCTTCTGCCTACTCTAAGCAAGCGCCCCTGCTTATCCATGCCTGCGCCCACCACCGTCAGCATCCAACGTATTCTCTCTTCTTGCTTGCTGTCTATAGGTGACTGGACAACACGGCGATACTGCATCTCATGTAAACAAAACTACATAAAAACGAAGGAATTCTCTCAGGGTTCATCCACTATAAAGAAAATGATGCTTCCGACTAATGAACGCTTTATGGCATGTTTTCTCTTGTTTGATCGACTGTGACGGTTTTGCTCCTAACTTCTCATGTAATTCTTAATGGCAATAAAATGAAATGCCAGCCTCTCTTCTATTTTTGCTGGTCCCCCTTTAAACATTTCAGGGCCAAAAATATCCGAGTTCATGCATGATGCCTAAAATGGAACCACTAATGTTACTGTTGCGAAACTAGGCCTTTTTATAGGGGCGTATGAAACTCCTCAATGGCTATGTGTGTCTCTCTTAGCACTCTGATATAAGGGGGGATGTTTCTGTTTTTAGATGTACCTGTAGCTGAATATCTAGGCTGCGCACAGACACTTTTGTGAGGCCAAAGGAGAATCAGATTACAGCAACGTCTCATGAGATCTAGGCCTGTAGTTTCATATATGTAGTAGTAAAAGAAACTGCAGTTGCCAGCATGCATAGCATTACCGCGTAACACAGCACTTTACAGAAGTGGTCTCGCTCTAGTCCAAGCGTCCCTCCATCGAACATATTTGCAGCATTTGCAGGAACCATGCATGGGTTCACAAATAAGGGATGCCGCATGTGCTGGAGAAAGGCTGTCTTCCTTCACATAAAGCGTGGCTTAAGTGAATCCGTTCCAGGACAAGTGCGAGATTCTGGCGTGGAGAAAGCAGCTATAACGCAGGCATTAGTAGTTAGCATGTTCCACCGAAGACGGTCAGCGATGTGAGCATTACACGCAAAGGCCTTTTCAGTAACTCAGCCTTTTTATATTGATGTCAAGCGTCATTAAACTGGGTTAATGTTACTTGCTTCACCTTGAAACGGAAGCAGTCGTTTTATCCGTTTTATATGAATTGATCATGGTCAATAAGATTTTAATCCCCCCTCTGTTGTTGCTCCGTAGGCTGGTCTGCTCGCTCATCCCGTCTTCTGCCTATTAGCCATGGTTGGGCCAAAGCTGTTTGTACCCACCTCCTCGACACAGTGATGAGGGAAGGGGGGCAGGTGAGGAAGAAAAGAAGATTTCTGATTCGGAGGAAGATCTGGATCACGATGCATCGCTTCGCATGTTGAGTGGAGGCATGAGATTTAGGAGGAAAAGCGGCTGTCTACTCACATGCACAGAGGTAAGAGTGGACCGCAGAATTCTTTGTGACACCGACGCAGGCGTTTGTAGTGCAGATCAGTGTCTCTGGTCTCCTTACTGTCTGTGCAGACTTGTGTTCGGAAGCTAAGGCTAAAGTTAAGAGGAAGCGCGATGTAGTCTTGACAGAAAGTTAGGTCTCTTCCTGTTCTTCCCTCGCTACCATATATCACGGCGAGGCCCCTGGAAGTGTTGTGACATTGTAACACAAGCATTAACAGAGCAAATAGGTTTCACTTATGCAAGATCTATTGGCTTTGTCAATTTTTTTTACATGTTGCATAGCAGCACAAACTACTGTGCACATGGCTTAAAGAAAAAAAGGCAGTATTACGCCACCAGCATTGACTGTGTCATGGCACTTTCTTCCCTTTAAGCCATGTTGCAGACCAGCCTGTGCTGCTGTGCAACATGTGGAAAAACAGCACAGGAGAGTTTTGGTGGGGTCAAGCAGCATGAGGGAGGACAATGAGAACAACATCGGAGAGCAGAGGTGTTTGGGTGAAATCACAGAAATTGGGAGGAAGATGGGGGTTTTGGGTGAAGATGGACAGTCGGAGGTGACACAGGGAAGGGTGACACTTTAGGGGGAGGCTGACACGAAAGAGGGTGTGGTGAACTCCATGGAAGGTGGGAATGAAGGTGAGGGACTGTAGAGCACGCACTTTCTGAGTGCATCCCGCTAAGTAAAAAAACCAACAAAAGCACTTGGTCAGAGGAAGGACACTGGCTGCAGGAAGCAGTACCTGGTTGATGGTCCATGGGATGGAAGAGGACTCCAAAGTCTAGGAGAAAGCTGGAGACCAAGAGGAGCAGCTGACCAATGGGAGGCAAGGAAACAAGAGTGATGTGGGAGCCAACCAATAGTTAGTGAAGGTAAGGAATGGGAGGGCTCTAGCCCCCTTTAAGATTTTGTTTTAAATTTACAAGAGATTCGCAAGCATAGCACAAGTGCTGTGCAGGCAAAACCTAAAAAGTGGTGTTTTCTGGCATGGGTGCCGTCACTCTAGTTAGCGTTCATGCACGCCAAGAGGCAGTTCACAGGTGCCGGTCCACATTCAACCTTAGTACCCCATTATTAAAGAGAGAGCCTTGGTGAGCAGCAAACAAAGAGAGGAGATTGGTTATGTGAATTCTGCACTACTGCAAAGACAAGGCACAGAAACAAATAAAATGGCACACAGGCAAATCTCATTCAAAGTTCTCTCATAATCCCACAGGGTTTGCCAGCCTGCTGTTACAATGATGATTTTTATTTCATGTTTTGGTATTGCGTCTAGAGGCACTGCATTACTTCTATGCTGACCCGTCTCTGGGCAAGCTAATACCATTGCTAACCAATGTGAGCTGCTGTAAACAGTCAAAAGTGATATGTGTTAAAGGGATATGTTATTATACTTCCAATGTCAGTCCCAAAATCAGACACAGAAACACCTTGTCAGTAATTATTCCCTCAACATGGATTAGCTCAAGGGGAAGAAAAAGAGAAAGGTTAAGGGCAAACAGTTGGTAGAGAAGTTGGTAGATTTTGAGAATGTTGAGGACAATCTTGAAGGCGATAGAGCTTTTCTTCTGATAAATAGCAGAGATGAAAACTATAAAATGAATTGCAGACAATGACTAATCTTGGAGTGAATCCTAACTGTACTCTAATGGTACCTAACCCCACCGTGCCATAAGGAAAACAAAGCAAAACTGAAGGGTGTGCAGCGAATAATGAGCAGAATGGAATCAAAACCTTACAACATGCTAATATTGACAGCCATCTGTGTTGATGCTCCTAAATGTGTTCGCGAATGAGAAACCACCAGTGCAACCTCACACTAGTGTCTCTACCCTAGCCACTGAGTCCTGACCTTCCATACTTGCCATGACTGTGTCGGTGGGAGAAATGCGCAAAAGGCACTTTCCCATTAGTAATTCCTGACCAAACAGATGATGAGGGAGCGTAGCTCTTATACTCAAAATTACGATGAAATGTTTATGAACTAATGCATAATAATGCAGCATAGAAAATGTATTAATATGTTATTGCTAAACACACGCTTGAAATGTGCCCACGGGGAGTGGCCATCAACGTATACAATGATTAATGAAGCTGATTAATAATGAAATAAAAATACATTTTTGACGAGGAGCCATAGGGGAGATGCTATTGCAAACTTTTGCTATGACCCAGACACTTTGTCACTCTGCATAGAGACTTTGCTGTTTGATTCTTCAAACCATCCTAGTCCTTATCTTGCCCGTCCTATACTTCTCCTCCTTATGAGGGAAGTGTCCCTACTTACCTTTTTTTGCTGAATTCCCTGGCTGAGGCGAATCAACTGATGTCCTGAGGACGAAGACTGACTCTGTATGCTGACCCATTATGGAGGTAACTATTGATGATGAAATTGTAATTGTCTGTTTGCCTTTCCTTTCTAGGGACCAACTGCTTCTTTTGACAGAGACCATAGATAGATGTTTTCCAAATTTGTGTTACAAAATCGTTTTGCATGAAGCCCAACATGCCAATGGTAATTCAAGGTTAATTAAGGGGTTCACTAAAACGGACGCAAATAGACAAATGACTGGATCAATGCTTTGTTGAATGATGTGCTAATGATACTCTGCTAAGGTTAACCTATGTTGACGTCGTGCTGTATTCTAATGTTTGTGATCTTTGCTTTAATGAAATCTTATTCGAGTTGCCATATTATGACAATGCTGATGTGTTTCATGGTTTTGAGACTAATAAACTTACTAGTAGAATTGTAATCAATAGGGAATAAACATCACAAAATCATACTAAACTGGTGTGGTTATTCATGACTGAAAGGTCATGGTGGTTTCCGAGTTTTATTGTTAACCTCATTGACTTATTGATTGGCATGCTGATCTGTTGTCTCATCCTAAGGTGTCTTCAATCAGGGTCAAAAGATTCATGGCCTAAAACGAGTCCCAGAGTGAATAAATTAACTAGATTAGGACGCGTTAAGAGTTCTGGTAGCACAGCGACGGTTTAGGCCCTTTGGGGCCCAGGACGAGGGACCATTGTTTAAAAGTGTTTTTCAAAATAATGCAAATTGGAGATATGATGGGTTTCCAAATTCCCCATGACTTTCCCGGAATCTCAGAGCTTGCCTAAGTGAGTTGGGTAAGTTCTCGGCGTTTTAGTGTGTGTGAAATAGAATTTGCGCTTGCTCAGCTTATGCATATTGCAGGTGATTTGTGAGGCTTGTATGGAATTAGGTCAGGTAATGATGTTTTAGTAGGAGTGGGCGTACCCCTCAGTATGAGAGTAGGGAAGTCGGCGAGGTTGTTGGTGATGTAGGGACCCGCGTGGTCTAAGACTCCGGAGTATATTGATAAGTGTATGAGACTCTTGGTTTATGTTGTAATTTGTGCAGTTTAATAGGTCAATCGGCGTGGTTGACACGTCAAGTTTGCATCAAATTGTGTCAGTGAAACCTTCGATGGAGATTTAGCAAGTTCTAAAGTACACTAGAACGAACCATTGACAAGTCGAGAGTAGGATTTGCGGGTCGAATTCTGCTTGCGAGTGCGGGAGCTGAGAAGGAGAGAGTGGAGGCTGAGGCTTCAAGTGAAATCTCTGTAAAGTTCTGAAGTGATTGTGTTACCCTTCCTGTAGTAAACCGGCAAATTTGGGTTTTTGTTGTTAAAGGTGCTCGTAATATTGCATTCGTTTTTGTGTGAGGAAGACTTTGTCAGCCGTAGTGTGTGAGTGTGATGTCATTTGAGCCGTGCTGGGATAGGTCAGTTGCTAAGAAGGGTCGCGCACGGATTGGCAGCCGTCCGTGAGAGGCAATTAATCGAGAAGGTAGGTGAAGAGTGTTCTGGGAATTAAAGTCACTTCCTGATTAGATTCCAAACAAAATAAAAGACAACAAAAATGAAGTTTTTCAAGGCTCTAAAGTGTGCCTTGAGGGGAGATACATTAATTACAGCGAGTGTGGGGGAGCCTACACCGCCAGAGGATACTCCGGCTTATATCGTAATGGAGGAGAAGGGGGTTGCGCCACGTCTTTGGCTAAAGCAGTGGTGCAAACTGACAGAGAAGGAGGGATGTTTAGCATTTTTGGAGTACGGAACATTTAATATAAGGATTTTGGAAAATCTGCGGAGGGTGCTAAGTGAGCAAAAGCTGCCCCCGAGACCAGCTCAGTATGAGGCATTATTGGTCTGGGATTTAATGGCCATACAACAAAGGCAGCAGAAATTTATGAGGAGAATGAAAAGAGCAGATAAGACTCTAGCAGAGGCTAAATGGGATAGTGAGACCAAGATGTGGAGAAGGGGAATAGTTGACGGAATTAAGATGGTTCCGGCAATAACTCAAGAAGATGAGTCACAGGGAAAGAAAGCCACTTGTAAGACAGACAAGGGCTCTAGCAAGCCAAAGGAGACTCAGAGGTCTTGGGCAGATGCAGATGATTCAGACGATGAAGAGTTTCTTAATCAGTTGTTACATGATCGCCCGCCACCATATGACATAAATGATAATGGACAGAGTATTAATGCGGGTTCTGAATGTCCGCCACAGAGCAAGGGAATCACGAATACAGTGCAGACAAGTGATACAGTTTTGATACAGAATGGTGTCAGTGTACCCACTGCTCCAGACACACAGATACAGTTACAGCCACCACAAATTCAGAGGCTTTATCCTGATGTCCCAGTATCAGAGACTAATAAGAGTTTGATGGTGCCGCCTGATCCAGTATACACAAGATCAAAGTTAGTGCAGATTGAGCCAACTCCACAATTGCTGCCCCAGCTGCAGCTACAGGTGGTTTCAAATTACTCTTCTGTTGCAGGACCGCAATCAGTAGTTACAGCACCCATGATGAATCAAGCTGTGGGAGTTAATGCTCCACAGGGTTTAGGAATTGGACAGTCACCAGCTGCTATATCATTGCCAATTACAGTTGGTCCGCCAGTACCGCTGTATGCGCAAGCTAAGCCTGGTGTATGTGACCAGGGAGTAATGACCCAAGAGGCAATAAGAGGAGGGTCTACTAGAAACTTGCAGGGAATGATACAGGGAGGACAGACAGCCGAGAGGTCTAGGTCTCTGTTAGACTTTAGTCCGATTGAAGTTCCTTTGGAGTCAATGAGGCAAGCAAGGTTGGGAGCACTAACCCCACTGGTAATGAGTACAAACGTGACACAGACACCAGTGATGCAGTCTGGAAATGTTTTGTTGCAAGGTTTAACAGCGCAACAATTAAATGAGTGGTTACACAAGCTCAACACTCCACAGACTACTACAGTGACCGCAGAGAGGTCAGAAAGAGAAGAATATCTGAATTTTGTGAGACTGGATGTAGAAGCCACAGAATTAGTAGAAGGAACAATGGGGGTGAACAGATTAGAGTCATACACTGAAGCAGAATTGAGGTATCTGTGCCCCAAGATACCCAAAGAAGTGAGCAGGGTGCTTCAGAGGTTGGCAAACCTCGCGGACAAATACGGCATAGACATAGAAAATACTAAGCACTTGAAAAGGAGCTATAGGTTAGACTTTGAGCCTAAAGATTTTGATCACATGAGATCTACCGGAATGAAGGCGCATCTTAAAGAGATTCTGCAGAGTGCTCAAATTTGGGGAGCATTAGAGAAGTGGGAAGGCAGATGGGCAAAGAAGAGAGATAAAGAGAAAGGTGATGGCTCAGAACCAAAGCAGGCGAAGCTGCACCATACACGGGGACAATAAAGATGTTACCAATGAGAGAAACAGCTGGAGGAGTTTTAGTCCATGTACCATGGTCCATGGGTGACATCCTGTCATTCACAAATGATTATCCCAGGTTGAGGTAGAAGCCGATATAGTGGTACCAGCAGACGGACAGGTTTGTGAAACTTGCGAAATGTCTTTGGGAGGACTTGAATACCCTGTTTGAGATCATAGTTCCAGCTGACTTATGGCTTGAGTGCAAGAGAGGTGTGGATTGGCAGACAGAGGAACCAGCAAGGGATAAGGTTACTGGAGCACTGTCTTCTGATGTGATGAGGTATTATCATAAAGTGATTGAGTTTTTTTTTTTTTTTTAAAGTGACCGATTGGCAGAAAATTGATCGACCGTCACAGGAGGGAAAAGAGTCGATACATTCTTATTATGAGAGGTTGTTGAAAGCATTCAAACATTACAGTGGCACTGAGGTCATAGAGCCAAAATACATGAATCACCTTGTGTTCAGGTTTGTTGAAGGGCTGAGACCAGAGATTAGCCAGATGATTAAGAATCATTTGATCTGTTGGCAAGCATAGCCGATTGATGAGGTGTTACAGTATGCGAAATACTGTAGTGATGAAATTGAATTGAAGCAGAGAAAGCTGAAAGAAAAGGTGATGGTGATGCAAATTAAGGCAGCTCAGGCAGGGATTCAAGGAAACGGAATACAGCAGATGGTACAGCAGCAACCGCAGGGAAATGGGATGTTTCAGGCACAACCGAGAGGATGAGACCGAGGAGGTTTTGTGAACCGTGGTCCTGATAGGAATACTGTTGTGGTTCAAAATGATGTGCAGGGGATGAAAAATATGTCACCATGACACGCGTGCGTGGGCGTGGGGCACTGGAAGCGGAAGTGCCCAATGGTGGTGCAGGATGGTGCTGTTCAACAAAGCAATGATGTCGGTACATTTCAATATGTGAGGGGTCCAAAAGTAAGGGGTCAAAATATGAATTTCCAGAATAATATGGTACAGATGCAGGGTCTTCAACCCATGCAACAAATGCAAATGCCACGTGTTCAACCAGCACAGATGCAGCAGGTACAGTAGCAGATTTCCATGGTACCTAGACAGCAAATGCAGATACCATTAGCTCCAATGGGACAGCAGCAGGTGATGCTTCCTCAACAGGTCACAGGTCAAACAATGAGTCAAAATAGTACAGTACAGCAGTTCCCATTGCGTGGTGAGGATGGAATAAATGATGAATGGTCGGATGATTGTTCAGACAGTGAGGAGTGCAGGCTTGCAGCGTCCCTAGAAGTAGATCAGAGGGGTCCTTATGTAGGAGGAAAGGTGATGGGTCATAAGGTTTCATTCCTAGTTGATACAGGAGCTACACGCTCTACAGTCAGAAGGGCAGAGGTTCCGAAATTGCCACTTTCGGGGCGTACCATAAGAGTGGTAGGGGTAGCAAATCAGTTCCTGACAAATCCGATTACAGATCCGGTCCAAGTTGAGATTGGTACCTTCCAGGGATTACATAGATTTGTAGTCTGTGACTCCAGTCCTGTATCCCTACTGGGAAGAAACTTACTGTGTAAGACGAGGTGTTCAATTACCTGTTCCCATGAAGGGATTGAGGTGTAGACGAACAGTGATGATGAAGGGGACGATGGCCAGATCTCAGAGTCAGGGACGGAGACCGCAAATGAGGAGTACCCTTTGATAACCTTATTCCCGATGTTCACAGTGACTGATTTGCCAGCTGAATTGCAGGGAACAGTGACAGAAAAGGTGTGGGACCTGACAGGAAAAGAAGTGGGACTAATCAAAGGAGAAGAACCGGTCAAAGTAGAGGTAAAGCAGAATGTAGTGTTTCCCCAGGTGCCGCAGTATCACATGGCACAAGATGTTCTCATACAGGTGACGCAGATAATTGCAGACTTTGTAAAACAAGGGGTTCTAAAAGAAGTGATGAGCAGCCCGTGTAATTCACCAATATTGGGCCTGAAAAAGCCTTGTGGGAAAGTTCGAATTGTTCAAGACTTGAGAAAAATGTATGAGATTGTGGTAAAATGTTGCCCCATAGTGCCAAATTCAGCCGTGATCATTTTTCAGGTTCCATGTGATACAGAATGGTTCACAGTTTTGGACCTGTCACAAGCATTCTTTTCGGTACCTCTTCATGAGGACAGCCAATTTCTTTTCAGTTTCAAATTCCTGGACAAGGTTTATAGTTGGTGTAGAATTCCTCAAGGGTTTTCTGAATCACCCTCCATCTTCAATCAGATATTGAAGAAGGGCTTGGAGTCATTAGAATTGCCTTTTAGTTCAACTCTAGTACAGTACATTGATGATTTGTTGATTGTGTCCAAAACAAAAGATGACTGCAGGTACAATACTATTGCCTTACTGAATCACTTGGGAAAGAATGGACATAAAGTGTCCCCAAAGAAGTTGCAGTACTGTCAGAAAGAGGTCAAGTACTTAGGTCACCTGATTGAAAAAGAGTTGAGAAAAATATCCAAGGAAAGGGTGACAGCCATATTGCAGATGAATCCTCTGACAACCAAGAGAGACGTTAGGACGTTTTTGGGAATGGTGGGCTACTGTCGTCAGTGGATTCCCAACCTCTTGATTATCTCTAAACCTTTGGTGAGATTGACTGTCAAGGAAATTCAGGATGGCCCGGGTGCTATAACCATGTCCGAGAAAGAGATGAAGGCATTCATGGAACTGAGGGAAAGCATGTGCAGGGCACCAGCTTTAGGTATGCCTGATTACACAAAGCCTTTTGTACTGTTTTGTCATGAACGTGATGTTTGTTCTTTGTCTGTCCTGACACAGGTCCATGGAGGTGCAAACCGCCCAGTAGCAAATTTTTAAGCTACTTTGGACCCAGTCGCAGCAGCCTTACCGGGCTGTTTGCGTGCAGTTGCAGCAGTTGGTCAAAGCCTCACTCAGTGTGAAGGTATAGTGATGGGACATCCTTGAACAGTAATGGTCCCACATTCAGTTGAAATCCTGTTGACCTGAACAAAGACTCAGCATATGACAACTGCACGCTTAACTAAGTATGAAACAATTATACTGGGGTCACCAAATGTGTCACTGAAAAGGTGTACTGTGTTGAACCCGGCAACTTTGCTTCCTATTGAAAATGCAAACATTGATGATGCTGAGGAGGTAGAACATGATTGTCTTGAGGTAACAGATCTGTGCACCAAACCGAGACCAGACATTAAAGATACCCAGTTGGAAGAAAATGATTACATTATCTTTGTTGATGGTTCATGCCTGAGAGACTCAGTAGGAGTACTGAGAGCTGGATATGCTGTATGTACAATCACTGGTATCTTAGAAGCATCCTGTCTCGAAAGAGTATACTCTGCTCAAGTGGCTGAATTAATTGCTCCTACCAGGGCATGCCACGCAGCTGAAAACCTGAAAGTTACTATCTATACTGACAGCAGATACGGATTTGGAATTGTACATGATTTTGGCCAACTGTGGTCACAGAGAGGTTTCCTGACCTCTTCTGGTTCTCCAGTGAAAAATGGCGAGAAAATTAAGGATTTGTTACACGCGATTCAGTTACCTCTTGAAATTGCTGTGGTGAAATGCAGTGCTCATGTTAAATCACAAGACTTTGTGACAATGGGAAATGGGTATGCAGATCAAGTCACAAGGATTTGTGCATTAAACTGTATATCGTTTCAAGACCAATGGGAATTGTTACCTGAAACTGAAAATGAAACATGCTCAGGGTATGCCTTAAGGGTGGTTGACACACTAGATGAGTTAAAATCGTTGCAGGGGCGTACCAGCAAAGAAGAGAAACGCTCTTGGCTGAAAATGTAATGCGTACAAAGAACTGATGATTTATGGGTTTCAGATGAGGGGAAAATGGTTTTGCCAAACAGCCTTTTGTCACAGTTTGCAAGGTTTTACCATGGTCAAGCACATGTTGGGAGAGACGCAATAATCAGGTTATTCAAAGTCGATTGGTTCAATCCAAAATTCAGACAAGCTGCAGAAGTCATCTGTCACAGGTGCATCATCTGTCAGCAGATGAATGCGGGGAAAGGGACAGTGGTGAATGTGAGCTACATTGGGAGAGCAGGAGGTCCATTTAGCAGAATGCAGATGGATTTCATTGAGATGCCTGTGTGTGGAGGTCTGAGGTACGTGTTGGTGATTGTGTGCATTTTCAGTCACTGGATTGAAGCTTACCCTACATGTAGACATGACAGTCTCACAGTAGCAAAGCTGCTGCTTAGAGAGTTAATGCCACGTTTCAGGTTTCCGATCTCTTTAGAATCAGATAGGGGAAGACACTTCAACAGTGAGGTGATTAAGCTCTTGTGTGCCGCATTGAACAGAAGTTGCACTGTAGCTATTGCCCAGAAGCATCAGGACTAGTGGAGTAGATGAATGGTACCTTGAAGTCGAAAAATATGTGCAGCTACCAATTTGAAATGGCCCGATGCATTGCCCTTAGTGCTGATGTCAATGAGAAACACACCTGACAAGAAAACAGGACTGTCTCCTCATGAGATTCTTATGGGCCGAGCTATGAGATTGCCCGCAGTGCCTGCAAATGTTCTTGTGAATATCACGGATGATACGGTGTTGGACTACTGCAAGGGTCTGGCTGACGTGGTCCGCTCTTTCTCTCACCAGGTGGAAGCTACCACATTGCCGCTGATAAGTGATCAAGGTCACACCCTGAAAGCCAGTGAATGGGTTGTTGTCAAGAAACACGTGAGGAAGTCGCGTTTGGAGCCACGTTGGAAGGGGCCGTATCAAGTAATACTGACAACTAATACTGCTGTGAAATGTGCAGGGCTTCCAAACTGGATCCATGCCAGTCCACAAAGAAGGTGACATGTCCAACTGATGTGGAACTTGAATTGTCAAAAACAACAGCTGCAGAGAAGGAAGTCTCAGGGCCGCAGAGTAATCAAAGGGGAACTGAGACTGAAGGAGAGCCAGCTGAGGAAGTCTTAGTCACTCAAACCGCAAACGAGATTCAGAGGGGTGACAGTGAGCCTATCTCAGCTGAGGCATCAGGGGAACCGACGCAAAGAGAGGTTCTCCCAAAAGCAGATGGATATGGGTTCGAAGTTGAACCCTTAACAGACCCTGAAGGCGAAGGAGGTGAGGCAGGAGGAGGTCAAAGTGTTCCAACCTCTCCTGAGCCGCTTGCAGGTCCATCAAGAGAAAACACCATAGCACAAGAGGAGGGCACTGTTCAACATCCTGAAAGGCCGTGCGGAAAGAAAACACTTAAAGGAGATAATTGGCCGGAGCCACAAGCTGCAAGGGAGAAAGAGATCCCTAATGAAACAATAGAGGAAGAAGTTGATACAACCAGGAAAGAAGATCTCAGTGAAGGAGAGTTGCAGGGTGATCGCAAACTGAAAAGAAAGAGTTGCATACAGGAGGTACGTAGGTCCTTAATGGGCGTATGCAACATAAGCTGAATGGCAAACAAGAATTCTTGGCATTCTGTTTTGGCTGAGAAATTCCAGGCCAATATTACGGTACCTGAATTCAACCATAGAAAGAGACTGTGGTAAAGTTGAAATTAAATAAAAAGAGAAAAGAACCTGAGAAAAGAGACTGATAAATTACTGGACGTGACACTGTTACCCTGAATTGACTCTGAAAAACTGATCTTGACAAGCTGCTAACCTGATTTGACAAAGGGTCCTGGGAGTGAGTTAAATGCTGTAAATACTTGCTAAGACTTGCCAAGAGAGAGAGACTTTGGACAAAGAAAAAAAAAAAAGAGAAGTTTTAAATCTACCTCAAAGTTGATTGTTTGCTTTATCTTATTCTGCTCTCTGATTCTTTACAGATCATGAGTAACCTTAGAACTAATGATAAGGGTAGGATGCTTGGTTGGTTGAGTGTTATTTTGGGTATTGTATGTGCAATAATAATTATAGGTGTGATTGTGGGAATGCCACTGGTGGATAAGAATGTGACAAACAATGCTCCAACTCCTGAAACTGCTACACTAACACCAGGGGAGAGGTTTGAGCAAGATACGAAGTACCTGCATGAGGGACTTTTTGAAAAGGGAACTATCTACTAATGTCTTCTACCGCTTGCTGAAGGAGTATGTTGACACAATGGATGCGAAAAATTGCTATGTGTGCACAAAGACTCCTTCGTCAGTACAAGAAGGGGTTACTTCCCATAGTATGCTGCTTACCTACGGAATAAGCTGTAGTTTGTTATTAACAAGATTCTATGATCAAGAACATGTCCAATACTTCTATTCTAACCTAGATGTAGTGTTTTCCTTTGTGCCTGTAATAGAGTTTCTAAACAAATTAGCTAAGGAACACAGCATAAAAATAGTTAGGGGTTTCTTTGAGCCGACACTGACATTTGGGACAGCTTATGCGCACCGCAATAATTTAACCTGCTTACTAACGCCTGTAGAGGAGAAGAGCTTCTTAGATCACACTGATGATAGAAGAAAAGCATTAAAGGAAAGGCTGGAAAAGGGAATAGAAAAACGAACCTTTGCAAAGGATTATGCTTATAGTGCAATAAAGACACAGGGCAAATTAGCTATAGATGCATTACACGTAGGAAAGCTTTGTATATATAGGCCAAAATCTGAGCATGACACTTTATTTGTGGAACGAGTGAGTGTAGGCATGTGTTTTTGTTTCAGAGTAAATGGACGTTCATGTTAAATGGACAGGATCCAGTGATCCCTGGGATCTATTATATATGTGGACTTAATGCTTATTACCATCTTCCAAAGGGATGGTATGGGACATGTTATTTTGGAATAGTTTTCCCAAAGATCTACCAAATTGATGACTTAAAGCAACTTCCTAAAATGTCAGAATTACATCATACTAGATAAAAGAGAGACAGTGGCTTCTGTCGTAGGTGACATATTTGGAGCCATAATTCCTTCAGTGGGGGTTATCTTAAACTCCATAAAGATTCGAAAGTTGTCTACTATTGTGGATAACATGCTGACAAACATCACAGGGGCTATACTCCTGATGGATACTGAACTTGCTGCGGAGAGGGCTATGACTCTTCAAAACCAGCTTGCTTTAGACATTCTTTTAGTGAAGAGTGGTGGAGTCTGTAAGATGCTTAATGAGCGCCATTGTTGTGCATTCAACATTCCAGATAATAGTGCTTACTAACCTAACAAGAGACAGTACAGATTTGAAGGAGCTGAAAGAACCTGGAGTGTGGGAAAAAGTTGGAAAGGGAATTGCTAAAGTGGGGAACTGGTTCAGTAGTATTTGGAATGGGATACTTGCAAAAATAATAGGGGGTATATTGATTGTTCTAGCTTGTTAATTGGGACTCTGGCTATCATGCAAAATTAGTAAAAGAATTAAAAGAAAATTGGCAAAACGCAATAAAAGAAAAGAGGAAAAGAAAAAGGAGAAAATGTTCAAAGAAATTTGGGAAAAATCAAGAACGGGTGAAGAATATGAATTATACGAACTAAGAAAGTGAAAGGTTGTGAAGGGAAAGGTTTTGTGTGATGACAAGTGTCATCAGCGGAGGGACTGAGGGAGCGTAGCTCTTATACTCAAAATTAACATGAAATGTTTATGAACTAATGCATAATAATGCTGCATAGAAAATGTATTAATATGTTATTGCTGAACACGTGCTTGAAATGTGCCCACGGGGAGTGGCCACCAAAGTATACAATGATTAATGAAGCTGACTAATAATGAAATAAAAATACGTTTAATGTATGGTTTTACACTAATACTAAGAATTATATGATATGGTTTTGCTAATAAATCATTAGGCCTTAGTTAGCCTGAGCCGAGGCCTAGCTGCCCGGTTTCATATTAAATGTATTTTTCTAACGTGCAGTGTGCTGACTTGCTGAAGGACATGTACCCGTACTTTTCCAAAGCTAAAAGATGAGTGTAACTGTAGTAGATCCGTTCTCACGAAATCTGACTTGCTCAAGGAAACATTGTTGCTGAATGCAACAGTGTAGACTGGTTACAGGTACAAGGTCGCCTAAACCGGTACAGACAATGGACCTACTGACTGAAGATGCGAGAGGACCACAAGAGTATGAAATCATACCGGACATTCTACCCGCTGGAGACGTCAATCACAAGAACCAATAAACTACGTGAGAACTGTTATGGGGTGACAAATTTTGATATTACCAGTGAAATTCATTGGATGGCGATAGTGGGTTGCCAATCCTAACCAATTAGGAATTAGGGGACTGTACAACAGAAAAGGGATAAAAACCCTTTGAAACGAGGAGCCATAGGGGAGATGCTATTGCAAACTTTTGCTATGACCCAGACACTTTGTCGCTCTGCATAGAGACTTTGCTGTTTGGTTCTTCAAACCATCCCTGCCCTTATCTTGCCCGTCCTATACTTCTTCTCCTTATGAGGGAAGTGTCCCTACTTACCCCGTTTTGCTGAATTCTCTGGCTGATGGCTAATCAACTGATGTCCTGAGGACGAAGACTGACTCTGTATGCTGACCCATTAAGGAGGGTAACTATTGATGATGAAATTGTAATTGTCTGTTTGCCTTTCCTTTCTAGGTACCAACTGCTTCTTTTGACAGAGACCATAGATAGATGTTTTCCAAATTTGTGTTACAAAATCGTTTTGCATGAAGCCCAACATGCCAATGCTAATTCGAGGTTAGTTAAGGGGTTCACTAAAATGGACGCAAATAGACAAATGGCTGGATCAATGCTTTGTTGAATGATGTGCTAATGATACTCTGCTAAGGTTAACCTATGTTGACGTTGTGCTATGTTCTAATGTTCGTAATCTTTGCTTTGATGAAATCTTAATCGAGTTGCCATATTATGACAATGCTGATGTGTTTCATGGTTTTGAGACTAATAAACTTACTAGTAGAATTGTAATCAATAGGGAATAAACATCACAAAATCGTACTAAACTGGTGTGGTTATTCATGACTGAAAGGTCATGGTGGTTTCCGAGTTTTATTGTTAACGTCATTGACTTATTGTTTGACATGCTGATCAGTTGTCTCGTCCTAAGGTGTCTTCAATCAGGGTCAAAAGATTAATTAGCCTAAAACGAGTCCCAGAGTGAATAAATTAACTAGATTGGGACGCGTTAACAATGATATCCTAAAATGTAACTTACACTTTAAACTATGCAATGGCTATTGAGGGCTCTCCCAAAGTTCCTTTCTGTGCATAGTGTAAATATGCGTATGTATTGTAATGTTTGAAAGTTTTATTTGTATAACACAAACCTAGCTGAAAGACATCAGAGTGCTGTACAGTGTCAAAAGCTAGGATACAATCAGTGAAACATTAAAGCGGTAACTGGGTTCTGACACAGAAAGTATACTGTTACTCTATCACAATAGGAGTGTTCGATAACAGGTGATTTTTTTAAGCTCTCATCTGAACTGGAGCAAGTTTGGGTAACCCTGATCAATCTGGGAATACTGTTCAACATCCTAGGTGAAAACGTGAAAAAAGGCCTGTTGCTTTGTTTTTTTCATTTTTGCACCTCTTAATCTCCAGTCCTGGTTGTAGATGTGCCAAGAGCCTGCAGAGATGGAGAGTTTATCAGCCAAACAGACAGGGGTACTAAACAAGATGGCTTTGAGGATGGTGCGAGTTGGCAATAGTAGCCAGTGGATTTCCATTAGGTCAGAGGGATGTGATCATTACTTCATAACCTTGGTGAGGCGTGCTGTATCATGTAGAAAGTTAAGAGGAACGTGTAGGTCTGGGAGGCTATGAAGCAGGGAGTGGCTGCCATACAGCTGCAAGAGTATGAAGGTTTGAACTGCAGTTCTGGAATCGCTTTCCAGGAGAGATAAGGTTTTACTTTCTTTAGAAGATACAACTGTTACTAGGGTATCTTGGTTGTTTTCACAATGTGTTCATAGATGGTGATGTTTCTGTCAAGGGTGACGCTAAGTGACTGCATTTAGTGAAAATCAAGATTCAGTTCTGACCAGGTTCATGCCAGACTTAGGCTAGTTGTTGCTTATTATTCTTGGTACACAGTTGGAATTCTTTACTTGGTGAGGTTGTTCTTCAGGTAGGGCCTGAACATCCAGTTCTGGATGATGTGCAGGTAGTGTGTAATGCATTGAATGTCTGCAATAGTGGAGACTTTCAAGAGGAGTTGTGTGTTGTAAGCGTACTGGCACATTTCTATGCTATTAACATTGATTTGAAACCCAAGAAGCTCCAGGTAGAGGTTTAAGGTGACAGAGAACAAGAAGGAACCCCAGGGGACTCCTCAGGTTATAAGGAGTTTCTGCCACCTGGAGGTGCTCATTCAAAAGAATTGGTGTTGGCTGTACAGGTAAGAAGGAAATTAGTGAAAGACTATGTTGATGAATTCCATTTGAGACTTCAGGGATGTGGGTGAGTGTAGGATGGTTAACTGTGCTAAAGGGAGCTGAGAGGTCCAGGAAAATGTGGAGCCAGGCGTCATATGTATCTGTGGTCAGGAGTGTGTTGTCTACTATTTGTAAGGTAGCTGTCTCCATGTCACAAGATTTGTAGTTGTTGAGGAGATGGTTGTATTTTAAGTGATCTTGGAGTTGGGTGCAAAAGGCTTATTTGATGATCTTGTCACTGAATAATGTGTTGGCTATCCCAGAAGGGCACTTCCAGTGACAGGTAATGCCATCTGGGTTGAAGAACACCCCAGCCACCTTCCAGAGGTTGGTAAACCAGATCCTAGCTGGGCAGGAGAACTTCAGTGCTGCTTATATGGATGATATTGTGGTCTTCATTTCTACCTGGGAGGACCACCTTTGCCACCTCAAGGAAATGCTTTAGGTGCCACCTCAAGGAAATGCTTTAGGTTCTGCAGAAGGCAGGGCTGATTACCAAAGCCAATTAGTGCCAGATGGAGCAGGGGTCAGTGGTCTACTTGGATTACAAGTAGGAGGAGGCAAAGTGCGCTCTTACGGGCAAAGACTGAAACCATTCTGGCTTGGGACCTCCCCCTCGTCCTCCCCCTCCTCCCCCCCCCCCCAACAGCTAGACACCGAGGTGAGGACCTTCTTAAGACTTGCTAGATACTAAAGGGAATTAATCAGAGGCCATGGCACCACTATTGCACCCTTGACAGAGCTGACAAGAAGCAGTCATGTCAGTTGATCTGGATGGAAGTGTGACAGAAAGCTTCTGACACACTGAAGAAGGGGAGGTCATGTGCACAGCACCAGTGATCAAGGCCCCTGACTTCTTCCAAGAATGTATTGTGCAGACAGACACTTCAGAGCATGGCACAGGGGCCTTGCTCTCACAGCTAAATGAAGAGGGCGTGGATCAGCCTGTAGCCTTCATCAGTATGAGGTTACTTCCCAGGGAACAAATGTGGTGTGCAATAGAGAGGGACGACTTTGGTGTGATTTAGGCACTGCAAAAACTGAAAGCTTACCTGATTGGTGCTCACTTCTGGTTTCGTACAGACCACAGACCCCTCAGATGGTGGCGTGAGAATCCCATACTATTGAGATGGTCCATCTCCCTGCAGGGAATAGACTTTATGGTGGAACCCCACTCTGGACTAGATCACACAACTGCTGACTGTCTTCCAGGCTCTTCCGCCTAATTGAACAGAACTCCCAAGTGGCGGGGGGACATGTGTTAGACTTGGCATCCTTAGAGTGGTTTCCCCCTGACTTTTTGCCTTCAGACCTCCTGGTTTTGCTGGCCCTAGGATTCTGTGCACTTTACCATTGCTAACCAGTGCTAAGGTACTTGGGCTCTCTCCATAAAATGTGGTAACATTGGCATATCCCAAATTGGCATATTTAATCTACTTATAAATCCCTAGTAAAGTGCACTTCATGTGACTTGGCCTGTAGATTAAATGCTACTACTGGGCCTGCAGCACTAATTGTGCACCCACCTGAGGAGCCATTTAAACGTGTCTAATGCCTGCCATTACAGAGACTGTGGGCCAGATGTAGCAAACAGTTTGCACATTGCAAACAGCCAATTTCGCTGTTTGCGATGTGCAAACTGCACTTGGCAATGCACAAAACCCCTTTTGCGATTCGGTAACCTGGTTACCGAATCGCAAAATGGCATTGCAAGTCGCAATTAGGAAGGGGAGTCCCCTTTCTAATTGCGAGTCGTAGTGCAATGCCAGATTGCTTTGTGACCGCGAACGTGGTCACAAAGCAATCGCAGTTACCAACCATTTCAAATGGGTGCTAACCCATTCGCAAAAGGGAAGGGGTCCCCAGAGTACCCCTTCCCCTTTGTGACTGGCATTAAAAACATTTTTTCAGAGCAGGCAGTGGTCCTATGGAACGTTTCATTTTTTAGTTTTGTAATGCATCTCCTTTTCCTTTAAGGAAAACTGGCTGCATTACAAAAAAAACTGCTTTATTTAAAAGCAGTCACAGACATGTGTGTCTGCTGTCTCCAGCAGGCTACCATCTGTGTGAGTGCTGCGAGTCTCAATTATTAATAATGAGGTGGGCCTTTGCGACCCCCTTGCGAGTCGCAGATGGTGTCAGGGACCGTCCTACATTCCAATTTGCGACTCGCAAATTGGAATATACCTACATCTGGCCCTGTGTGTGCACTTTTGGACTGCCAGGTCGACCTGGCAAAATAACACTTTTGCCAGGTCCAAACCTTCCTTTTTAATATAGATAATTCACCCCTAGGGTAGGACCTGGACAGGCCGAAGGGCTGGGTGGAATGTATTTTTAAGTAGGATATGTACTTTTTAGTTTTACATGTCCCAGTACTGAAAAACTCAAATACATTTTTTACTGCTGCAAGGCCTTTCTCTCTCCCATAGGGTAACATTTGAGTTGCATTATTATTACTTTTTATAAGCATAATTTTCAAATAAGAGAGATCCCCTTAAAGTTTGGTGTTTCTGCAGTCACAATTTAAAATCCTTACTTATGGTGAAGTTGGATTTTAAATTGCAGTTCTGAAAGTGTCACTTTTAGCTAGTTGGAGTTTTCTTCCCTGAGCCATTAGGTGCCTGCTGCCTGTCTCTGATAACATGTCTGGAAGGGGTGGGCAGCTGGAAGCTACACACACCCATGTAGAGTCTGCAGTCAGGGCAGGAAATATGTGACAAATCATGTCTTTGAAGCCTCCCCCGCATCAAAGGCACAACTGGGAATATGAACAGGACCTCAGATGTCACCACTTCAGTACACTATGGACCTGTGGATAGTCTGCCAGGAGGAAGTACTGCTGTACTGCTGAAGGACTACAACTCTGCTGATTTGCTGTTTTGCTGGACTCCTGCTTTACTGTGCTGACCTGTTGCCTGCTGCCCTCTTGCCTGGGAGTGGAAGGACTGAACCTGCATCTCCCCAAACCAGAACCCAGAGTGACTCCAAGGGCTAGTTGACTGGTCTCCTGATCTGAAGGCTCAGGGACATAAAATACTTCCAACTTCCCTGCTTCTGCACCTGGACTCTACCATCTGTGAGTCTACTCGGCCAACCGGTGCCACCCCAGTCCTGGATCCTTGGAAGTCACCTAATGTGGTTCCCAAAGGAACCAATGCATTGTCTGTGATAAGCGGTGCATCCTTGAGGAGAAATGGTGCATCTCCTCTACTGAGCTGCACATCCTCAAGCAGAACAGACGCTTTGCCGCTACTGCATGGATTGATCCCGATGCAACAGAAACTTATCGCCACTGAATCCCGCATCTTGGGTTGGATGCATTGGCTTCAGAACTGCTGCTGCTCAATGCTTTCTTGGAGCAGGTCCTTGCATCCTTCGTTGACAGCAGCCTTGATGATGACGCTAAAGATCCGCATCGCAGCTTCACCACATATCGCATTACTTTGATTGTGCAACACATACTCAACACTGGCCTTTGCATTACAAGCCCCATCGACAGGATCCTCAAAGTCAAAACAACAGGACCTCTCACTGCAGCCTTGTTGCACCTCGGTACCAATGCATGGCTTTGGCTGAGTGACACATCTTTGCGTCAGATCCACGCAACGCTCTGCAATTAAGATACTTTTGTTCAGTGGCCCTAACTGAGACCATGTACACAGCCCGTGCTCCATCATGGTCAGCCTGAACTTTTGAGTTTGTCCCCGTCTGGTGCAACAAGTCGATTTCTGTTTCTAAGCACTATTCTACATTTTATTCTTTGACAATTCATAGTTTAAGTTCTACTAATTTAATTTTTGTTGTTTTGGTCTTGTTTTATTTATTGAAATCAGAGTTATGTTTCTAACCAGGCGTGGGATTCTTTTTTTGTGGTGTTCTCACTGTTTTACAGTTTGAAGGGTTACACAAATACTTTACACATTGCCTTCAAGTTAAGCCTGGCTGCTCTATGCCAAGCTACCAGAGGGTGAGCACAACTTAATTTGGGGTTTGCTTGTGCCTTACCCGGGCAAGAATTGTGGTTGCTGCTTGACCAGGGCTCACACCCTAGTCAACCAACAACAACATTCTCATAGTTGAGATTCCACAGTTCTTTGCTTTCCTCCAGCAAACATGATAAAATGCGGCCACCATACTTTTCAATATATTGAGGAAAACGGATAATGTCTACAAAGCTTACTGGTCTTCCAATGGCTGCCTTTATTAGTGAGTTTCAAATTAAAATATGTGTTAATGTGCATTCAGCACATAGCTCTTGATTAAAATCTATTGACATGTTTGTCAAAGAGGATTGCATCTTAACAACCACAATGGACAATGCATCCAGCGGTAACATGCTTACCTTCCACCACTCAAGCGGTTGTTCATTTTGGAGCTTTCCCTAGGTTGATCACCCTGAAGCCCTTCGCTTTGATTGATCTCCGTATACCAGTACAGAGTTTTTAATTTGAAAAGCAGCTCCACGAAACACCATAGACTGTGGTATGGTTTATAAATTATGTTAACCACATAATGTAAACAAAAGCTTCTACAAGAAAATCAGTACAGCACACATAAATATTATTTCGAAATGTCAGTTCACTGCCAGTGAGAATGAGACACTTGAATTAAGAAGACTGGCGAGTTTCCTACGCGGATGACACGCAGGTGATTGTTCCAGTCTCCCACAATTGGGAGGAATCTAAAGAGAAATTTCGACTCTGCATGATAGCAATTAATAATTGGATGGCCAGAAACTGGCTTAAACTTAACGGGGATAAGGCTGTGATTATGTGTTTTGGCCGTAATTACATTTCTTGGAACAACAGCTGGTGGCCGGCGGCCTGTGGAGGCTCCCCGCTACCCTGTCCCTCTGCAAAAAATCTAGGCATTATATTTGATACTTCTCTTTCCTTCAATTTACAGATCAATCAAACGGTTAAAGTCTGCTTTTGGATCTAAAAAACTCTTAGGAAAATTTTGCATCTTCTGGAGGAAGACTTAAGGATGCCGGTCGTGCTGGCTCTATGCACCTCAAGACTTGACTATTGTAACGCCCTTTTGTTAAATGCTAATAAAACTTCTCTTGATAAACTACAGTCTATCCAGAATACGGCAGCGCGCCAGATTCTGAATCTTCCCCAGTCTGCATCGGCTAGCAGCAGTCTGAAATCTCTACATTGGTTACCTATTAATAAGAGAATTATTTTCAAAACTCTCTGCCTGACTCATAGAGCTCTACAGTCTGAGGGCTGTGAATATTTGAAGTCTACCTTGCAATATTACCAACCCTATAGAAACTTGAGATCTTCTTCCAAATATATGATTGCGGTTCCTCAATGCAATAAGGCTAGGTGGGGAGATCGTGCTTTCACGGTTGAAGCTGCAAGGCTATGGAATTCCCTGCCTTTTGCGCTCCGCCAAACAGCTACTCACTCCACCTTTAGGAAAAGCCTGAAAACTTGGCTCTTCTCGCAATAGGCACTCTCTGTTGGTAGATTTTGCCTTCCCTTTGTACTTGTTCAGTTTAGTGCTTCGATGCGATTTGCCGGAATGCGCTTTATAAATAAGTCAATACAATACAATACAATACAATACAAGGGCGTTTTTCCTTAGGAGCCTCAATTAACTTTCTCTGTAGACAAGACCCTGAGGAATAAGGAGGCGAGTTCGATTCCGGAATGTAAAGCTCTGCTGCTGAAGAACGAACAATACTGTAAGACTGAGCTAAAAAAATAAAAAAGCTCTATGGACAATCCTAAATTTCGGTCACACAGGAAGACAGTAAAAAAAGGCAACTTTACTATGGAACAGTCACTACTGCACTCACCTAACGTACAATAACATTTTAAACTAGGGGAGTGTATGGGATTTATAATTATCTAGTGATCTTGTAGAAAGTTTAAGGAATAGGAACATGAAAGCCAGAAAGAAAAAGTGGCAACAACACACATCATATAAACCGCTTAAACAGGCAGGAGGACCCATACTAGAATCAAGGTAAGTGTCTTCTTTCATTAGTTGCTTCTCAAAGACGACAAACTGCAAATCACAAATGAACATGTGATTTACTTATGTGTCCTTGTAACATTTGTGCCGGCGTGCTTTGAATCATTAAAAACTTTCAGAAGTCTAGCCCTAAATCCATTATCCACTTGGGCAGGGCACATAATAATTTCTTATATATTTCAATATCCTTCAAATTGTATACACTGTCGAAATCACTGCCTGATCTCAATCAAGTATGATTTTTTTTTTGTTTAGAACAGATTTTATTTTTTAAAGCCCAAATAAATTGCATAGCACGATAGACCAACATTCAACAGTGAAAGCATAGGAAAAAATTGGGGCCCATAAACGAATAAAGACCTGCACGCTTTTCCCCACTTCACCCCTCACCCAAATTCCACCAGTGAAACCAGTGCTTAATTTGTAAATAAAAAGGTGCCGGTGCCCAAAGCCCTCCTCTTAAACACGCGGCTGCCGCAGTTTAATGTGCGAGCTCGGAATAATGAGGCAGCTTAATCCTGAAAACATCTCGGGCCTCTTCGATCCATATAAAGCCACTCCCTGCCTCTTCAGCTCACTCCTGCAGCTTTCTGCTTTCTCTCATTGTGACGCTTTTTCGTTTTTTTTTGCTCCGTCTTTCCCAAATGAGTCTTTTGCTCCCATCAATTGCTTGAGGCAGAAGACTAAGCGCCGGCCCTCAAAAATAAGTGCCGGTGCTCAGCACCAGAAACAACAAGCACAAATTAAGCACTGAGTGAAACACAGAAGCAGCCCAAAAGTTAGGTTGGCTGTCCTGCACCCACCCAAACTGCATTCATTCCATGAATGTCTGAACTTCATCATGAACCAAATAATGCACAAGACACGTTCCAGTTCTTTGCCCTGATAATTCAGCTACATCTGCCATATCTTGGGGTGTTTCTGGAGCAGCCTCTCACTTTATAGACTGCCACTTCCAAACCTATGCATTGATCCATCCCTCTCTTCTAAACAGCCAAGGACGGGGGAACCGTGGGTTTCCACACCCATGCTATATCCCTTTTTGCTAAAGTCAGACCTAAAAATAGAAATGACAATTTGTAACTTTAACTCCCAAAATTGTTGGCGACAGGAAGAAGGGTGATCTTGGGGTCCATCAGTATCAGCTAAGACAGGACCCAGCCAGACAGGTCATCACCATGCGCCAAAAAGACTCAACTCAGACTGTATGAATAAACATTAGCCTTCTCAGGTGCCAGAGCGAAGACAGGATGGCGAGGCAATCGTGGAGATATTTAAGCTGAATCAGCTGAAGCCTGGATGCAATAGCAGCCCAGCATGGCGTCCCCAACACCTCAGACCAATCTTCATTCTCTAGAGTCCCAACATCAGCCTCCTATGCTGCCTGGAAGGCACTAAATGTGTCAGACTGGTTGGAGATAAGCATTTTGATGACTAGATCCCGTTCACACACACATGTCCAAAATTTGTCTTTTAAGTCCCTAAGAATTATTCTAGTTCCTATTCCTCTTCCCCTACATGTCACCTTGATGAAATTATTCACTCCCTGGCTGAGGAAAGCAACCTTTGAAGAAAGTAAAGCCCTAAATTGGATCTCAGTCATCAACATTAAACCTAAGTGCTGGTCCTTTACTGAGTTTTTGCACTGCTCTACTACCTTGCCTTCCATACCCTCTGCACTGAGAAGGCATTTGTTCATTCTGCTGTATGCCTGTAGATATTGATTACAAAGTTTCACAAATCACTTACATACATTTTCACTGGCTCCTCATAACCCCTTCCACGCCAAGGATGTAATGATTACGTCCGGTGGTGCAGCGCTGGGGCGCCACGGATGTAACCATTACGTCCTGGGACCGGCCTTTGGGGAAGCACTAGCGCTCCTCCTGAGGGCCTCCCACCCCCTCCCCTGTGCAGGGATGGAAGGGGAATCGCTACAGCTTCCACCCCCTGCCCCCCTAATACCCCCAGTGACGTCTGATGACATTAGCCTGCGATCGTGTGCTGACCTCATCACTTGATCGCCCCCATCGCGCTGGATCCAGCTTACAGGGGGTGGAGGAGATCAGATTGGCATCAAAGTAAAGGTGTTTCCTTTCCTTTGATGTCTTTCTGAGCATTTCTGCAGCATGATTGTAAAGAAATCGTGCTGCAAAAATGCCCACTCTAGACACCTGGGAGTTTTTTGTTTTTTTATGTAAACAATGAAGGGGAGCAACCCCTTGGGCAAAGGTTGCTCTCCTGGGGGCATTATTTTTAAGGCTGTTTCTGCTCCCCCCCTCTTGGAGGCAGATCGGTCTATTTATTTTTAATTAGGCCGATCTGCCCCCAAGGGGGACAGATGCCACTAGGCATCAGGAATCTTTTTTTTTTTTTTTTTTTTTTCACAGGTGGGGAGCGACCCCTAAGGCAAGGGTCGCTCCCCTTGGGGGCAAATTTATTTTAGGCCATTTCTGTCCCCCTTGGGGGAAGATCGGCCTATTTTTATTAGGCCAATCTGCCCCCAGGGGGACAGAAACCACTTGACACCAGGGATTTTTTTCCCCGTCAATTTCTCGCAAGGGGAGTGACCCCTTAGACAAGGGTCGCTCCCCTGTGGGGCTACCCTTGGGGGTAGATCAGCCAATTTTAATTAGGCAGAAACCACTAGGCACCAGGGATTTTTATTTTTTAAATATTTTATAGATGGGTAGCGACCCCTTAGGCAAGGGTCGCTCCTCTGGGGGCCAATTTTATATAAGGGCATTTCTTACCACCTTGGGTGCAGATCGGCCTATTTTTATTAGGACAATATTCCCCCAAGGGGGGCAGAAACCAATAGACACCAGGGATTTTATTTCTTGGCACCAATTTCATGCAAGGGGAGCAAGTCCTTAGGCAAGGGTCGCTCCCCTGGGGGGCAATTTTATTTTAGACCATTTCTGCCCACCTTGGAGGCAGATCGGCCTACTTTTATTAGGTCAATCTGCCCCCAAGGGGGGCAAAAACCACTAGACACCAGGGATTTTTTACAAAGGGGGAGTGACCCCTTAGGTAAGGGTCGCTCCCCTGGGGGGGAATTTTATTTTAGGCCATTTCTGCCCTCCTTGGGGGCAGATCAGCCTATTTCTATTAGGCTCATCTATCCCCAAGAAGGACAGAAACAACTTAGGCAAAAGGGATTGGTGTGTGTGTGTGTTTTGTTTGGGGGGCAGCCCCTTGGGCAAGGGTCGCTCCCCATGGGAGCACATTACTGTTGTTCATTTCTGCCCCCCGGAGCAGATCATCCCATTTCTGAAAGGCCCATCTGCCCCCAAGGGGGCAGAAAGACCACTAGACACCAGGGAAGAATTTTATTTTAAAAAAAGGGTTGGGGTATGGCCATACCCCACCCCAATTAAATGGGGACAAAATTGTTCTGCCCACCGGTGGGCAGATGGGGCAATTACCCCTGATCCACTCCCTGCGGGGGACAGAAAGCCTACCAGATGCCAGGAAATTAAAAAAAATAACAAATAGTTGGGTGGTGGCTACCAACCAGTATGGGCACCTCAACTGAAGGGGGGAACAGTCTTTCAGCTCTCCCCCTGCATACCAAAAGATCTTATCCCAAGCAAGAGGACATTTTATTATTTTGGGTTTCGGTTTTAGATTTGTGCCATGAGAGCTTGGCTAACTCTCAAAATCGTCCCACTTGGAATGGTGAGGGCTGCACTTTTTGGAACGCTACCACCTAGAAAAATCCACAAAACCTAGACACATCTGAAAACTAAACATCTGGGTGAGTCCACATGCACCCGCACCATTTTCTTACCCACAGTGCCCTGCAAACCTCCAACTTTGCTTAAAATCACATATTTTCCCACATTTTTGTGATGGAACCTTCCGGAATCTTCAGGAATCCACAAAATTCCTACTACCCAGCATTGTTGCATCTATACCGATAAAAATTCTGCCCCACTTGTCAGCCTAAAAACAGCTTTTTTCCAAACTGCCCTTTTGGACCCGCTTTGGTTCCCCCTCAATTTCAACATGTTTTTGGCTCTTCCCTGTCACAGACACCTACACAAGTAAGGTATCATTTTTATTGGGAGACTGATGGGATCGTTTGGTGGTAGGAAACTTTTGCCGGTACTGTTATCCCACACAGAATTGTGGGGAAAATGTGATTTTCTTTTAGCTAAATTTGAGGTTTGCTGAGGATTCTGGGCAAGAAAACACTGGGGGATCCATGTACTTCACACCTCTCTGGACTCCCCCGGGTGTCTAGTTTTCAGAAATGTCTGGGTTTGGTAGGTTTCCCTGGGTGGCTGCTCAGCCCAGGACCAAAAACCCAGGTGACCCCCCCCCGCAACGAAAGGTAGTTTTGTAATTGAGAATTTTGATGTGTCCATGTAGTGTTCTGGGGCATTTCCTGCTGCGGGCACTAGGCCTACCCGAACAAGTGAGGTACCATTTTTAGCAGGAGATGTGTGTGAATGCTGGGTAGAAAGAAGTGTGTGGCTCCTCTCAGATTCCAGAACTTTGCAGCATGGAAATGTGAGGAAAAAGTTGATTTATTTGCCAAATTTTGATGTTTGTTAAGGATTCGGGGTAACAGAACATGGTGAGAGCGCCACAAGTTACCCCATCCTGGGTTCCCCTGGGTGTCAGTTTTCACAAGAAAAATTTGATGTGTTCATGTTGTGTTAGAGGGCATTTCCTGTCACGGGCACTAGGCCTACCCACACAAGTGAGGTACCATTTTTTATCGGGAGACTTGGGGGAATGCTAGGTGGAAGGAAATTTGTGCCTCCTCTCAGATTTCAGAACTTTCTATCACCAAAACGTGAGGAAAATTTGTTTTTTTTGCCAAATTTTGAGGTTTGCAAAGTATTCTGGGTAACAGAACCTGGTAAGAGCGCCACAAGGTACCCCATCCTGGGTTCTCATAGGTGTCGAGTTTTAAAGAATGCATAGGTGTGGAAGGTGTTCCAAGGTGCTGGCTGAGCTAGAGACCAAAATCCACAGCTAGGCACTTACCAATAAACACGTCAGTTTTCAATGTAAAAATTTGATATGTCCATGCGGCGTTTTGGGGTGTTTCCTGTCGCAGGCACTAGGCCTTCCCACACAAGTGAGTTACCATTTTTATTGGGAGACTTGGGGAAATGCTGGGTGGAAGGATGTTTGTGGCTCCTCTCAGATTCCATAACTTTGCAGCACCGAAATATGATCGGAAGGTGTTTTTTTGCCCAATTTTGAGGTTTGCAAAGGATTCTGGGTAATAGAACCTTGTCCGTGGTGAGAGCCCCACAAGTCACCCGATTCTGAATTCCCCAAAGTGCCTAGTTTTAAAATATGTATAGGTTTGCTAGGTTTCCCAAGTTTCTGGCTGAGCTAGAAGCCAAAATCCACAGCTGGGCACTTTGCAAAAAACAGGTCAGATTTCAATGTAAAAATGTGATGTGGCCATGTTGAGTTTCCTTTCGCAGACATTAGGCCTACCCACACAGGTGAGGTGCCATTTTTATTGGGAGCCTTTGGGGAACACAGAATAGAAAAACAAGTGCTATTGCCCCTTGTCTTTCTCTACATTTTGACCTTCCAAATGTAAGACAGTGTGTAAAAAAGATGTCTATTTCAGAAATGCCCTGTAATTTGCATGCAAGTATGGGGACCCCGAAATTCAGAGATGTGCAAATAACCACTGCTTCTCAACACCTTATCTTGTGCCCATTTTGGAAATACAAAGCGTTCCTTGATACCTATTTTTCACTCTTTATATTTCACCAAATGAATTGCTGTATACCCAATATACAACGAAAACCCACTGCAAGGTGCAGCTCATTTATTGGCTCTTGGTACATAGGGTTCTTGAAGAACCTACAAGCCCTATATATCCCCGCAACCAGAAGAGTCCAGCAGACGTAATGGTATATTGTTTTTAAAAAATTGCCGTAGCTGGAAAAACTTATAGAAGAAAACGTGGACCCAAATGGCTCTTTTTTTACCTCAATTTCAATATTTTTTATTTTAGCTGTTACTTTCTGTAGGAAAACATTGAAGGAACACACAAATGACCCCTTGCTGAATTCAGAATGTTGTCTACTTTTCAGAAATGTTTAGCTGTCTGGGATCCAGCATAGGTTTCACACCCATTTCTGTCACTAACTGGAAAGAGACTGAAAGCACACAAAATAGTAAACATGGCATGTCCCAGTAAAATACCAAAAGTCTGTTGAAAAATTAGATTTTCTGATTCAAGTCTGCCTGTCCCAGAAAGCTGGGAAGAAGGTGTTTTTAGCACCGCAAACCCTTTGTTGATGCCATTTTCAGGGAAACAAACACATGCTTTCTTCTGCAGCCCTTTTTTCCCTTTTTTATTTATAAAACGAAACTTTAGCTGTATTTTGGCTAATTTCTTGGTCTCCTCCAGGGGAAACCCCAAACTCTGGGTACTTCCAGAATCCGTAGGATGTTGGAAAAAAGGACGCAAATTTGGCATGGGTAGCTTATGTGGACAAAAAGTTATGAGGGACTAAGCGTGAACTACCCCAAATAGTGAAAAAAAGCTTGGTACAGGAGGGGGAAAAGGCCTGGCAGAGAAGGGGTTAAAAGTCAGTATCCATTTTATTTTAATCTATGCTGCATAGTTCTCTACCTCTTAAACAAGACTATAGTGTAGTGTAGTTACTCAACTTATAAAGTGACCATTGATAGCGAGAATGATGCCCCATAGTACTAAACATTCTACTCTCCCATCGGCATCTTTAGCTTTTTAACTCCCTCACCTCGGTGTCCTGGCTGAAGTTCTCATCTGGCCCAATGACCCCCCCTCTTTTACTTTCCACACTTTTTTTCCTGAGTCCTCTTACCTTCTTTATCCCTTTCTAATTATTTTAACTATTTCCCATCAGCCCTCTATATCCCTCCTTTTCCTTTGCTTTATTTTTTGTTGATCTGGAGAGGCATAAGTTCTCTTTCATTGTGGAGTGACAGTGCCATTTTGCCAGTCTCATTGCCACACCATCATCTGCAAATCTGCGCCCTGAGCGAGGTTGCAACATTGACTTCTGTAACATCTCATTCACGTATGAATGGTATGGTCAGTGGTGTTAGTTGCACCTAAAAGGACCCTGGGTGGGATTCGCTGTCCTCCCTTAATGATGGCTACTTCATTCTATGAATAGACCCTAAATGTGTTATCAGATTAGTTTACATTTATGGGAAATCCAATAAGGAAAATAAATAAAAAAGAAAAGGAGTTAGGAATGATGTTGACTGAGCTCCTCTTACCTCTCCCTTCTGGTGTTTGCTGTCGCGATGTCTTAGCAGGGGAGGTTGGAAAACGGGTTGGTATAGGCAGTGCCTCCGCACACACACACTGTCCTCTCTGCCTCCCACCAAGGTAACAAGCCTGAAGCCCAGACAGAAAAGACAAAAATGGAATGACTAGGAGTAGATTCTTTCGTTACCCTTCCTGATATAATTTCAAAGCCCTCATGACTGTGCAGAAATGTCAGAATCCCAGGCCAGAAAACAGTGCCCTTCTGAAGGAGGCTGGACTGGCTTGTAGTGAGTACCAAGGGGTACTTGCACCTTGCACCAGGCCCAGTTATCCCTTATTAGTGTATAGGGTGTCTAGCAGCTTAGGCTGATAGATAATGTTAGCTTAGCAGAGCAGCTTAGGCTGAACTAGGAGACGTGTGAAGCTACTACAGTACCACAAGTGTCACTTGCACAATATCATAAGAAAACACAATACACAGTTATACTAAAAATAAAGGTACTTTATTTTTATGACAATATGCCAAAGTATCTTAGAGTGTACCCTCAGTGAGAGGATAGGAAATATACACAAGATATATGTACACAATACCAAAAATATGCAGTATAGTCTTAGAAAACAGTGCAAACAATGTATAGTTACAATAGGATGCAATGGGGACACATAGGGATAGGGGCAACACAAACCATATACTCCAAAAGTGGAATGCGAACCACGAATGGACCCCAAACCTATGTGGCCTTGTAGAGGGTCGCTGGGACTATTAGAAAATAGTGAGAGTTAGAAAATAACCCTCCCCAAGACCCTGAAAAGTGAGTGCAAAGTGCACTAAAGTTCCCCAAAAGACAAAGAAGTCGTGATAGAGGAATAATGCAGGAAAGACACAAACCAACAATGCAACAACGGTGGATTTCCAATCTAGGGTACCTGTGGAACAAGGGGACCAAGTCCAAAAGTCACAAGCAAATCGGAGATGGGCATATGCCCAGGAAATGCCAGCTGTGGGTGCAAAGAAGCTTCTACTGGACAGAAGAAGCTGAGGTTTCTGCAGGAACGAAAAGGGCTAGAGACTTCCCCTTTGGTGGACGGATCCCTCTCGCCGTGGAGAGTCGTGCAGAAGTGTTTTCTCGCCGAAAGAACGCCAACAAGCCTTGCTAGCTGCAAATCGTGCGGTTAGTGTTTTTGGGTGCTGCTGTGGCCCAGGAGGGACCAGGAGGTCGCAAATTGGACCAGGAGGTAGAGGGGACGTCGAGCAAGACAAGGAGCCCTCTTAGCAGCAGGTAGCACCCGGAGAAGTGCCAGAAACAGGCACTACGAGGATGCGTGAAACGGTGCTCACCCGAAGTTACACAAAGGAGTCCCACATCGCCGGAGACCAACTTAGAAAGTCGTGCAATGCAGGTTAGAGTGCCGTGGACCCAGGCTTGGCTGTGCACGAAGGATTTCCGCCGGAAGTGCACAGGGGCCGGAGTAGCTGCAAAAGTCGGAGTTCCCAGCAATGCAGTCTAGCGAGGTGAGGCAAGGACTTACCTCCACCAAACTTGGACTGAAGAGTCACTGGACTGTGGGAGTCACTTGGACAGAGTTGCTGGATTCGAGGGACCTCGCTCGTCGTGCTGAGAGGAGACCCAAGGGACCGGTAATGCAGCTTTTTGGTGCCTGCGGTTGCAGGGGGAAGATTCCGTCGACCCACTGGAGATTTCTTCGGAGCTTCTAGTGCAGAGAGGAGGCAGACTACCCCCACAGCATGCACCACCAGGAAAACAGTCGAGAAGGCGGCAGGATCAGCGTTACAGAGTTGCAGTAGTCGTCTTTGCTACTTTGTTGCAGTGTTGCAGGCTTCCAGCGCGGTCAGCAGTCGATTCCTTGGCAGAAGGTGAAGAGAGAGATGCAGAGGAACTCTGATGAGCTCTTGCATTCGTTATCTAAAGTTTCCCCAGAGACAGAGACCCTAAATAGCCAGAAAAGAGGGTTTGGCTACCTAGGAGAGAGGATAGGCTAGCAACACCTGAAGGAGCCTATCAGAAGGAGTCTCTGACGTCACCTGGTGGCACTGGCCACTCAGAGCAGTCCAGTGTGCCAGCAGCACCTCTGTTTCCAAGATGGCAGAGGTCTGGAGCACACTGGAGGAGCTCTGGACACCTCCCAGGGGAGGTGCAGGTCAGGGGAGTGGTCACTCCCCTTTCCTTTGTCCAGTTTCGCGCCAGAGCAGGGCTAAGGGGTCCCCTGAACCGGTGTAGACTGGCTTATGCAGAATTGGGCACATCTGTGCCCAAGAAAGCATTTCCAGAGGCTGGGGGAGGCTACTCCTCCCCTGCCTTCACACCATTTTCCAAAGGGAGAGGGTGTAACACCCTCTCTCAGAGGAAGTCCTTTGTTCTGTCATCCTGGGACAAGCCTGGCTTGACCCCAGGAGGGCAGAAACCTGTCTGAGGGGTTGGCAGCAGCAGCAGCTGCAGTGAAACCCCAGGAAAGGCAGTTTGGCAGTACCAGGGTCTGTGCTACAGACCACTGGGATCATGGAATTGTGCCAACAATGCCAGGATGGCATAGAGGGGGCAATTCCATGATCTTAGACATGTTACATGGCCATATTGTAAATTAGCACTTGTATAGCGCACTACTCACCCGTTAGGGTCTCAAGGCGCTGTACTCATACCGCTATGGAACCCCTCCTGGCTTTTCCCTGTGAGGCGCCCACTCCTGAGCACCCCCAGGGTGAAGCCAGGCATCCAAGCGCTGTTGGGGCCGTTGTGGAGATTAAGCAAGCTATTGCCCAGAGTTGCAGAGTGGGACCCATGAATTAGATTAGGCACCGAGGCGAGAATTATCTGGTCAAGGGGAATTGAGCCCAAGACCTGCCGAAGCGGGACTTGAACCCTGGTCTTGAGCCAGATCTCTGCTTCAGGGTCTGCCGCTCTAACCATTGAGCCACACTTCTCCACTCTATTCGGAGTTACCATTGTGAAGCTACACATAGGCAGTGACCTATATGTAGTGCACGCGTGTAATGGTGTCCCCGCACTCTCAAAGTCCAGGGAATTGGCCCTGAACAATGTGGGGGCACCTTGGCTAGTGCCAGGGTGCCCTCACACTAAGTAACTTTGCACCTAACCTTTACCAGGTAAAGGTTAGACATATAGGTGACTTATAAGTTACTTAAGTGCAGTGTAAAATGGCTGTGAAATAACGTGGACGTTATTTCACTCAGGCTGCAGTGGCAGGCCTGTGTAAGAATTGTCAGAGCTCCCTATGGGTGGCAAAAGAAATGCTGCAGCCCATAGGGATCTCCTGGAACCCCAATACCCTGGGTACCTCAGTACCATATACTAGGGAATTATAAGGGTGTTCCAGTAAGCCAATGTAAATTGGTAAAATTGGTCACTAGCCTGTTAGTGACAATTTGAAAGAAATGAGAGAGCATAACCACTGAGGTTCTGATTAGCAGAGCCTCAGTGAGACAGTTAGTCACTACACAGGTAACACATTCAGGCACACTTATGAGCACTGGGGCCCTGGAGAACAGGGTCCCAGTGACACATACAACTAAAACAACATATATACAGTGAAAAATGGGGGTAACATGCCAGGCAAGATGGTACTTTCCTACACCTTCACAGAAAGAGCATCTGTTTAAAAAAACTCACGCTTCTGGGAAAGAGAAAACACAGCAAATCCAGCTTCGGCACAATCTAATAGAACTAATCGTGTTAGCTGCATCGTCATTATTACATAGGATATTGTTGTTGTAAATGCTATATTAAATAAATATTGCAGCACAGGAGATGGCTCCTCTAAAAGTGCGGCGATTGGAGAACAATGACCCCTCTGCCCCCACCATTCTGAGGGGCGATGGTAGCTGAGATTGGACGATAAAGAAGGAATAAAAAGTAGGAGAAATAATGGGAGAGGCTGAGAAGTCTGTTCCACTACAGGTCAAAACTAACACGCAAAAGATGGTTAGGAAAACAGGAGAGGCTGGGAGCAGTAATAACAGAACCAATTTCGCTTTCTTTACTATACCAACTGTCAAAAAACATTGAAGGAGTAGACTAAGATGTTTTAGGAAGTGGGCAATTTGCCCAGAAATTGGGGGAGAGCTTACCTCGAAAATAGTTCAGAAACCACTCACCACACAAAAGTTTATATTTTCCCTAACACATGGACAAGTTTAAAGCTAAAAACACAAGATGGCACTGGCCAGAATAAGCTGATTTCACAATGGCGCTTTTGTGGCATGAACAGATGTAGTAATAAGACATTGAAAGAGCATAAGAGCATACATTTTTTTCTAACTAACAACATTCAATGTCTTTACTATCACTTAAACACAGATACAATTTAACAATATAACCTGGCATAAGGTATGTACTCAAGCTGTGTCAACACCTATTGTAACAGAATTAAGTATCACTGGAGATGAATGTATTTTCATTTTTGCAGTTAATGCACTGGGGCAGGTATTTCATTTTCTCTATACGTAGAGGTATATCTATGATTGTGTGATGCAAAGGGTTTATCTGTAGGGTACCTCTGCATCTCCCCATGGTTGATATGTGCCTATTTGGACTGTTTGGAAGAGGATATGAGTGTGAAGTGAGAGAACAAACATAGTAGTGATATTTAATTATTTAGTTACATATTACAGAAAACGAATTATCTCTGGTCTTTAGTGACAAGAGTGCTCCACCAATAACTATGATCTGGAAGCATGACTGTCGTGACGTCATTTAGGGGTCAGCATGAGTTGCTGTAATGACCCCTGACTTGACCTTTGCGACCCATCACACTGCCTTTGCAATCCCTTGCATGAGAGGTGGCAAAATCAGTGTCGGGAACAAAGGCCATTTGTCCTTGTTTTCTTCCCATTTTTATTACATTAAGAATGAATACAGCTTATTATTCACTATTGGTGTAATACAACTGAAGCACCATGAAGCACCACAGGACATTTGCTGGCAGGTGAGGTGATAAAAAAAAATAGATTTTAAGCAGGTGGTGGGCGTGCTTGCGGGTGTGAGTGTGTTTGTAAGAGAGCAAGTGCATATGTGTGACAGTATGTGTGAGCATGTATGTCTGAGAGAACCTGGCAGATAGTGAAAGAGAATGAGTGAGACAGAGGGTCAATCAATGTTATTGAGTAAAAGTTAGAAAGAATAAGTAAGAGAGATTGTAAGTGAGTGAAAGGGGATAGGTAAAGGTAAATGTAGGAATTTGTGTGGCACAGTGTTAACGAGCGAAAAAGACAATTCATGAGAGTGAGAATGAATGACACTCAGTGAGTATAACTGTGAAAGAGAATGAGTAAGAGTGAATCAAAATGTGTGAGTATGAGAAAGAAGGTATGATTGAGTGAGAATAAGAGTGAATGTGAGTACGATTAAGCATGAATGAATGAGGGAGTCAGAACGTGTAAGAATAGTTCAGAATATGTGAGAATGAGGGAGTGAGTGTGAATGTGAGTGAGAAAGTGTGAATGAGAGAGTAAGAATGAGAGAGAATCAGTGCGAATGAGCAAATGCGAGTAAGAATGAGCGTGAGTGAGTGAGAATGAGTTGCATGATTGAACACAAGTGAACGGGAGCGACAATATACAGTAGTGTTGTCCTAGCGTGTCTGCCAATGACCGTGTCACACTGAAAGTAATTCTTAGCTTGTAAATGCAACCATAGCAAAATATTGGTGCTTGCGTATTAGAAGCAATTCTTAACACAACAGGCACGTGTGACAAAACACTGGTACTGGCTTATTGCGGGGTCAGTTTTGGCACTAGGGACAACTATTGTAAAATGTTGGTACTGGCATTCAAGGGGTATTTCTTCACATATATAGCACTCATGGAAAAATGATGGTGCTGGCATACTTAGGGATATTCTTGGGGGTACCAACACCAAAATGTTGATACCAACACATTGGTAACAATTTTTGACATAAGTAAAGACAACCGTTACATACAAGGTGGGGATATCCATGACAAAATAACGGCCCTGGCATGCTAACGGTATGTTTTTTTTTAAAAAATAAGGTGCACTCAGGGTAAATGGACAACACAGATAGCAACATGTTGTTAGCACTTGCATATTGTATGTAATTTTTGGCATGAGGCTGTCATAATATATGGAGTATCCATCTCGAAATGTTGACCCTGACACAATTAAGGTAATTTTTGACTACGCGGGCAACCATAGCACAATCTGAAAAATCAGGTTTTATTTGTTTGGTACGCCATTAAGTGTATTTAACCAGTGCTCTGTCCGCATTCATGTATTTTTAGCAAATTCGTATGAAAATGTGCTTTAAAATGCACTGTTTCACCCCTTTCCTTTAAAAAAAAAACCTTTGGAGGAATACACACCAAACCCCTCGTATTAAACATTTGGCTAACTGGCTTACCTTGCGCGCTACAGTATAGGTAATCATCATGCTCCGCCTCTTTTAAAAATCTTCTTGGCACCCTGATATAGATGGTATCAAAAATAGGCATTTGTGTTGTTATATTAATCATGTAGTTATTATGGAACTTCAGCAATGTCAATTATTATGATGTCATCAGGGTTAAGGTCATGTGACATCACTCCTGGAAGAATCAGAACCAGAGGTCATATGCTATCACTTCCTGTGATGTCATTAAGATCAAAGGGTATGTGAGGTTACTTCCAGTATCCATGCCATTCTGGTGTATAGACATCCATGATGTCTGGCATCCTTAACAGTAGCTAGCTTGGGGTGTACCCGGGTTTGACTCTACATCTCAGTAGCAATAGTCACATCTATGCTTATTGTGCACCTAACAGAAGAGAGTAACAGCCTGGTTTCTAGCTTTTCTGATGAGTGAGGGGACGGATGGTGTGTGTGTATAGAGTTCTCTCGCAGTTCTCTCACTCTGCACAGAAGAAGTTTGCCCATTTCTGACAGTCTGGGAGAAGTTTGGTTTTATCTTATTTCCCAAATCTTTAGTGCCCCACCCCAAAAGGTTAATGTGAGGAAGTTATAGCTCTTGCCTTATGGACCACTGGTGAATAAGTAAGCATTTCCTTGTGAACCAGTCTGATTAGACTAGGCTAAACCATAACACTTCTTGTCACTTCTGTTTCCTCACCAGCACTAGCACCCCCACTAAGAGAAGTATATCCTATGTCAGATATGCCTTTATATCGCTAGATTAGGGTTTCCAAACTTTTCTGTAATAAAAGCTACTTATGTTCAAGATACTAAAATTATTAGTGTAGTAATGTAGCAGTGATCACCTCAGTTCACAAGGCATAACTGCGAACAGTAATGTTAACAAGCATTTGCAATGCAATGGGTCTTGCGTTTGCTTGAGTTAAAGCTTTTAGCGGTGTAACTTCCTAACTAGACTTTTCTTGCCACATAAATTGAAAATGAAAAGTAAAACAGTTGACATAAGCAAGCCAATTCAAAGCGCCATGCCCGCCATGAGCAGGTAGGAGAGACACAAAAGGAAAAGTTCACCCGCAAACATTTTGGCAAAAGTGCAAATATCCATGTAACAGGGTCGATGGCCAACAAAAGTGCCACGAGGAGG
Source organism: Pleurodeles waltl (assembly GCF_031143425.1). NCBI lineage: Eukaryota > Metazoa > Chordata > Amphibia > Caudata > Salamandridae > Pleurodeles > Pleurodeles waltl. The sequence goes on from NC_090440.1 coordinate 1,218,340,942, forward strand.
GACAAACAAAGCATTTACCAATGATGATAAAGGATTTTGGAAAGGCAAGCCCATAAATGAGTGATAGTAATGGGCATGCGGTGGGCGTGGTTAAAAGCACACATATAGATTACAACATGTCAGAGCTCTTGCGCGCTCAACCTAAAAGGCCTTGGCTTATGCAGAATGCCTCTAAATGGGTAATAAATAACCGCCACAGCTACAACCCATCAAGGTATTATTATTAGTAGTAAGTCACCCCAACACCACAATCTACCACTCAAATATCAGCTGTGAATATATCTTGCAAACACAACCTTTGTTGTCATTACATTAGTTTATAACTTCTAAAAATACACATATTTGTTGTCTCAAGTGCACGCTTTTCAATTATGGTATACATAAAATAATTCAACCAGGCAAAAACTTCTAATTTAATAGGCTGAGCTACACACAGAAGAGATATGTATATGTAGCTAGAATTACTTGCTGGAGAAGCCTGCTTTAGATAGATTTAAAGAGATTGGTTAAAACTGTTACTAGTTCGCTTAAGGATCCAAGGTCTAAGCAAAGGCAGGGGAATTATATTGTGTATATCCCACAATGCGGTTGTACATGGATTTACATTTCTGAAAATAACTGTGTGTAGGAAACCTGTTGCTTTATTATTCATCATGGGTGAGGATGCCTGGAAATTCATTTCTGATGACTCGTCACAGCATGACCCTGCGTCACCTCACCGGTTCGCTAGTAGCACTAGACACCAAAAGACTCTAATACAGTGCACACATTCGGAGAACAGGATACCCTAAAACTCTGGCTTTTTTGTTACCTGTGATTTAAAAAGCCCAAGGTTGTGATCCTGCTTAGAAAAATGTTGTAATGAGTGAACTGTTATCTACCCTGTCCGTGGAAATGGACTAGAGGTAAGGGACGAGTGCATAGAGGGCAAAAGGCAGAGTGACAAAGGTCTGTATAATCATCTCTAGATATCATGCAGATGGAACAGCATCCAGCCATACGGGGTGCCCACAAGAATAGGCAACAAAGGAAATACAGGGTGCTGACTACAGCTTTGACAGCATGATGCTTAGTAAACAATGGATGATGCTGATATTGCCCCCGACAGTCTGTGGAAAAAACTCATAGGGCCTGATTTAGATACTGGGGGATGAGTTACTCCATCCCAATGGTGACTGATATCCCATTCCCTGAAATCTAAATCCAACAGGATATTATTGGATTTAGATTGTGATGGATGGGCTATCCGTCACTGTTGTGCTGGAGTAACTCGTCAGCCACTATCTAAATCAGGCTCACAGTCTTGATGTGAGTTGGGACTGAGCCATATCATTGCCCACAGTAGGTCTTAGGGGAGCACACTTTGCGCCAAAGAAAGCTCTGCTCACCTTTGAGAATAATCCCAGGTTCACAGCTATCCCCAGAGAAAATAACGCATGTGCTGTACATTCAGGAAGGTACCATATAAGGGTTTCAAAACTCAACCAAATAATTTACAATATCCACACAAAGATAAATACTTATTATGAAAAATGCTTGTAAGAGATATTTGTAAAACCCAAACCTGACTACACCTGTTCTGGCATACCCTTTTCATCTAAACTTTTTCATCCAATTGTTCAACTGGATTCAGATTCACCAGGCTGGCTGACCGAAACTGGTGAAAGTCCTTCTTGATGAAAAATGTTTTTTTCGTGAATGTATTTTCAGCATTATTCTGCTTGTTTTCTGTTTTTGTGTGTGTGTGCTGCTGGCCCCTTCCAATACTCCCTCTCTGAACCCACTTTCATTTTTTATTTAATATGTTACTCAAGTTTTACAGCGAGCATTAGCCTCCTCACAGATTAACCTAGCAAGGAAGAGTAAGTGTTTGCTGGTTGCAAACTACCTACCACTGCCAATGGACACATAATATTATTTTTACAGTATATATTTGCACGTTATTTCTTTTAGGATTGTTTCTCTTGATGCCAGTTCAATTGCGCATAATTTCAACTGTGGTTTTCTCCTTGGAAATAAACCATAACACGATTTCAGCTGACTCCTCCTGCTGCCTACCACAGTCTTCATTACAGCGTTTACACGCTTTGGAAGCAAGCTCATCTTTGTGTACAGCAGTTCTCAGCTACTTACGTGTATGGTTCCAAACCAGTGCAGTGCTCATAGCACCTCCGGTCAACTCGTAATCTATACATAGAGTTTCTTCAGAGCGGTTTTAAAACCTGGGCAAAATGTGCAATTGTGCAGGGCCACCACCTTCCGAGGAGATCCCAAGGGAGTGAATGTTCTCTCCAGGGCACTTCTGTGTATTTCTGGATCTAAGCTCTTAAGGTAAAATTCAATATCGTTTGGCATCACAGGACTTTAAAATTGGTACCACAAATCAAAGTTGTTCCAAGCAGAGGCCCAAAATATTCCTAGCGCAAAGCCCCCAAAATCCTTAGGATGACACCCAGCTTCTGTAAGGTGCAAGGTCTAGTTCTCCACTTAGTAGACAGCTACTATAAACTAACCTCATCAATACTGCCAATAAGTGCAGTCATCCTCTCTGCTTTGCATGCTCAAACTCCCATCCTAGTTTGCCGGTTAAAGTCTTATGTGCCCGGTCACATACACTCATTCCTGTATGGTTCTTTATACCTCTCTCCAAAACACATCTCAAGAACCAAACACCATCTCGCAACCCACCTCCAAAGAAAATTACAGGAGAGAGTGCATTTCTATAACTGTTTAGGGTTTTAAGTTGTCTATGAATTGATTCTGGGAGACTGTACATGATAAATTTAGTTATATTTTATTTTTCAGATAATTGGATTGCTTTGTAGTGGTTTTAAATAACTGTACAATAAATATGACCTTACATTTAACTGTTTAGGTTTATAATCTACTACCTGCAGAATTTTAGGCGATATAGTAGGGAATGATCAAGTACTGATGAAGCAAGGGCCTCCTCACTTCATAGCAAAGATGCTTCATGCCATAACATATGTTAGGCCCTCATTATGGACATGGTGGTATTTCCCGCCGTGTTCATGCTGGCGGTCTAAACACAAGCAAAGCCCGCCAGCCCGTTGAGGACCCCGCCAGACCAATAAAGAACATTCCCCAGGGCCGGCGGGCGGAAACAGTCTTTCCACCAACTGGCCCTAAGGAATGATGGGCCAGGACTTTGCTGACGCAGCAGTGCGGCGGGTGCAGCAGCACCCGTCGTGCATATAACTGCCTGACATGCGCGACAGGGCTGTGCACAGGGGCCCCTGCACTGCCCATGCCAAGTGGCAGTGAAGGGGCCTCCAGTGGGGCCCCCATTCCACCAGCCTTTTTCTGGCGGGTGGACACAGGTTCTTTATCCGGGGGACAGTGTTGATTGCAGCGCTGCCCTGTCGGATAAGGAACTCTGCCATCGTCAGGCTGCCTGGTGGCGATAGCCTGTGGTGGGCTCATGGTGAACATTATATGGCGGTCCGGACTGCCATGCTGGTAATAGGCAAACTCAACAGGGTAGATGTCCTACTGGCCCCTAACATGCTGTAATTACCGCTACCGCCAGCATGGCGGTCCGACCGTCATGTTCATTATGACCCCCTTAGTGTATTCAATCCCACCCATGATTTCAGACTGTGTAGCATATATGTGTAGGTCATCAGCTGCACACTAGGTCACACGCTCCATGACAGAGAAGTCTGTCCTCTCTGCTGTTACTCCATTTCGTGCTTTACACCTCTCAATGTATGCCAGGTGTCTTGATTATCTATCAGGCCAGTCTAGCTGTCTATATGGTTGTATTTAAAAGAAGATGTTCATGTTAGACAAAGTACATAGGGTCTGAGGTCCTATTAACAGAACCTGGATTCTAGCAGAGGGCAAAAGCCAAGATTCCATGAAAATAATAAACTTTAGAGTATATCAACCTCTGCAATGAGGTAAGTGAGGCCGATTGTGGTAAAACTACTTATTTATAGAGAAAAGATTATAGCTACAGAATCAGGCCACTTCCCAGTGGAGAACCCTAGTGTTATGATTTTTTTCGCGACTGTGCAGCACCAACATTCACAAACTGAGTGGCTCCCCAGAAGTAGTAAGCAGCGTAAATGATCCAGCTGCTGTTTTAAGAGCCGATCTAAGTCTACTCAAGTGAAAATGAAGAGTGAAGCATCAAAGGCCTCAATGAATGAGCGCATTGGCAGGAGATGACCTAAAGGACAATCAGTCTCCAATATGAGCTTCACAAACCCCGAGGCTGAAGAAGACCGCCCTGCAGGGACTGATGTGAATATGCCTAAAGTCTGGTACGGCAGAAGAACAGATTTAAGCAGAGTGTCAAGTCACTGCTCGGCGAATATGAGATATCTGTATGGATTTGATCAGAGCAATGCGACAACAGACTGAACATATATACTTTCCATCATTTACAGATAAGCTGTCACGGGGCCCTCTCAAAAGAATCAACCCCTCTGGTTCCAACTATGTGAGTCAGTGTGATTAGGACCTAATACTCGATTTTGCTGTTGATTTAGGTGGAGGGTGACTGCCCAGATGCTTTAAAGAACAAGTTTATATTTAGGATATGTCTGCTTGTTTAGTTTACTTTGCTATGAGGATTGAGTTTGAAAAATCATGAAGCGGCTATACGAGATTGAGTGGAGCCAGATTAGACGTGATATGGGGAAAGTCACTGGTTCTGCTCACTGCAATTCAAATGCAAATAGATTGGAAGGGCAGTTATGTGATGGTAATAGGCAAACTCAACAGGGTAGATGTCCTACTGGCCCCTAACATGCACCAGAGAGTGTTCCAACATCCTCTGTGAACGTCATTGGCTAACAAGGGCAACACAGCAATGTTACTGGGTGGGATATTTGACAGTTTTGAGGAAGAAAGCTGGATACATTTCATCTGCCCTGCTTTCATTGAGTACGGTCAGAGTGGCTGGGGAAATTTGAGATGGCACACTGTTCAAATTAAGATGAACATAACTCTGATGTTTGTTGGAAGACATTTATTCATCTCATGACACCTCCAAGTCCACACTCTCCATAATGACAGTTCCTCTGTCAACATTCCAAGTCAGATGCCCAGAGATTTCATTGGGAGGGTGGATGCAGTGGAAAGGGAACGAACCATGACTATGGGTTATTAACTTGAGGAAGGGGTAAGTAAATTATTACTTATTAACTCATACTCAATAATATATTACATGAACTATAAAAATGACAACACACATACATTGGCATTGGTAGATGTCAGGAGAGTAGTCCACATTAACACAAGAAAATGATTTTCTCTTGTACATACATGACCTACATTTTAGATTAGATAGGACTTATTGCAGTAGAGGATTACAAATATTGTTCCTCCTTGGTGAATACCCATGCAAACTATGTCGGACAAAACCCCACTGCTGTTGAACATGCAATGGGGCAGCTGCAGGAACAGAGTTTCAGTACTGAGACAACAGCAAATGGCACTAGGTGAATACATTTTCAAGCAAATAATTTGGGAAGATATAGGACATTACTTCAAGGAAAAACAAAGGGACGGCCTTCAACACACAGTTGAGTTGGATACATTCAAGAAAGTAATTAGCGAATGCTGCAATAAAGTGGAATATGGGACAAAGAAGTCTACAGAAGGGAGTCTAGAGGTGGTGGAGGTCAAACTATGCGAACTAGAGCACAATTTCCCAACATCTCCTAAGGTGCTGGACGAAATGTCTAGTAAAACAATGCTAGACTACTTGAATGTTTACATTACTTAGATTAAAATAATTTTGTAGCTAAGATACACACAAGAGGGGTAAGACAAGTAGTTTGCTGGCCTGGCTTCTAAAACCAGAGACTCTGAACTTCCCCACAACATGGATGACATTCAAGGCAATTATGGACAAACTCTACACAAGTAGGGATCAACCAAGCTCTCATTAAATACTAAGGGGAGACAAATGCAGAAGATTTGACTTAATATTTAGATAAAGCTGGACTAATCTTCCTGTTGCCAGACCAAGTGGAATATGTGGAAAGTTCACTGGATCACTTGGAAGTTAAAAGGGAGATTTTTGTTTTGGCAAATGAAAGCGTGCCTGGGGAGGATGGGCTGCCAGTGGAATTTTATAAGGCCTATATCCTGCCATTTAGGTGCCTAAACTCCAACTCAAAGAAGGAGGCCTTGATAATCTTCCTGCTGAAACCGCACCATCACTCCCATGATGTGACTGCATTTAGGCCATTACCAGTTTGAAATATTTAAAACAATTTTTTCAGTAAAATAATAACAAGCTGCTTGATTCACAAATTAATGCCAATTGTGCACCTAGATCATAAATAATTTATAACAGAAACCACAAACTGCTCCATGTCCAGGTGCACTCCGTGTAGAACTGGAAAAAGCTTTTGATACAGTTGGTCGGAGCTATACGTTTAAGGTACTACGGAGAGTTGGATTTGGGGAATGTATGCTAATATGAAATAAGACGTTACATGCCTATCTTATGGTTAGAGTAAGGTTAGGTCAAGTGATATCAATCCCTGATAATACGGAAAAGGAAATGCAATCGGAATGCTCCCAAACCCCATTAATTTTCATTCTACTCAAGGAACCCATACCTAATAACATCCACATATTGGAAAATGCAAATATTAGGTATATTTCAGATCATTTAAAAAAATTATGAAGATATCCTGCTATATCACATTATGTTTCCAGTGGGCTCTCACGAGTCACAGAGGTGCTTGGGAGATTTGGTTAGCTGTGGGCACTGCAAGTTAGGTGGTCTAAAACTTATATATTTCAAGTCCAGCTAACAAAGTTGCCCGTAAAAGCAATTATCACAAGTAGGGATGTCAATGGGAACATCAGGCATTGAATTGATGGAAGCAGAGGAAAGGCACTGAAGCCATTAAAGAATAAGTAACATTCTGAAAGTGACAACCAATAAAAATTATGGGTAGTACAGCACTAACAAAAAAGTAAAACTTGCAGAGTTCAATATATTATTTTGCTAATCTGCTGATTATGCATGCAGGTAAGATGTTTAAGGAACTGGATTCAATCTTGTCCCTCATTAGGAATAAGGACAGGACTGGGGTGTCAAAGCAGTAATGTAAACTTTCCAATACAGAAGGGGGCAAAGAGTTCTGTGACATTGAACCTTACTATTCTTCGCAGTCACAATGGGTGGCCAGGTGGCACACGGATCCACCTCTGGGGAAGCTAAACTAGTGGAAATTAAACCTTTTATGGGCAATGTAACAACCTTTTTTTCTGAAACACAATAATACGTGGAAGAACTACCTTTATTATTTAAAGTTACTGGTTATTGTCAGAATATGTGCATGGGACCTACAAACCAGGATATAATGCATGCTCCTGGAGTGCCAATTTAGGCACTGGCCACACACAGGGATGAAGAACAAAATAGGTGGTATGACATTGTAGCACGGCATTATAACGTCAGGGGACTTCACTGCCGAACCAATTAAATACAGGCTCCTCAGCTTCTAGAATCAGGAGAAAGGGAAAAGAGCTTCGACACAACTGTTCAGCATGCTGCTATATGATTACAAGCCTGATCTATAAGAATTGAAAGAAAGGCAGTCATTACATTTCGGATTGGACTTGACATAAAGTGACTCTGCTTGAAACCTGTGCCAGGTGCCCAACATCTTTACAAGCACGAGGTTAAAGATGCAGTACTTAAGTTATCTTCATAGAAACTATCTGACCCTGAAAGCTTATCCGAACTATAAATCTCAGTGACATCAAACTTTCAAAGGGGTAATGAATTAAAAACAGTCTTTGGTCATATAGCATGGTCATGCCTATTATTGGCAGAAACTAGAATGAAAAAATATACACCCTGGAAAGGTCATTCGGTAGGAGCTAATGTGTGAAACCTAAAGCGTTGTTTTAGGGCTGTTACTCTCTTCTGGGGAGAAGAAATGGGGAAACAAGTTCCTCGGGTTGGCAACTGTAATCGCCAAAAAGGTCCGAAGCAAGATCCTGGAAGTCAGCTACTGACAAACAGTGGGTAACACAGGTCCTAGTGTGGGCCGACATTGTAGGAAAAGCCATCCAACAAGATAAGCAGAGGGGAAACAGCGACTGGGACAGAGTGTTTGTTTGAAGAGAAATGATGATGTATTTTAAAAACACTGATCATTGTGATAGACCTCCATAATTGTGTCTGGAATATAACTCACAGTGAGAGGTGACTACTATTTACTCCTCGACTCTATGCGAAATGGCCATTGTACTAGATGACTAATGTGGTTTATGTCCTGAACCCTGGGGAAGGACTAAACTCCTCCCTTCAAGCTTCAGGAATGACAACTAAGCCAGCTATACCCACAATAATCAATTCTAATATATACGCATATCTCTCTGATTTTAGATAGCTACATTGTTTTGGATAGTAAAATATCCATTTATGTGAGCAGTGACAGAAAGCAAGAGATGTATTAGACAAGATTATGTATGACGATATGCACTGGACTTGTACAGATACTATGCTAAATGTAGCAGTCACAAAGCTCAATTTTCTCTAATGTTTGACCTTACAAATATAATAAAGCAATAAAACAGATTTTAAGACAAGGGAGCGTATCGGGGCATATGAAATTTCCTACTGGCGGCAAGTCAGTTAATTTGTTATTGTCTGCCGACTCTGGAGATAAACGTGCTGATTTTCTGAAGGTGGATTGATGACCCCTAACTAGGTGTGCACAAACAGACCGCACAACAGTGCCGGTTACAAAACTGGCTTCAACCCTGCACAGCAAAATTAGAGTTTTGATCACTAAGAACTTGCGCGTGACCAAAATCGGCGTGTGCCTAGATTCTGGAGTGAATTCCTTGATTACGCTCGACAGAAAATCTGTATGGAGTTAAGTGAATGCGAGTTTTCTGCTTTTTAAAACTCATGACCACTTCCCGTTATCCCTCAGTCTCTTAGGCCCAAATTTAGGACAAAGTGGCGCCGCACAGTGCTGCGCTAAAAATAGCAGCCCTGCACCACTTTCGAATATGGCACACCCTTTTGTTCCCCCCTGCACTGCCTGAATTAAGCTGCCTGTGCCAACACAAGCATCCTTGAACCATAGTGCAAGGGTGTCTGCGTTGAGGTCATAGGTTGTTTATGTGCAGGAAGGTGTCCCTTCGTGCACATAATCTATAATGGCGATATTTCACTTCTATGTGTGCTGCATACCAAAGCATCATTTTGGAATGACTGTTTATGTGCAGGAAGGGATACCTTCCTGCACATAAACAATCATTCATGGCCTTTTGCATTCTGCAACACACATAGAAAGAGAAAAAAAACGAGGAGGAATATAAGTATTCCTCCTCGTTGTGTCATGCTAATGCCACCCCTGGGGTGGCGTTAGTTTTTGGAACTGCCTCAGATTTATGCCTTCTTCCAAATCTGGGGCAACGTCAAAAGCAATGGGTGTTGCGGAGGAAAGTCCACAGCAACACCGATTGCACTCCCCTCTGACGCAGAAAACTGCATCAGGGGCATATTTACAAGGAGGCATTAAGACACAAAAAATGGCTTACTGCCTACTTGTAAATATGATGCAGTGAAAGTGACACTCCTGGGGCGTTAGGACCTTGTGAATCTGGCTCATAGTGCTTAAAATGAGCAGGTATTCACAGGTGTACCTGTACTTTATTACTTGAAAGGGAGAGTTCCTGCACTCAGAGCCGGCTCTAGGGTGGTGCAAGCAGTGCCACTTCAAGAATGTTAACATAGGGTGGGAACAGCGTGTTTCCAAATGTATTATGATTTTAAAAGCACCTGCTGCATCTGTTCCTTGACTCCAGCAGTTTTCCAGCAACAATAAAAATGTCAAAATAACTCTGGTGATTAATGATCTGCCTGGAGAGAGACTGGAGTTTTTAGGGCAGGTGCTTAATACTTTTAACGGGAAAGTACCGGCACTTCTCAGGGGCCCACAAGTACTCTGGGGCAGTGAAGCCAATGGTTTCCTATGTTATTGAGCTATGTGACTCTGGAACAAAAACAAGAGAGGGGATACCCATGCCTTGTGAAATAATTTACATGTTTTATCGTTCCAAAAATAGCTGCTGCCCTGGATTCACTTTACAGGTATGTAGTTCAATAGCTGAGACTCAGGGAGACATCGTTTAAAAGAACATGCCATGTGGGGGCTGGCACTGAAATGAATGGGAGATATAGCTTACTGAAAAGGGGACATAGCAGGTGCTTGACAATTAGTTGCTGGAGCCTCTAAGTTTTATTTGTAATCCGGGAGCTTGGAAAGGAACAATATAAAGTGTCTTTACGCTGTTAAAAAAGCCACTTTCTGAGAATGAGCTGCTTTTCCCCCCCAGGCACGTGACTGATGGAACACTGTAACGCTTTATCTGCTCTGTCTTGTTAGTCTGGTTAATGAAAATGGATTGAACGAGACAGCAAAAGGAAGCTCATCAAAATGTATTTCGCTCAATGTGCACTGCTGCCGCGAACCATGAAACCCGAGGGCTTTCAGGTTGTGTGTCAGCAGAACTGAGAGGATGAAGTAAATCCTGAATATTTTATAGCAGAGCATTTGATTTACGGCAGCCACCAGGAACTCTTTTTATTGCAAAGAGCAGACATGCATAGATCTTAAAAGAATGTCAGAAATATTTATGAAATCCCGCGAGGGATGTTGGTCCACCTCGACTACTAGCTGCTTCAAACAAGCACTGGCAGAGCCAATAGTTCTCACCTTTTAGACGTATTTGCTTTGACAATGGTTTTTAGAAAGTTTAATATGGCTAAATAGGACAAAAAAAAAAAAGGTCAGCGTGTTATTTTGTAGGCGCCACGTTTGGGCTTGCCTACATAATGACACATACACTTTGTTTTTTACTTACCGATCCAACTAGGATTGGCGAAAAAAAAAAATGCAGAAGCATCACAGGCACGGGTTGAAGCAACATGGAAGGCACAGGAAGGAGAAGCAACACAGAGGGCACATGGGTTGCAAACAGGGGAGGGTGTGTGTTAGAAATGGGGTCTCTAGTTGGCAGAGGTAAGCACCCTGTCCAAGTAGGGATCACAATCCTAGTAAGTCACAACAAGATCCAAATTATCCTGTGCTTACCCTCTGGTAGCTTGGCACAGAGTAGGCAGGCTTAACTTAGAAGGCAATTCGTAAAGTATTTGTGCAATAACTCACACAGTAACACAGTGACAACACCACAAAAAGTACTCCTCACCAATTTAGAGAAATAGATAATATTTATCTGAATAAAATAAGATAAAAATGACAAAAATCCAATATGCACAAGAGATATCACTTTAAAGGTTTAAAAGAGTCTCAAGCCTTAGGAATCAGTGGTTGTATTCTTGTAAGCCACAGTACCTCGGATGCTTCAAAAATAACAATGCATGGGGGCCGCAGAGGAGGAGATGCATAGAAAAATAAGGTGCTGCATTGAATTTTCCGGCGCGGCACAGACGATGTGTTGCTTCTTTCCACACTGCAAGGTGATGCAACGATTTCCAGGAGCGCAGTCTTGGTTCCTCAGTGCGATGCAGGGATATTTTGATGCCCAGGGGACGATGTGTTCAAAATCCTTGACGCGCTGGTAGGAAGGAGCAGGCACTGTGTTGATCCAGTAGGCAATGTGGTGAATTTTCTGCAGTGAGGCAGTGTAGGAGGCTGGCCTGGTTTGTAGTGGGTACCTTGGGTACTTACACCTTATACCAGGTCCTGTTATCCTTTATTAGTGAAGTAGTAGTGTTCTAGCAGCTTAGGCTGATAGAGGTAGCTATAGCAGAGCAGCTTAGGCTGAACTAGGAGACATGCAAAGCTCATGCAATACCACAATACTTAAACACAAGTAAAGACAATACTCAGTGTTACCGAAAATAATGGTAGTTTATTTGGGTGACACAGTACCAAAAATTTCTTAGAGGCAATACTCCTTCTGGTGATAAGTATTGTACACAACATATACACTATACACCAAAGTAAGGTAAGTAATTAGACTTAGGATAGTGCAAACAATAGGAAATGCTATAGAATGTAATGGGAGAAAATAGGTCTGGGGCAATTCAAACCATATACTAAAAAAGTGGAATGCGAATCACAAATTCCCCCCTAGACAAGTGTAGTGTGTGCAGAATCACTGGGAGAGTAAGAATACAGTAAAGGTAAGTAAATTACCCCACCCCAGAGCACAGAAAAGCAGGAGTAAAGTACTGCAGGTTTCGTTAGGACACACTACACCTCGTGATATGGATTATTGCAGTAACCAACCAAGTCTGCAAACAACAACTGCTGGATTCCTGGACCTAAAGACCTGCAAAAGAAGGGGACCAATTCCAGAAGTCGAAAAAAGTTCCAGGAAGGACAGGAGCCCCTGCCAACCCAGAAGAGGGTATAAAAGAAGAGTCCCCAGTTGGACGAAGACTGCAGGAATGCACCCTTGGAAGAAGCCAGCGGGTTCCTGCATGACGCAAAGGATGTCCCACGACATGAAGATGGATGCAGATGTTATTTTGTGTTGGAAGTCACCAACAAGCATTGGTAACGACAAAGTTGCGCTTTGCGTCAAAATGGCGCTGGCTGGACCCAGGGGGGACCTGGGGGCCTCAACTCTGTGTGAGGAGGAAGAGGGGGGCTCTCAGCACTTTAGAGAGCCTTCAGAATGCCAGGCAGCACGCACGGGAGTCCCAGGACACGGGGACAAAGGAGGTGCAAAACGCAGTTGGTGCAGGGTCCCACGCCGCCAGAGGTCAACTCTGCGAGTTGAGCGTCGCACAATGGAGTGCTGGGGACCTGGGCCAGGCTGTGAATGAAGGAATTTTGCAAATAGTGCACACAGGCCTCAGGAGGTGAAGAAGACGTGGTGCACAGGGGTACTGTCGCTCTCAGAGAAGGCAAGGTCTTACCTCCTCCAAATTGTGTCAGCAGGACCTCAGGACAGTCTGGGTCGATGGGGTCCACCTTCTGTGTTTCTAAGGAGCATGCTTGTCACTGTAAGAGGAGTCCAGGAGTACCGGGCGTTGACTTGGAAGGTGCCTGCATGAGCAGGGGAGGGACTCCGTCACCCCACAGGAGATTTCTTCGGTCCTTCTGGTGCAGGATGAAGACAGGGAGTCCTCAGAGCCTGCACATTGTGGAAACTGTTGTAGTTGCTGGCTGGAGCTGAAGTTGCAGAGGAAAAGTATCCCTTGTGGATACTTTGTTGCTGTTACAGAGGTTCCTGGAGCAGGCTGCGGTTGATCCGAGGTCAGAGGATGAAGTAGTAGTTGCAGAGGATTCCTGCTGGAAACTTGCAAGTAGAATCTGAAGAGAACCCACAGGAGAGAAACTAAATAGCCCCAAGAGGGGGATTGGCTACCTTATCAGGTAAGGACCTATCAGGAGGGGTTTCTGACGTCACCTGCTGGCACTGGCCACTCAGAGCCCTCCAGAGTGCCCCCACACCTTGCAAATCAAGATGACTGAAGTCCGGGACACACTGGAGGAGCTCTGGGCACCACCCCTAGGGTGGTGATGGACAGGGGAGTGGTCACTCCCCTTTCCTTTGCCAGTTTCACGCCAGATCAGGGGACAAGGGGTCCCTGAACCGGTGTAAACTGGCTTATGCAAGGAGGGCACCATCTGTGCCCTTCAAAGCATTTCCAGAGGCTGGGGGAGGCCTCCTCTCCCCAGCCTGTAACCCCTATTTCCAAAGGGGGAGGGTGAAACACCCTGCTCTCAGAGGAAATGCCTTGTTCTGCCTTCCTGGGACTGAGATGCTCAGACCCCAGGAGGTAAGAACCCGGTCCGTGAGGTGGCAGCAGCTGTAGCTGCAGTGCAAGCCTCAGAGAGCTGGTTTGGCAGTACTGGGGTTCCATAGTGGAGCCCCAAGGATGCATGGAATTGCCTCCCCAATACCAGATTTGGAATGTGGGGGGACAATTCCATGATCTTAGACACCTTACATGGCCATATTCAGTTACCATTGTGAAGCTACATATAGGTATTGACCTATATGTAGTGCACACGTGTAATGGTGTCCCACACTCACAAAGTCCTGGGAAATGGCCCTGAACTATTTGGGGGCACCTTTGCTAGTGCAAGGGTGCCCTCACACTTAGTAACTTTGCACCTAACCTTCAGCAAGTGAAGGTTAGACATATAGGTGACTTATAAGTTACTTAAGTGCAGTGAAAATGGCTGTGAAATAGTGTGTGCACTATTTCACGCAGGCTGCAATGGCAGGCCTGTGGAAGGGTTTGTCTGAGCTCCTTATGGGTGGCTAAAGAATTGCTGCAGCCCATAAGGATCTCCTGGAACCCCACTGCCCTGGGTACCTAGGTACCATATACTAGGGACTTATAAGGGGGGGTCCAGTGTGCCAATTGAAATTAGTAAATGAAGTCACTAGCCTATAGTGACACATTTAAAAGAAGAGAGAGCATACACACTGAGGTTCTGATTAGCAGAGCCTCAGTGACACAGTCAAGTACTATACAGACACACACATTAGGCCATAAACTATGAGCACTGGGGTCCTGACCAGCAGGATCCCAGTGAGACAGGCAAAAACATACTGACACAGGTAAAAAAAAAAAAAAAAACGGGGTGTTAGACCTGACAGCCTTAGGGTAGTCACCCCTAACTTTTTGCCTGCCTCCCTCCACTTTTTGGATACTGTTTTTGCTGGTTTTTAGACTCTGCGCACTTTACCACTGCTAACCAGTGCTAAAGTGCATATGCTCTCTCCCTTTAAACATGGTAACTTTGGATCATACCTGATTGAACTATTTAATCTACTTATAAGACCCTAGTAATGTGCACTACAGGTGCCTAGGGCCTGTAAATTAAATGCTACTAGTGGATCTGCAGCACTGGTTGTGCCACCCACTCAAGTAGCCCCCTTAACCTTGTCTCAGGCTTGCCATTGCAAGACCTGTGTGTGCAGTTTCACTGCCACCCGACTTGGCATTTAAAAGTACTTGCCAAGCCTAGAACTCCCCTTTTTCTACATATAAGTCACCCCTAATGTGTGCCCTAGGTAACCCCTAGAGCAGGGTGCTGTGGAGGTAAAAGACAGGCCATGTACCTACAGGGAGTGCAGAATTATTAGGCAAGTTGTATTTTTGAGGATTAATTTTATTATTGAACAACAACCATGTTCTCAATGAACCCAAAAAACTCATTAATATCAAAACTGAATATTTTTAGAAGTAGTTTTAGTTTGTTTTTAGTTTTAGCTATGTTAGGGGGTATCTGTGTGTGCAGGTGACTATCACTGTGCATAATTATTAGGCAACTTAACAAAAAAAAATATATACCCATTTCAATTATTTATCATTACCAGTGAAACCAATATAACATCTCAACATTCACAAATATACATTTCTGACATTCAAAAACAAAACAAAAACAAATCAGTGACCAATATAGCCACCTTTCTTTGCAAGGACACTCAAAAGCCTGCCATCCATGGATTCTGTCAGTGTTTTGATCTGTTCACCATCAACATTGCGTGCAGCAGCAACCACAGCCTCCCAGACACTGTTCAGAGAGGTGTACTGTTTTCCCTCCTTGTAAATCTCACATTTGAAGATGGACCACAGGTTCTCAATGGGGTTCAGATCAGGTGAACAAGGAGGCCATGTCATTAGATTTCCTTCTTTTATACCCTTTCTTGCCAGCCACGCGGTGGAGTACTTGGACGCGTGTGATGGAGCATTGTCCTGCATGAAAATCATGTTTTTCTTGAAGGATGCAGACTTCTTCCTGTACCACTGCTTGAAGAAGGTGTCTTCCAGGAACTGGCAGTAGGACTGGGAGTTGAGCTTGACTCCATCCTCAACCCGAAAAGGCCCCACAAGCTCATCTTTGATGATACCAGCCCAAACCAGTACTCCACCTCCACCTTGCTGGCGTCTGAGTCGGACTGGAGCTCTCTGCCCTTTACCAATCCAGCCACGGGCCCATCCATCTGGCCCATCAAGACTCACTCTCATTTCATCAGTCCATAAAACCTTAGAAAAATCAGTCTTGAGATATTTCTTGGCCCAGTCTTGACGTTTCAGCTTGTGTGTCTTGTTCAGTGGTGGTCGTCTTTCAGCCTTTCTTACCTTGGCCGTGTCTCTGAGTATTGCACACCTTGTGCTTTTGGGCACTCCAGTGATGTTGCAGCTCTGAAATATGGCCAAACTGGTGGCAAGTGGCATCGTGGCAGCTGCACGCTTGACTTTTCTCAGTTCATGGGCAGTTATTTTGCGCCTTGGTTTTTCCACACGCTTCTTGCGACCCTGTTGACTATTTTGAATGAAACGCTTGATTGTTCGATGATCACGCTTCAGAAGCTTTGCAATTTTAAGAGTGCTGCATCCCTCTGCAAGATATCTCACTATTTTTGACTTTTCTGAGCCTGTCAAGTCCTTCTTTTGACCCATTTTGCCAAAGGAAAGGAAGTTGCCTAATAATTATGCACACCTGATATAGGGTGTTGATGTCATTAGACCACACCCCTTCTCATTACAGAGATGCACATCACCTAATATGCTTAATTGGTAGTAGGCTTTCGAGCCTATACAGCTTGGAGTAAGACAACGTGCATAAAGAGGATGATGTGGTCAAAATACTCATTTGCCTAATAATTCTGCACTCCCTGTATGTAGCTATATGTCCTGGTAGTGTAAAACTCCTAAATTCGTTTTTACACTATTGTGAGGCCTGCTCCCTTCATAGGCTAACATTGGTGCTGCCCTCATACACTGTTGAAGTGGCAGCTGCTGATCTGAAAGGAGCAGGAAGGTCATATTTAGT
Source organism: Pleurodeles waltl (assembly GCF_031143425.1). Taxonomy (NCBI): domain Eukaryota; kingdom Metazoa; phylum Chordata; class Amphibia; order Caudata; family Salamandridae; genus Pleurodeles; species Pleurodeles waltl. The sequence goes on from NC_090440.1 coordinate 1,218,357,729, forward strand.
ATGGCCAGAAAGGTAATACAAAATCCTGCTGACTGGTGAAGTCGGATTTAATATTACTATTCTAGAAATGCCACTTTTAGAGAGAGAGCATTTCTTTGCACTTAAATCTTTCTGTGCCTTACAATCCACGTCTGGCTGGGCTTGGTTGACAGCTCCTTGTGCATTCACTCAGACACACCCCAAACACAGGGTACTCATCCTCACTTGCATACATCTGCATTTTGAATGGGTCTTCCTGGGCTGGGAGGGTGGAGGGCCTGCTCTCACACAAAGGACTGCCACACCCCTTACTGGGACCCTGGCAGACAGGATTGAACTGAAAGGGGACTTGGTGCACTTCTTAGCCACTCTTTGAAGTCTCCCCCACTTCAAAGGCACATTTGGGTATAAAACAGGGCCTCTGCCCTACCTCATCAGACACTTGCTGGAGAAGAAACCTGAACCAGAAACTACACCCTGCCAAGAAGAACTGCCTGGCTGCTCAAAGGACTCACCTGTCTGCTTTCTACAAAGGACTGCTGCCTTGCTGTTGCCCTGCTGCCTTGCTGAACTCTTGTCTGGCTGTGAAAGTGCTCTCCAAGGGCTTGGATAGAGCTTGCCTCCTGTTCCCTGAAGTCTCAGGACCAAAAAGACTTCTCTTTTTCACTTGGACGCTCCGTGCGCCGAAAATTTCGACGCACAGCTTGTTCCGCAGCAAGAAAAACGCTGCACACCGACGCTGATCGACGCAACGCTCTTGGGACGACCGAAAATCCGACGCACGGTTTCGCAAGGACAACGCCGCCCGGCCTCTAGAGGAGAAATCGACGCGACGCCTGCCGTGAGATTGTAATTTCGACGCGCAGCCCCGCAGACCGACGTCTAGAGGAGAAATCGACGCGACGCCTGCCGTGAGATTGTAATTTCGATGCGGAGCCCCGCAGACCGACGCGCAGCCGGAGAACAAGCAGGAAAATCCACGCACAGACCCGGGACATCTGGTAATCCCTACGATCCACTGAAAGAGACTGTCCCTGCGCCGGAAAACGACGCACGACTTCCCCGCGTGGAAAATAACGCCGCGAGTCCGTGTGTGCTGGGGAGAAATCGACGCACACACCCTTTTTCCACGCACCTCTTCCTTTGTGGCCCTCTGAGGAGATTTTTCCACTCCAAACCAGGTAGTTGTGCTTGAAAGAGACTTTGTTTATATTCTAAAGACTTAAGACACTTTATATCACTTTTCAGTGATATCTCTACAATTTCCCATTGCAACTTTATTCTTTTTGACCTACAATTATCCTGATAAATATTATATATATTTTTCTAAACACTGTGTGGTGTATTTTTGTGGTGCTATATGGTGGTATTGTATGATTTATTGCACAAATACTTTACACATTGCCTTCTAAGTTAAGCCTGACTGCTCGTGCCAAGCTACCAGAGGGTGGGCACAGGATAATCTTGGATTGTGTGTGACTTACCCTGACTAGAGTGAGGGCTTTTGCTTGGACAGGGGGTAACCTGACTGCCAACCAAAAACCCCATTTCTAACATTGGTGATCACCGGTGAGGATAGGACTTGTATTTGTGCAGTGACATACAGTAGCTAAGTATTTCACTACCTACCCACAGTTGAAGGTCAACTTGGTTTTTATCTCTTTTTGCAAATCCGTTTTTTCATGACAATTTTCAAAAACTAAATCCTCACTCAACATGTCTCTGACTGGGTCTCAGAAAGGGTACTTTGACCTAGTCCAGTTGGATACATATACGGTCAAACAACTAAGAGGATTCTGCAGGGCATTGAGGGTACCCACCCAAGGGGCCTCCAGAAAGGAGGACTTTCAAGTGGCGCTGAGGGCCTGGGCAGAAGCCCATTTAGAGGATGATGAGGAAGAGGAGCCAGAAAATGGCCCCTCAGAGGAATTTTCACTATCTGTGGATGGTGTTACCACTGCAATTGTGCCCCCTTCCAGACCAGGGAGCAGTGTCTCTGTGCAAAGCCTGACCGCAGAGGAAAGGAGAGAAGAAAGGTAGTTCCAATTGCAAATGGCAAAACTGAAAATTGAGGCTCAACAGGAGGAAAGAAGGGCAGAAAGAGAAGCCAAGCAAGCTGAGGCTGAAAGAGCAGCCAAACAAATTGAACCTGAAAGAGAAGCCAAACAAGCTGAAGCTGAAAGAGCAACCAAACAGGTGGAGGCTGAGAGAGCTTTGGCTGAAAAGAAACTATTATTGGCTCATGAACTGAGTCTCAAGGAGCTGGAGATCAAGGTGAGACAGTCTGAATCCAGCAATAATGGTGGCAGCATACTGACAGGACCTGCTGGAGAAAAGAAGGTTCGTATACCCAAAAATGTGGTGCACAGTTTTGTGGTGGGAGATGACATAGATAAATGGTTAGCTGCTTATGAAGTTGCACTAAGGGCTCATGAGGTTCCTGAAGGGCAATGGGGGGTAGCTATGTGGGGTTATGTACCGCCATTGGGGAGAGATACACTCCTCACATTGGATTCACCTGATCAAAACACATACCCACTTCAGAAAGCCACTTTACTTGCCAAGTTTGGGCTGACCCCTGAGGGATACCGTCAGAGGTTCAGGGACAGCACCAAACAAACCACACAAACATGGGTAGATTTCTTTGATTTCTCCAGTAAGGCACTGAATGGATGGGTGCGGGGCAACAAAGTAGCTGATTATAAAGGTTTATATGACTTGATTCTGAGAGAGCATATGCTTAATACTACTTATACAGAGTTGCGCCAGCACTTAGTGGATAGTAAGCTGACTGATCCCAGGAAGCTTGCTGAGGAGGCGGACCTCTGGGTTAGCACCAGAGTGTCCAAGAAGGTACCTGGGGGGACTCCCACAAAGGTGGTCAGGGTTCCCAACAGAAGAAAGAGGGGGGAGATAAACTTGCAGATAAGGAACTCTCCAAAGGCCCCCAAAAGAATTCCCAGGGAGGGGGTGGCAACCCTTCCTTTTCCAGATTTGGGAAAAAGCCAGGGACATATGACAAGTCAGGGAAATCTAACCCCAAATGCATGGAGTGTTACCAGTATGGTCGCTATAAAGGCGATCCCCAGTGCCCCAAGAGGGCACCGTCCACTACCGGACAGGCACCTGGGTTGACTAGTGTAGCGCTCGGGGGGGAGATGGGCCCAGATAACTTTGGGGAACAGGTAGAGATTTCCCTAGTGTCCCTGGGAGAAGGAGAAATGGTGCCCAAGGCCCACATGCCCAAAAATACTTCCAAGTACCGGCAGTGGGTCACCATTGATGGGCAGAAGGTGGAGGCTCTGCGTGACACAGGAGCCAGTATGACTACTATCAAGAGTCAGCTGGTGTCAACAGAGCAGATAGTCCTTAATACATTCCACCAGGTCATAGTCGCTGACAATCGCGAGAGTCACCTACCGGTGGCTCTGGTTCCCTTTGAGTGGGGGGGGGGGTCTCTGGTACTCTGAAAGTAGCTGTGAGTCCTGCCATGCCTGTAGATTGTCTGTTAGGCAATGATCTTGAGCATACTGCTTGGAAAGAAGTGGAGCTCAAGTCTCACCTGGAGATGTTAGGGTTACCTGAGTGGGTCTGCATGACCACACGGTCCATGGCTGACCGAGAGGGAAGTCAAGGACATCTGGAGCCTGGAACGATGGCCCAGAGAGCTGCCAAGAGGAGGGACAAGGGGCGCGGGAAACCGGCCCCAGAAGTTCCCGCAGTGGCTGACGGGGCTCCTGAGGAGGAGGCTCCCGAGCCAACTGGGGAAGACATTGCCACCCTAGGTGACTTACCTGAGCTTGCTGGCTGGCAAGTTGAGGGTGGACCCACCAGGGAGGAATTCTGCAATTCGCAAAAAGAATGTCCCACTCTGGAAGGTTTGAGGAAACAAGCCTCAAACCAGGCAGCAGGTGACGCCTCTGGCGATCACCACCTATATTGGGAGAATGATCTCCTCTACAGTGAGCTTAAGGTTCCGGCCTTTGGGGCAGCACGTACGCTGGTGGTCCCCCAATGTTACCGAACCTTCCTACTTGGTCTGGCTCACGACATTCCCCTGGCAGGACATTTGGGGCAAGGCAAGACCTTTAACAGGCTTGTCACCCACTTTTATTGGCCCAAAATGAGGACACACTCAGATAAGTTCTGCAGATCTTGTCCTACCTGCCAGGCCAGTGGTAAAGCAGGAAAAAGGGTTAAAACCCCCCTGATTCCACTTCCTGTCGTTGGCACCCCCTTTGAAAGGGTGGGCATCGACATTGTTGGTCCCTTGGACCCCAAAACTGCCTTAGGCAACAGGTTCATCCTGGTTTTGGTGGACCATGCCACCCGTTACCCAGAGGCAATCCCTCTTAGGACCGTAACTGCACCGGTGGTGACCAGAACTCTGATGGGGATATTTACCCGTGTGGGATTCCCCAAGGAGATAGTGTCTGACAGAGGCACTAACTTCATGTCTGCATACATGAAGTCTCTGTGGGATGCGTGTGGTGTAACCTACAAGTTCACCACACCCTATCACCCCCAGTCTAATGGTCTTGTGGAGAGATTCAACAAGACCCTGAAAGGCATGATTGGTGGCCTCCCTGAGGCCATGAGGCGTAAGTGGGACGTCCTCTTACCATGCCTTCTCTTTGCTTACAGAGAGGTCCCCCAGAGGGGGGTAGGGTTCAGTCCCTTTGAGCTTCTCTATGGGTACCCTGTCAGGGGACCCTTAAGCATTGTCAAGGAGGGATTGGAGAAAGCTCCAAAGACACCCCCTCAGGACGTGGTCAGCTACATGTTGGCCCTCCGCAACCAGATGACCCGCTTCTGGAAAGAGACCCAAAGTAACCTTGAGGCCAGTCAAGAGGTAATGAAACACTGGTATGACCAGAAGGCCACCCTGGTAGAGTTTCAACCTGGAGACAAAGTGTGGGTAATGGAGCCAGTAGAGCCCAGAGCTCTCCAGGACCGCTGGTCTGGCCCATTTGAAATAAAGGAGCGGAAAGGGGAGGCCACTTACCTAGTGGACCTCCAAACCCCAAGGAATCCCCTAAGGGTGCTCCATGTGAACCGACTAAAAGCTCATTTTGAGAGGTCGGAGATCAACATGCTTCTGTTCACAGATGAAGGAATGGAAGAGGAGAGTGAACCTCTCCCCGACCTCCTCTCTGCCCAAGAAGGTGATGGGTCAGTAAGCGGGGTCATTCTGTCTGACTCCCTGACTCTAAACCAGAAAGGAGACTGCTATGAGCTGTTAGAGCAGTTCTCCCCCCTGTTCTCCCTTACTCCTGGACTGACCCACCTCTGTGTTCATGATATTGACACCGGTGACAGTCTCCCTGTGAAGAACAAAATTTACAGGTTGTCGGATAAGGTGAAGGCCAGCATCAAGGAGGAGGTCTCCAAGATGTTGACTCTAGGGGTTATCGAGAAATCCAGTAGTCCCTGGGCCAGCCCAGTGGTGTTGGTCCCTAAGGCTACTGCCCCAGGTGCGAATCCAGAACTCCGGTTCTGTGTGGACTACCGGGGTCTCAACTCAGTCACACGAACTGATGCTCACCCCATCCCCCGAGCTGATGAGCTCGTTGACAGGCTGGGCGCTGCCAAGTTCCTGAGTACGTTTGATCTTACTTCAGGGTACTGGCAGATCGCCCTGACTGAGGGGGCTAAGGAAAGATCCGCATTTTCAACCCCTGATGGCCATTACCAGTTCCGGGTGATGCCGTTTGGATTGAAAAATGCCCCCGCTACCTTCCAACGGTTGGTTAACGGGGTCCTAGCTGGCAAGGATGCCTTCTGTGCAGCCTACCTGGATGACATAGCTGTCTACAGTTCCAGCTGGGAGGAACACCTGCTTCACTTCAAGGAGGTGCTTCAGGCCCTGCAACAGGCAGGCCTGACCATCAAGGCTAGTAAGTGCCAGATTGGGCAGGGTTCCGTGGTGTACTTGGGACACCTAGTGGGTGGTGGCAAGGTGCAGCCACTCCAGGCCAAGATTGAAACTATCAAGGCCTGGCAACCACCTAGAACGCAGACTGAGGTGAGAGCCTTTTTAGGCCTCACAGGATATTACCGCAGGTTTGTCAAGGGCTACGGTACCATTGTGTCACCCTTGACAGAACTCACGTCCAAGAAACAACCTAGGTTGGTGAATTGGACAGAGGCTTGTCAGAAAGCCTTTGACGCCCTGAAGGAAGCCATGTGCACGGCCCCCGTGCCCAAGGCCCCTGACTACTTCAAGTAATTTATTGTGCAGACGGACGCTTCAGAGCATGGCATAGGGGCAGTTCTAGCACAGCTAAATGAGGAGGGCCTAGACCAACCGGTAGTCTTTATTAGCAGAAGGCTATTACCATGGGAACAGAGGTGGAGTGCTATTGAGAGAGAAGCTTTTGCTGTGGTCTGGGCACTGAAGAAGCTAAGACCCTACCTGTTTGGGACTCACTTCCGGGTTCAGACAGACCACAGGCCCCTCAGATGGCTCATGCAGATGAGGGGTGAGAATCCAAAACTCTTGAGGTGGTCCATTTCCCTACAGGGGATGGACTTTACGGTGGAACATCGCCCAGGGGTTGACCACGTCAATGCTGATGGTCTCTCCAGGTACTTCCGCCTTAGCGATGAGAGCTCCCAGGAGGTCGGGTAGCTCTCCCCACTTTCAGCTTGGGGGGACACATGTTAGACCTGACAGCCTTAGGGTAGTCACCCCTAACTTTTTGCCTGCCTCCCTCCACTTTTTGGATACTGTTTTTGCTGGTTTTTAGACTCTGCGCACTTTACCACTGCTAACCAGTGCTAAAGTGCATATGCTCTCTCCCTTTGAACATGGTAACTTTGGATCATACCTGATTGAACTATTTAATCTACTTATAAGACCCTAGTAATGTGCACTACAGGTGCCTAGGGCCTGTAGATTAAATGCTACTAGTGGATCTGCAGCACTGGTCGTGCCACCCATTCAAGTTGCCCCCTTAACCTTGTCTCAGGCTTGCCATTGCAAGACCTGTGTGTGCAGTTTCACTGCCACCCCGACTTGGCATTTAAAAGTACTTGCCAAGCCTAGAACTCCCCTTTTTCTACATATAAGTCACCCCTAATGTGTGCCCTAGGTAACCCCTAGAGCAGGGTGCTGTGTAGGTAAAAGGCAGGCCATGTACCTATGTAGCTATATGTCCTGGTAGTGTAAAACTCCTAAATTCGTTTTTACACTACTGTGAGGCCTGCTCCCTTCATAGGCTAACATTGGGGCTGCCCTCGACACTGTTGAAGTGGCAGCTGCTGATCTGAAAGGAGCAGAAAGGTCATATTTAGTATGGGCAGAATGGTAATACAAAATCCTGGTGATTGGTGAAGTCGGATTTAATATTACTATTCTAGAAAAGCCACTTTTAGAGAGTGAGCATTTCTTTGCATTTAAATCTTTCTGTGCCTTACAATCCACGTCTGGCTGGGCTTGGTTGACAGCTCCTTGTGCATTCACTCAGACACACCCCAAACACAGGGTACTCATCCTCACTTGCATACATCTGCATTTTGAATGGGTCTTCCTGGGCTGGGAGGGTGGAGGGCCTGCTCTCACACAAAGGACTGCCACACCCCCTACTGGGACCCTGGCAGACAGGATTGAACTGAAAGGGGACCTGGTGCACTTCTTAGCCACTCTTTGAAGTCTCCCCCACTTCAAAGGCACATTTGGGTATAAAACAGGGCCTCTGCCCTACCTCATCAGACACTTGCTGGAGAAGAAACCTGAACCAGAAACTACACCCTGCCAAGAAGAACTGCCTGGCTGCTCAAAGGACTCACCTGTCTGCTTTCTACAAAGGACTGCTGTCTTGCTGTTGCCCTGCTGCCTTGCTGAACTCTTGTCTGGCTGTGAAAGTGCTCTCCAAGGGCTTGGATAGAGCTTGCCTCCTGTTCCCTGAAGTCTCAGGACCAAAAAGACTTCTCTTTTTCACTTGGACGCTCCTTGCGCTGAAAATTTCGATGCACAGCTTGTTCCGCAGCAAGAAAAACACCGCACACCGACGCTGATCGACGCGACGCTCTTGGGACGACCGAAAATCCGACGCACGGTTTCGCAAGGACAACGCCGCCCGACCTCTAGAGGAGAAATCGACGCGACGCCTGCCGTGAGATCGTAATTTCGACGCGCAGCCCCGCAGACCGACGCGCAGCCGGAGAACAAGCAGGAAAATCCACGCACAGACCCGGGACATCTGGTAATCCCCGCGATCCACTGAAAGCGACTGTCCCCGCGCCGGAAAACGACGCACGACTTCCCCACGTGGAAAATAACGACGCGAGTCCGTGTGTGCTGGGGAGAAATCGACGCACACACCCTTTTTCCACGCACCTCTTCCTTTGTGGCCCTCTGAGGAGATTTTTCCACTCCAAACCAGGTACTTGTGCTTGAAAGAGACTTTGTTTATATTCTAAAGACTTAAGACACTTTATATCACTTTTCAGTGATATCTCTACAATTTCCCATTGCAACTTTATTATTTTTGACCTACAATTATCCTGATAAATATTATATATATTTTTCTAAACACTGTGTGGTGTATTTTTGTGGTGCTATATGGTGGTATTGTATGATTTATTGCACAAATACTTTACACATTGCCTTCTAAGTTAAGCCTGACTGCTCGTGCCAAGCTACCAGAGGGTGGGCACAGGATAATCTTGGATTGTGTGTGACTTACCCTGACTAGAGTGAGGGCTTTTGCTTGGACAGGGGGTAACCTGACTGCCAACCAAAAACCCAATTTCTAACACGGGGGTAACATGCCAAGGAAGATGGGGCCAGATGTACTAAAACATTTTTCCACAGAATGGGTAAAACCTTTTGATACATCTGGCCCATGGTACTTTCCTACAGTCAGGTGCTGCATTGATTTCTGCAGGTAGTGTTATGTTTTCTAATGCACGGGGATCTTCTTCTCAGGTGAAGCCTTTGTGGCCCTGAGACTTCAGAACAGGAGGCAAGCTCAATCCGAGCCCTTGGAGAGCACTTTTGGGGAAGGCAGAGTCCTTCCAACAGAGCCAGAGGCCAGCAGGCAGCAGGGCACCATGCAGGCCAACAGTCTTTCCAGCAAAGCAGTCCAGATGAGTTCTTTGGGCAGCCAGGCAGTCCCTCTGACAAAGTCCAGGTGTAGATCCAGAAGAGTCTGATTTGTTGGGGTCAGAGACTCTGTATATATATCCAAAAGTGCCTTTGAAGTGGGGGAAACTTCAAAGAGTGGTTTTAAACTCCACAAGTTCCCCTTTCAGCCCAGTCCTCTCTGCCAGGATCACTGTGCAGGGTTATCAGTCCTTTGTGTAAGGGCAGGCCACTGGCCTGTGAAGTGTGAGAGAGAACCCTTCCTGCCCAGGGACACCCATTGAGTAGGCAGATTAATGCAGATGTCACTGACTGTCCTGTGCTTATCACTGTCTGGGTGGAATGCACAAGGGGTCCTGTCAACCAGCACAGACCAGATGTGTATTGGAGAGAGGCTGTAAGGCACAGATGGCAGTAAGGGCAGGTAAATGCCCACTTTCTAAAAGTGGCATTTCTAAAATAGTAATATTAAATCATACTTCACCAGTAAGCAGGATTTTCTATTTCCACACTGGCCATACTAAACATGACAGGGCCACTCCTTCCAGATCAGACTCTACCACTTAAAAGTATGTGAGGGCAGTTCTAACGCTAGTCTATGAGAGGGACAGACCTCACAGTAGTGGAAAACTAATTTGTGAGTTTTTTGCTAACAAGACATGTAAAACACATAAGTACATATCCTGCCTGCCTTTCTTTCACTTACATAGCAACCTGCCCAATGGGTTACCTAGGGCTTACCTTAGGGGGACGTGTATGTAGAAAATGGGGAATTTCAGGCTTGGCAAATAATTTTAAATGCCAAGTCGAAGTGGCAGTGAAACTGGACACACAGGCCTTGCAATGGCAGGCCTGAGACATGGCTAAGGGACTTTTTATGTGGGTGGCACAATCAGTGCTGCAGGTCAGCCAGTAGCATTTCATTTACAGGCTATGGGCACATGTAGTGCACTTTATTAGAGACTTGTAGGTAAATTAAATATGCCAGTTGGGTAGGAACTAATGTTACCATGTTTAGGGGAGAGAGAACATGCACTTTAGCACTGGTGAGCAATGGTAAAGTGTGCAGAATCCTAAAAAACAGCGTCAGAGTAACGGAGTGAGTGAGGCAGGTAAAAAAAGTTGGGGGATGACCACCCTAAGGATGTCAGATCTAATAGGGGGCAACGTGGGACTGGGAGGGAGTAGAAGCACATAGGTGAGAAAGCAAAGTGGATGGCAGAGCACACGAGGGCAAGCACATCACAGTGGGGTGGGAAGAAGCACACTGGCGAGAGAGGTCAGCATTGTCAGAGAAAGAGACGTAGATTAGACAGAAAACTGGAAAAATATTCACTCTCATGCAGTACTTGAAGAAAAAAAAAAAAAGGGAGCACCCAAAAGGGTAGCAGTGGAATGAGTCATAATGCATCCATGCTCCAGGGTCATGACAGCATAAGAAGTGTAAGCTAACAAATAGGAAGCAAGCAAATAAAAGTGGAAATGAAGCTAACCAATGAAAAACAATGGATGGACTCCAAGACCACTGTAAGCTGACCATGTCTCAACAGGCAGTGCAAGCGCTGTCGAGTAGAAGGCACCTAAAGAGGGGACAGGCACAGAAAGGTGTGTTGTGGATCCATTTCAGTTTGCTTGGGTATAGGAGTTTAGCTTAGCTTCAGCTTGTAGACCTGTGCCGTTTTACCTAGATAAACATGCTCTGTTTTACTATTCATTTTTATTAATTTTAGCATTGCTTGTAGTTCTTGCATTTTAGAAGCAATGTTTTTATTTTATTATCAGTTTCCATTCCGTGAAAGCGTCATTATCAGTAATGTACGTATTGGACTGGCATCATGTCCTTTGCCTGAGGTTAGACAAGAACAGAATGTGAACTAGTCAGGCATTTTTGTTATGGTATTTCAGATACAAGTTTGCTCACACATTCTAACGCATAAGTACATACCCACTTCAGGATGTCTGCATGGACAATAACATGGTGTAGGTAAGTAGCATCTTGCCTGGCATGTTACCACCATATTTCACTGTATATATGTTGTTTTAGTCTATGTGTCACTGGGACCCTGCCAGGCAGGGCCCCAGTGTTCATAAGTATGTGCCCTGTATGTGTTCCCTCTGTGATGCCTAACTGTCTCACTGAGGCTCTGCTAACCAGAACCTCAGTGGTTATGCTCTCTCTGCTTTCCAAATTTGTCACGAACAGGCTAGTGACTAAATTTACCAATTCACATTGGCATACTGGTACACCCATATAATTCCCTTGTATATGGTACTGAGGTACCCAGGGTATTGGGGTTCCAGGAGATCCCTATGGACTGCAGCATTTCTTTTGCCACCCATAGGGAGCTCTGACAATTCTTACACAGGCCTGCCAGTGCAGCCTGCATGAAATAATGTCCACGTTATTTCACAGCCATTTACCACTGCACTTAAGTAACTTATAAGTCACGTATATGTTTAACCTTCACCTGGTGAAGGTTGGGTGCAAAGTTACTTAGTGTGTGGGCACCCTGGCACTAGCCAAGGTGCCCCACATCGTTCAGGGCAAATTCCCCAGACTTTGTGAGTGCAGGGACACCATTACACACGTGCACTATACATAGGTCACTACCTATGTATAGCGTCACAATGGTAACTCCGAACATGGCCATGTAACATGTCTAAGATCAGGGAATTGTCACCCCAATACCATTCTGGTATTGGGGGGACAATTCCATGATCCCCCGGGTCCCTAGCACAGAACCCGGGTACTGACAAACTGCCTTTCCGGGGTCTCCACTGCAGCTCCTGCTGCTGCCAACCCCTCAGACAGGTTTCTGCCCTCCTAGGGTCCAGGCAGCCCTGGCACAGGAAGGCAGAACAAAGGATTTCCTTTGAGAGAGGGTGTTACACCTTCTCCCTTTGGAAATAGGTGTGAAGGGCTGGGGAGTAGTAGCCTCCCCCAGCCTCTGGAAATGCTTTGATGGCACAGATGGTGCCCATCTCTGCATAAGCCAGTCTACACCGGTTCAGGGATCCCCCAGCCCTGCTCTGGCACAAAACTGGACAAAGGAAAGGGGAGTGACCACTCACCTGACCTGCACCTCCCAAGGGAGGTGCCCAGAGCTCCTCCAGTGTGTCCCAGACCTCTGCCATCTTGGAAACAGAAGTGTTGGGAGCACACTGGACTGCTCTGAGTGGCCAGTGCCAGCAGGTGACGTCAGAGGCTCCTTCCGATAGGCTCCTACCTCTCTTAGTAGCCAATCCTCCTATCGTGGTAGCCAAACCTCCATTTCTGACTATTTAGGGTATCTGCTTTGGGGAATGCTTCAGATAACGAATGCAAGAGCTCACCAGAGTTCCTCTGCATCTCCTTCTTCACCTTCTACCAAAGGATCGACCGCTGACTTCTCCAGGATGCCTGCAAAACCGCAACAAAGTAGCAAGACGACTACCAGCAACATTGTAGCGCTTAATCCTGCCGGCTTTCTCGACTGTTTCCAGGTGGTGCATGCTCTGGGGGTAGCCTGGCTTCACCCTGCACCAGAAGCTCAGAAGAAATCTCCTGTGGGTCGACGGAATCTTCCCCCTGCTAACGCAGACACCAAAAGACTGCAACACTGGTCCTCTGGGTCCCCTCTCATCCTGACGAGCGTGGTCCCTGGAACTCAGCAACTCTGTCCAAGTGACTCCCACAGTCCAGTGACTCTTCAGTCCAAGTTTGGTGGAGGTAAGTCCCTGCCTCCCCACGCTAGACTGCAAAGCAGTGTACCGCGTGATTTGCAGCTGCTCCGGCTCCTGTGCATTCTTCCAGGATTTCCTTCGTGCACAGCCAAGCGTGGGTCCCTGGCACTCCATCCTGCAGTGCACAACCTTCTGAGTTGTCCTCTGGCGTCGTGGGACTCCCTTTTGTGACTTCCGGTGGACTCCGGTGCACTCCTCTTCCAAGTGCCTGTTCAGGTACTTCTGCGGGTGCTGCCTGCTTCTGTGAGGGCTCCCTGACTTGCTGGGCGCCCCTCTGTCTCCTCATCCAAGTGGTGACATCCTGGTCCCTCCTGGGCCACAGCAGCATCCAAAAACCCTAACCGCGACCCTTGCAGCTAGCGGTCTTTCTGTGTGGGAACACCTCTGCACGCTTCTTCACGACGTGGGACATCCATCCTCCAAAGGGGAAGTTCCTAGTCCTCTTCGTTCTAGCAAAACACCAAGCTTCTCCCATCTGGTGGCAGCTTCCTTGCACCCTCAGCTGGCATTTCCTGGGCATCTGCCCACTCTCGAGACTGTCGCGACTCTTGGACTTGGTCCCCTTCTCTTACAGGTATTCAGGTCTGGTAATCCACTGTTGTTGCTTTGCTGGTGTTGGTTCTCCTTGCAGAATCCACCTATCACGACTTCTGTGCTCTCTGGGGGTTGTAGGTGCACTTTACACCTACCGTACAGGGTCTTGGGGTGGGCTATTTTTCTAACCCTCACTGTTTTCTTACAGTCCCAGCGACCCTCTACAAGCTCACATAGGTTTGGGGTCCATTCGTGGTTCGCATTCCACTTTTGGAGTATATGGTTTGTGTTGCCCCTATACCTATGTGCTCCTATTGCAATCTATTGTAACGTTACACTGCTTGCATTACTTCCTTTTGCTATTACTGCATAATTTTGGTATTGTGTACATATATCTTTTGTATATTTGGCATCCTCATACTGAGGGTACTCACTGAGATACTTTTGGCATATTGTCATAAAAATAAAGTACCTTTATTTTTAGTGTATCTGTGTATAGTGTTTTCTTATGATGTTGTGCATAGGAGCTTTGCATGTCTCCTAGTTCAGCCTAAGCTGCTCTGCTATAGCTACCTTCTATCAGCTTAAGCTGCTAGAAACACCTCTTCTACACTAATAAGGGATAACTGGACCTGGTACAGAGTGTAAGTACCCCTTGGTACCCACTACAAGCCAGGCCAGCCTCCTACACAATGCAGCTCTGTTTCTTGCAGAACCCACAAACCCTACATATCCCCCTACCAAAAAAGGGTCTAGTGAACATAATGGTGCATTGCCAATGTAAATCGGCCACTGTAACAAAAGTTAAAGGTGAAAACATTGTTCAAAAATAGCTGTTTTTTCCTAATTGTTTCCAATATTTCTTTATTTCAAATTCAACAGTTAGTTTCTTTGTGAAAACCTTGAGGGATCTACACATATGGGGCCTGATTCTAACTTTGGAGGATGGTGTTAAACCGTCCCAAAAGTGGCGGATATACCACCTACCGTATTACGAGTTCCATAGGATATAATGGACTCGTAATACGGTAGGTGGTATATCCGCCACTTTTGGGACGGTTTAACACCGTCCTCCAAAGTTAGAATCAGGCCCATGGTCTCTTGCTGAATTCAGTATGTTGTTTACTTTTCAGACATATATAGCTTTCATGGATCACCCACGAGTTTCAAAGCGGTTTCCCCACAAACTGGAAGTAGGTTGAAAACACAAAAAAATTGGAAAAATGGGCTACATCTTTGAAAGATGCCAAAACTGTGGTACAAAATATGGTGTTTTGCTTCAGCTCTGCCTATTCCTGAAAGTTGAGAAGATGGTGATTTTAGCACAGCAAACCGTCTGTTAACCCCTTCTGTGCCGCGGACGTAGTGGTTACGTCCCGCGGCACAGTGCTGCTGTGCCGAGGACGTAACCACTACGTCCTCGGCACACAGCCCAGAGGGAGCGCTCTCGCTCCCTCTGTGTGCTTCCCCCCACCCCCCCAAAGTCAGGGATGGAAGGGGAAGCCCTTCCCCTTCCACCCCCGACCCCCCCACCCCCCCATAATGACGTCAGCGCACGATCGCGCGCTGACTTCATTATGGGGATTTCGCTGCACAGGAAGCCATTTGCTTCCTGTGCGGCGAACGGAGAAGAGGTGAGTTCCTCTTCCCGGTGGGTGGGGGGTTTGGGCTAAAGAGGCACCGGGGGAAAGGAAAGGCTTTTCCTTTCCCCCGGTGTCTCTTTGAGCATTCCTGCTGCCCGATCGCATTGCGATCGGGCAGCAGGAATGCCCACTAGACACCAGGGATTTTTTTTTTTTTGTTGTTCTTTACGGTTTCTTGTTTGCGGGGAGCGGCCCCTTGGGCAAGGGTCGCTCCCCTTGTGGGGGCAATTTGTTACGCCCATTTCTGCCCCCCTTGAGGGCAGATTGGCTACTTTTTAGCCAGATCTGCCCCCAAGGGGGGCAGAAAACACTAGATCACCAGGGTTTTTTATTTTTATGTGTATTTATGTGTGGGGGGGGTGCCCCCTTGGGCAAGGCCCCCCCCCCAAGGGGGCAGAGAACTGTTGGCCTTTTCTACCCCCCTTGGGGGCAAATCGGCCTATTTTTTTTAGGTCCATCTGCCCCCAAGGGGGGCAGAAGCCACTTAGGCACCAGGGATTGTGTGTGTAGTGGATGGGGGGGGCGCCCCCTTGGGCAAGGGTCGCTCCCCTTTGGGGGGCATGTCTTTTAGGGCCATTTCTGCCCCCCTTGAGAGCAGATCAGCCTATTATTTTTAGGCTGATCTGCCCCCAAGGGGGGCAGAAACCACTAGAACGCCAGGGATGTTTTTTTATGTGTTTATTTTTGTGGGGGGGCGTCCCCTTGGGCACGGGGCGCCCCCCCAAGGGGGGCATTGACCTGTTGGCCATTTCTGCCCCCCCTGGGGGCAGATGGGCCTATTTTTCTAGACCCACATGCCCCCAAGGGGGGCAGAAGCCACGTAGACACCAGGGATAGTGTGTGTGTGTGTGTGTGTGTGTGTTAGTGGATGGGGGGGGGCTTGGGCAAGGGTCGCCCCCCACTTTGGGGGCACATGTACCCAGGCCATTTCTGCACCCCTTGGAGACAGATCAGCCTATTATTTTTAGGCTGATCTGCCCCCAAGGGGGGCAGAAACCACTAGAACGCCAGGGATGTTTTTTTATGTGTTTATTTTTGTGGGGGGGCGTCCCCTTGGGCACGGGGCGCCCCCCCAAGGGGGGCATTGACCTGTTGGCCATTTCTGCCCCCCCTGGGGGCAGATGGGCCTATTTTTCTAGACCCACCTGCCCCCAAGGGGGGCAGAAGCCACGTAGACACCAGGGATAGTGTGTGTGTGTGTGTGTGTTAGTGGATGGGGGGGGGGGCTTGGGCAAGGGTCGCCCCCCACTTTGGGGGCACATGTACCCAGGCCATTTCTGCACCCCTTGGAGACAGATCAGCCTATTATTTTTAGGCTGATCTGCCCCCAAGGGGGGCAGAAACCACTAGAACGCCAGGGATTTTTTTTTATGTGTTTATTTTTGTGTGGGGGCGTCCCCTTGTGCACGGGCGCCCCCCCAAGGGGGGCATTGACCTGTTGGCCATTTCTGCCCCCCCTGGGGGCAGATGGGCCTATTTTTCTAGACCCACCTGCCCCCAAGGGGGGCAGAAGCCACGTAGACACCAGGGATAGTGTGTGTGTGTGTGTGTGATAGTGGATGGGGGGGAGCTTGGGCAAGGGTCGCCCCCCACTTTGGGGGCACATGTACCCAGGCCATTTCTGCACCCCTTGGAGACAGATCAGCCTATTATTTTTAGGCTGATCTGCCCCCAAGGGGGGCAGAAACCACTAGAACGCCAGGGATTTTTTTTTATGTGTTTATTTTTGTGTGGGGGCGTCCCCTTGGGCACGGGCGCCCCCCCAAGGGGGGCATTGACCTGTTGGCCATTTCTGCCCCCCCTGGGGGCAGATGGGCCTATTTTCTTAGGCCCACCTGCCCCCAAGGGGGCAGAAGCCACTTAGGCACCAGGGATAGTGTTGTGTGTGTTTTTTTTGTTTGAGGGCTGTCCCCTTTGGCAAGGGTCGCTCTCCATGGGGACACAGTACTAAAGGTATTTTTTGGCTTCCTTGGGGCAGACAGGCCTATTTTTTTAGTAGGCCCATCTGCCCCTATGGCAGAATCCACTTAGGCACCAATTTCTAAAATGTTTGATGGTGGGGTGTTTGTCAACTGAAGAAGTCTTTGCATTTGTGATAAAAAATGTTTTCCTCCTTTTTGTTCTAGTTCAAAGCTTTTGCTTTATTTGCTGTGGCTCCTTGCGGTTTTGGCGGTGGTTGACCTGCAGTTTGCACAGTTGCATGTTTTAGGTAAGTAAAAACAATTTACTCCAAAGGAGTATTGTTGCCATGCATGAATGACATGTTTGTAGGGGGTGTACTAAATGCAGGATTGTGTGTGAAATTGTCCTTAGGTTTGTGCACAATGATATTTGTTTTGTCTTATTTCTAATTTGCCTTTCTTTCTTTCTTTTTAGTGGGATATCATTGGTGATTGCTGTGTAGTTGCTGGTGAATCAAGCTTTTTCAGGCAAGTGAGCGGTATAGTTTTTGAGTTTGTAACTCTTACTAACAAAGCTACACTTTGTTACTTGTCTTACACAGTGCTGGTTGTTGGTGGTGAATTTGTCCAGTTAATTTTAGCAGGAGAGATCATGGCTAGCCGCAGGATGACCGCTCAGCAGGTGGTTGGTATGCTTTTTGAGTCACAGTCTGATCATGACTATGAGACGGACTCTGCATCTGAGGCAGAGGAGGAAGTCAGAGATTCTGTCAGTGATGTTTCTGTTGGAGGGGAATCTTCTGATGATGAAGCCACACCCAGTGCAGATGAAGGTTCTGTTTTAGAGGAGGACATTGATGTGCCAATAGTGCAGCAACCTGGGGCTGAAAGGTTTCCCGTTAGAAGACCTGATGTCTGGGTTGCCCCAAACATGGAGCAGCCAGAGTTGCCTGCCTTTACTGGTCTCCCGGGGTGTAACGCCAATACAGAGAACTTTATGCCTATCAATTTCTTTGAGTTATTCATGGATG
The DNA here is from genome assembly GCF_031143425.1 of Pleurodeles waltl. Lineage (NCBI taxonomy): Eukaryota > Metazoa > Chordata > Amphibia > Caudata > Salamandridae > Pleurodeles > Pleurodeles waltl. The sequence goes on from NC_090440.1 coordinate 1,218,375,628, forward strand.
ATGTGTTTTTGGAAGAGATTGTTGAGCAGACTAATTTGTATGCGGAGCAGCATTTGAGGGACAACGCTGCTAGACTTAGGCCACACTCTAGAGCTGCCCAGTGGATTCCCACAAATTTGGAGGAGCTAAAAAAGTTTTTGGGTTTGACTTTTTTGATGGGGTTGATAAGGAAGCCGTCACTGGCTTCTTATTGGTCTACTAGTCCCTTGATGGCAACAGCTATATTTCCAGCTACCATGAGTCGTAATCGGTATTTGCTTCTTCTTAGGATGCTGCATTTTGTTGACAATGCATTAGCCTTGCCACGAGATCACCCAGATTCTGACCGTCTTTTTAAGATTAGGCCTGTCCTTGATCATTTTGTAGATCGGTTTTCGGAGGTCTATGTTCCAGGCAAAGAGATAAGTGTGGACGAGTCTTTGGTCCTCTTCAAGGGTCGTTTGGTTTTTAGGCAGTACATTCCTAGCAAAAGGGCACGATATGGAATTAAATTGTATATGCTGTCTGAAAGTAGGACAGGATATGTGTATAGTTTCCGTGTGTACACTGGTAGGGATTCCAATATTGACCCCCCTGGTTGTCCTCCCACTTTTGGAGTTACTGAGAAAATAGTGTGGGATCTTGGTAGACGACTGTTCAACAAAGGTCACCATTTGTATGTAGATAACTTCTACACTGGTGTGCAGTTGTTCAAGGAATTGTTTAGAGTGGACACAGTTGCTTGTGGCACAATCCGTTCTAACCGGAAAGGCTATCCAAGGGAGCTTGTCTGTAAAAAACTTGAGAGGGGACAGTGCTGTGCCTTGCGGAACGAGGAGCTGCTAGCTTTGAAATTTTCAGACAAGAGGGATGTCTACATGCTAAGTACCATCCATGATGAGAGTACTTCCCCTGTGACTGTTTGGGGCCAGGTTGCTGAAGTGCGCAAACCTGTGTGCATTTTAGATTATAATAAGCACATGGGAGGTGTAGATAGAGTTGACCAGAGGTTGGAACCTTATACTGCTATTCATAAGTCTTATGTTTGGTATAAGAAGTTAGCACTTCACCTCTTCCACTTAGCAACCTTCAATGCTTTTATTGTGTTTAGGGATAGGTCTCCAGACTCAAAGATGACATTTGTGAAATTTCAGGAGTCAGTGATAGAGAGCCTTATTGTGGTGGAACAGGCCAGAGTTCCTAGAGAAGCAGTGGTGGAGGATGTGGCTAGATTGAAAGATCGCCACTTTGCTGAGCACATTCCTCCCACACCCAAAAAAGACTTTCCAGCTAAGAAATGTAGAGTGTGTTTTCGAAGAGGTATCCGGAGGGAGTCTCGAATGTACTGCCCAGATTGTCCTTCAAAGCCTGGGCTGTGTGTCGGTGCTTGTTTTAAGAATTACCACACCCAGAAGAATTTCTGGGAACAACCATGAGTGTAAACTCATGTCTGTTTTGTATTTTCATGTGTTTAGTTTCATGGTTAGCATTTCTGTCATGTTGTTAGTTAGAGCTTTTGTGTTTGTTGTTTTGTAATTCTTTCTACTTAGTTAGGGGTTCCTCTGTTTAAAAAAATAAATAAAAATATGATGCCATTGTGTGTGGAGTGGGGCTTGGCTGAGACTGTACATATTGACTTGATGTTGGCTACTGCAACACACTGCCAGCCAAACACCAGTCCACACACTCCCATCAGCTGGTGTGATTGTTGTATCAGGCATGTGGGCGTATGTAAGTGATGGGCCCTTGAGTGGCGCTGTCTGTCGATGTGAGTGTTGTAATGTGCTGGGCCCGTGGCTGGCGGTGTGAATGGCCTTGTGTGTGTCATGTATGAAAGTTGTGTGAATGGACTGTAAAGCGGTTGGTGCCTTGTCGCGGCTTTACAGCTCACGAGCTGTGAGTCATTGGTTCAGTTTTTTGCCTTTCAGTTACTAACAGTGCTTTTCATTTTTGTGAAAGCTCTTGTTAGTAAAATTTGATCCACTGAACCATCACTCACCCTCGTGCCAAATCCAACCAGTATGTGTGGTAAAAATGACCAAACCTGCTCCGCTGTAATCAGGCGTCGCAGCACACCTATGACACGCTAGGTGCCTCAGGTGGGACCCCGATGATGAAGCATGCCACCAACTTGGTTGGTGGGTGAGGGGTCTTTTTCACATAACCTAAGTGTGTTTCTTTTCAAAATTTTAGTGTTTGGCACATCACGGACGTATGTGGGCACATCAAAACGATATATTACAAAACTACCTGTGTTTGGGGGGGGAGAGGGCACCTATGTTTTTGGTCCTGTGTGCGGCCTTCATCTAGGGAAACCTACCAAACCCAGACATTTTTTAAAACTAGACACCCCAAGGAGTCTAGGGAGGAGTGGCTTGCGTGGATCCCCCAACATTTTCTTACCCAGACTCCTCTGTAAACCTCAAAATGTGCTTAAAAAAAGCATATTTTCCTGACTTTTCTTCGTACGATCACCACTCCAGCACAAAATTCCTACTCCCCAGTGTTCCCCTCAGTCTCCCAAGTAAAATGACACCTCATGTATGTGGGTCCCCAAAGCAGAGTCAGTCTAAAGATGTATAAAAGAATATGTCCTTATAAACTCGCAGTACTATCCCCTGTATCTCTACAAGTTTTGGGCCTTATTCTGTTGGAGGCACCTGGCCCACCCACACAACTGAGGTATCATTTTTATCGGGAGACTTGGGGGAACGCTGGGTGGAAGGAAATTTGTGGCTCCACTCAGATTCCAGAACTTTCTGTCACCGAAATGTGTGAAAAATGCGTTTTTTTAGACAAAATTTGAGGTTTGGAAAGGATTCTGGGTAACAGAACCTGGTCAGAGCCCCTCAAGTCACCCCATCTTGGATTCCCCTAGGTCTCTAGTTTTCAGAAATGCACAGGTTTGGTAGGTTTCCCTAGGTGCTGGCTGAGCTACAGGCCAAAAACTACAGGTAGGCACTGTTTTCAATGAAAAAATGTGATGTGTCCACGCTGCGCTTTGGGGCGTTTCCTGTCGCGGGCGCTAGGCCTACCCACACAAGTGAGGTATCATTTTTATCGGGAGACGTGGGGGAACGCTGGGTGGAAGGAAATTTGTGGCCCCTCTCAGATTCCAGAACTTTCTGCCACAGAAATGTGAGGAACATGTGTTTTCTTAGCCAAATTTTGAGGTTTGCAAAGGATTCTGGGTAACAGAACCTGGTCCGAGCCACACAAATCAACCCATCTTGGATTCCCCTAGGTCTCTAGTTTTCAGAAATGCACAGGTTTGGTAGGTTTCCCTAGGTGGCGGCTGAGCTACAGGCCAAAATCTACAGGTAGGCACTTTGCTAAAAACAGGTCTGTTTTCTGTGATGTGTCCACGTTGCGCTTTGGGGCGTTTCCTGTCGCGGGCGCTAGGCCTACCCACACAAGTGAGGTATCATTTTTATCGGGAGACGTGGGGGAACGCTGGGTGGAAGGAAATTTGTGGCTCCTCTCAGATTCCAGAACTTTCTGCCACAGAAATGTGTGGAACATGTGTTTTTTTAGCCAATTTTTGAGCTTTGCAAAGGATTCTGGGTAACAGAACCTGGTCCGAGCCCCGCCAGTCACCCCTCCTTGGATTCCCCTAGGTCTCTAGTTTTCAGAAATGTACAGGTTTGGTAGGTTTCCCTAGGTGCCGGCTGAGCTAGAGGCCAAAATCTACAGGTAGTCACTTCGCAAAAAACACCTCTGTTTTCTTCCAAAATTTTGGTGGTGTCCACGTTGCGCTTTGGGGCGTTTCCTGTCGCGGGCGCTAGGCCTACCCACGCAAGTGAGGTATCATTTTTATCGGGAGACTTGGGGGAACGCTGGGTGGAAGGAAATTTGTGGCTCCTCCCAGATTCCAGAACTTTCTGCCACAGAAATGTGAGGAACATGTGTTTTTTTAGCCAATTTTTGAGCTTTGCAAAGGATTCTGGGTAACAGAACCTGGTCCGAGCCCCGCCAGTCACCCCTCCTTGGATTCCCCTAGGTCTCTAGTTTTCAGAAATGTACAGGTTTGGTAGGTTTCCCTAGGTGCCGGCTGAGCTAGAGGCCAAAATCTACAGGTAGTCACTTCGCAAAAAACACCTCTGTTTTCTTCCAAAATTTTGGTGGTGTCCACGTTGCGCTTTGGGGCGTTTCCTGTCGCGGGCGCTAGGCCTACCCACGCAAGTGAGGTATCATTTTTATCGGGAGACTTGGGGGAACGCTGGGTGGAAGGAAATTTGTGGCTCCTCCCAGATTCCAGAACTTTCTGCCACAGAAATGTGAGGAACATGTGTTTTTTTAGCCAATTTTTGAGCTTTGCAAAGGATTCTGGGTAACAGAACCTGGTCCGAGCCCCGCCAGTCACCCCTCCTTGGATTCCCCTAGGTCTCTAGTTTTCAGAAATGCACAGGTTTGGTAGGTTTCCCTAGGTGGCGGCTGAGCTAGAGGCCAAAATCTACAGGTAGGCACTTTGCTAAAAACAGGTCTTTTTTCTGTGATGTGTCCATGTTGCGCTTTGGGGCGTTTCCTGTCGCGGGCGCTAGGCCTACCCACACAAGTGAGGTATCATTTTTATCGGGAGACGTGGGGGAACGCTGGGTGGAAGGAAATTTGTGGCTCCTCTCGGATTCCAGAACTTTCTGCCACAGAAATGTGAGGAACATGTGTTTTTTTAGCCAATTTTTGAGCTTTGCAAAGGATTCTGGGTAACAGAACCTGGTCCGAGCCCCGCCAGTCACCCCTCCTTGGATTCCCCTAGGTCTCTAGTTTTCAGAAATGTACAGGTTTGGTAGGTTTCCCTAGGTGCCGGCTGAGCTAGAGGCCAAAATCTACAGGTAGTCACTTCGCAAAAAACACCTCTGTTTTCTTCCAAAATTTTGGTGGTGTCCACGTTGCGCTTTGGGGCGTTTCCTGTCGCGGGCGCTAGGCCTACCCACGCAAGTGAGGTATCATTTTTATCGGGAGACCTGGGGGAACGCTGGGTGGAAGGAAATTTGTGGCTCCTCCCAGATTCCAGAACTTTCTGCCACAGAAATGTGAGGAACATGTGTTTTTTTAGCCAATTTTTGAGCTTTGCAAAGGATTCTGGGTAACAGAACCTGGTCCGAGCCCCGCCAGTCACCCCTCCTTGGATTCCCCTAGGTCTCTAGTTTTCAGAAATGCACAGGTTTGGTAGGTTTCCCTAGGTGGCGGCTGAGCTAGAGGCCAAAATCTACAGGTAGGCACTTTGCTAAAAACAGGTCTGTTTTCTGTGATGTGTCCACGTTGCGCTTTGGGGCGTTTCCTATCGCGGGCGCTAGGCCTACCCACACAAGTGAGGTATCATTTTTATCGGGAGAAGTGGGGGAACGCTGGGTGGAAGGAAATTTGTGGCTCCTCTCGGATTCCAGAACTTTCTGCCACAGAAATGTGAGGAACATGTGTTTTTTTAGCCAATTTTTGAGCTTTGCAAAGGATTCTGGGTAACAGAACCTGGTCCGAGCCCCGCCAGTCACCCCTCCTTGGATTCCCCTAGGTCTCTAGTTTTCAGAAATGTACAGGTTTGATAGGTTTCCCTAGGTGCCGGCTGAGCTAGAGGCCAAAATCTACAGGTAGTCACTTCGCAAAAAACACCTCTGTTTTCTTCCAAAATTTTGGTGGTGTCCACGTTGCGCTTTGGGGCGTTTCCTGCGCGGGCGCTAGGCCTACCCACGCAAGTGAGGTATCATTTTTATCGGGAGACTTGGGGGAACGCTGGGTGGAAGGAAATTTGTGGCTCCTCCCAGATTCCAGAACTTTCTGCCACAGAAATGTGAGGAACATGTGTTTTTTTAGCCAATTTTTGAGCTTTGCAAAGGATTCTGGGTAACAGAACCTGGTCCGAGCCCCGCCAGTCACCCCTCCTTGGATTCCCCTAGGTCTCTAGTTTTCAGAAATGCACAGGTTTGGTAGGTTTCCCTAGGTGGCGGCTGAGCTAGAGGCCAAAATCTACAGGTAGGCACTTTGCTAAAAACAGGTCTGTTTTCTGTGATGTGTCCACGTTGCGCTTTGGGGCGTTTCCTGTCGCGGGCGCTAGGCCTACCCACACAAGTGAGGTATCATTTTTATCGGGAGACGTGGGGGAACGCTGGGTGGAAGGAAATTTGTGGCTCCTCTCGGATTCCAGAACTTTCTGCCACAGAAATGTGAGGAACATGTGTTTTTTTAGCCAATTTTTGAGCTTTGCAAAGGATTCTGGGTAACAGAACCTGGTCCGAGCCCCGCCAGTCACCCCTCCTTGGATTCCCCTAGGTCTCTAGTTTTCAGAAATGTACAGGTTTGGTAGGTTTCCCTAGGTGCCGGCTGAGCTAGAGGCCAAAATCTACAGGTAGTCACTTCGCAAAAAACACCTCTGTTTTCTTCCAAAATTTTGGTGGTGTCCACGTTGCGCTTTGGGGCGTTTCCTGTCGCGGGCGCTAGGCCTACCCACGCAAGTGAGGTATCATTTTTATCGGGAGACTTGGGGGAACGCTGGGTGGAAGGAAATTTGTGGCTCCTCCCAGATTCCAGAACTTTCTGCCACAGAAATGTGAGGAACATGTGTTTTTTTAGCCAATTTTTGAGCTTTGCAAAGGATTCTGGGTAACAGAACCTGGTCCGAGCCCCGCCAGTCACCCCTCCTTGGATTCCCCTAGGTCTCTAGTTTTCAGAAATGCACAGGTTTGGTAGGTTTCCCTAGGTGGCGGCTGAGCTAGAGGCCAAAATCTACAGGTAGGCACTTTGCTAAAAACAGGTCTGTTTTCTGTGATGTGTCCACGTTGCGCTTTGGGGCGTTTCCTGTCGCGGGCGCTAGGCCTACCCACACAAGTGAGGTATCATTTTTATCGGGAGACGTGGGGGAACGCTGGGTGGAAGGACATTTGTGGCTCCTCTCAGATTCCAGCACTTTCTGCCACAGAAATGTGAGGAACATGTGTTTTTTTAGCCAATTTTTGAGCTTTGCAAAGGATTCTGGGTAACAGAACCTGGTCCGAGCCCCGCCAGTCACCCCTCCTTGGATTCCCCTAGGTCTCTAGTTTTCAGAAATGTACAGGTTTGGTAGGTTTCCCTAGGTGCCGGCTGAGCTAGAGGCCAAAATCTACAGGTAGTCACTTCGCAAAAAACACCTCTGTTTTCTTCCAAAATTTTGGTGGTGTCCACGTTGCGCTTTGGGGCGTTTCCTGTCGCGGGCGCTAGGCCTACCCACGCAAGTGAGGTATCATTTTTATCGGGAGACTTGGGGGAACACTGGGTGGAAGGAAATTTGTGGCTCCTCCCAGATTCCAGAACTTTCTGCCACAGAAATGTGAGGAACATGTGTTTTTTTAGCCAATTTTTGAGCTTTGCAAAGGATTCTGGGTAACAGAACCTGGTCCGAGCCCCGCCAGTTACCCCTCCTTGGATTCCCCTAGGTCTCTAGTTTTCAGAAATGCACAGGTTTGGTAGGTTTCCCTAGGTGGCGGCTGAGCTAGAGGCCAAAATCTACAGGTAGGCACTTTGCTAAAAACAGGTCTGTTTTCTGTGATGTGTCCACGTTGCGCTTTGGGGCGTTTCCTGTCGCGGGCGCTAGGCCTACCCACACAAGTGAGGTATCATTTTTATCGGGAGACGTGGGGGAACGCTGGGTGGAAGGACATTTGTGGCTCCTCTCAGATTCCAGCACTATCTGCCACAGAAATGTGAGGAACATGTGTTTTTTTAGCCAATTTTTGAGCTTTGCAAAGGATTCTGGGTAACAGAACCTGGTCCGAGCCACACAAATCACCCCATCTTGGATTCCCCTAGGTCTCTAGTTTTCAGAAATGCACAGGTTTGGTAGGTTTCCCTAGGTGGCGGCTGAGCTAGAGGCCAAAATCTACAGGTAGGCACTTTGCTAAAAACAGGTCTGTTTTCTGTGATGTGTCCACATTGCGCTTTGGGGTGTTTCCTGTCGCGGGCGCTAGGCCTACCCACACAAGTGAGGTATCATTTTTATCGGGAGACGTGGGGGAACGCTGGGTGGAAGGAAATTTGTGGCTCCTCTCAGATTCCAGAACTTTCTGCCACAGAAATGTGAGGAACATGTGTTTTTTTAGCCAAATTTTGAGGTTTGCAAAGGATTCTGGGTAACAGAACCTGGTCCGAGCCACACAAATCACCCCATCTTGGATTCCCCTAGGTCTCTAGTTTTCAGAAATGCACAGGTTTGGTAGGTTTCCCTAGGTGGCGGCTGAGCTAGAGGCCAAAATCTACAGGTAGGCACTTTGCTAAAAACAGGTCTGTTTTCTGTGATGTGTCCACGTTGCGCTTTGGGGCGTTTCCTGTCGCGGGCGCTAGGCCTACCCACACAAGTGAGGTATCATTTTTATCGGGAGACTTGGGGGAACATAGAATAGCAAAACAAGTGTTATTGCCCCTTGTCTTTCTCTACATTTTTCCCTTCCAAATGTAAGACAGTGTGTAAAAAAGACGTCTATTTGAGAAATGCCCTGTAATTCACATGCTAGTATGGGCACCCCGGAATTCAGAGATGTGCAAATAACCACTGCTTCTCAACACCTTATCTTGTGCCCATTTTGGAAATACAAAGGTTTTCTTGATAGCTATTTTTTACTCTTTATATTTCAGCAAATGAATTGCTGTATACCCGGCATAGAATGAAAACCCACTGCAGGGTGCAGGTCATTTATTGGCTCTGGGTACCTAGAGTTCTTGATGAACCTACAAGCCCTATATATCCCCGCAACCAGAAGAGTCCAGCAGACGTAACGGTATATTGCTTTCGAAAATGTGACATTGCAGGAAAAAGTTAGAGAGTAAAACTTAGAGAAAAATTGATGTTTTTTTCACCTCAATTTCAATATTTTTCTTTTTCAGTTGCTATTTTCTGTAGGAAACCCTTGTAGGATCTACACAAATTACCCCTTGCTGAATTCAGAATTTTGTCTACTTTTCAGAAATGTTGCGGTTTATGGGATCCAGCGTTGGTTTCATGCCCATTTCTGTCACTGACCGGAAGGAGGCTGAAAGCACAAAAAATCGTAAAAATGGGGTATGTCCCAGTAAAATGCCAAAATTGGGTTGAAAAATTGGGTTTTCTGATTCAAGTCTGCCTGTTCCTGAAAGCTGGGAAGCTGGTGATTTTATCACCGCAAACCCTTTGTTGATGCCCTTTTCAGGGAAAAAACCACAAGCCTTCTTCTGCAGCCCATTTTTCCAAATTTTTTTAAAAAAATGAAATTTTCACTGTTTTTTGGCTAATTTCTTGGCCTCCTTCTGGGGAACCCACAAAGTCTGGGTACCTCTAGAATCCCTAGGATGTTGGAAAAAAAGGACGCAAATTTGGCATGGGTAGCTTATGTGAACAAAAAGTTATGAGGGCCTAAGCGCGAACTGCTCCAAATAGCCAAAAAAAGGCTCGGCACAGGAGGGGGAAAAGGCCTGGCAGCGAAGGGGTTAATGCCCTTTTAATGAAAAAAACAGGCATGTTTATGCAGAGCACTTTTTTCCTGTGTTTCCTAAAAAAGTAAAAATCTAGCTCAATCATGGCTATTTTCTCAGTCCCCTCCAGGGGGAAGCCACAAACCCAGGGTACTTTTAGAATCCCATGATATTGGAAAAAAGGACACACCTTTGGTGTGGATAGCTTATGTGGGGAAAAGGTTATGGAGGCCTAAGGAGAATCTACTCCAAAAACGCAAAAAAGGGGTTAATCATGGGGGGTTGCATTGAAGGCCCAGCTGTTAAGGGAATAATGGGTAGAGTCCAATCATAGAATGGGGAGAATGGAAGGACTGAGGAGGACTCTGCAGCTAGATAGAGTCTATCAGAAAAAAGCATTACTGAAGGTAAATAACTTGTTCTTCTAATAGAGACTTCACACCGCAGGCTCCTTATCTTTTGAAAAGATACCAAAGCAGTACTTATGCTTCTCTGAGAAGGTGGTGTATGGTGGATTAACACACAAAGCCTGAAGCTCACTCACACACCCTGCTGAGGTAATAGCAATGACGAACACAGACATGATGGTAAGGAGGTGTTAGGAACAACTGTGTAGCGGCTTGAATGAAGTGCACATCAGGTTTCATCACATAAGGATGAAATTGAGGTCCCAAGAGGGCGTCACAAAAGGATCAGAGAAAATATGCTACAACTCTTTCAAAAACTTCATCACATAGGGTGATCTAAACAATGAGGGCTGATCAGGCAAACTTAAGAAGGCAGAAAGGGCCAAAAGATAACCCTGAACTCTGCTTAAAGCCAGACCTTGCAGGGCCAGAGATAAAACAAACAACAATACGTCAGACAGTTTGGCCTGGAGGGGATCAGTCTGGCATGCGCCACATCAAACCACAAACTTGTCATAATGGCAGGCTTATACGGTCTTCGTTGAGGGATATCTGCATGTCAATATGACATAAATCACCTCTGAAGGAAGGTCAAAGGTGTTCAGCTGTTGCTACTCAATCTCTATGCATAAAGGTGGAGAGGGTGAAGGGCCATTTCGAGAACATGACTCTCTTGCTGCGTCAGCAGATCCTCATGGAGGGGCAGCCTAACCGGAGGACAGATACTCAAGCCCATGTGTATGGGATGCCATACTCTCTGTGCCCAGTCCAGAGCCACTAGGATACCTTGGGCCTGGGTGGTCATGAATTTCTTGAGAACTTGGGGCAGGAGTGGTATCAGAGGAAAGGCATAAAGGAGTCTTGTGTTCCACTTGAGGAGGAATGCTTCTCTCTGAAAGAGGTGCCTTGGAAACTCCAATGCGCATAAGTACTGATATTGTGTGTTCCTAGCAGTGGTGAACAGATCGAGTAAAGGTTTTCTTCATTCACCGAAGAGCCCTTGCACTACCTCAAGCTGTAACTGTCACTTATGATCCGATAGACACTGACGACTCGGTTTGTCTGCCCTGGTGTTCGATGAGCCTTCCAGGTGGTTCACAACCAGAAAGATTCCTTGGCAGACCAGCAAATTCAGTTAAGGAAGTCTTCCTGGCGTAAGGTCTGTGAACCCACTCTGCCCTGTTTGTTGTAGTAACACATGGAGGTGGTGTTGCCCATGAGCACCTCTACCAGCCCCCCCATGATGAGCAGCAGGAATGCTTTCAGGGCCAAGCAGATCGCCCTCAGCTCTAGAAGGATGATATGGAGCTAGGACTCAACTGGAGACCAGAGGCCTCTGATTTCCACCCCTCCCAGGTGACCTCCCGAGCCCAGAAGTAACTTATTGGTCACTATTGTCAGCTCTCGGTAGGGAAAGGATAGAGGTCTGACACAGACCCAATGACAGTTTAGTAAGCACCACAGCGGATCCTTTGCAATCTCATATGAAATCTGGATGAGGTTTGAGAGGTTTGCTTGAGTTGGTCCCACTAGAAATTCAGATCCCACTAAGGAGCCTGTATATGCCAACTGGTGTGCTCGACCTGTAGGATGCAGGAGGCCATCAGTCTCAGCAGCCTCAGAGGACCCGATTTAAATCCAAGACAAGGTTGGAAGATTGGGCTGTTAGCTTTAATGTCCTGGATTATCTTTTCCGGGGGAAAGGCATGAAACCCAACTATGTCCAGAATATCTCTGATGAAGGGGAGGGTCTGAGAAAGAGTGAGGTGGTACTTCAGCACATTGGTAGTGAACCCCAAGGATGACAAGAGGTTCATCATAGTCTGGTGGTGGTTGATGACTGCCTGGGGTGAGCCCATCTTCAATATCCGTTGTCGAGGTAGAAGAAGACTGGAATGACAACCTTTGAGGCTCTGTTGCTACCACAAGCATCACTTTCATGAAAACGTGAGGCACACTGGTGAGACCAAAGGAGAGCACAGTAAATTGAAAATGGCCCTCTCCCATCATGAACTGCTGGTAGCGCTGATTGGCTATCAGGGTTGGAATATGGAAAGAGGCGTCCTGCAGGTCCAACATCACCATCCAGTCTCCAGGGTCGAGGACAGCCAAGACCTGGGCCAGGGTGAGCATTATGAATTTCTCCTTCCAGGGGAAGGCATTCTGGTGGATGCTGGTCTAGAATATCATGCAGGCCTCCATCCTTCCTGAGCATCAGCAAGTAACAGGGATAGAACCCTTGCCCTACTTCTGGAACATGCACCCTCTCAATTATCCCTTTGGCTCTCAATTATCCCTTTGGCCTAGAGGGCTTGCATTTCCTGCCACAAAATGGAGAGATGGTACTCTGTCAATCCTTGAGTGCATGGTGGAAGGTGCTGCTGGGGATAAAAGGAAGGGTAAAGAGTATCCTTTACAAATACACCTTTCCAACATGATCTCTTGCCAGCCAGGATAGAACTGGAGAATTCTGCCCCCCACCAATTGGCTGTGACCCTGTAGGTGTACAGAAAAGAGGTTTAGCAGGTCGGACTGTGGGGCGGGGGTGGTGGACTAGGTGACATGCTGGCTTTTGCTGTGAGAGCTGTGAACACCTCAGCTTCTCCCGCAAAACTGCTGGATACCCTGCTAGTGCAGGGCTGGCTGGGAGTAAGGGATGCCTCTGCCAAGGCCATGACATGAACAACAGAATTGTTGCAACTGGTGAGGCTGGGCAGAGCGGCCCAGCTCTACACTCCTTGAAGAGTTTAAGGGCAGGGCCAGCCTTGTCCCAAACAGGTGAGTCATTTCTAATTTATGTCCATAAGGGATGACTAGACATCGCCAGGGAGAACCAAGTCGATTATAGCCATTCATTGCGATGAATGGCAATGCTGTTGCCTGTTGCTCTCCCAACAGAGTTGGAGGTGTCCAAGTCACAACTAATTATGAACTTGGCCTCATCACACCTATCTTTAATTGCCTGGAAAAAGGCAGAGCAAAGGTCTTTTGGCACAACAGGCAGGCTGATGAGAAGAGGCATTTTCAAAGTGTTTCTGCTTGCTTTGAATTCCTGTTGTAGAAGTGGTAGGAAAATCGTTGATTTGGTGTGGCTGGTGGAGATCTGTAGCATGAGTTTCTCTGGACAAGGGTGCCGGAACAAAAAGGCCATGTCGTCTTGGGCAGGGCAGTGACTCCTGGTGATTTGCCTGTTAACTGGAGGGCCAATACAAATATTGGAGCAAGCCCCTTGGAAGGTATAAATCAGGGCCTCATTGAAAGGGTGCAGTGGCTCAGAAGCAAACTGGCCTAGTTGTAGGGCCTCAGTCAGCATGTTTGTTTTCACCTCCATGGTGAGGAGCTGGTGGTCAAGAACTGCAGCTGCCCTACGCAGAACCATAGTGTAAGAGACAGATTCTTCCATGGCTGGGCCGGTAGGAGAAAAGAGCTTTTTCTGGGGAGGTATCTAGCCTAATAGTTTCATGGAAGTCCTCATACCAATTGTCCTCGACATAGGGCTGATCAAACTCATCACCCTTCTCATAATCATTGTCAGAGTCCGTGCTGAAAAGGGAAAGTAGTGAATGATACCTGCCATTTAGAAGTTCGAGTTCAGGAACCATCACCTTGTTCAGAGTTGGACGTGGCATTGGCCGAATTTGGAGCGTCGCTGAGTTGGTGTCAAAGAAGACAGTTGGAACTGCCTCTTAGGGAGGCATGAGTGGCATCAGTGTAGATGTACTTGGGCCTGCTGTGGTTTGGGCACCAGGGGCAAAAGTAGCTCAAATTGTCCACCTGCCATCAAGGGCTAACCCGCTGGTGGTGCTCCAGGTGGAAGGCCTCTTGGCACCAAGGGGTCTGAAGGAACAATAGAGAGAGTTGGTTGAGATCCAAAACGCCAGAGCATAGCTGTGGTTACCTGTTTGATCTGGCGGGGCATGGCTTAAGGCCCCGGAAACTCAGGGTGTGCTGGAACCAGCTGTGGCAGCAGTTCTGAAGTCAGCCAACTTCAAAGCAAGATAGGGTCAGGCAGAGCTGTGCTGGGTCTTAGAACGTTGTGCCTTTTTATTTGAAAATGCCCTAAACTTTAAAAGTATTATTTGTCAGCACTGTACTTTCCCAGAAGCGCTTACATCTCCACTTCCAAACCTGATCTCATTTCACCCTTTTCACTTGCTGAGTACCATTAATTCACAAAGTATTAGACTGTCAGAACCCCATTCAGAGGACCATGGGGCAAGGGTTACTGGGCCCAACCATGGTTGTTGAGACCTTTTACGCTTAATGACCCGAGGCACAAAATACTATGAATCCTTTGCACCTGGCCAAGTATCCCTTCAGCATTTGACTCTCAGTGGTGGTGCCGGTCGAGCAGTCCAAGGATTCTCGGGGGTGGGGGTGAACACAGGCTCAGAACTCAAAATACCCACAGCAGAAGCAATAAATGTCTAGTTAAATACTTGCCTTTATGAAAATAAGAATATATACAATCACAAAGTGAAATAAAGCATTCACAAAAAAAAAAAAAAAAAAAAAACACAGAGTCCCTTGAGTCAGGGTTCTAATGTTTCACAGGCAGGTCCCTGAGTGACACTCCCCTCAACTTCGTGGTAGTGGTTACTCCACATTCACTATAGGGATCATTCAGGTTAAGACCAACTAGTAGCCCAAGTTTCAGGAGTCCCATTCTGACTCTAACTTAAAGTCGAAATTGTTCTAGCTCCAAAGTTTTTTCTACAAAGCAAGTTCATTTGGGGAATCTGGCTGAAATCAGTTATATCCGCACCAGCTGGATCAGAAAGACCAGTCTCTCTGAGCGCACCCCCTTCACAGGCACTGACGCTGAAGTTACTGGGTCTGGTAAGTTTTTCACATGTGTTCCAGGCTGGCTGTGGTCTCTGGTTTCTGAGTTCCTCACATGGGGTCCTGAGATGGCAGCAGCGGGGGGGGTGTGGGGGTCCTGATGCTCCTCTGATGCTGGGTAAGTTATTTGGTCCCTCCTACATGTGGGAGGTGCTACGATCATGGTACTGGTCTTCAGTCATGGTTCAGGCTAGGGTCATCATGGCAGCCTTTTTCATCCGTTGACAGTCTTGAGCAGACCACACTTCTTGCTTGCTCCTGGTGGCCCCCTCTGGCATAGGGGGCCCACTGTTCCTCCTCTGCACATAGGCTATGGCCCAATCGGCACAGCAGCAGTTTTGAGGTGGGCCTAGCAGGCATACAGGGTCACTGACTTCAAACCACACAATAGATACCGCTCGACTTGCACGGCATCAATCTTCATGGCAGCCCCACTTGGCATACAGGGTCACTTACTTTTCCCTGACCGGACTGGTCCAGTCACCAGAATTGCCCCACTGGGCGTCACTCCCTTGAAAGCTCTCCTTTTCCTCACAGAGCACACTGGTGTTGACAAGCAGACAAGCGCTGGTGCTCCAGGCTCTAAGGCAGGTGGTCTTGCTTCCCTGGGTGATGTTCCCTCAACCAGCTGGGAAGCTAGCAGTTCTTCGCAAGCGATAACACTTGCTGTGCAAACAGACAAACATTAGGCTGCTTGCACTGGATTTCCAGGGGAGCGGTGAAGTTCTGGAGCAAACAGGCCCATTTGCGGTCCCAAAGAGCCCAAAAGCTTGACTTAAAGAGCACAAAGACCACTTCCAATGGCCCAGGACCTGAGAAGTGGGTTTTGAGGGATGGGAGCTTGTTGAAGACAGGTCCAGGAGCTGTGGGGAGACTGGCTCTTTGAGTCACTTTGGCATCCTGGGTTCAATACGAGTTCCAGGTCCAGTTCTTCCTCTGTAGGCCAGAGGGCAGCAAACAGCAGGTTATCACAGCAAGACAGCAGATCCTTTAGGGTGGCAGTGCAGCACAGCAGTCCTTCTTCCTTGCAGAGTATCCACGGGTCCAGAATTGTACAGAAGTAGTGGTGTCAGAGGTCCAGTACTTATATGCAGTTGGACCCTTTAAGTGGGTGACGCTTTGAATATAGGCCTTTGAAGTGCACTGAGGACCTTCCGTCCTGCCGCCAAGGCTCACTACATGGAAGTTTGCAGCTCTTTATGTGGGGACTGACACAACCTGTCCAGTGTAAGTGTGGTTGGTTACAGTTCCTCCCTCCCATCCTGCCAGGGTGGCCATCAAGTCATACCTAAGCTCCCATTGTGTAAGGCTGCCTAGGGGGAATACACAAAGCCCAGCTGTCACCCACCGAGACATGTGATCAGAGACAGGTGGCAGACACCAAATACCTCAAGTAAGAAAATGCCAACTTTCTTAAAGTGGCATTTTCAGAATTCCAATTTAAAATCTGACTTCACCGTACATTTGCATTTGAAATTGTTATTCCAGAGACACCAAACTTGAAAAGTTTTTCTCTTCCCATTTGGGAATTACACTTATAAAATGTAATAAAGTACACCCAATGTTATGCTATGGCCTTACAGAGTGAAAAGCAACTTTGGAAGTTTTTCACTACCAAGACATGTAAAACTTAAAAGTACATGTCCTTCCTTTTAAGTATTTTACACCCTGACCTCTGAGTTTTCCATGGCCTACCTTAGGGGGTGACATATGTATAAAAAGGGAATCTTTGGGACTGGCAAGAGAGTTATCTTGCCAGGTCAACATGACAGTGAAATACTGCACACACAGGTTCAGGAATGGCAGGTCTGAGACATGGTTAAGGGGCCACTTAAGATGGCAGTACAATCAGTGCTGCAGTAGGATTTAATTCACAGGCCCTGGGTACGCGTAGTACCACTTTACTAGGGACTTAAATATGCCAATTGGGGATAAGCCAATATTACAATGTTTAGTGGAGAAAGCACAAGCACTTTAGCACTAGTTAGCAGTGGTGAAGTGCACAGAGTCCTACTACAGCAAAAATGAGGTAAGAAAAGTGGAGGAAGTAGGCAAACCATTAGGGAGAAGACCACCCTAAGACTGTCAGGTCTGACAGTTATGTTTTGTTACGTTATGTTTGATACATCTGGCCCAACATTTTTGCAATTGCAGAAATGCGTTTTGGTATGTAACAAGTCCACTTTGCGATTCGATAACTTGTTACCGAATCACAAATTGGATTTCCAACAACATACCAATTGGGTATTAAGAAGGAGCATGTCAAAGGCGCCCCTTCCCAATACCGAATCGCAGAGGTATGTATGATTGTTTTGTGATCGTGAATGCGGTCGCAAAACAATTGCAGTTACCACCTACTTCAAGTAGGTGGTAACCCATTCGCAAACTGAACCCCCTTCCCCTTTGTGAATGCACATGAAAACATTTTTTAAGTGCAGACAGTGGTCCCACAGACCACTGCCTACTCTTAAAAAATGAAAAGGAAACTTTGACATTTTCTTTTTTAAACGCATCCCGTTTTCCTTTAAGTAAAACGGGCTGCATTTAAAAAAAAAAAAGAAGTTTGCTTTATTGCCGGCCACCATCCCTGTGATTGTAGCCATTCACAATGGCTCGCAAATTGCGACCTACATCATGAATATTGATGAGATAGGCCCATTTGCGAGCCCTTGCGAATCGCAGTATGAAACTCCTGGAGTTTCATACATTCGAATAGCGATTACTTCATTGCGATTCGCTAAAAATTGCAATTAGGTAATGGCTATTGTAAAGATTGATACATCTGGCCTGTTATGTTGTATAGCCCACAACTCACTCTGGAAGATTTCCTGGCTTTGAAGCAGGAGCTGTATGGGTCAGGGTAAGTGAAGAGCCAGGTGTTAAGTTTCTTGTGAAGTTCAGGAACTGAGTAGGAGGCTCTGATAGGCAGGGGTAGGTCTTTCCAAGCTTTAGTAGTGAGGTAGGAGAAGGCATGACCACCTGATCGGTTTCTGCATATGTGGGGAATGTGGGACAGTAGGAGTCTGATGGAGCAGGGGTGTCTGGTAGGTTCGTGGAATCTTATGCCAGTCTTTTTTAAGGCTTTGTATGTGTTTGTGAGGAGTCTGAAAGCTGTGCATTTGCGGTTTATGCGAGTGTGGGATGGGAGGTTGGCGGTAATCCTGGTGGCAAAGTTTTGCATGGACTGGAGTCTTTTTATCATTTGGGAGTTGATTCCAGCTTAGAGTGATTTGCTGTAATCCAGCTTGCTGGTGGTGAGGGCTTCAGTGATGGCAATGAGAATGTTGGTGGGGTGCCATTTGAAGATGTTCTTTGCATCTTGAGTGTGTGGATGCAGGAGAGTAAGACTGCATTGACTTAGCCGGTCATGGCAAGTTGGTTGTCAATTATTGTTTCAAGGTTCTATGCCTGGGTTGTGGGAGGGGTGTGAGTCCAAGTTCAGCAGGCCACCAGGTGGAGATCCACAGAGAGGTGTCTTTGCTGAAGATTATTACCTCCATCTTGTGTGTGTTGAACTTGAGGCAGTTGGTTTTTATCCATATGGCAACTTTAGTAATGCAGGCAGAGAATTTGTTCCGGGTGTTTATCGTCTCGTCAGAAAGGGAGACTATGAGTTGGGTGTTGTCAGCATAGGATATCATATTTATTTCATGGGTGCGAATGATGTTGGGGAGTGAGTTTATGTAGACATTGAACAGAGTGGGACTGAGAAGAAGGTCACCCTAACAGGTTATAATGTGTGTTACAAATACACATACGTTGTAGAGAGTGGTAGAGTACAGGGACCTGGAATGGATACATGCAAGTGAAAATACACATTATATGCTTCATAAAAGTGCATCGAGAAGCGATACCATGAAATGTGTTGCACTGTCCTTCCACTAATTCAGCAGTTTACTGTTATGTATGCATTTTTCTAGTGATTACATTTGTATTCCAAGCTGTTTTGTTTTAGGAATTCCCCAAAACAGAAGTCTCTTTTCAGGAGACACATATCCCTGAACCAGGGCTAACATTCATATCCCAAATTCAAACTTTGCTTGATGGTTTCTTTAACCGGTTCTGTGCCCAGGACGTAATGGTTACGTCCTGAGGCACAGTGCTGCTGTGCCCAGGATGTAACCATTACATCCTGGTCAGAGCCCAGAAGGAGCGCTAGCGCTTCCTCTGTGGGGTTCCCACCAACCCCCCCAAGTCAGGGATGGAAGGGGAAGCCTCCACCCCCAACCCCCCCGTGATGTCAGCGCGCGAGCACGTGCTGATTTGTCACAGGGTCTCCCCCATCGCGCTGGAAGCTCAGCTTCCAGCGCGATCGAAAGAGAAATGCTCAGCATTTCTCTTTCAATCACATGGGGGTGGCCCAGAGAGGCTTCAAAGGGAAGGAAATGTATTTCCTTCCCTTTGAAGTCTCTCCCAGCATTTCAAAAGCCGGATTGCTTGCAATCCGGCTTTTGAAACCCCAGTAGACACCAGGGATTTTGTTTTTTTTAATGGACAAGGGCCGCTCCCAGAGGGGGCATTTTTTTGGGAAGGCCTTTTCTGCCCCCCTCGGGGGCAGATAGGCCTATTATTAGGCCGATCTGCACCCGGGGGGGTGGGGGGCAGAAACCTCTAGGCACCAGGGATCATTTATTTTTTTCCTTTTTGTTTTGGTTCTTTTTTAGGTGGGGAGTGACCCCTTAGGCAAGGGTCGCTCCCCTAGGGGGCAAATTATATTTAGGCCATTTCTGCCCTATTTTGATGAGGCCAATCTGCCCCCGAGGGGGGCAGAAACCACTAGACACCAGGGATTTTTTGTTGTTTTTGTGAATTTCATGCAAGGGGAGCGACCCTTTAGGCAAGTGTCTCTCCCCTGGGGAGGGAAATTATTTTAGGCCATTTCTGCCCCCCCTGGGGGGTAGTTAAGCCTATTTTGATTAGGCCGATCTGCCCCCAAGGGGGGCAGAAACCCCTAGGCACCGGGGATTTTTTTGTTTTACAGATGGGGAGCGACCCCTTGGACAAGGGTCGCTCGTCTGGAGGGGGAAAATTGTATTTAGGCCATTTCTGCCATTTTTTTTTTGGTGCCAATGTCACGCAGGGGGAGCGACCCAGTAGGCAAGGGTCGCTCCCGGGTTGGGGTTGTGGGGGTGAGGGACAAATTTATTTTAGGCCATTTCTGCCCCCCCTGGGGCCGGCTGACCTAGAGGACAAAATCCACAGGTAGGCACTGTTTTCTATGAAAAAATGTGAGGTGTCCACGTTGTGTTTTGGGCCATTTCCTGTCGCGGGTGCTAGGCCTACCCACACCAGTGAGGTATCATTTTTATCGGGAGACTTGAGGGAACGCTGGGTGGAAGGAAATTTGTGGCTCCTCTCAGATTCCAGAACTTTCGGTCACCGAAATGTGAGGAAAACGTATTTTTAGCCAAATTTTGAGGTTTGCAAAGGATTCTGGGTAACAGAACCTGGTCAGAGCCCCACAAGTCACCCAATCTTGGATTCCCCTGGGTTTCTAGTTTTCAAAAATGCGCTGGTTTGCTAGGTTTGCCCAGGTGCCGGCTGAGCCAGAGGCCAAAATCCACAGGTAGGCACTGTTTTCTATGAAAAAATGTGATGTGTCCACTTTGTGTTTCGGGCCATTTCCAGTCGCGGGCGCTAGGCCTACCCACACAAGTGAGGTATCAGTTTTATCGGTAGACTTGGGAGAACGCAGGGTGGAAGGAAATTTGTGGCTCCTCTCAGATTCCAGAACTTTCTGTCACCAAAATGTGAGGAAATGTGTTTAAGCCAAATTTTGAGGTTTGCAAAGGATTCTGGGTAACAGAACCTGGTCAGAGCCCCACAAGTCACCCCATCTTGGATTCCCCTAGGTCTCTAGTTTTCAAAAATGCACAGATTTGGTAGGTTTCCCTCGGAGCCGGCTGAGCTAGGGGCCAAAATCTACAGGTAGGTACTTTGCAAAAAACACCTCTGTTTTCTTTCAAAAAATTAGATGTGTCCACGTTGTGTTTTGGGGCATTTCCTGTCACGGGCGCTAGGCCTACCCACACAAGTGAGGTATCATTTTTATCGGGAGACTTGGGGGAATGCTGGGTGGAAGGAAATTTGTGGCTCCTCTCAGATTCCAGAACTTTCTGCCACAGAAATGTAAGGAAAATGTGTTTTTTTTGCCAAATTATGAGGTTTGCAAAGGATTCTGGGTAACAGAACCTGGTCAGAGCCCCACAAGTCACCCCATCTTGGATTCCCCTAGGTCTCTAGTTTTCAAAAATGCACAGGTTTGGTAGGTTTCCCTAGGTGCCGGCTGAGCTAGAGGCCAAAATCTACAGGTAGGCACTTTGCAAAAAACACCTCTGTTTTCTTTAAAAAAATGTGATGTGTCCACGTTGCGTTTTGGGGCATTTCCTGTCGCGGGCGCTAGGCCTACCCACACAAGTGAGGTATCATTTTTATCAGGAGACTTGGGAGAGCGCTGATTGGAAGGAAATTTGTGGCTCCTCTTTGATTCCAGAACTTTCTGTCACCAAAATGTGAGGAAAATGTGTTTTTTTAGCCAAATTTTGAGGTTTGCAAAGGATTCTGTGTAACAGAACCTGGTCAGAGCCCCACAAGTCACCCCATCTTGGTTTCCCCTAGGTCTCTAGTTTTCAAAAATGCACAGGTTTGGTAGGTTACCCTAGGTGCCGGCTGAGCTACAGGCCAAAATCTACAGGTAGGCACTTTGCAAAAAACACCTCTGTTTTCTTTAAAAAATGTGATGAGTCCACGTTGCGTTTTGGGGCATTTCCTGTCGCGGGCGCTAGGCCTACCCACACAAGTGAGGTATCATTTGTATCGGGAGACTTGGGGGAACATAGATTAGCAAAACAAGTGTTATTGCCCCTTGTCTTTCTCTACATTTTTTCCTTCCAAATATAAGAGAGTGTGTAAAAAAAACATCTATTTGAGAAATGCCCTGTAATTCACATGCTAGTATGGTCACCCCGGAATTCAGAGATGTGCAAATAACCACTGCTCCTCAACACCTTATCTTGTGCCCTTTTTGGAAATACAAAGGTTTTCTTGATAGCTATTTTTCACTCTTTATATTTCAGCAAATGAATTGCTGTATACCCGGTATAGAATGAAAACGCACTGCAGGGTGCAGCTCATTTATTGGCTCTGTGTACCTAGGGTTCTTGATGAACCTACAAGCCCTATATATCCCCGCAACCAGAGGAGTCCAGCAGACGTAACAGTATATTGCTTTTGAAAATCTGACATTGCAGGAAAAAGGTACAGAGTAAAACGTAGAGAAAAATTTATGTTTTTTTCACCTCAATTTCAATATTTTTCTTTTTCAGTTGTTATTTTCTGTAGGAAACCCTTGTAGGATCTACACAAATGACCCCTTGCTGAATTCAGAATGTTGTCTACATTTCAGAAATGTTTAGGTTTCTGGGATCCAGCATTGGTTTCACGCCCATTTGTGTCACTGACTGGAAGGGGGCTGAAAGCACAACAAATGGTAAAAATGGGGTATGTCCCAGTAAAATGCCAAATTTGTGTTGAAAAATTGGGTTTTCTGATTCAAGTCTGCCTGTTCCTGAAAGCTGGGAAGCTGGTGATTTTAGCATCGCAAACCCTTTGTTGATGCCATTTTCAGGGGAAAAAACACAAGCCTTCATCTGCAGCCACTTTTTCCCATTGTTTTTAAAAAAACAAAATTTTCACTGTATTTTGGCTAATTTCTTGGCCTCCTTCAAGGAAACCCACAAAGTCTGGGTACCTCTAGAATCCCTAGGATGTTGGAAAAAAAGGACGCAAGTTTGGCGTGGGTAGCTTATGTGAACAAAAAGTTATGAGGGCCTAAGCGCGAACTGCTCCAAATAGCCAAAAAAAGGCTCGGCACAGGAGGGTGAATAGGCCTGGTAGCGAAGGGGTTAAATGGCCATTAGGGCAGGTTCAAACATCAATTCATAGATCATACTAAAACTGTAGATCTATAGAAAAAACAATGTTGGTACTAAATTACCAGTCCCAGGTGGAACTGGGTGATATGAGTGTTTTCCGGCCAATTTCCACTTGTGAATGAATTGTAAGATCACAGGAATTTACAAACGTTAGCTATTCCACGTTTTAGATCTCTATACAAATGCACGTTTCTTCATGAGTCAAGAGCTCAGATTCAATTAGGACCACTTGTCGACTGAGTAAACATTTTTCTCTTCATAACTGAACACTCCTACACAAACACACTTGGAGGGCTCCCAGATTTCAAAAACACATTTTCCCTATATCTTTGGCGTTGTATACAATACCTCATGAAGCCACTTAATGCCTATGTGCCATTATGCCCAGCTTCAGCACACACCATGTTGAAAACCTACCTCTATCAACTGATGTTTCTTGCTCTGTCAGCAGTGTTATCACTACCCACTTCAATACCCTGAGGTCCCCCGATACCCCGTCATGATGCCACCTATTCCTAACGTTGAGGCTGCAAGTGTTCAAGAATGCACCAGTGACGAAATGCAGTTTCCAAATGTGAATTTTTTCTACGGTACTACCACAGCGTAATTTTACCATGATATCCTCTGCATAACCATCATTTTAAAGAGATCCGATTGTGCCCGTCTCTCTTGAGCTGCACAATACAGTAAATCTTTTGTTTGTATAGACAACTTTAATTGAGGAATTTTGGGAGCTTGTGTGGCAACCTTACCATCTAATTAACCCATATTTTCATGGAATTTTAAGTCTTTCACTTACCAGCAGGGGCATCTTAAGGATTTTTGAGCACCGGGCCCTAGTATATTTTGGGGGCTCTTGATCGCAGCAGTTTTGAATTTATGATCCAGTTTCATCTCTTTCATGCCCTCTTTGGCCACGTCACTGACCATGCACAGACGCACTCTTTCACATTCTAAAGTTTTTACATTTAATGTTCAGAGTTAGTGAAGTGTATTTTCAATATAGTAAGGCAGCAGCTCACTAATATTACTGCAGATAACCTCCAATTTCTCATATGCCAGGTCCTGTTTTGATCTAAAAGAAACTTTTTATGGAGGTTTGTATGAAACATAAACAGAACAGTTCTCTGCAAAATGTATGCAATAGACTCTCACACAGGACTCACATTACAAGTAAATTAAAGGAAAACAATATTTAAAACAATCCGTTTAAGAATTATTCAAGGTGACCAGGGCAAACTCTGCAGAACAGAGCAGGCTCTATGAAGAGGCCCCGTAAAGGCTGGGGTTATGGGCCAGAGTCCACTTTGCCATGCATTAAAACGTCTTCCCCAGAACAAGCACTCTTAAAAAATGCCTGCTTTTCTGTGAAATTCATGTGAATTCTGACTGCCAAGGACACTGTATGCCAGTTCACAAATGAGTGAAATTTTGGTAAAGGACCAGTACTTGCATACCATGTTGACGTCGAGATTATGGGGGTCATTCCAACCCTGGCGGTCGGTGATAAAGCGGCGGCCAACCCGCCAACAGGCAGGCGGTCCAAAAAATGGAATTCTGACCCTGGCGGGAACCGCCACCACAGTCCGCCACTTTAACACTCCGACCGCCACGGCGGGACAAACAAACAGCGCGGCGGACACCGCCAACAGGCAAGCGGCAGACAATGTACCACCCACTCTATCACAACTCACCAATCCGCCACCTTTTCCGGGGCGGGAGCCCCGCCGATAAAAACACGGCAGAAACAGACTACGAACGGGAAAACGCTCACCTCTATACACTCCACGAGGAATCTGGACAGCATGGAACCCGAATTAAACATCCTACCAGCTATTGTCTACCTGCTCTTCTACCAGGAGTACGAACGCTGGTGCAGACGACAACGGTGAGTACTGCACCTACGACACAGGGGAGGGGGGAGGTGGAAAGGTTACGGGCACACACATACGCAACACACTCCCCCCCCCCCCCCAAATCCCTACACACCAATGCAGAGCAACAAGTCAGAGTGACACCCCCCAAACCCCCCGGAAGAATGCAAAGACAAAATAAAATGATCATTAAAATTGAAGTATATTATAGCTCAAATTAAGTAATGTGAAATATGAAATATGAAATATACATATTAAATAATGAACATAGTTAAAAATATATACATAGGCTATAAGTCCTGCACATTTTGGCAAAGTTCCATTGTCCGTGGGCCAATGTGCACAAACACATGGGCAAAGCTCACACACGAGACCAGATACCATTGGAGAGAACACTGCTGGGGCATCAGATGATAAAACTACAGGCACCTCAGGGGGAAGGGAAGGGGGGGCACCTCAGCCACATGAGTCCACGACGCCAGATCCACGAGGGGCCTCCATGCCCACTGTACCATCCTGGGGAGTGCAAAGCCACAGTCTCTCAAGTCTCTAAAGTGGGTGGCTTGCCCACTGTTACATCCTGGGGAGTGCAAAGCCACAGTCTCTCAAGTCTCTACAATTGGTGGCTTGCCCACTGCTACATCCTGGGGAGTGCAAAGCCACAGTCTCTCAAGTCTCTACAGTGGGTGGCTTTCCCACTGTTACATCCTGGGGAGTGCAAAGCCACAGTCCATCAGATGGATTACCGACTCCACTGGTCATGGAGGAGGCATGGTGGCCAGAGTGCTTCGTGAAGCCCTGCTCAACACAGAACCGACACTGCCAATGGGCCAGCGGTGCATGAGATGAAGGGCCCATTACAGCAGTACATAGACGGCGGTGCCCAGCGGAGCGGTGCTTGAGATGAAGGGCCCTTCGGAGCGGTGCTTGAGACGGCGGTGCCCATCGGAGCGGTGCTTGAGAGGAAGGGCCCAGCGGAGCGGTGCTTGAGACGGCGGTGCCCAGCGGAGCTGTGCTTGAGATGAAGGGCCCAGCGGAGCGGTGTTTGAGATGAAGGGCCCAGCGGAGCGGTGCTTGAGACGGCGGTGCCCAGTGGAGCGGTGCTTGAGAGGAAGGGCCCAGCGGAGCGGTGCTTGAGAGGAAGGGCCCAGCGGAGCGGTGCTTGAGACGGCGGTGCCCAGCGGAGCGGTGCTTGAGAGGAAGGGCCCAGCGGAGCGGTGCTTGAGACGGCGGTGCCCAGCGGAGCGGTGTTTGAGATGAAGGGCCCAGCGGAGCGGTGTTTGAGATGAAGGGCCCAGCGGAGCGGTGCTTGAGATAAAGGGCCCAGCGGAGCGGTGCCTGACAGGAAGGCCCCTGTTCAGCGGTGCTTGTCTTGAAGGGCCCAGTTCAGCAGTGCTTGTCACGGCGGGGCCCTGTTCAGCGGTGCTTGTCACAGCGGCCCCTGTTCAGCGGTGCTTGTCACGGCGGCCCCTGTTCAGCGGTGCTCGTCACGGCGGCCCCTGTTCAGCGGTGCTCGTCACGGCGGGGCCCTGTTCAGCGGTGCTTGTCACGGCGGGGCCCCGTTCAGCGGTGCTCGTCACGGCGGCCCCTGTTCAGCGGTGCTCGTCACGGCGGCCCCTGTTCAGCGGTGCTTGTCACGGCGGCCCCTGTCTTGGCGGGGCCCTGTTCAGCGGTGCTTGTCTTGTGTTCCTAGGGAACTAGACCTGGCCAATACTTCCCGCTCAGTCGCCATCCGACCTTTCGGTTGCGGGCCCTCCTGTGATGGAGTCCTGGGCCCGTGGGTGTCCTCCGTCACACCCGGAATGGGGCTGGTGGGGCCCTCCTGGGCAGCTCGCCTGCTGCCGGACTTGTCCGCCCTGCTGCCCTTGCCCTCCTTTGCTGAATCTCTGGGGCCCTTGCCTCCCTTTGTTGATGTGCCAGGTGACGGGGCAAGGCTACTGTCCTTGGTGGCAGCCGTCTCAGGCTTGTCGCGCCGGCCCATTGCTTTTTTGGTCTTCTTCCCAGGGGGTGGGCTGGCTGTCCCCTTGCTGCTGGCCGATGTTCCTGCCCTAGGAGCTGGTGGACTCCAATAGCCCTGAACTATGGTCCTAGTAGATGCAGGGCTTGTGGTGGCTGAGGTGCTGTTTGGACTCTTACCAGATGGAGGGGGTGGGTCAGGTGATGCCCAGAGGTTCATTTTGGAGAGGAAAAGTTTTTTAGGAGCAATGGGAAGGGTAGGTGCAGTGGGTATGGGAGTGGAGGAAGAGGATGTGGTTGTAGGAGAGTCAAGTGTGCTGTCTTTGGGTGCAGGTGCAGGTGCTTGTGACGGAGGCTGTAGTGAGGTGGATGGCTGTTGGGTGGGTGGCTGCCTGCGTTTGTGTGGTTTGGAAGAGGGGGTGACAGACACACTGGGAGAGGACACAGGGGACATGTAAATGGCAGTGGGGGTGGTGACTGCACGTGTGCGGACTGGTCTGGAGGGTGTGCTGGTGATGGAAGTACTGGCTGATGGGGGTGTGCATGCAGGTGTGAGTGGAGACGTCACAGGAAGGGAGGAGGGAGACGAGGAGGTGGGGGACACAGAGGAGGTAGTGACTGTTGGCATGTCTGCATCTGGATGTTGCTTGGGTGAATGCTTGTGTGATCTGTGGTGCTTATGTCTGGATGAGCTGCCCTTGGGTGTTGAGGTGTGTGCAGGCTGGTCTGATGGTGTGGATGGGATAGGCAGAGGAACAGAAGACTGGGACTGGGTGGAGGAAGTTTGAAGATGGAGGCAGGAGACAGGGACAATGGCTGCCGTCAGTGCTGAGGCCAGAGCGTTGAACGATCGCTGATGGGCAGCCTGACCCGAATGAATGCCCTCCAGGTATGCATTGCTCCGATGCACCTCCCTTTCTACCCCCTGGATGGCATTCAAAAGGGTAGACTGCCCAACAATGAGCGTCAATGACCTCCTCACTGAGGGCAGCAGGGGTAACTGGGGCAGGGCCTGAGATGCCTGGGGCGAAGGATATGGCCGGCTTCCTGGCCGAGTGGGCACGGGCCGAACGCTGAGGGGCTGCTTGGAGGGCGGAGTTGGTGCGCTGGGTGGCGGCTGTACCTGTTGTGGCGGTGGGCACGGATGTTGCCGCCACCGCAAGGGAGCTCCCTTCCGAGGACGTGTCTGTGTCGCTGACGTCTCCACGGGTCCCCGTTGTGGAGCCCCCCTCGCCCTCCGTCTCACTGGTGTACTTGGAGTCGGTTGCATGGCCCTCCGGGGCCATGTGAGATGCAGCTCCCTCGTGCGCCGATGCCACTTCTCCTCCGCCTGATGATGCTAATGCACACATGAACAGGAAGACAAAGAAAATGGGGGGGGGAGAAATAAAGACAGGTTGAGTGCATGCATTGGCAACACCGTTGTCGGAGAGGACAGACACAGAAGCCCCCAGCACTACGCCACGCAATCGGGGTACACTACTCAGTTATTGTGACTTGGCCTACAGGTCTATGGACGACAAATGCACACATAGGTGAGGCCGGACCATGGATAGCTGTACATAGCACCCTACAGAGGAGGGGGGCGGGGGCACAGGGCCATGACTAACGGAGGGGCCTAGCCTACAGAATGCGCCCTGGCCTAGAGATAGCCACAGCCCTCCTCCCCACCCAGACACCTCCACTGCGCGCAAAGATAGCAGAATGTGCTGATACTCACCCCCTTGTGTCTGCTGTGATGTCCTCACGCGCCCATCCAAATCGGGGTAGGCCACCGCCAGGATCCGGGACATCAGGGGGGTCAATTGGCGGCTGGCACCCCTCCTACGTTGGAAGGCCATCCCCAGCAGAGCCTAGGCGGTCTTTCTGGTCCCGCGGCGGATGTCCTCCCACCTCTTTCGGCAGTGGGTGCCCCGTCTGTTGTGGACCCCCAGGGCCCGGACGTCCTTGGCGATGGCACGCCAAATTTCTATCTTCTGATGGGCGCTGACCTATGTGACATGTACAGGGTGGGAAAGGAAATATCATCACTTTCCTGCATGGTCAATGTGAGTGGCCCCCCCTCACCAACCTTGCCATGTGGCACATGCTTTCATCTGTCGTGTGTTGCACTCCTCAATCGCTCACCTCCCCACCATCTTACATCCACCCCACTCAACACAGGCATAGCCCATACAACGTGCACCCTGTGTACTAACCTGTTGGTCTGGAGGACCGTAGAGTAGCGCATACTGGGGGAGGACCCCATCAACAAGTTTCTCCAATTCCTCAGATGTGAAGGCAGGGGCCCTTTCCCCAGTCGCAGCAGCCATTGTCACTTCCAGACCGAGGTCACAGCAGCACTTGCAGTATAGGTCCTCTCCTGTGGATGATCAGGTCTCGAGTGATTAATCAGATAGAAAATGGCGGTCATGCCCGCGGCAGTGCGTACCGCGACCGCCGGCGAACATCCTCATTGGCTCCTGAAACCCATAGGGTTCAATGTTAACCAATGCGGCTTTGCACTGCGGTCTTCGACCGCCTACCGCCACGGTGTGCCACACCAGCGTAATGAGCTCACATCACATTGTCACACTTCACAGGTCAGGCAGCCGCCATTTCAAGGGCCCACATGGCTTAATTTCTACTGCGTCACACAGGCCTAGGCCTTGCATTGCCACTCATACAAGCCTTTCAATGCATAACGATTCGTGTACTGTGCAAGCTGTGTGAACGTACCTGTGGGTTCTTGGCTCTGTGCTCCATGTTGTCCTTCCTAGGCACCGTCCGCTGGGACTTGCGAGGAGAAGGATGAATCCTCCCGTGTACAGACCGCTGGTGGACCTGTCGACAATGGAAGAACGACATATCATACTTACATACAGGCTTGACAGAGCCACTATACATGAACTGTGTGCCCAGCTGGTGCCAGACCTGATGTCCCCCATCCGCCAACCCACAGGGATTCCCCCTCTGGTGCAGGTTCTGTCAGTACTCCATTTTTTGGCAAGTGGGTCTTTTCAGACAACAGTGGCCATGTCATCAGGGATGTCTCAGCCTATGTTTTCTAAGGTTTTGTCCAGAGTGTTGTCTGCCCTGATGAAATACATGCGGAGCTACATTGTGTTCCCTGAGGTGGGCGATTTGGCAACAGTGAAGGGTGATTTCTATGCCCTTGGACATATTCCCAACATCATTGGTGCCATTGATGGGACCCATGTGGCTTTGGTTCCCCCCAAAGAAAGTGAGCAGGTGTACAGAAACAGAAAAAGTTATCATTCGATGAATGTCCAGGTGGTCTGTTTGGCTGACCAGTACATCTCCCATGTAAATGCCAAGTTCCCTGGGTCTGTGCATGATGCGTACATCATGCGAAATAGCAGCATCCCTTATGTGATGGAACAGCTACAGAGACACCGTGTGTGGCTAATAGGTGACTCTGGTTACCCCAACCTGTCCTGGCTACTGACCCCAGTGAGGAATCCCCGGACCAGGGCAGAGGAACGGTACAATGAGGCCCATGGGCAAACTAGGAGGATCATAGAAAGGACCTTCGGGCTCCTGAAGGCCAGGTTTAGGTGCATGCATATGACAGGTGGATCCCTAATGTACTCACCAAAGAAGGTGTGCCAGATCATCGTGGCCTGCTGTATGCTTCACAATCTTGCTTTGCGACGCCAGGTGCCTTTTCTGCAGGAGGATGGTCCAGATGGTGGTGTTGTAGCAGCTGTGGAGCCTGTGGAGAGTGAAGAGGAGGAAGACGATGGGGACGACACGGACAACAGGGATACAGTGATACAACAGTATTTTCAGTAGCACACAGGTAAGAATCAACCACGCCATTTTACATTTACTTATGGCCTCCTGCCTCTCTACTGTCTGTGTTTCCCCCAGTTCCTGTTAACTGATTTTTGACTTTCCCTTCCCTTTTTTAGAGCTGTATGACCCACTGCGTGACTTCTGCTTTGTTTGCCCATGGACTAAAGCTGTGTGACAGTGGTATGTTGTCATCACAATGTAACTGAACATTTATGCACCGTTATGTCTAATACATTTGTTAAGAATACAAGCATACTCCTGATTTTTTAAGTGCAATAAGTGATTTTATTACAGTGCTACATTTAGGTACATGATTGTAAAACGGTGATGGGTGGGGGTGGAGTAATGTCCATGGCAGAGTCCAGTTCTCAGTCTCACAGGTGCATTGTCCATATGCCTGTGGAAGGATGGAGCAGGGGCAGTTAAAGGTTGGACAGGGTGACAATGTGGGACAGTGGGATGACATCAGGGGGTATCTTATGCTGGCGGGGGTCTTGGCATCCTACTCTGTCTTCTTGTGAGATCTCAGGTTCCGCTTGCAGGGTGGTTCTTCTTCTGCAGGAGGTGGGGTTCTTGTGGCCTGTCGTTGTGTGGGGGCCTCCTGTCCACTAGCGCCGGCGGAGGTGGTAGGCTGTTCCTGGTCTGGGTTAGTGACAGGGGCCCTTTGGGGTGCCACATGGTCCCGCAATGTGGTGACTATCTGGTTAAGGGCCACGACGATGGTCCCCATTGCGGAACCAATATTCCTCAGTTCCTCTCTGAACCCCATGTACCGTTCCTCCTGCAGTGCCTGGATCTCCTGGAACCTGGCCAGTACCGTAGCCATCGTCTCCTGGGAGTGGTGGTAGGCTCCCATGATGGAGGAGAGGGCCTCTTGGAGAGTGGGTTCCCTGGGCCTGCCCCCCCCTGTCGCACAGCAGCCCTCCCAGTTCCCCTGTGTTCCTGGGCCTCTGTCCCCTGAACGGTGTGCCCACTACCACTGCCCCCAGGTCCCTGTTGTTGTTGGGGTGGTGGGTCAACCTGGTTGCCCTGTAGTGGCAGACACACCGCTGATTGACGTGTCCTGGAGACAGAGGCATGGGCCCGCTGGGTGGGAGCTGTGCTGGTGTTCCCAGAGGGGGTTAGGTCTGCTGTAGCCTGTGGCTGTGTGAGGGGAACCGACTGTCCCGAGGTCCCCGATGGGCCGGGCTGGTCATCTGGGTCCAGGGAGACAGAGCTGCTGTCATCACTGGGGGCCTCTTCTGGGGGTGGGATGGACATCTCTGGACCCTCCTTGGCGGTGTGGTGGCGTTCGGGTCCTGCAGGGGTATAAGGGTATGGTTATTGCTTCTGTGTGTGGCATTTCGTGTAATGAGAGGGTGGCCGTGTACCCAAGTGCAGGCATTCCCTTGTGGGGGCTTTTGTGAGGGTGGCTTGTGGGGGTGATGTGTGTGTGCAGTGGGCATGCTTTGGTGATGGATGTCCATCCTTTGTGGTTGCATGCAGGGCTTGGTGTTGGGATGGGTGGGTTGTGATGGTGAGCCATTTGCAAGGAGCTGGTGTGATGGGGGTGGGAGTGAGGGTGGGGGTATGATTTGGCATGCAGGTGGGGTGGGGGTGGGAAGGAGTAGTGAAGATTTGACTTACCAGAGTCCATTCTTCCGCCTACTCCTGCGAGGCCCTCAGGATGCAGGATGTGCAAGACTTTCTCCTCCCATGCTGTAAATTCTGGGGGAGTAGGTGGGGGTCCGCCGCCAGTCTTCTGCACCGCGATGTTGTGCCTTGATACCATGGAACGCACCTTCCCCCGTAGGTCGTTCCAGCGCTTCCTGATGTCATCCCGATTGCGTGGATGCTGTCCCACAGCGTTGACCCTGTCGACTATCCTTTGCCATAGCTCCATCTTCCTAGCAATTGTGGTGTGCTGCACCTGTGCCCCGAAGAGCTGGGGCTCTACCCGAACTATTTCCTCCACCATGACCCTGAGTTCTGCGTCAGAGAACCTGGGGTGTCTTTGGGGTGCCATGGGGTGGTGTGGATGAGGTGAGGGATGTTGTATGTGTTGTAGAGTGTGATGTGTGTGGTGGTGTATGGTGTTTTGTGCGTGGTAATTGTGTGGGTGATGTTGTGATTTGCCTCTGTGTGATGGTCTACTCTAAGCAGTGCTGTCTCTCTCTGTCCTTCAGTCGCTATTGTGGTCGTTAGGGTTTATGGGTGATGTGGGTGTGTGTTTTATATTGTATTGGGTGTGTGGGTGTGTTGTTTGTATGTGTATCAGGTGTGTGTATTTCAAATTGTCCAATGTGGCTGTGTTTTGTAAGGGTGTGTGTATTTTGACCGCGGCGGTGTGTACCGCCAATGGAATACCGCGGTTGAAAGACCGCCGCGTGGATTCGTGGGTCGGAATGGCAGGGGCGTATTTCTGTTGGCGTGACGGTGGAGGTTTGGTCATCGCCACTTTTTCGCTGACCTTTGGTGGGGCGGACTTTTGTTGATGTCGGGTTTTTGGCGGTTTGCCAGTTGCGGGTCAGAATGACCGTGGCGGTTTACCGCGGCGGTGTTATGGCGGTCTTCTGACCGGCGGTAAGCGCCTTTTACCGCCGAGGTCAGAATGACCCCCTATATTTTGCAAGCAAAACTATAACTTAGCCCTCCTAAAGTAGAAAAGTTGTGACGTCATAGTGTGAAAGGAAAGTCATAAATGGTCGTTTCGCACCTCTGCTTTCAATAAAATAGGTAACTCGGAGGACATCTGAATGCCGGGGATGCTCACTTTTAAAATAATGTCGACTTACACGGTCTGCTGAAAGTCCATATGTTCAGAATGGTGCTACATTTTTATGGGCAAGTGCAAAGCGCTCCGTCCCATTCTGTAATCTCTCTTTGGGCTTCAAACCATGCTCATTTTACATCAGTCACTTACATTGGTTCGTGGGCTTGCCTTTTAAAATCTGCTTTCTTTCATTTGTGAAAGGCATGCATACGTCATGCCTTTTCCGGTGTTTAGCTCACCTACACAGCACCCATAAACTACTAAAAACATACGAGGCTTGATGTTTTCAGCATGATATCCGGACTACTTTATCTGTTTATTTTCCAAGCAGCGCGATCGCCCTGCATTTTACATAGTGCGATCGTGCAGTGTTTTTTTCCCCTTTACAACGCTAATAGCTCTAACTCGAGCTAATGAGAGCCCTGTTGCATTGAAAATGCTTGTTTAACAATGGCATGTTTACAGTCTGCCGAGGTGCTCTTGAATGGCCGAAAGACCAGTCTGATACAGTGCAGCATAATAAATAAACACATACTTGTTTTCTAACACCCTCCCCCCTTTGCCATCTGTTGTAGTGTGCCCAGGCTCTGAAAGTCGAAATGATGACCCTCTTCAAAACACAGAAAATAAACGAACAGTGTATAAATATACTGCTCAAAATGCAGTATGTTCTGACCATTACTGAAGTTAAGTTCAGTGAGGTGATGTGCAACTGGAATGCTCAGTACACGTGCTTTTCATTGGGGGAGATGCCAGGGGGGAATGGGAGCCTATTCTGTCAGAGTAGCCCCCATAGGCAGGGGAGTCTCCTCCGTTAGGGTGGAGGAGCATCGCCATCCCGCCAGCAGGAGCAGCAAAACTTTAGAAACAAAACAACAATAAACGCTGTTTATTGTCATCTTATTTCTAAAGGGGTTTGGCCATGGGGGTGAGGAACAGTGAGGGGAGTGCACAGAGCACTACCCTCAGTGTGCATGTATGTTTGGCCTGCTGTTTAGCCGAGTTGGAGAGAGCTTGCCCAGGCTCCTGTTCTGCGTTGGAGCGCCCAGCTAGGGCGCTCCAGCCAATCATAATGCTGCTCTGAGCAGTGTCAAGATTGGCGCATTGCAGGCTGGGAGCCTGTGCCTGGAATGTGAAGGCAGCGACACGGGAGCAGCGCGGCCACAAGGTACGTAGAATTTATATATATATATGTATATTTGTTTTTTTTGTTTTGCTTACCCCTGCCCCGCTACTATGCTGAGTTGCCAGCCGCGACTGCCTATAGGGTGCATAGCGAGTGAGCCTGACCACTACACAAAGGGGCTTGGCAGGTTCGACCGCCAATAAAATGTGGGGGAAAAAAATGGCAAAAACGGTTAACTCTACAACGTTTTTTTTCATTATATATTCAATTGTGTTAGTTGTTAAAGCATAGTAAATGATGGCCTTACAGTACACCAGGATACCTCAATCTTTATTGGAGTTCATCAATGATTCCCTCACCATCACCCTCTAACAGTGGCTCTTATCACTCCATGGCCTCACTCTCTCCCAATTATTTAATATGTTTTATAGCGCTTCTCTCCCTAGCTTATAGTGTTGGAGCTCTTTACATCATACACAAATACAGATACAATGAATCATACATGTGCAAATTAGTATTTAGAACATGTTGACAAAGTCGACTACAAGGTGTAGGATTCACATGTCATCTATACTAGTAGGCATTTTTTAAGAGTGCTTGTTCTGGGGAAGCATAAACTCATGATTCGTAATGTATCACAGTGGTTAGGGTTGACTTTAATAACAATTTATTTGTACCCAAACAAACTCTTTTTAAGCAAAATTAGGACAATCAAAGGCTGGGAAAAACATAACTTTCAAACCTGCACCATGCACTTTGCATGCAGCTCTCTGATGGCAGTTCATAGCTCACTGTGTTAGATTTTAACTGTAACTTATGAACTGCACAGTAACAAAAGGAACTCTGTGGCAAAAGCAGTATTCCACTCTACTGTTCTGTGAGCTGCATAATACATGCATATTAACCCCCTGTGTTATCTTAGATGGGTCAGAACTGCCGCTAGAAAAAACTCCTCTCTTTCCCCTGCAGTTACATTAATCACCAGACCTATCTTGGCACTTCTACTGTTACCTGAACATTTTTAAATATACAAGAAACTCTGTAGTACTTTTCAGTGCTTAGTTTGTAAATAAGAATGTGCCAGTGCTCAAGAGCCTCGTCTTAAACATGCGGCTCCTGCAATTAAATGTGTGAACATGGAATACTAAGGCAGCGTAATCATGAAGCCATCACGGGCCTCTTCAATCCATTTAAAGCCACTCCCTGCCTCTTCAGCTCACTCTGGAAGCTTTCTGCTTTCTCCCATTGTGACGCTTTTTCGTTTTTCTCTTCTTCCGTCTTTCCCATTTGTTTCTTTCTCTCGCAGTAAATGCTTGAGGCAGAAAAATAAGCGCCAACCCTAAAAAATAAGTGCTTGTGCTCCGCACCGGAAACCAGCACAAATTAAGCACTGGTGCTTTTACAACTGCTGCACTGCACATAACCAGCCCCCAGTAACAAACCCCTCCCCCCCCCAACCATATCAGCCTTCCGGAGAAATGCCGGATGACCAGAACGACAAGTCCGGCCTTGGGAGAAGCCACTTAATTTAGATGATGGTATTTGATATGGCAGATTAACTTCCTGCTCAACTCAATGAAGTAGCCCATCCCAAAGATTTTGATATTATCTTATTATCTTCTTTAACTTATGTATAGTTTTTTAGAAGATCGATTTTCAGAGAAATAGCGCTTTTAAAACGTGTTTTGTACAATAGATTACCCTACATCCCTGATGATAATTCCATGAATTAAAAAGACGGTCAAAAGCACTGCAATGGTTGTTAGAGGAAGGAAAAAGTCAATACGAGGTGAATGGCCATACACCTGAAAGCAAGATTCTGCCTACTGGCCATTCTATTGCAACAATGACCAATGAACAACTCATCCATAAACGCCCTGTCACATGAATTTCAAACAGGAATACATCTTTTGGAGTTCAAACCCTCAAATAATGGAACATTGTCAATCCAGTGTTAAAAACACTTCCAAACGGTGGGAAATCAGGGTGTTAAACCCTTGCAGAAAGTGGCCACAGATGAGGAGCAAGTCAGCTTCTATAAGGAACAAAATATCTGACCACTGAAAGGGTTCCAGTTTCTTCGATAAAATCAAGGTGTATTCTTGGGAGTGATGCAGCGGAAATGCTAATTAAAGAAACCATTAATGACTAATGTGTGTTTATTAATGAGAAAAATGCATAGAGAAATTAATTGTAGAAAATAATGTGTGTGTTTGAAAATGTGCCCTCAAGGAGTGATCACCATATGTACTGACATAACTAAAAGATTCAAAATAATGAAAATGAGGAAATAATGTACTAATATGTCATAACGAAATGTATAACCTATGTTTTATGTTAATTCATATTCTTAAATTAGCTGGACTAAAGGCCTAGTTTCACTGGACCTCGCTTGTTCTGAACATGGAGGATACAAATGCTTCACAAAGGACTGGTAACTGGAAAAAAAAGACCTTGAACTGCTCAGAGTTCAGTCGGCTTAGCTGCAAAGTTCTGCAATGTACTAACGCACAGGAGATGATGAAGACAATTTGATACAATTATGTGTAGTGTAGGCTAAATGTACTTTCCCAGGACTTTAACAATAGAGGCATTGACTGAAGAGATAGATGCAACAATTCCGTTACCTGAAGAGCCGGATGATGTTCTCATCGCAAGAAGGACTACTCAGTTTTATGGGACACAAGACATATGCAAAATCAAAGATTTGGTAAACAAAAACTATAGGTTAGAGTCATAACGTCCGATAGACTGACCAATTAGCAATTAGTGGGATGGACTGGGAGACCCTAATAAAAAGTCATGACAATGGGTGAGGAATCAGAACTGCGAGGGGAAAGTTGATGACGTCAGGAGACGCTGTCTGAGGTGCTGATATTGGGCTTATACTCTGTGAGCCTGATCCATAGCTGAGTATTGATGACCTGAAGGCGAAGACTGACTTATTGCCGATCCATCCTGGATAGGTAGATATAAAAATGTGACGGACGATTTTGTGCCTTTTCTTCTAGGTTCCAACTGCGCTGTTTTGTATAATTTCTCTCTTTTAGATAGCTTTTTCCAAATTAATGCTTTCACTAAATTGTCATGAAGGCCCACATGCTGATGCTAATCTTGGTTAAGTAGGCTGACAGGGGTGATGCTGACAGTGACAAATGACTGACAAATTAATCTGCTGAATTGCATCATTAATACCGTTATTCATTGACTTATGATTTGCATTGTTGGTCTTGTTTTTCTTGGGGAAAATGTTTTTCTTTTGCGGAACTAATAAAGATTGATTAATAAAGACATAATTAACAATTGATTAGAATTGTAATCAATAGGGAATAAAAGTTGTTAACCTTTTTCCATGAGTGATGGTTATTTCTGATTAGTGTGGTTTTCTTTGTGGTCTCTTAAGGTGTTTTTATCTTGTTCTATTGATGTTGATTATTGGTTCAGTAATCACTGCATGACTAGTATACTCCATGCAATTCAAAAGATAAATCGACCTATACGCGTCCCCTTATAAGTTTACTTACTAAGGACCAGGTGCACTAGCAGTTTTTGGTAGCAGCTTGATGGTTAGTTTCCTTGAAGAACTAGTTACGTGGTGATTATCGGTTATGGTAGTAGTTTAAGTTAGGCTTAAGTTGTTTGTATTTTATGAGATTTGGATTTGGTTTTCTGAAATGGCGATTGTAGCAAAAATGATGTCCCCTTGGGCCCAGAAATGACTTTCCCAGATCCTGGATCCTGCTAGTAAAGTTGGGTATGTTCTTGGCGTGTTTTGTGATAGTGTGAAAGTGGTAGGTTGCGCTTGAGCAAATTGCAGGTGATTTGTGAGGTATGTGAGGTGTAGTAGGGAGTCTGCGTACTCCAATTGAGGTAGTAGGGCTCTGCGTACTCCGTAGTATGAGAGTAGGGAAGTCGAACTTCACATGTGTGGCACTTTGTGCTAAAAAATTATCCATGTGGTTGTTGGTGATGTACGGACCCTGCGTGGTCTAAGACTCCGGGGTATACTGACAAGTGTAGGAGACACTTGGATACATGTTGTAATCTGCCTAGTTTAGTTGTTTGATCGGGCGTGGTCAACAAGTCAGTGCGTGAGTTAAATGAGTAAGAGGAATTTTCAACTGAAATTTGGTGAGTCCTATGTGCACCAGGACAGACCTATTGATCAGTTGAGAGTAGAATTTGCGGGTAGAATTTTGCTTGCGAATGTGGGAGACTGAGAAGGAGGAATACCTACATGAGCGAAAGGGCCATTAGTGAAAATCCGTAAGGTCTCTGAAGCGATTGAGTCCCTTCCTGTAGTAAAACCAGCAGGTTTGTTTTAGTTATTATTTGGTCAAAGGTGCTTGCAATAATTTGCATTAGTTGTGTGAATCAAGTTAAGGAGGACGAGCCGCAAAACTTTGTCAGCTGCTGTGTGTGAGTGTGACGTCAGAGTGTGCCGCGCTGGGATAGGTTGGTCAGTAAGAAGAGCTGTGAGCGGATTGGCAGCCATCTGTAAGAGGCAATTGGTTGAGTAAGCGGATGAAGAGAATTTAGGGAGTAAAAGTAATTTCATTATTGAATCAAAGGTAAATAAAACAGGCAAAATGAAGTTTTTCAAGGCATTTAAGAGTGTGATGTAGGGCGATACTTACATTAAAGCGTCAGTGGGGGAGCTGACCCCACCGGAAAATACTCCGGCTTATATTGTGATGGAGGAGCAAGGTGTAGCACCGTGTTTGTGGTTGAAACAATGGTGCAAGCTAACGAAAAACCAAGGGTTATTAGCGTTTCCGGAGCACGGAACGTTTAAGCCATTACCGAGACCAGCACAGTCTGAGGCTTTAGCGGTTTGAGAGCTAGTGGCTAGACAGCAACAAGAGATGAAGTTTAAAAGAAGGATGCAGTGAGTAAAGAAGTCATTAGCTGAAGCTAGATGTGATTGGGAACAAAAAAGATGGAGAGCAGTGACATTATAGGATGTCAAATTGTTTCCTGCAATTACGGAGGGAGATGAGGCAGAGAAGGAAGACAGTGCCA
Organism: Pleurodeles waltl; assembly: GCF_031143425.1. NCBI lineage: Eukaryota > Metazoa > Chordata > Amphibia > Caudata > Salamandridae > Pleurodeles > Pleurodeles waltl. Next base: position 1,218,414,732 of record NC_090440.1, read on the forward strand.
AAGAGGATGAGAGTGGGGAAAGAAAGAAAAAGAGAAAGTCTTAAATGGATGATGATGATTCTGATGTTGAGAATCTCATTACGCAGCTGTTAAGAGATCGAGCTCCACCTTTAACAACTTATTCTGGGGGTCCAGGCACTAGTGCTACTGCTCCTACAGCTGCTCCGGCACAAGCCTAGGGAGCTGTACAAGCAGAAGGGGGACAGATACCAGGGGTGGTACAGAGTACACCTAATGCAGGTACTACTACTGTAATTCAAGCACAGATTCATCCACCTTCAGTGCAGAGAAGTTATCCAAATATGCCAGTTCTTGAGACAGTATCGAACATTATGGTGCCAAGGGAGCAAGTGCTGCCGAAGCCAATGCTGATTCAGACAGATCCGACACCAATGCTATTGCCTTCAGCTCAGGCACAGGGTTTACCGAAGTTTACACCACTGACAGGAACGCAGTCGGATATCACACCAGTCATGAATCAGGCAATGGGGGTAACATTCCCGCAAGGTGCAGGTGTTAGGGCAGCTCCAGATGCAATATCGTTACCAATTACTGTTGGTCCAGCTGTACCCTTATTTGCACAGAAGAAGTCAGATGCAGGGGCACAGAATGAAACGTCACAGAGCCTCGTGAGGAGGGGAGTGAGTGATCCTGTGCAGATGATGTCGTCTGCAGGACAAGCTTTCAATGGATCCAGACCTTTAAAAGATCTTAGTCCACTTGTAGCGCTTCCAGATGCAGTGAATGGCCCGAACTTGAGTCAGAGTTTGAAACTTCTGACACCGTAAGCTTCAGGTGCGGTTGTGTGACAGCTACCAGTGTCAAATGCAAGTAACATTTCATTACAGGGATTGTCAGCTCAGCAATTGAGTGAGTGGTTGGACAGTTTAAACACTCCTCAAAATGCATCCAAGGGTGAAGACTAGATAAATCGTGTAAGGTTGAATATCGAAGCAACCAAATTAGTTGAGGGAACAATGAGTGTGAACAGATTAGAATCATACACAGAAGAAGAGCTGAGGTACTTATGCCCAAAGGTTACAAGAGATGTGAGTAAAATACATCAGAAGCTGACAGAATTAGCAGAAAAACATGACATTGACATTGAGAAAACAAAGCATTTGAAACGCAGTTACAGATTAGATTTTGAGGCAAAGGATTTCAAACACATGAGATCAGCAGGAATGAAGGCACACTTGAGGGAATTGCTGCAGAGTGCACGGATTTGGGGAGCATTAGAGAAGTGGGAAGGCAGATGGACAAAGAAAAAAGATAAACAAAAACGGGATTCACAAGAAGGGTCTGAAGGTGTCGACAAGGGAGAATCAGTTAAGATGCTTCCAATTAGAGAAATCCCAGGAGGACAGTTTGTGCATATCCCATGGCACAGGAGTGATATATTGTCACTTACAAATGATTATCCAAAATTGAGAGAGAAGGTGGTAGAATGGTATCACCAGACAGAGAGATTTGTGAAGCTTTCCAAATATTTGGGGGAAGACTTGAACATGCTATTGGAGATAGTGGTGCCGGCAGACTTGTGGGTTGAGTGTAAGAGAGCAGTAGACTGGCCAACAAGTGAACCAGAAAGGGATAAAGTAACAGGTGCACCTTCACCTGAGGTGATAAAAAATAATTATAAGGTGATTGAGTTTCTGAAGACCAGGATTTCTCCGAAAAACATTGATTGGCAGCGGATTGGTAGAACGGTCCAAGAGTAAAGAGTCAATACATACCTACTATGAAAGATTGTTGAGGGCATTCAAGGAGTACAGTGGTAAGGAAAAAATTGAGCCAAAGGACATGTTGCATTTCGTGTTCAGATTTGTCGAAAGGTTGAGACCAGAGGTAGGGCAGATGATTAAGTCATTTAATTTGCTGGCAAGCAAAACCGATTGATGAGATGTTGCAATATGCGAAATACTGTAGTAACAAAATTGAATTTAAACCGAAAAAGTGGAAAGAGAAGGCGATCGTGATGCAAATAAAGGCAGCTCAAACAGGAGTGCAGGGAAGTATAGTACCGCCAATGCCACCGCAGCAGAGAGCTGTTATGTTTCAGCCTCAAGTGAGAGGTAGAGGATGTGGAATTGACATGATACGTGGTTCGGACTTAGGGACTGTGGTTGTTCAGAATGACATGCAAGGGATGAAAAAGATGTTACTGTGTCATTTGTGCGGAAACGTGGGACACTGGTAGCGGGAGTGTCCGTTGATGGTGCAGGATGGTGTGGTTCAGCAAGGTGACGTCAGTACATTTCAAACTGTGAAAGTCCCAAGAATGCAAGGATTTCGAGGACAGAATTCCCTACCGGTGCAGCAAATGCAGGTGCTGCGTGCACAATTTGCTCCATTACACCCAGTACAGCAGCAGGTCCCCATGGTACCTAGACAGCAAATGTAAATACCTCAAGCCCCGATGGAGCAGCAACAGGTGATGCTTACTCAGCAGGTCACAGGTCAAAGACAAGGCAATAGTAATAACACAGTGCATCAGTTTCCATTTTACAGTGAGGATGAAATAAACGAAGAATGGATGAGTGACAGTTCGGATGAAGGAGCCTGTATGCTTGCCGCTTTCCTAGAAGTAGATTAGAGAGGGCATTTTGTGAAAGGGAAAGTGATGGGTTACAAGGTCTCATTCTTGGTGAATACAGGAGCTACATGCTCTACAGTAAGAAGCATAGACGTCCTAAATCTACCTCTTTCAGGCAGGACAGTTCAAGTTGTAGGTGTGGAAAATAGACAGTTGACCAATCAGATCACAGAACCAGTACAGGTTAAATTGGAAATTACCAAGGATTGCATAGATTTGTGGTGTGCGATTCAAGTCCCGTATCCTTATTGGGAAGAGACTTACTATGTAAGACAAAATGTTCCATCAACTGTTCAGACACAGGGATAGAAGTCCAGACAAGTAGTGATGATGAAGAAGAGCAGGCAACTGAAATGGTGGTTAACAATGCTTATGAAGAATACCCATTGATTGAATTTTTCCCAATGTTCACTGATTTACAGGGTACTGTGAAGGAAGAGGTCTGGGATCTGACAGGGAAGGAAGTAGGCCTGATTAAGGCAACAGAACCAATTAAAATCACTATAAAGCCAAATACAGTGTTTCCGCAGCTTCCACAGTATAACATGGCACCGGATGTCTTGATGAAAGTGGCACAAATAATTGGAGACTTTTTAAAACAAGGAGAGAAGTGCTGAGCAGCCCATGTAATTCACCTATAATGGGTTTGAAAAAGCATGTGGGAAAGTACGAGTTGTACAAGACTTGCGAAAAGTGAATGACATGGTGGTTGTCCGGTAGTGCCCAATCCAGCAGTATTACTGTTTCAGATTCCCTGCGATGCAGAGTGATTCACAGTGGTAGATCTGTCACAAGCTTGCTTTTCTGTGCCTCTTCATGAAGATAGTCAGTTTATTTTTAGTTTCAAATTCCTAGACAAAGTCTACAGCTGGTGTAGGCTTCCACAAGGGTACACAGATTCACCATCACTGTTTAATCAGATCTTGAAAAAGAACCTGGAGTCGTTAGAATTGCCATGCCAATCAACCCTTGTGCAGTACATTGATGTTTCGCTAATTGCATCCAGAACAAGGGACGAATGTGAATATGACTCGATTGCCCTGTTGAATCATTTGGGAGAGTTTGGACACAAGGTCTCACCTGTAAAGTTACAGTATTGCCAAAGGTCAGTGAAATACTTGGGACACCAGACTGAGAAAGGATTAAGGAGAATTTCCAGGGAGAGGATTACTATGATTCTGCAGAGAAGTCCCCCGAATTCACAGAGAGACGTCAGAATGTTTCTGGGAATGGTGGGGTACTGTAGACAGCGGATTCCAAATTTTGCTGAAATTGCCAAACCCTTACAGCAATTGACACACAAGGAAGTTACAGATCCCATTACCCTAGATGAGAACCAGATGAAAGCATTCACTGAATTGAGAGAGAGTCTGTGCAGAGCTCCAGCGTTGGGAATGCCTGATTACACAAAGCCTTTCACATTGTTTTGTCATGAACATGATGCTTGTTCTTTGTCTATCTTGACATATGTCCATGGAGGTGCTTATCGCCCAGTAGCTTATTTTTCAACTACCTTGGACCCGGTTGCAGCAGCTTTACCAGGTTGTCTGCGCGCAGTAGCTGCAGTTGGTCAAAGTCTTTCCCAATGTGAGGGGGTAGTCATGGGCTAACCTTTGACGGTGATGGTACCCCACTCTGTTGAGATTTTACTGACAAGTACAAAAACCCAATATTTGACGGGAGCAAGACTGACAAGGCATGAAACTAGCATATTGGGGGCTCCAAATGTAACATTGAAAAGATGTACAGTGCTGAATCCAGCAACATTACTTCCAAGTGACACTGTTGAAATTGAAAAGGAGGAAGATATTGAGCATGATTGTCTTGAGGTAACTGAGGTGTGTACAAAACCGAGGCCTGATATTAGAGACATGCGTTTAGAAGAAAATGACCAAATTGTCTTTGTTGATGGTTCGTGTCTCAGAAATGGAACGGGCACACTAAGAGCAGGATATGCTGTGTGCACAATTACAGGCACATTAGAAGCTTCGTGGCTTCCAGGTGTGTATTCTGCACAAGTGGCAGAACTAGTAGCTCTTACTAGGGCTTGCTGTGTCTCTGCAAGGTTAAGAGTCACAATCTATACCAATAGTCAATATGGATTTGAAATTGTTCATGATTTTGGCCAGTTGTGGTCGCAGCAAAGTTTCATGACCTCTACTGGAACACCAGTAAGAAATGGCAACCGCATAAAGGAATTGTTGTACGCAATTCAGTTACCTGAAGAAATCGCTGTGGTAAAAAAGTAGTGCACATCAAAAGACGTAGGATTACATTTCCTTGGGAAATGGATCTGCAGATCAAGTCGCAAGGTTTTGCGTATTGAACTGTATATTATTCAAGGACAAGTGGGAACTAATGACTGAAGAAGAAAATAACTGTGCAAGTTTTGCTTTGAAAATAATTGACACACTAGAAGAATTGAAGACACTACAGGAAAATGCAGACAAAGAAGAGAAAAAGCTTTGGGTACAATTTAAATATGTTCAAAGACCAGATGAGCTTTGGGTTTCTGAGGAGTGTCAGATGGTATTGCCAAACAGTTTGTTGACTCAGATGGCCAGGAACTACCACAGCCAAGCACATATTGGAAGAGATGCCATGGTTAGGCTGTTTAGAGTTGATTGGTTTAATCCAAAGTTCAGACAAGCAGCAGGGGCAGTATGTCATCGATGTGTAATCTGTCAGCAACTAAATGTGAGAAAAGGGGCAGTGGTGAATTTGAGCCACACTGGAAGGGCAGGAGGAACATTCAGCAGAATGCAGTTAGATTTCATCGAGATGCCTGCATGTGGTGGATTGAAGTACGTGATGGTGATTGTATGTGTGTTTTGTCATTAGATTGAAGCATACCCCACACGTAGAAATGATAGTCTCACAGTTGCAAAGCTGTAGCTTAGAGAGTTAATACCACGGTTCGGATTTCCGATCTCTTTAGAATCAAATAGGGGAACACACTTCAATAACGAAGTGATCAAACTCTTATGTGCAGCATTAAACATTGAGCAGAAGTTGCATTGCAGTTCTCGCCCAGAAGCATCAGGACTTGTAGAGCAAATGAATGGTACACTGAAATCAAGAATTGTCAAAATGTGTGCCACAACAAACCTGAAGTGGCCAGATGCATTACCTTTGGTATTGATGTCAATGCAAAATATACCTGACAGAAAGACAGGACTGTAGCCCCACGAGATTCTCATGGGCAGAGCAATGAGGTTGCCAGAAATTCCAGCAAATGCTCTTGTCAATATTACAGATGATATGGTGTTGGACTACTGCAAAAGTCTGGCTGATGTGGTTCGATCTTTCTCTCAGCAGGTGCAGGCTGTTACCCTGCCACACATCCATGAGCCAGGTCACAATCTGAGAGCTGGAGATTGGGTCATCATCAAAAAGCTTGTTCGAAAGACTTGCCTAGAGCCACGTTGGAAGGGCCCATACCAGGTGGTGTTGACAACTACGACAGCTGTGAAGTTTGCAGGACTGCCGAACTGGATACATGCGAGCCATACCAAGAGAGTAGTGAGTCCGCAAGATCATGAAGAAGTGTTGTTGAGAGCACCAACAGCAGCGATACAAGTGGCTTTTACTGAGTCAGAACCAGAGCAAGCTGAGCCTGAAATTGACCCAGAGCTGATGGGAGACGGGTCAATCACACCAGTGAGAGACGAAAGTACAGAAATACAAGAGGGTGAGTAAGAGTCTAACTCAACAGAGACAGCAGGAGAACCAAGCACAGGAAGGGTTCTCCCAGAAGTAGACGGTGCTGAAGCACAAGCAGAGCAAGTGCCAGATCAAGAGGGGAAAAGAGTTGAGACGGATCAAAGCCAAAGTGATCTAACTCCTCCTGAACCCGCTGCAGGTCCATCAAGGGAAAACACCATAGAAAGAGAAAAAGAGAAGAGTCCAATCTTGAAGAGAATATTGACAGAGGGATCAAGGAAAGGAGACAATTGGCCTGAATCGCAAATTGGAAAGAAGAAGGAATTGGTCATAAATGAGCCACTAGAGGAAGAAGTAGATACTACAAGAAAAGACGAACTAAGTGAAGGAGAATTAGGTGGAGAATGAAGGTTGAAAAGAAAGAGAGTAGCAAGTCGAAGGTACGCAGGTCGTGAGTGCGCATATGCGGCAACAAGTGAATGACAAAACGAGTTCATGTCCTTTTGCTTTGACAGAGAAGTTCTGAATCAGTATTTTGATGCAACCTGAAGGGGATCAATAGACTGAGTTGTTGAGCTAATCTGAAAAAGAATTTAAAAAGAGACTGTTGAAATAAACCCGGAAAAAGACATTGATAACCTGATATAACAATTGAGAACTCGGATGTGACAAGCTGCTAACTGATTTTTGACAAAGGAGAAAAGGGTTACTGTGTGTGAAACTGAATTGTGTAATAAGAAGCATTTTTGATTTTTCTAATTTTGATTTTCCTGTTGCACTTTAACTAAGAGCTATTTCTACTTTCTGATTCTATACAGATCATGGGTGAGTAAAATAACCAAGTTAAGAACATTAGATATTGTAGGTATTTGAGTGTAGGAATGGCAATTATGTGTGGAATAATGTTTATAATAATGATTGTGGGAATGTCTATTCATGAGATGAAAGAAGCTGCTATTACTCCTGTTCTTGAATCTACTACACTAACAGCCTTAGAGAGGTTTAAGCTAGATGAAACATATTTGCATGACTATACTAATGCACATCTTCTAATGTTTTCTATCGGCTGCACAGTGAGTATGTGGAGATGATGGATGCAAAGAATTGTCTTGTGTGTACGCAAATTCCTTCCTTCGTGGAAGAAGGGGTTACGTACAATAGTCTACCTTTGACATATGGCATAACTTGTAGCTTGCTATTACCCAGGTTCTATAACCAAGAGTATATTCAGTAGTTCTACTCCAATCACGACTTAGTATTTTCTTTTGTACCCATTATTAGATATTTGAGTAAAATAGCTAAGGGGCATGATATAGTATTAGGGGATTCTTTGAACCAAGACTAACATTTGGAACTGCTTTTGCTCACTGTAACAACCTAACCTTTCTATTAACTCCATTAGAAAAGAGCTTTATAGGGCATACTGATGATAGAAGGAAGGCATTAAAGGAGAAATTAGAGAAAGGGCTGGAGATAAGGACTTATAAAAATGATTATGCTTACACTACTATTAAAACACAAGGGAGAATAGCTTTAGATGCATTACAAGTAGGGAAGCTTTGTATATATATATATATATATATATATATATATATATATATATATATATATATATATATATATATATATATAGGCCAAATTTGTGCACTGACACTTTATTTGTGGGAACGGGGGAATGTAGGCATGTCTTTTTGTTTCAGAGTAAATAGACTTTTATGCTGAATGGTCAGGACCCTGTGATTCCTGGAATTTAATATATTTGTGGACTTAATGCTTATTACCGTCTTCCTAGAGGATGGTATGGGACATGCTATTTAGGGATAGTTTTCCCTAAGATTGATCAGATAGATGATCTAAAGAAAATACCGAAAGTGACTGAATTACATCATGAGCGACAGAGGAGGGAAACCTCTTCTGCAATTGTGGGGGATATTTTTGGTGCAATAATTCCTTCTGTAGGGGTTATTCTGAATGCAATCAAGATACGAAAGTTGTCTACTATTGTGGATAACATGCTGACGAACTTTACAGGGGCAACACTCCTGTTAGATACTGAGGGCCATATTTATACTCCGTTTGCGCCGAAATTGCGTCGTTTTTTTTGACGCAATTTCGACGCAAAACTAACGCCAACTAACGCCATATTTATACTATGGCGTTAGAGGCGAATAGCGCCAAAGTTCCCGGAATGTGCGTCATTTTTTAGCGTGAACCCCTTCCTTGCGTTAATGATATGCAAGGGAGGCGTTCCCGTCTAAAAAATGACTCCCAGGCCTTTACGTGGTATTTATACTCCCGGGCAAAAGAGACGCCCGGGAGTTGGCGTGGCTAAAAACGGCGCATTTGCGCCACTTTTTAACGCCTGCTCAGGGCAGGCGTTAAGGGGCCTGTGGGCTCAAAATGAGCCCACAGGTGCCCTCCCATGCCCCCAGGGACCCCCCCCTGCCACCCTTGCCCACCCCAGGAGGACCCCCAAGGATGGAGGGACCCACCCCAGGGACATTCAGGTAAGTTCAGGTAAGTATAATTTTTTATATTTTTTTTTGGTGGCATAGGGGGGCCTTATTTGTGCCCCCCTACATGCCACTATGCCCAATGACCATGCCCAGGGGACAGAAGTCCCCTGGGCATGGCCATTGGGCAAGGGGGCATGACTCCTATCTTTACAATGATAGGAGTCATGTTGATGGGGGATGGGCGTCGTTAAAAAATGGCGCAAGTCGGGTTAAGACGATTTTTTCGACGTAACCTGACTTGCCCCATTTTAAGACGCCCATGCGCCATTTTCCCCCTACGCCGGCGCTGTCTGGTCTACGTGTTTTTTTCCCACGCAAACCAGGCAGCGCCGGTCTGATTGCGCCGTCTAACGCCATTCCATAAATACGGCGCCCGCATGGCGCTTCAGAATGGCGTTAGACGGCGCAAAACTTTTTGACGCTAAACTGCGTTAGCGCAGTTTAGCGTCAAAAAGTATAAATATGGGCCTGAATTGGCTGCGGATAGAGCTATGACGCTTCAAAATAGGCTTGCTTTAGACAAAATTTTAGCGAAAGACGGCGGAGTCTGTAAAATGATTAATGCTAGACATTGTTACTTGTTAATACCTGAGAATGATAAGGAGATAAGAGACTTACTTACTAATTTAACTAATTCAAGCAAGGGTTTGAAAGAATTGAAGGAACTGGGGGTTTGGGAGAAGGTTGGAAAAGGATTTGCCTCTGTGGGAAATTGGTTTAGTCAAATTTGGAATGGGATATTATGGAAAATTGTCCAGAGAATATTAATTGTGATTGATTCTATATTAGGATTATGGGGTACATGCAAATTATGTCATAAAATGAGATTAAGAAAATCTAAGAATGATCAGAGGAGGGAAGAGCCACCTAGGAGACAAATGTATAGGGGAAATTCAAGGACAAAACAAAAATACATCTGAGACAGTATTATAAAGTGTTGTTAAAGAAGGTGTGATGACATATTTAGTCATCAGAAGAGGGGTTAATGAAGCGGAAATGCCAATTAAAGAAATCATTAATGACTAAATGTGTGTTTATTAATGAGAAAAATGCATACAGAAATTAATTGTAGAAAATAATGTGTGCGTTCGAAAATGTGCCCTTGGGGAGTGATCACCATATGTACTGACATAACTAAAAGATTCAAAATAATGAAAAAGAAGAACAAAATGTACTAATATGTCATAACGAAATGTATAATCTATGTTTTATGTTAATTCATATTATTAAATTAGCCGGACTGAAGGCCTAGTTTCACCTGGCCTCGCTTGTTCTGAACATGGAGGATACATATGCTTTGCAAAGGACTGCTAACTGGAAACAAATACCTTGAACCGCACAGAGTTCAGACGGCTTAGCTGAAACTTCCTGCAATGTACCAAAGGACAGGAGATGATGAAGACAATTTGATACAATTATGTGTAGTGTAGGTTAAATGTACTCTCCCAGGACTTGAACATAAGAGGTCCTGACTGAAGAGATAGATGCAACAATTTTGTTACCTGAAGAGCCGGATGATGTTCTCATTGCAATAAGGACCAATCAGTTTTATGGGACACAAGAAATATACAAAATCAAAGATTTGGTAAACAAAAACTATAGTTTAGAGTCATAACGTCCGATAGACTGACCAATTAGCAACGAGTGGGATAGACTGGGAGACCCTAATAAAAAGTCATAACAAGGGGTGAGGAATCAGAACTGCGAGGAGAAAGTTGATGACGTCAGGAGACGCTGTTCGAGGTGCTGATATTGGGCTTATACTCTGTGAACCTGATCTGTAGCTGACTATTGATGACCTGAAGATGAAGACTGACTTGTTGCTGATCCATCCTTGATAGGAAGCTATGAAAATATGAATGACAATTTTGTGCCTTTTATTCTAGGTACCAACTGCACTGTTTTGTAGAATTTCTCTCTTTTAGGTAGATTTTTCCAAATTAATGTTTTCACTAAATTGTCATGAAGACCCACATGCTGATGCTAATCTTGGTTAGGTAGGCTTACAGGGATGACGTTGACAGTGACAAATGACTGACAAATTAATTTGCTGAACTGCATCATTAATGCTGTTATTCATTGACTTATGATTTGCATTGTTGCTCATGTTTTCCTTGGAGAAAATGTTTTTCTTTTGATGAACTAATAAAGATTGATTAATAAAGACATAATTAACAATTGATTAGAATTGTAACCAATAGGGAATAAAAGTGGTTAACCTTTTTCCATGAGTGATGGTTATTTCTGATTAGTGTGGTTTTCTTTGTTGTCTCTTAAGGTATTGATGTTGATTATTGGTTCAGTAATCACTGCATGACTAGGATACTGCATGCGATTCAAAAGATTCATTGACCTATACGCGTCCCCTTGCAAGTTTACTTACTAAGGACCAGGCGCGCTAGCAGGAGGTAGCCACTAACAGGCGACCTTCGACAGAGAAAATGCATGTGGTAAATGTTCATGTCACACTCTGTTCAGGGGGCCACGGGTAGGGTGACCAGATTTTGAAAACCTACAACCGGGACAATACTATGGTTGAAGAAGAACTAAAATGTTATATCAGCATAGAATGATTTTAATTACAGCACTCATTAACACAAAAGCACAGGTGAGACACTAAGGGACTAAATTAAATGCAACTTTTAAACCCAGTGTTGTGTGTATAATGAAATTGCTTTCTTTTAAGAGCTGCTAAAGCCCTGCCTTGGAAAACATAAACATATGCTTTCCTCTAGTTACAGTCCACCCTTTCTGAAAACTGGGACATGTTCAAAGTTTCTCTAAATCTACTGGAACAGCTGGTGAAATCCTTGGACTATCCTGGCAAATCTAGGATGGCAGGTCACCCTAGTCACTAGACAAGCAGGACCTACCGAGCCACAGACATGCGGGCTGGAGTAATTTACCTCTCATGTCCTTGGGTTCGTTCAACTATGACTTTGCAAACTGGGCCAAGTACAACTCCTTCAGGACTTGACCCTCAGTGGTAGCGGTGGTGAGTAGTCACAGATTCCTCAGGGAGCTTAGTGTGGTGGGTACAACGGGCTGGGTACTTAACAGACAACCAACAGTGTAATAATATGGTTTCCAGCCCAGTGCTTATCTTTATGACGATAAAAGTACTTTGATACATAGTACAAATTATTATTACATACTACACATTAAGCATCAGGTACTTAGAGCTGTAGTTCAGGATGACTGCTTCCTGGTGAGGATGCCCCCTCATCTTCCCTTAGTCTGAGGTACCCCGGTGATCATTTCAACATAGGTTCAGCACTCCCCCATTTAATCTAGAAGGCACTAACCGCCACTCAGTCTCACAGTGATTGCCTCACCCAGAGTTTAGGTACACAGTAGGTCTCTCTGCCTTGAGGAAGCAGCCTCTCTTTCATCAGCAACATCTGCACAGACACATGCTGGGATGGTGCTATGGGGCTACCACCAGTATTATTCCATTTGGGCACACTTGGGGCAAGTGCCAGGGGATTATACAGTTCTCTTCTTCAGATGCGCATACCCATATGGGGCAAATGCCAAAGCCGTGACAGCAGGGTCAACAGGCCAATGAGCTTGGGCACACTACATCAGTGCTGCAAATCCTCCACTTAACTTGGAGCGAACCAGACACACTTCCACTTGTCTTTGTCAGACGGATCCACAGCAGTGGCCAAATGCATGTGGCCATGCCAATAGTCAGCTCTCCCTGCAGGGTTGGGTCACTCTTTTCCTCTTTTTACAGGCAGGATCCTCCAAGTGTACTTCTACAGGAACAGCTCTTTTTTCAGGGCAGACTACGGGTGATATTCTATTAGCTCTATGGAGGTGTCTGTTAGGCAGACACCAGCCCTGGTTGTGCAGTAGTCCTATGTGGAGCACCCCCTCCTTGTTCAAAAGGAAACTGGAACTGAAACAACAAGTGGGTCACCAGTTCTAACTCTTATGCAGGTGCAGCAGACAGAGGGTGTACATTCTTTCTTTACACTTTCAGAACCAGATTTGGTTGGTTCTTCTTTCATGTGTCCTTCACAGGATGTCTCCGAACTCAGCCTGTCTCTAGAGTCATGCTTCTCACAGAAGGTTGTCTCCAGGGTGAAGTACCCACAAAAGAGACACAAAGGGGTGTGAACATTCTGCACCTAGCTATCACTGCCACATCTGATCATGATCAGGAAAAGAGACAAAAGGGTGACCAAATTCTAAAAGTCCCTTCACACTCTGACAACAGGAAATGCAGTTGCAACCCTTCACTCTTGTGGGCCATGAAAAGGCAGTACCTAGTTAGGCTAATCAACAGCTATTTGCAGCAAGAGGGAGTGTGGCCTGTAGCAGATGGGGTAGGCAGCAAACACTGGAGCTCCATCCAGCTGAACCCCATCTGGGGCCACCCTGACGCCCCCAAACATACCCAGAAGAGCCTGACATGCAAGAGTGCAAATACAGTGAGCCGAGCAGTTGGTTGCAGCGACAAAGTAAAGCTGCAAGTGCCAACTAACTGCATTTGCTGAGCAATACCAGATCCTCGGGCCGGGACGACAAGATGGTGTCGCTGTAAGGTTGCGGGGTGAGAACAGGCCTCGACTTGGGGCTAATCTGTCAATCCCACGCTGTTGAGGGGCGACTGACGGTTGGACAGTGTTGAAAAGCCAGGGGGTCCTTTAGTACCAGGGTGACCCCTGGAATATACTGGGGAAGAACTACTGTGTCACAGAAGGACTGGCATCAGCTGGACCCTGGGGCATCGCCGTGAGCAACAACAAAGCTGATCACGGCACAAGAGCTTTTGCCGCACCCATAATGTTGGCTTTGGCCTGGACTACCAA